>NC_139319.1:37615905-38870905 GCF_056507025.1 Lutjanus erythropterus | reverse complement strand
TCAATTTGAAGATAAAGAATTTCAATGTAAGATGAGCTTTATCTGATAAATCTTGTTAATGGTTGATTTTTAAAGGGCCCCTAACCTCCTCAAAGGGTCTGCATCAGTAAACAGAACCTTAATTACATTGGTATCATTGACAGCAGGTCTTTACCCAGTTATTTCAGATCAAATATGGCTGATGTGAAAAAGATTTCCAAAACTCCTGTTACTCTTGATTGATCATCTTATATAAGTATGCTGGCTGAAAAGTCCTCACTGAGGGTAAAGGATCTCACAGAACACAGGATCATTTTCACATGTCTGAGTCTTGCTTTTATTTGACTGAATTCAACATCAAAGCAGTAAAGTGTGGAAAGTTGAAGCTGGTGCTTCAGTGTGTTCAGTGAACAGCTGTGGTGACTGGTCTGACTGGTTGTGCGATTGTGGCTTTGTGGCTTTGCTTGAAGTCCACTCTAAGAGGCTCCAGGAAGAGTTCTGGCCTGTGATATCAAAAAGAAGTCATTCAGTCAACATTTTGTAAAACACACTGATACTTTCTTTTCTGTACAGTAAAAACTGCTTAGCCTAGTTTAAAGGGGTTGTTTGGATTATTTGAAGTGGGTGGTATGAGGTACTTATTGATAGACAGTGTATTAGCTACAGTAGATGGTGGTCTACACACACAGTTAGGAGAAGCAGATAGGGCACCAGTACTGAAGCTAAACAATGTCCTGCTGGGACAGGGTCAGCAACAAAAGGTATTTTAGTCACTTAAAAAAGGGTCCACTGAAAACTTAGTGTATGTTATATTTAGAATATCTTCACTGCTTTACTTTGCTGTCAGACAGCCTTTTCTGGCAGGAGATTGACATTGTATAAGTCAAACATCACTCCCTTCAAACAAACCAAACTCCATAGGTGAATTCAGTCATTTTAACTTTCAGAAGAAGGAAGCTGCTGGTCTACTGCTGCCTCAATCAGTTACTTTGTTGGAGTTATTGTGTGACTTCAGTGAATCTGAATAGTACTTTTTAAACATCGAAGTCACACAAACAATCTAACAGATTGAGGCAGCGGTCGACCAACAAGTCCCATGTCCTTTGAGGTGAAATTACTGATTCTACCTATGATTTTTGGCTGGTTTGGAGAGAGAGCAATATTTGGCTCATCTAATGGTAGTTTCGTGTGGGAAGAGGCTATCTCACGTAAGTAAAGCGGTGAAAATATTCTAAATAAAGTGTACTCTTAATCTGATATCAGTTTTTTTTAGTTGTTTTCGACCATTTTTAAGTGACTAAAATACATTATGTGGCTGACCCTGTCCACAGCAGTACATTGCTTAGCTTCTGTGCTGGTACTCCTGCTGCTTCTCCAAACTGGGGGCATATACATACACTGACTACTGATAAGTACCTCAAACAACCACAAATAAGCTGAACTATCCCATTTGTCTCTTTTACAATGTTTTTTTAGATTAAGCAAACAAGATATAAGGTGTTAATTAGTGAACTTCAGAGATGCTGGATTTTGTTATGTTTGGACAGAGTGACGCTGCTTGTTTACCTGTTTCCAGTCTTCATGCTAAGCTAACTGTAGCTACATATTCAGCCTACAGACCTGAGAGTGGTATCAATCTTCTCATCTAACTGTCAGCAGGAAAGTGATTCAGTGTATTTTCCAGGATGTTGAACTTTTCCTTTAATATGGAGCTTGCTTACTTAGTAACTTAGTGCACAGGAAACCACTGCTCTCCATCTCAAGTCAAGTCAAGTTTATTTATAAAGTACATTAAAAACAACCGAGGCTGACCAATGTGCTGTACAAAGAAATAAGACCCGTAGTCAGTCGTCCTTCTCGTCCTGTCAGGAAGAAACATTTCTTCTTTGCTGTCTAAAGAAACACGGGATGTACTGCAGGAGTCTGTAAAAATATGAAATATGTAAATAAGACAAAAAATTACTTTTGTTGTCAGAAGCTCCTTCCCGATTTCCTCCAGTAAACAGCAGCAGCTCTGGTGGTAGAATAAAAAAGATAAATAGTTGTTTTTAAGTTTTAAAATATATATATATATTTGTTGAATACTGTGAATTGTGATATTTACATAAAAAGAGGAAGCATACAACAAGTAGCTTTTCGACACAATCACAGCTGTTACATTCTTTATTAAACCACTTGTTGGTAACTTTCCGTGTAAGTCAGAATCTCACACTCACCTTCTTCACCCTCAGTGAACAGCAGCAGCTCAGGTGATGGAGGAAGAGAGGAGGAGAGAAATGGACAAAATGGTTAGTAAGACGTACAGTATGTGGCTAAGTGATACAATAACATATGTTACTTTTTCTTGTTTTAATGTCATAGTCTGTTCCAAGTCACTTCCTTCACAAGTCAGAAGCTCATACTTCTTTCATCCTCAATGAACAGCAGTTCTTTTTTCATCTGTAAAGAGAGAGAAAACGTTAGTAAAACATGTCATCTTTCAATTCTTGGTTAAGTGATATTTTATGGATAAAAAGACACTCGTACTTACTTTTTTTGTCCTCAGGGGACAGCAGCAGCTCCGATGATGGAGAGACAGAAGAGGAGAGAAGGATAAAAAAGTTAGTAAAACATGTCATCTTTCAATTATTGTCTAAGTGATATTTTATGGATAAAAAGATACTTGTACTTACTTTTTTTCGTCTGTAAAGAGAGAGAAAACGTTAGTAAAACAAGTCATCTTTCAATTCTTGGTTAAGTGATATTTTATGGATAAAAAGATACTTGTATTTATGTTTTTGTCCTCAGGGAACAGCAGCAGCTCCGGTGATAGAGGGAGAGAAGAGGAGAGAAGGATAAAAAAGTTAGTAAAACAAGTCATCTTTCAATTATTGTCCAACTGATATTTTATGGATAAAAAGATACTTGTACTTACTTTTTTTTGTCTGTAAAGAGAGAGAAAACGTTAGTAAAACAAGTCATCTTTCAATTATTGTCTGAGTGATATTTTATAGATAAAAAGATACTTATATTTATTTTTTTGTCCTCAGGGGACAGCAGCAGCTCCGATGATGGAGGGAGAGAAGAGCAGAGAAGGATAAAAAAGTTAGTAAAACATGTCATCTTTCAATTATTGTCTAAGTGATATTTTATGGATAAAAAGATACTTGTACTTACTTTTTTCGTCTGTAAAGAGAGAGAAAACGTTAGTAAAACAAGTCATCTTTCAATTCTTGGTTAAGTGATATTTTATGGATAAAAAGATACTTGTACTTACTTTTTTTGTCCTCAGGGGACAGCAGCAGCTCCGATGATGGAGAGAGAGAAGAGGAGAGAAGGATAAAAAAGTTAGTAAAACATGTCATCTTTCAATTATTGTCCAACTGATATTTTATGGATAAAAAGATACTTGTACTTACTTTTTTCGTCTGTAAAGAGAGAGAAAACGTTAGTAAAACAAGTCATCTTTCAATTATTGTCTAAGTGATATTTTATAGATAAAAAGATACTTGTATTTATGTTTTTGTCCTCAGGGGACAGCAGCAGGTCCGGTGATGGAGGGAGAGAAGAGCAGAGAAGGATAAAAAAGTTAGTAAAACATGTCATCTTTCAATTATTGTCTAAGTGATATTTTATGGATAAAAAGATACTTGTATTTATTTTTTTTGTCCTTTGTCAACAGCAGCAGCTCCGATGATGGAGGGAGAGAAGAGGAGAGAAGGATAAAAAAGTTAGTAAAACATGTCATCTTTCAATTATTGTCTAAGTGATATTTTATGGATAAAAAGACACTTGTACTTACTTTTTTTCGTCTGTAAAGAGAGAGAAAACGTTAGTAAAACAAGTCATCTTTCAATTATTGTCTAAGTGATATTTTATGGATAAAAAGATACTTGTACTTACTTTTTTCGTCTGTAAAGAGAGAGAAAACGTTAGTAAAACAAGTCATCTTTCAATTCTTGGTTAAGTGATATTTTATGGATAAAAAGACACTTGTACTTACTTTTTTCGTCTGTAAAGAGAGAGAAAACGTTAGTAAAACAAGTCATCTTTCAATTCTTGGTTAAGTGATATTTTATGGATAAAAAGACACTCGTACTTACTTTTTTTGTCCTCAGGGGACAGCAGCAGCTCCGATGATGGAGAGAGAGAAGAGGAGAGAAGGATAAAAAAGTTAGTAAAACAAGTCATCTTTCAATTATTGTCTAAGTAATATTTTATGGATAAAAAGACACTTGTACTTACTTTTTTTCGTCTGTAAAGAGAGAGAAAACGTTAGTAAAACAAGTCATCTTTCAATTATTGTCTAAGTGATATTTTATGGATAAAAAGATACTTGTACTTACTTTTTTCGTCTGTAAAGAGAGAGAAAACGTTAGTAAAACAAGTCATCTTTCAATTCTTGGTTAAGTGATATTTTATGGATAAAAAGACACTTGTACTTACTTTTTTCGTCTGTAAAGAGAGAGAAAACGTTAGTAAAACAAGTCATCTTTCAATTCTTGGTTAAGTGATATTTTATGGATAAAAAGACACTCGTACTTACTTTTTTTGTCCTCAGGGGACAGCAGCAGCTCCGATGATGGAGAGAGAGAAGAGGAGAGAAGGATAAAAAAGTTAGTAAAACATGTCATCTTTCAATTATTGGTTAAGTGATATTTTATGGATAAAAAGATACTTGTATTTATGTTTTTGTCCTCAGGGAACAGCAGCAGCTCCGGTGATGGAGGGAGAGAAGAGGAGAGAAGGATAAAAAAGTTAGTAAAACATGTCATCTTTCAATTATTGTCCAACTGATATTTTATGGATAAAAAGATACTTGTACTTACTTTTTTTTGTCTGTAAAGAGAGAGAAAACGTTAGTAAAACAAGTCATCTTTCAATTATTGTCTGAGTGATATTTTATAGATAAAAAGATACTTATATTTATTTTTTTGTCCTCAGGGGACAGCAGCAGCTCCGGTGATGGAGGGAGAGAAGAGCAGAGAAGGATAAAAAAGTTAGTAAAACATGTCATCTTTCAATTATTGTCTAAGTGATATTTTATGGATAAAAAGATACTTGTATTTATTTTTTTTGTCCTTTGTCAACAGCAGCAGCTCCGATGATGGAGGGAGAGAAGAGGAGAGAAGGATAAAAAAGTTAGTAAAACATGTCATCTTTCAATTATTGTCTAAGTGATATTTTATGGATAAAAAGATACTTGTACTTACTTTTTTCGTCTGTAAAGAGAGAGAAAACGTTAGTAAAACAAGTCATCTTTCAATTCTTGTCTAAGTGATATTTTATAGATAAAAAGATACTTGTATTTATGTTTTTGTCCTCAGGGGACAGCAGCAGGTCCGGTGATGGAGGGAGAGAAGAGCAGAGAAGGATAAAAAAGTTAGTAAAACATGTCATCTTTCAATTATTGTCTAAGTGATATTTTATGGATAAAAAGACACTTGTACTTACTTTTTTCGTCTGTAAAGAGAGAGAAAACGTTAGTAAAACAAGTCATCTTTCAATTATTGTCTAAGTGATATTTTATGGATAAAAAGACACTTGTACTTACTTTTTTTCGTCTGTAAAGAGAGAGAAAACGTTAGTAAAACAAGTCATCTTTCAATTATTGTCTAAGTGATATTTTATGGATAAAAAGATACTTGTACTTACTTTTTTCGTCTGTAAAGAGAGAGAAAACGTTAGTAAAACAAGTCATCTTTCAATTCTTGGTTAAGTGATATTTTATGGATAAAAAGACACTCGTACTTACTTTTTTTGTCCTCAGGGGACAGCAGCAGCTCCGATGATGGAGAGAGAGAAGAGGAGAGAAGGATAAAAAAGTTAGTAAAATATGTCATCTTTCAATTATTGGTTAAGTGATATTTTATGGATAAAAAGATACTTGTATTTATGTTTTTGTCCTCAGGGAACAGCAGCAGCTCCGATGATGGAGGGAGAGAAGAGGAGAGAAGGATAAAAAAGTTAGTAAAACATGTCATCTTTCAATTATTGTCCAACTGATATTTTATGGATAAAAAGATACTTGTACTTACTTTTTTTTGTCTGTAAAGAGAGAGAAAACGTTAGTAAAACAAGTCATCTTTCAATTATTGTCTGAGTGATATTTTATAGATAAAAAGATACTTATATTTATTTTTTTGTCCTCAGGGGACAGCAGCAGGTCCGGTGATGGAGGGAGAGAAGAGGAGAGAAGGATAAAAAAGTTAGTAAAACATGTCATCTTTCAATTATTGTCTAAGTGATATTTTATGGATAAAAAGATACTTGTACTTACTTTTTTTTGTCTGTAAAGAGAGAGAAAACGTTAGTAAAACAAGTCATCTTTCAATTCTTGGTTAAGTGATATTTTATGGATAAAAAGACACTCGTACTTACTTTTTTTGTCCTCAGGGGACAGCAGCAGCTCCGATGATGGAGAGAGAGAAGAGGAGAGAAGGATAAAAAAGTTAGTAAAACATGTCATCTTTCAATTATTGGTTAAGTGATATTTTATGGATAAAAAGATACTTGTATTTATGTTTTTGTCCTCAGGGAACAGCAGCAGCTCCGGTGATGGAGGGAGAGAAGAGGAGAGAAGGATAAAAAAGTTAGTAAAACATGTCATCTTTCAATTATTGTCCAACTGATATTTTATGGATAAAAAGATACTTGTACTTACTTTTTTTTGTCTGTAAAGAGAGAGAAAACGTTAGTAAAACAAGTCATCTTTCAATTATTGTCTAAGTGATATTTTATAGATAAAAAGATACTTGTACTTACTTTTTTCGTCTGTAAAGAGAGAGAAAACGTTAGTAAAACAAGTCATCTTTCAATTCTTGGTTAAGTGATATTTTATGGATAAAAAGATACTTGTACTTACTTTTTTCGTCTGTAAAGAGAGAGAAAACGTTAGTAAAACAAGTCATCTTTCAATTCTTGGTTAAGTGATATTTTATGGATAAAAAGATACTTGTACTTACTTTTTTCGTCTGTAAAGAGAGAGAAAACGTTAGTAAAACAAGTCATCTTTCAATTCTTGGTTAAGTGATATTTTATGGATAAAAAGACACTCGCACTTACTTTTTTTGTCCTCAGGGGACAGCAGCAGCTCCGATGATGGAGAGAGAGAAGAGGAGAGAAGGATAAAAAAGTTAGTAAAACAAGTCATCTTTCAATTATTGGTTAAGTGATATTTTATAGATAAAAAGATACTTGTATTTATGTTTTTGTCCTCAGGGAACAGCAGCAGCTCCGGTGATGGAGGGAGAGAAGAGGAGAGAAGGATAAAAAAGTTAGTAAAACATGTCATCTTTCAATTATTGTCCAACTGATATTTTATGGATAAAAAGATACTTGTACTTACTTTTTTTTGTCTGTAAAGAGAGAGAAAACGTTAGTAAAACAAGTCATCTTTCAATTATTGTCTAAGTGATATTTTATAGATAAAAAGATACTTGTACTTACTTTTTTCGTCTGTAAAGAGAGAGAAAACGTTAGTAAAACAAGTCATCTTTCAATTCTTGGTTAAGTGATATTTTATGGATAAAAAGATACTTGTACTTACTTTTTTCGTCTGTAAAGAGAGAGAAAACGTTAGTAAAACAAGTCATCTTTCAATTCTTGGTTAAGTGATATTTTATGGATAAAAAGATACTTGTACTTACTTTTTTCGTCTGTAAAGAGAGAGAAAACGTTAGTAAAACAAGTCATCTTTCAATTCTTGGTTAAGTGATATTTTATGGATAAAAAGACACTCGCACTTACTTTTTTTGTCCTCAGGGGACAGCAGCAGCTCCGATGATGGAGAGAGAGAAGAGGAGAGAAGGATAAAAAAGTTAGTAAAACATGTCATCTTTCAATTATTGTCCAACTGATATTTTATGGATAAAAAGATACTTGTACTTACTTTTTTTTGTCTGTAAAGAGAGAGAAAACGTTAGTAAAACAAGTCATCTTTCAATTATTGTCTAAGTGATATTTTATAGATAAAAAGATACTTATATTTATTTTTTTGTCCTTTGTCAACAGCAGCAGCTCCGATGATGGAGGGAGAGAAGAGGAGAGAAGGATAAAAAAGTTAGTAAAACATGTCATCTTTCAATTATTGTCTAAGTGATATTTTATGGATAAAAAGATACTTGTACTTACTTTTTTCGTCTGTAAAGAGAGAGAAAACGTTAGTAAAACAAGTCATCTTTCAATTATTGTCTAAGTGATATTTTATAGATAAAAAGATACTTGTATTTATTTTTTTGTCCTCAGGGGACAGCAGCAGCTCCGGTGATGGAGGGAGAGAAGAGGAGAGAAGGATAAAAAAGTTAGTAAAACATGTCATCTTTCAATTATTGTCTAAGTGATATTTTATGGATAAAAAGATACTTGTACTTACTTTTTTCGTCTGTAAAGAGAGAGAAAACGTTAGTAAAACAAGTCATCTTTCAATTCTTGGTTAAGTGATATTTTATGGATAAAAAGACACTCGTACTTACTTTTTTTGTCCTCAGGGGACAGCAGCAGCTCCGATGATGGAGAGAGAGAAGAGGAGAGAAGGATAAAAAAGTTAGTAAAACATGTCATCTTTCAATTATTGGTTAAGTGATATTTTATGGATAAAAAGATACTTGTATTTATGTTTTTGTCCTCAGGGAACAGCAGCAGCTCCGGTGATGGAGGGAGAGAAGAGGAGAGAAGGATAAAAAAGTTAGTAAAACATGTCATCTTTCAATTATTGTCCAACTGATATTTTATGGATAAAAAGATACTTGTACTTACTTTTTTTTGTCTGTAAAGAGAGAGAAAACGTTAGTAAAACAAGTCATCTTTCAATTATTGTCTAAGTGATATTTTATAGATAAAAAGATACTTGTATTTATTTTTTTTGTCCTTTGTCAACAGCAGCAGCTCCGATGATGGAGGGAGAGAAGAGGAGAGAAGGATAAAAAAGTTAGTAAAACATGTCATCTTTCAATTATTGTCTAAGTGATATTTTATGGATAAAAAGATACTTGTACTTACTTTTTTCGTCTGTAAAGAGAGAGAAAACGTTAGTAAAACAAGTCATCTTTCAATTCTTGGTTAAGTGATATTTTATGGATAAAAAGACACTCGTACTTACTTTTTTTGTCCTCAGGGGACAGCAGCAGCTCCGATGATGGAGAGAGAGAAGAGGAGAGAAGGATAAAAAAGTTAGTAAAACAAGTCATCTTTCAATTCTTGGTTAAGTGATATTTTATGGATAAAAAGATACTTGTATTTATGTTTTTGTCCTCAGGGGACAGCAGCAGCTCCGATGATGGAGGGAGAGAAGAGGAGAGAAGGATAAAAAAGTTAGTAAAACATGTCATCTTTCCATTATTGTCTAAGTAATATTTTATAGATAAAAAGATACTTGTATTTATGTTTTTGTCCTTTGTCAACAGCAGCAGCTCCGGTGATGGAGGGAGAGAAGAGGAGAGAAGGATTAAAAACAACCAACAACGTCCTCGTAATCAGGGAGGAGTGGAGAATCGTTGATGATCAGGTTGTCTTCAGGACTTTCAGTAACACGGCGAGCAATGCTGCTGTTTAAAAGCTGGAGGAAGCCACCTGAGGGGCAAGAAAGTATAAAAAAAACTCACATTCTGGACATTTTTAGGCAAAATTAAGCTTCAAAGTTTAATTAATAATATATGAATATAATATATTTTCTCAAAATTAATCCTCAGTCATCTCTTAAACGTTGTTTTTAAAGGACCTACAAGAGTTCCGGATACATCTGAAGCAAAACTTAAACATTCACAACAAGCAAAGTCAACTGTGCACACAGAAGAACAGGCCATCTGTTCTGTTTACACCTGCACTTCTAATGTCCTGATGTTAGAACGTTCTAACGTTCTAACATTATGACGTTAACTCCTCAAAGTTCCATCGTTTCCATGGTGCCATCATTCGAAAATTTTTTTCTCAAATAATCGACGACAAATTAGTAAAAAAAACAATGCCCTTACACCAAAATAAAAGTGTTTTCATATTACTATTCCATTGTTTACACAGTCTAAACATTTCCTGGGACATTCCGATCGTCAAAACCGAGAAAACGATGAGTTTGTGTCTTTTTCCATTAAATAATGTATTTTTTCCACACATTACCACTAAATATCCATATTTTAAAAACAGTAAACAGTCAATTTGTACTGAAATAATATTTTAAGCATTTCAGGCAGGTGAATGAATAAATGAGGTGTGATATTAAAAGTTGTCTTACCTGCACAGTCGTTAAACCAGCGGCTGACTCTGGCCAGCAGGTGCTCCTCCACAGGGGGTCTATGGAGCTATATTGGGGTCAAAAGTTTTGTACTTGAAAAAATAAAATTTGAAACTGAAAATTCAAGTTTTGATCTTGAATTTTGAAAAATACATTAGCGTATTCAAAATAAAAATAAGTGCACAAAAAATTTTTTCAGGTTAAATATAATTATGAATCACTCTGGTAATTCTTTTGAATAAATTATTAATTTTCACTTTTCACTTTCATATGTTTTGATATTTGAGATCTTATTTTTTTCAGATTCAAATCTTATTTTTTACAGTTTCAAAAAAAAAAATTTCAGTTTCAGATCTTTATTTTTCAGGTTCAGATCTTTTCTTTTCAGTTTCAGACTTTTGACCCGAATTTCGCGTGGGGGGCGTGGCATCAACTGAGAGGGGTGTGGAATCATGACAGACAGCTTAACAAAAAGGCTGGGGACCTTCCCCTATCACGTTGCCTTCAGGGAACGTAGGAACTAAAACAATTCAACTCAACACTTCATGTAGGCTACACCAGGTGATTGGCAGTGAAAAAACTGATGTCAGTGACAAACTTCCATTTGCAATTTAATTTTCTCTGTAAGTCTAAAGCTGCTAATATGTCACTTTATATACGTTTTATATTCTTTAATACGTGGTAGGTTTGTCCAAACATCGCCTTTTTTGAAATTTAATCCGACGTTTTCGGAGATGTGAGATGTGAAAGCTGTTTTAGACAGTACTGAGGACCACCTGCAGAAGCGGGGGGATAAATTATGCCGGATTGTTCACTTCAACAGACACACTTTAATGCTTTCCACGTAGTACTGTGAATGCAGCACAGTGTCCGCTCGTAATGATGGCGTCCGGCTCTGCAGGCCGATCTGCTGGAGCAGCACACAGGTGAGACATGTTCAAAATGAGAGGTCGGTTTGTGACACCATGCAATGTTTCTGGTGTCTTAAGTGGTGAATTGGCAAAGCTGGAAGTTAAGCATAGGGCTAAAGCACTCGCACTGACACCATGCATCTATTTGCGATATAAACTCAGTAGGACTCGCGATCAACAACTAGCCAGAGCCCCGTTTCCCAGAGCCTTCGTAGCACTACGTGCGTCGTAAGTCTCCCTTAAGGTTGTCCCAACTCTGGGAAACAGCCCATAACCTTAAGGGAGACTTTAAAATACAACTTACGACGCACGTAGCGCTACAAAGGCTCTGGGAAACGGGGCCCAGAGCCATACCAGCTGCGGTTTTGTTTAGCGTTACCATAGCAACCGTTTATCGTGTTCTTGTTTATTTGCATGTCGCTAGCTTTCTTCTTTACACTCATAGTGTCACTCATACACCCACACACTCGCACACACATCCCGTGTCCCCCATTTTGATTTATTATTTGAGGGTTGTTGGTTTTTTTTTGGTTTGTTTTTCATATTCGTTATGTCACCTGTAACACATAAATAGCAGGGCATCAGATCAGTCTAATTATCTGGTAACCCCATTTGAAGTCCTGACCCAAGGTTGGGAACCACTGCTGTAAGGAGTACACTTCACAAACACTAGCTGATAGCATTAGGCCACATTCATCCTGTAGCATGGATCAACATTTTCCACCGCAGGCTGCTGCATGGTGTCAGTGCGAGTGCTTTAGCCCTATGCTTAACTTCCAGCTTTGCCAATTCACCACTTAAGACACCAGAAACATTGCATGGTGTCACAAACCGACCTCTCATTTTGAACATGTCTCACCTGTGTGCTGCTCCAGCAGATCGGCCTGCAGAGCCGGACGCCATCATTACGAGCGGACACTGTGCTGCATTCACAGTACTACGTGGAAAGCATTAAAGTGTGTCTGTTGAAGTGAACAATCCGACATAATTTATCCCCCCGCTTCTGCAGGTGGTCCTCAGTACTGTCTAAAACAGCTTTCACATCTCACATCTCCGAAAACGTCGGATTAAATTTCAAAAAAGGCGATGTTTGGACAAACCTACCACGTATTAAAGAATATAAAACGTATATAAAGTGACATATTAGCAGCTTTAGACTTACAGAGAAAATTAAATTGCAAATGGAAGTTTGTCACTGACATCAGTTTTTTCACTGCCAATCACCTGGTGTAGCCTACATGAAGTGTTGAGTTGAATTGTTTTAGTTCCTACGTTCCCTGAAGGCAACGTGATAGGGGAAGGTCCCCAGCCTTTTTGTTAAGCTGTCTGTCATGATTCCACACCCCTCTCAGTTGATGCCACGCCCCCCACGCGAAATTCGGGTCAAAAGTCTGAAACTGAAAAGAAAAGATCTGAACCTGAAAAATAAAGATCTGAAACTGAAATTTTTTTTTTTGAAACTGTAAAAAATAAGATTTGAATCTGAAAAAAAATAAGATCTCAAATATCAAAACATATGAAAGTGAAAAGTGAAAATTAATAATTTATTCAAAAGAATTACCAGAGTGATTCATAATTATATTTAACCTGAAAAATTTTTTTGTGCACTTATTTTTATTTTGAATACGCTAATGTATTTTTCAAAATTCAAGATCAAAACTTGAATTTTCAGTTTCAAATTTTATTTTTTCAAGTACAAAACTTTTGACCCCAATATAGCTCCATAAACTATCTAACTAACTGTTTTTTTGAAGATAGAGTACTAATGTTTAAAATTACCTTGTGCGCATCATGTTCACGCACCAACAGAAGTTTCAGTCTCAACATTATTCCAAGTAATTTCATTAATTGTAATATAAATGCTGAGCTACTGGATATTCTTTCCCCCAGAATAAAAAAATTCTCCTGCTGGATTTGTTGTAATTTTAAACTGTCAGCTGCTTTTAAAGGATTAAAGAGGGTGAGAGGAGCTGATGTCATATGGTGGTGATGATGATGATATTGCTGTTAGTCACTCCAACTCCAACTGCTAGTGGAAACAAACTAAACATGCAATGTAGATTCAGAAGAAACTTTTTCTTTAATGATGTAAATACACATCTTTCTTTACATTCATTTTGTGTACAGCAACCACTAGCACACAGAGACAAAACTAACAATCAGGAAAAAAAACATGACTGGACTGAGCAAAGATCAAGTGCAAGACTCCTTACTGAGAGAAGCTGATCAAGGAAGCAAAAGAGCGCTGAGCTGAGCAAATAAAGGTAATTAATGTGCTCACCAGTGGTCAGAAAGGTTAAATTATAGTAGTTGATAATACAGTAAGCGTTCACCATTTCACTGTGCTGGATAAGACAGTGGTTCTCATGTCACTGTCACTGTGCAAATTGCATCCGAATTACATGCATATAGACAAAAAGACAGCAATATATGAATTCATAGTTAAATACATCTAATAGCTGTCAAGACAGTTAAATAAAAAGAAAATATGTCAACCTGTTGGTGGCACTTGAAGAAAAGCCAAATCACCAGAGTTGGTAAGTACAGACCAAAGTGGTGGACTGGCATCCATTATTTGTTATTCATGACATCTGTCATTTTCAAACTTCCTGAAGAAAGAAGAAATTAAAAGATCAGGACTTAAAATGTAAATTTATTGACACATGGGACACACAGTGTATACGAGGGGCATTCAAAAAGTTCTAAGACAAATGACATAAATTCAAACTGAGTCAAAATAGTGTAACAAAATGACCTTGAATCGTACCACTGATGACTTATAAACAAATTTGACAAGTTACAGCATTCTAACTTTGTTATTCAATGATCCAGGTTACATATTACAAAACTTTTTTGACCGTCCAAAATGAGCCAATTTGAAGTTCAAGCAAACATCAAATTTCTAACAAAACTTCAATGGAAACCTACAGAAATCATTGAAGCTTTGCAAAATGTTTATGGAGACTCGTCACCTTCTAGAGCCGTATTTCCAAAGTTGAAGGAACATTTGACAGGAACAAGATTTCAGTCCATACTTGAAGCAAAGAGGGAGGTTGTGACCTGGTTGACTAGACAAGCTCCAGAATTCTATCAAGAAGGAATTTCTCGGTGGAAACATCGCTTGCAGAGGTGTATTGAGTTAGGTGGATCTTATGTTGAAAAATAATTTTGTATCTTTCATAAATAAAGTTTTTTTTCAATTTGTCTCACAACTTTTTGAATTACCCTCGTACATACGTCGACAACCCTAGTCATTCCTGAAATTTAAAATCAGATCAGTGATAGTTACAAATGACACGTCACCCAGACAGTAGGTGGTGGCTGGAGTTCTAACACTGTCACAAAGGATTAATTCATGAAATTGGACAGAGATTAATAATAACTATCTCTCTAATAACTATATCTGCACACATTTTATCAGTTGCCAGTCTGTCTTCATGTAATCCCTTGTTTGTTTTAACACTGTCACAAAGGATTAATTCATGAAATTGGACAATTAATAATAACTCTCTCTCTCTAATAACTATACGAGGGTAATTCAAAAAGTTGTGAGACAAAAAAGTGAAAAGTTATTACTGTATTGCTTGAGTAAAAAGAATCGCTGTCATACAAGCAAGTAATGGATTTGAAATGAATCTGACCACTTGGTGGAAAACATCACAAATTTCATTCCAACCCTAAGTTAAAATTCCACCTCAGTAAAAATAATAATAAGAAAAAAATATATATAATTTTAAACTTTAATCAATTATTTGACCAACAGTGAGATGAGTCCCAATAATGGGACCATTTTATCAGATTTTGTCCACATGGCAGAAATTCAAGTACATGTATGGAAAACAAGAATGCGCAGTTGTTTGCAAATTTGAAGGAATCCAAATCTATGAGCCGCTGCTTGTATTCACAGGCATCTACTCCAGAACAGTATTCTGTGGGAAGAAAGAAAAGATTAATGTTGGGGAAGAGAAAAAGTCTTGTTCAACTTCCAATTCTTGTTCTGTACAACAACATACTGTTGACACAGTAGTTGATTTCTTAAGTTACTGCATTTCTTGTAATGTTTTATCTTGTACAATGTGATTTGGCACTACTATGTGTAATTATGGTCATGCCAGTAAAGCCTATTTGAAAAGAATTCAACTTGATTTAATTGACCTGAACTGAACTGCACCACATTACATAGCACTACACTGAACTGACACATCGGGTTACATTTATCTGATCAATATTTAATCACATAACGAAGAACAAAGTTGTCTTTGTAGATGGGTGGATTGATTGGTAGACTCCATCAGGACCAGCACTCTGTGGGAACATGTTTGATTTATGCTATTAGACAGGCACCAAATTAAAAGAATAAGGAAAAATACATTTTGTTAAAATTTAAGTAACACCTTTTTTTGTCATTACACTGTCATAACCATGTCATGATACCTGTCATAAACATGAAGGAGCCTTTATGAATGTTATGACTGCTGTCATTAACTGTCATTTGGTCAGTTATATTGTTTTCACTGCAAAATTGACATTATTTGAAATGTCTTCGTCATGACAACTTGATATAAACCAAGAGAAAAATATCTTTATGACTACTTGATGTTAACCAAGACAGTCTGCCAGTGTCTTGAGTGTCATGACAACTTGAGATCATCTGCTGTGGTCTTAAAGTTATCTAGTCATTTCCTCTTTTATTTTGGTACAGTATGATGTCTCTTGTGTGGCTTTGTTGTTTTCCCACCCTTTTGTTTTCTGATTGTGTTTATCTGCCCATGATTGTTTCCACCTGCCCTGTTTAGCGTCCCAGCCTCTTTAGACTTTTGTCTTCCCTCCTTAGTTTCCAGCGTGTTTTTGTCTGTAAGTCAAGCATACTAGTGTTTCCTTGTGTACCTTTTTGTATCTCTCCCTAGTGTTTTTCCCTCTGTGTTGTTCTGTCTTTTTTGAACATTGTATTTGTGCCTCCTCTTTTGGAGTTTTGTCTGTTTTGAGCTCCCAGTGTTCCCCAGAAGCCATGCATCCTCCAAGCATGCTAGCTTTCCAGTATTCACCTCAGCCTGCTAACAACCTGCCTGTCAACTTCTAGTATTCACCTTGGCCTGGTAGCATCCAGCTTCCCAGTCTGCCAGAAACCAGCCTTCAACTCAGCCTACATTATCCTGCTACCTGCTGGTCTTTGCCATGGGCCTATTAGCCTCCTGCCAGCTCCAGCCACTTCTTATGTCCTAGCTTGGCTAGCTTCCTGTCTGACTCCTCCTTTGACCATCCCCTCGAGTCTCCTTCTCTGGGAACCCAGCTAGCTTACACGACGGACCACCAGGAAAGCAATGTTTCAGATAATACTGAGGTTCCCCATTGTCCCAGTCCCTTGCATCCTTTCTGCTAGACCTCTCTCTAGAACCTGATGGCAACTAGACTGCTAGCCTCCAGCCAGATAACCACTCGGCTAATACAGTCAATCATTTCCCTGCCTGATCCTACCCCAAAGCCACCTTCTGAGAAGTCTTCCAGAAGGAAGTGCTGCTCTTGCTTAAGTTGTGCTTCTCAACGTCCCAGCTCAGCTTCCCAGTGCACTCAGCTGCCTAGTGTCCCAGAGATTCAGCTGCCCAGCAACAAGGAAGTTCTGCCATGCAGTGACATTAAGTTTTCGCTGCCTAGTACACCAGCCAACATCTCTGCAATCCCCAGCTTGGCCGACACCAAGACTGCTTCTGTGACAACCAACATCTCCAGTTCCCATGTTGGTCGATGCCAAAACAGGCCCCGAGTCATTTGATGTCTCTTCAGTCCCTTTGTTGGCCAGCACCACCTCTGTTCCTGAGTCAGCCTTCATCTCACCTGTTCCAGCTTGGCCGCAGCCATCACCAGTCCCTGCTTTGGCTGGGCCACAGCCACACCCCTTTCTCAATCTGCAGCTGTGCTGCTGACGTCTTGTGTTCCACCCAAGCTGCAGCAGTCTACAATGCCCAAGCTGTGGTCATCTCCTCTTCACCCCAAACTGCAGTGGTTCTCAGTTTATGTTTTTCAGCTTTCCTGGCTTCTCAGCCTAGGTTGTCAGTATTGATGCTGTAACCTAGAGGTGCTCTACTCTTCAGCCCTCCTGGTCACCCTCATCTGTCTGGACCTCATGATATCTGTCTCAGGTCTCCCACTCTGCCTCTGTCCTCAGTCTGACCAGATTTTTAGGATTTATGATCTAACCTGACCTTATGATGATGCAGGACAGGTCAGGCAATTTGAGCTTGTTTTTCATTGTAGAGCAATACAAACTGTTCAGTACAGAATTATTTAGTAAGTACTGTACCAATGCTTGGTTGATATATATATATCCAGCACAATTTCAAGTTTTTTTTTCTCCCAAATCTTACTGTCTAAACCATTTATGACATTCCCATCACACTCAGCTGTATAGCTACTTTGTGTTTAGCTTGCCATTTTGTTCTTGCATATTCTGACTTTTGCATTTCTGGTTCTTCTGTGAGGACTGTGTTAGCAATGTGAGAGGGCTAATTTAACATGTTTTTGTGGTGGGGAAACCTCTGAGGAAACCCATGGAAACATGAAAACATGCCCCACAGCTCCTGCTACAGTGATAATTCAATGTTTTTATACAGTAGCTGTGGACTAACCTACCCTTTCAGTGGGGTTGAGAGTGCTGTAGACTTGGTCTTCATCCTGAAGGTGAAGTGATTGGTAGACTCCATCAGGACCTGCAGGGTTCTGTGTGAACATGTTTGATTTACATTATTAGACTAGTAGAAAATTACAACCCATGTTCCAAAAAAGTTGTGACACTATGTAAAATGTAACGATTTGCAAAGTCTTCTGAACCTATTTTTAATTGAATACAGTATAAAGACAAGATATTAAATGTTCAAACTTATTAACTTGTTTGTTTTTTATAAATATACACTCACTCTGAATTTAATTTTAACATGTTCCAACAAAGTTGGGATGTTTACCATTGTGTTAGATCACCCTTTCTTTCAAAGGGTGACACTAATTGCTGAGATTTTGAAAGTGAAATTCTTTCTCATTCTTGCTTGATATACAACTTGAAGTGCTCAGCAGTCTGGGGTCTGTCTTGTCATATTTTGTGCTTCATAATGCACCAACCATTTCAATGGGAGCAGGTCAGAACTGCAGGCAGATTAGTCTGGTACCTGAACTATTCTTCTATGAAGCCACGCTGCTGAAATATGTGCAGAATGTGTCTTGACACTGTCTTGCTGAAATAAGCAGTGACGTCTCTGAAAAAGACGTGTGGATGGCAGCACGTGTTGCTCCAAAACCTGTATGTACCTTTCAGCAATAATGGGGCCTTCACAGATGTGACAGTTACCCATGATGCCATGGGCACTAACACACACCCATACTATTCACAGATGCTGACTTCTGAAGTTAGCGCTGGTAACAATCTGGATGGTTCGTTTCCTCTTTAGCTCGGAGGTCACAACGATGGCTTCTGAAAACAATCTGAAATGTGGACTCGTCAGACCACAGCAAAGTGTAACACTTTGTGTGAGTCAGACTCAGATGAGTTTGGTCTGCAGCATGTCTGGATGAATGTCTTTTGCTTTGCATGTTAGAGTGTTAACTTGCATTTGTAGCTGTAGTGACAAACTGCGTTTACTGCCAATGGTTTTCCAAAGTGTTCCTGAGCCCTTGTAATATCCTTTAAAGTTTATACAATTATGTGGATTGTTAAAACAGTTTTTAACACAGTGCAGACTGAGGGGTCAAAGGTCACAGGCATTCAGTATTGGTTTTCAGCCTTGCCTCTTACATGCAGAGATTTCTCTGGATTCACAGAATCTTTTAACAATATTATGGATTGTTGGTGGTGAAATCCCTAAATTCCTGCAATTCTGTGTGGAGAAATGTTCTTAAACTGTATTTGCCCATACAGTTTTCCACGAAGCGGTGAACCTCGTCCCATCAATGCTTGTGAACAACTGAGCCTTTTGAGGATCCCTCTTTAATATCCAATCATGGGACTGTCACCTGTTACTAGTTCACCTGTGTAACTTTTGAATGCTTGAAACAAGCACTGCACGACTTTCCCAGAGAAACTGGGAGATTTGTTGCTCCTGTCCAAACTTTTTTGAAATGTGTTGCAGGCATCCAATTCAGAATGAACATATATTTACCAAAAACAAGTTTACCAGTTTAAACATTAAATATCTTCTCTTTGTACTTTATTTAATTGTTGTGTAATTGTTTTACACAATGTCTCAACTTTTTTTTGGAATTGGGGTTGTAAAAGAAAAGCAAAGAAAACACATTTTATTTAAATTAAATTGTAATCAAAAGACTATGCATTATGCATGCACTATGCCTAAAATAGCATGAAGTGTGATGCAGACCACTAAAGTGTCAACAGGAAGACATGTGGTTGGTTTGCCCTCTGCAGAGCTCAAGATATCAGCAAAATATGCACGCATATAAATACTATGATTAGAAAGCCCATCCACCTCTGTCCAAACAATCTTTAGACATTCTAACTTACATCATGGAAAATGTCAAGTTTAGTAATTATAATTTTGTAGCCTCAGTCCACATTTATATGTGTGTGAAGTTTTTTTTTCCAAGTTTCATCTTAACATAATTGTGTTCAGACAAGTTTGGCCCAAAAATACATGAATCTCAGTGATTTTGGTGTTTCTCTGACTTTTCATCTATTGTCATCATCATGTCAGAGTTTTAAATTGTCCAATGCAGATGTGTATCTTAAATATTTCACTTGAACCCTTCCGGGATGCAATTTAAACCAGATAACACAAAAGCTTCCAGAAATAATAATGTCCTATCATTGCCATGTAATCAATAATATTCTTGGTTTTCTTTTCTTTGTAGACACAGTAGAGTCCTGCTAGGCAACCCTAAAATAATATTCAGATGTAACTGCTTTGTCATCACCATGTATGTAGTGAAGACTTTGAGGAATTTAATATAAGATATGAAGTAGGACTTGCCAGTTGCTGTTTGTAAATGAAGATTAAGATTAAAAATGGCAAAACTTACGTCTCCTGTGTCTTCTTGTGTCATGGTAACAACCCCTGAAAAACATGGAAGCATGTGGTTATCTAACAAGCCAAAATAATGTCTTTATACAGTAAATATGCTACTGTTGTTCTAGGCCAGAGGTTGTCCATAATTTTCTCATCAGCCAAAATAGAAAATATAGGAACATACATTCATACAGAGAAACTATTAAACTACTTGTTGAAGTATAAAGCCTTTTGTACCTAAATATTTTTATATCATGATAATTTAAATGATGAATGACTCTGAAAACTTTCCATGGACCCTTTGGCAGAGTGCCAAGGACCCCAGGGGGTGCTCAGACCTCTATTTAAGAACCACTGCTCTAGGCAAACTCTTACTGAGCACACTTAAAGAAAATGGTACAACCATTAATTAGAACAAAACAGTGTTGTGCTAATCTAAATCCTTGCTTTCTTCAAGGATTTATAGAAGAAATGATCTCAAAAATCTATTTTTTTTCTCATGAATCTGTAACCCATATTATTATATCCTATATTATTAATCATGTAGATTTACAACTGTATTTTTCACAGCAAAAAATTTAATTGCCATCTATACCATGAACTGCCACTGTATACTGTTGGTGTTTGTGTCTTACTTGGTTGTTTCTTCATCATCATCCTGATAAGCATCACCACCAATAGGATTATAATAAAACTTAAGCTTCCAATCAAATATAGTGCACTTCCTGTTTAAAGAGAGAAAAGAAGGAAGATGAAGCGGTTAATCACATTTTAACTGCAGATTGCTTCTAATAACCCCTTGTACATACTGAGAAGTGGATACGGAAGTCTGAATTAAGCTCAAATGTTAACTAATCCACATTTAAGGTAATGTTAGATACTTTCCACAGTTTTTGATTTTCATTTAAATTTTCATTGTTTACTTTCCTAATATATTTGTCATTGGTTGTTTGAACTTTTCTTCTGTCTTCTTGTAGTTAAAAAGTCTACCTCAAGTAAGGTGTTTATATTAGAGAGCCTCTTTGCATCAAGCATTTATAACAGTGTTGAGCTATGAGGTTGAGTAAGTTATATATAATTTTCATTATTCACTTAAGTGCATACTTCTTATTTAATGTTTCAGCACTTTGATGTTCATATTGCAGTAGCAATGGACATATTATTTATACTCTGCATTTCAATTTCAGTTAAACAATGATATATTATACATTAAACATATGTATAATCTTATGAACAGTGTGTTCCATACCAGCTGTTGTTGTAGGATGGATGTTGAATGGTGTAGACACATCAGTAATAATGTCTGAGCTGACTGAAGACACCGTGAAGCTGTTTGTAACAGAAACTGTTTCTGGAGTTGTCATGGGACTGGAAGACTCAGCTGAGAATAACACAGTATATGTTAAACTATCAATTATGTGGACATTCATTACGTTGTGACAAAGACGTGGTATTTTTAAAATGAAAAAATGAAGAACATAAACTTACCATCTGTAACTTGAAGATTCACCTCTATAAATCCATCACGTCCAAATTTCTCTACTCCACAATAATATTTTCCAAAGTCTGACTTTTGGAGATTAGTGAAGGTCACAAATAAACCTTCTGGAATGTTAGTTAATTCTATTTGATTCTTACGTTTAGTCTCTTTAAATGCTGCTTTGATGATGATATGTTTGTCTTCTGAGCATGGACTCTTACAAAGGTACTTAACATTAGATTTTACATCAGTTAAAGTGTTCCAGTCTGAGCATTTGAATGTCACATTTTGCCCAACACATCCCTTTATGTTGAGAGGCCTCATCTCCACAATACTCAGAGCTACACGTGGAAGTAAAGGAAACATTATATGTTACTGGTATAATGTCAATGCATAAGTAAAATCAAATGTGCACATTTCTTTTACTGTCGGTGCATTTCATTATTTGTGACAAAAGTGAACAACTAAATGATTAATTTAGCAAACAAACAAACAAAAACTCATCTAACAGCTGCAGCATTTATACACAAGAAAATGTAAGAAAAAGAAACTCACCAGACAGAAGAAAATAGTATGCATAGATTTTTATCATAGTTAAAATAATGAGCAAAGAAAAAAAGAAAAAAAGCACAAAAAAGTACAGGGAGTATCAGGTCAATACAACTACAGTCTCTAAAGTATTTCTAACTTTCCATTCTCTCATCATTTCAAAAGTTCAAGCTCCTCCCACACACACACACAAACACTACGCATATGATATGTTCACACCTACATGCAGTGTGTGACTCTGTTGACCAGATCACAAATCTGGTTGAAAAATCATCTACAGTCCCACCAGGGTCAACTTTTGATCAGAAGATAAACCTGAAGTGTTTTGCTTGTTAACTGTATAAAAACTATGAGCAAGACAAAAGTTTTGTCATTTTCACAGGCTCTCACAGATCAGGTCAAGCAAAAAAAACAAAAAAAACAAAAAAAAAAACCCAGCTCGGACTGTATTTCAAACCACTTTCCACGAGGTGTGACATGTAGGCCTTTCATTTATAGGGACAGGAAGTGACTCAGTGCTGTAGATCACCCCCATGTTGCCATGTTGGGAAAAAAAAATCACACATCAACCTGTTTTTCTTGACTGTATTGTCAAATATTTTGTGAACTATGTTCGAAAATTAGATTAAATAAAAAATGTTGTGCATACACTACGACAGCAAGATATTAAATATCACTGCTGTCTCACCGTTCCACCGATCTGGACACACTTTGAAATACTTGACATGTACCATCTACAGAACGTCTGTTCTGGTCGCATTTAAAAGAAAACTTGTGATGACACAGATGTTCATTGTTTTTTCATATTTAGAAAAATTCAGAGTGACAGATTTCTGAATTGAGTGAGGCAAACTTTTGTCACAATTCCTTGGATGTGCTGAAGAAACTTCTGCTCTGTAGGACGTATGGGCTGATCTTTGAAGTTTGGATCATGAAATGTCTAGACATTTAGATTTGTTTCAATAAGTAACACCCACTTTCATCTAATATTACCAAAATTCTTTCATTGACTGAGTCATGACCAAAGATCATAAATTTAAAAACTGACATTTTTAAAGCAGAAGACTAAAACTAAAGCCTAAAAGAGGCAGACAAATTGAACCATTGAAATGGTGAAAGAAATTTTAGAGTACACTAAACCATTTTAAAGATAACTGCAAAAACATATACTTTATCGTTACAGAAGAAGAAAGAAAGAAAGAAAGAAAGAAAGAAAGAAAGAAAGAGACTAATAGATGTCCACAGTAAGTGACGCCACTTGGACTTCAGTCAGTTAAAGTTGTGACGTAGTTATGTGGACATTATGTACATTATGATCTTTTGTGGATGGTTGGATCTGTATTCTGCAGAAAACTGGAAACATAACATTTGCTGTAGGTCTTGTACACATCCATCAGATGAGACAGTGACACATGCTGAGTAATTTCCCTCAAATTAATCCTCTGTCAACAGTGAAATAAAATAAAACATATTAAATTAATGTGGTTTGGTATCCTCAGCCACAGAATTATGTGGTAATATGGATTCACTGTCTCAGATGAATGTTTGTTAAATTTCACAAAATAACATCAAATAAGCCTGAATTCAATTTAATGACCTACAGTAGAAACACTACATAATCGTGGCTGTAAAGCAGCTTCTGCTCACTGCAGATTAGTTTTTGAAACTCTTAATTACCCAGCAGCATGTTGTCAAGAGCAGAAGGTTGTTGGTAGGTTGTTTTTTAGAAATATGGTGTTTCACATTTACAGCTCCACAAGCCTGGAACACCGTCTTCTTTTACAGTCATTTTCTTTCATAATTCACTGACTCCTTGAAATACTCTGGTCATCTTTTGATTTAAGAAACATATGTATGTACACAATTTATAATTTAATTCATATATTTTCAGTGATAAGGACAAGACTATAATAATAAATTTAAAGCAAGAAGTCAGAGTGTTACACTTGGCCCTTGATGGGGCAGTCATAACAGTAACACAAAATAAGTCATATTAACCCACTGTATCTCAAATTAAAGCTCACCAAGTAATTACATTATTAGTTCGATTTTTTGTAGGGCCAAATGTTTAAAATTCCTTGGATGTCAGGCGTCATACGCATTCAAAGCAACAATTTATTGTAGTGGTAATAGATTTTAATTAGGTGAACTGAGTTAAAAGTAGCTAGCGAGCCATGCGTATATTAGCCTAGTTTGTTCATATTCATTTCTAACCAAGAGAGATCAATTAAAACGGATGTGAATTTAAATTTGAAGTCACGTAACCTTCAGACGGCATTAGGAAAATCTGAAAAATACTGTAAATACAAAAAGCAACTTTCACAACTCAAAAAAAAAGAAAAAAAAAGAAAAAAAAAGGTTTTTGTTAAAAGTTTTGACTGAGGTAAAAAGTATCCTGCCCATGTTCCACAGGTGAAAATCCAGTGAAAATCCTCCTGAGCATGTGTGTAAGTTTTTTCACTCTAGCTTGTTTCTAATTGGAGGAACTGAGTATATTACAATTGCCCCAGGTCTCCCTTATTGCTGACACGCGTATGTGTGTGCACACATATGAGTGCATATACGTGCATGTGCATATATATATATATAATATATACATATATATATAAATACTACTGCATTTTATTTGTAGTGGTTTGGAAGGCAAAGGGTATGAAATAAATAAGACAATAATCTTGTTTTTAATATCATGATCATTTAAATAAAAAAAATAATGAAAACTCTTCGGACCTCTCCACCTTTTCGGCCACGGACCCATGGCGGTTCACGAACCCCTATTTGGAAACCACTGCTTTTTGAAACTGAGCGTCTTTGGCAGACCTCTTTGTCTGTAGGAGAGATGTTTGGTTGACTGATTGAAACGCGCACAGCTGCACGTGATTAATCACAGTTAATTAGGTCCACCTGCGGCGGCACTCTCAGTTAAAACCTCCCTGCGGAGGGATTCGTTCAGTTTTCACCTGTGTGAGTGGAACAGACAGGACGAGCCAACATGCCTACCAAGAACGTTGTTGACGAGCGGATCTCCAAGTTCAAAAACAAGGGCAAAGACCCAGCTGTGAGTTGATGTTTAATTCTCGGTGTCATGTTTATTGATAACTTTATTGACGCTGCATCATGTCCTCTTGCAGAAACTTCGAGAGAAAAGGATTTCGGATTGTGTGGAGCTGCGCAAAGCTCACAAGAATGAAAGTTTCTTGAAGAGGAGGAATATAACTCTGTCGTCTCTGCCGGACGAGGATGCTCTCTCTCCTGAATACATCTCCAACGAGACGGTCAGTTCACAAAAACCTTTAAATCTGTTCATTCAAAGTAGTTCAGCCTCTGAAGACGTTAACCTGTCGTTTAGGTGGCCGCTGTAACCATGGAGGAGATCATTAAAGACGTCAACAGCGACTGCAAGGAGTCCCAGACCCGCGGCTGTCAGGCAGCCAGGTGAGCTTCAGCCGTCATTACTGACTATACAGGGGCAGACTCAGGCTGTCTGAGGGGCAGGGGCAAAAAACAAAGGGCACCAGCTACATTAAGTGAGGCAGCAAGGTGCAGAAACATTCATGATTCATGGTGAAAGATTAAAATTAAAGATTATGGTTATTTCTTCCTTGTGGGCATCTTCCCCACTGGAATAACCCTTTTTAAGGGCACTTCATGTTTTCTCTGTTGGGACTACATTTCCTGTAGATGGATGCTATGTTGTAGATAAACATATTGGAGATGAAAATAAAAGTTGCTGGTGTGGTGGTACCTGTAAAGCAACAAACTATAGGCCTATATATGGGTGTTGGTGCAACTATGGGCACTTTTAACTAAGCAAAATTGGTTAAAAAAAAAAAATCAACCTATGAATTTTAATTTAAACATAATGGGCTGTAATAAATTAAAATGGGTACTCAAAATTGCCTGAAGTCAAAGTTTTAATCTGGAACAGTTATTTTTTTCTTGGTTTCCATACATTTGACATTCATTCATTTAACAGACTTTAAAATTAAGATGTTTAAATCTATTTTTGTCAAGCTCTGTACCATTGTAAATACTGAAATAATAAAAGTTGAGGGTTTCATGGTTTCCACTATGCAATGGAAAATTTAGACAGTAACCTTAGATGTCATACATACAATTAGTTATTATGCCTGATATTACAATTCTAACCTGTAAGTCATCTTTGCTTATGTCTTAAACTAATGTTGGCAGATATACTTATTTGAGTTGCCTGACCTGTCAGCTATGTGCTTACTTACCAGCTTCTGTTTCCACAGGTCCCCCAGCATCTTAACAATCAAACAAATTTTCTCCTAACACAGACGAGCCTCATACATAGTATCTAACAGCATATTGTCCTAATTGCATTACTGAATATCCCTCCACTGTCCCAAGCATCAACATCAATAGAAATCGGAACAAGACTAAACTGTACATTGTTAAGAGTATTATCTTCCTCCCCCCTTCCCTCAGGAAGCTGCTTTCTCAGGAGCGTAACCCTCCTCTCAAGGAAATCATAGATGCAGGTCTGCTGTCACGCTTTGTGTCCTTCCTGTCTATGGACGACGAGCCAACTCTGCAGTTTGAAGCAGCTTGGGCTCTGACAAACATCGCCTCTGGAACATCTTGGCACACTCAACAGGTGTGAACACAGTACTGAACTGGCTAGCCTCATGATTAACATGACTGATGCCATTTAACTGCAATTAAGGTTGTCAAGGTCCTTTGACGTGAATTGTTAGGCCTCCAACATCTTGGACACTCTTTGAAATAGACATTGACTTAATGGACTGTATTCTGTCTTGGATGCTCAGTTCAACATGTGTATTTCGGCCTCAGGTGGTGGAACATGGGGCTGTACCAGCTTTCATCACCTTGCTGGCCTCACCGATGCTGCACATCAGTGAACAGGCTGTCTGGGCTCTTGGAAACATTGCTGGTAAAGGGAAAAGTTAATGTCTTACGTTGATATCATGTCTGAATGTGATTCTAGATTAAGAACTAAAATCTGGTGTTTAATAGAGGTGAACTAGTTGCTCACAATGAGGGCAATTAAGTGGTGTTTCCAAGTAAATAAACTTGGTGCCCAATAAGGGCAGCAGTGGTACTAGTTTTTTCATACCTTTCTGATATTTCAGTGAATTGTATGTAATAATAGCAAATCTAGGTGGTACACAAATCTACACTGATTTCATTGGCTTCATATTAATGAAACAAAATGTAACTTCTTTACAGGTGATGGTGCCGCCTATCGAGATGTCCTGATTGAGTGCAATGTAATCCCAGCCTTACTGGCCCGTATCTGCCCAGACACACCAGTAAGTCATCATTTTACAAAACCAACTCCAACTATGCACCCAAGGGTTTATTTACAAGACCACTAACAGGCAAAGCTTGAAGGGACAGTTCACACAACCTCACTATGCATATTTATCATTTAGTTTTCTGAGTGGGTGCATGAGATGCACAATTTTGGAGATATTCTCTCCAATGTAATGGAACTGAATGACACTCAGCTTGTGGAGCTCAAAGCACCAAAATTGCATGGAAATTCAGAACCAGCATGTTTTTCCAAAAACCATGACCTAGTTACTCAAGATAATCCTTAGACCTTGTAGTGGGCAATTTCTTGTACAAACTTTTTTTTTTGGAAATCTACTGGAACAGCTTTCTTTTTATTAGAAAGTAGTTGTTGTATGAAACTGCTCACAATATCTCTTTCCAAAAATCATGACCTTGTTACTCAAGGATTACCATGATTTTCAATCTCTACAGATATTGCGAAAAGAGATGAATAAATGACACCAGAGGCTATAAGAAATGTTTTTGAGAGAACTGTCCCTTCAGACCACTAGTTAATGTATAGCCCCTTAAGATGTAGCGCAGCTACACACCTCTAGCTGTGCCTGCAGCTCCCTCGCAAATGCCCCAATTTTGTAATCTGCAAAGTGGCACAGATGTCATGTAAAACCACTGTGGTTTGGCAGCATTTTGATCTAGAAAATGAAAGTAAGATATTATGCAGGGTGTCAGAGTAAACTGCCATAACCACTCGACTGGAAGTATGCACACCCACGTTAAGCACAGGCACGCGGGCATAGGACAACAGGGAGCAGGCTGCTGGTGCTAACACTGCTAACATTGGCCACATTATGTGGCAGCTAATGGAGGAAAATTTGCGATGTTGATAATTCACAGTGCAAAGTGCCTCACATTTCAATAGAATTTCAAGTATTATTTGGTTATTGAAGAATGTGATGACTTTAAATAGCTGTTGGTACATTGTCACATTTATCCATCTAGCTTTTTTGGCAGTATCAATGTTTAACCTTGTCCATTCAACTGTGCACTGTTTGAGCCTTCACTTTTAAATTGGTCAAGTATTGTGAAATTAAAATTTGTTTGAAAATTAGAACTGGGTTTGGGTAGGGTGTTCTGACTTATTTCTTACTGATTAAGCTTCCAAGACCTGTAAACTGATTTTGACTCGTAAAATCAGTGGCGTTACCCTCAACTTTTCCTCATCTGAAAGCCAGAAGTCTGAATGTTGCTGTTATATGATCCTGTTTGTCATAATGCTTTATTGCTCCAGGTTGGCTACCTGCGCAACCTAACATGGACCTTGTCCAACTTGTGTAGAAACAAGAACCCGTGTCCACCACTGTCTGCAGTCCTGCAGGTAAGACATCACAGCTGAGTAATAAAAAAAATAAAAAAAATCACTCAGATGTCAACACTTGGGCCACAGAAAAGTCATTGTCAACACAGACAGATGCCTAATGTGCTGTCTGTTCCTTCAGGTGCTTCCTTCCCTGATCCAGTTGCTTCACCTCAGTGATAAGGACATCTTGTCTGATGCATGCTGGGCAATTTCCTACCTCTCAGATGGTGACAATAACCGGATTGATGTTGTAGTGAAAACTGGCATCGTCCCTCGGCTAGTGGAGCTCATGAACCACCAGGAGCTGAGCGTCATGGTAGCGTGTTCTCGGGTCATTCATATCTCAAAACTCTAACGTTTAACATTCTGTGAGGTTATCAAACTCTACTGTCTGACCTGCAGACCCCGGCTCTCCGCTCCATCGGAAACATCGTGAGCGGCTCCGACCTGCAGACCCAGGTGGCAGTTGATGCCGGAGTTCTGAATGTCCTCCCCAAACTGATGAGGCACCCGAAGCCCAGTGTGCAGAAGGAGGCAGCGTGGGCATTGTCCAACATTGCTGCAGGACCCTGCAAGCAAATCCAACAGCTCATCACCTGTGGCCTGCTGCCCCCTCTGGTTGAACAGCTCAGAAATGTGAGTAGATTGTAAATGGTGAGTGCCTCGCATTTGAAATTACATGGATGGTGTGACAATGTTCAAGCTTTCTACACCTCTCCAAAATCAAATTCAAGCTTTTCCACCACCTTACAACCATGGTAAATTACATTTGGATACAGAATGTTTCTAGCATAACACTGGATTCAGTGTGTATTTAGAGTCTTGTGATGGCTTTCTGCAGAAGGAGACTTTTTAAAAACATGTCAGCTGTCTAACCAGACTTGGCTTCCTTTATAACGTGGCTGAGTCAATATAAAACACTCAATCACAGACAGACATCTTTCAATTGTTTTTCAAGCAAATGCTCATTTAAATGGCAACACCTGGCATGTTGTCTCTGTGGCCTCTGAAGTGCTAAACACTGTTCACACTGACAGCCTTTGCACTCCACATCAGTTTTTTCATGAGATTATTCTATTACATTGCATATTATTTTTTTAAACCTGTGTATCAATGCAGGCATTCACATTAATTGTATTTTCCTTGAGCAATATTGCAGCTTCTATTTTGGACAAAGGTGTTTTTTTTGTTTTGTTTTTTTTGACGCATCACATTCTAGTTTTCCCTCTTGTGTAAAACAGCAATGTGTGCAGAGGAATAGACTACAAACTTCAGTATGACCATCATGTGTGTATATCAAGTCTACAGAAACCCATCAGCATATCAGTGAACCAAAAACAGACTGCATACAGCTGGAACGCTTTTATCATACTGTAAAATATCTTACCTACTGATTAGCTGCTGCTCTGAGTCAGTCAGCTCTCTGAATTTACTCCTCTGCTTCTTCAAACATTGGTTCGATCCTGAAATCTTTTACTTTCAGCTCTTGAGCAAAGCAGGGAAATTCTGAAAGTTCTTCTTTCTCTATACTAGGTGTTCCAGATATGTCAGTTTTTCCTGTAAGCAGAGCCCCACATCACCACTGTTTAGTAGGTGATTTGTAATTGTCACATGTGATGTGAGTAGTCAGGTGGGTTGAAATTTTGCCTTAAAATATTCACGGTTGTGCCATTTATTCATGTTGCTGTATAAAGACCTCTTGTGCAGATTAGGAAACAAGGCTTGAGCAGCGTTTGCGTTTAAATAAAGAAATAGTCACTGCTTTTGCAGAAAACTGTTCAGTCAGCATTTTGTTTGGAAAGTAATGAAATGACAATTTCAAGCTTTTAGTCCAAAATCCAAGTACACTACAAATCTTAAATGCTCTTTCATATTTCATGTTCAAGGATTTACAGCACCTGTCAAAAATATTAGTTCCATTTAGCTGCTTAACTTTTAGTGTTGTAGGATTGTGTATGCTGCCACTGTTACATATTGGGATGCTCAATGAGAACAGAGCTGATGAGTTAATGTTGGGAACACCTGTGCTTTTTCTGTCATGTTAATATTGGCTGAGGGAAAAGTCCTTTTTTGTTTTGAAACTGAAATAGTCTTTACTTATGATACCTTTTTCAGCAAGACCTTTTGGACCGTTTTCTCTGTCCAGACTGAGATCTGGATACTACAGGTTTATTTAAATTTTGATCTTGTAATACAGATTTAAATTTAGCATTTTATTTAACCAATAATTGGTTGACTCTGACAACATGCAATACCCTCATCACCCTTCAAAATGATTGAATATCATAATGCAAAAATAGTCATCTGAGCTGCTTAAACCTGATTAAATATTCCTCAGTTGAAACTGTAGTTTTTGAAAGTTGATTTTCAGAGACTGAAAATGGCTATCTGGAAGGCTGGGAAAAATCCAGCCACACAGTATGTAACAATAACTTGTAGCTTGAAGGTGAAAACATGAAAACTACAGTTCTAGTCTTCACTTTGTTGGTAAATTGTAGGACATCTTATAAACTGCACTCTGTGAAAATGTATCTCGGATGTCAACTTTTAATTAGCAAATATAATTGTCACGGTTTCAACTTTGATATTGCATTTTGCAAACAAATTATGAAAAGTTCTTAACCTTTAAAAACCTCATCAATCTTCCCAAAACTGAGATGCCTGGTTTTCAGTGGACAGGAACAGATGTTAAGTGAGAAGTGCCTGATTTACGCAATTATGTGTGTAATTTTTTTCTCAGGGAGATTTCAAGACTCAAAGGGAGGCAGTGTGGGCAGTGACAAACTTCACCAGCGGGGGCACTGTGGAGCAGGTGGTCCAGCTGGTGCAGAGTGGTGCTCTGGAGGCCATCATCAACCTGCTGCAGGTCAAAGACGCTAAAGTCATTCTGGTCATATTGGATGCCATCAACAACATCTTCATGGTGAGGGGAAGATGGATTGACCATTTATCAAACTCTCTAAGATGCCCTACAGATTTGAAAGATCTTGAAAAAGGCAAACTATCAGATGGTTTGAGATGGTGTATGTGACTCTTCAGGCTGCAGAGAAGCTCGGCGAGACGGAGAAACTCAGCCTGTTGGTCGAAGAGCTGGGAGGACTGGACCGCATTGAGATGCTGCAGAACCATGACAACAATATGGTGTACCAGGCTGCACACAACCTCATAGAAAAGTACTTTTGTGATGTAAGTAGCCAAATTCAAATTACCTCATTCATTAAAATAGGGAGAACTGTTACACGACCATAATTTAAGGGGGTTTTAATTTTTACTCAATTATGCAGGAAAATGTATCAGATCAAACTCAGCTTTTAACAGGGAAACCTCTTATATTTTAAGTGTGGCCATCAGATGGAAAATCTGACAGTTGACATTTGCAGAGTTGACAAACTTAAATTTTAGTAGTCAGATTTAAAATGGCAAAAAATCATCTTAATGCTAATCAAAATACATTTTTATAACCATAACATGCATTTAGCTTTGATTTAGAAGGGCTACAGTGTTGACATATTGCTGTCACATGTGTCTCGACCATAACATAAGTGCTTGGGCAATATTTTATGTAAAAATGTGACCGTTGATGAAAATCCAGGACAACTTTAAAGGTCAATAGTTTGAAAGATGATTATAATAGCACATTGTTATACACTACCTGGCCAAAAAAGATGCACTCTATTTTGTTGGACAGCCTTTAGCTTTGGTGAAATAAAATCATATGCGGATGTGACATAACTTTTGAGTGATCTATTATCCCGATCTTCAATATTTTCTTCAGACCACATTTCTTAACTTGTTTCACCATTATCCATCCAGGTTTTAATAATGTGGACAGTTCTTAACCCAATTTTAGTAGTTTCATCAATCTCCTTTGCTTCCTTAGTGTGATGCAGGCCAATAATTTGACCCTTCTGAAACCGACTAAAACCTTTTCTACGACCACAGGATATGTCTGCTGACATGGCTGTTTAAGAAATGAGAAGCTATTCTCTGCATCAGTTAGGGTTAAATAACTTACTACCAGCTGAAACATATTAATCACTACAGTAATTATCCAATGGAAGGCTCTTTCCTATTTGCTTAGTTAAATCCAGGTGGTGACTTTTTTTGGATAGGCAGTGTACATGTTTTAGGTAGGTATTGTTAATTTTAGATTATGAAGGCTTTTTATGCATTTTATATTGTTTGAAGTGTGACCTCTTGTCTGGGACAAGGGTGTCTTCTGGCACAGCAAGTTTAGAAACTAAAGCAAACCAAAATATTTCATGTATAAATTCTTATTGAATATATTTTTACCAAAAAACTGGACTGGTTATATTTTTTTGGTAGGGCATGATTTGTCCCAATTCTCCAGAATAGGTTACTGACATTTAAAAGTGCAGTTAATGTTTGACAACTTGATGCATGAGCAGAAATTTTCCAATGGCTTTTCTCCATTATGCAGTTTTATAACTTCTACTTTAAGTTTAGTAAAGTGATTAATCTTATTCTGTACCTGAGGGAGCCTCTTTTTAGCAACAACAATAGCATTCCATTTATATTTGCTCTTTTTCTCCCTTGTCCTTCCAGGGTGAGATCGAGGGAGTGAAGGTCAGCACTACAGAGGATGAATTTGTGTTTACGACCTCTGATGTTCAGAGAACCTTCGAATTTTAAACTCGGACTTTACTATTGTACTGTGATTTTTATTCATGTTGAAAATAAATAAAGCATTTATTCATTACAAGTGTTTAAATCTATGTAAACTGGCCATGGTATAAACAAGGACTATATAGCAGATGACTGTTTCGTCATACTTGAGTTTTCAGTGTTTCCACTGGTTGCTGAGGTACAGTTACTTGAGTCATGAAGTGTTTGGATCAGCTCAGATTGCAGGACAAAAATTACTGAAAGGCTGTGTGCTGCTGTAGAAATATGCAACTTTGCAACAGCATCTTTCTGCACTCACATCATATTTGTCTCTAGCTATGGCTTCCAGCCAGGTCTTGTATTTTTTATATTAGTCAGTAACTTGATTAGGAAATGTGAAACTTCCCAGAGCCCAAAATAATCTTGAAATGTTTTGTCAGCAACAGTTCAAAATCAGATTATTCAATTTAGTCTTAAACAGAAAAGCTGCTCATCCTCACATTGGAAAACATAGTAACAACTGACATTTTTACCAAGATTGGATTTGTCATTATCAGAACTGAATAACAAAACTAGATGGTACTTGGCTTGTGGTGCTCAAAGTGCCAAACACATTTGACAGACTCAACAGCAATCGGTGTTTTCTAGATGAACCAGCCCTGTGCAGAATCAATCACCAGCAATCAAAGCACAATGCATGCTGGTTAGATTGGTGTCCAACTTGATCCCAACTTGTTCTGACATCATGCAAATGAAGGCAACGATAATCTCATGACATCAAGGCAGCTGCAGTTTTTAGAGACAGGTGTCGCTGTTGATCCACCTGGCTGTCACCTGATCAATGAACAGCCAGACTCTGATTGGCTCTTAATTTTGACTTGTATGTTTTTATCTATTTCAACTTCAATCACCAACCAAAAACACACTATTTCTACAGCTAGGAACACGGTCTACTAGTAGCCAACAGGTGATATAATGGGATGTTTGCATCTCTTCACATATATTCTCTGAAGTGACTTCACTGCAGCTTTTTGTCACTGCCTCCTGCTGCAGCTGCCTGATCTTGTTTACAGGCAGGGTGCACTTCATCTCGAACGAGCCCACTGTCAAATCATGACCCAGTTACTTAAGGTAATCCAGACCTGGTAAACAGTTTCATGAAGGACCTACTTTCTTCCTGCAGTATAATCTACCAAAACTACTTTTTCTCCTAGAAAGAAAGTAGTTCCTACATGAAACTGCTCACAAGATCTGTGGATAATCTTGAGTAACTGGGTCATGATATCCAGAAAGACATTGCTGTTGGGTTTGTCAAATGTTTTTTTTTTTTTTTTTTTTTTGGTGCTTTGAGCGCCAAAAGCAGTGCCATGTAGTTCCATTATACTGGACAGAAGGCAGATATCTCAAACTGGCTAGATAAAGGGCTCTTTTACCCTTTAACCTGAAAACCCAATAAACTGCATTTGCTGACTCATAAAGGAAAATTAAGGCCAGTTAAGTAAGCAGAAAGTGGATTTCCCAAAGAAAGGATGGACTTCTCACTTGTTTTGACATCTATTTCATCAGAGTGGTGATTCGTTGAAAGCTATTTTGGGTTGAAGTTTCACTTCAGACTTCCTTACCTAAAATGCAAACCTCAGTTTTCCACTTAGAAGTAAAACAGGAATAACCATCATGTCCTCCAGGCTTAAGCCTAGAGTGGATCGTGTGTGTGTGTGATCAACAGCCCTGGAGCTTGTCCACAGCTAATCTCACATACCACTGGACCCATCAGTCCAATTCTTTTGTGCCCATTCATGACCGTATGCTGAGGGACCTCAGTGATTCATAAATTAATCCCGCTGGCAATGGCTGTGGCTGGAGCCATTATGTTTCTGAATCATCCCATTCTTGTGAATACTTAGACTCAAGGGTGAACTGATTAGATGACCACAAAACCCATTGTTGGCCATAATTCAGGAATTCATACACAAATTATTACAATTTCATACAAATATATATATCATACTAGGTGTGCTGAAGAATAAGTAATTGTTATCCATTAGGTCTGATAAATGTCACTGAATTAGTTGCTAATTAAAATATTTGATTACAAAGGGGTTACATCCAAATATTTTTGGATGGTCTGGTAGAGATCTGCACTCTACTGGGTGTACTTTTCTGGTTTTGGATTAATTTCTGATTATTAATGGCCACTTGTCAAACTCATTTAGCTTCTCCCAAGAAATTATTTAATTGTTTACGTTTTAATGTTTTGTATGGAATAGAGGCTTTTCATTTGCGTCTTTGATTTTGTCTAAATTGTCTTTAAGGCTTTCCCCAAATTACAGAAGTATCTCAGTTTTTGTTCTAAACATGTTATACATATTAGAAAGTAGTTGCTTAAAACATATGATAAGACCGAGACCTATCTTATACTTAATTGTGGAATTAGACTGTTAAAATGTTAAGTTCAGGATTTTTTGGGCAGACTTGAAATGTGGCTCTGTGATGTGCTGGAGCTATGGTCCCCTGACGCTATATAAGCCCCTCGAACTGACACACAGACAACACCGCCTCACCCTTCCTAACAGTCAATTACATATGTACCTTCTGTCAACTAAATTCAACAGTTCACTTCAGTTCCAACAACCCAACACAGAAGAAAAGAAATACCATCCTGTCACGGTTCTGTGGCTCAAACATGTCTGCAGATGTCCAACAAAGCTGCTAGACAGAGCTTCCATGTTTCAGGTTGTTATTAGGGTTGGGGTTTGACACTGAGACAGTGGAGCAGACACTCCCCCAGCACTTAAGAGCAGAGAAAACTGCTCATTTTTCATAATTTTGAGAAAATGTTATATACTTAGTGATTTTTTTTAATCATTCAATTTTGACTGGGTGGTTAATAAGATGTTTCTGTGGTGTGACAAATTGTTGTTTTACGCGATCTTTAAGTATGTTGCTTATATTTGAATGTTTTGTGTAGAATACAGAGGCTTTGTCTTTGTGCCTTTGTCTTTGTGTAAATTGTGATACCTCACCTTTTTCAGGCTTTTCCCAAACAGTTTCTCATTAACTTCTAGTAGCATCTAACCATGGTGAGAAAGCCTCCACTTCAATACTTGGTTTGTGCTGCTCCAAGTTTTGAAAAGTGATTATTCAAAGTAACATCTAATTCCAGAAACCATGTCTTCATATCACACTGTTGGCAGTTTTCCTACTTTCCCATTTTTGCGGAAGCATTTGTTGACCTGGGCAAATAACACGAAAGTAAGAGAAAATTGTTTTTTGTGTAATTTCTGTGAACCGACCCTTTGATCTTGCAACTTCCATATTTTGAAGTTGATGAAACGAGCAAAAATGTCTTGTGGGCTATCTAAAAAAAAAAAAAAAAGAAAAAACCCTGGGAAAAACCATGGTCACTTCATGAGTGGAGACTGACAGGATGGTGTATTTTACATCCTGACCCCACCCCTGCTCTGCACACACCCACAGCAGCTCTGATTTAAGAAGGGATAACTGTCATCACAGACACTGAACACCTCACTGGCTCTGACAGCTACAGCACCTGCTGCACGCTCAACTGGTAAGACTGAATGGATTATTTATTACATTGTGATCTGCTTACTGTAACAGACTGGAACAAATACTCACTTTTGTCTTATTTTAGGTATCTTCAATCATGTTGAAGGGTAGGATGTTGGTGTTAATTGTCCTCTGCTGCCTCTGTGCAAGACATCTGAATGCAAAAACGGTAAGATAACTTACACATGCACACAAGAAAAAACTGTTTTGAGCTCAACACACTAAAGTAGGTTATGTCTAAAGTTCACTGATACTGGCAGAACAGAAACCAAGAGCACAACAGGCAGGCATCCGAAATCCACAAATCAGGCAAGCAGGCTAAAAACAAGCAGGTCAACCAAAGAACAGAACAATAACAGTGGAAAGCTTCACAAAACACAAAAGCAGACAGACAGCCTGGCAGAGAGCAAGTGAAAGTGTGCAGGAATAGGCTGCAGGTGTGGTGATGGGTGGGGGAAACCAGGTGAGGATGAAGAGCAGATTGCACGACCTGAGAGGGAGGCGGGGTCTGAAATGACAGGAGAGTGACATGAGTGATTCATGCCAACAGTCCAACGGTTTCAAAAGTCGCAAGTCTGGAAAGACCAGAACTGAATTACCGTTAAAGTCCTGTAGTGCGATTCCCTATGTTTTACACCAAAAGGCAAGAGAAGATCTATATGAGATGAGTGCAGCTCTGTAAACAGGGAAAAAATAGTATAGTATGACTTTGTGAGTCTATGAGTCTGTGAATGAGTCTATAATCTGCTATGACACATTAAAGCAGTTCTGTTTTTATAACTGGGTAAAGTTATGGCAGTTATAATGTGCTGTATAACCCACGACTCAGTCTTCTTTCAGACACTTGTCACTTTGGTGTGGTGGTATAGTGTATAGTGTAGTGGTAAAGTTATTATTGTCATGCATGATTATGAACATTTATAAAGAGCCTATAAAACATTAAAAATTAAAAACAGCAGAATGGCATTAAAAATATGTAATAGAGAATCACAAAGAAAGAGGAAAAAAATAAGAATGAATAAGTATAAAATAAAAATGATTCTTAGTAATACAAGATCTAATAAATAAGCAGGCAAATGCAGAGAGTAAAAAAAAAAAAAAAAGACAGATCAGGGTAGAAATCTATTCCACTAACTAAAAGCTTGCCTGAACAAGTAGGTTTTCAGTTGCGTTTTAACAGTGCCAACAGAGCTGGCATGTCTGAGGTAACTGGGCAGAGTGTTCCAGAGTCTTGGAGCAGAGGAGCTAAAAGCAGTTTCCCCACTTGTTTTGTGGGCAACTTTAGAAACAGTTAAAATACCAGCATCGGAAGACCGGAGTGCTCTTGTTGGTTGATATGGAATTAAAAAGTCAGAAATGAAGGTGCTATATTATTAAGAGCTTTATATGTGAATAAAATAACCTTAAAATCTATTCTAAAAGAGATGAGTAGCCAGTGCAGAGAAGCTAAAACAAGAGTAATGTGCTCTCTTTTCCTTGTCCTTGTTAAAAGTCTAGCAGCAGAGTTTTGGACCAACTGAAGTTTTCCAATCCGTCTCTTTGGTAGGCCAGTAAGCAGTGCATTGCAGTAGTCCAACCTGCTAGTGATAAAAACATGTACTAATGTCTCTGCATCCTGCTTCCCTAAAAAAGGCATGACTTTGGCAACAACCCTCAGGTGAAAGAAGGCTGCCTTGGTCACTGCTAATGTGGGCTTCAAAGCTTAAGTCAGAGTCCAAGATGACACCAAGACTAGTAACTTGTGATTTGGTTTGTTGAGCCAAGTTTCCAAGTGTGTCTTACCAAGAAGACAAATTTTGTCTAATAAAATGCAGCAAGACAAATGACAGTGAAAAACAAACTTTCTACAACCCCAATTCCAAAGAAGCTGAAATGTTGTGTGTTAATACCTTTTTCACCTGTTTAGCTTTTGAATGTTACAAACAGGTTTTTTGAGTATCCCACAACCTTCAGTCCTAACTTTTTTTTGACACATTGCAAGCATCAAATTCAGAATTAGTCTATATTTACAAAAAAGTTAATCAGTTTGAACACTAAATATCTTTGTATTGAATTAAATTAAATATAGGTCAGAAATGACATCACAACTTTTCTTTGGGGTTATTCATCGGAGTGCAGATAAAAAAACTGCTCTATGTCACATGAGTGATGATTCTTGTTAAGTCCACAGTGTTTTTACTCCAGCATTTAGTATCTGCTCAGCTTACTTGGGATCTTGACTGTGGTGATACCAAAGAATCCTAGATACTATCTACAACTTTTGACAGTGAAAAACCCAATGAAGAACAAATGGAGTCAAGCACCACCAAACAGTGGAAACACAGTTCATGTTGCAGCTTTGCATCCTGCATCTCAATAAACTACATGTTGTTATTTTTCTACAGTTGCCTGAACAGAGTACCACGAAGGCCCTTTTGAAAAGTTCCGACATTGTGACGACACCTCCACAGGAGGCTGCGGTGGACCCATCTTCAGCACCTGCCATGCAGAAAACCACAAATGCCTCACTGAAGTTATCTGGTGCCTCAGTGCTGAACCTGTCAGTTCTGTCCAGGATGGTCACGATCCCTCTGAGCTTGTATTCAGACTCTGTCGATGACATGTACTATGGCTGCTCCCAGAAGATGCTGATCAAGGTGAAGCGTCACTACCTCCCGATGAGCACCAGGGAAGGTCTGCACACCACCTACAGCAAACTCTGTGCCCTCAAAGCCATGAAGAATAAGGATGTCTACGACCCGCTGTCCTTGAATCACTTCAGGGCCCTGTGTGCCTACACAGCGGGGTCATACTACGACTTAAACCAAGCAGTCCGCAGGGGGAAGGCCTCCTACAAGACCTCGTTTGAGTTTCACGCTCTCCACTTCCTGCTGTCGGACGCCATCCGGCTCCTGAAGCTCAACCAAAGAAACTGCTTCACCACGTACCGGAGGAGCAAGCTGCACTTCAGCGGCGAAACTGGACAAACCATCCGGTTCGGCTCATTCGCCTCCAGCTCCCTCAACAAGAACCTGCGTCAGTTTGGACGGATGACCTGCTTTGAGATACACACATGTTTCGGTGCCTACCTGAAGTCCTACTCAGAGTTTGACTCAGACGAGGATGAAATCCTGATCCCTCCATATGAGATGTTCAGTATCGTCTCTGTGGACACATCAGGAGAGAATGATTTAGACTGCGAGGTTGTCTACAAGCTTGAGACTGCAGGAGTTTACAGCAGTCTCAACTGTCAGGCTGTGAACCTGAAAAGCTGGAATGTTTAGTTTTAACGCTATCATTTTGCCACATTTTTAGCATTTTTATTATGCTTCACTGTCTTGAATTTATTCAAACAATGACTTTCTTGGGACTGAAAGTTCAACCTTGGAGACAGAAGTAGACAAAACAACCTCACCACAAAGCCAGTTTAGTAGTTGCTCTGCATGTAGAGATCGTTTTGCTTAATTACTTTATTGTTTAACTGCACAAAAGATGAACTATTACATCACAAGCAATGTACAATATGGGTTAGGGTTGGGACCAGTTTGATCCAATAATGGGAAGAGAATGCAAGGAACGAAGTACAAATACTTTGTTACTGTACTTAAGAATTTTTACTTCTGCTCCCTACATCTGAACAAATATATCAGTATTATCTACCCCTTACAATTTTTAAAGCAGGCTTGTTACTTAGCCTTACTTTGAATGCATTTGAGGAAATTATTGATCATTTTAATTTTGCATCATTGTGCGCTGCCTCCCCAACATCGACTGATTTCAACCTAAATGAATAACACAGAAAAAACTATTCATTGGTGTGTCCATTAATGCATGTGTCAGAAGACAGACATTAATAAGATGAAACAGACGCAGAGAAGAGGTGAGGTTCAGTTTTGCACAGAAACAGCCCGCAGATATGTCCTTCGAGGTGCGACTTTTTACTTTTATACTTTGAGTACATTTCAGAGCCTGTACTTTTTCACTTTTACTCAAGCAAAGTTCAGTCAGTATTTCTACTTTTACCGTCATTCTGTTTTTATTTAAGTATTTGTACTTCTGTTTAAGTAAAGATTGCATGTACTTCTCTCATTTCTGGTGTCAGGTGCTGATAATGACGTTAATATCGGTGAATATCTGACTGTTACAGACTCATGCACTGATTCAGATTCCATAGTCTGATGTTTTTATGAATTATATCTGTGATGACTTGGGTCCATGTGACGTACATTTTGTCAACAGAGGGTGTTAACAGATTCTCATCAGCTGCACGGTGTAGAATTTGCGTCTGTATTGGAAAATGCCTGTGTACAAAGTGTGATAGTAAATTAAAGATTTCTCATAACTTTCTTTATAGTCTCAATAACAATGTATGGTTGACACAAAGTTGATCTGTAACTGCTTCTGCTTATTGATTTTGTATTTTACTTGGTGTTATCTCATTATCACTGTAAATGAGGGTCACTCAATGATTTCTCTGAGAATATTAAATAAAGGTTATCTGTATCAGATCATAACTTGTGTACCTCTTTATTTTATTTGCTCTTAGGCCTCTTATTATTGAAGCAGTTTTTTTTTTATTTGACAGGTAGAAGCAGTTGGTTTCTGAGAAAACTGTTGAGACATGAGAAACAAATACACTAAATTTTTGATGAAGTATGTTATGTTAAAATAGATATTGAAAATGCAGTTTGGTACCTGCATATATCTCAGGGACCAACTCCTGAATCCCTTTTATACACAACAGGTCCACTCCACAACTGAGATTATAAATAAGACAGAGACGTGGCTTCATGTCAAAATATCTGAGGTGATTTATCAAGAAATGTGCAGCTTGTACAAAAAACATAGACATGCAAACCTGGCAATTTTTTGCAAACATTTTATTTACAATAAATTACTATGAAAAAGAAGCGCTGCAAATGTGGCTGATCACAGGTTGAAGAAAAAGAATTACATTGCTAACTTTGAAATCCACTTTTAGAATTTCTAAATACAAAGGGCCCGTGCTGAACAAAAATGTCAGCACCAGAATTTCATTTCATCTATTTATAAAACTTGGATGAACCAAAGTGGCTTAAACTGAAACTAAATTTTTATTACATTTACATTACATAACAATTTATTTTACACAGATGAAAACATGTTTCATTTCATTTTTTGATCTCATTCTAGTCTTTTAAGAAAATATAATAACACCTGAGCAAAGCCACAGCACCAGTCCTTAATCATCACCAAGAGAACATTTGGACAATATCTGGCTTGTCTCTTTACAGCTGATATCAAATAGTGTCACTGATTCTTTTAAATGGGCTTTTTCTGAAGTGGTTCAGATATGCTTGGTTGCTGAGTCTGTCCACAGCAGTGCTTTCCTTCTGTGTTGAGTCTCTCCAAACAGGAGGCGGCATCTGCTGTAGTTAACACACTGACTATCGATAAGTACCTCATACAGCACCACTTCAAATAATCTGAACTATCCCTTTAAATTGTCAGATATCTCATGTACATGTCCACAACTTAAAGGGACAGTTCACCCTAAAATAGAAAAAAAAACATATTTTCTCTCTTACCTGTAGTGCTGTTTATCTATTTGAATAGTTTTGGTGTGAGCTGTTGAGTTTTGGAGATATCTGCTGTAGCGGTGTCTCTTTTTTAAAAAACTCAACAGCAATGTCTCTTTCCAGTAATCAAAACTATGGTCAATATCTCCAAAACTGAAACTCACACAAAAAAATCTAGAGTCGTGTCAAACTTCAGGCCTGCTGACTGCATCTGGCCCATCACCTATTTTTAAGTGGCCCTAGAGAGGATAAAGGGACTACAATTTGTGTAATACATAATTCTGAATCTGTGACTTTAACCTCAGAATTTCAGATTTTTTTTCTCAGAGTTATGGTTTTAAAATTTCAGAGAATAGAGGGTTTTTTTTCTCATATATGTATGGCTTTAATTCCCCAGTTCCATTATTTATACATCGCTGTCGTACTGTAACATGATAACAAGCAGATACATTTATAGTGCCTCACATTTACATCTGGGCCTTTGAGGGCGACCATAATGCTGATGGGACTCAGCATGAACTTCAGTTTGACAGCCCTGATCTAGATGGATATACAGTATAGCACCACTGACAGGAGGACAAATATGTATTTTTGAATTTACAAAACCAGGCTGAGGTCATGCATTGTCCAACAATAGGGAGGTCACTAATGACAATGCTTCCTGAATCTACTACCAGAACGCCGATACAATGAGATAAGGCTCATGACTTAATGCTGTTGAGTTTTATAAGGCCCAACGTGATGAGTAGTAGTCATAAACATTTAGACTTGACATAACAAATGACTGAAATCTGCAACGACATGTCCAAAAACATGAAATCCTAAAAATGGACACTACCCACAGAAAATTCACATTTTCCTAGAAAGTAGCAGAGTTTCATTCTTCATGCTCACATCTGTTTCAGTCACACAATTCACTGTTTTACACAAGACGGTATTTTCAAGTTTCTATATTGTGCCTTCCTTAATTTGGCCACTGCGAGAGGAAATATCTGCTACAAAAGAAAGTGGAAGTGAAGCAATGGGTCAATCAGCAGAGTTGATACTAAAAATACACAGTTACAGAGAGTTCACCTGAGGTCAACTGGTGTTTAATGCATAAATTAGAAACAGAAACAGAAAACTGTATGTGTGACACTGGAGAGTGTTTTGGCCCCTTATACGTGATCAGAACGGAGTGTTTCAGATTATTTTATTTGTATTATTTTATAAATACCAGAAGAAAAACGGAAAGAAGAGATACAGCTTGAGGGAGAGAGTGTGTGTGTGAGGCATGGTTCCCCACAAACATCTCCTCCTTGTAGTTGAACCTGTAACAGTCAGATTTTGTTGTGTGTGTGTGTGTGTGTGTGTGTGTGTGTGTGTGTGTGTGTGTTTGTGTGTCTACATCTTCTCGTAGCTGAGTTCATGTCCACAGGTGGTGCAGGTTTTCTTGTAGAGGTCCTCCTCTGGATCCACCACCTCCTCTGGTCCATACTGATGCTGGTGAACACTGGTGTCTTTGGTCCACATGCTGCTCCTCACCTGCCTGCGCAGCTCTGACACACAAACACACGACACGTCAGCACACTGACAGTCGTCCCACATGCTGATGTTTAAGGATTTTGGCTCAAAGAGGAAACCAACCTTTGACCTTCTTGTTGAAGCGTTTTTGTTTCTGCACCTCTCTGTTCTCTTCCCTTGTCTCTCTGGCCTCCTCCAGCGCCTCCTCTGAACCCCACACCTCCATACACCGCTTCTCCACCTGGCCACACAAATACACACACGTACATAGCTCATCTCATTAAAATATATTATACTTTACAGAACAACAAGGGGTTATTTGACCAAAATGACAGCGGCTTTTGGGCTGGAACAATTCGTTTCATTACTGATTAATCTATCAACCATTGTTTTGATTTTTGATTTGATTTTGAGTCTAAGGGTACATCTTCAAATGTCTTGATTTGTCATCATCAGTAAATTGATTACCATCAGTCCCTCCACGTTTTTGAGATTGTTGTGATCTAAAACCCCCGATTTCACGGCAGCTTTTCTAAAAAACTGTGACGCATGTTGCAATGTTTTTAGGCATTTCTGATGTGAAATTCTGGAAGCAAGTGACAATTACAAAAAATATAATTCATTTAAAATCAAACGCAACTTGTTCTGGTGAGAATAAAACCACACTCTGCTCCATACCTTACGAGGATTACAAAAATTCTGACTTAAATGTGAATGAAGAAGGTGCACAAAACATTGGTGAATGCTAATAACAATTACAAAACTTTGTGTTCTTTTCAGGATCCATGACAAAAAAAAGATATAAAAAATAATGAGTAATAAAACATTGAGTCCGTTCATTGAGATGTACATGTATGAAGCAGGTGTGGGGGACTGCTGGGATTGGTGGGACTCGCAGTAAGCTACGATGATTGGTCAAATTTGACAAAATTGCAAGGTTGTGCAGAATTCGCGGGGACTGGTTGAACTTGCGTGAATTGTTGCGATCTTCCTGAAGAGACTTTATTGTGTTATTGTGCTGTCTCTGTGTTCTGACCTGCCACAGGACTACAAATGCTAATTTATTAAAAATATCACAAATTATCAAAGCCAAAAGTTGTTCAAACAGCAAATCCTCACATAAGCTAATAAAAAACAAATGTTTGGCATTTTTACTAAAAGATTAAAGATCAATCCTTTATAAAACTCAGTGTCAATCAATTTTCTGATGATAGACTGATTGATTGGCAAATGCAGGCTTGGTTAGTAACGGATTACACCTGACAAGATTACTTAATGAGGACAAAAAAACTGTATTCCATTGCAGTTACAGAAAAAAATCTGACTACGGTTAAATCTAACAAAAATGGGAATTATTAGCAGGATTACAGTTCTCACAAGTTTCACACCTCTGGTCTCGTGTGAAACAAGTTCATCCTACAGCTTCCAGTTACTGTGAAATCCTTGTTTTTAAATAAGAAAAGAGGAACAACATCACAGTTCAGTGACAGTTCTGCCTTCAGCTAAGAAAATACTGTCATCATCCAAGAACTCAATATTTAAATTTAAAGAAACATTTACAAGTAAAACCAAACTGCTAATGTGAGCTACAGAGAGATCCAGTTAGCTAAATATTGATACTACTGCTGAAAAATATTTGGGGACTGTAGGTGGTGATGATGAACAGCTGGACAAATAATTAAAAAACTTAACAAAGAACATAAAACATTATTTTGAGCTGAAGCCTTTCACAAAATTTGGGACTGAGATCATCCAAAAGTAATGGAATGGAATCAAGTTACATTATTTTAATAGTGATACTTGGATTAAGTTACTGACTGTATCTTTTAAGAGCTAATTAGTAATTTTGTAACTATCACTTTCATAAAAGCATCTTCCAATGCTTTTCAATTATTTTGTCCAATTCTCAAATATCTACTGATTTTACAGGGACACATTTTAAACCAAATTGCAACAATTTTTCTCTCTTCATTTGGGCTGGGTATCACTGCTCAGTACTCAAGGTATTGTGTAAGGTATAGGTGTTTTTGCTTGCAGCTAATCGCTGCACACGTTCTCCATAAAGAAAAACATTTTGAAAAAAGGTACTGAATGATTATTTGGTGTTTGTGCATCGGTTCGTATCGTGCTGGGGGACCACGGCTCCGGCGTGTCACAGAGCCATGTTTCAGGTCCACCCAAAAAATCCCAAACACAGGAATCTTGAACAACACTCCAACTCCACAATTCAACACTACATAGTTCTCACTCTTTTCACGTTTTCAGCAACAGTTTTCTAACAAATCACCATTATTGCTTAAGATAAATACAAATCAATATGGGAAAATGGATTGAGACATTTTTGCTCAGATCTGCCCCACCATCCATCCATCCATCCATCCATACACACACACACACATACACACACACACACACACACACACACACACACACACACACACACACACACACACACACACACACACACACACACACACACACACACACACACACACACACACCCTTGTCAGTAGACCCTGTCCTCCAGTGTGTACCTGTAGTTTGAGGTAGAGCTTCATGTCTCCCCAGCGTGGGTTGTGAGGGTTCTTCTTCAGTATGAACCTGAGCGGAGGTTCTCTCTTGTCCAGGTCACAGTCCTTCAGCAGGTAATGCTGCTTGGCCTCGGTTCTGGAGATCAGCTTATGCTTCTCCTCATTGTCTCTGGGGGACAAAGATGCTTCCACTGTTAATCCAGCTGGTTGATTTTCAGCCACGTGATTGTAAAAAGAAAATGTTATGATGTGAAAAGAAACAGAAAACTCTCCAGGTATCTGCAGATTTCTTAATTTGAACAAAAAACTTTCTGATTAAACAGAACTAGTTGACAATTTGAGGCAAATAGATGACCAGAAAATCACTAGGAGTGTCACAATTTTATTTGATTTTTCAAGTTTAACATGTACTTTTTAGCACTGATGGCAATGCCTCAGTTAGACTACTGAGCCTTGATATTTAAAGATCAACACATAATTGTTTTTATGGTCTGACTATCATTTACATTTTCACATTCTTCATAAAAAAGATATCAAGAGTTCTTTTTTGGTCACAATCTATTTTACAGCACTCTACTACGATGTAACAATTTGTAGTTTTAAATCAGACAAAAACTTGAAATATGTTCATTTTTTGTCATTAAACAAACACTATATACTATACACTATACGCTCATGAGACACATTATACACTTAACAGTACACTAAAAAAAATTAAAAAGCTGCATATTGTATCAAATTAGACTTAAACTATATGACTTTTAAGTCCACTGAACAGGACTGAGTCACAAACAGAAACTCCCTGGACAAGACAGTTCCTCCTGATGTAATGATGTTGCTGGTTATAATTTACAGTCAACGTGTGTGTGTGTTTGTGTGTGTGTGTGTGTGTGTGTGTGTGTGTGTGTGTGTGTGTGTGTGTGTGTGTGTGTGTGTGTGTGTGTGTGTGTGTCTAGACGTGACTGAGTCATAAACAGAAGATGCCTGGATGTGGCTGTTCCTCATGATGACGTGATGCTGCTTTGTAGTATTGTTTTATTGCAAATTGTACTGTGGAAGTTGTTGAGTTTGCAATTGTAATCAGTGCTGTAATCTGTGGCAATGCACAAATAAAATTGTTTTTTGTGCAATATGCTGAGCTCCATCATCAGAGACATACTGTATGACGTGACTATGACTGAAGAAAAGAGATCCTGGCTATGCAAGTGACCACCTAGAAGCCAACCATGAGACACACACCCAGACTTGATCGACCTGGGTTGGGCCCGCCTCGTGATAAAAGGCTGAAACACTCAATGATGTCTTGGTCCACGACTGATGATGTCTCATACTGGTAACTTCATATGGTGGCCACCTCCAAAAACACACCAACGTAAGTATAGTGCTGATCGACACTCAGTCCAAAGGTAAGAGTAGTGCTCAATCTTCAGGGATTGTAAAACCCAGTCCTATCAATGAATCTATAAATAACATGTTCTTTATTGGACAATAATTTTACATTAAAGTAGCGCACTACACTAATAAGACAGAACAAGCTGTACTAAACCCTAATTAGGCTTTAATAGGGGGTAATTGGGGACACATTACAACAGAACTGTGCTGTAAACTAAAGTGAAATCACATATCTGCCACTTTTAGGACTGAAAAACTGAACTTTACTCAGATTGCTTATTATCATAAAACTAGTATTTAATATCCAAGATACTGTTTGGTTTTGTATATATATATATTTTAAAAAAATCCAGTTTTTGATTATTCTTTTATTTGTTGGCTTTCCCAAACATATCTACTATTCACCATGATTAAATGATCAATTGCAGAATACATATACACTGACTGATGCCCTTTTAAATCAATCAATCAATAAATAAAAGATAGTTTCATAGTTTTACATGTGTCTTAAAAGTCAAGTGTGTAAGATTTAGGTGGCTCTATTTGTAGAATATGGCCGAAATTGAATGAAATGTCCCTGCTGTGGGACGAATAAGGGATTATCTTATTTTATAATATTTATTGGGGCCACCATGGTATTTTCCACACCCTTGGAAGGTAAGGATGAGGTGAGGTGTTCATTTTTCTGTATATATATTATCATATATACATATATATTTATAAGTAGATATATTTTTTATGTGTTTATTTTGCACACAACAAAAGGAGGAAAAGCAAATTGTGGAGGTGAGATTAAAAAAAAACAAGCGAGCCAACATGCAACCAAAATAAAATAAATCACATAAAACAAGCAAAAGCATAAAACAAATACATCAACGTTGGTGCTTGCAATCTGCAGGCTCACCACTAGATGCCACTAAATCTTACACACTAATTCTTTAAAACAATATCCACACACACAAAATAACAGAAATTTAACAAAATAATTGTACTGCAATAAATAAAAAAGAAAAGAGAAGTACCGAAAATGATATTGAAAAGCCAACAATTACAACTATACTTAGATTATAGTATGAAAAACATGACTGACAACCAAAACAATTCAAAAACTGCAAGTAAAATGATTAACTTTAAGGAATAAAAAAGGATTTTAATCTTTGAGAGAGAGAGAGAGAGAGAGAGAGAGAGAGAGCGAGAGAGAGAGAGAGCGAGAGAGAGAGAGCGAGAGAGAGAGAGAGAGAGAGAGCGAGAGAGAGAGAGAGAGAGAGAGAGTGAGTGAATGAGTGAGTGAGTGAGTGTGTGTGTGTGTGTGTGTGTGTGTGTGTGTGTGTGTGTGTGTACCTGCACTTGTCACAGACACACAGGTCAAAGCTGTTGCTCAGGTAGGAGTCCATAAAAGGTTTCTGACAGTCATCACACACAAGGTAGTCTGGCTCAATCACTGGAGCTGAATACAAAACACACACACACACACACACACACTTACACACATGTAAATAAACATGCATGCACACATTTAAGTTGCACACATTTAAATTACACACATACACACACACACACCTGGCTGATGCACAACCTTCCTGGTCTTCTGCTCTTCCTCTCCGTCCTCCTCCTCCTCGATGAAGAAGCCGGCCCCGGAGTCGATGGTCTTGGAGACTTTGGCCGACGTCGCGCCCTCCACCGCGGACAAAGGGCGGCTCGCCAGTCGGGCTTGACGGAGCATCAACGCCCGCTGTCGGTTCCGCTCGATTTTAGCTCGCATGGCTGCAGAGAGCTCGGGTTTGGGACTCTGTTCGGGACCGGGAGCGGCAGCATCCAGTCCTCCTGACTCTGACGGATCCATGTGGTTCTGTTGAACTGCGATCACCTCATAGGAATGAATAAAATAACTCTGAATACCGGGTCGTGTTGAGTTCCATCCCTTGTGCAGCGTTGTACTGTTGTTATAAAACTGACGACCGCCTCTTGAAGGGAACTCTTGATATGCGAAACACTCGCGAGATTTGTACACTTTGTTTCTTCATTGTGCACGTTGTACGGAATAATGTTTTATGTTGTGTTTTATGAATAAAAATCAAAATATGGACAGGTTTACGGACAGAAAACATTGTTGTAGTTAGAAACATATCATGCTGTGGGTTAAAATGTTCATTCACGCGAGATCTTTCGTGGTTCTGGGGTTCCCTTCAAGCCATGACCGAAATTGATAGCAGCGTGCTTCCGGCTTCTTTCTCTTCTTCTACTGCTTTATTTCAAAGTTTTAGTTGAAATACTGCCACCTCCTGCTTCGGATCGTGAATGACCAGAGATAATCGCACATTAGTCTTACAGTGACAGTTTTATTTATTTATTTTTATTTATTTCAAAATGTAATGAGAGAGTACAGCCCTTGAGATGCACCATCTCGTTTTCAAGGATATCCCCTTGAACATGGCAATTAACAAACATTAAAAAAAAAGATTTTAAAAAAGTAAATAAATACATATTTATGTATACTACTACTACTACTACTACTACTACTACTACTACTACTAATAATAATAATAATAATAATAATAATAATAATAATAATGTACAAAGACAAAAAAGTTTGGAACAGGAGCATGCTCACCACTGTGACACATCATATTTTCTTTTAACAACACTAAGTAAGAGCTGAGGACATTAATTGTTGAAGTTTTGAAAGAGAAATTCTTTCCCATTCTTGCTTGATATATGACCCCTATACCATCACACATGCTGTTTTTTGAAGTTAGCGCTGGTAACGATCTGGATGGTCCTTCCATTATTTACCTCAGCTGCATCAGTCCATCTCAGATGATGATGATGACGGTGTCTCTTTGCAAGAGTCTTAACTTGCAGATGCAGTGACAAACTGTGTTTACCAACAATGGTGTTCCAGAGCCCATGTAGTACCCTTTATATAACTATATGGGTTTTTAATGCAGTGCTGCCTGAAGAGTCAAAAATCATAGACATTCAACGTTGCGATTTCTCCAGATTCTCTAAATCTTCTAATGATATGATGGGTTCTACATGGTGAAAGCCCAAAATTCATTGTAGTTCTATGCTGAGAAACTTTGTTCTTAAACTGCTGGACTGTTTGTCCACACAGAACCTCACCCCATCCTTGAGGATGCCCCTTTCACACCTAATCATGATACTGTCACCTGTTTCCAGTTATACTGTTAACTGTGGAAAGTTTCAAAAGGTGTTTTCACCTTCAAGGGGCAAACGTGTAAGCATTCCAGTCTTTTGATGCCATTGACCCAACTTTTATCGAAAAGTGTTGCAGGAATCAAACTCAGAAAGGTTTTTCCATTTAAAAAAAACAGTTCTCCTTCCTCCTTTCTTGTGAAGTTTTCCTGTGAGAAAATGGCTGACACGGACACTTGAAGTGATAGCTTGTCTGTGATTGTTGCTTGCTCGTTGGTTGGACGACAGGTAGTGAGTTCACATCCTCAGCTGTCAGTGAACAGAGTCAGACTGATGAGTATGTCCTTTACTGGTCGTCCTCAGGTGTCCAATGAATCCCTGTTGCATCATGCTGATCATGGCAGTGGGCCACGCATGCTGCTGTAAGAGGCTTGTGTCAAAGTAAAGCAGATCACATCCTGATAGATGACACTGCAAATCTGATTGGTGCTGTGAGGCAGCCTGAAAGGTCAACTGAACTGAGTTTTTAAAGTGGTTTGATTGTTTGATTTAAAGTGTCTTATTCCTCCAGGGCTGACATTAGGATTTTGGTGTCCCTAAACAAGATTTTGTGGCTCAAGCACAATCACCAAATCACACACACTTGTTAGCCGTGTTACCTATGCAACATTAAAGCCATGTTTTGGTTTTGAAATAATTAAAGTGAATTTCACCACAACCATTTTAACCCAGAGAGCTGGCAAGAAAGTAATTTATTTATTATTAAACATTTCATTAAAACAAACTTTATTTTCTTGCTATTTGCTTGCCAGCTAACCTGTGATAGCATGGCTACACACTGAGTTACTGAAGTGAGCAAGTCAACTTTAGACTACACAAAGTGTGGCAAGGTTGCTTGACCGTGGGTGTTGTCAATTTTGGGGGGCACGACACCCAAATGGCAGGGCAGTAAGGCCTTCAAATAAACAATGATAGTTAATGAGACCATTTGCAAGAAGATGAGAGTTTTTTCTGAATCATTATAATAAATGACACTGGGTCAGATTCCCCATGAAATCGGCTATAACAAGTCTGTGTTTACATTTTTCAAGACAAAGTTACACTTAGTAGTACATTAGAAGTCGAAACAGGAGAAAATTTGTATTCAGATACATTTTATTTTTGACATATTTTGTGGGAATTAAGGTGGAAACACAACCACTTTTTTCCACAGAGGCCTCCAAACTCAACAAATTATAAACATTCCTTGTAGCTTTAGGTCCAATGACATAATAAATTTAACTAAGGACTAACTAACTAAGGATGATTTTATTTGTATATACTGTATATACTATTGTTAGATCATAATGACTTGTTATCTAAGTCATTATTTTGAGAAAATTTCTCATTACTTTGAGACATAACATTGGCGGTGAAAGGCTTGCATAGATAGAGACAGTGTACAAACAGTAGTAAAATAAAATGTTTCATAGACCTGACAGGTATATATAGCATAGATTTGTCTGTCACAGTTAACAGAGACTCCGGACTGTAAAACCAGGCTTCATGGTCAAATAAAGTTTATATGACATGAACATGTCTGTCCATATTTGCACACTCACTCTCACACTTAGATTTCCTCAGTTTTCCAGCAGTTCGTAAGAGCATGCAACACAGAAAATCCCACTGATCATGTGGCCCATGTAGACAGAGTGTTTATGCCAATGTACAGCAATAATGATAATAATAATTATATAATAATAGTAATAATTTGAGTGGAGGCTGCTTTAAATCAATAAATTAGAAATGACAGGTTTCTTTAAATGAAATATATATCAGTCTAATAGATCATGCTTCAGATAAACCTTCAAGTCTTCAGGTCTTCCAAAAAAATATATTTCTTAAAATTCAAAACTTCTTTTTGAAAAAATCAAGAAAACACACCAGAGTCTAGCAGATTTTCATTTTAGAGGGAGTGAAGGAGGAGGGGTTATTGCTGAAGCACTTCTCTGTGTTTAACCTAGAAGTAAAAAAAAATGTTATATTTCAGTGGGTGCACCTGTAGTGGCACCAAGAAACCATGAGAGCAAGATGCAAACTTTTTCTCATGATGAGCACACAGTCAAGGTTTATGGGGACCTTAGACCTGACCTGACACCTGCACATAAGGACATTGATGTCTTACGGGGACATAGGGTCATTAAGAACTTATCTAAGTGCAGAACCGTGTGTATACATGAGTACATATGAATTTTAGATATGCATCAAGAAAAAAAAATTCCACAATGCATTGGGTCCAGATCCAAACATGTTAAAACAAAGTCTTAACCATTGTTAAGATAAAATCCAAACTGTTCTATCATCAGCCACTGTTTGATCAGTCCACCAGATCTACCCCGACCATCAACTCCAAACACCAACCTGAAAATGTGAGTTTTCATTTATTTTTTCATATAACACTTTATACAGAGTTGAATGATATATGTTTTTACAGTATAATACACAGTTCAAGTAGTACATGAATATGATTCCATACTTGCATAACGTACAAGGGAAATACAAAAGCATTTTACCATTTGTCATGGTATTCAAACTGGTGACGGACGGATTCTTATAGATATTTCTCTACATGCACTCATTCACACACACATTTCTCACATTCACATGATCCATCAAAGCAAGAAATGACACTGCATAGACAGGCTAGTCTGTGAACAGAAGTTGTGTTGAGGAGGACTATGATTACATAGAGGAGCTTATATACAGTTTACAAATCTGTTATACTCATAAACACACAATAAAACACACATTTTAAACATTGCAAAGTCATGAATAGTTGGGGTCAATTTTATGGAAATTATTTTTATATTCATTTGGACAAAAATGTTGCAATTGATTGAAATTAGAAGATAAAGATTTAAAAAAAAAAGAAAAAGAAAAAATGGGCAGGTTAATATGTGACACCAAATATTATTTTTAACCCTTTGGGAGTGTTGAACTGATATTTCCATGACTATCTAAACAGGAAAATCAGGTCCATTGATCTAAAAAAGCAAAAATATCTAAACAGAAAGAAAAAGAAACACAAATGATTTTTTTCCTCTTTTTTTTCTTCTTTTTTTTAAACGTGACTATACCTGAGTGTTTTTGGGCAACAAACATAGAATATAAAAATACTAAAAATGTTTAAACAGTACACCACCATGTGCATTTAGTCATTTTTTGTTGTTGTTGTGAATTTGTACTGTAACACCTTGACCTTTTAACATCACTATGAGGAATAAAAAGCAGCGGAGGATGTTATTCAGAGATGTTTACAGTACCTTCATTGAGCATTCTTCCAACACTGTTGGAGCATGTTCAGAAAATATAAGATATCATCCACACTCAGCTCTACTTCATACATCAAACATAGAAAGCAGGCGACACAATGATGTGATGATGTGCGTTGTAGCTTGTACGAGAGCAGTGATGCAGTTCAGCATGTCCGTACCATATTTGGTGGGACAGAGAGACTTTAAATGGTCTAATATTATATCTGCATCACATAAATAGGCTAAGTATATTTCCTTCTGCCTATTTTTAAGGGCAGTTTGACTTTGCTCATATAAAAAACAACAACAACAAAAACGCACCAAAATCAAAGAGTGAAAATGCAGCAATGATAATGGAAACAGATGTTTTAGATTCACAGAATTCTTTATTGTGTTATTCTTTAATTGTTTCTTTTTTTTTAATCTCTTCAGAATATTTGCATTAGGTTTTCACTTTTTGCAAATTTTGTGTAACATCTGAATGTTGTTAATGTTCTGCTATTTTCCACTACAAAGGACTCTTGTGATGTGAAATTACAAGTTTTTTGGGATTAGAGGAAAACCAAATCTATTACAGAGCTTTGTTTAATGTCCAATTCTGATTCTGATTGATCAATTATGGCATTGTGCTATTTATGAATAACAGACCATTGCTACTAATAGTAGACTGCTACTATGGATGCATCTGATCATAGACTCAATAGCAATAAAATACTTATTAAATAATACAAATTAATATTTAGATTTATATTATTATTTATTTTTAAGGTAGTAGCCATGTAATAAGCAGGATAATGTACAGTGAGCTGGTCATATTATTTTGTGGGAAAAAAAACCCTTCAGGGTCATTCAAGACAGGGTCCTACAACACCCCATTAGGGGTTTATTTCATAACAATGACATGCACGCTGTACATTATTTTTTACATACAAATAAACTAAATAAACTGAATCTTTTCAGTGGTCCATGTTTTGTTTTGTCTACTTCTTTTAACAGTTTCATTCTAAGATTTCACCCATTATGTCACACACTGAGCACATGAAAGTAGTATGTGACCATATTATACCTCCGTCGTCTGATTCTGAAGGCCTACAGTAGAGGAGCATGAAAGAAAGAGTCCATAACAAAAATACTGCTCTCATTTGCTTTCATATATATACATATGTATAGTGTATATATATGTCATACAGTACATGAGTTGTTTTGCATGAAAATGTTACAGATGAAACCCAGTGATATATATTGATACTGGACACTGCTTTTTATAAATGCATAATGCAGAAAAAAAACAAACAAACAAACAAAAAAACATTTTGAGTTTAACAAATAAAATACAATGGAGAACACTAATCTTTAGTCCACCACTTGTTGTCCAGACTGCATCATCTATTGGGAAATGTGACATTGAACTGTTTATTATATTTCCATGCACTAAAATCATCCAGTTTTTGTCAGGGCCCTGAAGTAATCTCTTTCTAAAGTGGTGCATGTAAAGGCAGACGGAACAGAAAAAGTCACACTCAGAAAAACACAGATATAACAGAAGTATTGAGCATGACAACACCTTGGCCAACTGACCCTAAGTCCCGCCCCTTTTTGTTCCGTGCTCTGATAACAGTTGGTAAAATTGGGTCCTCGGTACGTGGTATAAAATTTAGCTTTCATAGACGAGCTTAGCCCAGTATGGATGAAAGCAACCGATTTGGATACTTTTCTCTTGCATCAAGCCCTCACCCCTTTTTGGATGAAAACAACCACTCTATTTTGACTGCCAGTCAAAAACTATTTCAATGTCTTCACCAAATGCTTAAAATAAGAAAACAACTTGCTGTTTAGCCATTAGAAACCCAAATCCTCAGGACACTCAGGTGAGCAATTATGGATTGTCTTTGCTGATCAGTGACTGGCATCATTACAAAAGAAAAATGTAAGACACAGGGATTTTTTCTGTCTGCCTCCATCAAAAGTGGGCAAACACTTTTATTGGTGGAGCCCTGAGCACTTTTTAACATGGTTTCTGGTTTGTTATGCTGTACAGTGTTGCATGTGTCCTGAGGTCTGTGTGTTTGTATGTATGGGTGGACAAATCACTGAAAAGCAAATCTGCCCACGGCCATGAATAAAGTAACGACATATACCTACTGTATTGAATCTTCAGGTCGTGTATCGTTAAGACATGTTTTACCATTGTTGAACCAAACCACATTCTAAAAGCGTTTGCCATATTTTTCACAGTAAAAACCTGCAATGACGTGTTTTCCACTGACACACGTTCTGACTAGCCACTTTTACAGTGATTGTTTGACCAAGGTGCCAGGCTTGCTCAACTGTCAATGTACCAGAGACCGAAAGTGGGCGGGACTTAGGAGGGGTCAATTTAATCCTTGTCCATTCTACCTGTACACTCTATTGTAACTATTTAGCATTTAGTGCACTCTATTATACATATCCATGAATGGGAAAGAAAGTATGAATTTCTGCCAAATATGTCCTCAAATGCAATGTACTACACTAGATATTTCCTTTGTTGATGACATTGCAAAGCCATACAGGTGGTGGGATGAACACGGTAAAAATCTAAAGGAAAATGAAGCAGCTATCACACTCATGTGTTGCCCTTTTTTGTTATTATTCCATGATATACAGGATCCCCCCAGAGCTTCATCACCCTTTAAAACAAAAAATAAAGTCTCTTTGAGCTTCCACATTCAGTTTTTTCCTTAACTTGACTCCTTGTATTGAGAAGCAAAAGAAAGTCTTATACTGGTGCACAGTCCATGAACTGAAAAAAACAACAATCTCTGGTGGTCTTCGACTGAAATTTCCATCCCGGGTGGTGATCCAGCAGGTTTCAACTAATAATGGCTACTGAAAGTAGTCACGTGGTACAAAAAGAGAGGAGTCCCTTGTATCGGGCGGCAAACTGACAAGCAGGCTTGTGTGCCACTGCTGGAGGGTTTTTTGCAGCATTGATTTAAGTCATGCCTCTGCCTAACTGGCATCCACAACCTTAGTTTGTGTGTCTGTGTTTGCGTGTTTGCTTCACCTGACAATGAGTGTGTGTGCACTGGTCTACTGGTGTATGTACGTGTGACAGATAAGAAACAGTTTGCGTCTGTGCAAGCATGTTTTTCCACTGCTACAGTAAATCATGGGACACATGAGCACAGTTATGCTTAGTGTCCACTTTCTGACAATCAGTGTGAGTCGCTGTCTCTCAGATGGTGACGGGGCAGATGATGACTTTGTCCTCCAACATGACGCTGACGATGAGGAAGACGAAGTAGAGCAGGAACATGAGAAAGCCCAAGAACTTGCTCATTCTCCACTTGCAAGCCGCGATGGATATGATGACGAAGAGAAGCATGAGGAAGAGGAGAACGATGGCGCAGAACAGGCCATTGCTGCTCACCTCCACCGGCTTGAAGTCATTGATGATGTTGTAGATGAGCCAGGGGAACGGCAGACTGGAGGGAGATGAGGGGAGGAGAAGAGTTATTCAGGTTACGTCTGAGCTTGAGTTATTTCACGGGCCTGTTACCCTGTGTGTTTTCTTGTTTAATATACTCACCCCACAGTAATATCAAAGATGTTGGATCCCACAGAGCTGGACACGGCCATGTCACCAAGGCCTTTTCGTGCCACAATCACACTGGTGATCAGGTCAGGGATTGAAGTTCCAGCTGCTAATATGGTCAGACCCATGATCTCCTCTGTGATCCAGAACGTTTCTCCAACCTGAAAGGTAGAATAAGTTGCTTAAAGGTACACTGTGTAGGATTTTCCTAAAAAACATTATTATTATTATTTGCTGTGTGCAGGGTTTTTCTGGGCATCAACCCTTGAGCAGCCAATAACAGTGCACAGGATGTGAGGCTGGGACCTTAACATAGCAACCAATGCTTCCATCACTGTCTCTGTCTCTCCTCTGCTCTAAGTCAAAAGCTGCAGGTCTGTGTGTCTGTCTGACCAAGGGTGGGACTAAGCTAGACATTTATGGTCTTCACAATGCTAACATTAGCAGCCGTGGCAGCAAAGTAATCATTATTTTAGCCCAAAATAGGAAAGAGTCAAAGTTGGGTGGAAAAAAAATGGAAAAAGATGGGAAGGATCATTCTAAATGTTAACTTGTTAATAGCAGTCAGCTATGAAATCTGTGGTTTCGATTGGATCTGTGTCTCCCAGCTTGGTCAGGTCCAACATTTCTCGGTTCTACATGGGTCTATGTCCCAGCTTTCAAATAATGGACATGTCCAGTGTGGTTCCAGGTGTAACATTCCCAAGTATTTTTGAGTGAAGATGTTTATCATATACACACACAGGCAGAGCAGACTGAGGACACAGCAGCCAGGACGAAGTTTCGCTTCAATTGCATTCACACCAGATCCAACCATGTGGCACTTTCCTACAGCGCTGTTGCATCAAAAATAAGGAAATCGAATTGAATGCAACCCTATAATCATAAAAATCTATCACTTAAGTATTTTATTAAGGCAGATGCTACTTGAGCCCAGGGTGAAATAGCCAACGTAGCTATTTCAGTTCTGTTCAGACAATTTGTTATCCCAAGTAGGAAACTTGACTTCAGTCAGAGCAAAAGATAAAAAAAAAAACAGCAAGAATAAAAACATCATGTACCATAAACCAAAGTACAGACAACAAGACCTGGAGTTGAGTATGCAAGGTGGCTTTTTCACCCAGGTGTATATACCTTTACATGGCAGAAAAGGAAAAAAAAAGGTATCTGTGATTTACACCTGCATGGCAGAAACAAACATGAAATTCCTTAAACCTTACTGAGTACTTTTGTTTCTTCAACCAAACCAAGTATTTTTTTTCTTAACCAGTTTTGTAACCTAACCAAACTGCAACTGAAAACTGAGAACAATCATTTAAAAAAAAAAAATACTAACACTGACTTCTAATTTCACATTATACAAAAATCTTACTGTCCCAGAACAGGACTAGACTTAGGGGGTCAGGTATGAATAGCTAATTAGCTGCCATGTGCCTATTCTTGTCCAGCTGCAAATAGACACTTTATTTAAAAAAAACACAAAACAAACAAACTAAACTTTAATGGTAATATTTATATTTGGATCATCATGGATCAGACTCTCAAGATTACCAGAGATGAAGCTTCTTCTTTGATGCTCTATGTGTTTGGTACAGGATGCTAGGTTGGTACAAGATGATTCAATACAGCACGCTCTGATTTATAGTCTACCATTATGCAACATGCAGCGCTCTGTACCTATGGGAGCTAAATAGACCTAAGCGACCTTGCACACATGACCTCCTGCCTGTCTTTGCATTTGCGCTGTTAAAATAGAGCATTACAGGTTGATCTGGCTGTGGATCAAGGCAGATTAGTTGGGATTAGGTGCTTTGGTCACACATTCAACACCCTGACTGCTGCGCTCTCATAGGGGAGGCCTCAGAAATAGAATTGAATAGGATAGGAAAGACAAAAAGACAAAACACAAGTGTGTGTGAGTGTGTGTGTGTGTGTGTACCTGGTGAGCCCACCACACCATCAGATAGGAGAAGAAAGCAATCCAACAAATGGCACCAACGAAAGTGATGGGGAAAAACTTTGCTGAGGACTGGAAAAAAAAATTAAATTAAAATTTAGTTTGTGATCCACTCAGTAGAACAAAAACTCAATCAATGTCTGGTCAACATATAATACATCATTTTTGGGTTATTTTATGGTCACACACTGTATGTTCCATTCCAATCTTTTATAGTAACACAGAATTACAAATATGACTTTTGGCAAAGTTTAAATGAATTACGATCATACAGTGCACCTGAAAAGATCCTGTACTGCATGATGAGGAAACCAGCAACATATGAAAAAACATGGGGCTCCTTCCTGGCCTCACTACCATCACTACACCCCCTTGGCTGTTGACTTGATGTAGGAACATTTCCTCCTGCGCTCCCGTTAACGCTTCCATGTAGTAATATATACTGTATTGACATACAGCGGGACATCATACCATAAACTATTGAATTTTGTCCTTTTTTACCTTCCAGCTGAGGACAAGAGAGATATTTTTTACCATACTAGGGTCGTCTTCTTGCATTCCTTTTAGGACGTGAAGTGGATATTCCCATATCGTTCTCTATAAGTCATATGAAATTGTTCTCTTTGGGACTTTTTAAGAGGAAAAAGTTCCCTTGATAACCAGTGGGGAAGATCTGCAGACAGAACTTCCAGCCCTCAAAGGGTAGTTTCCATTTGGTTCCCTGTTAGTCACATTACAACATTCTATTAGAATATATAATGTGTCACATCTGACTGTTTGCCATTTCATTAAATTACAGTAACAACACAGTAACATTACTGAACCAAACGAAGAAAGACAGATTGGAAATTAATATTTCTGTTGGGAAAATCCAAAATAAAGTCAGAAATCATTCAAGAAGCTTTGAAGCAACATGTAGTTATCATGAAAAATTTGAGAGCACTTGGCGCCCAACTATTAGATATCTGAATTTGCCAGATTGTTAGTTGTAATTCCTCGTCATGCTTTTAGATTTTTCTTGCTGACAGGCTAACATAGGTTGACACATTGTTGTATGCAGCTACTAAGATGCAGAGAACGAATTTCCCTCTGGGATTAATAAAGGATAACTTGTAAACATGTGACGGTATTTCAAAATGCCAATTTTATTTCCACTAAAGGTTCAATAAAAGTTCCTGTAATGTAATGAAAAGGTTCTGATTATGTTCTGGGGACGTGATGGAAGGACCAACATTTGGACCAAACAACATTATTGGTCGGTCCCTCAAGCTTCCTGTAATGTCACTAAGGGTTCCTCAAATGTCATGGGAACATATCATAGAGACAAAAGGCAATGTCCTATAGTAGTGGGCTCCTATACATTCCTACATTAATTCCTACATTAATTGTTCATTAATTAATTGTTAATTAATTGCTATAAGTCAATGTTGTAACGTAATATATTTTTGCAGTGGTTCCCAAACTTTTCTCTTCAGAAGCTGAAAAAAGTTCCCACTCCCACCCATGATCATCAATCATTAAGAGTAACTGGGGAAGCAACGGATAAAAAAGGATTCAAGATGAATTTTAGTGAAATAAAAGTAAACATCATAGCATCAGCAAACTCTTGTTTGTTTATTTCCCCTACATAATTCATCCTCCACTAACTATCCAAGCCCCCCTTGCAGTGGCACCTCACCTCTGACCCCCAGTTAAGGAACCACTGTCCTAATGTGTGTATGTGTGTGTGTGTTTAAATGCACAAAAACTTGTCTTTCTTGTGCATGTTTTTACACACAAACATTGTGTGTGTGTGTGTGTGTGTGTGTGTGTGTGTGTGTGTGTGTGTGTGTGTGTGTGTGTGTGTGTTGTCACCTCTCTCCTGACATCGGGCAGTGTGAGCCACAGAGGGAGGACAATGGGCAGGATTAAGAGGTAGGTTATCCGTTTCCTGGTGGTGTCGGGCCAGGCCAGGCTCAGAGGCTGGTCTTCATCCTCCTCTTCCTCTCCACCCTGAGGAGAAGTTGACTACTTTATCAACTGTATATACATGCTAATACTGACACTGAGTCAAAAAGATGCACAAAAGCCTTTCAAATGTGAGCTTGGAGGAATGCTAAGGAATGACGTACCTCGTCTCCTCCTGCTACACCGTTCATTGGTGGTGTGACTTCCACAGCTACATTTGTGCTGTTGGGGATGTTTTTATCAGCTTGAGAAAAAGAAAAACAAGAGAGCATGAATAGAGTTTAATAAACCTGTTCATGAGGGCAGTATTAATTTGAAATAAAAAGTGGTGGTCTAGTGATGCTAAGAGAAGAGCTGAAACTTAGTACAATCTGCGTTTCTTGAAAGTTGTGTCTGGGAGAGGGCTCCTATGTTGAGAAACAAAATATGCTTGTTAATATTCTGAATTCAGTGTAACAGAGTATCACATGGAGGACCTTTTGTGCCCCTTCAGAGTGAATTGATCAAATGACAGCATCAAATATCAGTTCCACATTTAAATAATATGTAATTCAGATAAATCAGATAATTGATACATAAATCCACAACATACTGGTAAAAATGAATGAAAATAAAAAACAAAAATGTGTTATTTAATGACAAAATTAGTTGGTTTGGCTGACATTAAATTGCAAACTACCACACTGTCTCATACCTTAAAGAAAATATTGTAAATGTGTACTTGTGCAGTCATAGATTATAAAAAGGAAGATAAATGACCACTTCAGCCAGCTTAACCTCTTCTGTAACATCTGGGAAATAATAGGCTGTGTGTAGTCCACATTTTAAAATAAGGTCAAATCAAAAATACAGCCCTCATATTATAACATTAAAGGGGAAATTTGGCACATATTTTGTGGATGTCCAGTTATCATTATTGGTGTTACGGAAGAACTACACACATACTTCAGCTTGGGTTTCTTGGTTCCACCTCTGGATAGCCAGGGGGCGAGCTAGATGAGTATTTTTGTCACCTAACACTATGTTTTGGTCAATTGTACTGATAGCTATTATGAAAATTTGAGAAAACGCCAAATTTCAAGACAAGTTACTGTATTCTTAAGTTTTTAAAAAAGTTTTACCAACTACTGATCTCTTGTTAAGATAATTTGCTTTTAGAGAAACCCGAAAAATGTGTTTTAAAAATTGGTGAATAAACTAATTGAAATGAAAGTCAATAATATAATAATATTTAAATGTTTTCAATTAAAACGTTTAATTATCAGCCACCCAGAAAAAAAGACAAATCAGGTTCGCAGCTCACTGTGACCAAATTTTGAAATACTAATTTTTTGAGTTTCTAAAACTCAAGATTCAAGTTTATCATAAAAGAAAAGTAAAAAATATTTCAATGAAAGATTATAGTTTGGCTGTAGCTTTTTATTTAAAAACTATGAGTTTGAGTCAGAGCTCAAAACTGTATTGCAGTAAGTTGCCTTTTGTTTTGTTTTTACAGTGTGCGGTGGTTGTGATACACGACAGCGTGGGTGTCTGAAGTTCATGGGTATCCTGGTACTCAGACACACTGTCTGCAAGGCTCCATGAGCAGGAGAACTCAGTGTTCTTGGTCTGTAACAGCACTGATAGATGAATTGCTTGTTTTATTGCTGATTGAATACATTTACCACCAACACTGACTGGACATTCACATGAAAACTGGTGAATTTTCCCTTTAAAGATTTTATTTCAGTTGTCAATTGTGTTATTTGATTAACTCCTTTCAAATGATTAATTATTTAAGGTAATCAAATAAGTTTCCTAACCTATCATCTTCCATTTGTTAATTTTTATTAACAAATTCTTGATGAGGTTATTTGCTTACTAACTGCCCTTCTTAATCAATTGATGATTTGATAATTGATTTGTCACTTGATTTATCAATTGAGTTTTGAGTGGCACAAACGGCCTCCCGTAGTTTCACACATTGCTGTTACTCACCTACACCGTTGGCGTTGGAGCTCCCGTCTTCTTTACACTTCTGCTTGGCCATTTTGTGAAGGATTGACGCCTTCTCTTTGAAACGTCCTAAAACAGACAAAGCTCAGTTAGTGCAGCATGGTCTCCTCAAAATGTGTGACTAATGACTCTGCAGTGGGAAGAAATACAGTATGTTTACCCACTGTGCTGGGACTACTTGGTTGAGAAGGTAAGAGGTGAGGAAGTACTGAGAAGTATAAAGTGGTTGGTCCAACTTGGTCAAAGTCTTACCTCAAAAACTTCTATGTCCATGAATATTTTATCTATATGTGATGTAATGTAGATAAACAGTGGTGTAGAATTGGGTAGGGACGGTAGGGACATATCCCTACCAATATCCAGGGATTACTGAACTGTCCTTCACAATAACTTTGATCAGAAAATTCAAATATAACTACTGTTGTCTGTCAGAGTCTAATCAATATTAGTTAATGAGATTCAGTATTATGAAAAAGCACCTGTGCTAGATGGTAGACGCAAAACAATGAGTTTTCATACTTTGAAAGATTGCGTGCTCCCCCTTACTAAGCCTCATAGTGGTTTGGTCCACTGCCTACCTAGACCCACCATCTGTTTTTACTGCCATCATATTTAATATATAAATTAAGCGACTAGCAGAAAACCTGTCGAGTTATTCAGACCATCAAGAGGAAAGTCAGAAATATACATAAAATCTTTTTTTTGTAATTTATTTCCTTGCTGAAATCTTAGTCAGCACTCCTCTGGCAGCAGCACAGCATCTCTCCTTCTCCCCTCACATATTCTTATGGGGACACTGTCTCTCTGTCCCTCTAAACCTTCAACAGTTTATTATATTTGTTGTCCCCACCAAGAAATATCCGCCCTTGTGCATGTCAATATTTGTGCTTATTTCACATGATTTTGGCATTATATTTTATTTTAGAGATCTTGTTGCATTGAGCGCATACCTTCATCACTGAGGGGGTCCAGGGTGTGGATCATGAGCTGGAAGATGCTGTTTCTCATCAGTGAGTTGTGTAGAGAGGCACAGCTGCCTTCCCTCTGCAGCCGGGGTTTGGCCTGTAAAAACACCAATACAAATGTCAAAATTATTGCAAAAATTAATATGTACACCTTATTTTGCAAGTGAAATCCCTCATAATTTCTATTAATTCATGAAACTCATAAAACACTGCCAGATAAGATGGGTGGAGAAAAAAAATACCCTGATGAGCACAAACTGCCAACTGTTATCCAGTGGACAGTGTTCATGTCTCCGCTGCAGCTTAAATCTCTCTCTAGGTACATATAGATTACATATCCAGAAATAATTTTTTCTGTAATTATAGTTGATGTTGATACATACCGCATATGGTGAATATATACAAGTACATAAACTGGTTTCTAAATTTACACATTTACACTCACCGTCAGCTTGTTCTCATCATCTCCAGGTGCATTTACCTTTAAAAACACACAGAGAAAAAAACATATTACATATATATATACATATACAGTACAGATGACTTATATATACAGATATATGGTGGGTGTGGACACAATAACACAAATGCATGCACTATATGCAATCCATTACATTAGGTAAGTAAAATAGCACATATCTCATAAAATTCAATATTTGTTCAGTTTGTTCAGTGGTGTTGGATTGGATTGCATTAGTGCAATGGCAGTGTGGGGAGGAGATAAGAGAATTAATCTATTGTTCCGATGAAAATACAGTTCACAATGAGCCTCAAAGTGTTGAGTTAATATTGGAACTGAAAATGTCTTGGACCTTGTACTTCCTGTTTACTCAGCAGACCAATGAACAATGACCGAACAGTGAAAACATGATCTCCTGAAGAAAAGATTTTTACAGATAATATAGATACAGATTATTAATAATCAAGGAGACTGCTAACAGGTGCGCCTTTGCAGTAAAACTGAAAATATTGGTGTCAAAATTTAGAATAATGATTTTCTGCTACTTTACACCCACAACATTTGCAGTGTACTTATTATTCCACTACTAGATTTAATTGATAACTTTGATTAGTTACTTTGCAGCTTAATTTACTGTCATATAGTGGGCAGACATGGAGTGACACTACAGAGTGGACTACAAACAGAGAGAAGTGGCTGCATCAGAGCAAAAGAAGCGCATTTTTTAATTAATTTATTTTATCTGATAATAATTATAATTCAGATCAGAATTCTGATGACTGTAAACATGTCTGAGACAATAATCAGACCCTGCAGATTTTGTCTGATCTGTTCTTCTAAAGGACAGGCAGGGAAGATGGCAGGAGCCCCAGGTAACCTCAATTATGAAGATGAAAAATATGCAAAGTCTTGTCATGGCTGCCCCTTTTAGGAAGAACAGACTGAGTTTTTACAGCTGATAGACTTTATCTATATGGCACACTATATAACACACCCTTAATTCCCTCCTTTAAAGGGAGACTTCTCCACTTTCTACGTGGATGTCCATCAACGTGTCGATGGTAAATGATGAGCAAGTAATTCCTCAGTGCTGGTATTCTTCTTCTGCTGCAAAAACTGTTGTTCTTCCTGCATCACGTGCATCATAGTGATATCACAGGTGTTAAGGAAGAACTACATTTCTCTGCCCTCTGGGCAGACATATAGCAAGCATGCTAGATGAGTATTTTTGTCACCTAACACTATTTTCTGGCCAGCAAAGTAACATCTATAGGCGAGGGTGGTGATACACAGCAACATGAGAGTGGGAGTCACCACAGTGCATCCTGGTTCATGTAGGCACTGCTGCACGGCTCCACAAGCAGAAGACTCTGTTTTCTCAGTCAATATAGCGCACACTGAGAAATTCACAGCTTCAGCTGACTACATTTACCATCAACACTGACTGGACATCCACATGAAAAGTGCAGGAGTTTGTCTAATTCCAACGTGAAGACTACAGGGGACGACTCACACTAATCTCAACCCCAGCCATTTCTTCAGAGGACATATACAGCACAGCAGTGTCACCACATGGAGAAACACACACAAATACACACACACAAATGCACACACACGCACACTGTCCACTGGCTGGGACAGATTGAGACTGTGGTGGTGATCAATTTCAGCAGTGGGGAGGGTTTGGTGTGGGAATCAGGGGGAGACCTTCATGACAACAGATGGGAACATAAAGCACAGATATTTGTGTGTAGGTATTATATAATCAAATATATTTCTGTACTGCACTTTTGTAAGTTTTAACTGGTCTCTGTAAATTGTGCAGTACATCACACAGATAGTGACCACGCTGGAAAAACTGCACTGGCAAAAGATCTCATAGTGCAATAAAAAGCTACAGCAAGGAAGCTGTTATATAAGGTTTAGATGTCATGAATCAAATGCTTCATGAAAACTGCACAGAAATAAAGCCAAGAAAAAGAAGTCTGGCTCCACCTGATCATCTAAAACTGTCTTATAATAAAAGAACTTTGTTAGGATAAAGATATATATGTTTTCTGATTTGGTTAGAAATTAAGTAAAATGACGGACCAAAAAGCCAGTCACTTTTGAATTAACCTTGTGTAAAGTGTGTGTAAGGTTAAGGGGGATCTATTGGCAGAATATTGGAGAATTTATTTCATTAGTGTATAGTGAAACATAGAATGAGCACCACCATGTTTCCACAGAAGCCCAGAAGAGACAAACCAAACGCTGGCTCACATATTTTGCAAGTTTCATGGTAATGCTACACAATTAATTGATTTTTTTTCAAAATCGCAATATGGCTTTCTGCGATTTTCAAATTGCAGGAGGTGCAATATTTGGTCAAGGCAAAATGTGTATCAAAAACTTTTACATGATGAATGAATGCCGTGATACAGAGATGTACTGATCAACAAATCAGATTCTACAGACTTAAAAAAAACTTCTTTATTTAATACAAAAAAAATCACACCTTAGTCATTTTAACATGTCTTTCAAACAAAATAAGAATAATGATAAAAAATTACCATTACCTCTAATATTGCGAATCATATCACAGTTGCAATATCAGTCAAAATAATCACAATTAGATATTCTGTTGAAAGCGTCCAGTGCTATTTTATGGACGCCATAGTTTCTCCCAAATGCTTGGAAGGGGAGGGTGAGGTGAGGGATACTCACCACTATTTGCCTTTAAATAAGTCAAAATCCAACATTTTTTTATGCATTTTTTGTGCATAAGCACTTTCCTCATCCCTCCCAGTGTATTGTTCAACACAATTTTTTATGAACACTTAACATTTATTTTAAAATAAACTCCCTCACTTGAACCCTCACAGACTCACAGACTTCATATTATTTGACTCCAGGATTAAATTGATAAAAGTCAACTATTTTTTCATATTAGTGAAAAGCTGGACCAGCACTTTTCTTGTCTGAGGTTCGCTCTCCATGCTTCATCTTTTTCCTATAATAGCACTCGTAAGCATTAGCTTACACACAAATTACATCGCACAGCCCAGGCAACTATTGCATTTCTTTAACATGCTTCCTAATGTATAAAATACATCAACATGTGAGACAAAGACAGCATCAGACAATGACAGCATGCAGAGAGGTAGAGGGTTTTGTTGTTGACACGTTTTCATGATGGATGCACCAGAGTTTGAGCAGATAATCCTTTTAGTTGGCATCTGACAAAACACCTGCTGCTGTTATGGCAGCTGAGGTTAGGAGTTTTCTTTTTGTCTTTTTAAATGGATCATCACTCCTATAGACTTATAACATGTTCATTCAGATCTGTTTGAGTGGGGATTTATTGCTTCGGCTGCATGAGGACCCCCTGACTGCAGTTTAGGTGATATTTATGATTTTCATTCAGCTGTAAGTTCACGTTCTCTAAGTTTCACCTGCTGAGACAAAATCAGCTGAAACACAGGATATCATGTTAGAAATGTTGCTATAATAAACTCTAAAGTGATTTCTTCTCATTTTAGATGGAGGTATTTCATGCAGCCTTTTTAATATAATCATTACTATTAAATAAAATGAATAGAAATATATAGAAATATGTATATTAATATTTAAAATGAATAAGTATTGAAAAATAAGAAGTGGTGGACACCTGTCCGCCGTGTCCATGTGAGCAGCGTGCTCTCTGCTCTAAGAACAGAGGCCAGCTTGGCATTAGTTCATGTTGGTTAGTGCTCACATGGCTCCTGATGAGAGCTGCTTGAAGACAAAAGACACTTATAGCCTGCTGCCTGACTGAAGCTGGATTTTAAAGGGACAGTTCACCCCAAACCAAAAATACATGGTTTATGAAACTGCTAACAACAAGGTCTGTGGATTATCTTTAGTAACTGGGTCATGATTTTTGGAGGGAATTTTGAATTTTGCCATTTAGTCCCATTATGTTGAAGCAAAAGCAGACATCTTTGATATCTCTGATATCTCCAAAACTCTGCGACTCACACCAAAAAAAATCTAGGTGGATCGGCAGCACTACAGGCCAGGGGAAAATATGTATTTTTGATTTTGAGGTGAGTTTCCCCTTTAATGATTCTCCTTGACATGAAAACCCAGTTTAGGTGATTTTCATGTTTACAGCTACATATTCCTCTGTCTGACAAACACCTTCAACCTCCTGGACTCAAGAAAACCTTTAAAATAAAAACTAAAAAAAATAAAAATCATTGCCATCAAGCCATAAACAGCGAGGCTGTACTGAACATGTAGTTGTACTGTATTTAGCAGTCTTTTGCCACAGTGCGCTCAGATAATTGCTGTATTTTGTTATTTGTTTTGAAATGCTGCTAATGTTTGTCTCATTTTCCCGTCTTCACCCAGGTCTCATCTCCACTCTGATAAATGAATCATCACAAGCCTGTCTGGAGTCCATCCCACATGGTTTTAAGTCAAATAAACCTTTTTTTTTTTCTTTTTTGGTTTGTTTGACACCTTGATAGGAATATGCCACTTTTTAAAGTGCTTAACAGGTGTTATCCAAATAACTATAATTTGCAGAAACTTGAGGAAGACATCGATGTAAGTCTCTAAGAAACACTGGTGCATTCATTTTGCTTTGCCCAAATACAAAACTGTGAGGTAAACTGTCATGTTTTATTGCAGATCATAACTCCCCTTACTTTATGTTACTTTGGAAAAATATATTGTTTGGATTCACTGAATATAAATCTCTGTTCACAGCTCTATTTGATTTATTTGCTTATCATTCTGATTAAATTTTATATTCACAAATCCAAAAGTGTGAGAAAAAAGACAAAGTGTTCAGAGCTGACTGCTCATATGAAACAATACTTTTCTTCTATATTTAAATGCACATTCAAAAAACTATATATATGTATGATCTTTGAAGCTTTACATGATATTTATTTAAACCTGAATGTTTTATCTGTTTTATTATAACCTGTTGGTGATTGGAGACCCAACAAGGTGTTGCTAACTTTAATAAATAATAATAAATCAATAAAGTTGATTTAAAAAATGTGTTAACAATGTTAGGTCATTTTTCAACAATTTCTATTTTGATAGCACGTGTACAGATTGGATCCATTATGAAGCCGCATGTTGTCATTTACATCTTATTATTGTCTGAGCTCAGTATTTGATGCAGTTGCAGAGATGTAATAGGCTCACCTCCAGCTCATTGGTTTACAGTGGACATCTCTTTAAACTGATTGATGACGTACAGAAACATAAGTGAAGAAAACAGATACCCACAGAGAATTTGTCTTAATGTAAATCAGATTTTGTTAAACAGCACAGCTCAGGACATATCTTTAACATGTCCCACAGCTGTAAAATATAAGTATAATTTATACATTAAAACGTTTTTCTTTTGCGGTAAACTTAGATGAAATTCACCCAAACTATTTTAAATAAGTATCCAAATCAGTTAAGACATATTACACTGTTAAATAAATTTTCTTAAACCTATTTTGTTGAGATAATGTACTTTTATTCTTTAGATGAACTTGAATCTGTATTTCCAAAATTGATGACAGTGAGCTGTGAACCCGATTTGTCATTATTTGTTTGCTTGAAAATAAATGGTTGCAACTGAAAATCTCAAATTATTAACCATTATTCACTTTCACTTTCAGTGCAATTTTTTGGAGGTTTCTAAAACTGAAAGATTTAAGTTGATCTAAAGAAGAAAAGTAAATTATCTCAACAAAACCTTCATGAAACGTTTTCATAACTTTCACAGAGTTTGAGTTGGGCTCAGAACTTAAAAACTTACTGAAGTGAGTTGCCTTGAAATTTTGAGCATTCTCAGCTTTTTCGTTGTAACATTGTACAAACAGATCATTGTTTGTTTATGATATGACAGCTGTTTAAGATTTAAGATTTAAGATTTAAGATTGATCTGTGAAGAAAAAAAGAACAAGAAGAAGAAGAACAACAAGAGGAAGAATGAGAGGAAGAAGAAAGCTTCACCAGAGATTTTGATCACTTTTGACTGAGCTGCTGTTCCAGTTCAGTGGTCTCATCCTCGCTCCAGACGGGAAGATGAACTTTGCCTTCATCCCAATTATCATCATCACTGTCATACTGAGGCACAGTCAGATCACCTTTTCTGTCTCTAACTCTCTGCGTCTCTTTCTCTCTCTCTCTGTGTCTCCAGGGTCCACCTGACTGACCGTCCGAGCTGTGGGACTTAGCCAGGATTAATCGGCAGAGATCACCACTTTTAGACGGGTGATTTTCAAGCCTGCGTGTGAAGTCCTGCAGCAACCTTCACAGGTCACCATGCTGTCAACATTTCTCTTTCCCTTTCACCTGTCAGCAAACAGCTGACATCTTTTCCTCTTTATTTACAGCTTTTAAATTGCACTGCAGTCAGTGAGCATCATGTGGCTTGCTCAACAGAACACCTCAACAGTCATAAATATGTTTCTTTCACTGATGGCAGCAGAGTTTGATGTGAAATGACAAATTCAAACCTGTGAAACTGAAGTAAACAGCTGAAAATGTAAAAAAAAAAAAAAAAAAAAAAAAGTAAGAAATCACTTAAAATAAGCTTTGTGCTGATAGATTCCACTGTATGAAGAAAAGTATCGCTCTTCTTAAATAAAACATTTTGTCATTTCAGCTGTAACTTGGTGTAGTGCAGAGGAAAAGAAGTGCAGAGGAAAAGCAATGTGTAACACATAAAAAGACAACATGTAGGCCTTTCTGCAGACTGGATCATGACTATTAAAAACTTTCACCTAGGGGCAACAGTAAAGCTATAATTAGTAACTTTTCACAGTAATAACTGTCAAATAAATGTTCTGTTTAATAGTGTGTAATGTTGCAGGTGCACAGCACTGTTGCATTGTGACCAAGGTAAGATATTAATGATAGCCTGGAGACATTGTGACATTTTGTAAGAGCTCTGCAGAGACTGAGTGACACTGCGATGGGCTGTGAGTTTGCTGTCGTCACTGCAGGTAAGCAGTTGATAAGGGGATCAGGGAGGATTGTCGTCTTACTGCCATCAACAAGCAAATGAGCAGATCTTCTCTCTGTCCTTTTAGGTAATGCAGTGTGTGTGCTGTGCAAAACCACCTGAAACATGCATTAAAACATGCATGAAACAAAAACCACACCACATCATGAGCACGACTGCAGGCCGAGCGAGGAGGATTCAGTCTTTTCTCTCAGCGACCTGCTGATTCCTGCTCCCCCAGGGAGCATCTGACTATTATTAGAGGCTCTAATGGGATTGGGGAGCATTAACCCGGCGGATTATTGAGCAGCTACCGACACATGAGGGCAAGGCGAGTTGGACATCAAGTGCCGGACAGACAGAAAGAGAAAAGCTGTTCTTGGGTTGAGGTGAGACATCCTGAGGAACACCTGATTCCCAGAAGGGCACAAATGTCAAACAGGGCTTCTGTAACAACATTTACAGCAAGAGAAATTGATTGGACTGAGTTTCCAAATATAGTGTATGTGGTTTAGGATTAAAAAATATATGAAATATACAAGGTGGATGACATTCAAGATATACTACACAGTTCAAAAAAATTCACCATTTATTTTTTATATAAGAAGAGTTCAGCGTGAAAGGTATACAAACAGCCATTATTAAAATGAACCAACACTTATTTAAAAATTACTGTACAGTAAAAAAAAAAAAAAAGGAAAATAGGAAATAGGAAAATAGATATCCTGTCAAAACAAACCAAACAAATATGAGAGAGATATATGTATTTTGCAAATATGCAGAAGAAATAGCTCATAATTGTATAAAACCCCTACATAAAAGCAAGTCATGCTTCTTGGGAAGCTTTTTTTTCTTGTTTACAATTAGCATTACAAGGGGAGGAGCTTTAAAGCAGATATTGGATGCCAGTGATCATGAGCTCATCTGTTGGCTAAACGTGACAGCTTCTACTGGCCTGAATCACCGCCATAAATATAGTCCTGTCTTTCTAAGAAGTGTTTTCAACAACTACAGAATCTACAGTATCTTGTTGTCTGCACATTTTTGAGGACAGGACCTCACTTTGTGTTCCTCTAATGAGAAGAAGGTGCACAAATTCTGTAATGAATGTTTCCACAAAAACAAAAGGGAGATCACGTGCAGCAGTGCAGTGTATACGCCCCTGAAGAACTGGTGATGGGTGATGTCGGTCTAGGCTACGGTCTAGCTGCTCTAATGATGAGCCTACAGCAGTTTCAGCGTTCGTTCACCTGAGCGCCGTATGAGATTACAACGTCAGAGAGCAACAGATCTGACTCCAACTGCACACACAGACAGAACAAAAGACGGAGAGACAAACGTGAAAAACAAAATAGCTTCTTTGAGTGGATGTGTTGGTGTGTGTGGAGCGGTTTGACAGCATCATCACGTCCACTCTCTGTCTTCAATCTTGCATTCATGCAACAAACAGCTAATGAGCTGATCTCAAAATTGCACTTTCCCATCATCCTCTCCCAGCTGATGTGAAGTGATTGGTTTAGTGGCTGTGGAGTGATTGTGAGATTGTGAGTGTGCTGTTGTCATTAGGTCAACATCCTGTGAGTCACACTGTGCAAGAGCCTTTCACTTCTGGAGAGACAATTAAACTGTCTTCAGGTCCCTCATACGCTCCTAATATTGTGACCACACACAGAGGCTAATGTGTGTAATCCATGTGAGGATGAAAAACCACAGATACTCTGATATTATGAGCTGAAACAAAGGACAAACAACACTCTTCCAGAGTCAAGAGATCACTTTTTCCAATGTCAGGATAAAGACAACAGGAGCTGAAGGAGGTCGAAGCGATGCCACAGGGACTTCTGGACTAATTTTGCTGTTTCTTCTTTGATTAATTTAATTTTTATTTAACTACCTACAATATTCAGGGTACATTTTAAATATTTTTTACATCGGATTTCACCATGGAGAGAAGACGATCAAAATGTCTTTTTTAATAAACACATATCTCAGTATAACTAGTGTCATTACAACTTGGACTCACACGAGATTTTGACATGACTTACTCCTAGAATGGAAATTATGTATGACTATGTTATATTCTGTAAATCTGCCTTGTCAATCCACCAGTCACAGCGGTTCTGCTTAAGGTTTCTGCTTCTTAAAAGGAAGGGTTTTTTGGTTTTTTTCGCCACAGTGCCTGGTCTCTGAACTGATATGGTGCAAAGACTTTTTCGTCTAAAAAATGTTCTATTTGGTTAAAAAATGTTCTAATTGATTAGGTTCCCATATGTGAAAACTACAATGTGTTTCCCCTGTCACTTGCAAGAAGTAATTTCTAAATAGGATAAATAAAAGGTTGACAGGATTTTGATTAGTGAAATACATTATTTTTTATATAATTTCAGGCTTGCGTAGTTTGGACAATGTTCATGTTATCAAAAGCTGTTTAGGTGAATTTCCATGAATTTTAGATTGGAAGAACACTAAAAACTTCATAAATACCCTTTTATAAAGAAATTATAAATTAAATCTAAAATGAATTTCTTCTTGAACTTTCTTAGGTATTGTAACATAAAATGTCTTTGTATTTCAGTCCAGTTGGGACATTTCACGGACGAGCTCTGGTACATCAGCCCTATTCTGAGATCCTTCCTGGACTCTGGTCTGGAGTAGGTTGCTAAAAGTAGTGGCTGAGGACGAGGCGTGTTCCTAGACTTAGTCAGCACCAAGAGGCTGTGGTCTGGCTCTGCGTCTGGCGCTGACCGAACTGCACAGGTGGCAGGATAAGACAAATCCTAATATCCTTCCAGAGGGGAATTGAGGAGGGTTTGGCTGACTGACAGGGTGCTGTCTGTTCAGCACTATGTTTTAACACCCTCCCTGCTCCCTGCATAACACCCTCTCAGGTTCCCAGAACAGGAGCACTAGCATCCTTGGGGTCAGTAGCCAGGACAGGTTCACTCTGTAATCTTACTCATTGTGAAATAAGAAACACTTTTCTCAGAATAGTCATCAGCAGATGCTCAGGCTTCATCTAAGAGACACTGACAATAAACAGTCACACTTCTTGCCAGGAAATGTCGCTATCCTCATCAGAAACTCGTGGCAAGAATCAGAAATGCTCACGTAAAGAAAATAACTTTTTGTACTTTCACACTTTGAATCGTGGTTGGATCTTTTCAACTTTTCAACTCCCTGCTCTCTGGCAACCTAAAAAGTCACATAAAGAATTAAATCCTTCCTGATGGTTGTTTCTGATGGGGATGCTTCTTTAGTCAATCAGTGAATGAGAACATTGGGGTAAATGGATGGATGGATGGATGGATGGATGGATGGATGGATGGATGGATGGATGGATGGATGGATGGATCAGCTATTGGCACTCAAGATGGGGTGAAAGATGGCTGTGTTGAGAATAAAGTGGTAAGAGTTGGGTGGGTATCAACAGTGATGCAATAAGGGAAGATGGATGGATCTATTGATGGTTAGGTGTATTGTTAGATAAAGGATGGATGGATAGATAGACAGGTGGAGTCAGGCTCACCTTTGGTGCAGTCTCCAGCTCGTCTACCTGGTTGCTGCCCAGGAGGCTCTTGATGACAAGTTCTACTCGGGAGTTGAACTTCATGAACGTCACGTAGCAGGTGTAGCAGAGCAGTAGGCCAACGCTTTCGACCACCGTGATTTGATTATCCAGAAAGAAATAGATGAGCATGAGCAAGCCAATGATATAGAATGAGACGTCTCTGAACAGAGGCCACCAGGTGAGATTCAGCACCTCTTTGGAGAACAGGGCGCACATCCCGATCACAAACAGGATGTTGAAGACGGCCGAGCCCACGATGGTACCAATACCCACGTTACTGTGGGAGATGAAGACTCCTATGACGGAAGTGAAGAGTTCTGGGGCTGAGCCACCTGCCGCCATGAAGGTGGCTCCTGCTACATCATCTGAGATCTCCAGCTTCTCTGTGATGACAGTGAGTGCAGGAACAAAGAACTCATCGCAGACGATGGCTAAGGCTATGAACATGTACAACATGCCAAACATATGAAGAACCACATAGCCCTGGCGCCTCTCCTCGACGCTGAAGTAGTCCGTTGGGTAGTCGCCATGATTCATCTCTATACTAGATGATTTCATGGCCACCGGTGTGTCCTCTAGTGCCTTTGAGAGGTTGTGGTGCTGCAGAAGAGTTCTTTGGGGCACTGCAGCCTCTGCCGAGCCCTCAACATCTGGATCCAGCTCCTTGGCCACCATTGTGGCCAGCGACAAGGCACTCCATGAGCAGACTGTGCAGACCACCGCCAGGCTGATGACGAAGCCCAGCAGCCGTCCAGGTCGCAGCTTCCTTCTGATGCCCTGGTAGCGATGCCTGGTACAGCTGCTGTGAGGTCCCAGAAGAGGTGCAGAGCTGGAGGAAGCCATTGTGTCCCGACTCCTTATGGGTGGCATGAAATCCATGGTGTTTGGCGCAGGTTGTCGGGCAGAGTGGAAGTGTCTAGAATCCCCCCCAAAGCTGGGCTGGCGGTGCTGGTGGCTACGAGGGTAGGGGTTTGACAGGCCGCAATGGTTTATCGATTTGTTTGCATGCTGCTCCCTGGTCTAAACACAATGGAGGCCCTGCAGTCTGATTCCAGGATCCAGCCCATTGAAAGGCTTCCTCATATTACTTACTGCAAGACACAAGAGTGAAAGAACATGTTACGATCTTTCTCTTTCCACTCCTGATATCCATTCACTTACAGGCTCTGTTAGAAGAAAAGTATATTAAAAAAAGGTTTGCCACTGAACTGCAAGGTAGGGCCAGGGGTGTTTCCAGACTTTTTTGACTGGGGTGGCCCAAGCAGGGCCCTGAGTTATGCAGGAGTGGCAAGAAGACCCTACCCTGGTATTAGGGTCGATACCAGACACCAGTTTTCTAAAATCCATTTTAACAAAAGGAAAATTATATTACACATGAAGGTATAACCACTGACTTCGCAGGAGGAAGCTGCTAAAAGACTTGGGAGCAGCTGTAGACTGTTTTTACTCTGAGCTCTTTACTCAACCTGGAGAACTGGACTAAAATGAAGAAACTGATGGAACATCTGTGCAGTACTGGACTGTATGAAAATCTAAATATTGTTGAAACTCCTTAGATATCGAAATTTGGCATTGAATAATAAAGCATTGTTTGATATGCGATAGTATTGAAGGAATTTGATCTTGAAGTTCAACCCAGCCCTGCACAATATTGTGATAAAAGTCTATATATATCGAATTAGATTTTGGATATATTATATATATCATGATATGGCAGGATTCCTGGTTTTAAAGGCTACATTACAGTAAAGTGATGTCATTTTCTGAACTTACTGACTGGTCTAGCTGTTGTATTATTTCCCTTTACCCACTTAGTCATTATACCCACATTACAGATTTTTATTTCTAAAAAAATCTCTTTGTGTTAATATTTCATGAAAGAACTAATAGTCATTCCTATCATATTGTTATAATATTGATAAATACTGACGGAGGCAGTTGGTCAAAAATAGCTTGATTTTGGATTTTATCCATATCACCAAGCTCTATGTTATATACTGTTGGATAGTTTAATCTTTTAGAGAAAATATATATACTGAGATATATATTGTATATCATGGCACAGGCTAAAAATATCAAGATATTAGTTATAAGCCATGATATTGATGCTCATGAACTTGACTTTAGTCCTTGTAGTTTATCTTATAAGGCTCAGATGAATAATAATTGCCTCTAGACTGTTGATTAAGTTGATGATTAAGAGTTATTGTTTATGTGACTCGGCACAGTTACTCACATGACTCATGAGAATCTGATAGATCGTGTCAAATTTAATTGATCTACTATCAAATAAAGTTATGTGACACATAGTGGAGATTATTTTTATGGGTTTGTGCTGCCTTTTATCTTAAATGTATTAATTATGTATGATATGTAGGCCTTTAAGTCTAATATTTCATGTGCTGTGTAATGCTGTCAGAAAATATCCACTATGCTGTGGGAATGAAAATTTGATTGCATTTTAAAAAATACAGTACATTCATACATATACAGAAGTTCAAATTCTTTGAAGCTGAATTGCAGTACGTACTGAATTGCAAATAACTGTTGGGAGTAATAGTATTAATAGCAGCAGTTCTGTTAAAAGTGTTGTGGCCTTATTGACATTGTGCTGTGAATCTGCACAGAGAGCTCTCCTTTAAGTGAAGCTTGCACATTAGTGAAAGCTCATTAGGAAGCTATTTAATCCCTGAGAAGATATACTTAGATTAGCCTCAGGCCCTGCACACCGAGGCCACTGCACAAAGTCAAAGAGTAGACACTAACTAAATGATTAGTGAATTGTACAAGATGCACAAGTAGAAGCTGGTGATCATTAGCACTATTGAGCACTGAAACAATTGCACTGAGAAAAGGTGCAATATTCAGCATTGTTCATCAACTTTAAAGTCCTGAACAATGCACAGTCTTCTTGCAATCTGCTATGAAACACCATTTTATCATTGTAAATCGTTTATTTAACATTTGTCAAACCAACTGTGCTGTTAAAGTAGCATTTAAGAATCAAGCGGGACTCTCTTAGGACATTAAAGGAAAGACATAAAACAGCTACACACAGATTGCAAATAAATACTTTTTTTTCTCTCATACCACACTTGGAAGTCTCCAGTTCAGCAGGAGGGCCTCCAGTAGGTAGTCAGGTCCTGGGGTCTCTGAGTGAATATTCCACCAAATTGAATCCTAAAGGAGAAAGGTCCAGAGGGCTGAAGGTCCCAACAGTAAATCCTCAGTGAGATTTTCTTCCCTCAGCCGAAGTGGAGCTCCAAGACAGCAGGTCAGAAGCAGAGGACCGAGGGCTCCTCCCTCCCTCTCAGTGATCCTTCCCCCTCTGATGCTGCCTCCCTCCTTCCCCTGCCTTCTCTCCTTGTCTCCTCTCTCTCTCTCCATGTCTAAGAATAGGGATCAGTGATGCCTCCCTCTCCCCCTCCACACCCCCACCAACCTGTTGCCACCTCCTTTCAGTGTGTATATATCATTTCTTTCCATCCCCACACCCAACTGAACGGGTCTCACGAAAGGAGCTTACGCCCTGATGGGACTGAAGCCTGTTGTGCCATCAGATCATAGCACTATTCTCAAAGCCCTTGAAAACTGTCCCAGTGACTGTAGCACACTGCAGCAGCTTTACAATTGATTTTAAAGTCCTTTTCCTTATATGCAAAGCTTTTAACCCTCTACCGTACACATGGTGATGCCAGTTGGTTAAAAGAAAAGCAAGTAATGTTCTTTATCATGTAATAGACAGACTAAACATAAAGCACGGAAATTTTCTTTTGGATTAGGGTTAGGGGTGATGAGGACACTGAGCTATGTGTGGCAACCTGCAAAAAAAGGTGTCCAGCGTGACCTCCAGAGAGTCATGTGACAAATTTAAATGCTGCTATAGGTTTCCTCAGGGTCTTGCCTCTTTTTTTAAGTATTGCACCATAACTGAGGATGTATCATGTGAGCGTAAAGGCCTAAAAATGGGTATGTTATCTAGAGGCAACATCGTACCACAGAGGGTAATGGACTAGCACCAACTCCTTTCTGAACCCCCCAAACACACACACACACACACACACACACACACACACACACACACACACACACACACAAACACACAAAACTGGAAAAGCCAGCTCATTATATATTTTTAAAGGAAAGCTGAAAGTTATCTCAACACCTTCACCTTTAACTAATTCTGATTTTATGAATTTTGCTCTATTTTAACTTTAATTTAATTATTTCTATTCAGTAAGTTTTATCTTTTTTTTTATTTATCTTTTGTTATGCATTTAATGTCTTCTGTTTTCATTCTTATTCATATCTTACTTTTGGTATTTGGAATTATCCAGTGAGGTTTTATCCATGTGAGGATGCCTTCTATGTATCATATTCTCAATTTATCTTATTTTTACAAGTGGGTTTTATTTTTTTATATATCTTATTTTATATTGATTATCATTTTACATTAATTATCCCTGTTTTTATGTTCATTTATGTCTTTTTATATATAGTACTTGGTGTGTTATTTTTATATATTTATTTATTTAGTTAGTTTTAATTATGGTGTCAAACAGTATGAGTGAAAGGTTTTTTTTAAATCAAATTTTAGTTTTAGTTCACATTTATTGCCATTTTTGCACATTTGAACTGAATGCCTACTTTTGGAAGTTTTTCGTTAGTATATTTTGCAATTTAGCTCCAATTCTTGATATCATTGTGCAGTTGTTGTTGTTGTTGCTGTGTTTTCAAAAGAAAGAGTTTGCAAAATTGCAGTAGAGACTGTTCCAGTCATGAACAGCCCGTTATTAGACGTAACGTCACCAGGCCTTCTGTTTGTCATTTTGCGCATGTCTGTAATTGGCTTTGGGTGAAACACCTGCTCTCAAGAGACAATCCTGCATCCTTCAACAACAATAAGGCCTACTGACACACGTTAATGTGGACAAACACGTGGGTCCAGTATGTGGGTCTCTGGACTAAAGACTTTGAATTGCAAAGTCATAGCAGATATAATACACTGTGAACCCCAATCCACACAAATGTTCACAGCTGTCATAACTTTATGTTCACCTGACAAAACATCCACCCCTTGTGATTTTTGAGTTTATTTTACTATAATGAATAAATCTGGTGTAGTTTAATTACTTTAAGACCAATTAACAACACATACAATGTAATTTTTGTATATATTTTGGTATAACATGGCTATAAAAATATATACTTGATGTGTTTATATTCATAAGACATATAGTCAGTTTCTTGTTCAATAAAATAAATAATTTGTGTTCTCTTAACACAATAAAAATGCATTATTACAGCAAGTGTTGAAGTGTAATGGTGAACATAAAATGGTTTGCTTTCTTAACATAAAACTGTGGAAATTTTCTGCGTCTTTACCAACATATTACTTTCTTGTACATACAGTTTAGTAAAAATGAGTCATAGCAATTTTTTTTCAAATGCAGGAGCATAATTTTAGTAGACTTCCCACCATGCATTGTGTGAGAGTTAAAACTTTCCTTTTTTATAGTTTGTAGAAAACATATATGATGTGTGTTTCTAATACATTTGAAGATAAGTCATGGTTGTTAAGTTTCACAATTATGAAAAACACTGACAGCAATGATGATGGCAAATACTGAATTTAATCCCTACTTACATTGAAAATTTCATGAATTCACTGTGAACAGTTTCACATATTGTCTTTGTGTCGATGCTGGAACAAGTAGCTCCAACAGGAGCAACTGCAAGCTGTTTGTAAAACTGGCTCTAAAAACTGAATCAAAGTAAATGGAAATCACATCTGTTTGTAATAAGCTTCAGTAAACTTATTAAATTGTTTGATTTTTTCTTTTTTTTTTTTCAAAAATCAAGAATTTCAAGTAATTATTCAACCAAAGTTAAGTGGACTTACATTTTGCAAGTTGCTTATAATAAAGTTTTAAGTTGAGCTAGCGAATTGGAATTTACAGTGTTTGGTATTAACTTATTTTAATAAAGGAATCAAATGAGTCACGTGTACAAATATTTAAAAATACTTTTGTAAAATATTATGCATTGTGTGTGTATGTTTGTGTGTTTGGTGCATGTACACACTTCAAGGAAGGTCAGTCTTTACACATGAGAACTGTAAGATTATAGCTTAAACTGAAGGTGAGTTCAAATGTGACCTAATCTGTTACATAGCATGTCCTCATAGCACCACCTCTGCAGGGGCAGTGTGTGTGTGTCAGAGAGAGAGAGAGAGAGAGAGAGAGAGAGAGAGAGAGAGAGAGAGAGAGAGAGAGAGAGAGAGAGAGAGGATTGTGTGCGGACATGTAGTGTTATAAAAGTCAAAACAAGGACATACATGTGATATGTCTTGAATACAAAATAACACATAATCTCATCCCACTGGCAGATTATCAATAGAAGCCTTTGAATCAGATTTTTTTAAATTCAATCATGAAATAAATGTACTTGTACTGAGTCATTTATTAAAAGTATTTAGAAAAAAAAAACAAAAAACAAAAAAACATATAACCCCGCTAGGATTAAATCCAACCAGACCTACCAATTGTTTCTCACCCCGACTGTTCTTAGCCAGTTAAACTGGAGAAAACTTAATGGAGTGGACCACTAACTTTCCTTTGCAAGCAAAAGCCAGTGAAGACCATTTTAAAGCTTGTCATCCCCCAGGAACAGGAGCGTGTTTTTTCTAAAATTTTGCACAGAGGATGACAAAGGATCTTTTTTCTCCAGGTGGCTTCTGGACGACCATTTTACTTAAAGGAAAATGAAAAAATACAAACTGCTCAAACAAGACTCTGCTAAGTCATTTTTATGCCACGGCCTGAGGTGACACTTGGTTTGGTAAAGGTCTTTGCCCTCGGTGAGGATTCTGTATTCGGGCCATAGCTGCTATATTAAGGGCTATGTAAACTCCTGAAAAGGCTAAACTTGTTACACAACCAACCAAGCTAAGCTAACCCTCCTTCTAGGTAGGCGAAGGTACATCGCATGCAGGACTTGAAATAAAAATAAGTATCTTGACATGCAGAAGAAACTTCACTTCACTTTCACTAACTGTTTCAGCTTAAGTTTACAATGTTCTTCTCTTAACAAACATATATAAGATCTATAGCTGGGTTTGACTCTGAGACAAAGATGTAATTACAACAAATATTAGCTCACCTTTAACCAAACAAGCTTTAAATAAAAACCTTGATTTTGCATCTGAGAGTACTTTGCACAATACAACAAATTAGACTTTTTGGGGTTTTTTTTACATGAAGGTGAGAAGTGGCTCACTGGTTAAGAGTTTTCATTGGTCAGCCAGGCAGTGAAAAGTGATAGATTCATGCTGCTGTGTGAAGCTGGGATCAGCAGCAGCTTATTGGATAGAGCTTGTGCCTGAAATAGCTGCTCAGTTAAGTTAGATGGAGACCCTCGATCTGTGGCCCCCAGGTAATCGCTGAGATCTATATAATGAGTCTATGAATAGAATCGACTAAAGTTATTTACCTCCTCTCAAGAGAACTGACCTCGCAAAGCCCTGCCCCCCTTAGTTACTGTTGCTATGTCTGTCAAGCAGAAATGCAGTTTACAATGGTACAGTGCTGCAGTGATGGGACTCCATAAAACCTTGGTATTTAACCCAGATGCGTGTGGTTTTGCAGGACGTAACTTTGCGTGCTCATTTGCGAGCTCTGTGGTCATAATTTTTAGTCCATAACCTAATCCAAGTATCATAGAATGAAAATAATGTGACTTGATTACTTTACCTTACTTTTGGATCATTGCAATACTAAATATGGTGACGCTGACGTTGGATTATTAAGTTTGTCAAGCTATTCCCTCCTTTATGCATAAATACACAATTAGGTTTATAGCAGTATTATGTGCATTTAAATGTACTTAGTCAATAAGTAGCCTATGTTCGTCACGCTTCACATTCAAACTTAAAGGAAACTGCCGTAAACTTATTCAGGTCTGGGGCTCGTGCTCTTGCCCTAACACCACCCTGGTCACCAGAATCATCACCTAGAGACCCAAATCATTTTTCGGTAGCAGTAAGCTTAGTAGAATTGACAGGTTAACTAGTTGACTGGATTGAACTGGATTTATGGCTTCACAGCAGATAGTGTTGCTAACACTAGCAGCTGGTCTTACCTGTTCAAATTAGTCCCAGATGATCACAGCATTTTCACAGCTGGAATGCAGAACTTGCAGTGACGTTTTCCTCTTTCCTGATTTAACAACAAAATAAACATAATTCATAATTTCCACACAGTGAAAGCACTTTTTCTCTAGATTCCATTATAATGATTTAACAACTGTAGGATCAGCTATGGTTTCACTTGAGACCAGACTTGTTAAGTGTTATATATAATGTAGTTTTAAAGTGTATGTTAAAAATCTAATCCTGCCAATAATCCCCATTTTTACTAATTGTATTGGTAATCTGATTACATCTTTTTTCTGCAACTGTAATGGAATTTAGCACCATCGGACCAGGGTTGCCAGGTCAGAGTTTTCCCCGCAGATTTGGGCTACTTTTGAAGTGTTGCGACAGGATGGATTTTTTTGTCTACAGGTTGGTTGCATGCACATTACATTAATAACATTTATAAATACACATGCCTATGATGATGGGCCTGATTATAAATAAATAAATACATTAATACATAAGATGAGAAACTCCTTTATAAGTCTGACGGCAAGGAAATGCACCGTGTTGCAGCAGCAAAGTAGATAGCAAAAATATAAGAAGCATCAATAAAAAATATAAAAAAGAAAATATAAGCAAGGGGGAATATAAAAAATATGAACAAAAAGCCAAGGAATAAACTGTTTTAATGTTTCAGAGCCTATTGATGCTGCTTTCATTTTTCTTGCTGATACATGCAACACATCTGCTGCCTTCAGGAAATACAGTAAATGCAGCATAATCAGAGACAAGTTTCACTTTAAGGCTTGTTTTTTTGGGTTGAATATGCCCCTTAGTGAAATGAGACATGCAGACAGCACAGCTGACACACTGCAGACAGTTTTTTGAGGCAGAGCACTCGACTGAAGCACAGTGCTGGAGACGTGCACCTGTTTCCTCTTGTGAACGGCAGCTGACACATTTGATATTTTGAGACGCTGTAGGGAGGGTTTCTCTTCAGATTTCTGTCAGCAGCTGGAGGTAACTGTTAGTTTGTCTCACTCAGCTGAAATGTTTCAGGTACAGTTCTGTTAATCTTTGATGAAGATTATGATATCAGTAGCTGAGACGGCTGAAGGAAGGACAACCTTGCAGCTCATTGGTGTTAATTACCTCCACCTTTTGCCATCAGCTCATACCACCATGAAACTATGGGCATTAAGACGTGTTTCAGACAGACAACTTTTCATAATCTCAGGTAAATCCTCTGATTCTCAGAAACTGAAAGTGGGATTACCCCCTGGCTCAATGGCCCCTGCAGTAGACAAGACATTGAATGTTAAAGACAGCTTATATCAACATCACCTGGGTGGACTCAAAAATAACTGGATTTTCTGTTTTTCCTGATTTTAAATGTAACAGTCACAGACTAATTGAAATGTTTGCCTGGGTAAATCCAGTTTGTGTTGGGGGATAAAGATTAAGGACAAAAGGGAAACAGCTCCATCTAGTGGCTGAAGCACATTGCTTCTGCGTGTTGTCCAAACAAATGGCAGAAATCTTTTTATTTCCAGAACATCAAAAACCAGGGGCGCTTCTAGAGGGGGGTCTGGAGGAAGGGGCACTGGCCACCACATTATCCTCAAGTATGATTGGTTATCTGCCCAGTAAGAGGCGGGACTTAGTTTGAACCAGCTGTTTGATGAGTATATTTAAATGTACATTGTTTTATTTTGTATGTAGCCTACTTTTAAATTTTTTTTACAAGGTTAATTTACTTTAGGGCAGTGGTTCCCAATCTTTTTTCCAGCAAAAAAATAAAAACATGACTGTAAGAAACTGCAAAATACTATAATGTTAGTAATTCAAGTAGATATGATAAACGGTATATTAATGCTATTTTGTGTGCACATTGGCGCTGATGTGCACCAATGTTGTGTTGGCCACCCTGGTCAAAAAAAAAGTCTGGACATGCCCCTGGCAGAAAAACAAAAAGTCATTTATCTTCCAACATTTTGTGACTTCGGTGTTGGAGAAGCACAGACCTTTCTGTTCTCAATCTTACCAATTAGATTTTTAAACTAAGCAGTGGTGTACAGAACACATAAGCACAAGTTCTCCGTGTGTAAAACAGCCCAAACATAATCCATGTAACATTAACACCTGCAATAACAAACATGCTCCTTCATCCGCAGATGGTGTTTAGACCAGATCAGCTGGAGGCTCACTTCACTTCACAACATCAGATTGCAAAAGCTTTATTGTCCTTACAGGAGTGCCTGTGGTTTTTGAATACAAAACTTAAGATTTCTGAACTCTCCATCTGTTTAAAATAGAGCCTGACGAATATGTCATTTCTGAGGCAGAGGCCAGGATTGATACTGATTGATCATTTCTATGTGCGTGGAGTTTGCACCAATACAAAAGGTTCTCTGAAAGCTGTTTTCTTAAACAAATAAACAGACTAAATAAGCATTGGTACTGATCAGTAGCAATCAGTAGCTCAATATTTTAATACTTTTGGTTAATCAAATTAACAAGCACAGCTTCTCAGGATTTCCACCTGCCTCCTCTTGACCTAAATTAACTGCAACTATTTTGATGATCGATTCATCAGTTTGAGGGACAAAATTCTGGTTTCAGCTTCACAAATGTGAATATTTTCTGGTTTCTTTATTTCTCTGTTACAGTAAACTGATTATCTTTGTGTTGTGGACAAAATAAGACATTTGAGGACGTCATCTTGGACTTTAGGACACACCGATCGCCTTTTTTTTCACCATCTTATAGCCCTAGTCATGAACACACACATCTTCCCAACTGGGGAAAAGGGAGCATCAGAGGAGCAGGTGAGTGCATCTTAACACCAGTCAAACAGCAAAGCACTGTTGCAAAGAGATGGAAAAACAACAAGGAGGGAATTTGGGCAACATTTTATTTGGAGGATTCAGCTTTTTTCTTAGATTTCAACAGAGTCCCAACAGATTTCCACGTTCAGAGATGTGTGTAAACATCCTTCATCCTGAAAGCAGGATTAGATGATGATGTTGGTGCCAGAACGAACAAAGACAGAAGGAATCTGATTCATGACAAAAACATGGCTCATTGTGAGAGTGGGCATTAGACCGTGTCTGCAAAGAAGTAACAACGCATACATGAATCTCTTATGCAGACAGTGTATGCATTTTTCTTCTTAGGGCTGAATCTGGTGTCTCACCCAGCTTCTCACAAAGAAGCTGGCCAAAAACAAACCCTGCTGTCTGATACCAGAAACTGAAATTACTGGAGAGATCCTGGCACAGGTTGACAGATAAATGGAAGAATCCACTGACTGTTTGGCAAGTAGGCTCTGAGATGAGAGGACGTAGCAGATTCATGTGTCCAAAATCCATTTAATCTCCACAGTGCAGGTTGAAGTGCGTTTATCAAAGAGCCTGTTTGCCAAAAAGTGAGTGAATTACAATAAGGCATTTAGAAAATTAAAAATGCTTTGGCAAAGGAGAAGTGAGGGGGCAAAAGACTTATTTGAGCAAAGGAGTTATCTGTTTGAACATCTTTAATATATGTAAACCATCAGACTAACACTGCAATTATTGCCCATGACTTCAGTGTCAGAAAGCTCAGCAGGACCAAACCCAGTTACCGGGACACTGGTGCCTGTGTCATATTAAGCTCACTCCCAGTTCTCCCCAGAGGAATCCATTAAATCTTCTCTGAAATTAAGTGCCTTTTTTTTTGTACTCATTTCAAATCTCTCTGCCATCCTCAGCACTTGGCCTTCTTGCCGTAGCTGTCCACCACCTCCGGCACGACGCTCTCGTCCTCCTCCACGTCCTCCATCACCGTCTTGCCGACCAGCTGGAAGATGTCCTCGGCCGCGACGCCCATGGGCTCGGCCACCTTCACCGTCAACATGTCCAGAGTCAGGACAGTTCCACTGGGGATCTTGACCTTGGCCACCACCGACTTACCCAGCTGAATTAGAAATAATGAAGAGACTGACTTAATTATTATAGCACAAAGTTAAAGGAGCAATCTGTAATATATTTACTGTAATAAACCAGAAAATGAGCATGATATATTCAGAGAGTAAGAAAACATGCCAAGACAAAATACTCTCTTCTCTGACAACACGCAACAGCGCAGTGTCCTCCTTTGAAATTTCTATTTTGGCCTGTAACCTGCATTTTTGTTTGCCAGTTTCACATTAATTAAGTTCAAATTAATGCCGAATGTTCGGTAAATTAGTAAGAGTCTGTTTATGAGTCGTAAGAAATCATTAACAATCTTTTAGAAGAAGTAGATGTTTAAAACCGCTAAATTGAGCAACATGTTAGCGGAGTTTGTCAGGCAGTGAGCAGTTAACTCAAACAACAGTGTGTGTATTTTCAGAGCAGTGGGCTTTTGTTTTCGGTAAAACGGGCTTAACTTTATATTGACAGACAACTGACAGTTATAAACAGCTGATCAACTTAAAGTCAAGTTACAATGGTGTGCCTGTCTCTCCATGAACACTGCAAATTAGCCCCTGGGATGCTAAAGGTACGAATTTAAATGAGCTAACAGCTGTTACCTTTTCTTTTGAAGTGATACAGGCATTTTAATGCTCGCCACCCAACATGCAAATGTTCCACCAACACTATTTTGCAGCAGCACAATGATTGCATCCTTGACATAGCACCAGTCCAACCAGTTTGATATACAGTCTATGGCTCCAACTCGCTATTTGGACAGATGCACGATTATTACATATTGCTCCTTTAAAAACAAAACAGAAAAAATAAATAAAAATAATAGTTCAAATATTTCTTTAAAGGTTCTCCATCTTCAATCCCTTCTACACATTTAAAACAGTACTTGAGTGTCTTCTTGTGGAGAAACGACGTCTCACCTTATCGTGACAAGGCTTCTCACAAGCCAACATCTTCTTGAGGCCGCTCCCCACCGCCCTCTCCACCAGTCGGATGGAACGAACCAGCTCGGTGAGCTCAGAGGGCTCCAGCGAGGCGGCGTGGTCGCTCCCTTTCCACGTCTTGTCCAGGGTTATGTGACGCTCGAGGACCTTCGCCCCCAGAGCTACAGCCGCTACTGAAATACTGATCCCAGACTCGTGGCCGGAATACCCGATGGGAATATCTGGAAATTCCTTCTGGTATTCCTGCAGTTGACAAGTGAGTGAAACAAGCGGGAAATAGTTTGATATTTTGAGAAATGTGTGGATTTGCTTTCCTGCAGGGAGTCAGATGAGAAGATTGATGAACTCTAGTCACCGTTATCACTCGGAGGTTGACATCCTCAGCTTCCAGAGGGTAGGCGCTGGTGCACTGCAGGATGGTGAAGTTCTGGTTGTGCTCCTTCACCGTTTTGTAGACTCGACGCATCGTCTCCATGGACTGCATCCCACTGGACACCACCATGGGTCGTCCTGACACAGACAAAAGTCTTACAGTCCTCCATGGGCACGAGGAAAAATGCACCTCTACTCTTCACTATTAAGGCGTCCCTTTACATTTCCTTTAAATCCTGATTTCATTTTTGTTATATTTGGGTGATATAAAATGCTGTTTTTGGTCTTTATCAGTTCATAAAGCTGCTATTTTATGCTATTTGGGTTTTTTCCCTTTACTTTAATGTTTCTATATCTTTTTAATGCATGTAAAAGATCTGTTTCTATTCCAGCTTGTCTTCTGTTACTTGGTGTTGATGTGGTGAAAATGTTGGTATTTGATATAATCCTACTGATTATACCTTTAATTCAACATAAGACACATCTGGTGAGTCGATCTCATGCTTCCCAGATATGCCAGTTCACTCTCACCTTTCTTGGCCGTCTTCTCCAGGTAAGGGAAGTTGTTGGTGTCTCCAGAGCCCACTTTGAAGAAAGGCACGTTGAGCTCATGGAGAAACTCCACCGCCATCTGAAGGCAGGAAAAAAAAAGATCAGATTAAAACTGAAACCTGATTCAAATGTCACAAAAGTTTCATCAGAAGTCTCTTTCTCACCTCGTCCATCCCCGACGCAGTGAAGAAGATCCCCACGTCTTCTGCATATTTCTGCAGCTCCCTGTACTGCTCATGGCTGAACTCCAGATGGCGCTTGTGTTCACCGTAAGTTGCCCCCCAGGAGTGTTTGGAAGTGTACGGGCGCTCCAAGGCTCGCTTGTTAAATTTATACTCTAGTTCACTCTTCTGGAATTTGGCACAGTCAGCACCACAGTCCTGTGAAGGTGGATAAGTAAAGGAAACTGAATAGTAATTTTACTAAATTTTATTTCAAAGAAAGGAACTGATGAAGTGTCAATTCACCCAAAGGTTTCTGGACTATTTGGCACCAAAAAGAGAGGGTAGTATTTAATTACTGCTATGGAGGTTAATGATCATTTATCATTAATCGAATAATCGCCATTAAGATTTTAACCACAGAAAAATTTACTAATTGATAATTAATTTAACTTTGGCATAGTTTTGGCAATTTTTTGAATAATTAAACTTAAAATGAGAGGAAAAAAGAGGGGGAAAAAGCAAGAAAAAATGAAAATGAGAAAAAAAAACCTATCTGCTTTATTATTAATAATTGCTGGTATTTAGATAGTGGTTACAGAAAATGTGCAAAATTTGTAATCCTAATTGGACTTAGACTTTTAGTTAATCATTTCAATTTTATTTTAAAATATTTCTAGTGTAACAAAGACTTTTTCACCAGGTAAGCTAAACATGCCTGGGATTAAAATCGTGATTGTTATCTTTCCTCCCTCCAAAAACCAAGCATACAGATGAACATATTTGGTGAATAAAGTTCACAATAATAAATTGATGAATGAAAATGTTTTTTGGGTTTAGAATGAGCATTTCTTTTGAGAAAATTCCTCTGGAAATGAACAAAACTTATGAATTAAGAACAACTAAACTCAAATTATGCAGGACTGTGTCTCTATTCCATTATAAACTGGTTTCAAAATACATGGCTCTTTTCTGGAAATGTCCAGAAAATAACAAATAATAAAATAATATAAAGTGCTAATGAAAGTATAAAGCATGAGCTATACTGAAACTTTTGACTTTTTGCCTCCTGAAAATGCCCTGGCTCAGAACAATCAGTGAAATAACCTGCTGTAGATGCCAATTAAATCATGACATAACGGAAGGAGAATTTTTTTTTTTTTTAAAAATTAATTTAAAAAAATCTGTGCGTTTCTTTATGTCTGTTGAAGTGAAAACACAGAAACAGGCTGACACTATAGCCTCAGTACAGATAGCGTAGCCTAGTATGGCCACTATGTGCCAGGCGTGAATGGACAAACCAAACTCCATTCAAAAAAACGGCAATTTAACATTCTACAATATAACACAACACCTCTTTACCAAAGTCGTTCGTGTCCACTTGCACATAGATGGTCCATAAATTAACACCTCATGGTAGAACTATTTATTATAGAATCAGGGTTAATTTAATTCAAAGTAATGATTCAGACGAGGAAGGTGTGACGACCACGATATTAAAAATGGCCATGTTTCTAAATTGAATTCTGAGTACGTTCATCCCTCTCTGTGTGTGCATCCTGGCTGTCAAATAGAAGAACAAAGGTGAAAAAACGCACTTATTCACGTTTAGAACAAACCGATACGTGTCAAGTTTATTACCTTTGCCATTTTGATCATTTTCTTGGCAATCTCAATGTCTCCCTGGTGGTTTTGTCCGATTTCAGCTATGATGAAGCACGGATGGTTACCTCCGATCATTCTGCCGGGACACAGCTCAAACTTTAGAGGCATTTTGGTCACAGAAAAGAAAACAAACAAAGAGGGATTATTAGGCAGAGAGGAGGACGGAGGGATAGCTGTGAGCTGTGCCTTGAGGAGCCGACCGGAACAGTTAACGTGCTGCACAACCAGGATGTACAAGAACTTCCGGTTTCGTACTTCAACGTAAAAGCCGGTATTTCTTTAAAAATAAAAGTATTTATTTATTTATTTATTTATTTATTTATTTATTTATTTATTTATTTATTTATTTATTTAATATAGTACAAAGAAAATGTACAAAACAAGGCAGGAAAAAAGGACAAAATTAAAATGTTACATATAATTATGAATATGATATTTTCCCAGAATAAACTGAGGGCGTCAGAAATGTTCACATTCAAGTTGTAAATAAATTTTTTAATGTTGACCAATCATGAATATCAGACCAAAACAAAGTGGCAAATGAACATTTTAACTTTAGCTGTTTAATCATATCTTTTTTCTTTTTCTTTCTTTCTTTTCTATTTTTTTACCACTTTATTTATTGTATTTTCAATATTTTGTATTATAAGTATATAAGTAGAATTATTCGACTACTAAGTTACTTGGTAAAAATACAAAAACACCATGCCAAAAATAACAAAAGGTATATATATATATATATATATATATATATATATATATATATTTTTTTTTTATTATTATTATTTTATTTATTTATTTATTTATTTCTGTTTGTTTGATTTAGTCAGAGGCATTGAAGGTAAAGAAAGCCCAAATAGTCCAGGAGAAGAATCTGGTTCAATCTGTGCCAATTATTTCTGAGACTGTGTTAAAATGTTCTTTCCAGAAGTCAGTAGGTGATGGGGGGCAACATCACAACACATGAACATGATATGTGGAAGTTTGGTTGCATCTTAAACAGCTTGGGTTCACGTTTTGGTAAATTTTGGAGAGTCTTGCTTTGATCCAGTGTGCCCTATGATGGAGTGTCCATTGTAGAAGTCTATGCTGAGCACAGAGGAAGTGTGTACCATTCTGCCAGTTCCTCTTCACATGAGGATTTAATGTTGTTCAGGGAAGTTGTTTGTAGAGAGTGAATTCTTCTATAGATTTAGGTTTAGGTTTAATATAAAACCAAAATGAAAACTAAATAAAAAACATTAACTGGGATACTGTGACAACATTTCTATGTATACAATATTTTAGATAAATATAGTCAGCACAAACTGAGACTAGTGAAAAATTCTCCCACACGTCAATCCCACATCAAACCTCACAGAAAACTGTTAATAGAAAAATGCCTCAAAAGAGTTAGTAGGCTGCTCTGAACAAGCCAACACCTGTCATACATTTGATGAGTAAGCTGAACGTCTGCAGAGTTTCTAAAAATAAAATAATGTCAATCGCAGCCAAACTCATGAACTATCCAGAAACTATCATGCCAATATTTGCCACTGCTATTTATGAACTCTTAAATGAGAATATAACACCAGAATACAAAGCTTTTTAAAAGCCTTTTTATTCACAATTAACACTAAGAAACACTGATTACTATTTAAAGGACCAATATGACCAATAGGATTTAGTGACATCCAGCTGTAAACTTGCAAACTGCAAATACCTTGTGTCACTTTACCCTCTGAAGTGTGTAGGACATATGTATAAATGCCTCATGCTAAGGTCATAAAAACACTATTATTTTTTTTTCTGGTGTCTATACCCTCATGTATATACTACATTCTATTTTGCTGCAGGCTTCCAATAAACCCTTGTAAATATTAGACACTGGACCTTTAAGGGCCACATCTGACATTTCCTACATGAAGAAAAGTTTTAAATATAATCAACAAAACACCATCTTTATCATCCCTCACAACTCACTCTTGAGAACTGGGACAAAACCCTTTTTTGGGGGTCTACGAAGTTGACATGTTATGGTTTAAACGCATCTGACAGCAATGTTATTATTTGGTCAAAAAAGAAGAAAGTTTACCAGTGCTTGAATAGTATTAAAGCCTTTTTTAAAGTACGGGTCCTCAAGATTAAACCTTTTTATGCCTAATTCAATCGTGTTTTTTTTATAAAAATCTGTCAGGAAATCTGGGATACAACTTTAAAGAGCTAATATTTTCATTTAAAAAATATGTTTTAGAACAAAGATGATTAGAATAGCACATTTTTATACCTATGTTATCAGTGGGTATTGTATGGAAGCCCGTTTCCACCACTGAAAGAAAAAAAATATCCCCAAGGTAAATCGTAATTATGAGATAAAAAATTGAAATTACGAGATAAAAAGTCATCTCATAATTTCAATTTTTTTTAATCTCATAATTTTGTCTTTTTTATCTAATCATTTTGAGTTTTCTTAATCTCAAAATTATGACTTTTTATCTCATAATTACGACTTTTTATCTAATCATTTTGACATTTTATCTCATAATTTTGACTTTTTTATCTCATAATTATGACTTATCTTGAGGATATTTTTTTCTTTTAGTGGCAGAAATGGGCATATGGGCCATAGTATTGTTAGTTTTACACTTAATGTTTTTAACACGTTTTTAAAAATTGTTTAAAGTTGTGAATTCTTGTCTGGGACAAGGGCGATTTCTGGAACAGAGTAAGTTTTGAAATTTAAAAAAATCAAGCAAACCATCCAATAACGTACATATATTTCATATATATAAATCATTTACAGTACCTTACCAAAGAACTGAAAGAGAGCATTGGTATTAATAATTTTAATGTTTTTTGTAAGACATGATTTGTCCCAGTTCTTAAGAATGGGTATGTATCATGTAGGTGCTGTGTACAATTACAGTGCAGCTTACAAATTATTGTAACCACATCTCACAGTTTATTATGATTAACTGCTGGGAAAATGAGGCAGGAACAGATTGTTTCTATGTTCAAACCACATATGTCAATTAGTGCACTGAGTGAGGAAAATGAGAATTTAGAGGGGGCGTGACAGAAATGTTAGCGTCGGATGATTTAACATGTGGCTTCACTTCCCACATTTGACCGCTGACAAATTTGTGAATTGAGTTGCATGACGCCCTGTAACCACAGGATGTTGTAACATTTCCCACCAACACACCCTCGTGGTGTAATCAGGACCTATTCAGACTATGTTCATCCTCAGAGTAATGTACCTTTATCTAACTGCACTTCTGTTCATCTGTGTCCAACTTCTTCTCTTTATCTTTCACTCACACACAGACTTAAAGGGACAGTTCATCTAAAATCAAAGATACTTTTGTTGTCCCCTGGCCTGTAGTGCTGTTTAACCATTTAGATTTTTTTTTCATGTGAGTTGGAGAGTTTTGGAGATATCACTATAGAGATGTCTGCCTTCTCTCCAATATAATGACAGTCGGCTCGTGGTGTTAAAAGCAAAAAAACAAAACAACATAAAATAAAATAAAATAAATTAAAACAATTCAAATTCAACTCTCTTCAAAAATCATGACCCATTTACTCAAAATAATCCACAGACCTTGTTGTGAGCAGCTCCATGAAGGAACTACAATCTCACATACTCACAATCTACTGAAACTACTTTCTTTTCTACAAGAAAGAAAGTAGTTCTTACAAGAAACTGCTCACAACAAGGTCTGCGAGGAACTTTTGAATTTTCTGATGTAGTTTTTTGGTGCAAAACATTAACATGAAACCTTGCAGAACAAAAGAGAGAGGAGCAGCGAGAGACAAAATATAAGAGAGAGGAGTAGATGGACAAAGGAGATGAGGAGGTCGTGGGAAAGGACTAACTGGACCAGGACAGGGGCCTTTTTTAATGTATTTGTGTATTTTACAGGATATTTTTACACAATGTCATTTATGTTTGGATTTGTCATTGATTAACAGCAGCAATTTCTGCAGCAATTCTGTCACTATTTTTTTCTAATAGCGTGTTGACAAAAATGCAGAGGTTTACTGTGAAAGGAAAATAATGGATTTCATATCATCTATTGTCTAGATTCTCAAACTACTGTGCAACGACCATTGGTGATACTGGAGCGCCTTCCAGTGTTTAATAGTAGCAATGTTTACACTGTAATAACCAAAAATACAGTGTCAAAAATAAAATTATTTTATTTTTAACTGGCTAATGAATACAACTCCCTGTAACTGCCTGGAAAACTGTTAACACAGGCTTGTTTCATCTAATTTCATGGACACTTCCACCCAGTGGCAGGCAGCCATGATGGTCTCATTTGCTCATGTAAGTTACACAGAGAGGCATCAGTATGAAACTGAGACAGGTTCATTACCAGATTTGAAGACCTTGTAGTGATTTTAAGCAAAAAACCTCTGACAAATACACTATACACTACCCAGCATCAAACAGCAAAGTTGGCAGTTAAATGGTGCGACTAGTGCAGCTAAGCAAGCTAATAACTTCAATACTGGAGGTGGTGGCGAGTTAAATGGAGCTAAAAGGAGAAAATATTAGATTTGTCAAGTGAGCAGACTTTAGGCAACATTAGGCTTGCTGAGGAGTTACTCTGCCTCTGTGTGCACAGCTTAATTAAATTTTAGGGTTACACTTAAACTTGCAGTTGTCTGCAGCCACATTCCTAAAGCAAAACAGTGACGTTTTGTGCAATGCAACAAGAAATGTGTGTACTGAGTTTGTGACATCACAGAAAAAACGTATTAACCATCCAGCCAAAATTAAACGATTAAAAGAAATCTCAACTTAAGTAAAATTAGTCCTCAAAATCATTTTTTTGTGCTCTAACACACTGGGGGGTGTGTCTGCAAAAAATCCTGAATGCAGAAATCATGAACAGCAGTTTCCAAAATTTACTACTACATAGTTCTCAGTCTTTTCATGTTTTCGGCATCTTTTATCTAATATGTATAATGTCCTTGGAAGATAAACTCCCCTTTTCCCATTACACAGATTTTAAATATCCAGTTGAAGAACGACAAGACGACAACTTTGATTCACTTTTTACTGATACTGAAATCAAATGGACAATGAACACGCATGGTCAAGCAACAGCTGGCTAATATCTAGTTCTCTTTAAAACCACAACTGTCTAATTTCAGTGACAAACGTTTTATATACTGTATATATATTGCCTTCTGTATATGTACATAGGTACACGCATAGAGTACATACACACACACTGTTGAGGTTTTAACGCACACACAAACGGGTCACATTTATTTGTAATGACTGGACTTTGTTCAGTTCCTGACTGGAGAGGGGGAGAGGCTTTTCAAAAGGAAATGCATAGATTGGAAAATTTAACACAATGTGCCACAAGCAGGCTCTACGCACACAGTTCAAAGTACACACACTGAATTTGGAGTTCTGTCTTAGAGTTTGGTCCTTAAAAAAAAACAACAAGAAAGAAAAACTCTGAAGATACTTTTCTTTACAGATAGGAAAACATGAGGCGATGTGCTGGAGGGCGAAAGGTGGACAAAACAATTCAATCAACCCTCGTAGGTAAGAGGGGGATTCACAAGATCGACAGGTTAAGAGTTAGAGTACAGCATCATGGGAATGATATTGTTTGGAGGCCATGTGAAGCAGGTTGTAGTGTGGCTGTAGGCCCAAACAATCAACCCTTCCCTTTTAGTGTCCCAACTCACCATCCTTTATGCAAGTGCTGCACAATACCACAGACCATGAGACCTGGTGTCGAGCTTGACCCTAGCAGACTGACAGAATTTCAAGGTCTTGATTGGTCTGTGGAAAATGTGCACACAGGTGAAAACCTTTCAGGGTGCAGGAAATGGTGAGCTGGTGCTTCAAGGTTAATCTCTACAGCCCTGCCAGGAGGAGACAGATGAAGGTGGGACCACTGGCTATATCCTTCCACAGGGCTGTGCATGGCAAACAGATATGGATTGGGGTTGGGGGGGGTGGGCGGGTCCCCTTGTCTTCTGAATACAGATGGTGAGACGTCGGTCGTTGAGTTGGTTGGTGCGTGGTGACAGAGGATGATATGGAATGATGCCCTGAGCGTTTTCGGCCGCCTAGCGGACTAGCGGGGACTGCTTCAGGGAGATGAGGACGGAGCGCATGCGGGACACGTCTTTGGCCTGCTTGCTGGACTTGGGGTTGAAGTCGCAGAGCCGTGCCACCCGCTCCCACTCCGTGCCGGGGTTATTCTCGTCCAGGTCTGAAATCATGGCCTCCTCAGCTGCCCTACACCCGACGGAGAAGAGGAGAAGGGGAGGACATGGGATAGGAAACAGTCAGTGGAGGAAGAGGTAAGATATACCAATGTACACGTACGAGCCTGAGAAAGTTCTCTGCTGATCACCAACACATACGAGTTCTGGTGGAAAACTCAGTCGTGCCGCATCGGCACCACAATGTTGCATGACAAATGCAATCATTAGTTAAAAGTTAAGTTAAAAATTTTAGGATCAAAAATTTGACAAATCCTCACCCAATCTATTGAGGACAACTCTACAGCAGAGCAAATAACAGACAGGTGTCTGGTTTTGATGTTTTTTAGCTTGGTAGGACTTTGTTGGTTCAGCAGAGTCTACCTCAGGGCAGGACAGTCCAATCAACACACAGAAAAGGACATCCACCTGTCTTTACGTCCACCAAAAAAATAAAGAACAAGCTACAACAGCTTCATTACCTGTGGCATGCCCCCAAACTCTGCTTACACATTACAGTACAGTCACCTGTATTTTTGACTCTCCACAACAGTAAAGGGAGGTACAAACCCAGTTCCAGAAAAGGTGGGACATTGTGTAAATGTGTACATAAAAACAGAATGCAACCTGTATTCAATTTAATACAGTAAAAACAATATGTAATATCAAAACTTATTAACTTTAGTGTTAAAAAACCCAAACCCATTCTGAATTTGATGCCTGCAACATGTTCCAAACAAAGTTAAAAGACAGACAGGAGCATGTTTACCACTGTGATACATCACTGTTTCTTTTAACAACACTCAGTAAGCGTTTGGGAACTGAGGACACAAACTGTTGAAGTTTTTAAAGTGACATTCTTTCTCATTCTTACTTGATATACAACCTCAGGTGCTCAACAGTCCAGGGTCTCTGTTGTTGTATTTTGTGCTCCATAATGCACCACACATTTTCAATGGGGGACAGGTCTGGACTGCAGGCAGGTCAGTCTAGTACCTGAACTCTGTTTGTATGAAGCCACACTGCTGTACCACATGCAGAATGTATTTTGGCATTATCTTGATAAAACAAGCAGGGACGTCTCTGACAAAGATGTTGTCTGGATGGCAGAGTATGTTGCTCCAAAACCTGCAGCGTGAGGGGTCTTGGGCATTCAATGCTGGTTTTCGGCGTAGCCTGTTGCATTCAGAGATTTCGCTTGATTTTTAGAATTGTTTTTTCTAAAGATATTATGGATTGAAGTTGTTGAAATCTCTAAATCCCCACAGTTTTGTGTTGAGAAACATTGTTCTTACAATGGTCTTTTTCCAGTCTTTTATTGTTGTCGTCCCAGCTTTTAAAAAACATGTTGCAGGTGTCAAATATAGAATGGGGCTATATTTACAAAAAAAAGAAGTTTATCAGTTTGAACATGTAATATCTCGTCTTTGTACTGTATTCAATTGAATACAAGGCTAAAAGTATTTGCAATCATTGCATTCTGTTTTTACTTAACTACATTTCATAGCATCCCAACTTTTTTTGGGATTGAGGCTGTACATATAAAACATTGATGAGAAATCCAAGGAAAACAAACTGAAGCTAAACAAAATAGTTGTAAGGTCAGATAAGCATTTTTGGTTGGTTAAAAATGCAGTTCAGTGAAGAACTGGGGAAGGGGGGGTTTGCCCACACCCTTGCACTTCAACTTGCCCTGTGGTTGCTTATCTAAAATGTTCTCTTTACACAGCAAGACCCAAGTATAGGGATTTTGAGCTCATCTATATACTTGTCCTTGACTAAAATAAAAAAAAAAAAACGGCAAGTTCTGATTTTTTTTTTTTAACCAAATCCAAAAGAGCTGGAAGCACTGCTGGGCCTTAGCCATGCATTGTGCTGCGGCTGGAAAGCAGGCTATTCGGAGGTGTGGCAAAGAATGAGTTTACTTTGATTTCATGTGTCAGATTTGTGGAACAGATCAATTAATGTCTTCTTGGTGAAGGCTGATGTGTTTCAAAAACCATCTATTGAACCAAAAAATGGACATTTACACTACAGAGCTTACCACATAACACTTGAAGTTAAAAAACAAAAGTTAAAAAAAAGAAAAAAAAAAGAAAAAAGAAAAGACAAAACTTAAAAATGGATCAGTGCCACTATCACAAGACATTTTGAGATGCAAGCCACAGATTATGGCTAAACAAATGTAAGCCCTCATCACACCCCACCCACAAAGTTAGTAATAATTCCACTGCCATTATACATTTCTAGATTTCTATTTCTTTACCCCACCCAACCTGCAGGCACAAACTCAACTACTGACTACAACACAGTACACAAAGCAAAATGGGGATGAGAAGCCAATGAACATTCACTGTCACAACCAACTACGAATACACAAAAGGAACTAGAAGGACCACAACATCACAGAAGGGACATTTTGACAAACCCCTATCTAGGCAGTGGATTTAACTGTTGGGACAGTAAACTAGGTATCTGTGCAAAGTAATAATAGTTATCTAACATACACACAGAACTGCATCTATCCCCCTGTCAAGAATATGAAGTATTTGGAGGTTCTGGGTTTTTGTATTTTTACTTAACTGGTCTAGGCGGTAGCAAGGATGGTTAATGTGTGTGCTTTAAGGTGCATAGGAAAAGAAAACAAGGAGAAACAGTTTCACAAGTCAGAATTTAGAAGAGAGAGAGAAAGGGAGGGGACGAAATGAAAGACAACAAAAATGAGCTAAATGCAGATGTTGAAAGCCAGCATGCAAAAAGCGACATTTTTTAAATTTCTTTTTTTCTTCTTCTAATTCTACAAAATGATTACTGTGCAGCCTTTGGTTTGGTGAGAGGGAAAAAAAGACATGTCTGTGAATACTGCTTCCTGTCATTCTTTGTCAGTTACACACTACATGTTTTGATTGTGACCTGGGGTCTCATTTAGAAAACTTGGTCGAAACACAACATTATCTTAGTGATATTCTAGACCATAAAACCTCCACAAGGGCAACAACAAGCACCTTTATCTTCATATGTCAAAAGACATTATCACAATTTATCTCACTACATTTGCAAATGATGTGGCCAGCTCCAACTTTCCCCAAATCTTAAACATTCTTGAAAATTGGGACATAACCATAAAGACAGGGGTCTTTAGGGTATAGCTAAACCTTTTAACACATTAGATGACAATACATGACATTATAATACTTCATTTTTATGTTTTATGTTATCAGTAGGAATTTCTAGTTTTAGAATGACATATATTTCACATATAAAAACCGTTAAAGGATACATTTTCACAAAAAAAAAAAGAATAAAATTGTATTTAATTTTTTTTTTTTTTTTTTTTTTTTTGGTAGGACATGATTTGTCCTAATTCTCAAGCATGGGTGTAGGGATTGTTCAGAGACTGTGTAGAGATGCATCTATTGTCACATTTCTTAATCCCCAGCGTGTGTGTGGGAAGTGGTATTCACATCATTTGTTCTTACAGAGTGCTTATAAATGAGGCCCCTGGAGTCGCCCTTCACAGATTCACACCAACAAGATGGAGGAGGAGGACGTGGTGTGATTCAGTGTCATTTTGCACCAACACTGCTGAGGCTCAAAAGCAATTTGTTTGGTAGTACTGGGTCAATCCACACTATAAGCTAACTACACGCTGCATTAGCTGCATTGAAGTGTGCACATTAAAAAGGATATTGAAAAACATAATAAAATATCTTGTTTCCTAATGAAAAGACAAAAGGGGTACTTTAATATTAAGTTACAAATGAAATGGAAATGTAGTGCCAATTTTCAAAAGGAGAACAGTTTAAACAACATAATTAAAGACCAACCAAAAAATAAATTAGAAATGTCACACTACTTTTATCAAACATTTATACAGAAAAAAAAAATTAAATAATAACTGACGCTGCTATGAGTTAATGTCCCCTATTGCCCCTGATAATCAAAGCTGATGAATAAGAGCAGAAAAACATGCACACCACAATGCAGGCTAACAGACATTCCCAAATAATCTGATAGTAAACCAAAGGCTGCACAGCTCAGGCTACTGGACAGCTAGCTGGGCAAATCAGCATGTCATCCTGTAGGACAGCAGTAGCTACAGAGCAGCTAACATTCTAATCAAGCATGAACACAGTTCAGTTTGAAGCAGTTGTGTAACCGTGATTTGACCAGTGGTGTTATCAATAAAAAACAAAACAAAACATCTTTTATTTAGCTGGGACTGGCAACAGGATGGAGAGGAGAGACAGTGGTGTGAGTGTCAACATCACAACCAAATTCTAACCTGTTAAATGCTAATGATGGAAACAAAGCTGGGGAGACTGTATCTCTGACTCTGAAGAGACGTTTAATGTCGTCTTACTAATAAAAACTGTTCTGCAGACTATAAAAATATAAAATATCCTCAGAGACAAAACAAAGTATGAGCTGGAGTGTCTTGAGTCTTACAGACAGCTCAAGTTGAAGTCTAACTATATTTATTTAAAAGCTATTACAAGGAATTTCATATTTTGTTGATTTTGGAGGCCCCTGCAGTGACTGTAATAGCCACAAAATATAACAAAAATAGACATCAAAAATGAAATCATCAAGAGAGAAGTCTGCTTCTTCTTAACTGGCTAATACAAATATAAATGTCCTATATAAATGGCCATTATTGGGCCGATATTATCAGCCTATTGATACATCTGTCTGGCTCTAGTTGACATGGTGGAAATATTTTGTACACATGTCTTATTGTGACATATTTTTCTTGCGTTGTTCTGTCACAGAACTAAGTAGAAGTATAACATAAGTAAGTGGCTACAGCTGGAGATATGGGCTGTTAGTGGGAGAACTTAGGAAGTTAGGATTGTAGAGATTCAAAGGAAGGAACCAACAAGAACAATGTTAACTCTGCACATTGTGCAGCGGAGTCACATTTTAAAAACAACACTCAGGATATTTTAAAAAAAAGGAGGGATTAGGTGACACACGCAAACACCCAAGTCACACACACAACTGCTTCAAACAAATCTATAAGCAGCCTAACTCCTGAATAATATAGTTTAGACTAATTTGGGGGAAAATCACATTTGTTAAGTAAAACAAAACACTTTCTGTGAGAGATCATACGATTAATGTATTAGTGTCATGTATTTGCAAAATGTTTTGCTGAAATGACTTGAAGGGAAACAGTATGGAAGTGACAAATGGAGGAGGAGTCAACACAGGCACAGTTATGAGAGAATTAATTTAATTTTCAGAGATTTAACTGTGGAGTTTAGAAGAGTGTGTGTAGTGGCATGCAGTCATTCTTGTTACTCAAATATCCTGACAGGCATCCACTCATTAATGACATGCAGATATATGAGGTAAGAAGTTATTGCTAAAGTTTCTGGAAAAAGAAAAAAAAACTACAACCTGGATGATGAGTGTATCAATTAGAAATCCAAAAAGTTAAAAATGAAAAAAATTGAACTAAAATATGGTAACACAAGGGGATAACTAATGCCCTGACTACTGAGATGAATGTGATGTCAGTGGTTGGATGCTGGGAGTTGATGAATATGGAGAAAAGCAAAAGAAGATGGAAAGGGAGGATGTTAGTTGGAGCAACATACACATAACCAATGAGCTCAGAGAAGGGCTGCTTGTAGAAGTCTTCATCCAGCACCCTGGACAAACATCCGCCCAAACGACAGAGCAGCAAGAAGGCAGGAGAGAAGAGAGACAGCGATAAAAGGGAGAAGAGGATGGAAACACAAGCATTATAGGTTACCACACAATAATAAGCTAAGGCATATAATCAAAGGCTCAGGTTTGTTGGAAGGATTTCTAAATGCAGGGAGCCCAGGGAGACTGTCAGCTGATTGTGTCCACCCTCTGAAATCTTTAATTACACGGCTCTGGTGATCAGCTCGTCTTCACATTTGAAACAAATTACAGAAGTGAGAGAATAATGTCAAAATACTAACAAATTCCAGTTTTTACACCTTGCATTTTTTTTTTCTTTTTTGATTGCTACTCATGCAAAACATGCAACTTTAATATTAAGATTTAATGTCTGGTAAATTTGGAGGATAGAGATCGGTCTTCTCTACACATTTTACAGTGCAAACCAAGTGATTGATTAGTTTGGGGGAAAAATAAATAGATTAATAATGAAATAATTGTTAGTTGCAGCCCTGACTCTTCTCATACTTGTACATCTGTTAGCCAGTTTACTTATCTTTATCAGACAACGACCATCCGTATGGAAGGATTACACATCAGTTAACACTTTTCTACCAAACGTAGGGTTGCCAGTTGAGTAGGGAGTCATGGCTGAAGGTGGTTTATTATTAATAAGGCAGCAGGGCTACATTACAGCGCAGGAGAGACAAACACACAGAAACTTTGCCAATTCCCCTCTGCAGAATGATGAGTTACCTGGTGGAGGAAACATGTCAGCCATGCAGCATATTACACATCCTTAAATAGTAGGAGGAGTGTTGTTATTATAAACTAGTCAAGACCAATTAACTACATCCAAACTTAGTACACAGTTAATAGAACAATTTGGTAAACTCCTTCAACATGTCAAAAATATTTCATCATGAGATTATATACTACATTTTTAAAACATCTGAATTTTACTTGCTTAAAATCAGTCTTCATATTTATTTGCCTGTTAACAGCTATTGTACTACACTGAAAATAAAAGGAATGACAAATGCGCAGTGAAGTGAAGGAGCCCCGTGGATCGAATCTCACACTCTGGAGTCAGTAGCCTGTATGTTGCTAAAGCAACATGCCAGCCCACTGTCAAGGGATCTGACTATTTTGGTTCAATCTGACACACTCATCTAACTCTGCCCATTTATAACCAGGTGGAGTAAATCTAAGATGATAATATAAACACTTTAAACAGCCATGACTAAATTGCTGTATGATAAGATCTAACTTTTTGAGGTCTAAAGATATTTAAACTGATTGCTGGGAAATGTAATATAAGTGAACCTGTATTTGTTGCAGGCCTGTTGTAGAGTGTGTGCGTCAAGGCATGAGACGTTACAATACTGAGTTGAATATTATGTTGTTCTTGGCTCATACACTGTAGCACCTCAGTTTCCCACTAAAGAAAAAGATTTGATTTTACAATGTTATCCACACATATGTGAACAAGTGAACTGCTAACTGGAGGGTGTGGGATAATGACGAGTGAAAACGGTGATGGTAAACCAGCACATCGTCTTTCTCGAACCACAAGGCTAAGGTGGATGCATTTCTTTTCCTGTTGGAGACTCTACACCTGGTATATTCAACTAGTGGCCTGCAGGCCGGATACGGCTCTTTTGAGTTTTTCTATGGCCCGCAAATCTACTTTGAGGCATCTGAACCACTATGGTTTTAGTTACATCTTTTTAAAACACCTGTGCTGTGATTGGCCAAAAAAAGACTTACAGCAGCTCTGCCACCTGTCCTTTGCTCATTCAAGGTTCACATTGCACTCTGGGCTGATCAGACACAGACAATAAGCTTCAAAATTTCTCTCTCCAAGCTATGGAGACGTAATGTTGATTGTAGAAGTCGCCGATTCCAGAGTAAATGGACTGACAAGATTTGTTTTGGCCGCCACAACAAGTAATAAACGGGTGTGTTCATTGTGCAACAGCTGTAATGCTGTGATGAGAGAATGCAACAAGAAGAGGCCCTACAAGTCAAGTCATAGCTCATTTTCAGTTTTCCTGAGGGCTTAGAGGAACAGAAGTAAAAGTGCAAGAATCTCTAGCATCTTTTCAAGTGGTCCAGTCAAGTGGCCCTTAGGTCAAAATGATACCATTAAAGTGAAAGCTGCACAAATTTGTTGATTTGTTGATTGAACAAATTTGTTGCCAACTATTTTGATAACAGATTTAATGGTTTCAGTCATTTTTAAGCAAAAATGTCAAACATTAGCTGGTTCCAGCTTTTTAAATGTGAGGATTTGCTGCTTTTCTTTGTCATTTATGATAAAGAATAAGGAGTTTTTAGGTTTTGGACTGTTGGTGGGACAAAAGAAGCAATTTGAAGATGTCACTTTGAATGTCAGATTAATTAATAATGAAAAAATCCCTAGTTGCAGCCCTAGTTTATTGCATATAGTAATATATCTATTAACACTATACTGTAAGAGCTATCTGTAACAAATAACTGACAAACTACTCAATGAAGCTCACAAACCCCCAGTGATCATTGTATTTAAGTTCAATAGCCCTGCACTCCACACTGAGCCAAAACCTTAGTATTTGGTTCTATACTCACCTGCAGCTGAATCCAACACTTGCTATCATTTCAGAACTGTTAAAATACTTAAACTCTTAAGATTGCAGATTGTTGTGACTGTTTTTTGGTGTAAACACACACTATAAATGCGTTTTATTCATGTTCCCGGAGTCCTGTTTCTACCCCTCTATGAAGCCAGTACCTGTTATTGGTTTTGGTTTTCTCCAGCTGCTCGTTCTGCCTGGCGTGCCACTCTTCCAGCTCCACCTTGGCCTTCTCCTTCCACTCTGACTCCTGCTTGCGAGAGTTTTCATCTGGGGAGGAAGATGATCGAGGACAGGAGCGATGAACAAATGAAATAAATGTCAACATTGGCGTTCTTTAACCAACATTTTATGAACAGGTACAAATGCCATGAAAATAACCCCTGCCAAGTTGAAGCTGAAAGGACTTATCTGATTTATTTATTTATATTTAAATATTATTATCATTGTTGTTTTTATTATTATTATTGTTCTCATATTATACATTATACATATTTTTTTTCAATTAGTCTGCCATCACTTGCATTATTTACTTTGTTGTTCTGTACTTTGTGTTTTTAATAACTTTGAAATCTTTATTTAGTTGGAAGCTTCAAATAAGCCCTCAGCATTTGGACATGTTCCTGCACTGTATATTATTTTTTGGCATTTTTAAGTTGTGCAAAATAAAACCAAACTAGAATGAACAAAACATCAACCTTCACTTGTCACATCTCAGACAGCAGTGGTCTGTTTTATCCCTGTACAAAGATACTCTGAGCTGTGCTTACCTAGCATCTCCAGCCTCTCTCTTTGCTCCTCCCTCCACTTGCGTAGGCTTTCAGGTTCGGCCTGCAGACGGTCTGCATTGGAGATTGCTGCATAGGCGTCTGAAGGACCGTTGCTTTCCTGAGAAACAAATGGCATTACGATAAGCAGAGATAATTCTGTTACTTTTATCAATGTCAGTTACAGAAATGTGGTGAAGAAATATTCAGGCTCTCATCCTGAACTATTCAGCTTTCAAACTATCATCTGACAGATTTAGAATCACCATAATTATATTAATTTCAATATGTATGTAGTATATCATCATAAAAGTTAGCTGTGTGCCATTTGATATGCTTTATTAAAACCAAAAATGGCCCACTTTGAGTTTATCAGCTTAGGTTCTCTGACTGCCACAAAGAAGTCCTGACAGTGCAAAAGGCAGCAATGTTGCAATGACAGCACAGGAAAAGGAAGTTGGAGCGGATTTAACAGACAGATATTCAAACCTCTGTGGTTAGCACTGAAATCATTACTGCTACGGAGCTGAAAGGAAAGAAGAGGCTGCTGAATCTATGCCTAAAAGGGAGATTTAACACTGGAGCAAATCTCAATATCCCATTAATTCACTTACAGGGCAGTTCTGGTTTATTACAGCTTTGGTTTTATATTTTGTATTTTTGTGGCATCATTCCTATCAGGAATTATGCTGTTGCATTCTTATAATTTGCTGACATCTGGGAACATCACTAAATTAAGTCAGATGGGACAAGAACCATAAGCAGTCAGATGATAAGAGTCTGTGTTTAAACGCACCATCAGGTTACCTTAACTTTTTAGACAGAAAATCACAGGAAAATGGTTTGTCACCCACACTGCCATGATGACCAATGTCAAAATAAGTTACAATTTACAGGTTCAACGCTGACCTATTGCACTTGCAGTAGTTGTGCACATACCATTTTTTCTGTACAATGATGGCTTATTATTACCGACATTTCAGGTGGTTTAACCCTCAGTTTTACATCCAAATAAAGAGTTGTAGATAACCTGCTTTAACTGTTGAAACTTATAGAAATTATGGACAAAATCATGGCATTTAGATCAAGTTGTAATAAACCAGAATTATTCTTTAAGAGTTGTGCTATTAGAGATGAAACAATTGCTTGTTTTACGTTATTTGTCATGTACATGTACTGTCATGTACAATCATACAGACTAACATACACTAAGATTCACTTTCAGTGCCTGATGCATCCCAGTACTGACAGCAGAATTGACCTATTATACATGTTTTTTCATGGTGAGGGATACTTGAGATCCCAGAGGAAATCCAGGCAAGCAAGGGGAGAACATGCAAACCACACACATTAAGACCCTGCCAGAACCAGGGTTTGAACCCTTCTTGCTGTGAGGCGAAAGCGCTAAAAACTGCACCATAACTGTGGTGCCAACTGAAAGGTTTTCAACATAAACTTAATTTCAGAGTGTGTATCTGTACTTTTTGAAACTTTCAGCACATTTTAACAGTGCTGTGCTAATAATGAAAATCTTAACAATTTTGGTTACGATAAACATGATTAGAAAATTTCATCTTTCATGTCTATGTGCTACACACATATCCACCAAATAACAACAGTGGGGAGATCAGGGCCAACAGTATGGGACTTTTTTCACATGGGAATGTTAAGGTTTTTCTTTACTGTAACATTATGGACACAAATATCACATGATTTGGTCATTTACCAAAACAATAACATCAATGTACTGACAACAAGCCTGAGGAAAGCTGGGAAACACAAAACCACACAGCTGTAAGAAGGTACAAGTGAAAGCTCTACTTTACAGATCAAAAGATCAGAGATGTTTGGTTTGGACAATGTGATGCATGTGTACACTGAGAGCACAATAATTCCACCTAATCACACACAAAATAGAGAGGAACACACTTAAGGACAGAAGAATTTAAGAATCTGACAATTGAGAGCAATATTCTTGATATTAAAAAAGGTAAATTAGTATTACCCCATGAAGCTCTCCGTTGACAGCACCATCTACAAAGATACAAGGAAAACAGCTGTTAAAAATCATGCAGACAAATCAAACCAGAGACATGATTAAGCAACATGACAAAACTATAACAACACAACTTTGACTAACTGGGAATCTTTTGCTCCTGCTGAATCCTCAAGATTGTCATACACGCATATTTCATAATATGATATGTCAGCACTTCTGGCCAGTTACTATTGCTACACCACAACGAAGCTACAGCTCCAAGGAAATGAAGCTGTCATGGCCAAAGGTCGTTAAGGGCCATCAATTTCCTCTGGTGGCTGTCAGGTTAGCTGGAACAAACTAACGTAGCAACATGTCGGGCTGCCAGCAAGCAGTCAAGCTGGATAGGAGAAAATGAATGGCACAGCCACTAACGGTAGAGCTGATGCTATCCGCTTCATTCATTTCAGAAACGTTACTTATAGCTTGTGTCGTCACATAAACATTTTATGTTACATATCAATACGAGTTTTCCTTTTACGTGTTTGTGTTCATTTAACAATTCCAGACAAATTATCACAGGCTCATTTTAACGCTAGCTAAGCCTTCTTGGCTAATATGTTAGCGACGCTAACTCAGCTAACGTTAGCAAGCAGACTAGAAGAACATCAACTTCAGTCTGTTTTCATAACCAAAGTCAGGTTTCACGCAACACGTATCGTTTAAAAACACACACAACCCATAAGAATAAAGCTAAGCGGATGGACAATGTTAACGGTGAATGGAGGCTAACTGTCCGCTTGGCCACAGCAGTCACCCACCGTCTGTAAACGATGAGGGAACCTCTCCGCTGTCCAGGATGCTGAAGCCTTCGTCGTTTTCAATCCCCGCGATTTCGCTCTCCTGCTGGGCCAGGAAGGCAGCAGCGGGGTCCTCCTCCGAGCCGACACCGTTTCCAGCCGCGGGCGCGTTCAGCATGTCAAAATCATCCATGTTGTGTGGATTTGTGAGGAGATAAATATAAGAAACGGCGAGCAGGTGTAGTGGGTGACCGAAACCGATTAGCTCAACGGGAAGAAGGACGACAAAAATCTGAACAGCTAGCGAAGCGGAAACGGGTGAATAACCAATCACAAGCCAATGCGTGTGACTGATAGGACTGATCACCAATCATGAAGCAGCTGCCTCAAAATCGGACCAATCAAATGTGTAAACCCTCCTGCATACGGGTCCCATGACCTGCTACGTGCTGTCAGAGCTCTGATAAAAAAAAATCCGCAGTCTGCGATTAGGTGAGATTCAACTGCTACATATTTAATATATGGTGATATCTTCACACCAATTATATATTGATATTTTTTATCAACAACTGAACGAAAAAACACAAGAAAAGAAATATACATATATGTGTACTGTAAGATGTATATGGATTTTTCTTCAAGTGCAAATCAAAGGATACAAAGCACTGAATACTTTTAATGACCTTGGATTAGGGATGTTAATGACTAATCATTAATTGATTAATCACCTTTAAAAAATATGAGCACTTAAAAATGTATTGATTGATAATGTATGTTTTGTGCACCATTTCTCTGGAGGTCACGGGTTTTCAACTAAAAAAGACACTCAGTATGCTTTATTGGCATGACTATACGAAATACAATATTCCCAAAGTCTTTATTTTATGAATTTTACAGTTGTATTTTTTATTTATAATACAAATGTACAATTCATAAAATGAAGAATATAGATATGAGCATTTGTTTAAAAGCAATGAAATATACAGATATAGCAACATATCTGGATTATGGTATGAAGTACAGGCCTATCAATACAAAAACCAAATGAGTAAATAAACAAATCAATTTAACTTAATTTAATTTAAATTAAATTTAACAATAAAAATGAAAATTAGAATAAAAAATAAGTCTTTTTTTCAGGTTCCACTGGCCATCCTCACATCATGACATAAGGAAATAAATTTGGCTGCGATCATCTCACATTTGGGTATTTCTCCATGTAAAAATGGGAGTTTCTCCGTGTCTGTCACAGTTTTAAATTCAGTGTGCACTTTTATTACATTGGGAAAATGTTCATTTCTCAGGGCCAGGTATGAGGAAGAACAAGGTGAGTTCTGTCTCTACCTCTTGTCTGTCAAACTGAGTCTCTCCTGCTCTGACAGCCAGCCGTCTATGACAACACTTTTCTATGTCTAAACTGTGGTCACAGAGTCTGCACAAAGTCAAGACTTTTCTTAATTTAGGAGCTTTCAGTGTTTTCTAATAATTTGGTTTGGTCTTTCTTGTTTGTCTAGAAATGGTAGTAACTGCACCTCATTTGACAATTTATGTTTTTGTGCTGCTAATAAAATCTTTCTTTTGAAGCTTGGTTTTGCTGTATTACTGCACATTTCTGCAGGTTTTCCTTAAATTTGGCTGTATGAGATCATAGTTTCACTTTACTTTAGTCCTCCAAATGCCCTCTGTAAAACACCAGCAGAGTTTTGGCTTTGTTGCTATAAAGCTGGTGAAGCACCCTGGCAACATTTGTCATGCCCAGCCCAAAGCCTAATGTCCTGGTGGTTAATTATTAACAGCTCTGACAGTCTCAAAGGGCTCAGGTGACAAGAAGGCATTCACCTGACTTAAAGTATGCAGCTTGGAGTGAGTTCATTGGTTTAAAACACCAGAGCAATGTCAGTAGGTAGACTCAGTACTACAGTATTTCAAAACTAGAACTAGACTAAAAGTTGATTTTGCTTTGAGCTGAAAACCTGTATTACTAAACATTAAGAACCACAAGGAACAAAAGCATGCATTGACCTGTTGCTTACTTGACAGAAATCATGAAAAGCAAAGGTGCATGTTCTTGCTGAGACAAGAGAACCTGTTAGTGAGTGTCTCATCTCCTGCCTTAGGACCTAAAGGACCAGTACTAAGATTTATTAGCATCTAGTGGTGAGATTACAGATTGAAAACATGTCGCCTCACCCTCTCCATCCAAGCATGCAGATGAAGCCACAGTGGCTGCAAAAAACACAAAAGGTCCTTTCTAATGTCTACTGTAAAACATGGAAGACGACATAGATATAAACAGCTTGTTCTGAGAAAAGAAAATACAATTCTTATTTTCAGGTAATTATGCAATGAGGAAAACATACTTCTGATTATTATATTTAATTTCTGCCATATTCTGCCAATAGATACCGGTAAATCCTACTCAGAGATGTAGGATTTGACAATGACCTGGCTCCTAATTTTCCTGCAGTTTTAATTAAGTTTACACACAAAAAAAAAACTGAATAAAAAGACAAAGAAAAAATGCTATTCTTTTTTGTAATCTGACTTTTTTATGATTGTTAAATCTGGCATAAAAATCCAGAGCACAATCAAAATGACTGGCATACAAGGAGCATAAACCATAAGTGACTATGGCTGCACAGCCAGGGAACAAATTAATTATATATTAATAAATTGCATAATTAGTGAGTGGTGCAATACAGTGTTGAATGGACTGGACTGTCAGAAGACTGACCTTAGTGTGAGCTAAAGTGGAAAATTTAGATACTGCAATACTGTTGGAGCTCCAAAACTGTTATTGAACGGATACAGAGTGCAGAAATCAGCACATTACTAAGTTAAAAGCCCCATTTATAGTACTGTTCCCATAAGCAGTGCTGTATAACTGGCTAATAAATTCTGCTTACATATCCAAGAGAATTATAATTGAATCGAGAATCGTGAAAACTACATTTGAAAACAGCACCTCTGTCAACTTCTTTACTCCAGTAAACCAACAGAAACACATCATCACAGATTATAGTTATCTTATCTTTTTTTTTTTACATAAAACATCTTTTTTAAAACTGCATGATTCTTATTTTGACTTACTTAACATATGTTTTACATGTGCAACACCAATTTAAAAAAGTTGTGACATGTAAAACTTAAAAAAAAAAAACAGAATGCAATGATTTGCAAAAACTTTTCAACCAATATTCAATTGAATAAAGTAGAAAGACAAGTTATTTAAGTTGAAAAGTAACTGGTTAACTGACTTGATTTTTGTAAATATAAACTCATTCTGCATTTGACGCCTGCAACATATTCCAAAAGAATGTGAGACAGGAGCATGTTTACCACTATGATACATCACATTTTCTTTTTACATCACTCAGTAAGAGTGAAAATTGAGGACACAAATTGTTAAAGTTTTTAAAGTGAAATTCTCTCAGTCTTACTCGATATACGACTCCAGTTGCTCAACAGTCCGGGGCGTATGTGTACCTTTCAGCATTAATGGGGCCTTCACAGATATGACAGTTACCTACATTGCCACGGTTACTAACACACACATCCATCATCACAGATGCTGCTTTTGAACTCAGTGCTGGTAAAAATCTGGGCCCCGATCCCCAGAGCCTTCGTAGCGCTATGTGTGAATTGTATTTTAAGGGAGACCTTAAAATACAACTTATGACGCATGTAGCGCTACGAAGGCTCTGGGAAACGGGGCACTGGATGGTCCTTTTCCTGTTTAGCCCAAAGGACACGACGTCCATAATTTCAAAAAATAATCTGAAATGTGGACTAGTCAGACGACAACACACTTTTCTAAAGTCAGCAGCGTTTGTGGCTGTTGTTGATATATGTCTTTCTCTTTGCACGGTAGAGTCTTAACTTGCATTTGTAGATGCAGTGACAAAGTGTTCCCAAACCCATGTAATATCCTATATACAATTATATAGTTGATGATGCAGTTTCTAATGCAAGGTCACAGGCATTCGATGTTGGTTTTCAGCCTTGCCGCTCATGTACATAGAAGTCTTGGGATTCTCTGAATCTTTTAAAGATATTACAGATTTTAGATGGTAAAATCCCTAAATTCCTATCTGTTCTTCACAAAGTGGTGAACTTCAGCCCATCCATGTTTGTAAACAACTGAGGCCTTGTTCTTTAAGTTGCTGTGCACTTTTTCTGTGTAGACATCAAACTAAGAAGCTGCATAAACACCCAAACATAGCAACAAGAGTGAAACACTGTCAGACAATTTGTACTCTAGAGAACATCAATCCATCCATCTGACTTTGCTTTAAATAAACTTGCGTTCATCTTAAACAAAACAATGCATTTATTTGGACGTAAGCCAAAAAATTACAAAGAAATTCATCTAACAATTTCAGTTAGTATATAATGCACAATACAGTATGTAATTGTACATACAAACCAGGTACATATTTTGAGATAAAATAAATCTTGAAGAAAACTTTAAAACGTTCAGCTTTAAAACCAGTTCAGATCTTCATAAGGTCCATGGCAATGACGTAAAAAAAAAAAAACTTCACCTGATTCAGGTAAAAGATCGATGGCCCTCATTATGCTGTAGTAGCTTTTAGGCTCAAGCAGCATCTGCCTTAACATTTTGTTGATAACTGTTCATTAACCATTTATTAACCCTAAAGCCTTCAAGACCAGCAAATACTCCATTATCTTCAAGTACTTACTTATACCTTTTCTTCCTTAAATAATTTAATTTATAACAAAACATGGAAATGTAACATAAAACTTGTCAGTTACCAATATCTTAGATACAGATCCAAACTGAGAATGAAAACATCATATGACACGTGACTCCGTAAAAGATTATGGAGAATTGAGAGGAAGCTACAGCAGAATGTTCCAGTAATACTTTGGTCACATCTGAAACAAGCTTTCAACACCGACACTTTTCCATCCCCCCGCATCACATCACAAGTAGAGTGGGTGAGTCCTACCCTGAATGGGTAATTTTGGTTTGATGTTGGCCTTGCTGTTTACTCACATGCTTAAATGGCTTAAGTGAGCACTGGTGCTACAATTAACCTCGACAATGCAGCTAAGAAAAGTGATGGACCCATTTTGCGCATGATGTATCCAGGATGGAACACCTGGCCCAGTGAAGGCACGATTCTCAGGCTTGAGAATTTGTGTATTTGTGGACACCACAGGCAAAACTGCCTTCGTCGAGGTTATCAACAATTAAAAAATAATACATATACATTTTAAGAATATTATAACACATGATGATTTGAACAAATTGTCTTTCAGTCTAAGCTTAAAATGTATCCACTAGATATGCTTATGTATCTATCTTGGTAGTTCAGCTACTTGCAGCTCTGCAGTCCTCTTGTTGGTGGCAGTCCTTGTAAATCAGGACTTCAGTTTTTAATATATCCTTCTGGTTGCATAGTCTAACACCATGCTAGCTGCTCCGAGTAAAGCAGGTTCCTCCAAGTCTGATGTGACCACCTTGACGCTCTGAGCAGAGAGGAGGGCTCTCTCAGAGATGATGCGCTGCACCGGGGCCTGGTAGTACGAGGCCAAAACTCCAGACAGAATCACCAGCGTGGGGTTCACTATGTGGAGGATGTTAATCATGCCCACACCTAGCGCTGTGGAGGCTGTGGAGAAGAGAAGGAGGCAGACAGAAATAAATAACACTTTTCTCTTGTTTCAAATGAACAATATGTAGCTACTGCACGTGCAAAGATGATTAGAGCAGTCTAGGGCTACACAATTAATCACAACATTATCAAAATGAATTAAAAGAGAGATGCCCTGGCCTAAAAAAAATTGTTCTTCAGGTGAAAGAAAACATTTGTTTTGTTCAGACCCCAACAAATGACAAAGCATAACAATTTCAATATTATTTCATATTTCGATCACAATTTCAGACTAAATATTCACAATGTGACCTTATCGTGCAGCACTATAGCAGTCCAAACATCCAAGCAGGATGTTAATGATTTCCTATGACTCATAAACAGACACTCATTCTACAGAAATTCTGCATTAATGTGAAAGTGACCTGCATATCAGTTATTCTAGTCTGGACAGGAAATTTCAAAGGGGGACACCACAGCAGTAGCTTTCATGTCAAGTGAAGCCGGTTTGATCTCTGATGACAAATTGTGGTTATTTCATGATTCATTACAGTAAAAGTATTACAGATTTCTCCTTTAATGCCAGACTTTGCAACCAGTGTTGTAATCAAACACATTGTGTGGTTTGATTTTTTTTTTAACAGACTTGTGTGTGTGTGTGTGTGTGTGTGTGTGAGTGTGTGTGTGCTTTGTGCTCTGACCTTTGCTCAGAACAGCGTCGGCTTTGGAGTTCCCCAGTCTAGCTGCGTTGATGAGGTGGGCAGCGGTGACTGGCTCCGAGAGCTTCATATCCATCCCCTCCACCTTCAGCAGGTCCTCTGAAAGACAAATGTAACACACAGGTCAGATGCATGTATTCAATCATGAATGTTGGTATGAAGCCCTTTGAGATGTGGTAAAGAGATTTATGAAACACTTTGCAGGGTTTTCTTCATCCAGCTTCATTTGGTTATGAAAGTCTCACAATTTAATACCGATGCCAACATGCCATTTTGATGTTACATTTTGGGGTTACGGTGGTAGAAACGCTAATGCTTTTGTCCACAGGGGGCTTCAAAATCAACACTAGGTCTGTGTATTGGCAAGAATCTGGCAACGCCATATGTAAATCTAGTTTTAGGAAAACTGTCAATGTATAAAGAACAAACTGCAATATGTAAAACATTTGAGTTAAAAAAATTTACTAATTTATGCTTACAGAACAGAGAAGATAGGTAACAGCACTGCTGTGGCTGGGGATTTCAACACAACACCAAAATTAACCGCTGGCACAAGTCTTTGCATGTATCATAATATCACAATACAGTGTATCAGTATTATTTTCTTACATCCCTAATCAACACAATATGAAGGTTCATTGTAACAGCTTTAAGTCATTAATACTAAGAACACTTCAATAACAGTTAGAACAACAGTAACAAATCAGTTGATGCAGAACACTTTTTGTTTGCATTTGCTGTTGTCAATTAGGTGAAGGGATTTTTTTAGCTTCAAGGTTCAATGTGTACAATTCATTGGCAGAATATGGCAGAAATGGAATATAATATTCCTAAGTATGTTTTCATTAGGGTATAATCTCCGTTGTGTTGAACTGTTTATATCTACAGAGGGTGCGGCTTTTCTTCCATGGAATAGAAGGGAGAGATGAGGTATTTGCAATCTGCAGCCTCGCCACTAGATGCTACTTAATGCTACACACTGGTCCTTTAAAGGACCTCCGTGGTCGACCTCTGTAGATATAAACAGCCCATTCTAAGGTAATGAAAACACTAATGAAAACATACTTGTTAATATTTTATTCAATTTCTTCCATATTACACCAAAAAATCCCCTTAAATCCTACACACTGGACATTTAAAGCTGGAAAAAGGCAAAGAGACTTTAAAATTCCTCCAACCAATAAATCCAACCAACCTTTATTCAATCCTCTTTATTTGGGTGAAACCTGGGTGTGAACTACTCCACTTTGCACTTAAGGCAGACAAAACTAAAAGCTGTTTTCAGGGTGTACAGTACACACTCCAGGTTTCAAAGACACACCTTTCTCAGCTAGTCTCTGAGCCTAATGGGTGTAGCTAGATCTCAGCACAGTCTTTGAAGCTTTACAGACACCAAAATAAACTCACCGTCGTGCAACCTTTTGGCCTCTTTCTGCAGGGCCATGCCAGATGCATAGGCCTCTATGCAGCCTCTGCTGCCACACGAACACTCCGGGCCTTCTAATGAAACCATGATGTGACCCAGCTCTGCAGCGCAGAAGGTGCTGCCATGGACCAGCTCATTTTGATGGATGATCCCTCCTCCAATACCTACACACACAGTGAACAGATAAGAGATTTACATCCTCAGAGGGTCAGTACAATGAAGCAGCTGATTTGAGTAATTTAAGTTATCTGTTATGTTCAAATAAGGCTTTTCTGCTCACAGATTGATATACTCACAACACATTCCTTATTTATTCCTCCTCAGGCACTTAACTGAAGAATTAAAAATGATTTGATAGAACTACATATGTCACAAGAAAGACGAGATGTACTGTATGTTGGACTAATATTCCCTAACACCTCAGTTCATCACAAACCACAATTTCAAAAGCAAATGTGGTGAATGCTGCTGTTCAGTTTAGTGCTGACTGTATTAAAAGGGGTGTGTACAAGACTTTCATTACACTGTCATAACCATGTCATGGCACAAGTCATGAACATGAAGGAGCCTTTAGCAATGTTTTCATTGACTTATATCATTAATTATCCTTTGGTCAATTCTATCATTTTTAATGCATGCATTCGTCATCAGCATCTGAGACTGGCCGGACCAGAGATCCTGGCCGGACCGGGACTGAACACAACCTTTGAGACTTGCATTACTTGCACAAACCCTGCCTACACTGGTAATGACTGACCACATGATTGAATGAAAATCCGGACTTCTCACCTGTTCCTGTGATGACAGTGACAAAGTTCTCCACTCCCTTGCCGTGGCCAAACTTCCTCTCGGCCAGCGCAGCACAGTTGCCATCATTGTCGACCCAGACGGGTAGGTGCAGGGCGTCTGAGATGGGAGTTCTCAGGTCCACTGAGGACCACTCCTGGATCAGCTTGGTGGAGTGCAGGACCACGCCTTCTTGTGGGTTTACACGCCCTCCCGTGGACACTCCTAAGATGCAAAAGAAAAGGCTATGAAATTCTGTGCTTCCCTTAAGTGGTTTTTCATTTAGGAATGTGAGTGTGTGTGTTTTTTTTGTTTTTTTTCATACCAACACCGAGTATTCTACAGTTGAGGCGGACTGCATCCCGCGTGGCGTCTGCACACATCTTCAACAGGAGCTGCATCCTAGCCTCGAAGGTCTTTGGATTGGGCTGCGTGTACTTTTTTACTATGTTACCCTGGACAGAAGGAGGGAGAGAGACCATGAGGTGGCGGGAAAACAGAGGTCTAATAGCATTTCATCATCACATACCGCAGAGAAAATTAAAAAGGAACATTTAGAGGGAATAAAAGCAACATTTATCCAAAGTTAATCATATAAGTTAACGGTTATAATTACTGGTTGATTAATAATGACTACTGCAGTGCCTGTTCAGACGGGATGATTGGATGAGTAGTTCTCAAGACATGTTGAAAATGTTGAAAGCCAAATTAACTGACGACTCATTAGGTATAAACATCTCTGTGGAGAGAGAGAGTTAAGCCTAACCCTCTACATGTCATGAATCATAGCTCTATTGAAGAGTGTAACAAATATCTTCATGAGCATGAGCACTGAGCATTGTTATAAATATTCTAAGATGATTAAAATGAAGTGACGGCTACATTAAAAGGATGGCAGAGTCCATGCAGCCTACCCTCATGCAGATGATAGCCACTCTGAGGTTGGTCCCTCCCAGGTCAACAGCCAGAGCGCTCTGTGTCTCCAGAATGTGATCGATGTCCTGGGAGATGGAGTCCTTCACCGGGGGAAAGCAGAAAGTCTTCTGGAGGGGCTCGTCCAGGTCAATGGTACGCAAAAACTTGAGAATTCGGGGCACGGCGTTGCCATCGCCATAAATCTTAGAGCTATTAGAAAAAAGAAATACACATGTTCATATTATTCATCTACTTTGGAAAAACACAAAATCATGCAAAATCATAATGTTTCAGGATCTAACGTCTCCTACAAACACGGCTGTGTTTCTTCTGTATCCTGTATTTAAATTCAAAATTTGCACACGTTTTGGTTGTCTGAAGGTGTTATGTTGTGTAGCTCTTCAGTGAAGATGTTTTTGTCACATTTACAGGAAAAAGCATAGAGATAGATAGATAGATAGATAGATAGATAGATAGATAGATAGATAGATAGATAGATAGATAGATAGATAGATAGATAGAGAGATAGAGAGATAGATAGATAGATAGATAGATAAATAGATAGATAGATAGACAACACTGCCTCCAACATAATAAGATATGTCTGAAATTGTTCAACTGTATATCATGAGTTGTCATGCAGCTATCAAGGTTGTTGTTGCTGATTGTTGAGTTTTGGACAGGATACCATATGATGCAGGACACTTAAATAAAATCAATGATTCATGTTGAAGTTAAGATTTTTTCTTTGACAGCATAAAGTATTTTGTTATGCTCCCAAAGTACAGAAGTTGGTAATTATCACAAATCATTGTGTACTGTGTACTTCAGAAACCAATAACGACCTCCCAAACACTCTATTAAGGGGATTAAAGAGAATCTGCAAGACAGGTGGACCATGGGCACCTCTCATGTATTTATTATCTATATACAAGTGATTTCTTTCATGAAAATGAAACAATTACAGGCAGGGAAAACCTGTGGTGCATGCAACATTCATTCATGTGTCCATTGTGGGTTCATGTAAGCTAAACTGTATTCTCCAAGTACACTGTGAGATCTGCTTTTCACAGGTGGATGTGGTGCATATTATACAAAAATATAACCTAATAATTACCTAATAATACAACTAAAGCAATTAAAACTGTTCAAAAGAACAGAATGTATTTTACTGAAATAACTCTGGACAGAGAGAAAACAGTCTTGGTACAAAAATACTTAAAAGTGTTTACATATCAGTGTTCGGCAGGGAAATGAGGATGATCATGCAAAGTTCTGCCTGAGTCATTTGACAGAAACCAGGACGCTTTTTTTCTCAGTAAGTGGGAGACAAAGAGCCAGTGAGACAGACAGACAGAGCATTGGTCATACCAGGGGTATCTCTTTCCAAACTGCAGCTCCAGAGCGTGGTAGATCTTATTCTGAGTGTCGGCATCTCTGACATGAAGAACGTTTTCACCTGGCGGAGAGGAAAATGTTATCAACATGGATGTAGAGCTGGAATGATGTGAATATGCAAATTATTTAAAAACGTGACTATTTTCTGGTATCATTGGTTCTCCATGACAGCAAACTATTATATATTTTGGTTGTGGACAAAATAAGACATTTGAAGACATCATCTTGGGAAAAGTGAGAAAGTGATCAACATTCTTCCCCATTTTTTAGCCAATGAACCAAACAACTAATAGATTCATCAAGAAAATGACAGACAGATAATTGACAATGAAAATAAACACTAGTTGAAGCCCTACAGAGATGTTAATATGAACAACCTGAGGCAGATTAGTTTCACAGAATAGTGTTTGCTTTGGATTGATAAAGTGAGGAAATTAATCTTCACACCTTAGCAGCATTTTGATGAAAATCAACAGCCTTCCAGGCTGTTCTACAGCACAAACTCTAAAACTTTTGCAGTGAATTCCAAGTGGAAGTCAAGTATGCAGACTGAAATGGAAATTGTTAAAATGGCCATATTGTTGCAAAAAAAAAAAACAGTGGTTAATCTACACATTTTGTAAAGCTTAAATAAGCACTAAACCAAAATGTATAAACAACTTTTGCAGAGTGGTGCCCTTCTACAGCCTGTGTGATGCTTCATTAGTGATTTAATCTCTTAACCTTCCTCTCACTCTGTCTGAGAAGAATTATTACTACGGCAAGGCAGCAGTTAACTCTATTTTACACCCTACCTACCTGTTTCTCTGCCAGTTTGCCTTGTTCCCAGGTTAATGACAGGCGTGCCGAAGGCCCCAGCCTCTCGTACACCACAGCTGCTGTTCCCGATCATGCAGCCGGCGTGACACACCAGCTGGATGAACTGCTCAAAGGGAATGTGCTTCACAGCGCGGAAGTTTGGGTGCTGCTCGATGCCCTTCTTTCGCATCACACGCACCATCTCCTTGCTTCCTGTTTACATTGGGAAAGGCAGGTCAGGTGTCATGGCTCCACTTCTTCATTCAATCAAATGCCCTACCCCAAATTCAAAATTTAATTTTTTTAATTTCCTCTGGCCTAGTGCTATTTATCCATCTAGATTATTTTTGTGCGATTTGCAGTTTGCGTTGAGAGTTTTGAATATATCGGCCATAGAGATGTCTGCCTTCTCTCCAACATAATATAAATAAATGCTCAAAGCACAAAAAAATATATTTAGAAAATTTAACACCAGCGCCTCCTCCATAGCATGTGTTGCTATGGAAATAAAGCTTTGAATGAGGAGGAAAGAAATGGATATGGCATTGTTTGGTATGAGCAAAATCTTTACTTTTTAAAAATAACAATTTTAATTGATCGTTAATGTTATCAATGACTGATTAAGGAAAGTGCATACAATCTGCAACCCTAGCTCTGATAGATTCTACCTTAGAAAGAAAAGACAAAAACTCACACATAGAGGAAAAAATGGAAGGAAACAAAGGAACCAGCAAGTGAAACTAACCGGCATCGATGTTAGGGAAGAGGATGAGGGTCGTTTTGTTGAAGGAGAGCAGAGCATCCAGCATCAGCCCATAGATCTTAATGGATTGCTGAATGTCAGTGGTAACTGGGTGCTGTAAAGCCACTATGTAATCTCGCTCCTGCACCTTGTCACCTGCAACATAAATAAACACTCCACCCATGACACACAAGCACACTCTGATGTCTCACAACAATTTCCTTCCCATGACAGTATCCCCGCATACCCAGCCAGCTCTTAATTATGTCCATGTAGTCCTCTCTGTGATGAGTGGACAGCAGCTTATCATATGAAGGGCAGCCAGCCAGCAGGATTCGAGAGTGGTCCTCGCACATGGCGATGAGGTGCTGCTCCGCCATGCGTGTGCAGCAGGCGTGGTAATGGGCCAGTTTACTGATGGCGTGGCGGATTGAGTCATCGATTGTACCACTCACCTGGGGAAAAAAGGGGCAAGGGAGAGAAGAAATGCTGGATGATATTTAGTGCTAACTAACTATTTTCATTATGAATTAATATGTCATTGATTTTCTTGAATAATCAGCTGACTGGTCCATAAAATGAAAAAAATGTTGATCACTGTTTCACAAGGCCCAATGTGGTGTCCTTAAAAGCCTTGTTTTGTGCACAACCCAAAAACATCCAGTTTTCCGTCATCAAGGACAAAAGAAACCAGAAAATATTAACATTTGTAAGGAATAAATCAAAGAATTTGGACAGTTTTTCTTATTACTCATATGATTTATTGGGTATCAAAATAGTTGACAGTTAATTTAATAGTTTCCAACTAATAAATTAATTGCTGCAGCTTTGAAATTAAGAAGAAATTAAGGATATGTTATGCACTATGCTTGCTTCTACTATTACATTCTTTGCTGCTTTAAAAGGTAAAAGTAAAAAAGGCATAACAGCATAGCCTATAAAAAGTAGTGCATTGCGACATAAAGTAATATATTCTTGAGCCCTGCTGCCTCACCTCTCCTCCCTCCAGGTGAAGTATTCTAATGTTCATCAGCGCTGCAGCAGTTGCTAGAGCCAGTGCGTCAAAACGGTCGCCGTGGACGACCAAAATGTCGGGGCGCAGCCTCTGTAGGACATCAGGGAGTTTCACAAGTGCCAGCCCAACACTCTCCACCATGGCTGCTTCATCCTCTCCTCTCACAATGGTGTGGAGCTTGGAGCCGATGTCAAAGTCATCCTGCTCGATCATACGAAAAGTGTTCCTGCAGAGAGGGAGAGAAAAAGGCAGGTCAGGTGTCATCTGAATAAAAATCTGAATAAATGAGTTTCATAATGAATGCAGATCTAAATCCAAGTGAACACCTGTGGGTGATTATGGATTATGTAGTGTTTATAATAATTTATAGTACGAGGTACCAATATATTGCTTACTGTCTTAATACCATACCAGACTATGATGTTACCTGCTGTGATATTACATGGTTAATTATATTATTTTTAAAATGACTGCTAATGACTGCTGCATTGTTTGTTTTGTGCTTGTACAATTTATTCAAAAATTTTTTAACATGCTAAGCTCATGACTGACTACTGTTACTTTACAAAAGACAGAAAGCAGAGGCACTTTAAGTTAAACAGAGAAATTAATTTTCTATTAACAAAAAATATTTTACACATAAGATTTGTTATTTAATTAAGGACATTTTTAAGTCATCGCTTTTCTTCCGTTTTTTTTAATCTAATGATAAATATTATAATATTGGCTTTTTATCATGGTGTTGTTGTACCTTGAGGGTTTGGTACTGTTATATCCTAATTTATACACTTCTTCGCTATTTCAGGACACCTAAAACAAGCTTTTCCAGAAGGATGCTGTTGTGTCATTTAGTCTTACCCGTAGTCATCGATGAGATGGGAGCCAAGCACCACAACTTCTAGTTCAAACTCGTCCGGGTGGGCTTTGAGCCCAAACATAATAGGGGCCAGCTTGGAGTAGTCCGCTCTGTTGCATGTCGCCACACACACCCTCAACCTCTTCCCACACTACATTAAAACAAGGTGCAACCACAACACACACACACACACACACACACACACACAGAGAACATTAGTTTCTTTGAATTTAGTAGCACAAAACATTGAAATAAACCCCTCTCTTCACTAGAAGCCTGATTTGCAGTGGTGCACAATATGGATTTTGTCCAGCCAAGCTGATAATCACCTGCTTCTAAAGGCTGACACTGATAAGATAACCACTATTCTCACTTTCTGTTCAATTTAAAAAAGTTCTTGCAACCTGTAGTTTATGTACAACTGAGAGTAAGAAGGACTAAGATGCAGTGAGCAAAGATGGATGATTTAATATCCCAATTCTGACTGAACCAAATCTAACTGAATCTAACTGAATCTAATTATCTCATCAACTACATCATCAAACATAACAAACAGACTCACGTACTTTGGCAGTTTCCTTAAGAATTCTAATTAAATACTTTGACATAATCTGTCAAATCACCAGCTATAATTTTGTAATCAGAACAATAAATAAGAATATAAATTTCCCCATACCGACCCCAATATTTATTGTGTAGCTCTACTAACATGTTGAATTATTCCAGTACAAATGGCAAAAATTTGTATTCCACAAGTGGAGGTCTGCAGGAATATTCATCCATCTCAGGGTTTAAGGCAAGTTAAATTCAAGACTTTTTAAGACTTTTTTAATGCCAACTGAAATTAAATTTAAGACCAACTTCACAATAAACACAAATGGAAAAAAACACCACATTAATTACACAGGGTTAGGGACAATTTTACCCAAATGTTTATTTTAACATAAAACATGACTTTTTGGTCCAGTGAAAAAGTTTCATTTTGAAAAACATAACACTTTCCAGAGTTGAAGACACGGAAAACAATACATAACAAGATATATACATCATGAATCCTCAGTAAAAACACAACTGGCAGATAACTATTGATTCCAAATAACTATTCTGCTGCATTCATGAAGTATTTTGTCTCCTAGTCAAGCATCATAAAAACACATGCTTGCAAAAAACACAGTATAACCGTTGGCGTTTACTCTTTTTCGCAGCTATGCCATGGATGTGCAGGCTTTCTTCAGTTCCTCCTCCACCTGTTGCAATTCTGCCATTTTTTCTTTGTACTGCTTCCTTAGCGTGTTTGATTTGTTGATGAGCTGTGCCATCAGGGTGCCAGCCTTTCCCTCAGCTTGTGTGGTGAGCTGATCGGCATCATCCAGCAGAACTTTTGCCACCTCAGACAGACATTTTTTTCTTCTTCTTAAGTTCCTCAATGCGCTCTGCAGCTGCCCTTTGGTTCTGTGTTGCAATTTCATTCATTTTCTTTTAGCAAACGTCATACAGCATATTGTCTTTATAACAGATGGAAGGCTGACACAGAAAAGGTATCAATAACACCTTAAAGCGTTATTTCAGTTTTCAAGAATAATCCACTCAATATGTACTCACCTCTATGCTGATGTGAGGATGGGTGAAAATCTTGAGTTCACAAAACAATCCTGGAGTTTCAGCAGAAAACAGCGTTGCAGCTAATTACAGTGGATGATCACCACTGATAAAATGTAAAAAAAAAGAACACAAAACAAACACAAAATGTCTCCATCCTGCTCTCTGTGGTGTAATCCAAGTGACTTCACATGTGCGTCCATTAAGAGATATACGAAGTCTCACGATACATCGACCACTCCAGAGAGCAGAGACATTTTGTGTTCTTTTTTTTTTTTACATTTTATCCATGGTCACCATTCACTCTAATTAGCTACAACACTGTTTTCTGCTGAAACTCCAGGATTGTTTTGTGAACTCAAGATTTTCACCCATCCTCACATCGGCATAGAGGTGAGTACATATTGAGTGGGTTATTCTTGAAAAGTGGAATATCGCTTTAACAAGTCAAAGCTGAAGACCATACAATATAAACAACACTTGTACAATATAATGTGATCCAGTACAACAGCCATGACTTCTACCTTTACAAATATAAGAATGTTCAGTTTTGATTGACACTTTCAGAAAAGATATGAACTTAATTACTGATGTTATAATCTGCAGTGGTGTTGAAGTGGACTGCATTATATTGAAAGTTTTGGTCGCCACATTTACATGCATGAGATAGGCAGAATGATGTTTCTAATTTTCTGCTTCCATAATAATTTATGTTTGCCGCCTACTTACTTTGAAATGGCGTAGTAAATCCTCAGCTGTTCCATGTCCCATGAACTGCGACCCCGAATATCTTGACTGGACGTGATCTTCGCACCAATAGCGGACATGCAGATCCAGTTGTTTTGTTTTCGTGGTCTGGTTGAGGCTCTCATCAAACATTAAAACAAATGCGTCCTTGTTAGCATCCGCAACAAGCTGCTCTGAAATGTACGGGGCTAATCCAAACTTGCTGATGTAGGCCGTCTTGTCGGAACCACATGCAAACGAGTGGGCAATGTCAGAGTCTGGGAACATTGCACGGAATAAGTCTCCAACTCCCTCATTTGACTTGTATGATTGGTGTTTTGTCACAGTGTTCAGAGACCACAGTACCTCTGCTTTCAGTGTAGGCGCACACCCGAACATAGTCCGGAGATGCGATGCTGCGGTCCCGGTTGTTGATATCGGGGCTGGGGGTGGAGGCACAGTGGAGACGAGAGTAGAACAGAACTGGGAAATACCTGGCGTTTGTTGGCAGCTCGATTTTGAGGCTCTGTGTTTCGCACTGTGCATGTGTGACTCCACTGCCTTGACTCCCATCGTGCCGAGTTTGAAACATTTCTTGCACAAAATACACCGTGCCTCGTACACATTGCCTGGTACCGCTTTCAGCCATGAAGAAAAATCTTGGTTGAACAGCCAATTTTCGTTGAATTTACACTTTCCCATGTGGTCTGAAGTTGCTACATGAACGACGTGCGTCTGCTCTTAGAGTCCTGGCTGCAACCACATCACTGTTTTGTTGGTTCTGCTATCATGATTGCGCGATGTTACCACGAGAGTCATTCTGTAAATTATTTGAATAAATGTTACCATTTATTTTTGAGATTTGAGACTAATTACAATCATAAAATCCTACTTATCATGTGTTAACATTTTAATGCCAATTAAGGCCTTGTTTTTAGATTCATGAATTCAATGCCTTTTAAGACTTTTCAAGGATCTGTGGGAACCCTGCATCTTCACAGAAAGGCTTAAATGTATTTCTTCTTCTTGATAACTAGAGAATGATAATGTTCCAAAACTCTCATTTTCATATTGGGTCAACGTAGGGCCTAAAATAAAAAAAATAATATAATCACAGTATAATTTAAAGCATGGACTGTAAAGATATATATCATGGTGAATTTGTTTTTCCTTTTAAGTTTCAATATAACCTCTTCTGCAGGAGTAAAGCCCTGGTATGACAACTGCATGGGAGCTATTACCGTACTTTTAACTGTATTAAATGGACACATTTCACAAACAGGTAATTTTAAGAACATTTAATGTGCATAATTGCAATAAATAGGAAAAAATGCAAAGCTTTTTCCAAAGTTATTTAAGTATCATCACCACTTATAACCTCTCTGGTCTGACATGATTTACAGATTATCATTTTCTGCTTGTTGTCTGACATTTTAAACCTGAACCTTTTTTCAACTCCTCCTCTTTGTGTGCACTGTAGTGAGTTGTTACAAACAAGTTAAAACCAAAGCCATCTGTGTGCTGTCAGTTTAGCTTAGCTTTAGTTTGCTTCAGATCTTCAAATGTAGAAAAGCTCTTAAGTTATTGGTTCTTTTATCTGTGTTTTTAAAAAAAATTTCTGACTTATTATTCTGTTGCTCCTTGGTCAAGCAAAATGAGGGCTCTAATATAGTACTGTAAGTCAAAGTCAAACCTGATTCTGTTCTTCTGTCCTTTTTCTCTCCATCCTTCCTCTGCCCCTTTGCATTCTCATATAGTAAAGCTCCTGGAAAAAAAGCACAATAGAGAGGGTGAGTTGCAGTAATGAGTTTGTAAAACATTATATTATCCATTATTTTCGATACCCTAACCCACCCACAGGTCATACTCACTTGAGCCTTCCATATATTCAGATGCTGTAGCATGAAAACACAACAAAACTACACTAAAAATGTTTTATTTTTTACATAAAGAACACATGCTGACACATTTTTCTTCCAGAGGTGGGAAACATGCTGGAGGACAGTGCTTTGCATAGCAAGGCAAAGATCAAACTACAGTATAACTGGTGCTAAAGTTTTCTGTGACAACAGCTTCCCTTATTCAAAAGATAATCCTTATTTTACAAATACGTGCTGCCATCTGCTGCTGTGAATGCATTATGACAGCCGCACTTTCCCAATTAAGCATTCAAAGTCTTGTTCTTATAAATAAGACAACACCAATTTTCAGATGTCATTTCATGCAGAGTTACTGTACATATATATATATATATTCCAGCCAATGTGGTAAATCACAGGGACTTCAAATTCCAGAGCGGATTGAGCGCTAGGAATTCATAAACTCCCTCTGACTGAGCTGCATTTCACTCCTTTGCACTTCTGGGAACAGGAGTGGAGGGGTCATTGACATCAGAGTGAGCTAACAAACAAGGATTAAACAACAGAAGAAGAAGGAGAAAAAAAAAAAAAACAGGGTTCCCGCTGTGGCATGAATGTTAAATTCCATCATGTTTTCCATGGCCTGATTCATTGCTCACCACAGGCCATGCTGTGTGTAATATTGTCCATCTGTACTAAGAATGCTGTTATGAGAGACATGGCAAATATCTTCTTCTTTACAGTGCTCGCTAGAATTTGCATTCGGATAATCCATTTGACAGGTGCAAATAAAATGGAAATGAATGATAAATGCAGAATCAGAACATCAGAACATTTACCAGCCACTGACAGATACCTAACCAAATTCACCAGCCACTCATCAGGGACCAAAATGAGCACCGTCCACCAGCCAGATGCTGGCAAAACACACAAGTGGCTGATAGCTGCTTCACTCATCAGCCCAAAAAACAATCAACAACATTTTTTTTGTTACTTTTATTGTAATAAATTCATGTTACATTTACAACTACAGTCCATTCAGTATTTGCACATTATTGCAATATAAATTTATCTATTTTTTCATCCACCCAGTGAAACAAAATTGTTTTCATCTTCATTCTTATATTTCTATACATACATTCATACCTACATACATAGAAACAGAACCCAAAAGAGAAAAGGTACCAAAAAAAAAAAAAAAAATGAACATGAACCTACTTTTCCACTTAACTGTTCACAGTACTCCAATCATGCCCGTCTTATTCATTGAATTTATTATTTACTTAATTAAATTCATTCATGTCCTCATACCTCGTCCACCATCGTCTTTTATGTTCAGTGTCCTCGTTCCTAATTCGATAAGTCAACAAAAAAATATAAATAAATATAAATTCTATAAATCAACAACAATTTGAGTGAAATCTGAACATTCACTAACCATTTGGTTGGAGGACAAATAAAGTTCATTTTGAACCCTGCTTTTGATTATACCAAACAATACCAAATGTGTTTACATAGCCTATGAAACGCACAAAGACGTAAAGGCCTACATATTAAACCAATTTCCTTGAACACATGCACAGAAAAATAATCTCCACTATATTTCATATCTTATTTTGATTGCAGATCGATTGAATTGATCAACCAAATTCCCAAGGACAGATTAATTGATTTTCTATTAATCATTATGATTCCTACCTGAGATATGAAGGCTACAAATGGAGCTGTAATTATAAGCCAATTAATCAATCAAAAGAAAATGCTATTTTGAGAATTAATTAATCGTTTCAGTCATTCTTCAAGCAAAAATGTCAAACGTTTGCTGGTTCTAGCTTCTCAACAATAGGAATTTGCTGTTCTTCTTTGTCATTTATGACAACAAATGAAGAATCTTTAGGTTTTGAACTGTTGAATAGATGTTCTTCAAATGTCTCAGGCTAGAGAACATATGCAGATTTTACCCATCTCAGATAGCAAGAAGTCGATACCAAAAGCTGGGCTGGATATTGAACTTCAATACTTAATATCGTGTATTGAAAAATTTTGATACCTAAAAAGTAAGTCTCATCAATATCAGTTAGAAAATAAGCACACAGCATGCTCCTACCAAGATCTTATTACACTGGTAATTGGCTCTCTAACGTTATACATCATAGAGGCACGCAGGAAATACACAACTTCAAGACCAGAGACAGGGATTGATATTTAATCTTTTTAATCTCCAGGTCTTTGAACAGAATCCTCCTTTAAAGTGACTGACTGCAACATAATGTACTTTACTTTTTGTTCAAATGCATTTGGTAGTGAGGAAAGCTTTGTTCAGTACACCAATATCAAAGCCAAGGTATGTGTACCACTATCTGTGTCTAAAATTTTTGAACGATGCCCAGCCCTGGCCACAGGGCAGGCAGACCTCTTGATTTTTAGTGGTTGCTGGTTGGTCTGTTATTGGCATGCTGCTCAGACTGCACACTTTACAATTTAATGTAGATACAATAAAGTGAAACTAATTTCATGCGGTAGACTTACAGAACAGTTAAGACACTATATTTGTAACATGTAACATGATTTCTGGTCACATTTCTTGGCAAAAGCATGTGAAAAAGAAAAAGCTTTCATACATAACACTACAGTGATATTACATCAGGTTCATTAATGAGACGCAAATGCAGTGATAATAAAGGCTTGATCCACCTTCAAACCGGATTCATTTACAAGTTTTGCAAACAAAACACTGTGTACTTTGCTGACCTAAAATTCACAGAAGTTTGTTTACTTAATATCTCACTGGTCGAGCTAACTGAGCCACCAACCTGCACCAGAAACACCATTCTAATCTATATCCAAAAGCTTTTTTTTTCTGTTTAACAATTAATGGCTCAATCATTTTGACTGCAAACAGGGATATGATTTGTGGTTTCAGAGGGCTTTAAACCTTCTTCCACTTCTCTCTAACTCACACAAATCTAGTTCATTAGTTAATTCAGAACGTTGTGCCAGCCTCTTTCCCATTTAGGCCTGAAGTGAGGAGTATTATTGCCTCGATGAAGCAGTGCTGTTTAGTTGTAGTTCTGTTAAATCATTACTTTGTCATTTGTCTCCACTGAATACTAATATTCACCTTTATCTTCACCCAAGCATTGCTAATCAGCCCAGTTATGATCAGACATAAATGCTAACAGATGAGCTGTAGAAAGGTAAGGATAGTATTTGGACAGCCTCTTTTACAACATGGACATTCAGATGCAGCAGCAGCACCTTTAAAGGTGAAACAGCACCGAGTGAATTCCAACTGATTAGACGCTACATAAGACTCATTCTTCGCTGTGGTGCTTTTCTTCAACTCTCATGTGTCACACGAAAAAAACCCTTGAACTAAATCCTGTGATTTACCCTGAATCTCATTCAGCACACTGTGACTTCTACTCAAGCATCACAAGACAGCATCAGCAGCCAGTGTTATGGTATGGGGGCAGGGTCTCATGCAGAAAGCGAAGGCAGGGATGACACGGCAACAGAGGAGGACATAGAGACATACTGTCCACACAGAATAAAAGAGGGTAAAGATAAAACAGTCAGAAGGAAAGGCAGGATATGAAGATGAATAGGAGAGAGGGAGGAAAGAGGAAAAAAAGGCCATCTGACTCACATGTGGGTTTATGCATAAAGAACCCAGATGCTTTTCCATCCCACGCCTCTGTGGATTCTCGGCTAAAAATCACCCTCTGCTCTTTTTTCAATCCTTCTATCTTTTTATTTCTCTCTTTAGCCCAGTCGCATTATTTAACGGAGGGATGGAGGGAGGGAGGGCATGCGCGAGCCAGCGAGCAGCAGAGGAAGACAGAAAGGAAGGGAGGGAGAGGTGGGGTGACACAGACATAGAGCTGGGGGGAGGGGCTGCGTGAAACTGGGGTTGGATTGACTTGGATTGAAGCTTGTGATTGGCTGAGTGGAAGGAAGAAAGAATATGTGGCATCCTGCCACACATACAGCACAGCAGATCGCCTGTGTGTCCCTACAGTGATACACAGAGTTTCCATATCTGTCTGAAAGGACATAATGTGACTTCAAAAAATGTATCTGCAGATTTTCCGGTGTGATCTTCAGTTTAAAAGGTACTGCCTGTACCCCACCCTAAATTCTGTTTTAAAGGGACAGCTCAAGCCAGAAACAAAAATACATTTTCCCCTGACCTGTAGTGCCATTTATCCATCTAGACAGTTTTGGTGTGAGTTGTACCGGCCATAGAGATGTTTGCCTTCTCTCCAGTATAATAGGACTAAATGGCACTCAGCTTGTGGTGCTCGAAGCACCAAATAAAAAAATTTGAAAAATGCAAAACCAGTGTCTTTTTCCAAAAATCATGACCAGGTTTCTAACGATAATCTGCAGACCTTATTGTGAGCAGTTTCATATACAGCTGCAAAAATTAATTAATTAATCAAATTAATCACAAACTATTCTAATAGTAGTCTAAGAACAAGATATTTGAGCATATCACCTTGGGCTTTGCGAAACACTGATCCAACATTATCTGACAATTGATTAATCAAGAGAATAATCAACCAATTAATCAACTATGAAAATAATTGTTAGTTGCAGCCCTAATTTCATGTAGGAACTACTTTTTTTTCTCATAGAAAGGAAAATAGTTCCATTAGATTCTAAAATTGCTCCAGTAGTTTTCTTGTCTTAAGTAAATGGGTCATGATTTTTCATGAGACTCTGGTTTTTATTCCTTTTTGGAGCTTTGAACATCACAAGTCCCATTATATTGAAGAGGAGGCAAACTTCTCTTTACCAATATCTCCAAACCTCTGCAACTCACACCAAAAAGTCTAGATGGATAAAAAGCACCACAGGATGGAGAAAAATATGTATTTTTGATTTTGGGGTGAACTGTACCTTAAAGTTACAGGAAATGGTTTCTGCTTCATCTATCTGGAAGAATACATGTGATGCAATTCGTGTACATCTAGACGCAGGAAAGTATGGGTAGGGCGGAGCACCACATCGATGTTATAGCAATAGCGTGATATGAGACTAGATATTAGGGCCATCTCATAATAGTTCACAAAACTGTTAGCCAGAGAGAAGAGAATTAATCAACCACGTTTTCACTTATTCGTTAGTCACAGAAAAAAGAACTGGGAGCTGCACCTTGCTGTTAGGTTAGGGCAGGGGTCTGCAACCTGAGGCTCCAGAGCCACATGTGGCTCTTTAGCTCCTCTCCAGTGGCTCCCTGTGGCTTTTGCAAAAAATTACATGAAAATGAATAACATTATATTTTTTAAATATTTTTCATGTGTAATTGTTGTAGGTCTATGAAAAAGTTGAGACAGTTCAAAATTTCAAGCCAACATACTACACACATGCGTCCATCAGTTTTGAGCCCAAGTCAACTTCAGGTTGAAAAAGTTTACCAACTACTGATCTTTTGTTGAGATAATATTCTTTTCTGCTTTAGATAAATTTAAATATTTGAATTTTAGAAACCCCAAAATGTTGTATTTAAAAAAACATTTAATTATAAGGCAACAAAATAGTAACAAATCGGGTTCACAGTTAACTGTGACCAAATTTTGAAAAAAAATTTTTTTTGACTTTCTCTAACTTTAACTTTTACTATAAATCTATCTAAGGAAGAAAAACTATCTCAATTAAAGGTCAGCAGAAAGTTTGTAGAAGGTGGGCACAAAACCCAAAAATTTATTGCAGTATGCTGTACACCAAATTTAAAAAGAAAAAAAAATGCATCAAAGACTGTGTCTATGGCTCAATGTGTTTTCCTCTAAATTGTAATGGTGACTTGTCTTCTTGTGTCTCCATAAGCTATGGCTGCCAAAAAAAAAAGTCTTCAGGGAAAAGAGAGAATTTAATAGTTGCGACAGATTTTTTTTCCCCTTTTTTTGGCCATAAATGGCTCTTTTGTTCGTAAAGGTTGCAGACCCCTGGGTTAAGGGGATTGTTGCATCACAGACCTTTTCTTTTGTAAATCTGTAGTCACTGGTGCTCTGCTGTTAACTGTGCTATAGCTGTCATTAGCTAGTAAGCTCAGTTAGAGGTCCTACTAGACTTTGATACAACCTCAGAAACTGATGGATGCCAGTCTGACGATCGGGAATACAGAACCGTTATTTAGGCGATGTGCAGGATTCTGACTACGGGGACGAGGACGACACTGCCAGCTCAGGACAGGGCAGGAGGCTGGTTCTTAGCTTATATGAGTTAAAACTTGTGTGTGTTAATTTGTAAGTATACATCATCCATTGTGCTGCTAAGTCTGTGAGCATTTGTTATTGTGAAGCTGGAATCATTTATTCCTGAAAATATTGAATATTGAAAATATTGATACACTTGAGTATCACATTATGTTTTGTGATACTGTGTTGATTTAAGAAAAAAAATGTATCGTGATACTGTGATGCATTCAAAGATTCTTGGCAGTGATCCATTTTTTGTACAGCTTTTCAAGGCTGTTATCTTAGATTTCATATCTTTGCCTCAGGATGTGAGGTAATCATTGTCTTTTCCTGTTTTAAAGGCTGCATTACCAGTAAAATGATGTGGGATAATTATCTGAACTTAACGGACTGTTCTAGCTGCTCTACTATTTGCATTTTTTTGTCCACTTAGTCATTATATCTACACTACTGATGATTATTTATCAAAAATCTCATTGTGTTGATATTTTGCCACAGCACCAATAGTCACAATATTGTCAGAATATACAAAGAGCTTTTGTTCAAAAACACTGATGTTTGAGTTTGTCCATATAACCCAGCCCTTGGTATGAACATTGGAATTAGATGCAAATAAAATTAAGACAACCATAGAAATATCAATGCCACATATTTGGTTGCTATAAAAACACCAAAACAACACTGTGACAGATCCAGCTCAATGCATTTGAATCCATTTCTGTAAGTTCACAGTATGCACACAAAAAAATCTTAGAAGTATTTTAGCCCTTACACCATTCCAATATGACCATGGTTGGTAAATTTCAGACACAATCATTTTCTATTGAGAGTCATTTTTCTGTCAGTGGCTAGTAGATGTTCACATTTTAAAAAGTTAATTTCTAACCCTGTCCCCAAACAGGAAATAAAGGTAAAGACATGCAAGGAATTTACAGCAATCATTGGCATTTCTATAAGTTCACAGAAAGACAACACTTTAGCTATTAATCAACTTCTACTGAGCCACAAATTCACCTTTGTCGAGTTTCCTGTACCATCAGGACGTTCTTGTTTTCTCAGATTGTGTAGTTGAAGCCCTTAAACTAGCCCTGTGCTAAAAAAAAATGCAAGGAGCAACGCTGGTGAAATATGAAGAAGAAAGCCCAGTTTGAGTAACGGATCTGTGAGTCTTGGGGCTTATCAGGCAGTAAAACACTGCACACCAGTTTGACACCATGAGACAGCAATTATTTTATCTTTTGTCACAACAGTCGTGAAGGAAATTATTAAATTGCAGTGTTCATGTCACAATATAATACATCAGGAATGCATCAGGATTGCACATTTGACTGGACAACACAGTGCCATGCTGGGAGATGATACAAAAGTTGAGCTCTTGACTTTTTTTTTTTTTTTTTTGCAAAAGATCCCTGCAGGGTGTGTGGCCCTCTGTCTATATGTTGCTGTAGTTGGCCACCTTGTGTTCTGTTGTCATGTTGGCTAGAATTTTGTAATTCTGCGCAGGCTGTATCTCTGCACTGGTTCAATACCAGCCGGGTTCCTGGCTTGTTAATCATCCAATCCTTATTTTATGTGCTTGCATTAATAGCTAGCATGGTTGATAAATGACAGCCCAATGTTTTTTTTCATTGAGGATCTATATTACAATAGGGGTATAAGAAAATAATGATAAACTTGTCAGTGTTTCCTCTACATTCATTTAGGAGTGGCGGCCCGCCACTCCTAAATCCTAGCCGCCACTCCTTCAAATTTCTTTTCCTTTTTTTTTTAAATTTATTATTATTTTTTTATTATTATTATTATTGTTGACGCAAATACACCACCGCTGCATCTCTCCACCTTCAAAACAGACTCCTGTCGGGTACTTACGAGCACTAAGGTAAACTGCAGATAACTATCTTGCTCAGTATGGAAATATACTTGCGCGTGTTCATTTGCATGATGCTAGCGTTGTTTGGGGGGCGCGGTCGTCAAGCACGTCAAGCACCTAGGCGACAGGGCAGAGTCAGAGGAGCGAACTCCCGAATTACAAATAAACAATAAAGCAGCGAATTACCGGCTGGAGAAGAGGTAGACGTAAGTTATTAGCTTGAGATAACTCGACATAGATTTTACAAGTTAAACAGACGTTCACAATATGTTGATGACCAGCTAATGTTACGTAACTTATCGGTAGTTTAAGTTAATTTGGCCCGGTGCCAACTCAGTGTCGCTAACGTGAGTAAACTAATTGATAGTATTAGGTTAATATCTACACGCCATTATGTAACAACTGACTGCATTTTTCAGATGAGTTTATCAAAATATTTCTCTAAGAAGAGAAAGACGCCTGATCAAGATGACGCTAGTCAGGTATCATTAGCCTTTTACTGACTCAAATGATGATAGGTAAAAAAAAATATGTGTTCACACTTGGCTAACTAACGTTAATGTTTTATGTAATCGTACAAGACAAGTAACATTAGACAGGGAGCAGTGGAACAAAGTGAAGAAGCAGGGGAGCAAAGTGATGGTGCAGGAGAGAGAGATGAGAGTAGAGGAGAGAAACCTAGAGGGAAGCACAGGCTATCAGGCTGGGACCCTAAATGGGTTGAAAAAAATAGCCACCTACCACCTACCACACTGATAATGGTGAGTGTTTTTGAACCTTTTTTTCCCTTTATTTTTTATTTTTTGCATAATATACATGATGTTAATACTGCTGTTCAATAAATAAAAAAATAAAATAATAAATAAATTCAGTGTATTTCCATTGCAGAGCAATGATCAATAATGCCACTTTACTCGCAGCGTTTCCATACAACAGAGCCTTAGAGCTCTTCTTTGAAAAGACAAAGAAAAATTCATTGTTCTGAGGCAGGGTGCAAACTGTGCCACTGATTCCAAGGCCCCGTAAAGAAATGATTATTTATTGTTTTTACTTTTATTTTCATTTATATTGTTTTATTTATTTATTTTATTCACTTTTTTTTATTTTTACATTCAGTCAAGTGTCATTTGTTTACACCGCCACGGTTCCCCGGAACGCCTGCCCCCGCTGCTGAAAAAAATCCTAGAGGAAACACTGCTTGTGTATTGCAATATATATAAAGATGGACTGACGCTTGTTATGTTCTTATTAATAAGTTAAGTTTTACACATATGGGTTCTTTTGTTTCCATTCGGCTCTTAGCTTATTACATTTTTTAATAGTGTGATGGAACTATGAAGTGATTGGTGTTGCTCATATCAGGATTAATAAAAAATATCTTGACCATTTTAGGGTTTTATGGGGTGAGTAGGCCGTCATCCTTTAAGATTTGTTAATCATCACAGCTACAATCAACCTCTGTCCAGACGTGCACACTCCCACCAACACAGATAAGCTTACACAGATTGACAGCTGAACTCTCGTCTTCCCTCTTCTAACAAGCTGCACCACCTGCATGCCATCGCCTCATTGGTCAGAACAGCCTTAGTTTTTTGCGAGCCTATCAGGCCTACTTTGATCACATACAGCTGTGGTCAGAAGTCAAATTATAACAAAGTCATAAAAATGGTGCAGCCTACTGCAGTCTGCCACGTCTCTGATTCACAGAAGCGCTCACTGACTCACTATTAGTGGCTTCTCTGTTTATTTAACAGGTTCAAGGACCTACAGGCTTCTGCTACAGTTCAAGGTAACTTTGTCGTATTGTTTTTCCAAATTATTTGAATTCAGGGAAATAAAAAAGCAAAGTCAGACATGGATTGAATGCACTTAACATCATATGCCTGCTGCAAAAATGATTACTTCAAATAAAAAAAAAAATCACACTTACATTTGCACTAATATAAATAACAGTACCAAGAAAAAGCAGCCTTGAAGGCCTGAAAAGCATGAAGACTGTTTCCATGACCAGAGGGGAGTTCTTTCTACTGAGCTCTCTAAACCAGTCATGTAAAACAAGCAGAACGTTGCCCTCGGGATACGATGTTTACACTCACTCTGAAGAGAAGCCAGAAGCACCTTAATTATGCTAATTACCATTTGCCGTTCTTGAGAGGTGATCCTGGTTCACAAAGGACACAGATCATACCACACCTAATTAAACATTGATTTCACAGAGTTTGTTCAGTACGGATTCACTCCGATGAGGCAAAAGAACAAACAAAGCCAACAGGACATGAACTCTGCACCACACCCGCTTCTCCACAGGGTTAGCATCATATCAAACAGACTACAACATATACAGGATAGACTTGCTTGCATGGAGCAAAATCAGCATTTTCACCAAATGCTGGTAAAAACACTTAAATGCCTGGTAGATTTGCTAAACTCACCAGCAAAAGAAGCAAAGGTTGTCTACTGAGTGGCTGGTAAAATCTGAACATTCAACTAGCCATTTGTGCCAGTAGATAAAAAGGTTGTTTGTGAACCGTTTTTGCTTATTAACCAACACATGAAATCCTTGGCTCCTTAAATCGTCCGATAAGAAACAGCTACCTAAATGTATAGGAAGTCTTTAAAAACAAAATTTCCTGTTAACTAACTAGCAATATATGATTTCCAGAACTCTTACCATGAAGTAGTTACAGTTATCACTTCCTTTCCTCATAGTTCCTCATACTAGAAAACATTTTATTTCTGACTCTCAGGAATCATGTCTGCCTTTGAAGGCATGGCAATCAAGTATCATAAAAAAAATCTTCCTAAAGTGATACTACTGTGGCTCTATAAATGGCACCTAGAAATCAAAGTATGTCATATCGCTGTTAATGAGATACTGCCATCGCATGTCCTTTTAAAGCTACTACAAGGAGCTTTTAACTGGTTATGAACAGTCGTATTTTTTACTGATGCCTCTATATGACCAACATAAGTAATGACCTTGGGTTAACATTTTCACAGGCAATGTTATCCGTTTTACACCAAAATTAGTGTGTATGTACAGGTTTGCATGAAGAAAGAGAGAGAGAGGTTTTTAAAGTGCCTGTTTTCCGCTCCCTGTACTTGTGTGGCATGCAAATGACTTTCTGTGGTTTGAAGTTTGTTTCTCTCCTGTGTTACTGTTTAAACTCTGCACTAAACCTCCTGTTTGTGCTTTCAGACGTATGTCTTCACTTCACTGTCTCATGTTTGCTTTCAGCTGGGTAAGAGTTGTGTTACGGCTGAAGACAACGCTGGTTTTGCTACTTCATAATAAAAGCTTTTAAATAACAAAATCAAAAAGTCGAGTAGCACATGCGGATGAAAAAGGTGCAAAAGGGGTGACAAGCCTTCACTGCCTTCACCAAAAAAGGGGGAAAATGGCGTGTCCACCCTGATGTTTTGTTTACATCACTGCTGAGCGGAACTGGACACAATAAATACTTGTGTCATTTGACCCGAAGAAGGAAAAAAGCCAGATGTTAGCGGGTGTGTACGACGTAAAAGGGGCTTTACAGTGAATTAGTAAGTTAAACCGAAACAGGAGGAGAATTTATTAAGATAATTTTATCTTCGACATTATATTTTGTGTTTTTTGTGGTGGAAGCCTCCAAAGTCAACTCAAAACAAACACTTAATCTGTGTGACTGTTTCTCTGTACAAACAACAGCTTTTGCATGTCTGTGCATCCTGGGAGGTGGATTTCTCCTGTGGCTCTTCCTGAGATTTCTTCTATTTTTCCCCTCATTAAAAGAGTTTTTAGGGAGTTTTCCCTTACTCTTGAGAGTCTACAAGACAGGGAGTGTTGTACACTGCAGATTTTAAGGTCAAATGAGGCAAATGCAATTAGTGATATTGGGCTATATAAATAGAATTTGACTTCAACATGTGTGGTTGCAGGTCTTGGTATTTAGGCCTGACAATTCATTTGGATCTTTTGTCCACACCCATTTACTCAAGTTACGTAAAAGACACTGTTATTATACTGGATTAACTGAAAATGATGTTAGTGTGACCTGCGGTTATCAGCCTGTTGTGACAGTCAAGAGTAGTGCTATATATCCAACCTATCCGCCAACTTTTAACAACATTAATCAAATGTTTTTTAATATTCCTGCTGGCAGGTCTCTTTGTCGTTCAGTCGCTGCAGCACAAAGGCACCTTTGTGAAGCCAGAAAACTTTGTCAGCCAAGTTAGAGGTTCAGTTTACCTCCAATCTGACCCAAATCACCTATTGAAAAATCGAGCTCAGTTTCAGCAGCCCATGACAAGGTCGCATCAACTTACAGTGATAATTTCTGTTTTTGTTTTTGTTTTTTTGGGCAAAACTTTAGCGAACGTCCACTCGGAGAAGACGCGCTGGAGGCGAACGGGTCGTGCAACATCGCCTCAGTTACATAGCGCATAGCCTGTTCCACTGCAAACATTGCAAGCAATCTGCACTTTCCAAACAACTAATGTGATGCTGTGCTAAGCATCACGCCTTTTTGTTTGCATCTGAAACCAGGGACACAGAGAAGAAAGGAGCCACAGTATGTGCAGAGTTTCTCCTACACAGACATCCATCCACTGCATCTACCCTAAACAATAAACTACCGCTGCGTCACATTTTCTTCAATTTACGTTTTTCTGTGAATCGCTACTTAGATCCAAAACAATTCGCCGTCATGCAAATAAAGTCTAACATAATTTCTTACCCAAATTACATTTTTCACGACGATAGTCAGTTCCGCATCGCCCGGAATCCCACAATGCCTTTCGAAGCGGTTCGCTCGTGTCCCACACAAACAATGAATGGTAGGCGAACTTCGCGTCGCGTCGCACCGCTTTTCGCAGGCATTTACCTGCGATTCGACTTTAGCTACAAAGTTATGCTAGGACCAGCTAGCCTATTGACAAGTCTAACAATGAACAGTAACATGGTAAGCACAATCACAAGTACATCTGTTCAGGGTTATATTGCTGGTGTTTGAGACATGCTGTTCACATCATCATATACTGAACGCAGTGGCGTAGCACTTAACTAAAGTTAGCTAACGCTAGCTAACATAAGCGTTAGCCGAAGTTATTAATCCTTCTCATTTTATTGCACTGTTATATTTCCATGTAATGACAGTTACCTTGAATGATCCAGAGACGCTGTCTTCATCTCATACTGAATCTATCAGTGCTTACATTCACTTCTTTCTCCTCTGCTTTGGTCTCCAGTGGTTACCACCAGCCAGCGGGCATCTGGACGCTCGCACGAGGGGGGAAACCGCAAGAACCGGATATACGTGGTTTGGACCTTCATAATAAAATCCCTCAAAAAATGGAACAAGCAAGGAAAAACATAACACAAATGATCACCCAAAGTACAATTCTGTAGTCTCGGTTCCGCTTTTGCAAAATCATACGAGGGTCCAGATTTGGCCCAAAACAGGATCACTGCCGAAGGCTGTATATGGCTTATACATATATGCCACATAGCCCAAATACAGACCACAAACAGCTAGTGATGGAAGGTATCTGCATTCACTCAAGAACTGTTCTTAAGTACAAGTTCTAGTACTTGAGTATGTCAACATTCTCTACAACTTTATACATCTACTCAAAAACATCTCAGAGATAAATATTGTACTTTTCACTACATCTCCACTACATTTTTCTGACAGCTTTAGTTACTTTTAAGATTAGTTATTCATACTTTTTCCTGTTAAAACCACGTTTCTCCAAATATGTTGACATTGAATATTTGTGATGAATTGAAGGATGAACTGTTCTTTTATGACAGTGGTTCCCAAACCTTCTCTGGTGTGCCCCCCTACAGAAGCTGACAAAAGTTCAAGCCCCCCACCCCATAATTATTATCAATCATTAAAAATAATTGGAGAAGCAACTAATAAAAAAGGACTTACATGTTGAATTTTAATGAACATGACAGCATCAGCAAACACTTGTTTGTTTATTTCCCCTACATCAATAATGTATAATAATATTTAATTTAATGATTAATTTAACATTTTTATCTTTATATATTTTTATATTTAAGCCTGTAAGCGGCCTGTAAGTTTTGTTGTAACAAATATTACAAGTCATATTTATCAAGGACAACATAACATAAATGCATAATAATGTTCTGTAAATAATGAACATAATATTACATGATAATCTGTAAATCTCCATATTGATCTCTTCAGGAATCATACCATACATCTTGTAAATTAATCAGATCATATTTATTTACATACATTTCAATGGAATACATTTTTTTTTTATTTGTTTTGTTTTATTCAAAGTTTTATTTCAGTAATGTGACATTGTCACAGTTGCAGCAAAAGGTATCCAGGGTTATTATGTTAACATGCCAACGGTGGGAGGAATGATGTCTCTGTGGAGGAGGCTGTGGGGTGTACCAAATTCCCCGAGCAGGGAGAAGGGAGTGTGGAGCACCGTTTGTGCCCCGTGGAACTGAACACAACTACCAACACAAAACCACCCAAAACCACCCCCAGTCAGTGCCAATAAGAATGAAGGTGAGTTACAGTTTTTCACAATCGCTAAAACAATAAACACCATTCTCTGGACCAATAAAACCATTTATCAGATCACTGACTTTTTTGTCAAAGCACTACACACATTCTTATTAGCTAAAACACATTTTGCACTGTGATGCACTTGCAGCAAAATGGTAAATGCAGGTGGCAGAAGCTGATCACAACTACTATAACTACTGTTATCATTTATCACACACAGCGACTTAAAATCGTTCACGCTTGTTTCTAATTATGTGAATTACAGTTTTTCACAATTGTTTACACACAAAATTGGAACTTTAAATGCAGTCACTGAAATCTGAAACTCATGCACCGAATCCATAAAGCGAGCAGGCACCATAGTAAGCACAATTCCTGCCTTACACTCACACTACACATTTATATATATAGATAGATAATTCAAAATGTGTTTAAATACATTAAAATGTTTTCATGCTCTGAACACAGTGTTTTCCATTTTCTATTGTAGTGTGTATTCACTGCTCAGTAGTGTTTAGTGGCTGTGTTGGATCTGAAAGTTTTGTTTCATTCTGCCAGAAAGGTCATTTGAATATTTAGTTTTGTGTCTTCACTTTTGAGAAAAGGGTGGAAGGTTTCATGAAATGTGTCTCAGGAACTATGTTCCACCACTGCACCCTGCACGAAACACATGCAAATTCTGCTAAGGAGGGCCATGAACCTTCCTGGGAGTTCAGGGACTGAAAAATAATTCATGAACCATCGTTCCCCTCTCTCTGTCCAATGTGTAACTTATTTCTGGAACACTAATCCCTGATCTGCTGTGTGGTGATTTGGCTAAACACAAATCAGTTTGGGAATATGCACAAAATCAGCCTAAACAACGAAGCCCTTAAAACTATATTTAAACTCAAAGATCTTCTTCAAGAGAAAACTTTGATATCAGATAATTAAAGGGATAGTTCATCCAAAAATTAAAATTCAGTTGTTATCTACTCACCCTCATACTGACTGAGGGTCGGATTTAGTTTTTTAGTCCACAAAACACTGCTGGAGTTTACAGCAAAACAGTGTTGCAGAGTCTCCCAAACAATGGAAGTGAAGGGTGACCAGTTTTCAAACATAAAAAAACAACTGGGAAAAAAACATAAAATGCCTCCATACTGCTTGTCTGGCATAATCCAAGTATCCTAAAGTCCCAACATGCCATTTGCACACCATCACAACGCACACACCCAGCTCAGACAGTGTGCATGTGCAGGTGAATGTGGCTCCAAGCTATGGATATACAGTGAAGATTCAGGCTAAAAACATGATGCAAATAACATTTTTTTAGTCAACTTGGTATGTTGGGGCTTTAGGAGACTTGGATTACACCAGACGAGCAGTACGGAAGATTTTATGTTTTTATTCTGTTGTTTTTTTATGTTTGAAAACTCATCATCATTCACTTCCACTGTTTGAGATTCTGCAACTCTGTTTTCCTGTGAAACTCCAGCAGTGTTTTGTTAACTAAAAAACTAAACTTGACCTTAAGTCAGCATGAGGGTGAGCAGATAATGACTGAACATTTTTGGGTGAATTATCATTTTAAACAGGATGCACCTGAAAGCCTGCTACATGTCAGCTGATACACATCTTTCAACCTGTTGGGTTTTTTTTTTTTTGGTCAAGGGCTCCTTTTCCCAAACTGGGATACACGCGGAGAATGATTTAGGACTCAGACCCTTTCAAATTCAGCCAAACATAGAAATGTAAAGGACTAAAGTAAAGTAGTAAAGCATTGTGTCAAGCACATCCTTCTTATCAACCTGTGTGGACAGTTTCAAATGGGGGCTTGCAAACATGAAAGAAAAAAAATCATAAGAGTGTGTGTGTGTGTGTGTGTGTGTGTGTGTGTGTGTGTGTGTGTGTGTGTGCGTGTGTGTGTGCGTGTGTGTGTGTGTGTGTGTGTGTGGAGGGGGGCATATAGTTTGACAGTGTATTTGATGAATTTGCCACTTTTTTACTGTAAATTACTGTTTTTACTGTAAACTTAAGATGTGTATGTATATATAATATATATAATATGTGCATATATTATTTCACAGCTACTGCTGTACAGATTCAGATCTCATATATTCAGATTTCATATATAACACACTCTGTTTATAAAAGCAGTTTATAGAATATGATGCACAACAGATAAAGCATTGCACAAAGTGGTTGAAATTATCTGTACCTCACAACTACATCAACATGCTGATTACATGTTAATGTGCCCCCCACCCCCCCCACCCCCCCAGTTCTCTGTGCTTTTTTATTACAGAGTTGTAGTAGCTGTTGTAAGCAGGAATTGGAACTTTTCCACCTTAAATGCACAACAGTTTTCACTGCGCTGGTGCCCTTTTGATGTTTTTTTTTTCCACTGCCCCTCAGACAGCCGGAGTCTTCCACTGCATTTAAGTATTTAGCACTTTTACTTACAGTAAGTAGGCATATAGGGCACTTATGAATATTTCTCCAGAAGTGACTCCAAGTTAATGAAAATGGGTCCCTGAAGACATGTGAAGACTTTAATACCAAAGCTCTAGGACTTTGTGTCTTGAGGACCTAAAGTGAGGACCACTGAGACAACAAACCCTTTTCAAGTTATAATCACACAAGTTTTGTCTTTGAATATGTTTTCATATCACTTTGGCATCCAGGCATTAGAGGTGCTCTAAAACATCATTATCTGTATCTGTTCAACCAACAAAATGATCTGTCTCTATATCTGACCACTTCTGACTGGACATAGGTGTGGTTTATATTGAAGTCCCGTTAAATTGGGAAAATATATTTTCTATCATAATATTCATTGGCTATGAATTATTGTGCCTTTATCGGATTGATTTAATATTGACATAATTAATTATGAAATATATTTCAACATCCTCTCACTGTACTTTTAATCTCATTCTCTCTCTCTCTGTCTCTCTCTCTCTCTCTCTCTCTCTCTCTCTCTCTCTCCCTGTCTTAATTTTAATGCAGCTTTTAAAGTTTAAAAGTTTATTTCTTTCTTACTTGAGAGAAGGCAGATATCTCTGCGACTGATATCTTAAAAACTCTTATTTTATAAAAATGAACAAAGAAGCACTACAGGCCAGGGGGGAAATGTATTTTTGATGTGGGGGTGAATTGTGCCTTTATATACTTGTGTAAAAATGTAAAAACAAATGCACTTAAATAAAAGTTCTGTACATTACTGTGTTTTCTAAAACTGAATAACAAGTAGAAGAAATAGCCGTTTATACCCTGCATTTTACAGAACAGAACACAGGACACTCTAGTCTAACTGAGATTCAAATAATTAAAATTCTCCAGCAGAATCAGCTTGTTGCGACAGTAAAAAATATTAAGGAAAATAAAATAATCTTTCCTTCTTTCTGCTTCCTTCTTGAGATAATTATGTATGTAAAGTTTGGCAGAGTTTGTGGGGCATTTATTTTCTTGGACACCAGCTGGAAGTGGTATTGCTTCATTCTGGCAAGCTTTATGCTGCTTCAGGCGAACACTTCACCACATCAGCAAACGTGGCAACAGCCCTGAAAACAACGGAAATGAAACACCTTCAGGCATAGTCAGTTGTCAGATCTGCAAAACAAATAAAAAAAAAAAAAATCAGTACATTAACACATTTGTTCAGGACAGATTAGCAGACTGTCTTGAGACTCAAGTGTTTCATTACTTATGACAAGATGTGTTCTAACTTGTTAGCTGTGATTTAATACAGAGTAAATAATCTCAGTATGGTGTGAACGTATGCACCCTGTCAGTGGGATGTATTGAGTCTAAACTGGTCCTGCCCTGCACTGATTTAAGCTTGAAGAAAAGTATTTTCCTTTAGGCCGTGAACCCAGCCTGTCACAGACAAACACTTACAAATGAAGGGTCAAATAGAGCGTGTCTCAGCAGCAGCGGTGCAGAGCAGGAAGCACTCAGCAGCAGCGCAGAACCTGCCAACATTTCGCCTCAGCTGCAGCCCCCGTAGCGGCTGCTGCTGCTCTTTTATAACTGTGCTGCATTGCAGGGCTATCCCCCCCACCACCACCACCACCACCACCGCCGCCACCACAAACCATGGCTGCGGTTGCATAAGAACTGACGGCATCATGGTGGTTTTTGAGGAGCCCTGAGAGGGAGACGGGTGGAGGAGGCTTGGGTGGGATTTTGCCTGAAGGAGAAAAGAAAAGTTGGGGAAAGAAAAGTTTAGAGAAGGATTGAGGTGGAGAGTGAAGCAGAGACGGAACAAAAAGGAGGGGCAGATAGCAGAGCGTTGACAGATTGATTGTTGGCTGTGTGTGGAGGTTGAGTAGACATGGGGTAAGGGGGTGGCCTGGGGGATGAGTCAGAGTGAAGGAGAGTGTGTGTGTGTGTCTGCGTTTGTGTGTGTGTGTGTGACGCAGTAGGACGTGCATAGAGACTGAAATGCACTTACTTTATCTCTCCCTCTGCTCTCCTCCTCCTTCCACTCAACCCAGAAATATCACAAAACATTGCTGTGGATTGCTGTTTGGTGGTGTGTGTGTGTGTGTGTGTGTGTGTGTGTGTGTGTGTGTGTGTGTGTGTGACTCCAGAGAGATGCTCTTGGCCCGAGCAGTGCAGTGGGGGTCTAGCACTCAGTCACAGCTCTTAACAGTGACGTTGCTCTGCAGGACGGGCTGCTGTCTCTGCTGACACGTTCTCGTCCTGTAAACTGCACATCCCGACTGTCAACATGACTGATGTTATTCAGCCAAAATAGATTTGTCTTATGTAACAAACTGAGAGAAATAAGGAGTTTTAACAGGAATTCTTTTATACTGCCAGTGAACTCTGTGAACCCCATGAACTCAAAGAACCTTCAGTTTTTATTAATTTTCATAAGTGTTTGTTTTTAATTCTGCAATTATTTGAAGTAAGAAGAGAGGTGGATGAAGTGATGCACCCATCATGTTTAGTGCCTACCATACAAGCCTGTGGTGGCAGTATTATGATCTGGGGTTGCTTCAGTTGCTCAGGTCGAGGTTCAGCAATGTGCCCAAAAAACAAGGTCAGCTCATTACCTGAATATATTGAATGAGCAGGTTTGTCCATCAAGGGATTTTTTCTTCCCTGATGGCACAGACATATTCCAAGATGACAATGCAAGGATTCATCAGGCTCAGATTGTGAAAGAGTGGTTCAAGGAGCATGAGACATCATTTTCACACATCGATTGTACACCACAGAGTCCAGACCTGAACCCCATTGAGAGTCTTTGGGATGTGCTGAAGAAGACTTAACGTAGCGATCTGACTCTTCCATCATCAATACAAGATGTTGACGAAAAATTAATGCAACTCTGGACAGAAATAAATGTTGTGACATTGCATAAGCTTACTGAAACAATGCCATGGCAAAAGCATGCCATAATCAAAGCTAAAGACGGTCCAACGACTTTTTTCTTTTGGCCAGGCAGCGTACATTACACATAATAGACAATAGTTGCTGAAAACGTGTAAAGACTGAGACTATGTAATACTCTTTATGTTCAGGATTTTTTGGGCGGTTCTGAAACACGGCATGGTGACTTGCCAGAGCCATGGTTGCCCAACACTAAATAAGCCCTACGAACTGACACATGAACGACATGAACCTTCAGTGACTCTCTCAGTCCAAATGAACGATTTGATGAACAAATGTTTTGAACAAATCTTTTTGACAAACTGATTCTAGTGTTTCAGGACACAAAAAAGATCTACTTTTCTCATCACTAGCTCCAACAACCCAGTACTGAAGAAAACAGTACTATCCTGTCAGCGTTGTCTGGCTCTGGTGGCTCAAACATGTCTGGACAATAAAGCTGCTAGATGGAGCGTCCATGTTTCAGGTTGTTTTCAGGTTGTAGTGGTGTTTGACATAGAAACAGCAGGGCGGACGCAAGAAAAGATTTTTGTGTGCCTTTGATTTTGCACTTCTACTCGTTTGAAGTACCAAACAGAAGTCTTGCATTCATTTTTTGTTGAGTAAATATTTTGTTGTAATGGCGACATTTGCGTGCACATGAGTGAAGACATCATACTTACACTACAGGTTCCCTCATGCATCTGAACATTCGATTAGATTTTATAACACCTGACTGTACGAAATGACTTGAAACAAATACAGACACACCCTTTTTCTTGGATAGCACTCACATGCTATTACAAATACAGACACATGAATACATAATTCTACCCTGCAATGGGTTAAACAAACAAAGCATGGTCCTTTCTTCCTCTAACATCTATGGAATCAGTTTCACATCAGTTTTGGAGGGACAGTGAAGGAACTGAGCCATCCTGGTGCATTAAAACATAAAATGTATCCAGAGGGCTGGGCTGCACTGAATGGGCTGCACTCCACTGCAGTTAGTGTCTGACTTGTGGCTACAAACAACATGCGGCAAAACTTGTGTAACTTGAAATTTTGCAATGTTACATAGCTGAACATTGAACAAGATCTGGTGTAAAGGAAACAACAAGGAAGAAAAAGGTTTGAAAGACATCACATGTATGCACTCAAGAGTCAGCAACTCATGACTAAGTCATGTGGTTTTTCTCTTTGTGTCTAAAATCTGCCAGGTCATGGTGCCATGTTTGGTGTTTTGGTGACTTTCCTACTTTCTGGAATAAATGCAGGATAGACAAATTTCAGTTTCATTAATTCTATATGATTTTTAAGCATTTTTAGAGGACATGTCTTGGGCAAAGTGACTTCAAAGCAATGAGTAATGGCTGACAATTTACTATTAGTGTAATGAAACATGAACTACAAATTTATTAGCTTGGAACAGTGTTTTTCAAACTTTCTACACTGCGTACCACCTCAGAAAATACTGAGCTCTCCATGAGCCAGTTTTCTGTCTTGCACCATTTGGTTCTTGCAGGTGCTGTGGACACTTCACTGGCACTTCTTAAGTAGCCAGTAGCCAAAAGCACTTGTCTCTTTGAGTAATTCACATTTAGAGCCATGATTGCAGTGTTTTGGAAGCATTCATTTTCAGATGCTTCATTCTGCCGCTTTTAATTCTTCAACTATCTTGCGTCACAGTTTAACACATAATTACCAGTAATCATGGATGACGTATGTGTGGGTTACAAAAATGAATTCATTTGAAAAACCTGTAGTATTCTGATTAAATATTCTAAAATGAATTTATTTCATTTAAAAAATATATTTCCGACATTCTTCCATGTACTACTAGAAGAGCTTGCGTACCACCAATAGTACACGTACCACAGTTTGAGAATCTAGGGCTTAGAGGGAATATTGGTCCTTAAAGGAGGAATCTGTAATGTATAAAATATATAATGACCATGATATCTTATCAGAGATTAAGGAAACAGTTAAGCTGAAATACTTTGACAACAACACTACAGCTGTGGTGTCGTCCCTTGAAATTTCTATTTTGGCCTGCAACTTGTGTTGTTTCCCCTCAATCCCTCCCTCAAGTTCAAATTAATGCCAGATGTTCACCAAATGAGTAAGTGTCTGTTGGTGAGTCATAAGAAATCATCAAGAATCTTTTAGAAGTTGTAGATGTTTAGAACAGTTAAAATGATCAATATATTCATGGAGTCTGGCAGGCAGTGAGACAGGCAGTCACCGAACTTCAAATCCTGAGCGTGTATTTTCAGAGCAGTGAGCTTTTGTTTTCAGGATAACAGGCTTAACTTTACATTGACTGACAACTGACAGTTAGAAACAGCTGATCAACTCACAGTGCAGGACTCGTTGTCGCTTGTTATTGTCAAACTACAATGTTGTGCTCGTCTTGCACTCCTGCAGTGTTCCTGCAGCCTGCCTGAGCTTCCTCAAGTCTGAGGAGGAGCGGGCAGCGGGAAACAACTTGCTTCAACAATAGACGCTATATTAAGCAGGATTTCAAGCTACTTAATCTACAGTCTGTGGCTCCAATTTAGATTTCATTATTATTTTTTGGGTGCACAATCATTACATATAGCTTCTTTAGTGCATTGTTTTTCCTTTTCCAATTATGCACCAAAATGACGGCATTTTCAAACAACAAAATATCAGGGTACAAGTCCCTTTCAATGGAAGCAGACGACATGAAGCAAGAAAATGACGTCTGACACTTGTCACTGCGCTACAAATCAAAGTTGAGCTGGCCTCAACTTTTTTTAATCACTCCAATGACCCAGTGACGCATTTACCAATCATATGATTTTTTCCTTGACGTGAAAACTTTAGAAAGCCCCGGAATAAGGTACATCAAAAACCTCAACTTCCCCATGCCCAGTTGATGCAAAGTAAAAATATAATGCAGCAGCACCCAGCAGCACCTCGCCCTACTACACAGTTGTGCTCATGTGACGCAGAATACCCACAAGGCATCACTTGCTTCCTCATTCGCACCGCTTTTCTCACATTTCACACGTGCAGACACACACCCGAATGTTACAGCAGGTTATAGAATCCCCCAGTTGTAGTTTTATTTTTGTTACCGGCCAGATTTGGGTGCAGAGAGCAGCTTATCGCAGCAGCTGTGCGAGATAACAACCAGGAGAGAGCACAGAATTTTGAACGACAGCAGCAAACATGCAGCAGCAGATAAACAAAATCCTGTCCAGACACACAAATTATCAGTTGTTAACTGTTCAGCATCATTTTATCTGCCCTACTGTTAATGTACTATATCCTCTTATCTTTGGTCAACACTTTTTAACACTGTTACTGCTGTATTATGGATCAGGAGATAATAAAGGAGGGGGAGACTCACTAAAAGTGCAAGGAAACACTGAAGCTCACACACTCTCTGTTTTATAGGAGATATTATTTTGTTTGTGTGCCTGTTTGTGAGGCTTTTAGAGTGTTTGGGGATCATAGTGACATCACTGAGCAATGTTTCAGGTCCGCCCAAAAAATCCTGAACAGAGAACTCAAGTTTTCACATGTTTTCAGTCCAACATGTTCTATCATGTGTAACACATTTAGAAGAAAAACCCCCAACATACAATGTGTCCATAAGATACAATGCACACATGAACCATGGGGACAGTTTAGGGCCAGTATTGGGATGTGACAGGGTCAAGAGTCAGTACGTCAGCAGCGACAACAGTGCCGGAAAGTTTTGAAGACAAGCTAAATGGAAAAAAGTCTGTGTCCGTTACATGCACACTTGGCAGAGAATGTGGGGAAAACTTTGTAACACTTGGTTAATGTTGTGAAATGGTCACAGTCTGGCTAGGTTCAGGCGTGTCCGTGAATGTTCTCATTTGTCCAGGTCATTGTAATCTCAAACGTTCGAACAAACGGTAGAGTCACATAACTGTGAACAACTGTTGTTTTGGGAGGCCAAGTTGTTGAATCTCTTGGGCAGGGATGAAATAACATCACTGTAAATAGGAGAGAGGTTATGTCTCAGGCCTCCTCCTCTGTTGAGAGTGGGTTTCTCCACTTTAACATAGATGTCTTCTTTAACTCCTCTCTCAAACCATCTGTCCTCCCTGTCTAGAATGTGGACATTGCTGTCCTCAAAGGAGTGTGCCTTCTCCTTAAGGTGTAAATAAACAGCCGAGTCCAGGCCTGAGGAGTTAGCCCTCCTGTGCTGAGCCATGTGTCTCTTCAGTGGTTGTTTGGTTTCTCTGATGTATGGGTCATTGCAGTCCTTGTTGCATTGGACGGCATACAGCATTGGACTTTTTTGTGTATGTGGTGTGTGGTCTTTTAGATGTACCGATTTCTGTCTGAGTGTGTTGCCATGTTTGGTGCTTTTTGAACACCCTCCTCAGTTTCTCAGATCTCCCAGACACAAACAGGACCACTACTTTATTTCACTTGGTTTTCTTTTCCTCATCACTCTCAGTGTTGGAGTTCTTTCCTACCCAAGTTCTTTCCTACCTAGGTTTTGTCACCTAAACCTAGGCGACAAAACTACTTGGGTAGGTTTAGAACCACGTTATGAAGTTACATCATGAAGTACATTATGTAGGTCAAGTGATATCTCTGAACTAATTCACAAGATGAAAGTCACTTGACGAAATTCACGTAACGCTATGTACCTTACAACTTTTCCCAGAGTTTGGTTTCACAGGGGACATGAACCGCAGTCTCCTGAATAGTTCTGTGTTTGTTTGAGCCATCCATCCACCCCACCTCTGAAAATACAGATTTCTGCCTCTTTATATTATGTTGAAAATCCGATGCGTCTCATGCAGGTCACAGAGGGGTTTTACACTGAGTTCACTTGAAAACCCAGTGCATTACAGAGGGCCGGTGACAAAATGTCAAAGGCTAAGGCTACGAATTTCTATCAATCACTGGCCCAGTGGGACCAATTTTCCACAAAATACGCAAGTTCTCTGGTGTGCCCTTGAGTGGAATCTTCCAGTAACACAAATTCTAAACAGGCATGTATGAAGTCCCAGAAGCAGCTCTCTGCTCCGCTCCCCTTCAAATACATGCTGAGTCTATTTTTGACGGATGCCATGCCAATTAGCGCAGAGCAAATCGAATGGGCAGGAAGTAAGACAGAGAAAAGGCAGGGAGAATCCAGTTAATTTTCAAAATAAAAGACTCACAATCATACAGACAGACAGACAAAAAACTATTTAACCACGTAGGCTGCTTATCCATGGTAGAAAAAAAAAGCAAGGAAAATTAACCTAATCAACAAAATCTGAGCAAGTCAACATAAACAGGTGGGCAAAATGCTGCGCTGCTGAAATGCTTCTGAAACGTGGCTGGTGGGGCTTGCAGCTGTGCGGAGGATGGATCAGAACAGTGGTGCAGACATGCCGTGCTTGGTGAAATCATCCGATTATGATCACAACACAGCTGGTTGTCTACATGAATGTGTATCTACAGCTCCATGTTCAGACCCTGGCATGGGATGGGCTGTGACTGCTTCCCTTATCAGATTCATTACATTCAGATTGGAAAAGAAATTTTAACTTTGTTATGACCAAAAGCAGAAATATTTTAGAAGAAATACAACTTCTTATTACAAAAAACAAACACCGCACGGCTACAACCACAACTGCATTAAGGTGATGGAGGAAGATGGTGAAAAGAGTGAATCACATGGAATCAGTAACTGCTAATCTTAATTTGAGCACAGATGTCTTCATGGCAAAATTGATAACTTATCTCTGGAGACTTAAATATAATACACACTCTTTGTAAATAATAACAATAAAATAAAAATTAGACATAATGTGAGTGCAAATGAAGATTGAATGCTCTAATGCTTTATTTACCAAAATAATATGTCTGAATTGATAAGTGGGGGACCAAACTGTACTTATTCCATAGCTGCAGTTTTTTTGTTTTGGATTCTAATTTATTTTTGCTCATTTTGATATAGTATCCCTTGTTTTCAAACAAACTTGCTTCACTTGATTTATTTATTGTTGCTAATTGAATGTTTTTCTTTTTATTCTTTTCTATCTATAATTACTGCCTCTGTTATTGTTTTATTATGTATCGGAAAAGCAATTAATATATTGTGCCGAAAAAAAAAAAAAAAGAGAAAAGAAATCCCTCAGGGGAGAACTGTTAGCTTTGGACAATACAGAGGAAAGAAATCTTGTTTTTCCCTTCAGGCTGCTTTTGGAGCAGTGTGGTATTTGGGTGGAGCAACGTCAGTCAGATTGATGGAGGAAATTATGTGCCACAATGACATTTTTAGTAATCTGTGTTTCATTGGGGAGTTTAGCTGGTGAGATGCCTCGGCTGTTGTCATTTTCCAAGAAGCAAATACTGCTAATTTTGGGCAAAAATTTTGTGTGGAATTAGTCATATTTAAATCCTAGATGTAGCAATCCACTTTCATCAGTTACAATCCAGTTCTGATATCTGAATTTAGAATATATCTGATGATACTGATCCTACATTGATACAGCACTCATTATTATTATTATTATTATTATTATTATTATTATTATTATTATTATTATTATTGTTATTAGCATCAGTAGTAGTAGTAGTAGTAGTATGATTACATAAGGCTTAAATAGACATTTAGTCTGGAAAACTTGTGTAAACTTTGTGTAATGAAAGTTGTGTAATGGTTTCCTTCAACCACTCTGATGCTGTAGGATTGTGGCATGTGACATTCACATGTGCAGCTGATAGGCAGAGAGACGGCCCTTTTTGCATAATTTCCCATGATGCATTGCTTGAGAGTTTAAGTTTCCTATTTTGACTTCCAAAAGTGAAATATTATAGTTTGCCATGTGTTTGCAATATGTTTGTTCAGAACATAGTAATTTATGGTGTTGGTTTATGTTGTTGATTGTCATTGTACAGCTGGTTTATTGCTGCACCATGAGGGAGGCGGCTAGTACATTTTTTCACTCTAGCTGTGTTGTAATGCAGTAATTTAAAACACATTTCCCTCATAAACCATACCCATATAAATTATAAGTAAAATGTACTATTAACATTTCTGTTTGCACTACATTGACATTGTATGTATGAAGAGGAAAGATAGAGATCAATGGCGTGAGTCTGTTTTTACAGAATGCCATATGACACTATCAGACACTATCAATGTTGGATCAGATCAGTCCCATTTCTAATTTAGGTGCAGCAGAAAATATTGTTACCATGAGTTACCTAGTGGCAGTTTAAAAATCCTGTATGAGTAATACAGAAAAGACTGAAAACTAGATTTTAATAAGCCAAAACTAATAAGCCAATCAAATGACTCCAATGCCCTGATTCCATCTTTTTTTATAGGCTTACATATCAGACTGGGGCAGGTGTACAGATATGAAACTGACCTAAAACAAGCGTTTAAAAACCGATACCAACAGATTGTATTTCACTTCTTCACTGCCCTTGTCACAGAAATGCCACCTGTAACATAAACCATTTGTTTTTTGTCCTCAGTTCCTTATTCAGAGCCTTTTTTTGATTGCAAGTTTTTTAAATGTAGAGTTTAAAGGGACAGATCACCTCAAAATACATATTATAATGCTTTTCATCCAGATGGATATTGGAGACACTGACTGTAGAGATGTCTGTCTTATTTCCAACATAATTAAACTAGATGGCACTCAGCCTGCTGTGTTCAGACAAAGACAAAAAAAATACATTTGAAAAATTCAACACCGGTGTCTCTTTCCAGAAATCATGAGCCAGTTACACAAGATAATCCACAGATCTTGCTGTGACCAGTTTAATTTAGGAACTACTTTCTTTCTGGTAGAAAGAAAGTCATTCTGGTAGATTTCACTGGAGAAACAAAGTAGCTCCAACATGAAACTGCTCACAACAAGGTCTGTGGATTATCTCGGGTCATTATATCTGCAAAGACACATTATATGACATTATACTGGAGAGAAGACAGACATCTCTAAAGCAGATGTCTCCAAAACTAGATGCCTCACACTAGAACTATCTAGATGGATTAACAGCACTACAGGCAGTAGGAAAAATATGTATTTCCAATTCTGAGATGAACTGTCCCTTTAAACACCTTACATACCACCATACATGCAGAGCATATAACTAATCATTTATAATTTACAACATCATCACTCAGGGAATTCCCCCTCTACCAATATATGACCAAACTGTAGTTTCATCGTACCCTGCAGAGAGCTGCTGTAGTCGGATGCACTTCTCCATGTTGTCCACAGGGGGGCAGCGGTGTTACCACAGTGCTGCTCTCATTGCCATGACTGCAATGCAAGCCAAGGTCTCTTTCAAGGGCACACATCATATCTGCAAAGTCACATGTAGAGCAGGGAGAGGCTGTATGGGCGTTTTCAGAGCAGAGTCGTACAGAGCAGGAGACAATGCTTTTAGTCCAGACAAACTCATTGAAGAGATCTAACAATGACACAATAGTTCACACACTGCTGTGGTTGCAAATAATTGTGGCTAAAACTTTAGATAAGAGCAGAAATAAATGACAAGTACAGGCAAAGGGTGTTTAGCAAGACTGCTGACGTGAATGACTTTATTTTACTGTCTTTTCTGAACAACTGGTAGATGTCAATAGCTTTTTTTGGTCTTAAAAATGATTTTCTACAAGGGAAATGGCAGTTTCCTCAGGTAGAAAGTGTGTTGTGCTGAGAATGAGCAGAAGGGCATTCATAACTCTCCTCCAGCCTTACCTTTTTATAGCCATCAAATATGCATGGACCCTCTGAGTGTACATATAATGTATTCACAGATCTCTGGTGCACTGCAAAGCTCGCTATCAGCAGTTTGTGTGTGTGTGTGTGTGTGTGTGTGTGTGTGTGTGTGTGTGTGTGTGTGTTCATCTCGAGGATGAGACACAAAACATAATCAATAAACACTGATTCATTGTCTTGTGGAAGAAGGGAGTTACAAAGGAGAGCTGTAGTGAGTCTGTTGGTGGGATGTTCTGTGTCTGTCAGCAATGGTGTTTTTAAATACATCATATAAGGTTCTTTTCAGAATAATGTATCGCTATACCTCGAAATCATTATTGTCACAGTCATTGTTAGTTGGTATAAAGAGGCAAAGCCCCTCCCCTCCTCCAGTTGACCACCACGAGACCTTACTTTGGAAAAATATGAACTGCAGTCAATGCGACGAGACAAATAACTTTTTGATCCCATTTGAACTGTGCCATGACATACACATAATGTTTGTCAACATAAAATCCACCACCAGTCATGTTTTTAACAATATAAAATGGTCTGCAAGAAGTAATAAATTGTAATCTTTTTTTTTTTGCAAAGTAAGTTCAAATATCTTGTTAAAATTGATTAGATATAGCTCTACACTTTGCCTTCATTTAATATTCAAGGATTCATAAATATGCAAAGTGTTTGCCCTCTCCACGCCCCCAAACCCCCCAACCTCCACCCTTGTCCTTAAGTAGCTGCAGCTGGCTTCTCCTCTGTTTTGCTAGCTAATTACGGTAACTAGCTACGTCCGGCTCCTCCTCCTGTGGGTGGGGCATCACTGCGAACGACATCTATGGCACCACCGCCTTGACTAACAGGGTTGGCTTCTTTTGTTTATGACATCCTACACCCCAACCAGACTGCCCTTCTCACTGTAGTTTCAAAACAAGAAATGCTCAGATGTGGCGTTTGCCGCATATTTTGCTCCTGATATGTCTTGTAACACATGAAAAGCACCACATGGACATGTAAACAAGGTTGAAAAGTGAGATTTTCACTGGAGTGAAGTTAAAAAAGTCGCTGTTTGTCTTAAAACTGTTGAAGTATCAGTCTATGAAGACTGATAATTAGAAAGTCTATGAAGTTGTGTACATGACATCATGACCTATCTGCAAAAGCTAGTGTTGGTCACGTCAGGGTATTTGACTACCGATATTTGACTATCATTCATTTTTCTTTTTCACATGGGGCACACAGGACGGAGAGGGACTCCAGCTCTCGATGTGTTCCTCAAAATTAAGCCCACATCTCCCATAAACCCCACTGCTCCCTGTTCCCCTCGTGTCCAACAGTGACTTAAAGCAATAGTTCACTCAAAAACGAAATTTCACGCAATATCTACTGACCCCTGTGCTGATGTGATGATGGGTGAAGATCTCCACTTCACAAAACACTCCTGGAGCTTCAGTGGAAAACAGCGTTGCAGCCAAATCCAGTACAATTGAAGTGAATGGTGACCAGTTTTAAGATGTACAAAAAGAACACCAAAAAAACACAAAATGTCTCCATACTGCTCGTGTGGTGTAATCTAAGTGTCTGTAAGCTGCGACATTAAAATTTGATCCAAAAAGACACCATTTACACCATGTTGGTGTTGGTGTCGCCCAAGCAGCGCGACACAAGATAAACAAGATCTCCCAATACCTTCACATCTGTGTTGACATGCTACCTGGAAGTGACTCAGACAACAGAGAGAGATCTGCTCAGAAATAGTGACTTGTTATGCGCACAGTTGACTTAGCAAACTTTCAACAAAGAAGAAAATGTCCGAGGACTTCGACATAGAAGAGGATCATCATTCTTTGATGTAGCCACACCGCTTGGGTGAGAGCCTGTGTTCCCGCTTCAGGTGTGTGCACACGGATCAGGTCTGAGAGGCTACAGTTGATATTTAGGCTACAAATATGGTTTAAATGTTGTCTTTTTACTCAGTCAGTACTTTCAACCACCATGTTTGACCAAATGCTAGCTCCTGTTATACAAAAGTATTAAGACCACAAGGTAAATGCAAATGGATCAATTGATAAAGTTAAAATAATCTGAAAAGGGCTCGTAGTGATGAACCTGCACAAAATTATCATGCAATTTTGCATAAACCCTCAGCTTTGTAGAACTTCAGAGTGAGTTTGCCTGTTTACCTTTTTGGGTCACTCTCATCAATATCATAGCGTCATTTTTGGCTTCAGAAAAAGTTTCATAAACATATTCTGATCTGCTAGTAGCAGCGACAGCAAATTCTCTAGGTTTCATTCATTTCACTATATCCATGTTTGCCCATCAACATTACTGTAAACTAAAAGATGAGGAAGAAGAAGACATGAAGCGTCTTTTGCTTTGTTTTTTAGTGAGTGTTTCTTGTGAAACTGCACAGCTTAAGACGTAAAAAATGATTTTCCTTGCACGCTCACTCTCTCTCTTTCATTCTATGGGAATGGACATATGGGGGGCATGCACACACACACACACACACACACACACACACACACACACACACACACACACACACACACACACACACTCCCATGGACACATAGTGACACACCCTTTCTCATTGGACATGAGCCATGGGTGGTTACTGTAAGACTGCTCTGTCAGCGCAATCTTTATCACCGAAGGCATGGATGGAGTGTGTGTGTGTGTGTGTGTGTGCGTGTGCGTGTGCGTGTGTGTGTGTGTGTGTGTGTGTGTGTGACTATAAGAGAGTGAGGGACTTGGGCGACCCACACATAAAATTAAAGGTGACCGCACCTCATAAAGCTTCTAACTATGACCTATTGAGTATTGATCACTGCACCGAGGTCTACTTTAATCAGCAACGCTACACACACACACACACAAACACACACACACACAGATACATGCGGCCATTACATGTATTGCTGATGCAGTTTTCTTCTCACTATTATGTAAAGACCCCGCAGCTAAATTAGTTAATGATGGCATAGATAGATAGAGAGATGCATGTGTCTCACAACACCCACTGGTCTATAACCGTAGCTAATCTTACTGTCAGCATCGTAGTGCAGTGAAAATTATGTCATCCTCCAAAGACTCAAACTCTAATTTAAATAAACAGAAACAAGTAAGATCATCTGCTAACTTTAGCTATACAGACTAATCACTAACATTAGCTTCACAGACAAAACACTAACGTAAGCATTACAGACCAACCACTAAATTAGCTACACAGATCAAGTGCTAAATAACTACTAAGTAACTAGCTACACAAATAAACCACTAATGTTAGCCTCACAGACCAACCATCAACATCACCTACACACACCAAGTGCTAACATTAGCTACAGACAAACCACTAAATTAGCTGCACAGACTAACAACGAGCATTAGTGATATTAGCTACACAGATCAACGTCAAATATTAGCTACAAAGACTAACCGCTAACGTTACCTACAAATACCAACTGCTAATGTTAGCTAGCTACACAGACAAACCACTAAATTAGCTCCACAGACCAACCATTAAATTAGCTACACAGATCAACTGCCAACAGTAACTACTCAGACCAACCGCTAATGTTAGCTACACAGACCAATTGCTAATTAATGTAGCTAATATTAGCTACACAGACCAACTGCTAATATTAGTTACAGTTAGCTACACAGTCTAACGGCTAATGTTAGCTACAGAGACTAACCACCAATGTTAGCTACACAGAGAAACTGCTGGGGTAACAACAGAAGCCCCAGAGTAAGATTAATTAAATTTGAGTGTGAAGTGTGAATAGTAGAGTTAACAAAGTACACTGTAAAACAATTAAACCTAACAACAAACATAAAACATTATATTGGGCTAAATAATTTCATCATATTTGGTATTAAAGTAAACCAAAATTAAATGAAAGTTATCAAGTTACATTATTTTAATGTTCAATGTATCAATAACATTTTCATTGTAGCTTCTTTTCTTTTGATGACTAGTACTTTGTAGCATTTTGTTTAGAGAAGCACTCTGCAAAGATATTTAACATATTATTATTATGACTCTCAGGAATATGGGTGCTAATGTGGCGAGTTTATCCTGCCAAGTTGGACAACAGAGGGTTTTCTAATTTAAGGAACAGCGCTTTCAGCCAAACACTCTCGGCTATTAATTAGGATGACTTCACAGAACAGCCAACAAACGTGCACACTCACACACACACACACACACACACACACACACACACACACACACACACACACACACAGATACATGCTTTCCACTGTCTCTTTTCTGTGCTCTTTCTCACTTGTTGGCTCTCTCTTTGATGCTCCCGTGCTCATAAGAGGGCACACACACATATTCATATACGCTTAGATGCACACACACACACACACACACACAGACACAAGTAGGCACTCTAAGCTGGCGGTGGTGAGTCTCATATCTCATGCATCACTCTCCATGCTGGCTCTCCTTCGTCTCCTTGTTTTCTCTTCTCACCTGAATCAGAAGTCTGTTCAGCTCTGCACTCGTTCCAGCTTTTCTACTCCACCAACAGTTCAGACAATACCAGGCTGGACGCTTCAAATGTGCTTTTAATACAGGTTAAAACAAAGATCTGTGTTTTGATGTCCTGTCTGAATAGGCATTAAAAGATTAGGTTTGGGCTGAAAGGGTAAAAGTCACATTTCCCTTTGCTGCCAAGCTTCCAGTAGCACACCAAACCTCCCCTCTATCAGGACAGTTTTATTGACAACACACCTTGCAAAAATATCAGAATATGTGCCTTATTTCCATAATTTTTTGTCTTTCATCATTGATTGTACACAACTGTTTTCCCTCTTGTAGAATAAAAGTACAGGTGGCCTTGATCCGTTCAGCACCTCGTGTGTAAATGACAGTAACCTCCGCTGGTTTACCTCAAAGGAGCATCTGTTTGGACAGGGGCGATGTGTCAGAGGTGCTCTGCAGGAAACTGCCTCCAGTGCAGTTTGTCTCCTCAGGCGAACACGACACTTTGGGCCCGATCCAACTCCCTTTGTCTGTCTTTGGGGTGGGCGCGCAAGAAAGCAGAACCACTATGTGATGATAAGCTAATGTAAGCATTCACAGCTGAGCCAGCTTTGACTGACCTGCTGCACTTTCACCACTACGCCATTTTGAATTTGTGATGAATCGTCAGACTTCATTCAAAGTCCCAGGTTTAAGATTTATGGGGATTTATTGGTATGTTTTCAAAAGTGTATAAGGTATAATGAAATAATGAGCCCTTTATATCTTTATGAGCCCTTTATGTTTCTACCGTAGCCGGGATTGGACAGACCAAACACTAGTTCTAGATTAGAGACAGTAGCACCGATATGTATATTATAAGGAACTAGATGGCAGTCCAGTCCAGTGAGAATTTCTTGCCTAGCACATGAGCTGAAATAGTTTTCTATCTTCCTGGTTTACTTTCTAGTTATATGGCCCACTGAATACATGCAGTAGTGTTTCCCCCCTTGCCGTCACCTTCGAGTTCCCACTCTGCTCATAGACATTACATAATAGAAAGAGTCATAACTGACCTTGACTGCAGTTCAAGGTGTCCCGTCAGAAGTTTTACAGACATCCCTTTTGTAGTGGTGACTTATGGGGAAAATGCATTTTGGGTCGGTGGGGAATTTTTTGCTGCAAGGCTGCAAGTAACTGAGCAGTAACAACCTGTCTAATTCTATGATAGGTCTAGGATGTGACTACGTCCTGCAATGAAAACATACAGGCATTGTAGCTTCTTCCAAATCCTGTGTAGCCCAAGGCAATAAAAATGTAGTTTACACTTTAGAACGCTAGTTGTTGCTGTCTTCTGAGTATTAATAAGTCCAATCAGTGATAACAAGTACAATGATAAAAAAAAAAAAATTAACCAGGTTAAAAAAACTGTTAAAATACATAAAAATCTCTTTTTCAGTGGTGACCTAGCCAAGAAGGCAACAAAGTTTCATGTGGAGTTCAAAATAATGCAAAACCTTTGCTATTTACTTGTAGAGAATGAATAATTTCAAGGAGAATCAGACCTGGTGACAGCCAGCAAGAATACAGAAATAACCAGTCTTTGCATAAATGGTCTTGTTAATTTATATAGAAACATCAGTACTAATTTGAAACTGTTTCATAACCAGTTAAAAACATGTTGTAGTAGCTTTAATGTGAGACATTCGATGGATGAAAGGAGCAGAAATGTAATATATTTAATGTTAATGTTACAGGTTAACAGATGTTTTCCCCAGGACTATATAGTATAATGAGTTTGGAAATTCTAGAGAAACATTTGAATGCTATTTGGTTCATTTGTTATAGTGTAGTCATCAGACCACAACTATGGAGCCCCAAAACTAACGAAAGGTAGTAAAAGTATATCAGACAAATCAAAAATATTAACTGAATACCACAAAAATAAGGTAAAACAAAATCAGCAAGCAAACGCTAGTTATCTAGCTAACACTACTTTATAGTTTTTAGTTTAGTTTGACATTTTAAGAATACATAAAAATCACACATCTACTAAGAGCCTGTTTACACCTGGTATTAATAACATGCATCTTGTATGATGCAATCTCAAGTGAACAGCTCTACAGTACAGGTACAGGTGTGACTGCACAAAGCACGCATTGAGAGCTAATTGCTCAGCCCATGTTCTGTGGTGGTCCCTAGAGTCCTTAAAAAAAATCTGCAAACTTTGACTGTTTTGGTGAGTTTGACATTTACAAGTTTAAATGAAGTGTGTTTTCTGAGACGTTAACGAGTCAATTAAGCTTGCATTAGTTTGGTAAAAGAGTTCACTGGATGTAGTGAACATACGAAGCATGCATAACATAGTGAAGTTGCACATCACTATGCTATGTCGCTGAGACCCGAGAGGACCAGAGAAGGTGGGTGGGGGGACGATGGTATCCCCAATCACATCCCATCCTTCCCGATTCCCTTTACTGTTCCAAGTAAAATACTTTCATGCTGAATTTATGGTGTGATCTTGTTAGTGAAATGATATATAACCGACTAAAACTAGTCTACAACTTAAACACTTCAAATGGCTAAAAATGACTAAACCTAAATGGCATTTTAGTCAAAAGATTATGACTAAAGCTAAATCAAAATTTCTGACAACATTAACATTGTAGGTTCTGCTACATGCTTGGAAGGGGAGGGTGAGGGGAAGTGCTTGCAATCTGCAAGTTCTATGCTCTATGCCACTAAATCCTGCACACTGGTCCTTTAAGATGGTTAAAGTTGATAAGATAAAGTGGCAAACTACTGACGATGTGAATCACGTTCTCATCTATTTTTCACTCTCTCTATATATATTTTACTGTTTCCAATAAAAGATGCCATGAAGTATAAAAGAATTATTAGAGTTATATTCAAGGAAGTAAGTGCATTGAGGTACTAGCAATGATTCTTTAGTCGTCCTTCAGATGGGTATAGAAGAGTAAATTCTGTTTTCGTCACTGTTGCCTGTTTTTAACTACTTTGGGTTACGAGGGCAGGACAGTCCCATCTGCATAACACTATGTCAGAGCTAAAAAGCTTATCACAGGTTTTGTACAAACACTGTATCTTAAATCTACTCAGAGAAATCTAAAATCTGTGCTGTTTCTGTCCACTGCACTACCTTCATGCTCGTATTTGTCTGTGTGGTGGGCGTGAATCCAGCTCCCACCGTCCTGTCACGTTCCTCTCTTCCCTGCATTGCTCCGTGACAGTTCTACTGCACTAGCTTTCTAGGGCACGATGCGCTCCGCTCTGGATGCTTTCCAAGTGTTTTTGTAGAGGAGAGTGGGGGGCCCAGCCTCCTGCAGTATTTTATTCCTATTTCAGACAGGTACAGGGGGAAGATACAGACGAGAAGCGGAGGCAGAGAGAGAGAATTTGCACTGCTCACGCCCTGCAGTCAACGTGTGTGGACAGTACAGTCCAGTGACCGGACCTCCGGGGGCACGGTGAGGACACACACTCCGCTGTGAGTCCAGAGCACCTGCATTTACTATAGAGAAGTCTGGTCCTGGTCCTGTTTTTCCATCGACAGACGGCACAGTGATACCTGCTGCACTGTGACCGTCCCTAAGCTGCATCCTTCCTTTCCTTTTGTCCCACTTAATCAGGGCCATGTGAGGAAATCCAGTTGAGCACATACAGTAACACTTGTGTGTGTTTTAAACACAAGCGAGCGTCGTCTCTTCACTCTGGAGTGTTTCCAGTCGTCACACTGAGCTGTTTCCTTCACCACCTCTTCGGCCTGCTGTTGGACCTCAGGGAGCAAGTGATCTCTTGACACCACAATATGGCTACCTATGATGTCACGCTTAAGTGAAAACCTGTAATGTTTTTCATGTGTTGCAGTGTCCTGGCCTCTTAATGTTGTTATTTTTCTGTTACCTGCCTTAAAGACTAAAGATGTAAATTAGCATTCTTGCTAACTCAGCCATATTTACATCATCTATCATAAACAGATGTTCATTAAAGTGGTCTGTCTCCGTTAAATAAATAAATAACAAATACATAAATTAATTTATCTTAATATTGGATTGAGCACTTATGAGAATCTATATATCTATAGACCTTGGATGTATTAAACTATTTCAAAGACAAAAATGCAGAAACAATATCATTAAAAGAAAGCCATGCAAAAATGTCCACAAGCCGAAACTTTCACTCCACTGAATTTTGAATTTTGTTTTAGGGACACCACCGACATTTCTCAATGTTGGAATGTTATTTCTCATTTCTGTGTACAAACTGATAAAATGTTGAGATAACAGAAAATATTTTTCACATCTGAGACATTCCTCCCTAAAGGGCCATCTACTACAACTATAAAAATATTAGTTTAAAAATTGTAACTAAACTGGATGGTGGTGTCCACACCTGAAACCACAAAGCTGTCTGGACTCCATCAACATCTCCATTGAGCTACATCTGATAGCTAACATTAGCAAAATGCTAGCTAACTAGCTAGTTAATCTGCATCAATTGTTAGCTTTCTAGTTAGCGAGCATTTTACTTAACACTAGCAAACCCAAAGGTAGAAGAAGTAGTTTGGATCTGTGAGTTGCAAGATGCATCTACTCTATGCATTGTTTTCTTGGGAAATCCTGCATAATGATAAGATGAGTTAGTTCTCAGAAACATCAAGCCCAGGACACAGCAAATATGTACAGGAAACAGGAAAGGATAAATTTGACTGTGTTTCTTATGGTTACCAAACTTGCTCAAATGTTATTGGAGCGCAGAGCAAAAAGAAGCAGGAAATAGAACAGGTCAGTTACACTTACTTGAATTACTTTGAGGTGAAGGAATCAGGACTAAAAAATATACTGTAACGCTAAAGATAAAATAACATAAATGTGGATATAAATCATTCTCATCAGATGGTTCGGTATTAAATAGAGCACTGCTGAGGTCACTTCCTAATTCTTGTCTCTTCTCCAGGTCTGGTTGTTGTGTAGTTTTATTTGTCAGCTGTTAATTGTCTTGTGGACCTGCACCATGGCGTCACCTGTGGCGGTTAGATGTGGGACTTACCTGAGAAGCCTATAAAGTCAGCAAGGTATTCAGGTATTCTGCGAGCTGCTCAGTTCATAAAGCTGTTACATCACATATTGTAAATCCCCGAGTCAGTCAGTCAAACAGTCAGTCATTCAGCCTTTCAGTCAGTCAGACTACTCACTGCATGAAGCCGTGAAGCTGTGATGTCTTTACGCATTGCAGCAGTACACACCTCCCTCTGTCTAGGACTTCAGAGGTCCTCTACGGGTTGATGGACTCACACACACACACACACACACACACACACACACACACACACACACACACACACACACAGAATTACATGCAATCCCTCCTCCTTCTCCCTGCCTTTGCCTCCTCCTTTTTCCCTCTTTCAGTGTCTCTCGGGACCTCAGAGTGCAGCAGGATGATGGACAGCAGACTAATATACAAAGCTAACGACTCCTCCCCTCTGACTTCACAGACCAGCCTGACAGAGGCCACTGTGCCCTTCACATGGAGGAATATGTCCAACTACAGTATAGGGGAAACGTTGGCGGCAATGTGCCCTAAAAGCATGAGCATAAAGAAGAAGGGATAATGAAATCATTAATATTGTAATCTGTACAGTGAAATATGAATATGGCGCCTGTGCACAGAGAGGTTTGAAATTTTATAGTCATGCAGTCACTTAAGACCAAGCTTGGAGAGCAATGGATTACATATAACAGGATTATGTAATTAAGATACAAAAGGGTAACTGTATTCTATTGCAGTTGCAAAAAATTGAGACGAAATTATACTATAGATAAATCAAGTAAAAATGGGGATTATTGGCATTATTATTCCAATTTTAAAATACTAGTGCTAGTCCTTGCGTCCAGTTGTGAAAATACTGTGATAATGCAAGAACTTGACACCTAATTTAAAGAAACATTTATAGGTAAAACCATCCACTAGCTACACTGAACAATGGCTAATGTTAGCTATATTAAAAATTCCCCACCGGCCCAAAAAGCATTTTCCTCATAAGCTACCATGGCTTCTTCTATAATGAATTTTTGATCCATGGAGGTTTTATATTTGCAAAACTTTCCTCAAGCCAAGAAAAGGGATTTAAAAATCTGTGACGTCATGGGCCGAGCAGGAACTCGGGCAAAGGGGGAAACACTATTGTGCATATTCAGTGGGACATATGACCAGGAAGTAAACCCAACTAGACTAGGAAACTTTTTGCCTTACGCACCAGGTGAGCAATTTTCAGTGGACTGAATGGGTGCCATCTTTGTGTGCTGTATTCATTATAATACATCTATGCCACTAATTTTAGCTACACAGAACAAAAACTAATGTTAGCTAGAAAAACTGCTTACTTTAGCTACACAGCAATCAAGTTAGCTAGCTACACAGTCAATATTACTACTACTGAGAAATATTTTGGGACTGTAGGTGGTGATTCCAGGATGGTCTGTGGGTAAAAACATAAACCCTAGAATAAGTTTATGACTGTTCACCTGACATTTGAGTGTGACGTGTGAATAGCATAGCTAACATTGAATATTTAAATGTGAATAATTACTGCTATTAATCTACATGAACATTCACACATAACAAAGGAAGTTATAGCTGGACAAACCTTACTAAACCTAACAACAACTATAAAACAATAATAATAAAACAATATATAAACTATTTCCTCATATTTGGTATGGAGGTCATCTGAAAGTAACAGATAGTAGTCAAGTTATGTTACTTTAATATTGTGATACTTTCATTAGTTCATTAATGACATTTTTAACAGCTAATTAGTAATTGTATCAGAATACATTTTTAAGTAACCCTCCCAACACTGCTAAAGATCAAATAATATTACTTATATATCATCACACCACATATTTTTGAAAATGTGTGTGTTAAGTCTCAGTTTCAGACTGAGAACCTCAAAAGCTGCTTTTGATTTTTCAGAGAAGTGGGAAGTGGATCACGGCGGCCCTTTATCACCATGCAGATCATTACAGGTACCTTTAACAACACACATGAGATGATCCTTTGTGCTATTTTAGGACAGTAGCTGTAAAAACTTGCTTGGGTCTGCAAGGGGATAGGGTGAGAGCAGGGACGTATTATGGTTTAGCAAGGATGGTGTCAGCTTTGCTAAAGGACACTGGTGAAAATTGTCTTCACAGGCTAAGGAGCGAAGATCAATGCAGTGTGTTCATCCAGTCTAGCTGTAGGAGGGTTCATCTGAGGGACAGACCTCGTCAGTTATCGAGAATTAAAATGGTGTCTCATAAAGCCAATAATCTTTGCACAAAATGTGTCATTATGTGAAAAATACAACACAAGCATCAGGAAAACATTAAATAGTGCAGTGGACATTATCTGAGGTTTTATAGGTGATGAATGGACATACAAGTGCAGGACTTTCAGACCCAGTGGCCTAATGGATAAGGCATCAGCCTCCGGAGCTGGGGATTGTGGGTTCGAGTCCCACCTGGGTTGCATTTGTGTAAAGCACATGATCAAGACATGACCATGCCAAGGTGAAGTTGGACAAGGAAAATGTGTATCTTGAACGGCTTAAATGGGTACTTCACCTGTTTTGAAGTGATGTGTATGAGATATTTATCAATAGTCGGGGGGCTGTGTCTCATTAGTTGTTCACATGCCCTCACTAGAATCCCCACCGCCATCATAAGTGTCGTTCCATTTGTCTGTACAACCGAAGAGAACTTGGTGAGATTGACCCTCGGAGGACTGAGGGAGCAAGGTAAGAGTGACGTGTATCACCTACAGTGCACTGCAGCAATGCATATATAAAAGTATTTATTTATTTATGAGGGACAATGAATGTTAACGGACACTATGCACATGGAAAAAAATGCTATTCACACAAATCACAAATAGACATTTCCAAATCAGAAGCTGATGCAGCTCATTACCAAGTGCAGGAGATGCCTTCACCTCAGTGAGATGGGTATATTTAGAATAATTTCACCGCTTTATCTTTTACAGCAGGAAACCAACGCTATATGAGCTATATGAGCCAAATATCACTCTCTCCAAACCCATCAGACTTCATTGGAAAAATCGTTTTATCTTGCACAACACTAGAGCTGCTAGTCAGCTGCTGCCTCAAAGAGCCAAATAAATACATTTGAAAAACATGAAACTGCTCACAACAAGGTCTGTGGATTAAATTGAGAATTGGAAAGAGACACTGGTATTGAGTTTTTCAAATGTATTGTTTTGTTGTTTTCAGTGCCACTTGACTTGTTCTATTTAGTCTCATTATATTGGAGAGAAGGCAGAAATCTCAGCTAATATCTCTAAAGCTCTGCCACGCAAAACAAAAGAGATGGATAAAGATGGATAAAGAGCACTACAGGCCAGAGTATGCCACAGCATGTTTTTTTTTTGTATTGGGGGTGAACTGTCCATTTAAACTGATATATTTTTAACTAAAATATGACATGCTGCTGACCATGTTCACAGCAATACATTGCTTCTTATTCCAGAACTCCTGCTCCTCCTCCAAACTGGGGCCATGTTGACCATCTTACTGTAGGCAATACTCTGACTATGGAAAAATACGTCATACAAGCCCTTTTAAGGTGGGATTCTCTTATGTGCAGGGCCAAATCCAGCACTTCAACACAAACCAATTTTTGGAAAAGATTAACTACTTTGCATGTGTGGCAGTATTATCAGTTTACTGTTTTCCACTGAAAAACATATCCCCTTCATGCCGCAATTATCAGACAACATATAAACATATATAAGTTAACAGACACTACTAAATGCCACATGAGCAAGAATGCATATAAAAAGAGCAGGGAAAGTAATTGGATGGACCGTTTACAGGACAATATTTAACCTTTAAAATGACAGTTCTTTATTAAAATTTAGGTATTCACACAATGCAACAGGCTTCATGTTAAAGCAGTCACTGCTTTCATCCCAAAAGTTTTGGTCTCTCTCTCTCTGGTCCTAAGTGCGTGTCAGACAGCTGGGGTGTTAATGCATGTATGATTAAAGGTCCCTCCACGCATCAGACCTCAAAGGATGTTTTTGGCTGCCACTGCACACATGGTTCATCCTCCGAATAATCTTTCTCGAGGTAAATCAGTGTACTTCAAAGTGACTGCGTCCTCGTGGCATTCAGCTGACATTTTGCTGGCTTGCATATTATATCACAATAAATGGGATTTGATACATGTTCCTTATATATCCTCTGGCGTGCCTCAGTAGTTGATACACCATGAATCAGAGGGGGTATAGGGACCATGAGGTGGAGTGGCTTTCTCCTTGTCAGCAAAACTGTCCTTTATGTACAGAGGTGACTGCTAAATGAGAGACTGCAATGATGAAACATGCATGAGCCACATTTTAGACTCTTTGAATGCTCTGTTTATGGGAAGATAAGATGAAAAAGATTAATAATAGCTCAAATATGTCAGAAAATACAAGCATCCAGGTTCCTATTCAGAAAATGGGTCTGGTGCCATGCTACTAATGGCAGGTAACTATAAATGAATGCATTCAAAAAGATCTTGAAAGGATTTCAAAGGGCCATTCAGCGAGGATCTACTGATGCAGACGCCTAAATCGCTGCCTCTTTTGCCACATCCTGCCTCCAGAAATGGCTGTCCTGTGACATAATCCACCTTTCATTTGACTGCAGCAGCACCGACAGGCAGAAGTTCAGCATCCAATAGTGGGCTGTATTTCAATATCAGCTCCTTTTTGTCCCGGGGCAACGGCTTCAGCAGATCAGATGCAGGTAAGTATTTCCATGGTGGTGATGCACAAATACAGAATGGGTGAACTAGAAATACCTTTGTCATGAGCAGTGGTGGACTCAAGCTGTCTGAGGGGCAGGGACGAAAAAAAGGGCACCAGCTGTATTTGGAGGGGCACCAGCGAGGCAAAAGTCATGATGCACTTTGCCACATTTTGTCCTTAGTTGAGCTCTCTTCCATGAGAAGATGTATGTTTACTGCTGCACAGTAATACAGTTGGCAGGTGTGGTATGGTAGCATGAAAATATTTCCTACATGATATGGTCACAACAAGGTCTGTGGATTAGCTTGAGTAACTGGGTCATGATTTCTACTGTTGAGTATTTTTTTGTTGTTTTTTTTCTTTTTGGTGCTTTGAGCACCACAAGCTGAGTGCAATTTATATTCAGTTTGAGGTTATAGTAAAAGGGCAAGACATCTCTATAGCTGACAAAACACAGCTCACATCAAAACAAACTAGATAGATAAATAGCACTATGGTTAAGAGGAAAATATGCATTTTTTGATTTTGGGACAAACTCTCTCTTTCAGACCAAAGTAAGTGATTATGCTCACACAGCGGTACAGTTTTTTGGCACAATTTACAATATGTGAAAGGTGCACCACTGCCCACCATACAGTTTTCAGCTCCAAAATCTTCATCCTTTTTGTAAAATACAGTTTTCAAATATGCTTGAGAAGATGTTTTACATGAAAATGTTCAAAATAATTAAGTGGAAATTTGAAGAGAGCAAGAAAAACAGCACAGCAGCTGTGTTTTCATGTGACAGCAGTGCTATGCTAATTTGCCCTTTTTTGAATGGCATGCAGTCCCTGTGGAGCTCTGCCATACATATTTTGGTATAAAATGCTAATGCAGTTTTCAAATGACAGTCACTGCAATTGTTTGTGTGTTTCATAGGTTGCCACAGCATCAGTATATTCACAGTGTGTCCATTCCAGTAGCATCAGGCATAGATAGGTAACTTTGTCTGTTTTGGCACATACTCCTAGTGACTCATTACCTGGAAAGAGACCACATGCTGACATGTGGTGCATTAAGTAAAATACAAAGTTTTGAACTCCTGTTGTGAGACTAGCAAAGATTGAACATACAACAATGAAATCGGATCACACAACACAAAGAGACAGAACAGCACGGGGTGCCAGATTACCACCTGGCTGTTTGAACATTGTGCTATTAAAAGTGCAAACTGTTCACAGAAAAAAAGGGAAATGTTGTTAAAAGTCATAATAGTTTACAACACTGCAGAGCCTGGTTGCATAAACCACCTCAAGTTTCAAACTTTGCCTTAAACAAAATATTTCCCTAAACTGAGGGGTTCACTAAGGAGTGTTTCATAAAGCCTTGTAGGTTGTCTCCTGCACGAAGGACTGTAACTATGACTGTATCTTATTTATTTGGTTCTGCATTACAGAATTGTTCTAACACAAGTGAATGGTGGAGTCTTGACCACAACTTTATAATTGAGGTGTGGACTCATTCAAGGTATGGTTATAGTTGTAGTGATAGCTATAGCTACAGTTATGGTTATAGTTATAGTTGTTGGTGTGGATGGTCCTTTACTTTAAATATACAGCAAATTATAATTTCAGTTACATAATAATCCTTTACTTACATCGTTCTTTAATGTTACTTGACAGTTTAATTACTAACATTACACTATCATACAGTTTATTACATTACTGTGTTTAAATTTTGTATTTAAATGATAATTCAATCACAACTAGGCTATACCAGCTTCAGGTATTGGTCCGATACTGTCCTCACGTACTCATACTCCCACTCATAAAACTACTCCACACTCCACCAAAGGAGGCTACATACAAAAGAAAACAACACACATTTAAAAGTACTCATCAAACAGCTGGTTCAAACTAAGGTCCCAACTCTCACTGGACATATAACCAATCATACTTGAGAATAATGGGGTAATAATGGGGCATTTGGGTTGGCCAAGCAGATTTCAGGGTTGGCCAGCGCCCCCTCCTCCTGCTCTAGAAACACCTCCTCCGATGGGTTGGTGTGTCTTCTTATCTCCTCTTGCTCTTCAGTGACCATAAAGTCAACCAATGTCTTCTGTTCCATGAATTATTTCACTTTTAAAAGACTGTTATGGGTCCCTCAACATTTTCTGAGCAAAATGGTGACTAAGGACCTTGCAGCAATGCATGTAGGAATACTTAAGTAGCTAAGAGTAAACAATTAGAGATTAAAGGATTTTCCCTTACAGCTTACTAAGGAAATCCTTACGGTGATTTTATGCAACTCATTTTTCCCTAAGGCAAACTTAGATGACAATCTATGGGAAATCTTAGCCAAGGTTTTATGCAACAATCTGTAGAATTCCAACAATCTTATTCAAGCGCTTCCTAGGGTGTTCATGAGTTTATTGTGCATGATGTTGTGAGAAAGAGAGGTGTGAACCTCCACAGTTAGAAGAGAATACTTTTTGTCACACTCACTCTTGAAACAATAGTACAGTGGATTCAGGTCAAGAGCAAAAACAGGCAACTACTGTCCTTAAAACCAAAAGACTATAAATCATACAGATAAAATAATAAACAAAACTGTACTGTAGTGATGGTGGACAGTCGGAGGACAATAACGAGTGTGTCCGGCTGTGCATGTGCACGCACGCTGCTGTTGTTCCCAAGCATTTCTAGGCTATAAACAAGGTGATGGATGCTTGTGCCAGAGTGTGTTGACTGGACACAGCCTCCAGTGTCTTGATTAATTGATGGGAGATGCAGCAATTTAAGCTCCCCTTGGTCTCCACTGTGCTCTCTGCCTGTCGGCCTCACCATGTGTGTGAAGTGTAAAAACATTACTATGAGGTAAAAAAGCAAGGACATTATAAGCGCTTGCAGGGGCAGGAATGGCTTATTTTAGAGCTGAAGGTTCAGTCGAGCCTCAGAAATGAGGTTAGGTTAAGGTTAGGTGTGTCAGTTCTATTTGTCCTCTATCTGTTTTTCTTGCTGGATATAAAACTAGGAAACTGAATGTTGCCATAGAGGTAACCTTTGGGGCTGAAAATGAAGCCAATGTGGAAGTGGCAAAAACCTCAGTTCCTCAAATGACCACTTGGGGCTTACTTCAAAAGCAAGTAAACTAGCTAGTTGGCTAGTATTTGCTAATATTAGCTATCAGATGGTGAAGTAATTGGCAAGCTAATGATCAGTAGAAACTAGCTATTTAGCTTGCTAGTTAGCTAGCATTTTGCTAACATTAGCTATCCGATGTACAAGTAACTAGCTAGTTAATGATCAATATAGATTAGCTAGCTAGTAAGCTTGCATTTTGCTAACATTAGATGTGTCTATACAACAGGGCTGGTTATCCGTACTCATTACCTTCAAGGCATCGACTGAAATGACCCAGTATGAAGCAGTATGGAAACCTCTCCAGTCAAACAGTTCCTGCATTCAATCCTTTTTATACCCAAATCTGGAAAGAAATAAGCTATTTGATTTGATTTAATGTAACATGTGATTTGCCCACTGCTGCAGTTACAGCTAGCAGCTAAATGTAGTCTGCAGTGGTGAAGGCGACCATGTTGTATTTGACTGAATTCGCAGTTCAGTCAAAAGGATTGAATTAAGTATGTAATTGGTACTGATATCACTTTAAGGGAACTGGTATTGTATCTTTTTAAATGCTACCCAGCTCCACCATACAATGTATGTTGCTTTCACAACAACTAGCACATAGCACATCAACTTCCTCCTTTCAAAGGAAAGCAGAAAGTTGACTTAAGTTCCAAAAGGGGTGGGACTTAGGAAGGGTCAAGTAAGGGTGTGGACACTTTGAATTATAAGTGGGTACTGTGACAGTTGGCTAGCCGCCAGATAGCCACTTCATTCAGCTCCACCTCAGCCGCACTTCTTTGCTCAGTTTTCTGGAGTGCACTGGCAAGATTGTGACAGCCAGATCCGCCACACTGTGAGCATTCTGGTTGTTTTTTTCCCCATCATTATAGTTCAGATCTGGAGATAGTAGTAAGGTAATCATGGCATCTACACCAATTATTTTCTTGTAAAACAATGCACCAAAATGTGTGTTAGAACTGTTCATCCTTGCAGGGAACCAAAATTAAGTGGATAGTTCATGTCATATCATGTTCATTTCACACCTGATTGCTGTTATCCACCCCACTGGATTTCTAGCAGTGTCATCACATTCCACATAGATCCCAGCAATTCTCTTGTAACATTGTAATATGACTAAACTGCAAAAATAAAGCCAAAAGCTGAAAATAACAACAGAAATAAGATATACTGTCAACAGGTTCATACATCCATTGACGGGAAAGTAATACTGGCTTCTGTCAGTGTTGCATCACATTATGTGCTGCTGCAGAGTCTTTTCCAGCCTGCCAAGAAAATATTTTCAAGGGACTGTTGCGACAGCTGACATTACACCACAGCAGATCTTTGGTTTGCCAGCAGAAATAAAAAGGTTTCAAATATCTAAAGGGCCTGATTTTAACAGCCAGAAACCTGAACACTGTCCTCCAGAGCCTCGTGTTATTATAACTCTTTCAGTCTTGTCATTGTCACTTTTGATTTTGGAAAGAGGGTTTAAGATTAGAGATGATGATCTGTCAGTGAACCAAATGCTGTTGCCTGACATAATCATCCAGGTATCCTTGTTTTATCTATGCATAAAGCAAAACAGAAAAGTATGGGCTGAATAAAGAAGTGGAACAAAATAAAGGTAAAAATAGCAGTAACCACTGATTTCTCTAATTGATAATTTTACATTAACAATGGATCAAATAGTTGCATGTAATGTGAAAGTTATTGTAGGGACAAACAAACAAGATTCATCACTCAACTCAGCAGTTTCTCTCAGAGCATATTAGCATCTTTCAAGTTTTTGTTTTGGTTTTACAGAAACTTGCAACTGTCCTGTTCTGGTTCAGTCTCAGCATTGTCTTCAACCTTCAACTTTCAAACCTAAACCGACTGAACACTACGTGCTGAACACCAAAAAGCAGACAGATACAGTCAGTGACTATCCGGTGAACATTTAGCAGCTACAGAGCCAGATATTTCCTGCAGGAATTGGTGGAGGAGAACAAAACCGAGCTAAAAGGAGAGTCATAAGACTTGGGTTTGTCAAGTGGTCAAAAACACACTTCCAACTTACCGCTAATGCTTAATGTTTGTTTTTTGCCCAAGTGTGAATCAACCAACCTGGTTTGTGGACTACTGCTTTGAAGCCTTGAGTTTGGCATTATACAGTGCAAACAGGGAGTTGGAGCCAGATGGTAAATAGGTTGAAATCCTATTCAAAGTCCTTGGAAAGGACAATGGGAGTTTTTCTTCTCAACATATTGTTGAAGACATAGTTCTGAAAAGGTGACAAGACTGAGAACTATGTAGGACTGAAATTATACACAATTTCTGCATGGACTGGGAACTTGGCTCGGTGCCGTCCCAGAGGCATGTCCCCCAAAACTGTATAAGTCCCACAAATTACAATCTGGACACTATGTTAGGTGACTGCCTGTCCCACTGCCTGCAAGACTCCATTAACATATTGCTCAATTTAACCATTACAAACATCTACACCTTCTACAAGATTATTAATGATTTTCCACGACACATAAACAGACATGTTTGCAAACATTCAGCAATACTTTGAACTCGAATTAACGTGAAACAGGCTCACAAAAAGTCATTTCAGCCTGGAAGAAAGAAATTTCAAGGGAGTATTGATGTCAGAGAAGTGAGTATTCAGCTTAGCATGTTTCTTTAATCTCTGATGACATATCGTGGTCATTTATGATTTATAACAATAAATATATTACAGATTTCAACTTTAAGGTGGCTAAAATTTGTTTTGCTGTTGACCCCGGCAACAGTGGTCCACAGTAGGACATCGCTTAGCTTCTGTGTTGGACTCCTGAAAGAGCTGTCAATCAAAATGTGATCTGTCACGCCCACAGTTTTGAGAAATGGTCTAAATACTAAACTGTGCCATTTTTTTAAAAACTAGTTTTTTTGTTCAGAAACCATAGTCTTTATAGTTACAAAATGGACAGTTCATGTAGGAACTACTTTTGTTTTTCTGCAGAAAGAAAGTAGTTCAGGTAGATTCTACTATAGAAAGAAAATAGTTCCTACATGAAACTGCTCACAATAAAGTCTGTGGATTATCTTGAACTGGGTCATGATTTCTGGAAAGAGACGCTGGTTTTGAATTTTCCAAATGTATTTTTGTGGCGCTTTGAGCACCACAAGCTGAGTGCCATTTAGTCCCATTATATTTGAGCGAAGGCGGACATCCTCACAGCTGATATCTTCAGAACTTGGCAACTCACATCGAAGCTATCTTGAGGGATAAATAGCCATACAAGCCAGTGGATGAATATGCATTTTGGGTGAACTGTCCCTTTAAAGAGAAACTAAACTTTGATGTCGTGTATATTTTTTACTGTTTAAAGCCACATTTCCAGAGGCTTAAAGAGTGCAGTACAAATTTAATGAAGCAAGAACTAATGAATTAAGAGCTGTGGGGGCATGAAGGCACATCTTATGAAAATGTTGATAAAATCTTAATCTTACATGTTGTCATGTTATTCCAAGCAGTTGTATGAGTAGGATATACTTGAAACAAGTACTTTTGATTGTTTATTCTCTGTTAAAATACTAATTAAAGGAAACAGGACCTCCACTTGGTTGATATTGGTGTGCTCCCTCCTCTCCCTCCCTCTCTCCTCTCCTCTCCCTCTGCATGCTCTCATCTCGTCCTGCAGGAATACAGACTCCTCTTCCTCCTCCGCTGCAGCCTCACTGACTCTGACACAACCGGCATGTGTGCGAACTGAGAGCCGCAGCGTGAGACACAATCCCCTCCGTTAACAAGACGCTCAACTTGTGATTTGTTTCCGAGGACAGGGAGCGCGGTTACGGCACTGCGACGAGAGCCTCTTTCTCCGGGAGGGACAAAGACTTGGAGGAGGATCAGAAACAAGGTAAAGGCAGGGACAGGGGGGCTGGTTGTGTGTGGCTGTGCTGTACTGTACTGTACGGGACCGGATGGTGGAAGATGCTGATGCTTCCACGCGCTTCCAGACGCAGCCTGCGGTGCATGTAGCGTAGAGCCGTGTCCGAGCTGCTGGGTGCAGTAATTTGACAGGGAGCACAACGCTGTACTGTGCTGTAATTGTGCCCAAAATGCTGCACTACCGCACCAGGAGCTGCGAGTTAACACTGTAAAAGGGTTCATGCGAGGAGAAACTAGTGCTGCCGCTGCTGCTGCAGATGATGGAGGAAAAAAAAGAGAAGAAGAAGAAAACCAGGAAATGATTTAAAGACGCACAGCTGCATGCCGCAGATTCGACTTTGAGCGAATGAGAATGACCCCGGGACGAAACAGAGACGCAAAAATGAGTGCAGCAAGTTTTTTTTAAGAGGATTTTTTACCTTTGCTAGCCTGCACTGCAATTGCAGAGGGATGCTGCTGTAAAATGCAGCGAAATTAGCAGTGAGGACATGTCGTAAAAAGATTGAAAAAAAAAAAGTACGATAAGGTCGCTGTAAACTCATTCTTGAGCTCTGCAACTCCCATAAATATCGTAGAAACATTATAATGACAACATGGGAGATTTTTACAATGGTGACATACGTGAATAAAAGTGTCCTAAAATGAGTGCAGCAAGTTTTTAGGAGGGTTTTTTCCCTTGCTAGCCTGCACTGCAATGTCAGAGGGATGGTGCTGTCAAATGCAGCAGAACTGCCAGTGAGGTTATGCCATTAACAAAATTGTAAAAAAAAAAAAAAAAGTATAACTGATAACTAACATAGATATAATAGGAAAAAATATGACAACATTAGAGATTTTTAGAGGAGTAAAATATATAAATAAAAGTATTAATGTATATAATAAAGTATATAATTATAAATAACTCAGACACAAAGTCCCAGCAGCAATATAAAAAGACCGGCAATTTTCTTACAAGGTTATTATAAATAATAATTATTAAATAATTAAATAATAATTTTGTTAGCTGTCCTGGGTCACTTTAAAGGTAGAAACAGTAGGATTTGTCCAAGCTCCTCATAAGCGCACTGGAAAAATGTTTTACGTTTTGGGTTTTATCTGTACGTTGAAAGGTAGAACCAGTCGGATTTGTCCCAGCTGTTCATAAATGCACCAGAAAAAAAAGTCAATTTTCATTCCTAGGACCCACATTTCAGGTTGGTCAAATGTCCCCACCACTGCAAAATAATGAGAAAATATGGAAATACAGCTAAAGGGTTAGGGTCTCTGCAGATACAGACATGACCACACACTTCATCGGGTCATACGTGATGATTTAGAGCTTATGTTTATATGAGTCTAAACGTTGTTGTTGTTGTTGTTTTTTTAAAGGAAAATGTTGCACATTGTGCCTTTAAATCCCAAGACAAATACTATAAGATATACTGATACAACTTTACTGTCAGTATACACTGAAATTAATTTTGCAGTCCTGTTCAAGAGATTTGCACACAGACTTAACATACAGTTACACATATGACACTTTTCATAGACGTACAAAACACACCAAGCAATTACATCAAAGCGATAAGACACCATAATGCTTACTGAACTCACAAACAACAATACATGCAGTGTAAGACTGTAGAAAAGTGTTTAAAGGCAGAATATGCAACATTTCCTGTAAAAACTATAAACGTAATGCTTTTCAATCATCACCTATGTCTGACTAGAAGTGTGTAGCGGTGTCTGTATCTGCAGAGACCTGCCCTCTGTCTGTATGTCCTTATTTTATTAGCATTTTGCGGTGCGTGGGACACTTTACGAACCCACAATGTGGGTATTTGACGGAATGGGAATGAGAATTGACTTTTTTTCTGGTGCGTTTATGAATAGCTGGGTCAAATTCTTCTGATTCTACCTTTAATACATGTCATAGACATATAGAACCCATCATACAGTCATAACAATGATATGGTGGGATTATCATAGCATAACATCGGGAATAAAATGCTATAATCCTCAATAAACTTACAAATGAGAACAATAGATGCAGTGTAAGACTGTGGAAAAGCATTTTAAAGGCATAATATGCAACATTTCCTTTAAAAACTAGGAATGTATAGACTGTATAGTGTGTCCGTATCTGCAGAGACCCTCCACTCTGCATGTATTGCCTTATTTTCTCATGATTTTGATGTGCTCGGGACACTTTACCAACCCAAAATATCGGCATTTGACATCCTGGGAGTGAGAAACATGCAGTTATACATATGACACTCTTAATAGAAGTGCAAAACACATCAAACAGACATTTCTACCATGGGATTATTACAGTCATATCATAGGGAATAAAATGCCACAATGCAGCTTAAGACCTTGTAGGAAAGCATCTTTAAAAAGTCTTTTATTCCTTAGTCATGTGATACTGACAACGTGATGCTCTCTAAGGACCGTGCACTGACACAAAATCATGCTTCCACTTGCTCATCTTTGACCCCATCTTTGTTTTTTTTATTTTTTTATTTCTTTTTTTTTCAATTCTGGGAGCTTTTTCCACGAGGATACATCACAGGCAGCCGGGGAGCGTCAGCATAAATCCACACAAGATGGAGCACTGGTCGTAAATCGAGGGCGCAGGTGCCTCGGCAAACCTCAGGACACAGTGTTGTATGGGAGGGTAAAGCCACGTTAACCCAGTTTAATCAGACTTTGCCTTCCTTGGAGAAGCGTTGACACATTTTGAGGCAGTTTAAGGTGTAAATTCATACTGTTAGGAGGTGAATTAAAGTGATTAGAGAGCTTTTATTTGTTAGCTTTTGGAGGTCCTTTGCCAAGCAAGCATCTCCGTCTAGAGGCCATTTTTTTTTTCCTGCATTGAGCCTCATCATCATCATCATCATCATCCTCCCCCATCCCATCAAACTCTTGCAAACCACTGGAGTGAAACTGCATGTCCTAACAGTGGTATTCACGCAATCATACCTTGTGTATTCTGTCCCCCCGGCTGCAGGTCTGTCCCCGATAACGTGACCACTGAAGGAAGAGAACACAGAACTGCTTCATCATGAATTTTGTAATGAAAGCTGCGCTGGGAGGTGAGTAGTTCTGCTGGACTGGAGGTTGATTTAACGGCACTGCAGTGTAAAGGATTTAAAGGGCTGTTCGGCAGCAGTGGCAGCAGTACTATACTAGTACTGGCCCGCTGGTTAATGGGATACTGGGCTGAGATAATCCATCCTGCACCAAACTCCGGACTTCAAACATCAGCTGCCCCACCCCCCTCTCTTTCTCTCTCATTCTCTCTTGCTCTCTCTCTCCCTCTTTACTGCATCCATCTTTTAAAAGCCTCCCGGGGCACAGCATCTTAAAAAAAAAAAAAAAAATGACACCCTTTTGGTCAAGTCCTTGACAATGCCAGACTGCTTTTGGAGAAAAAGTGTCTTTGCGGCCCATGATTCCCTAAAAGTGTGTGAAATCTCTGCAGCTGCAACTGTTATTTTTTATTTTCATTATCATTAATCCCTTGATTATTTTCAGGATTGATCAATTAATTGTTTAGTCTACAAAATGTCCAAAAAAAAAACAATCTCCCAGAGCCCAAAGTGATGTCTTCAAATTACTCCTTTTGGCCAACCAACATTTCATTACATTTTCTGTCATAAATGACAAAGAAAAGCATCAAAGCTACACATTTAAAGGGACAGTACACCTCAAAATTAAAAAGTACATATTTTTCCCCTGGCCAACAGTGCCATATAAGAACTACCTTCTTTCTAGAAGAAAACAGGGCTCAACAGTTATTAAACTATTTTGATAGTACAGTTATAGTAATTTTTCATGCAAAGATGACAAAAATGTCCCTTTCATTCTCTCAACTTTGGATGTTTCCCACTTTTCTGTGATAGTTATCATACTAAACTGCATATCTTTGGGGTTTAGACTAACAAAACAAGACATTTAAATACATTACCTTGCTTTACTTTACTACTACTACTTTCTTTCTGGTAGAAAAGAAAGTAGTTCTGGTAGACTCTACCACAGGAAGAAAGTAGTTCCTACATGAAACTGCTCACAACAAGGTCTGTGGATTATCTTGGGTGACATGATTTCTGGAAAGAGATGCTGGTTTTGAATTTTTCAAATGTAATTTACAAGCATTTAGTCCTGTTATATTAGAGGGAAGCAGATGTCTCAACATATGATATCTCCTAAACTGTGCAACTCACACCAAAGAAAATATAGATGATTAAATAACTCTACAGGTCAAGGGATTTTATTTTGGTTTTTATTATGGGGTGAACCATCCACTTAAATGTCAGGCCCTGCTGCTTTTCTTTGTCATTTATGGTAATAAATAAAGAGTTTGGGGATTTTGGAGTGTTGGTTGGACAAAGAAGCAGTCTGAAGACCTCACTTTGAGCTTTGGAAAATTATGATGAGCATTTTTTTTTTTTTTTTACTTTTTTCATATTCCATAAACTAAACAATTGTGAAAATAATCAGGATATTAATCAACAATCATTAACTTAACAATTAATCAAATATGAAAATAATCGATAGTTGCAGCCCTATAGGATAATCAATTCATCGACTAATCATTGCAGCTCTACAGATCTTTGTACTTGAGGCTAGGACTGCTGCAGATGACATGGGACAGCAGCAGCAGCAGCAGCAGATCTACTGATACACTAATAAAGCAGCCAACAAGAGTGAAAACCTTGTATGTCCAAACTGTCACCTTCTCAGGACGACAGCAGCTTTTATTTTTAGCCTGATCTTCATGCATTTTTGAGTTTACTCAGTGGAATTTGAAGAGGCGTTTATACGCATGAGAAAGGCTTAATTTTCTATAATCCTTATAACCCCCCCCCCCCCCCCCCAATAAATAAATTGAGTTGCGAGGTTTTCACTTTAATAAGCAGGCAGTTTAAGCCAACTGTTGGTGTCAAAAGAGAAACGGAGAGGGACTATTTTGCCAAGAACTATGACTAACATTTTTTTCATGAGGCTTCTGTCCTTTAAAGCCTGCAGGTATTATCCTTAAGAATATTATCTTAGCTATTATTTGCCCCCTAATTAGTCCTCATTGTGGCCCTGTAATTCATCCTCCTTGTCAGCTATAGCTTCAAGGGGAAAGGCAGGATAGTGGCACCAGTAGTTGTAATGCAGCAGTCACACACACACACTGCTCCGGTCGGTCGTGCATGATGCTGAGCTGGTGTTGTCCAGAGGTGTTACAGGCAGTTACAGTCGGGATGTGGAGCTGAAGCCGAGCCCCCTCATTGGGATGCAGAGGATGCCGGCGCTGCCTCGTTCTGCATAGCGGCTGTGCCTCGAGTCTGCGCTATGAATTCTTAAATCAACTGCACTGCATTGGATGCTGGTTGTACTCCGCATAAGTCTGACTGCACTCCGCCTGCGGACTTTGGGAGTAGATGTGGGTGTTTGCCAGTGTGTGTGTGTGTGTGTGTGTGTGTGTCTGTGTGTGTGCTGGAGAGATGTTTTATAGATATTGTATAGGAGTGTGTGCATCTCCAGGCGAGATGAATTATGGAGGCTGCACAGGCCTACTTTAGGGTATGGATTTTTGTGCGTGAAAGAAAGATGAGCAAGAAAGAGGAAGTGCTGATATGTGTGTCTAATAATCAATATGTTGTATACCTATCAGGGTGATTATTCTGCTGTCAATGCATTTCAGCCACCGCTGTTGAATCTGAGCTGTCTTTGGTTCTGGTCCATGCGCACTGATTGGGACACAGTGACCTCTTTCTGCAAAAATGCTGACAGAGCACTGGATCTTTAAAGCTCCCTGTAGGGGGGAAAAATCAGATAATGAAACAAAACAATTAGCCAGGTAATCAATCAACTAAGCTATCAATCTGATGGTCAGTGCCTGTCAATCAATACAGCAGTGTTAGTGAAATTTGTTTTAATCAATTAAGCTGCATCAAAGGGCGTGCCTGTGATTTAGTGGTCAAAGCTGCGTACCATGTAACCACAACGTTCTCAGCCTCGATTCCGGCTTGTTCCCTTCTGACCTCACTGTCAACTACCAAATAAATACAAAAACTAAAGATCACATGCGGTTCCTCTGCTTCTAGCTTGCATGTACTTCTTTGAAAGTTGGTACACACATTTATATTCACCTCAGGATGAATTGTCCTTTCATAAGCCCCGTCCCTTTTTGCTCTGAACACCAGTAACATTTCAGCTTTTTCTGTTCCTTCTCCTTCCTATGTTGAAGATGTTTAAACAATGTTATTTTGGGACCTGTAACAGTGAAATGTATATAGTCACATCTTCAGGTCAGTCTGGCTAACCATTAATGTAGACTAGCTAGCTAATGTAATGGAAATTAATATTTACTCACAAAAAGAAATATATACCTATTATTCCATGCTTAGATATGCTGAATTAACCTTCATGTCCCCCTGAGACACTGATGTCCTCATATGACTGTACATAGTCAGGCCTAAAGCCAGCTAGTGTTATGCTAAGTGTAACTAACTAATGATTGATATAGATTAGCTACTTCATTCTGTGTCATTTGGCTCCAGAACAAAAAGCAAGCTAAGTAGCTAGCTAACAACAGATTAGCTTGCTAGTTAGCTTGCGTTTGGCGAACAACTAACATAGATAGATATGGCTATATATGTTACTTTTAATGGTCCCCCAGCAACATTTTTTAAACATCTTCAGAATTTGTTTTTGTCTTCAAAATAGATGAGCCAAGCACACAGAATATCTAAGTACAAGAAACAGGAAAGGAGAATGCTGACTGAGGCTTTTGGCGTTAAGCAAAAAGGGGCGGGAGTTAGGAGGAGTCGATGGTAATAACGTTGGTGATCCCCTAATATTTGATCTTACACCATTATCAGGGCAACGCTTCTACAAAATTAATGACATACAAATCAGCTTCAACAGTGTAGTGCTCAGTGCTAATTAGCGAATGTTAGCATGCTAGCACACTGATCATGGCAAACATTATACCTGCTAAACAGCGTGTTAGCTGTTTCATTATGAGCGTGTTAGCATGCATCAGCATTTAGCACAAAGAACCATTGTGCTTATATGTAGCCTCACGGAGCCACTGTATACTATTAATGGAACACTTCACCTCAAAATCATCCATAAACAAAAACATTTTTCCTGGCATTTAGTGCTATTTATTTATCTAGATCAGGGGTCCTCAGCTTTTTTCAGGTCATGGACCCCCGTAGCTGATGATGGAGCAGGGACCACCCCACTACATATATTGCATTGAATATTTTGAATGTCTTGTTTGCGTTTACCAGTAGCTGCTAACTCAGCAGCTACTCAGGTTAGGTATGTTAGCCTCACCCTTTGCATTTTTGCTGGTGGTTTCTGAGGTGGAGGGTGTGTCAGAGTCTCTTGATCATGAAGTTATAAAATGATCCTTGGCCTCACAAGAGTGTCTGTACTCATTACAGCTAATTGTCCAATAAATTTCAATAACATGTTGCTAACTAGTTTGCTGTTATGCTTAGGTGCTGCACAGAGGTGCTGATTTAGTAGGTTCGCTAGCTCACATGATTGCATAAGCATTCATGGGTAGGTATTGTTGAGTACTTTTTACATTTGTGAAAAATGTCTTTTTTTAAATTAACCTCTCCAAACAACTTGGATAAAAAAATGTATACAAGTTGTAGAGACAAGTAACTTCTTGAGAGATTAGAAGCTGAATGAATCAAATGTTTTTTCACTACTAGGGATCAGATTTTATGGCCTGTTATCCCCTTGTTCTTTGTGTAATTGTGTAATTGTTGTGCTTCTGTTTGGTTGTGAATTTCCTATATTGTCACTGCGTATTTTGCTGAGTGTGTTAGCTGATGAATGTGTGGATGTCTGTGAAAGGGAGGATGCTGCCACCGCATTAACTAATCCTCCCAGGCTTCTTTGGTTACAGACACTTGGAAGAGAACAGCGACGTTTAACAGTGATGATTCAGCAGGACTCAAATCCAGAGCCATACGTCTGCAGAGTTCAGATGTTTGTCAGGTGCTCTTTTCTCTTTTCGGCCACGTTAGCTCCACGGTCCTGCTGCAGTGTCTCAAAGTTATATGAGACAGTAAGCAAGACAGACCACTTCATATTAATTTGTATTTTAAGTTTAAATTTTCAACTTATGGGGAGCTCAGCAGCGGCCCTGCCTTTGATTCCACACTGAAAACCTGAACAAATTAGCAGTACTCAAAAACATTGAGGCAATCAGTTGCTGCAATTTTCTTGAGTTCATAAACTCAAAAGTTGGAAGTTATTGTAGCTTAAATATTTGGAGTTACATTTGATTGCAGTTTAATTAAATGACAACTGAGATATTTTCAGCAACTGCAGCTCATAATTTTCATTTGCTCCTCTCATTGAAATAAGTTAACAGAACTGAATATATTTTAACTGAAAAAAAAAACACATTAGTTCATTTTCAGTATAGTCAGTACAGTAATAAATAAAATAGTTTTTTAAACACCCCCATTAATTGAAAATTTTCACAAACACAAAGGAAAAAAAATCAACTTGCACTCAACATTATTAAGTCAGTAGAACCTTTTAACAAAAGTTTTTACTACTTACAACAAATAATTAGTTTGAGCATTCGGTTGTACAGTGTAGCCTGCATGCCTTCCTTCCTCTCTTTCCCATATTTCCTGTCTGTCTCAAGCTGTCCTGTCAAATAAAGGCTAAAAAAACAGATAAAAATGCATGTTGCAGTGCATGATGTATTTTAAATCAGAATAAGTATAACATATGTTTTGTTAACTGGGCCCTGATTTAGACCTGCAGGAGACGAGTAAAATTAAGCCCCCTGAAAAATGCTGGAAAACTGCAAAATCATTACAAAAGCCATCAGGTCCATATACATTTAAAAGCATCAAAGAGCTGCGTCAGCATCATCATTTATCTTTACAGTTTTCTGGCTTAGCCAGAGAAAGGGTTAGGTCAGATCACTTTGAAATGCACTGTAAAAATAATTTGTTTCAACTTAAAAAAAGTTAGTGTCCAGGCTGACTTAAAATTTTAAGTTGACATTAGAGACACACAGCAAGTTTTTATTATATGTTTTCTTCAAACTATAAAAACAAAGGTCTCAAGATAGTTTTAACCCTTAAGCAATGCATGCTGGGAAGTCTTCTAATATACTGATCATGTTTCTTTGGAAACTTAATTGAATGAGTTGATTTAACTCTTTATTTATTCAACTGTGTTAAATTGATGAGAAAATATTAGTTGATTCCACTAAATTCCTGGATGATTTCACATTATATGGCAATTTTTCTAACAAGCAAATCAAGTAATCTAATCTGAATACTTTTGGATTACTCTTGGACTACTTCAGAATCAAACATAGATTTTTTTTCTCCTGGCAGGCCCGCCACAAAGTGGAGCCTTTGTCTAAGAAACCCCATGTCTGTCAGACTGTTTCTTTATTTTAAAACTGTCATATGACAGTCGTAAGACATGATCAAAAATGTAATCAAGTAATCCTTGACAATGTTTCTACAATCATGTCACACAAATGTATTCTGGACTGATTATAGTCGTTTATTTTTGTAATCTGATTACATAATCCTAATCTGTAGTCTGTTACTAGCAAGTGTAGATATCACACATTCTTGAGAAGTGGGACAAATTATTCTAAACCCTTAAAAAAAAAACCTATAAAATGTTTTGGTTTGCCTGAATTTTTTTATTCTTTAAACTGCCAGAAAACAGCCTCGTTCCAGACAAGGAATCACAACTACAAGTTAAAAATGTGTTAAAAGCCTTCATACCCACTGATAACATAGGTGTAAAAAATGTGCTACTGTAATCATCTTTGTTTGAAGTTGTGTCCCAGATTTCTGTCAACTCCATCAGATTTGAATAAAAACATGATTTAATCAGGTTTAGCTTCACCCCAAGGACCCCTGTCTCACTTTGTGGTTTAAAAAAGGCAGAAATACTGCTCAAGCACTGGTAATATTTTTATTTTTTGACAAATTCATTAAATAATATTCTTCTCCTTCTTAATAAGACTATTTTGATTATCATTATGAGAACTCTGAACAACTTCAGAAAATAAACAGTGGCTGTTACTCATTACAACTATATGCTGTGAAATGAAAATTGCTGTGTTTTGTCAACTCTGTAAAATATTTAGCATTTATTAAAAAATGTAATCACCAGGAGGTTGGCCTGTTACAAGGTTTACTTGCCAATAGTTTGATATTTTGAAATATATTGTCGCAGCCTAATTGAAGAGTAAAAATCAAAACTCCCTCAAAATATGGTTTTGTCCCAAGTCTCAAGAATGAGTGCTATACATTTGCAAAAACATGGAAACCTAAGAACTTTTCAGTGAACATCGTATCCATGTCTTAACCTGCCCCCAAATGTTTTCTAGATATATCTGATTATAAAGTTCAGCACTAATTCAGTTCAGCATTTATTTTCCTTGATGCATTAAAATCTACTGAATGTAAAATGTATTCATTGAAACTGACTTTAGGGACATGTAACACCATCTGCTCTTCGTATTATGAATGCTTATTACTCTTCTGTGTGCTTTAGGAGGCCTTTTCTAAATGTGACTTGGATTTGGCCTTCCCTAACCCCTTTATACACCTAATATTTTGACCAAAAGGAGACTTTTCCCCCCTTTAGATATGTAGATTTTCCTTCTGCAGTTTAATTTCTGTCTCTGACTCACTTTTTTTCTGATCTAAAATGTCAGCATGAGAAATAATAGTTTCCCTCTCACCTCTCTGGTGCTCTCTTCATTAATAATTGAACTTTTTGAACAACACGCGTGGGTGTAACCAGTATCTCATTAATGTGCCCTTCTTATATGTAACCGCAAAATAATATTAACTTGATGAAGTAGGTTTGAAATTAAAATATACTGTACCTCTGGCTCCCTACATTACATTTTGTGAGTCATTATTGTCGCCCACAGGCTCCTAAAACATCTCACCCTGGAAACGAAGATGATTAAATCTTGTTTCATTTTACAGTGGGGATTATTAATAATGAATGGAGCACTGCTGTTGTTTGGGAGCCCGTTAACATGCAGCTTTTTGGACCTAACTTTAAATCCAGGAATCATTGTGGTTTCGTTGAGCATTGATTGCTCCTGCTCCTGAGTGCTTCAGCGCTGACTCAGCATGTCTCAATCCCTAAAAGCTGAAGTTAGTTTGACAGAATAGGGGGCTGTTAAGTGAGGCAGTGATTGGTCCCATGGTATGGAGCTCAATCAAACCCTGAACGCCTCGGGCAGCAGTCAAACCTCGGCTGTATCAGCAGAAAAGTCAGTGCTTTACAGCCAATAAGTGAATGGTAAGGTTTAATTATGTTTAAGTTTTGTATTAAGTCTCGTTTCTAAAAATGTGGTTTGGCAAAGTGGAAAACAGTCACAGTCACAGGAATAAGGACAGTCTGGCACATATTAACCCTACCTAAATGTTCATATTAACATGAACAAATCGTTAGCAGATATATTTTAGACACAGGAGAGTTACATCACAGGAACGATATGTGCCAAGAGGACTGTCAGTTTCTGTTTGTATATTTGTGTAGCGCTGTGTCCAGTTTGGTAGGATTGATTTACAGCAGCCATTCTAAACCACCGGGCCGACAAAGTACTCAACCCAGGAACTTGAGTTAAAGTATAGATATTCCTGGCCAAATATTACTCAACTACAAGTGAAAAACTTAACTCAAGTTAAAGTACTAGAGCCCTTGCTTTTAAATATACTTAAATATTCAAAAGTACAAATTACAAAGTACATTGCTGTATTGTTTTCATGATGCATTTACAGAAGCTTGTATCTCTGAAACTATCTAATGATGCACTGACCTGCTTGTAGAACCACTCTGCTACACAAAGTCTATAGAAACACCTATAAAAACTTCAGCATAGAAATACAATCAAAAACAAAAAGGACAGCTGTTGTCATTTTCTGATGTAACTGTATTAAAATCACTGCATAAAAGCAGATTGAAGCCGACTGTAAGAAGTTCTCCAAGTCTGTTAGATAACTGAGATTTCTTTCTGTCTTCAGGGGCAGTTTAGACAGTAATTATGTGATATTTTTCACCCCGATAAAAACAATCCAACTTTAAAAGCCTCCCTGGAATGCTTTCTTTTTTTCTAAAATAAATACATCCTGAGATTTAATTAGGTCTTTCTCCTGCTGTCACCATTACTGAGTTTTGTTTGAATAAAAGAGGGAGAGCTTGCTTGCACTTGTTACAGAGCACGTCTGGATGACATATTTATGCTTTTACATCAATTTAAAATAAAAAAGATGGCCAATTAATGCTTAATTTCATTGACCAGATATCATCACACCAATCAAGACACATCATCAGGTGTAGACAAGCATGTTAACCAGCTAATGTTCCCTCGACTGCAGTGACACAAAATGGATCAGTGGTTTTTTGGACAGTGGTCCTCAGAAATCCTTTCATATCAGAATCGGACTTTAAGTTGAGAACCTCTGATTTACAGCAGCAGACAGGAAGATGGTGCCATTGCAGTGTTGAAGGGTGTGGAGTTAAGAGGAATTCTGCCAGATGAAGGCTGTAAATCATTTTTACATCTTGTGTTTTCAGTTATACTTATTTGTATCCTTGAATTAGACAATAATTTGGTAATATTTGAAAGTTATTCAAGCACGCCTGAAATGTCGTAATTTTAGTGGCAAGGCAACTTAGCCTTTGGTGTTGTCGACTTTTGTGGGCACAAAAGCCAAATGCCAGGGCAATAAGGCCATCAGATAAAGATGAATTTATTTGTAATACATACTAGTGAAATAAAAAAATCTGTTAATTTCACAAAATTATTTACTGATATTTACGAATGACCAATATTTGTACAAAGTCAAAAGTTCATTAACTCTGACTTTAAAAAAACTTTAAAAATGATTCGTACTGACACTTTAATTCCCATTTTCTGGTGAAAATGTATTACCGAAGGATTTTTACATATGAAAAATATATAATTTATGAAATGTTTTGTTTTGCTTTAATTTTTTTCAATTTCTCAACTTGCTCTGTGCCAGAAAACACCCGTGTCCCAGACAAGAATTCACAACTTCAAACAACTGAAAATGTGTTAAAAGCCTTTAACACATTTTTCTGACACAGTTTACAAAGTTACTGTGTGACTTTTATCAGTCAGTCTGCATCATAGTTTATTACAACACAGTTATCATGATAATAAAAACATGAAACTGGAATAGCTCCCTGTTTTTATCTCACAGATGAGAACACTGGATATTTTAATGATATATTGACCAACAAAACGGAAACGTCCCCCGTTTCTATTTCTGCTCATCTTATCTAAGTAGATATTTTCCTGTAAGAGGGTTTCTTTGTGCAAGTCCTTAATCATGACTGTAAGGATGGAGGGTGTTGAACTGTAAAAGCCCTTTGATCCATATTTGTGTTTTGTGCTGCATACACTAAGTAAAACTGACTTGTCTTGATTAAAGCAGGCAGATTAAATGAAGATGCGGATATGAATAAGATCACTGAGTCATTTTCTCTCTCTAGTCTGTCAACAGAGGTGGTAAATGTATGTGCTCTCTGAATAACCCCTATTCCTGCTGTGCTGTGGATATACTTAAATAACTGACAGTCAGTGGCCTCGTCCTGACTAACGTTTTGTGGCAGACTCAAAGGAAAAACAAAGCGTATTTAATTTTTAATCCTTATGGAGTTTACACTGATGACAGAACTTCCCAGTGCAAACCCTCGGCGCTGTTTGTTTCACAAAATGATGCAAAAATAATAAATAAAGCTTGTCACTGCTGCAACGTGCAAAGGATAAAAGAACGAAAAGACAATTGAACTAGAGTCGACCCCATCGTGCTCAGTGTTTTGCATTAGTTTTCAATAACTGGATGGATTATATGGATTACATACAGATTTAGCAAAGATACTATCGCTGGCTTGTTTTTCATGATACTGAAAGGCAGCTGGCACACCGTGTTTTAGTTCTTGTGGACCTGTTCCTCTTGACAAGTCATCAAACAATAAGGCTGATGGTATTCTATTTACTCTATGTACTGCTGTCAAATCCCATATTCTATATCTTGTCAACAAAATGTGGCTATATTACTACTATTCCTCTTAGAAAATCAGAGCCCCCTGTCATTTTAAGATGATAACAACTGTTTCTTGCATTCAACTACCACAGTCCCCATGTGTTTAACATATTAGTTTTATGTTTTTGTCATCATTAAAGTTATAATATGTAACATTTCTGCATTAAAATGTCGCAAAAAACAAGACATATGTTATATATTTTGAAACTGTTCACTTGCAAACCTAAATGTTTCCAACAACCTTTAAATGCAGAGAAATCTGTAACTTATTCAAGGTACTGGTGCGTTTCCTGCTAGCCATTACTAGCTAGTTGCTATAATTTCTGGGACGTGTCGGATAAATCAGCGCATGTAACTAAACACAACATGAATGTCATGTCAGATTTTCATCTTTTTTTTTTGTTTTACTTTGATATTTTATGTTTAACATAATAAATTGATTAGATAGTAACATGGTATGGTTGACAAGCTAATAAAACATTAATGAGTATTATATATCAGAAATATTAAAGCTATTAAAATGTCAAATAAAAATTCTAGACATATGTTAAATATTTTGTTGAGTTGTGTGCTTACATTATCCCAAATGTTTCCAACTAGAAACCATAATTTATTCAGGGTGATGGTGTTTTAAACACAGGATTTGTCACAGAGTGAGGAAGAAAGTTGGCGAACGTGACTAAACATAATGTGAATAAAACTTTAATATTACCTCTTCTATGAACATGTTTTCTGCTGGAGTCATGTCAGATAGATTTTCATCAGCTATGGTGGTTGTTTAAAAGTGAAGACAACAATTCCCATGATCCCACATTACATCACGACATCATCAAGCTACATCTGTTGGTATTGTTTGAACCCTTTACTGCAGGATTTACGTATTGTGCATTTAATTCTTGACTTCACATACAGTGGATCATATGTCAGCATGTTGGCTGTCAGAGAATGCAACGATTCCCACTCATGGAAGACACCGTCAGTGGTAAAGTGAGACAAATCTGTGTGATCTGAGGTGAAATGAAAGCAGAAGACACCTTGAGATGTTCTTGCCTCACCTCGTCTCCTCAAAGTACAGATAATCACATTTAGCAGCACTCTAACATGATTGGCTGAGGGAATCAGGTCTTCATCGCTTGATTGGTCTGGAGGCTTACTGCTGATACACACACACACACACACACACACACACACACACACACACACACACACACACACACACACACCTTTCCATCTTTTTCTTGTGCATTACTCCAGCAAATCAAATTCAATTCATCAAATTGACCTTGGGCTCCTCCTGCAGTATAAAGTGTGTGTGTGTGTGTGTGTGTGTGTGTGTGTGTGTGTGTGTGTGTGTGTGTGTGTGTGTGTGTGTGTGTGTGTGTGTGTGTTTACACACGTGTGTTTGACAGTATGTCCAGATTCTATAAATCATGCATTCAACCATGGAATGGTGAGAGAGACACTGACAAAGAAAACGACAGACACTGACAGAGACAGGAAAGCATATTTCTATTAGAAACCATGTGTCTGTGACCTTTTGATGGACACGTTCTTTTATAAATCTGTTCCACCTGCTCTGGGATCTGCTAAAAAATGGCGTTTGTATTCTGGGGTGGTACTGTCATGTGACAGGCTGGTTGGGTTGGCGGGGGAGCATTAAGTGGCTTTATATCATATGTCATGATTAACACTGAAGGGGGGTTCTTCATCAGGTCATGTGACTTCATAACAACATTCAAAAATATTATTTTCATTTGTATCAAAAATCCAAAATGGCAGCGTATGTGGAGACACTAGCCATGAGGGGATTTTGATTAAGAAAATATTTTTGAGGATGATTTGTTGAAAAATAATGAATTCTTTTTACAACTTTACCAAGCAGGTACTGAATGTCCTGGAGGATACATTTCCCACAGAGTGGTATAAAACAGGAATAATCACTCACTGATATATTTATGTTTTGATGCAAGTAAACAGACAATCAATAATATAAAAGATATGAAATATTAATTACTATTTATTTATTACAATATATTGAAATATTTTTGCATTGCCACTGGTCCAAATGCTTGCACCCTATCCCTGTTTCCTCAGCTTCCTGTTTCTTTTGCAGATTAGATTTTGCTAGTGAAGGTGAATCACAGGGATGGTTGTATAAAGATGGGAATAAGACTTTTTGTGTAGTAGTTTGTTTTTTCAGCAGACCCTGACGATCCAGTCGAGCTTAAACAGTGAATGAAGTTACAGTTGCAGTGCGTAAATGGCACTCTCCAATGCACACACAGCTTCATCCTATTTAACCCACCTGCAATCATGCACTATTAATCAGAATGTACATTTTTATGGCCTGCGATGACTGCAGTGCGCTAGAAGCAGAGTGTGTGCACTTTGTGAACCTGCCTGTGTCACATCATACTGTCTGACTAATGCATCCTTTAAATAGCAGCAAAATTCTGTGCCTTTGGCTTTACACCAGGTTTTTGTTGGTCAATGGCACAATTGATGCGCCAGTGATGCGCCTGACCGGACTGCGTATTAAGACAAGCACACCCATGTGCACACAGATGGGCGCCAGTACATTTGCTACCTACACAATGTGGGTGCTAGGCAAAATGACGTTGGTCACCACTTTGCACCAGGCAGAAGATCGTGTCCATGGTCATACATACATTGTTATACTTTCTGTGCAAAACACGACTGGTTTACAGCAACCAGGTTTCTGTAGGGTTAAAAGACTTAAAAAACCCTTTGTACACATATAAAACGTAGGTCAAGAGGGCGAGCATGTATTCGTGAACTTCAGTCCCAGTAAATAATAAAGCTGTCTTACTTTGAGACGTGCTTGATGCTTTGTACAAAGCTGCTCCACCTGAGGGAAATTTGAGCAATCTCTAAGCAGAACCACCACCAATTATTCAGCGGAACAACAGTGAGCACACTTTCTCCTCCTCTTCTTCTGATTTCTCCCCTGCCACATTTCTTCTGCGGTTAGATAAGCTGTGTTGAGACAATGGTTTCTGTCCTGAAGGCCAATCCTAGATCTTTACACTCATCCTCTTTCCCACCACACTTTGGATTTAGAGAGGGATTTGCCTGAGAACCTTGAGTGGGGAAAAGAGTAGATAAGTAGTGTTTATCTGATACTGTCAAAAGTTCAAGCACTGGGAGAGTTAGCCAAGGTTAGTCTTCTTTCCTTCTTTCCCTCAAGACTTTGGACTTAAGAAAGATTTTAGAGAAGAACTTTCAGAAGGGAAGGATTAAAGAGATGACACCTTTTATCTACGCAGTGAAGCAATGTCCAAGTATCGAGAAAAGAATCATACAGAAGTATAACTCGGCTGACAAAGTTGGCTCAGAAAATTTGGAAATCAGGGATTAGCTAATTTTATTTTGGAGATGATCTGCAAGTTTATTCAGCTGTATTATCAAATTATATTCATGTGCAGGAAACCTCTGAGTCAACTCCTACACTGTAAAAATAAGCTGTTTGTTTTAACTTAAAAAAAAGTTAGTGTCTGGTGCCCTAAAAAAAAATTTGTAATGATTCAGAATAAATACACTCTGATCGACAAACAGATTTGACATTAATTCAGTTTTACTTAAGAAAACATGTTCAGTGAGCTTAAGATATCAGTCACACTGATGAACATTACAAACTAATTTGATTTCCTTTTGCATTTTCTTAGTTTGAAAAGTCAACTCTTCATTTCACACAGAGAGCTTGAATTCATTAAATTCTAGGTATAATGAGTTAAGGACTAAATTCAACTCTCACTGTCATTATTGTGAAAAAATATCTTAAAAGTACTACAAGAGTTTTTAACTGGTTATGAAACAGTTTAATAATGAGAGTAATGTAAGTTAACGTGACTATCAGCAAGAAGATAAAGTATTTCTGTGTAGTTATTTTTAATGGCTGCCACAGGGTGGGATTCTCCATGAAATCATATGAAATGAGCCAGTGGTTTACGTTTTCCCTGGCAAAGTTAGTCTTATGTTAGCCAAGCTGAAAAAAGAGAAATGTTGGACCCATTAAAAGAAATACTTCAATTAGTAACACGCAAATGCACTAAGTTTTTCAAATCAAGTTTACAAGTTAGTCCAATGTACTTGATAATCTGATGAAAATGTGTAAATTAAATTGTCACAAAATCTAATTTTTTGTCCTGCATTAGTCACCAAGAGAAAATGGTGGCTCAACTGCAGGCAAAAAATGCGGAAAAGTCATGGATGTCATGGTGTCAGACACACAATACTAAGAGAGATCTAAGTTTTACTGAAATAAGAACAGTAGCTTAAGGGTACAGGTTGTAATTTGAAGTTGTTATACTCCACAAAAATAGTAGCCATCTTTAAAGTAGAAATCTGTATGAGACTCAAAACATTACATTACTTTAACTTCTCTGAAATACACTTTTTACAGTACATTTAAGAAGAAGCAGGAGATTTTTTTTATTGAGGTAATTTTTATTTGTAATGTTTTATTTTGTGGTTGTTACAGTGGAAACTGCTGTTTTTGTCTACACGTGCCTCCAAAATCAACACAATAGGAATTTTCCTTGTAGTAGCTTTAAAGTGTTTTAGAAACACACGGCAAGTTTTCATCATATGAGTTTCTTCCAGTCTATAAAAAGAAGAGTCTCAGCAGAGTTTCAACTCTCAAACAGTGAATGCTGGGAAGTCTGCTAATATGCTGAAACTTGTACAGTGCATTTATTCAGCTCAGTATTTCAAATCAAAAGAATTCATGCTCTGAAGTTCTTAAGCGCGCTGATAATAGAGGTGTAGAATCACTAAGATGCATTTGAGTACTGTGATACGGTGTCAATTCTCAAAAACACTATCCTGATATTGTGATACATAATTCAAGATCCCCGACCACTAGATGGCAGTGTGCTTACCTAACCTCCCTGTTTTGATACCATAAAAAAAGTAAACTTTTAACTCAGATTTTATGCATACGCTGGTGTGTTCTTAATACTATCACAGTTTTCTTAAAATTAGATTTAAAAAAATAGGAATATATCACTCACAATTTATCACAGTATCATGATATGTATCGTATCTCCAGATTCTTGCCAATACACAGCACTATCTGATAATAAATACTAGAAGTTTTAAGAGGAATTCACTTATTAACAAATAAAACTTTTTTTTCCAGTGTAATCAGCGTTGTTAGTCATAAGTCAAATTCCATACTAGTATACTGTAGGTGTAAACTGGCTTTGGATCAGCATGATGGAGACTTTCTCAGCAAAGTGCCTCTTTGTCTTTGCTGTTGTTGACTCATCTATTATAACGCAGATTATACCAAAATGATGAAAGGAGGTTAAAGTCCAACTTGTCAGCTTTCCATTGCAGGCTTTTATCAGCTTATATATTGAGTGTCATTCCCACAACTACTACAACCTTATGGCATACGCAGGGATAAAGTGTAGAGACACTTTAATGAAAAACATGGCTCGACACAGCTTATGTGATGCCTGAGAGCTTAATAGAATTATTCTGGTTTGAAAGGACATTGCTGTATCTCTAGAATGGCTCACAAAGCGGGAGCCGGGATCATACGTAGCTCAATATAACTCAGAGCTTTGTCTCCCAGGATCCTCTTTTTTTTACATTTGAACAAAGACAATCTGAATGTGCTAATAAGATTTTTTGAAAGCGGACCGAGTTTGTTTTGCTTTGGCATAATCTAGTTAAAAGAGGTTCTGCAGGGCTTTTTTTGGGCCGTGCATGGTAAGGGAATCTTTTGACAATGAGGATTAGCTGGTTGTGAGTCATTGCTCCAGTTACAGGGCTCAATAGCAGCGTTTACACGGACTCCGTTAGGAATGTTCAGGTACACCCAGATCATATGCTGATCCTGAACACTGTTTGCAGTGTAAGCTCTTACCCTGGCTCTGAAACATCTGGATACATCAGGGATACTTTGTCATTACAACCAGGTCTGTTCAGTCTGCATTCAAATATGATTATCAAATATGATTATCAATAGAATGTGAACAGTTATAATGTGTCACAGACGTCTATGCTTTGTGTTGAGGAGATATCTACTGAGGTTAGCATGCTAACCAACTAGCCCCAGCCGGTCCTGACTAGTAATACCACTTTGTGCTTTAACATGTGACGTGAGCATCATTTCACCTGGGAGATGAACGTGAGCGGTTTACTGCTTTCACAAGCTCTGTTATAGTCTTATAAAAGGAAATATTTTTACACCTGCACTCCTTCTGAAATCAGGTCTGTCTCTTAGATGAGCTTGTTTGTAAAACACACTTCAAACTCAGACAGAAACAACAAAATGCTCCAAAAAATCTGGGTTAGTCTTTCCTCTGTTCAACAACCACCAGCTGATTTGGCTGAAAATAAATCCTTAGTCCACTGCGTTAGACATGAAAATATATTGGCTCCTCTGCCTCTCTGCTCTGCTCTTGTTTGCTTCAAGTCTTTCATGTCCACACCTGCCATCTTTATCGCTCCCGGAGTCACGGCCAGAGATGCTGTAATTCACCTCACAACAGTATTCCTTGTTGTCAGCTGGCTCCTTTGCCCACGGTGTAAACTCCTCTGGTGCTTTGAGCTGCAGGCTCGACCAAATTCAATTCATAACAGGGCCGCTAGCTGCACAGCTAACTGAACTAATGGAAGCTAGCTGGCTAACTACAGCCAAAGAGAGTTACAGCAGAGAGTATAATGAGCAGCAGTCAGTTACGTTCAACAGATTGACATTTTTTTTACACATTTAAACATTGTAAAACAGTCATAGTTTGATTTGGGTTCATGTTACATTGCATAAGTCACATGCTGCAAGTCATGTGATACAGTATGTAACTTAAAACATAAGAACTGCACACTGTTTCAAAGTGTTAAGTCGTTGTCATTTGTACACAGAAATACCAGAAAACACTAGCTGCAACTCATGATTGTTTTCATGATTTGTCAATCGATCATTTTCTCAAATAATTGATTACATTTTTGATCCAGAAAATAGTGAAAAATGTTTCCCAAATGTCCATTCTCAAATATCAGATATTCAATTTACTGTCGTAGAGGACTCGGGATGAGTCAATACTCAGTATTGATATTGGCCAAAATCACAGGATTGGATATCAGGGGGAGGAAAAAAGTATGATCCAGTACAATCTGTTAGCCTATACTATCACGTAAATGCTCAGTGATATGACAAAGAGAGAGAAGTGTCCGAAGTAACACAGATGAAATTTATCTTAATTTTAAATGTTTGAATGGTGCTGACCAATCAAAAATGCTGCGAAAAGTGCTGAGTGTTAAAAAGTTTAAATACACTGAAGCAGCAGTGTAACTGTACTCCTTCCTTTAGGGGTCTAGAATATTTGTCTCACAGTTTGAGCCTGATGTTTTTTAGATGGTTAGGTTACACAAAGTGTATCCATTAGCAGGTACAATCCTCACATTTAAGAACCTGGAATCAGACATTTTTTCTTAAAAAAAAAAAAAGATTCAAACAATCAGTTGTTTATCAGAATAGTCGATTGTTGTAATAGATAAGTGATTATACAAGTAATTGATTCACTGATTAATCACTGCAGCTAAACCATTTGCAAAAACTGATTCTTGATTGGTCCAACTTTAATTCCTCTTGTGGTATTTGCTTATATAAGCTGCTGACAGAAAATAAACTCAGATGCAAGCTGTCTTCTAGCAACGCAATTAAGATAAGATGGAGTCTATACAGTATGTCTGGATGTGGCGGGGCGAGTGCGGATTAAAGTTGCCAATAAACAGTCCGGAGTAACACTTTAAGTGGGATATGAGCCGCTATCTCAAACACTGTTTGCATGTAAATGTTATCATTAATGCAAAGTCACTGCAGAGACTTTGCATACATAATAAATATGCATTCACTCACGCGTATGCAGGCATTTACATATGAACACACACTGTAACCTGCACCTGCATTCACACACATGAAGAGTAACGGCTCCATCGCATAAGAAGTCATCCATGAGAGCTTAAAATGGAACTAGTTCATTATTCATATCCTCATGTGCATATAGGGACACTCACTGTATATGTGCACTTTAGCTCTGTTCATTCCTCACGATGTTTCTCTCCCACACACACCCACACACCTGTAAGAGAGCTAACAGAGTGTATCATAGTTGGGCAGATATTGCCATGTCAGCTTCTCTGCGCTGTTCATCAGATGCTGACACAGCGATACCTCCGTTTACTTTGAAATTTTCTCTCTGGATTTCTTTCTCATCCGTCTCCGTCTCCCTCGCATACATCTAAGTGGCTCGTTAATATGATTGATCTGTTGTTTTATTTATTTCCTGTTCAGTCTCTGTCGTTGTTGCTGTGCCCTCATTGCAGTGGTGTTCTGCAACTCCCAGAGAGCACCTGTCCACCACCTGTACAGTGGTGGAGGGTAACTGCACTGATATTTGACAGAGTCTCTGTTGGTGGCCATTTTCTTTGTCTCTTCAGCCATTTTGGCTTTCATACTGTTCCACTTCCTAGGCTGTGTATTAAAAACTATTGATGTACGGTATTTAAAAAGGTTGTGACCCACTCATTCAAATGAAAGCTGCTTACCATATAGTGAAAAAGTTTCTATTACATCTTACTCTTTAATCCGATAATACCATTAACTCTCTGTCTACGTAGACGGATAACTTTTAGATTAAATCAAATCACTTCATTTTAAATCATATTTGCATAAAACAGTAAAGCCAATTCTTCATATCACTTTGTTCTATTATAAGCCGAGTGTCCATCCAGATGTTGCACAAATGTTAAACAGATGTTGTCTCCTCTTCCTTCACATCTCTTATATACTGTAAATATACTTTCTTAACTTAAAAAACTTAGTTAAATTTTAAGTTGACTGAAAAGTTTAGATAATTTTGTAATGATTTAAACTGAACTTTTCTTGTCAAACTTGATACTGTATTAAATCAGCAAACATGTCACAAACAATATGCTTAAGATATAAAGTCAAAGCAACAGCTCTTCAGTCACATTGACAAGTACGATAAACTAATTTGATTTCCTCTAATTAACTTGGAGAAATAGAACTTGCATATTTACGTTGAGTTAATGAAAAAAAGATTAGTTAATTCAACTGAATACCTGCATGATTTTTTTTTTACAGTGTAAGAAAAAAGTAAATGCAATTAAATGCAGCTCTAAATACTTTATCTCAATGTCTAGATTAAGATAGATTAGTTTATCATTTGATTTGAAAACAGCCCTGCATAGTCACCTCCAGAACTTGTAACTGTACAAATCTCATTCTGTTTTTATAGCCTGCAGTTTTCCTAATGTTTTCATTTCTTTTTCTACTCTTTCGTTTTCTCCTTCATTGCTCTTGCACGCATCCCTTCCCACTTCATCCTCCCCTCTGTCTCTCCTGTCTTTTATCTCGCTCCGCATTTTGCTGCAGTTCGTTTTCTTTTATGCTGATGACTCAAAATACGGCACCGGGGGCAGCTGCCGGCTGAAGGAGAACTCTGCCTTTCTTTCTCGGCTGCTTGCTTTCTCTCCTCAGATGCCCTTTGTCTGCCTCTCAACCTTTCCCTCCACCTCCTCCTCCTCCCATCCACACTTTCTCCTTTCATCCTTTCCTTTACACCTCATTTTCTCTCCCCCTCTCTTCAGTTTCCTCTTGTCACTCCCTCCATTTTCTCCTCCCTCCATCTTTTCAGCTGTCACCCTCCGTCTCTCTATCCGGTCCCACAGAAACTGCTGGGTAATCCCACTAACTGGAACAGCTCAGTTAATTGGACTCAATAGTTTCTGACAGATTCTCTCCCTCACACTCTCCTTGTTTTTCTAAATACATCTGGTTGTTTTGTCACCATATTCAGACTCCATATCTCTGTCGTCCTTCTCTCCTCTTTTCTTTTTTTCCCTCCTCTTCACTACTTATCTGCTCCTGCCTTTTGCCCTAATCCCTCAGACCACTTTTTTTCCTCTTCATCTTTCTATTTTCTGTTGATGCTTGGTGACAGGTTTCTCTCGTTTCTCTTATTCTCGTTTGCAACACTCAGCATTTTTCTGCCCCTGCCTCTGTACTACGCAGAGGCATTATTTCATGGGATGTTTAACTCCTACAGGGAGTGTAAGAAGGCTTGCGTAAGACATTCCAGGGCTCGTGTCTTGTTGTGTAATAGTCAAAACTCATATTCATGCTGTATGCTCTCTAATCACTTATTATACAGCAACTCTTCACCAGTTCATCTGTTAGTCTGTCTGCTGGTTCTGATCATTTAAAGTTAGACACTCAACTCACCTTAACCCAGCTTTATTTATTTAGCATCTGCCACACACAGTGCAGCCCAGAATGCTTCACAAAGCAATGCAGATTCCTGCCCGACAACAGATGGTGAAGCACCTACTGCAATGCCACCACGACTGCCAGATTGAACCTGACCCCCCTCATATGTTGTCTCTAGCCGTAACAACATTTCAAATTAAAGCAGTTGTTGATCAGTTGAAGTTGACCTGATTATTCTCCAGTGAAAGGCACCAAGCATTGTTGATGATGTACAGTGGTCCTCTAGCTCCAGTTCCAGCTCCACCAGGGCTGGCAACCCCTGAAATCTGATAGGCCACTCCAAGCGCTACACCATTATCCTCAAGTATGATTAGTTATCTGCTGAATGAGAGGTGGGACCTTAGTTTGAACCAACTCTTTGATGGATATTTTTAAATGTGCATTGTTTTCATGATGGAGTGTGGAGGATGAATTTAGGAGGAAAGAGGTAGAATAAAGGTACAATTTCTTTTTGAGGAAGCTTTATATTATATTTGTGTGCTGTCATTCTGTTGTGTTATGATGGTGGGACTATGTATCTTTTAAATCCAGTTTTTAAACATAGGAATGTAAGTTGTGGTTGAAATGTAAAAGAAACAGCTGAAAATACAGAGGGAAAAAAAACGCTTCCTTATAACCATTTTTTCTACCAAAAATGTTTTAGTCAGGGGGCACTTGGCAAAAAAAAAAAAAGGTTTTGAAATGAGCACATTATTGAAAAAAGCTTGCGTAAAAGGAATACATGAAATGCGAAATAGATATTATGAAAAATGTTTAAGTTCCTAGTTTTGTGCTGCAGGCTGAGATGTGGACTCATGACAGGCAATAAATTGTTAATAGTCAGTAAATCCTGGCTGTGGCACCGGAAACATTTGTTCTGTATGCATGAATGAAAAGAGCAGCGAGAGGCCACTTCTTCTTCAAAGCACTCGGGTGCTGTGCAGCTAGCAGAGGGGACACTGGGCGTGTACCCGGAGAGTCTGCAGTCTCAGTTATTTGTAATGAATACTGCAGTGAAATGGTTAATTATGGTCAAGATTGTGCAAAAATGAGTTGTTAAAGGACGTAGTTATCTTTATGTGTTAATGGATCTGGCAGCCTTTTATTGAATACATGGAAGTATGACCTCTATCACCTATGGACTGTTTGAACTGCTTCCACTGTGGGCCAAAAATAAAGTCCAGGTACAATGGTTGAGGTATATAAGTGACAAGTCTGTCACATAAAAACTGTTTTTCAATATATTATTATTATTTCACTCATTCTTAAGAAGTGGGGCAAAACTGTATTTCAAAGAGATTTTTACTCCTCAATTATGCTGGAAAATGTATTTTAAAAGATCAAACTCTTGGCTATTAAACCTTGTAATGGGCCAGCCTGGTTCTTTTTTAAACCAGGAAGTGAGACAGGGGTCCTTGAGGTATAGTATAGCTAATGTTTTTTTATGCCTGATTAAATCATGTTTCTGTAAAGATGATTACAATAGCACATACCTATGTTGTCAGTAGGTAGTTTTAGATTTTGAAGGCTTTTAACATATTTTTTAAATAGTCTGAAGTGGTGATTTTTTTTAACAATAAGCAAACCAAAAATTAAATAAATTACATACATCTCATATATATAAATTCCCTGAAGACATAACATTTCACCAACAATTGGAATTAGAGTCTTGGTATTAATCATTTTTGAAATTTTTTGGTAGAATATGATTTGTACCAATTAATTTACTTTTTGTTTTGATTTTTTTAATTGTTATTATTCATTTATCTCATTATTTTCTGTTGACTATACATTGTGTTGTTGAGGTTTTTAGTGGGAATTTAGTGTACTGTTCTTCTATAGTTGAAAAAGGGAGGTGGATGGGGCAGATGTTAAAAAAAGTAAAAAGAGTTCATGTTAAATGTTCAGTAGCAGCAAAAAGCATAATGGTAAAATTTACAATGAGTCTGAGGTCAGTGTTGATGTAGAGGGAGAGATCATTACAGAGGATCAAAAGAATAAACATGAATATTTTCAAATCCAAACAGACAATTTTGAGAGTAACAATTGCATAAAATGTATACAGTATAAACAATGGCAAATACAGTGAGTGTGATGTGCCAGCAGATAGTGTAGTAGTGGAGTTGTGCTCTCGAGGCCATGTGCGCCGTCACTCTACTGTCATCAGTGACACAGATCAGCAATTATTTGACTCGTGCAGAGATATCAGCAAAACGCCGAGGAGTCCTACCACATTTAAATGAATAAAAATGATAAACCAAAGAATAGTATGTCACACCACATTCGTTTTAACTGAAATATCACAGGGAAGCACAATGAAACAATAAAGAACAAAATACATAAAAAATATAAGAGAGTTACATATAAAGAGTTCTTTATTAACACAAAGATGCAAAAAATAGATTTTCACTTATAGACATTAAGGAAAATGACAATGTTCTACGAATCAGACAATAGCAGCAATGGTGTCCCAGAAGTCCATTTACCTGCTTGTCTTGTGTCTCTCTGACTGCAGTCTGTCTTTACTCGTTTCCCTCACTGTGTCTTACAGACTAATTTGATAGTTTGACATCTCAATCCCAGCGGCCTGCTAGAGCTGTCATTGTGTCTCCTCCTGTAATCCTTTTTTTTTTTTTTACCCCCCCCCCCCCTCTATTTCTCAGGAGGTCCTCCTGATGTGGGCAAGATGCTGGGCGGGGAGGAGAAGGAGGAGGACCCCGACGCAGCGAAGAAAGAGGAGGAGAGACAGGAGGCCCTGAGGCAGCAGGAGGAGGAGAGGAAGGCCAAATACGCCAAGATGGAGGCTGAGAGGGAAAGCATGAGGCAAGGCATCAGGGATAAGGTACGAGAGACAACATTATGTATGTTTAGAATTACATGTGTGTCTAATAACCTGCTGACACAATGAAACTCATGCATGAAGCCAAAACACAAAGAAACAAGTCAGTCAGCCTCGTATCACCTGGAAAACAGCCACCAACACAAAGAAACAGGAAATACATGAAAGATTAATTTTTTTGTTTGTTTGTGTTTTATTGAAGAATGGACACTGCACATTCATTATCATGAGCAATTGTATGGAATACCATTAAAGTTAATATTTAATAAATAAATGAATATATAAATAAATAAGGCATTATGTAAATCCTTAAATAAATAAATTAATAAGTATATACATGTAAATGTAATAGACACATTTACATTTAGAAATTAGTCAGTAGAGTTGAAGAATACATTTTTATCAGTTTTATTTAGTTTATTTAGTTTTTTATGAAGTTTTATTTTAAGATTTTCTTGTTTTAAACTAAATGACTTGTTTCAAATGACTACTTTTATTTATTTCAAGGGACTCTTATTTCATAATTGCACATTTATTTATTATTTCCCAGCTCATTTTTTTATTTCCATTTGTTCGATGCAAACAAAAGGGTTCAGATCAGATCAGAGTAGATCAGAACTCCACTGAAACAAATAGATATGGAATTATGAAATAAGATCCCCATGAAATAAATTATGAAATACAAGTACCCTGAAATAACTAGTGTCTTTTTTTTAAAAAAACAAAAACCTATTTATTTATTTAACTATACTGACTCATTCATTTATATTTATGGGAATTTAGACATTTATTGCCTAATTTTATTTTTATTTCAGCATTTACGTCATAGCCTTGTTTATTTATTTAATATTGAGTAAAATGGCATTCCATCACTTCCATCATGTAAATGTGACATATTTAGCCATACAGCCATGTAAAAACACAGAAAAACAACATATAAAAATCATTTCTAACAATGGATGCAAACAGGCATGTGAAAACTAAACTTGAACAAAAGAAAGAAAAGAGACAAGCGAGAGTAAAAAAATCAACCTGAAAATGTGTCACATGCAGGTTTGGATGATTCTGTGCGCCGTCTTGTCCCGTCTTTTGAAGTTTAAGCAGCTTCTGAAGGCCTCACATTTCAGCTGCATGACAGCAAAACTCTTTTTATACCAGACCTGTGTTTGACCTAGTCTAATATCGCACTATTTGTGTTTGCTTTGATGCTATTTTTAACTTCTTCTGAGATTATAAAATAGATGAGCGGAGCGTCAGGAAGGATTTGGACGGAGCTGAGAGAAGTAGAACAAAACGAGGAGCTGTGATTAATCAGAATACATTTGAATGTTTGGACAGAAATGGGTGGGCAGACAGAGGACTGCTTTAGAAATGCAAACTGCTCTCCAAGATTTCTGCAGAAATTCTTGCTCATTAAATGCTTTAGGTACAACTGTAATAACCTGGATGCAACGACACCAACAGCTCGGTACGAGGTACGATAATTCCTCAACAAAAAGTCCACAACATGATATTTATTGTGATTGAAATCAAAGAAAAATGACAACTTGAAAAAATGAAATAATGTGGTTGTGTTATCAGATTTCTTGTTAAATTAAAGTGCTTCTGTTTTCTTTTGGACACTGGAACAGGACATGGGCAAACATTTGGCATGAATTATCTTTGGCAATAAATATTTGAGTTATGTGAGTAAAACTGCAAAACAAAAACAACGGAGGAGTCAGTAGCAATTGTTTTATGAAGTAAAATAAAAATAATAAATAAAATAAGTAGCCATGTAATATTATGGTGGCTATTATTGCAGTACAGTACAGTTTTTATTGCAATAATTTATATTTGATATATTAAATATATCAATTGTAATATCCAGGTTTGGGAGAGTTAATTTAAAAATGTATTCCAATATGATTACTAATTACTTATTAAAAAATGTAACCTAAGTCAAGTATTAAGTAGAATATTTAAGTAATGTAACTTGATTACTTTATGTTACTTTTGGATTACTTCAATACCAAATATGGTTAAACTGTTTAGCCTAATATGATGTTTAATGTTTATTGTAGGTTTATTAATTGTTTGCCCAGCTATTTCCTGTGTTATGTCCACTCTGGGCTACTGTAGAAACATGGTGCAACATGGCAGTCAGAGGACCTGCTCCCTCTGTAGATATAAACAGAGCTGGCTCAGATTACTTTGAAATGTATTCAGTTATATCACTGTTTTTACAATTAATAATCTAATCAGAATATGTTTGGATTACTTAAGAATCAAAAATTTAAATATTGCACCTAATACTGAAAAACTGGATGCAATGGAGTTCCACAAAAGCTCTTTTTCTCTTTTTGAACATCTCAAAACATTTTGAGTGCAAATTAAATGCATTTTATCATAGATGTCTTTTTTGTGGAGCGGTTTCTTAAGAAACTCCTTATGTCAGACGAGTGTTTGAGTTAATAGAACACTGGTCAGAATCTAAAAACTGCCATGTTTTGAAGATGTAGTAAAAAATGTAATGAAGTAATCCTTAAAAAGGTCACTATAATCTAAATTAACATTTTTCAAATGTAATCTGGGCTGATTATAGTTACTTATCTAATGTAATCTGATTACATTATCTTGATTACATGTAATCCATAACTCCCCAACCCTGATTATAATGAGCTCATTCTAAGGTTACAAAAACACAATAATGTGATTATATACTAATGAAAACATACTAGTACTACATACTATATTCTATTTCTGATATATTCTGCTCCATAAATCTTATGCCTAAATTCCAAAAGGTGCAGTTGTACATTTTATTTTATTGTATTTAGCCATGAAGCCTGTTTCTCCATGGTGGAAACACAAAGAGCAAGGAAACATGACCTAATCAACAAAATCTGAGCAAGTAAACATAATCAGGCGGGCAAAACACTCCGTTACGGAAACGCTGCTGGTGAGGCTTGTGGCCGTGCGGAGGAGTTAGTATTTGTGTTATTCAGTATAATGTGTATTTTATTGTCTGCTTTGAGCACAGCTGCAGTCAGTCTTTAAGTTGTCTTCTCCACGAGGCTGTGGTGCAGGCTGCAGTGTAAGCACTTCACTGCGGAGACGGTGTGGAAGACAGGCAGTCTGAGGGTGGGGCAGGTCTGAGGGGAATACTGTGAATCAAGCAGGATGAAGAGCGGCACTTCTCCCCTGGCTCCTCACCTCCTCTATTCTTAAGTTCTCCCACAGGAAAACAAAGAGTGAGGAACAACTCCCAATGCGCTCGTTACCGGAAGGTTTCTGTCAGCTTCCTCCACAGCTTCATCCCACTGTTCCAGATACTGCGAGAAATGTCCATATTGCAGATGATGTCTTTAACCTTTATCGAACTTTTACTGAATATAATGGATGACAAAGCAAACAGTGCCATGTGTAAAGCATCCAGTTGTTGGGAAATTTTGACACTGATAACAATTGGATATTTTACAAAAGCACAGTCTTATGTTCTGTCTCAGATTCTGCCTTTGCTAGTGAGGAACAGTGGTGGACCTTGCAGCATTTTTTCAAACCTGGTGCCCTCATGTTCAAAAAATGGTGCAAAATGTGCCCTCTTAAGTGCCCTGAGTGTCCTTCTAGTGGATAAAACCTGATAAAGTACCCTCTAAAGTGTCCTTCCAGTGGACAAAATCTGATAAAGTTCCATTCAGATGCCCTTCTAGTGGACAAAATCTGATAAAGTATGCTTTAGGGTGCCCTTCCAGGTGAGAAAACATGATAAAATGCTCTCTAGTGTGCCCTTTTAATGTACAATACATAATAAAGTGCCCACACAAGTGTCCTCTAGTGTGTCCTGCCAATAGATAAAACACATTACAGCTTTGGGCACGCTGGTACCCCATCACATACAGTTAGTGCCCTTTTTATTTTCTCCACTACTGGTGAAGAATAATATTTCCATAATTCCACCCTTTTTTAATGCAGCTTTGGTATCTCAACAGTTTTCAAAGCGTGTGTGATTTTTGTTGTGTGCCTTTGTAAAACAAATACATACTGCAGAATTTTGACACGCACTGTCATAGTGTGAACACTGGAAAACAGAACAAGACATCTACTGTGTTTTTGACATATTCGAAGCTGAAAGACACAGACAGGAACAAGAGAAGGAGACAGATGAAGGGTTTGCAGCCGCTCAAAACACAAAAACAGAAAAAGGCTCCATGGGATGAAACATTGTTGAATAGGATGGATGAGGAGCAGTACATGTGCATTATGCTGCATTCATTTTAGATTATTGTAATTACATGTTGAGTTGGAATTTCAAAGCGGATCCACGTTATATCTGACTTGGAGCTTAAAAAGGCAGAAGTGGCTGTTTTCTAAGCAAATCATATCACTTATTATTCAATATAATTAAAGCCAAATATAATAAATGTAGCATTTTATTATCAACGCATGGTATTTTTCACCCCTCTCCCTCACCCACGCCCACACACACACACACACACACACACACACACACATACAGACACCAAACTGTATGACATCCCATGCTTATGATGCTACAAGCTGAACTGTTGACTCAGCACAACTTGGTGTCAAGCTTTTAGGGTCAGAAGGCAACTCACTTCTTAAAGCTGCCATAATAGATTTTTTTGGCCACTTGGGCGGAAAAGACGCTCCACAACAAGCTAAGAAAACATAAAGGAATAGCAGCGGCCACTGGGATGTACAAAGAGTAAAGAGTAGTGCATTAGTACAGTGCATAGACTATAATAAAGCCTTGAGTTTGGCATTGTGGTTGCACCCACCTTGTTTGAATTGAGACCATATTTTTAGGGTGGAGCTGAGGAGGACATGCATTTCTATTCCTTTATTCTTATTGGATCAGACTGAGAACTGAGACACATTTTGGTAGCGACTTGTTAATCATAAATTAGCCACACTCTAAAGCATTCCCTGATTTATCATCTATTTTACTCTCAGTGGAACCATAATCTACTAAATGAACATCATGCTGTATTAAAAAAGACTTTAAAATTCTGATTGAGACCATAAACTCAATAGGAAAGTGTTTATTGAGGTGATAAATCAAGTGAGAACTAGGTCATCTTTTTGCAACCAGTGGAGTCGCCCCCTGCTGGCCAAAGAAAGAAAGACAGCAGGTATTAGTCACTGGCGCAGTGGCTTGTCTTTTCAAACATCCACTTATTATACTGTCTATGTGTAGCGGTCACTGTTTAATTTGCAGGTAGGGCTGTGACGATAACTGTATTACCACAATACCGCAGTCATGTGATGCCTACTGCAGGGTTTAGCTCATTAGTGCCATCAGTGCAAATTTTAGTTTAAAGGGTTAGTCTCATGTTGAGATCACCGCATGGCTCAGAAAAATCTCAGGATCAGTGATATTGCGCACAAGTCAGAAACGCAGCCTGACGCAGGTATACAACATTGTTAAGGTACAACTCTGGCATTAAAATTCCCTTCAAAATAAAATTCAGACCAATGATAGTAATGAGCTCAGCCCCACATCACTCCTGTGTAAAGTGCTATAATTATTTTTTTCCTAACCTGAATTTCCTCTGCGTCCTTCACTCTTCTAACTTTCAAATATTCATATTTCTGTGTTTAACCACCAGTATGGCTTAAAAAAGCGCGAGGAGGCCGAGGCCGAGGCCGCCGCCGCCGCTGAGGAGCCCGCCGCCGGCAGCTTGACCCGACCCAAGAAGGCCGTGCCGGCCGGCTGCGGCGATGAAGAGGAAGAGGAAAGCATCATGGACACAGTGATGAAATACCTGCCAGGCCCGCTGCAAGACATGCTGAAGAAGTAGGCTAGCTCGCTAGCTAATGCTAACGTTATCTAGCTTAGTTCATGGGCTACACTCACAAGGTTGGCTTGACATGACATTACATAACAGATGTGAACTTTGCTCTGTAAGTATATGAAATGAAGTTTGATCCAGCTTGGTTTTGTGATGTTGGGATAAATCAAAGTTTCACGGTGGGGGAAATAAATCAGATGTGAAGCAGCAGTGTGACTGTAGCCATTAGATTAAGCTAGGTTGAGCCAACAGCCAGGTGAACGTTAGCTTGACTGATGTTAACGTTAGCTATGTTACACTAATGGAGCTAACGGCAAGCAGAGGGGCTAAAAACACAATGTTAGATGGTTTATCCTTCTAGTCTAAGACGTTTTAAACCCCTTTTTCTCTCCTCTGTGATAGCTGCAGAGCTCTCTCGCAGCACTGAAAAATACTATCCCTGTTCACTCGATTTGTACATAAATAAATGAATACATTACAAGCCTCAAGGTGGGAAACAATCATAAAATATTATATGAAATTATTATACTAACTGTGTGTCTGTCTCTAAAATAATAAAAAAAAAGATGTGATAACTTGATAAGCCATATTTTAAAATGGAAATTTAAAGATTACTGTTGTGTGCTCCTAAAGCTACTGTTTTGTGTCCGACCATGTCTAAAATTTATGTCAAACTTTTTGCACACAGTGTTACACATTCTCTGTCAGACCTGTCGTCTATCTCCCCTCCACGCCCAACATCGACGTGTAATGACATCCACGTAGTGTATAGTGTTTAAAACTGTTTCTATTCCCCTGTTCAGTGCGTCTCCTTCTCATGTCTTGCATGCCATTTGTCTGGTTTGTTGTGTGAATATGTACCAACTCACCCTCCCCCAACCCCTTTTATCCTCTTCTTTATCATGCAAAAAATATTAAGGCAATAACTCCTTAGTTTTGAGTGTGTTTTCACTACCATGTCAATATAACCGTTAATAATATCAGTAATAAAATGGAAAAAAAAGATATGTATGCATTCAGGAAATTTCATTTACAGGTTTGCAGGGTTTTCTTTTTTTTTTGTTGTTTTGATGAAGAATGACCGTGTAGCCGTTCATACAACAGCCAAAACCTTAAGCTTTCAGCCATAAAACCCAAACTTACAGTATATATACTATTACTATCAGGATCTACTACTTTGGAGAACACTGAATGGATCTGTGTGAATAAATAAGATGTGTATTTATGATTTTTAAGCTATAATAAGCAGTATTGACTTGAAAGTGGACTACAAGTCCGGAGTTTGCATCATTTGAGAGAAAGAGATCACCCTGATTTAGTTACACAGCGAAGCCGGGAGTGTTTTAAAAGGAGACGTGGAGTGATGCTTCATTCAGTTCTACTTATTGTTGGTTTCAGTGTGAGAATGAACTGCTGAGGGCGACGTGGAATGCCATGAGCAATAAAGGATTATCATGTATGTTTCTGCCTGAGATTCAATAAAAACTTAAAACCTTGTTCACAGACATTAAAGACGTGTCGTCTTCTGTTCTCTGATGTGGTTTTACCTTCAAAACAGGCAGGGAAAAGGCAGGTGAACAATACAAGTGGTGTTTATTCATCTACATAGTTGTGGTGTGTGTTGCTATATTTTGGAGATATCAGCCATATGCCTTATTTCAAATATGAATTCAATGGTGCCAAAGTGCCAAAAAAATAAATTTGAAAAACTCAACAGCAGTGTCTTTTTCCAGAAATCCTGACCCGTTCCTCAGTATAATCACCAGACCTTGTTGTGTGCATGTTCATCAAGGAACTACTTTTCTTCTGTGGTTGAATCTACCAGAACCACTTTTTTCCTACAATAGAACTGCCATGAACCTGCTCACTACAAGGTCTGTGGGCTATCTTGAGTAACCAGGTCATGATTTCTGGAAAGAGACATTGCTGTTAAATTTTTCAAATGTATCTTTTTTGGCGTTTTGAGCACCACGAGCCGAGTGCCATTTAGTCCCATTAGATACGGCCCGCGAGATAATTTCATGTGTCTATTATGAATGGCCCGTCGGTAAATAGCACTCCCACCACTCATACTACAAGTCCCACAATGCACTGCGTCAGCTGCCGCGCAACTCGAGAAGTAAATCAGCTCGCAGTCGCGAAGACGCGAGTTTCTGTCAAACGACAATGTAAACAGGTTTGTCTGTTTAGGCAACTGACTCAGTGCAAAGAAACACAAGTATATGAGGAGGGAGATGAGCTGCAGCTCCACCTGAAACCAGGTAAGAATAAAAATAAGACTGACCCACAGCAGAGAGAGAGAGAGAGAGAGAGAGAGACAGAGACACAGAGAGAGAGAGAGAGAGAGAGAGAGCGTGTCAATATGGACACGTGTCGACTTGATATAAAAAAAACTTTTTATGATCATGAATCATAATATTAATGTACACTTCTGTGGCGCGAGATTTTTTTTACTCCAAGTCTGATTTGTGTACTTTTAAATACTTAATTACTGCATTATTGTAAGTCATGATGAAGAGTCTCCTCTTCATCTCCTCCATGCGTGTCAGTGTGCAGTAGTTTAACCTTTTCATAAAATACTGCTGGTTCTGTGGTGTTACATTTGAAATCTGAAGCCTGCAGTGCGCCATACAAGCTACAGTTGACTTTTCTATTGAAGTTTTCAGTGTGTTTTGGCCTTAATGTTAAATTGAGCAGGTCAATATGTTCATCTGTACCTGATGGGCTGATGGGTTTGTAATATTATTATATGAGCATATTTTTTTATGGCAAACTGCCATTTTCAAATGTAAATTGGATATGTGAGCTTAAATATTCTGATCTGAAATATTCTCGTTTTCCTTTGTTATTGTTGAAGAAAAAAAAAATTTTATTTGCTACACATATATATGAACATGTATACACACACGCAGTCTAGTAGATCCTTGTCCTCCTCGTGCTGAGTCCTCCTCGTGGTGTAGGCTCGTAGCACTAAGGACCTTGCCTAAGGGCCTTCACTGTAGTATTGCACTGACATAGTCAGTAGCATTAACCGCAGCTGCTACATATATATGGATGTTATATACATGTGTGTATTTATATGTATACACACACAATGCCTTAATCAGGCCATCCATGTTCCAGTAGATCCTTGTCCTCCTCGTGCTGTAGTCCTCCTCGTGCTGTAGTCCTCCTCATGGTGTAGGCTCGTAGCATTAAGGACCTTGCCTAAGGGCCCTCACTGTAGTAACCAGCTGCTACATATATATGAACATGGATGTCATATACATGTGTGTATTTATATATACACACACAATGCCTTAACGGCCATCCACGTTCCACACCATTAGTGGTGGAGGCTCGTAGCACTGAGGACCTTGCCTAAGGGCCCTCACTGTATAGATGGTAATGCTCTGACTGGGATTCGTACCCGGGGCGTCTGTGTCATAGTCAGTAGCATTTACCATTAATCTATACAGCTGCTACGCGCATGATGAGGTATGAACATGTATATATATGTGTGTATTTATATATGTATGTATACACACAGTGCGTGGAACATGTATATATATATATATGTGTGTGTGCATTTATATATGTATGTATACACACGTCGTCTGTGTCATAGTCAGTAGCATTAACCACTAAACAGCTGCTACACATATATATATTCATTTTCATATATATATACATATATACATATATACATGACAGGCACCCCGCAGCTGTTTAGATGAGTAAGTAATGCTACTGACTATGACACAGTAGACCCGGGTACGAATCCCAGTCAGAGCATTACCATCTATACAGTGAGGGCCCTTAGGCAAGGTCCTCAGTGCTACGAGCCTCCACCACTAATGGTGTGGAACGTGGATGGCCGTTAAGGCATTGTGTGTGTATATATAAATACACACATGTATATGACATCCATGTTCATATATATGTAGCAGCTGGTTACTACAGTGAGGGCCCTTAGGCAAGGTCCTGACTGGCGGCCCGCGGTCCTAGTCCGGACCCACACGCCGTCCTATACGGACTCGGACCTATAACCAATAAATTATTAAGAATTTAAATTTTGACGGGACGCTTCTATTTTAACTGGCGCAGCTTTTCTAGTCTTTCCGGCGCTGGTTTAGCTGATCAGATCTGTTGTTAATTACGGAGTTTATTACAACAGAAACTGACGTGATGGTTAATGACATCGACACCAACCAGATGCACTTATAAAACGAAACAACTGTATAAGGAGGCCTAAACGTAAAACAGGAGAGTCTGTGTTTCTCTGAGAGAAACTTTCAGACCTTCTCACAGCAGAGTGAACAGGTGAGGGAGGAGAGGAGGGCAGACTGATCACTAATCAATCACTGATACCGTCGTCCTCTCGGACTGATTAAAAAAAAATGCCAAAATTGGTGACAAATCAAACCTGGGTGTCCACACAAATAAAGTGTTTGTGTGAAACACTGCAGAGTGAAACATCGTGCTGTTTACAGACAGTCTGCTGTCTGTAGTTTGACAGAGAGACAGAGGGTCGTGTCTAGAAGGCAACCCTAGACCTGCGAAAGATCGCGCGAGTTTGATATTTTAGTAGGAATAACGAAGACAAATCTCGCGAGAGTTGTGCAAATAAATAGTTACCTTCTAGACACGACCGAAAAAGGTGCGCAGCTCCAAAAATAGAAAATCATGTCGTAGTGCCAAAGTTTTTAATGTGGCGGGCCGCCATAAATAAAACACTATTCACTGAGTCACAGAGAGTCACTGAAACACTGATCACTGACCTGCTGTGATGGAAAAAATACTCACATTCTTATTTGGGTATTTTTACATTGCGGTATTAGTGTTTTTACTTAATTACAATTGAAATATTTTGCATGTTATTGTTTCCTTTTTTGAAAAATCTATATTTTTATTGCTGTTGTTGTACTTTAATGGTATCCTTATTGGTATTTTTTGATGACTAAATACAGACCTGCAAACTCGTAAGAGGAGAAAAAGGTGTCATGTTGGTAAACCAGTCCTCTGTCCTCTGGTGGTCTGGGAGCGTCTGTCCTGCTCCAGAAGAAAAATGTTGTTACTTTAACATGTGAACAAAACATTCTGGTGACTGTTCCATCTTCTGTTTGTGGTTTCTGCAAACATTACTACCTTTACTTTTACCTTTGTGCTAAAGTAAATACAGTAAAAGTAAATCTACATTAAAAGTAAAGTTACTTTACTGAGTATGTTTACGTTAGCAATTTATAGTTGTTCATTTAATAGACCTGTCTTATCTTCTCTTTTGTATATTACCATTTTTCTTAAATAAAACAAAAGTAATTTAATAGAAAAAAATGCAGAACACGCAATATTTCTTATCTGATTACTCGATTAATCGGCAGAATAATCGATAGATTATGCTTTAATTTTACTGGTCCGGCCCACTTGAGATCAAATTGGGCTGAATGTGGCCCCTGAACTGAAATGAGTTTGACACCCCTGCATTAGAGTATACATGTAATGGAGAGAAGACAGACCTCTAGATCTCTACAGCTGATATCTCTACAACACACAGCAAAATAGATGGATAAATAGCAGTACAGGGCAGAGGTTCCATTCCATTAAGGTCAAACAGAGTAAGAACACTGCAACTGTTGGTTAACTGGAAAGGCTCTGCTACACTAAATGGAATAGAACCTTTAAGGTACAATAGCTAAGAGTTTTAGTTTAAAGCATTTGAAAATTAAAGACTCAAAAATCAAATCCTCAATAACCTCACCTAGTACCTTGTACCTAGTACCTAGTAGTGAGTATTTAAAAAGTACCACTGGCTCTGGTGACTCAAACATGTCTCAGTCTCTCTCGGGAGTTGCGACTGCAACAGTTAACACAAACCTATTCCTGTGAAACCTATTCCTAACCAATTCCTGTGAATTCTGCACGTTGCAATTTTGTCCAATCACAGAAACTATTCCACAAATTTGACCAATCATGGCAGCCTCCTGCGAGTTCCGGCAATTATAGCGGCCCCAAATAAAGAAGATTTTGTTACACTTTTTGTAAATGCACCCTTTTGGTAAGGTTACTTACTTACCTTACTTTTTTTTGTTTGTTTTTCAGTTGTCACTTGCTCCCACACTTTTCAAAAAACAACGCAGCATACACCACAATTTCTTGATGCCTGGACATGTTCGATAAAGCTGCTCGACGGAGCATCCATATTTCCACTGGTAGTGATATTTGACACTTAAGACAGTGGAGCTGACACGCTCTCAGCAAATCTGGGTGCATGGTTAATAACACGTTTCTGTGGTGTGACAGACTCAAAACACACATTTGGCGATGCTTTATACAGACTTTAAGACTTTCATTTCAAAAAAGTAAGGAAAAAACACTTATACTAGTAGCAAAATTATGTCTCAGTTCAACAAAATTGTGTATATTTGATGCTAATTCCTATCTTCCAATGTGCTACTTGACTTTTAATTGGTATTAAGAAAATATCAGTCTGTAGACATCCTGCTCTCAGATTGATCACTCTGATATCCTGAGCAGTACCTTAACAAGTCAGCACCGGCCGTTAATACAAGATTATCAAACCAGGCCCTGTCCATCACAGTCAAACATGATATACCCTAATGTCAGTGAATGAAAGAAGTGAAAGCATGAGCTTTGAAACAACCAACAACAGTGAAATGCACAGCAGTGATATAGAGGAGGAGTCATAACAGCAAGGCCAAGGTAGTGATAAACTGGTCTGTCTGACAAAATCGGGTGTTGGAGCATCATAACAGATTTAAGCATCGTCACTGTCAGAGAAACTTCTCACATATGAAAACTAACAGGTGACAGCTTCAACTTTACATGGATGAAAAACAGAAAGGTTAACAGGTGACAGCGCACCTGCAAACAGATGAAAACTAACAGGTGACAATGCACCTAGTATGAGTCAGTAAACTATAAACTCATAAAAAACTTAGTTTGTGTTATTGTACTGTGTTTTTATTTAGTGAATGTCAGGAAGTATATGAACTAAGTGTCTTGTCTTAGTAAGTACTCTTAATACCATCCAAACAACAGACGGTCACAAAGAGTGGTAGTTTCAAATTGATATGTTGTTTTATAAAGTTTAAGTCTGTTGAATTTTTAGTGGCAGGCCTTTACTTGCACATATTGTACTTAGCAATAGTTCACCCAAAAATTAAATAAAAAATAAATTAAATTAAATTTCACTCAATATCTACTCACCCCTGTGCTGATGTGATGATGGGTGAAGATCTCCAGTTCAGAAAACACTCCTGGAGCTTCAGTGGAAAACAGCGTTGCAGCCAAATCCAGTACAATTGAAGTGAATGGTGACCAGTTTTAAAAAGGTAATAAAAGAACACAAAAAATCCACGTCTTCATACTGCTCCTGTGGTGTAATCCAAGTGGTGTGATCCACGTGCACACACCTGAAGCGGGAACACAAAATCTCGCCCAAGCGGCGCGGCTGCAGCAAAGAAATGATGATCCTCTTCTCTGTCGAAGTCCTCAGACATTTTCTTCTTTGCTGAAAGTTTGCGAAGTCAACTGCGCGCGTAACAAGTCACTATTTCTGAGCAGATCGCTCTCTGTTGTCTCTCTGTCGCTTCCAGGTAGCATGTAAACGAAGATGTGAAGGTATCGCAAGATCTCGTTTATCTCGTGTTGCGGTTGGGCGAGAAGTTTTAAGTTTTTAAGAGCTATTGCTGTCACTGTGCCATATAGCTGGTAAGAGACTCTATAATAGTTTTGAGCTACATAAAAGCATGTTTTAATTCACACAGTGAATCTACAGTTCACCCAGCTTAGCACTTTAAACATTGTGTGTTATTGCTGTTTTCTTGTCTCATTTTGTACAATGTGCTTTGGCACTACTGTATTTTATTATGGTCATGACTTTGAATTTGATATAAAATAAAATCTTTATTGGGAACAAGCTCCAGCATAAAACAATAAACTCTGAAGAAACCAGAAGTAGGTTTTGATCACTGCATTTAGACAGAGACGGACAGTCTAACTGACAGTCTAACTGAAATGACTTGATGTATTTCTTCTATTTTGCCACAGAGTGTCACTGTTGTTCTTATATAGGACAACACTGCACTAGTATATATTCAGGTAAAACATCAAATCAAATACAGATAAAGTTTAGTAACAAAGATGTTGCAGAAAGGTTATTTTCAAGCCTTATTTATTTCATAAACAAAAATTCAACCAAAAAAGGTGAACTATCTAACAAAACACAGAGTCAAGCATTAAAATATGAGAAAACATGAGACAGAAGAAAAGAACAGGACACACAAAGACTGTGAATGGCAGAAGTCTTCGTCCTCTTTTACCTTCAGCATCCAACAAGGAAATGTTTACATCCACATTTACCATGTGTTGAACAACCCCACTGCACTGACGGCAAAATAACAAAGCAGTGATATTAAATAACATTAAACGGGTTACGTAACCCTGAAACATGCTGTCAGTTGTATCTCTGAGTGTCAGCATCAGGCACAGGTGTTGACGTCAAGGAAACACAGATGGTAAAGTTGGGTCAGTTTTACCTTTGAGTCTGAAGCTGGTAGTTTATCTATTTTCTTTACAGACCTGTTTCATCTTGAGCCACTGAAGAGTTACAAGAGTGCAGACCTGTGATTTTTACAGGAGCCGTTTTATTTTCAGACAGCAACATTATTAGCTCTAGTTCCTGGTTGGATAGCAGCTAACATTTCTTTTTCTCATCGTGTTGTTGATTTTAAAGTTAGAAGAAATCTCATTAATTGCTGCAAAATATACAGCAGTGTTTATCATTACCAACATGTCGTGAGGAGAACTCTCTTACAGGATAACTTCGCTATTTTTCCTGGATCTCATTTTCCTGGGATTTTGCATCTAAGTGACTGATGGAGACAACAGTTTTTGAAACTGGTCCAGTGTTGTGTGAGAGCGCTGCAGCCAGCAGAAGTGAAACTGAGCTGCAATGCGATCCCTGAATCTGCACCATCAATCTACATCCACTATAAGTGCTTATTTTTGCCACTAGCAGGCTCAGATTATTATTATTCTGTCTGACAACAATTTGGACATGGTCGCTACAGAGATGGGCCTCTTTTAAAGAGTAAGATCATTTTTGTTTAAAGTTATGACAAGGAACTTTCACATCATATAACCACAAAATATGTCAAAAATACATTTATCTGAATAAAAATCTCCTCTTTCTTCTTTTAATTGGCTAACGTACTACCCACTGTAACTGTATCTTCTTGATCTTCTTGAGGATGATTTTGTTTGCTTATGTAGGTCATATGGCAGCATGAATATTAAACTGAGACCGTTTCATAAGGAGTGAAAAGTAAGAGATGCTACATTGCTCCATTCGCAGTGACCAGACTCCATTGACAAAAACAGCAATTTTACCTCTCAAGTTTATCACTTCCTCAGTTGGTTTTTAACTATTTGAAACACCAAAATTCACACAGTACTACAAACAAACAAAAACAGCAAAGTCACACAATAACATAAACACCAAAAAACACCAAAGTCACACAGAAACACAAACAAATTAGCCGACTGATACAGCGGCAGAGCGAGAGGTAAAATTGCAGTTTTTGCCAATGGGGTCTGGTTGCTCTGAACAGAGGGATATAGTGAATGTTTCTGGTTAAACAAAAAGGCACTTACTCTTTAAAAAAAAAGCTGTCTCTGTGGAGATATTTTCCACAATATTGTCAGATTCTTACAATAACAATCTGAGTCTGTCAGTGGCAAAAATAAGCACTTTTAGCCAACTTATTTAATATTGTGCACTTCTGCAAACAGCAGCATTCTCTGTCAAAACTGGACTGTTTTCAAAAATTGTTGTCCCCCAGTGTCAGAAAATAAGGTCCGGGTTAAAAAATACCAAGGTTATTAGTATGATACCATGTGTTCGGTGCTCAGTTGTTGATTTAAGACCTGGCACTTCTGACAAGCATTTAGAAACTGCAGAGAATCTGCTACCTCAGTAAAAAGGATGAGTCAAATCTGACAGCTGTAAAGACATAAGAGGTTTCCTGTGTTTTTAAATCTGTGTCTACCATGCACTTCTGAAATCCTCCAGACCTGGATTGAGGCATTAATGTGAAACCTGCAATACACAGTAAGTCAACAGTACCACCCATTTCATATTAAACCACACGTTTTAGCTCCAGTAAATAAAAATGAACAAACACAATCAACAAACCAGACCTGGTTGAAAGTGTAACAGAAGTCCTTTCAAATGCTCACAGTTACTTTGGTTTATTGTAGTCTGACTGACATGGAGGACTGTATACAAAAGACATTTGACAGTGGCTTTTATAGAATATCTCATGTCAGTAAATAAAACTTGAATTAGCAGATGCCATTCCCAGCTAGCAGGAATGCTCTGCCCGCAGGGACTGGAACTATAAATGCTGGATCATGTAAAGTGTAATTAAGGTGTACATTTTCATTTACAGACATTTTTACACAAGTTATTACACTATCCAGCACCACAGATCCAACTTATGTCAAGTATTTGAACGGGTTCTGACTCTTTCCCAGGTCTGTCACAAATAAATATATTCTGTATATAGCGACAAATCTCACAGTAGCCACGTTTATAAATCTATCTGTCCATTACTGAAGAATCTGTTTAGCTTAGTATCTGAGGCCAGGGAGTCACTAAAAATACTGTTTAGGCTGAATAGAAAGAAGGCCATAACATCAGATTTTCACAATAACATCAAAATCAAATGCAAGCCCTATTCCAAACTAGTAGGGACACCGTGTAAAACTGAAATAAAAACAGAATGCAATGATTTACAAATTCATTTTGACTTGTTCTCAATTTAATACAGTAAAAAGACAAGATATTTAATGTTTAAACTGATTAACTTTATTGTTGTGTGTGTGTTACTCTATATATTCAGAATTTAATACTGGCAACACGTCCCAAAAAAGCTGGGACAGGAGCATGTTTACCTCTGTGTTACATCACCGTTTCTTTTAACAACACTCAGCTTGATACAGGATTTCAGGCGCTCAACAGTCTGGAGACTCGGCTGCTGTATTTTGTGCTCCATAATGCACCACATGTTTTCAATGGGAGACAGATCTGAACTGCAGGCAGGTCAGTCTAGTACCTGAACTCTTTTACAATGAAGAGACACTGTTGTAACACGAGCAGAATGTGTCTTGATATTGATTCCTGAATAAAAGCAGCAACGTCTCTGAAAAAGATGTCTGGATGGCAGCAAATGTGAAACCAAAACTTGTATGTACCTTTCGGCATTAATGGGGCCTTCACAGATGTGACAATTACCCATGATGCCATGGGCACTAACACACTCCCATACCATCAAAGATGCTGGCCTTTGAAGTCAGCGCTGATAACAATCTGGATGGTCCTTTTCCTCATAAACCCAAAGAAAAGTAGTTTGCATCATTTCTCGTTGTTACTGATATATGGCTTTCACTTTGCGTGGTAGAGTCTTAACTTGAACTTGATTTCTCCAAATTCTCAGAATCTCTTCATGATATTAAAAATTTTATATGTTGAAATCACTAAATTCTTGCAGTCTTGTGTTGAGAAACTTTCTTAAACTGTTGGACTATTTGCACATCCAGTTTTTCACAAAGTGGTGAACCTCACTGCATCCATGCTTGTGAATGACTGAGCCAGGATGCCCCTTTGATACCCGATCATGATACTGTCACCTGTTACAAAGTCACCTGTTTCCCTGTGGAATGTTTCAGACAGGTGTATTTTTAAGAATCCACAACTTTTGTTGCTCCTGTCCCAACTTTTTTGAATTTTGTTGCAGGCATCAAATTCAGAATGAGTGTATATTTACAAAAACAATGACGTTTTGAGTTTGAACATTAAATATCTTCTTCTTGTACTGTGTTCAGTTGAATACAAGTTGAAAGGTATTTGCCAGTCATTCTGTTTTCATTTATGTTTTGTACAATGTCCCAAATTGTTTGGAATGGGGTTGTATTGAGTTTTTTCAGGGGTTCTATCAGATTCAAATGAGACATTAGCATTTGTGTATAATTGGTTAAAAATACCTTGTATGTTGACCTTAGAGCAACATCAGTAACTTTTGGGAACAACAGTAATGACAGCACAACTCATTTACAGCATGACAATAATAATTAGAATTCATTCAACTCATCAACAGAAACAGGGATTGTTAAAAGTGTCCCGTCACCTTTCATTGGGCCGTCATTGAAAACCAGCCGCCCTTATTAAGGAATCTAGACCCTTGAGGAGATATTGAAGGATTCATGATGACCTGCAGCTACCCAAAATTCAAAATTCGGAGCAGAAAAACATAAGCACATGTCACCTTTTGCATGCACTCAAGGCTCAGAAGGACACTGCTGATGATCCTTCAATATCTACTATAAAGTAGTCTAGAAGTTGAAAGAGTTCAGAGATTTCCCCCGAACATGGAAGAGTTGAACCTGATGTGGTGGGCGTGGTCTTCTGGGGAGGCCGTCGATGGTGTGGGGCCGAAGAGGGTGACAAGAGGGTGGGTATGGAAAGATGGTGGGGGTTTGAAGAAGAGGAAGAGAGGGTTGAGAGTAGCCCTGGTTTCTACACATTCGTCCGACACTTGGGGAAGATGGGTCCTCCCTCAAGCCTTCTCTTTCTTACTGTAGGTGGAGGGAGAGAAAGAAAAAAGAGAGGGTGAGAGGGAAGGTGGGAAAAGAGGAAAGAGGAAAAGGAGAAAGAGAAAAATTAGAACCTGAATGCAAGAAGGTATTTCATCATCATCATCATCAGCAGCAGCAGCTTAAGTCAAAGCAGAGCAACACAGACCTGCCTGATTGCTTTACATGAGTAAAGCAAAGAGAGGCAACTGCAAAAGATTGAGAGAAGATTGAAAGATTTAAGTTACAGAACTTTTTCTTCAGGTGGCAAGTGGCTTTAGCAAGAGCTCTCGAAGGAAAGAAAGCACAAGACAAATGTAAGATACTGATATGAGCAGGGGTGGATCATCCCACTATGGGGCCCTGGGGCAAAAATGATGCGAGGGCCCCTACTACACCCTCATTTTCTCCCTTTCTTTGTGAATTCTTTATGTATTAGTTATTTATTTAGCAAAATACACCATGTAACAACAATATACAAGGAAAGACTAAGGGCCAAAACTTAACAGGAATATTCCTGATAAAATAAAGAGAGTTAAAAAAACAAACAAATTTGATGCAGTAGAACCAGAGATTTCATCGTTTTTATTCCACACGTGCTTCCTCCTTATCAAAACCTGGTGCCTACATTACCCAAAAAGCAGTTCGACCGTCGAAAGTTCAGTCACAGATTCAGGTTTGTTATGCTAGTAGCACCAAATCATAGCCTTAAGCTGCAGCGGTCTAGTAAAGTCACTTCTTTCTAACTCCTCACATCTAAGCTTAATGTGTAAGATCAGTGTACTTGCCCTTTGGGGTTGCTATCCTTTTAGTTCATACTGTAATTATATAAATCTGCAATTTAGTAAATGATTACAAACTAATTGCCACGCAGTGAAACTGGAAACTTTGGGGCCACTAAGCGTTCGGGGCCCCAGGGCAGTTGCCAACTTTGAAACACTGCTCTTATCCAAAGCTGGGTTGCTGGATTGAGAGGACAGAGGCTGAGCAGAGGAAGCTGGATGCCTCCAGATGATGCAGCGACAGAAGAAAGAACACGGCGGGAGAAAAGAACAATGTAATAAAGTAAAAAGGCCAAGCAGAAACATAAATAAAGTGGCCAAAGAACAGACAAAAGCTCCAGTTTATTACTGGGAAAATGATGTGGGAAAGGTTTCTGCAGCTTCACAGTACAGCAAAAAGAAGAGAGAAATCCACAAAACTACTACAGCAAGCAAAAAACAGAGACAGTCTCATCTTGTCCAATCAGATTTCAAAGACAGATGAGGTATACAGTCGATGCGGTTGTCCAGTGTGTTAGAGGATCAGTGTCTTGCTCTTGCTAGGACATATGACAGAAATTTATCCTATCTGCTGTTTATTCTTCCGTATTTTGAAATTATGGGATATTTTAGTTTTACAAAAATATTAATATTTCATATTCAAGCTTTCATTATTTTATTTATGTTAAGCAAAACTTGAGTGCCCTTGAATTTTCTAAATATCATATAAGTCATATTTCCTTATGTCTGGATCTTCCAGACTTCAGTACTGTTCATTTTGTTGCTTCCTTAGTTCTAATACATTTTTAGGAAATGTAAAGAAACTGTGGCAAGAAAAAAAAAAATCCTGACCGCAGTGGGGACTGGAGAGCAACAACAGCTAAATGTGGGAGATGCTGTCAGAAGTCTTTGCAAACCAGAGACGACTAGAAGATGAAAAGAAGGAAAGTGATGAAGCAAGAGAAACTCTCAGAGGTGCTGGCAGCGTTCTCCTGTGGTCTGGAAAAGAACCAGGTGATGTTGGCAGAAGAAAGGCGAGGCTGAGCGGTCAAACGGTGCAGTGTTTGTATTCCTGTTTGTTTGTTTGTTTTGTACTTAGTCTTAGACTTGAACTTTTTCCCAAAGGCCCGCTCCAGCTCAGGCACAGACAGAGTGAGGGTGAAGGAGCCGTCCGACTCTGACCTGACGACCCGGGCTTAAAGATGACGGGAGGGAGGAAAATGTTATGACAGGGTTATGACACATACACTCAACTTCAAGTGGTTAATGACACATAACAAGTACAACAGAAAACATTAGACACAAAGCAGCCCAAATGTAGTTATGATTCTGAGTTTAACCTAAGTTGTTTTTAAATGTTTTCTGGTGGAGGTAAAGACAGACAAACAGCATAGATTCACACTTGTCTTCAATCTCTAAACCTGCAATCAACAATTATTTTCACAATTATTCGCTTAATCTTTTAGTTCCACTATTGTCAAACTGTGGTAAATGTACCACTGGTGATATGCAAGCTCCCTCTAGTGGTACATGGGGGAACGTCAGAAATACATATTTTTAATTAAATAAAATAATTCAAAGTCATTACTATCACAATACTACAAAACTGAATGAAAATAAATAAATATTAGATAACTGAAACAAGTAACTGATTATCAATGTAGTTTGCAATTAATTTTCTTTTGTTCTATTAATCGATAGATTGACTAATCACTGCAGCTCTACCTAAAACTGCTTCTTCTATTACGTTCATGAGTGAACAGACTCACAAAGTAACTGATCAAGTATTCATTTTGTGAAGCTTGAAAGAAAGAAACAAAGAAAAGAAATTAATGAATGAATGAATGGAATGAAACATATTTTTTCTCTGGCCTGGAGCACTAATTATCTGCCCAGAAAGTTTTGGTGTGAGTTGCAGAGTTTTGGAGAAACCAGCCATACAGATGTCTAGATGGCGCTAGTCCTATGGTGCTCAAAGTGGCAAATAAATTCATCTGAAAAACTAAACAGCGATTTCTCTTTCCAAAAACCATGACCCAGCTGCTCAACATAATTCACAGACCTTGTTGTGAGCAGTTTCATGTAGGAACTACTTTCTTTATGCAGTAGAATCTACCAGAACGACTATAGAATCTTTCAAACTTTCTATTAGAAAGAAAGTAGTTATTATCTTGAGTATCTGGGTCCTGATTTTTGTGAAGTACACTGATGTTGCATTTTATTGAATTGTGTTTTTTTGGTGCTTTGAGCTCCATAAACCAAATACCGTTTAGTCCCATTATATTGGAGAGAAGACTATGTGACTCACAGTAACACTATCTAGATGGATAAATAGCACTACAGGCCTTTGGAAATGTTTCGTTTTGGGGTGAACTGTCCCTTTAACTGTAACGGTTTTGCACAGGACAAACTGCCTGTGCATAACTGTTACATTCCTTTTATTAACAAAGCCCACTTCTTCCAGCAGTTTCATTTTGTTCTCTCTCTCATGCACAGTCTCTTTTCTTAGTGCTGATGTCATGACTTAAGAAGCCGCTGTTTTGATTGGCTGGGGCTCTCTGGCCGTACTACTGAGTTACCGGCCGATGATATCACTCAGATTCTTCTGTTATAGTCTGATTAAAGCAGAACCCGAGGAGATAGAGTGAAGATAAAGTGTCAGCACTGACGCACATAACAACCAACACTGCCAAACACAATACTACTGACAGACCGGGTACAAGTTCAATAACATAACTAAAGCACTGTGAGCTGATTCAGTCATCAAATACATTATGTGGGAGAAATGTTATCAATAAAAAGTCCAGTTCATGAACTTTTGTCATGTTCCTGATTCAGTTTGTCAGAGCTGGTATGAAATGTGTTTGTATGTGTCTGTTTCCTGGACTTAACACTGCATCTGTGTGTGTGTGTGTGTGTGTGTGTGTGTGTGTGTGTGTGTGTGTGTGTGTGTGTGTGTGTAACCCACCCAGGTCATTGTTGTTCATCATGGCATTGGAGCCTCGGAGGCGCGGACCCTGCTGGGTGAAATGATATCCAAACTTCAACAGCGTGGTGTTTTTCTCCAACATGCTGGCTATCTCCATCTCCACCTTGTTTCCTAACGGCTGGCTCTGGAGTTTAGGGAGAGAGGGTGGGGAGTGAAGGACGGTTCAGGGATTTCAGTGGTCAGGATCTTTTGGGGGCGGACCTGAAACACGGCTCAGTGACGCTCCAGTGCCACGGTCCCCCAACACTACATGAGCCCCACAAACCAACACATGAACAACACTGACACCCCTGTCATTTACACCATGTTTTTACCCTAAATCTTCACTGGAGATTCTTAGCTTGGTGCCACGTTCCCATGTGAATGCAGCAATGCAGTGCAAATTGATATTATTAAAATTAATAGTAAGAACTTTATTTATTTTTAATGACCTCTCACAGCCCACCTTGCAGTGCCTTCACAGCCAAACAACACTTTGGGAATCTCTGATCTATTAACTTGCATTCATTCATTTGTAAGAGGTTCCAGACTAATCTTTTTTGTGAATCAGTCTGATGATGCCTGGCCAGGTATTTGTGATAGCAAGATGGAAACACTGGGGGAAAGAGAAGACCAAAAGGTGGTGATCTCCATGGCAACAGAAGACAAAGTGGCAGGTGCTATTTTTGATTTGGTTTTATAGCCTTTCAATCAATCAATGCAAATGGCAAAGGAAGCCAGGAGAAAGATGGTGAAGCAGTGAAGAAAAAAGAATCACTGAACAAGTTGAACTCATGAGTGAACAGTGACTCACACGAGTCCAACTCTGCAGAGTGACGCATCACAAAGCAATCGGGGGCATTACACTGACGTGGCAGAGACGGCCTGTGTACACTACCTGACACGCACACGCCCACGCACATTTTTATACGTGGTACGTGTGTGTGAGTCTGTGTGTGCTCCATGCGGTAGCTACCTGATTGTCTATCTTGAGCTCCTGTAGTGTGGTGTTATTCTGAAGCGACTCTATGAGGGCCAGGATTCCAGTCCCCGTGATGAAGTTAGACTCAACGTTCAGACTCTTCAGCGTCGTGTTCACCTTCAACATCTCTGCCAGGGCCTGAGGAGACACACAAACACACAGACTGCAACTTCAATTCACTCATTGCTTTGCAGTCATTTACGAGGGTAAACGTCAACATAAAGTGTATTTATGAGACTGAAGGTCTTGTTAGAGTGATAGAGTGATAATATGCAACACGATTTATTAGCAGGATTTAAACTACACTGCATCTTGATATGTAGATCATAGATAGATTTACGAGACGGCTTTGTTGAATGCTAGATTCTGATTGGTTAGTTACAGCCTTCAGTGGTCTGTTGTTTGTGCAGTTCTGATCTGGAGTTGTCTAGTTCTGGAGGTATCGGCTGTAGAGATATCTGCCTTCTCTCCAATAGGACTAAATGGCACAACTCCTGTGGTGACAGAAACAAAAAAAAAGAAAAATTCAAAACCAGTGTCTCTTTTTAAATAACCTGGTTGCATAAAATAATCCACAGAGCTTGTCGTGAGCAGTTTCATGTAGGAACTACTTTCTTTCTGCAGGAGAATCTACCAGAACTACTACTGAATATTTCAAACTTTCTTAGAAAGAAAGTAGTTCCTACATAAAACTGTTCACAACCAAGTTCGTGTGTTATCTTGAGTAACTGGGTTTACTAGTTTTGAATTTTTACTCTTATTTTTTTGGTGCTTTGAACACCACAGGGCTCGTGCCATTTAGTCCCGTTACATAGTAGAGAAGGCCAATATCTATAATAGAATATTTTGCACAGCAAAACCCACAGATTGATTAAATGAAACAAAACCACTAAATAAAAAAAACATTTTATTTAGTTTGACCTATGTTGCAGAGAGATTAGGCAAATGTGCAGCATGTTGATGTATATATGTAATTTACAGCTGTGACTTACAAATGCTACAGGGTCGTTGCTCCTGGTTCCTACAATACTAAACCTCTCCACCACAGTGTTCTTCATCAGAGCCTCAGCGTACGCCTTCAGAGTCTTCACAGGGATGTTCTGAGTGAAGAAAAAAAACACACAATGCCTGAACATTACAACTCAATCAAACTCAACTCAAATCAGAAAAGATTCAGAGTGATTTTAGTCTTTTTTGTTCTGTTCAAAGAAAATCATTTTATCACAAATTTACAACATACATTATTCAATTTTTCTATATTTCTTGACAGGTGAGTTTTTAAATTCCATCTGCATGAAAACTTGAAAATAAAAATTTGTGCGCCAAGCTCTGTGTCTTTCTCTTGGGACTAAACATGGTCTGTATTTTTCAGGTGACAAAGTTTGGTTATCCTCAGTGGTAATTACTGGAAAATACTACCAGGGACAGGCGACTATAATTAAAAGAGAAACTGATGTTTCATTTGACTTCTACAACTTACACAACTTAAACAGCTTCTACAACAACAAAATCAAATTCTGCTGTTTGAGTTGAAAAAAATTTAGCACTAAGTTCATATCCACACTTACCCTGATGTTGTTGAGGTTGACCTCAACCAGGTCCGGGTCGTTCCTCTTCATTCTCAACAGTGTCTCTTCTACATCGGTGGAGTTGGGCTCTTCATCAGGGACTGGTTTATACTGGGTGCACTGGATCACACCTAAAGTACATTTACAGAGCAGAACAGTCTCATGAACAGCAGGAGACAGTTGCTGTTAGTCTTACCATTAGGGCTGGATGATATTATATCGAAAACCGTGATATGAGACTAGATATCGTCTTAGATTTTGGATATCATTATGTTTTGATATAGAAGTGTTGTCTTTATCAAAAATCTCATAATGTTTTTATTTTGTGAAAGCACCAGTATACATCCCTACAATACAGCCGTAATATTGGTATCAAGGTATTTGATCAAAAATATATATAAAAATATAAATATTAAATATTTGATTTTGTCCCTAATGGTATGTTATTTTAGAGAAAATCTACATATCAAGCTTTAGTCTTTTCCCCATGTCTTAAAAGTTTAGCGCAACAGAGTTAAGGGGGCTAAAATGTAAAGTTTGTGCAGAAATACAGTTGAACTTTATGGATTATAATGATGCAGAATTGATAAGAAGATTGTAAACATATGACACCTTTTATCTCGTGTTTCTAGAGTTATGTTTTTCTGGAAATGTAAGGAATTCTTAATATGTATAATATTTTTTTAAACTGAGTTTGGTGTAATATTTTCCCCAGACAGTGCAGGGAGTTTTAGTTAACTCAAGCTGGTAATGCTTGGCGCTAATCTTGCAACCACACTGCTCTGCTCTACTCTACTCTACTCTACTCTACTTTACTCTACTCTACTCTACTCATGGACTTAAGCTTGATCTCTCCATGCATGCACAAATATAGTTACACAGATTAAAACGATCATCTTTGGTAAAATAAACTAACATTCTGCCAACATGAGATCATTCCACTTGATTCCTGTCCAAGTTAACTTGCTTCAACATTTTTCTTCAATGAGGCCACATTTTCTCCAAATCTGTTGAGTGACCTGTTTTATTTTAGGAAACGTAAACTAATTTCTCAAAAAAAAAAAAAAAAATGCATAAAACGCATCTGTGATTGAACCAAGTGATGACAGGTCATGCAAATAAAAGACCCAGTTACATAAGGTTTAGTATGTGTGTGTGAGCATCTGTGCGTGAGTGTGTGTGTGTGTGTGACTGTGTGTGCGTACTGTTGAGGCCTTGCTTGTTGACGATGGTGCTGCTGGCCAGGGCTTCATAGTACTGCTGGTTACTCATCAGGGTGTGCATACCCAGGATGGCTGGAAGACAGCAAGAAGACTGAGTGAGGACGGAAAAAAAAAACAAAGAGAACAAACAGATGAAGAGTCACTGAAAAGAGTCAGTAGATTTCATGGTTACAGCCGTACAGTGGACCACCATGCTGATACAGACAGCACATCAGTACTTGCAGCATCACAGCAAGTCAAACCTGACACATCGATGACACATCATCGAGCAGCTGTCTGCTGTAAAGAAACAATATTCGAAGTGAAAACATATTGAGGCCTGACCAGTGCTGGAATTTCTGGACCAATGAAGATACCAATATTAAAGAGAAAAAAATGTCAACATCGATATATCGACCAATATAATTTATAAAGAAGAGAATATCCAGAATACAGAACATATACATCATCATATGTGATAGAGGCAGGATATTTTACAGTTTAACAATAAATGTGATTGTCCAAAATGACAGCAGGGCTCTGAAACTGTCAATAATTGTAAATAACTATAAATAAAATAACACAAATATACAAAATAGAAGCGCATACTGGATTACATAATGATGATACTGATAGAGACCAGTATATCAGACTGTGATAGGCCGACATCTGGCGATAATAACAGTCAACAGATATGCTGGTCGGACTCTAAAACAAGTACTGGCTTTTAGTTTATTATCTTCCCAGCGTTGGCCTTTTACAGCTATATTAGTATATATGTTGTCCCGTATGCATCTATATGATTTTTTTTGCCAGAACATGGTGCATATTGCTTTTAGTTGTTAGCTTGATAAGCAACGTTTTATGTATGTCTGATCCTATTTCTTGATTCAAGTTCAAAATATTTTGCTGTATTTGTTTTTTTTAAAATGTATAAATTTTTATAATTTCTAGAATTATTTAAAATATTTATAATTATTAAAAAGTTTGCTGTTCATACATATCTGAATATATACAAGTAGACATATATATATAATGTATGCATATATTTTGCTGTATTTGTTTTTTGCAGTTATTTATATATTTTTTTTTAGATATTTATAAATTACATTTATTGTTTACCTTTGTCACAAGTGTTAAAAACCTTTGAGAGATCATTGAAATGAATTCATGTACATATTATACTATATTCTATATTTTGTATAAATAATATTGGCAATTACATTTTTTCCACCCTAATATCAGTGTTGGCCATAAAAATCCAGCATCAGTCGGCCCTTATCATAATATGCCTTAACTGCTGTCTTTTCCTGGTCTTAAAGGCTGCATTACACTACAATGATGTCATTTTCTGAACTAAATCTACATTACTGATGATCATTAATCAAAACGATCACTGTGTTAATATTTTGTGAAAGTATCAACAGTCATACCCACAAATCTGTCGATACTGACATTTATCAATGTTGATATTTATTGCATTTGATCAAGTATATTGTGAGACAAGTATTTGATTTTGTCCTAATTGCTCAACCCTATACATCAGCCTGTGAGGAATTTCGACTTGAGGAAATCTGCTTGTGTCCTGGCAGCAGTGAATCTGACATATGTTTTTAGACTGAGCAGCTGCTCTACATGAGAGAAACCATTTAGATAGAATTATAACCTTGTGTGTTTGTCAGAGAGATCCAGAGCATTAGAACAGTTCACAAAGACATAAACAGTGAGGGAACACAAGCTGCTCCGACTGGAAGCAGAGCATGTTACTTTTGACAACTTCAGGGACTTGTTGTGCTCCTAAAATGTTTCTCATTTAAAACCTCTGCTCTAAACAGCAGCTGATAACAGATTTCTGCCATGCTAATGCAGGTGGAAGAGACTCTGGTAGTGCTCACAACTAAATGCCTTTACATACTGTAATATATCCCATTTACAAAGAGAGGTGCCACTTAACAATAAGACTACTATGATTTATAAATTGTCTATAATTGAGTTAATAATTAGGTAGTAAATACTTTATAAATCATTAATTAATAATTATAAACAAGTTATTATTTGGCAAGATGCAGTTACTGCTCACTACTAATTAATCTTACTAATGCATTACTAACATTTGTGTTTGGCAAAGGGAGCCTTACTGTAAAGTATACAACCCCTCACCATTCACTAATGACTTATTACTATTTATAACAAAGCAAAGGCAGCCTTATTATACAGTGTGAAACAGCAAATTGCTGTAAACTATACTGACAAAGCCTTAGTGAATGAATCAGTTAATCTGATGTGCTAATTTAATGCTAAATGCAAGTTTTTGACAGTTGTTAAATGCTAGTGACTTATACCCGATGAAAATAAATATCCGATGAAGCTGACAGGTTTAAATGCTGCTGATGGTAAAGAACAATAAGATAAATGGGCTCACCACTTGGCAAACAACAGGTCACTGTTGCCCCTTTTATCTATCTGTGTTGTAACAGATTATTAATGATTTATAAAGTGCTTACAATATAATTGATTAATTATTATCCATTTATGTATCATTATAACAAAATTGTATAACAGAATTTATAACAACTAAAAGGTTAATGAAACCTCTGCAGGGTGAAAAATATGGAGTGATCCAAAGTTACTATGTTGCCACCAAATATTACTTGTAGGTAGCGTACTTTTACCCTCCTTCTGCAAGCCTTCTGCAAACGTGCATGTACATGTTGATAACCACAAGCCAAGTGCCATTTAGTTCATTTATATTGGACAGAAGGCAAACATCTGTACAATGATGCACAGTGGTGTGTGACTTACACCAAAACAATCTAGATGGATAAATATCACTACAGGTAAGAGGAAAAATGTCCACTTTGGATTTTGGAGTTAACTTAATTTTTAAGAGAGACTGTGTTACATTGCCTTAATTGTCTTTTCTGTGTCGGTTGTACTTAAATTTATATTGGGGCCACCAAAAATGTGCTTTGGCTTAAAACAATCCCTGCATTACTCTTTGAGATAAATGTTTTCAGTCATCAAATGTTAAAAGTTTGAACATGCATTATTATATTTGCCATACATTACACAGAATCCGTAAAAATCCACATGTAATGCATGTAGAGAAGAGACATTTGACATATAATAAGTGAGTCGAGCTGGGCGGTTTTGCTAAATGTCTCCTCAAACACAAGCAGACAACATGAACATGACAGAGGACCAGAATCGTTCCATGCAAACACTGCGTGCAGTCTACAGATACCCTGGGCGGTGTTCAGCTAGCGAACAGAGACATCCAGCAGGGATGGAGGAGGTGGAGGAGATGGAGGGACTGATGGAGGGATGAAAGGGAAGGGTGGAGGGAAGGTGGAAGGAGCGCTAGAGGAAATGGAGAAGATCTGGATTAAGGAAATGTGAATGAGTGAGGGGGAGTTGGGGGCATGATGGTGTTTACAGTGATTAGTCAGAGAAGATGAATAATAATCAGACACCTGCACATCAGATCCAGTCTGTGAAAATCATTCATTCAGATGTCATTATGTAAGTATGTGGGTGTGTGAGAGTGTGTCTCTTTGTGGTTAAGTTTTAGTTAAAACAAAAATCCAAATCCAAAAGGTTTATCTGTATTGTTTTAGTATTATAAACAATGTTCAAATCAGATGAGACAAAACAATAATACAAAATTCAGGATGAAAAATAGAAAAACTTCAATTGCAAATAAGTTGGGACGCTGAGTGAAACTTAATAAAAACAGAATGCAATGATTTGCAAATACTTTCTGACCTATAGTCAATTGAATACAGTGAGAAGACAAGATATTTAATGTTCAAACTGATAAACTGTTTTTTTTTTTTTTTGCAAATATACTGAATTTGATGGCTGCAACACACTCCAAAAAACTGTGACAGGGGCATGTTTACCACTGTGACATCACCTTTTCTTTTAACAACACTCAGCAAGCATTCAGGACTGAGGTTGAGTTTTGAAAATTCTTTCTCGTTCTTTCTTGATGTCCTTGTGCTCAACAGTCCAAGGTCTCAGTTGTTGTATTTTGTGCTTCATAATGCACCACACACTTTAAATGTGAGACAGGTCTGGACTGCACTAGTACCACAACCTTTACTATGCAGCCACACTGTTGTAACACATGCAGAATGTATCTTGGCGTAGTCTTGCTGAAATAAGAAGAACGTCACTGTCTGGATGGCAGCACATGTTGCCCCATAACCTGTATGTACCTTTCAGCATTAATGGGGCCTTCACAGATGTGACAGTTACCCATGATGCTATGGGCACTAACAGACCCGCGCACCATCACAGACGCTGGCTTTGTAGTACTTTGTGCTCTTTGCACTAGATTCAAATTGAGAAAAAGTCAAAAAGCACTTGGAAATCAATGCATTCTGTTTTTATAACTTGGAACTTTTTGGGAATCAGAGTTTGTACTAATGAAGTATGCTTTAAACTGGCTTCACCACAAGGACTGTAACTTGTGGTAAAAGTAATGTCTACTGTAGTAGTACTGTAAGAAGACACTGAGCAATGGAATAAAATGTGGTGCAGGATGACAACATCTAGGCAAAAATTTAATGGAAAAAAACAATATTGTGTATATCTTGGGAAAACTGAAACCAAAAGATCTTATGCATGTACTGCAGTGTGTATGACTGTGCCGAGATGTGAGGGGTGTGTGATTATGTTACCTGCAATATCACAGAGTTCAGCATCAGAGGCACTAGCCAGGGCTTCTTCTAGCTCCGGCTCCAGAGTCACACTCTCTATGATGGGGTCCACCCTCTTTTTAGGCACCCAGGCTTTACCTGCAACATGAGTGAAGAGATTTAATAGAACATTTTGTAAAGGTTCCCCTCCACATTCAACGCAGGTGATTTTCACTTATACTGACTGATTATGCTGCTTTTGAGACAAATCGGAACGGGGAAATTTATGAACTCCTACTAGATGTGTTTCACGTGCAAAACGCCACCAAACGTGAACAAAAAACATGGCTGACTGTAAAAAATCATGACGTTTGATCTGCAAGTGCACACACAACTGACCTTTTCTAAGTCCTGACCCTTTCTGATATGTGCTCCATTAACAGTCAAGCAAACTTGGAACCAAGGTCAACTTTCTCCTTTTGTTGCTGTCGGAAAAGCATGAACCAAAGTCATACAGTCATAATGTTAGCTTAATTCAAGCTAACTAGCTAGCTAATCAGCACTCATCACTGGCTAACTAGTTAGCTAGTGTTTAGCTAACAGTAGCTAGGTTCGTTGGCTAGCTGACTAACTTAAGGTGTGACTCCATATCTCACTTTTACACTAAAAGGAGAAAGTTGACTGAGGAGATATGAAGTTTGCTCAACAGTCACTGGAGCACTGAGCCAAAAGGGGCGACAGGTGCAACAACTGAATTAAATAAGTCTAAGTAAGTAAGATAAATAAGTGAAAATACCAGTGTGGGTGGACAGTAGGGGCTTTAAATGTGACATAACAAGGTGACAAAAAAAACAAAACACAACAAAAAAATTACCTGAGACATTTGTATTTAGTATATTAAATAGTAAGTATTATATAAAATTAATATATAAAATGTTCAATGACATTGACACAGTGATACTTGGGGTATATTAAACAATATTTCTGATACTTTGCTGAGTAAAGGCAGGTTTTTCTAATATGACAAACTTTCAAATGGCCTTTTTCACAGCAGACATCTTGACTTGTCATAGCACAGGTGTTACTAATAACATTAACGATGGCTCTGCTCTTTAAAGTGTCTATTAAAGTGTCCCAGTAAGTCAGTATGAGACTGAGTCAGCATGACCCAAAAACTGCAGCTCTAAATCAGATATATATTGGACCTTTTAGAAAAACTGCAATTACGACTTTGATGTGAATGCTCTTTACAAGTTGGAAACCATGGCGGATAAATCACTGTCGTGACCTTTCACCTTTATACAAACAGAAAAGACATATTTTTAGTGCAAATTACAGAAACAACAAAGCTCATTGACTTTTTAGAACGTAACAGCTCATATTAAAATACAAAACATAAGTAAATGTAAATGTCAAACTAAGGTGGAGTATCCCACAGAGATCTGTGCAGACCAGCTCTCTTACATAACAGCTGAGCCGTGTGAGGTGGGTGTCCCGTCATCAGGTCACACCTGACCACAGGCTGTCGTCACACGGTGTAAAGACCCTAAGATTTGTGTCTGCACTGATAGGTCTGCGGTGTCTGTGTGAGTGTGTGGTCAGCTCCTCAAGTTTCAGACAGACATTTTTTGACCCCACATCAACGAGGGGCTGCTGACAAGAGGGAGGGAGGCGAGATTTTGCCCACAGTGCTGAGCAGCTTTTTAACCCTTGAATGGGCAAGCACGTATAAATATTTTTTCAAAACATAACCTAAACTCTGCATCTCCTGTAGATATAGGGTATACATTTAACATTTCCCCTATTTCTAATAGTTCATCTGCTATGAAAAAATATTGAAATGGTTGCATCATACAAATGTTTTGGTACTGTTGATAACTCCCTAACAATTGATGTCAACATTGAGGCTATTGAGAAGACAGGTCAACAGAGAATTCATATTCTTCAACTAAATTCCTTTCCTTTGTCGTTTTTATCAATCTTTTTATAGTTTTTCTTTTATTTGCTGGTTACACAGCCTTACTGTAGAAGACAGAAACAGTCTAAAGAGTATTGTTAAAACCTGTTCTAAGATCATCGGAGTGAAATTATTTTTGCAAACAACAAATCCTCCAAAAAGCAACAAGTATCTTGGATTCTTGTGGACACTCTTGTTAGTGAATTTTCTCTGTTGCCATCAACGCGTTGTTATGTTTTCCCTGCCTGCAAAATCAATCACTAGTCTAAATTTTTAATTCCGTCTGCAATCTGTTTACTGAGTGCTTTATAAGTTTGTTTGTTTTTTTAAATCATTGTTTTTATTTTTTTAATGCCTTTCTTTTAGATAGGACAGCTGTAGTGAGGACAGGAAAGGGGGAGAGAGAGTGGGGGACATATGTGGGGTGAAAGTTGTACCAACTGAGCAACCAGGCCATCCAATGAGGCAGCTACAGTACATTTATGTCTCTGTGACTCGGTCAAAAATCACCTGTGTTTGTACTCGTACCACTGCATCCTTCCAAATTATTTGCACATTGTTGAAAGTTGTGATAAGTAAAAATCAGGCCTGTAAAACTGTAGCAGGCTTTGGTGTCTGCAGTGAGGACAGACAGCTTTGAACAGGGTGCAGAAACTTCAGTTGCTCCAGAGATTGTTGCTCATTCACCGTCTCCACCTGCACTTTCACAGCTGGTCTGTCAAATTAAATTGAAATGCAGTTTCTTCCTCTGTCTTTTAAATATAAACACGCAACCACACTAAAGTGGCAACACCAGCAAAACAGAACATGAGGAAGGTGACAGCAGGGAGACCTTCTAGAGTTTCACATAGAGATGTCTGGTATCTCTCACCATCAATCACACCACCTCTGTGTCCACGCTGGACTGCTGCTGGCCTGCTGCTGGCCTGCTGACAGGCCTCACAAGGTCCGGTGGTGGTCTTATAGAACCAATCACCCTAAAGGGAAGTAAAAGAAATCCTCTTCCTCATGGATACCCGAGCCTCCAGTGACAGGCCTCTGACTTCAGGGGTTTCCTGACACACCTTTTAATGCTTGTGGCTTAGTTTCAAACTTATTACTCAAAGCTCCACGTCTAAATTTCTATTCAAGGTCAGAGATCAAAAACAACAGTCAACAACAAAATAACATTTAATGAACTGACTTAAAACTTTTAAAGGGACAATTCACCCCAATCAAAAATACATATTTTCTGGAAATAAATGGCACTAGTCCTACAGTGCTCAAAAAGCCAAAAAACTACTTTCTGTCTGCAGTAAAATCTACTGGAACTGCTTTGAAATATCAAGAAAGTAGTTCCTTCATGAAACTGCTCACCGCACCACAGGTAGACATCTCTATGGCTGATATCTCCAAAACTTTTCATCTCACACCAAAACAATCTAGATGGGTAGAGAGCACTACAGGCCAGAAAAAAATTCACTGCATCCGAGGGAAGGTTAGCAAGCCGACATGCATGTCTGTACCTGGTATGGTGCCTTGACTGGAGTGACACTTTCTTTATGCCTGTGAGTTCTTCAGCACATTTTTCTACACAACTGACTAGCTTTGTAAGTTACCCTCTTTTTTTAATCCAACCATTTGGCAGCACCACTGCCTCCTAGGCCCACTAGAGGGCGCTTTGAGCCCCACCTGTGGACTGTTTCCCACTGTTTGTTGAGAATGGTTGCTTCACTTCATCAGAGGAAAGAAGACCAACTGCCAGCTGATTTCTGCTGGGCATTTTAGAGACCTGTGCAATTCTAACAACTGCAGTCTTCTAAACAGATTATCCAGACACCATTCAAAAGTCTCTATCAAGCTTTAATTCCTGTACCACAGAAGATAAATGACACAAAGTATGATGGAGTCATACTCACCACAGCACAGTGGTTGGCTGAGGTAAGCCACATTAAAAAAACATTCATTTGGGGACAGGATCACTGTGAACGATCTCCAGCTACTGAGTCACAGCTACACTTCATGAGGTATTGTCTTCATAACAGAAGGCACTGGCTGGGTCCAGACTAACTTGCCATTTGGTCCAGATGCAGACCTTGGTTTGGATTTTGAGCAGCCCTGGTTTGGGCCCTGATTAATTTGAGAGTTAATCTGAACCCTCACCCTCTCCTCAGATCACATCACTCATATTTAGGGAAACCGTGCTGACGCCCAGAGTTCATGACAAAACTAGATCTTACCTCTTTTCTCCCCTGTGAAGGGCACCAGGTCTTCTTTGTCAGGATGCTCTTTGGCCTGTTTCTCCAGGTGGGCGAGCAGGTTGTCTCTCTGAAATGTTCCTGTCGGAGCTTTCTTTGTCTGGTCCTTCTGCCGCATCCCAGCTGGCAACAACGCGTTCTAGACAAGGATGACAAATTACATGATTTAAAAGGACTGGCACTGGATACTGAGAATAAAAATATTACTACAATTTTTTTTTGTGAATTTGTCTATTCTTTCTATTACAGTAAAGTCCTGTAATGCTTTTCAACAGAATAACAAAGAATCAGTGCAGGATTTCCTCTTTGTACAATAATACTACTGAATTTATCAATAATCTCCATTGTATATTTTCCAGACACCAGAGCGACCACTGACTTCACTCTTTTTGAGTACTGCTCCAGTCAGGGGTGAGGAACAAATCCTGCACCATCTTTGAATTTTATATGGTTTGTGGTGGTTTTAAGGGATAGCTTGAGGTTTTTGAAGCTGCGTTGTATGACGTACCTATCCATAGTCAGTGTATCACCTACAGTAGATGGCAGCTGACACTCCCCCTGTTTAGAAATGCTGGTGTAGGAAGCTAAGCAATGCACTGCTGTATATTTAGAATATTTTTCCCGCTTTATCCTGTCATCAAGCAAACCTGTTCTGAAGAGAATCCACCGTAATACAAACCAAATATCACTCTCTTCAAACCTACAAGACTCCTTTGAGGTCAAGCGGTTTGTTTGTGTTACTGTGCGACTTCCTACACCGGTACTGCTGCGGCTTCTCTAAACTGGGGGTGTTCCAGCTGCCATCTACTGTAAAAAGCAGGGTTACAAATTTTGTGCATTCTCCTTTGCTGATGAAAAAGCTAACAATTGATTAATCATTTAATCATCAGTAATTTCTAAGCTACTAAACGCATTTTCTTTTTTTTTTTTCTTTTTTTTTTCCCTCTTATTTTAAAGCTACTACACGCAACTTTCATATTTTGGTTCCTGTGGATAAATGTGGTAGTGTTTCCACCATAATAATCACAAAACATAAAATTATCTGAAGAAAAAAATTGCTAACAGGCTAACACACTACTCACTGCAACTTCATTTGTGAAAATTTAAACAGATGTTATTTTATCTGATTACAAAGACGATCTGTCTTGGTGGAAGGAATTAGGAATAGAAATAGCAGATCTTCAAACTGATGGTCTTGTTTGCTTATGTAGGTCATATAGACATATCAGTATTAAATTTAAACTATTTCATAACCAGCTACAAACTCCTTGTAGTAGCTTTAAGTTTAAGTTCCTTGTTCAACAAAAGCCAGAGAAAACAATGAGGCTCAATTACTGCCACATCTAGACTATTGGCTAATGATTGATTAATACTTTTTTAAAATAGTTAAATTCTTAACCGTGATTAATCGATTGATGATTAATCCTTAACAACCTTAGCAGGTATTGCACTTACTATGGAGAAGTAATTCATACAACCCAACTTCAAAAAATCTGAACTATCCCTTTAAAAGAATACATAAATATTCAACCTCAGTCTTTCATTCAGAGGAATTAACAGTTAAAAACACCTGAAAATCAGGACACTTCTAACCGTGTTATGTGATATGTTCCCTACATTTTAACAGCTATCTACAGAAATAAGAATAAATAAGATAATAACTTACCAAATATATAAAACAGACCAAGAAATGCAGGGTACATTACTGAGCCTAAAAGATACTCACATATTCATACAATCTGCAGGTATCCATTGACAACACTATCAAATTATGCCCAACACCAATATGGAATTAATTGCATTACATGTTAAAACACTTCTGAGGATATTTTAGGATTGAGACAATAAATATATATACAATAGACCTTTTTCATGGCAGCCATTTTGACATGAAATAATAGTTATAAGGTTCCATTCCATTCAGGTCAAACAGAGTGAGGGTGCTGCTATTAAGCAGGTTGGCTCACAGCTAAGGCTCTGCCACCCTAAATGGAATGGGACCTTAATTACCCTTGTCTGTGAATATTCTCAATCATCCAGGTCATGGTATGCGTATCAAGGTTTGTAGCAGGCAACTGGACTTGATAGAGTTCAATCAAGTCCAGTTGCCTACTACAAACTTAATTACCCTTCTATTTCATATCAGCACGGCTGCTGTGAAAAAGATCTGTTTCAGTATTAAAGTAAAGTTGGATATATATAGAAATGGTTTTATGGTATCTTTACTCTGGTCAGTATAACTCCCACATTAGTCACTATCTGTACTCGAGCCCAACACAGGACCGAGACATTTCCCAGAGCTTTGCTGCTCACCATGTTATTTTCAACCTAAAGCAGCACTGAAAACCAAGCTCTTATAAGCGCTACTAATAGCTTCCTATCTTATCTGCTCTCTCAGCACCCTGAGGCCTCTCTCTCTTCAAAACTCTCTGCCTCTCTCACTTTCTTTCTCTCTCACCCTCATACTTCTGCCTTCAGTCTCTCTTTAAGCCTCCGATGTATAATACTGCCAAAGCAGCGAACAATTTCCAAAAACATACCAAACAGTTTACACAGTCACACCACATTTACAGACCGACCCGTCCTAAGTCTTTGCTCTGTGCAACAATAACAGGTCAGCAAACTGACCTCGGTCAACTTTCTCCATTTTCTGTAAAAGCAACATATACTGTCACATCTTAAATTAGCTAATGTTAGCAAGATGATAGCTAACTATCTAGATCAGGGGTGTCAAACTCATTTCAGTTCAGGGGCCACATTCAGCCCAATTTGATCTCAAGTGGGCCGGACCAGTAAAATTAAAGCATAATCTATCGATTATTCTGCCGATTAATCGAGTAATCAGATAAGAAATATTGCGTGTTCTGCATTTTTTTCTATTACATTACTTTTGTTTTATTTAAGAAAAATGGTAATATACAAAAGAGAAGATAAGACAGGTCTATTAAATGAACAACTATAAATTGCTAACGTAAACATACTCAGTAAAGTAACTTTACTTTTAATGTAGATTTACTTTTACTGTATTTACTTTAGCACAAAGGTAAAAGTAAAGGTAGTAATGTTTGCAGAAACCACAAACAGAAGATGGAACAGTCACCAGAATGTTTTGTTCACATGTTAAAATCACAACATTTTTCTTCTGAGCAGGACAGACGCTCCCAGACCACCAGAGGACAGAGGACTGGTTTACCAACATGACACCTTTTTCTCCTCTTACGAGTTTGCAGGTCTGTATTTAGTCATCAAAAAATACCAATAAGGATACCATTAAAGTACAACAACAGCAATAAAAATTTTGATTTTTCAAAAAAAAGGAAACAATAACATGCAAAATATTTTAATTGTAATTAAGTAAAAACACTAATACCGCAATGTAAAAATACCTAAATAAAGAATGTGAGTATTTTTTCCATCACAGCAGGTCAGTGATCAGTGTTTCAGTGACTCTCTGTGACTCAGTGAATAGTGTTTTATTTATGGCGGCCCGCCACATTAAAAACTTTGGCACTACGACATGATTTTCTATTTTTGGAGCTGCGCACCTTTTTCGGTCGTGTCTAGAAGGTAACTATTTATTTGCACAACTCTCGCGAGATTTGTCTTCGTTATTCCTACTAAAATATCAAACTCGCGCGATCTTTCGCAGGTCTAGGGTTCCCTTCTAGACACGACCCTCTGTCTCTCTGTCAAACTACAGACAGCAGACTGTCTGTAAACAGCACGATGTTTCACTCTGCAGTGTTTCACACAAACACTTTATTTGTGTGGACACCCAGGTTTGATTTGTCACCAATTTTGGCATTTTTTTTAATCAGTCCGAGAGGACGACGGTATCAGTGATTGATTAGTGATCAGTCTGCCCTCCTCTCCTCCCTCACCTGTTCACTCTGCTGTGAGAAGGTCTGAAAGTTTCTCTCAGAGAAACACAGACTCTCCTGTTTTACGTTTAGGCCTCCTTATACAGTTGTTTCGTTTTATAAGTGCATCTGGTTGGTGTCGATGTCATTAACCATCACGTTCAGTTTCTGTTGTAATAAACTCCGTAATTAACAACAGATCTGATCAGCTAAACCAGCGCCGGAAAGACTAGAAAAGCTGCGCCAGTTAAAATAGAAGCGTCCCGTCAAAATTTAAATTCTTAATAATTTATTGGTTATAGGTCCGAGTCCGTATAGGACGGCGTGTGGGTCCGGACTAGGACCGCGGGCCGCCAGTCAGGGACCCCGGATATAGATGGTATTGTTCTGACTGGGATTCGTACCCGGGTCGTCTGAGTCATAGTCAGTAGCATTACTTACGCATCTAAACAGCTGCGGGGTGCCTGTCATGTATATATGTATATATATATGAAAATGAATATATATGTGTAGCAGCTGTTTAGTGGTTAATGCTACTGACTATGACACAGACGACGTGTGTATACATACATATATAAATGCACACACATATATATATATATACATGTTCCACGCACTGTGTGTATACATACATATATAAATACACACATATATATACATGTTCATACCTCATCATGCGCGTAGCAGCTGTATAGATTAATGGTAAATGCTACTGACTATGACACAGACGCCCCGGGTACGAATCCCAGTCAGAGCATTACCATCTATACAGTGAGGGCCCTTAGGCAAGGTCCTCAGTGCTACGAGCCTCCACCACTAATGGTGTGGAACGTGGATGGCCGTTAAGATCGTGTGATCGATTGTGTGTGTATATATAAATACACACATGTATATGACATCCATGTTCATATATATGTAGCAGCTGGTTACTACAGTGAGGGCCCTTAGGCAAGGTCCTTAATGCTACGAGCCTACACCATGAGGAGGACTACAGCACGAGGAGGACTACAGCACGAGGAGGACAAGGATCTACGGGAATGCGTGGAATATGGATGGCCTGATTAAGGCATTGTGTGTGTATACATATAAATACACACATGTATATAACATCCATATATATGTAGCAGCTGCGGTAAATGCTACTGACCATGTCAGTGCAATACTACAGTGAGGGCCCTTAGGCAAGGTCCTTAGTGCTACGAGCCTACACCACGAGGAGGACTACAGCACGAGGAGGACTGCAGAGGCATTGTGTGTGTATACATATATATGTGTAGCAGCAATAAAATATTTTTTCTTTTCTTCAACAATAACAAAGGAAAACGAGAATATTTAAGCTCACATATCCGGGTGGGGGTTACATTTGAAAATTCTTGCTTTTTGTCTGCACACAAGATATCGCACACTTTAATCATGCAAACCCTCAATGGCAGCGCATTTGCCATAAAAAATATGCTCATATAATAATATTACAAACCCATCAGCCCATCAGGTACAGATGAACATATTGACCTGCTCAATTTAACATTAAGGCCAAAACACACTGAAAACTTCAATAGAAAAGTCAACTGTAGCTTGTATGGCGCACTGCAGGCTTCAGATTTCAAATGTAACACCACAGAACCAGCAGTATTTTATGAAAAGGTTAAACTACTGCACACTGACACGCATGGAGGAGATGAACAGGAGAGACAGACTCTCTCAGGACTCTTCATCATGACTTACAATAATGCAGTAATTAAGTATTTAAAAGTACACAAATCAGACTTGGAGTAAAAAAATCTCGCGCCACAGAAGTGTACATTAATATTATGATTCATGATCATAAAAAGTTTTTTTATCTCTCTCCCCCTCCCTCTCTCTGCTGTGGGTCAGTCTTATTTTTATTTTTACCTGGTTTCAGGTGGAGCTGCAGTTCATCTCCCTCCTCATATACTTGTGTTTCTTTGCACTGAGTCAGTTGTCTAAACAGACAAGCCTGTTTACATTGTCGTTTGACAGAAACTCGCGTCTTCGCGACTGCGAGCTGATTTATTTCTCGAGTTGCGCGGCAGCAACGGGCCATTCATAATAGACACATGAAATTATCTCGCGGGCCGTATATAATTGCGGGCCTTGAGTTTGACACATATGATCTAGATAATGTTAGTTAAATGCTAGCTAACTAGGCAGCTAATGCTAATAGAACACTAGCTAACCAATAGCTTTTTTTTCCTCCAAGACTGTTCCATCTAATCCCGCCTTACTGTGCTGTGATTGGCTATTGTTATTGAGCTGTGACTGGCTAGTTCTTGTTGCCTCAACGAAATGTCCATGTGACTGCCAGAGAGACTTTTATAACGTTGCCAGAATATCTCTTCTCTTTTTCTTTCATTCAGTCTTTCCAGTAATGGTCCATGAATGTTCACGTGACTTACAGTAGTATTTATAGTATAGTGGGAGTATATCACACCATCATTGCCAGGCTTTTTGTGTCACACGTTCTTTCAGCTGTAGATAACAGGCACACTTCCAGCCCCAGCATGTTATTTTTACCAGCATGAGACTCTGTCTCTCTCTCTCTTGTCCCTTCTAACTGGACTTTCCCCGGGTATGTTTCCATGTCATCCAAACTCCTACCTCATTTAGTCTCTACTGTATCCTGTTCACTTCCTCTCAGCAGCCATCTATGAGCACATGGATGTAACATGTCCATTAAATGCCTCCATGAACAGTAGGCTGGGGTGCAGGGGCTAACTTGAGATATGTGAGTGAGTAAAAAGTGACAAAAATAATATTTATCTTTTGCTGCAAACAAATAAAATTATATATTATTACCCTATAAATTTGATGGAGCAAACCTAGCAAACAGTTGCTTATTTACACACCTAGCAGACACAGAGCAATATTAGCATTGATTTGGTGTTGTGTTTTCTTGCCAGTTGGTAAAAGTCAGATATTAATTCTCCTTTTAGCTTTGGTTTGGTCTCCACCAGCTGTTGAGGAAAATATCTTTATCTTTAGCTGCTAAATGCTCCACTATATTCACTAGCTAGTTGCTAACTTTGTCTGTTAGCTGCTTGGTGTTTGTTTGGATTAAAAAAGCGTTTTGGCTGAAAATAGCTATCTGCTGCTGCTGGAAAAAAAAGCTTAGTTAAGAGTGACCAAAAGAGTAAAGTCACAGGCTGCAAATCCAAATAGCCAATAAGCTGAAAGATGTTCTTAACCCTCTGTAAATATACGAATTAGTGCAGCTAATATATGAATATATAACACTTAAAGAACCATCTTCAAAATGAGTTTCTCTTTTCAACATAGACGAGCCTGGCTCATAGAATATCTTAGTACAAGAAACAGAACAGGATAAAGTTGACTGAGGTACCAAGTTTGCTCAACTGCAATTGGGGCACAGAGAGAAAAGGGGCGGGACTTGGGAAAGGTAAAATTGGTCCTCTTCCTCCTTCACAGGTATGTGATATGGGGAATATTGATAACTTTAGCTTTCCCCAAAAAAAAATCTATTAGAGAGGAGCCAAATCTGTTAGTTGTAGCCTTACAAACTTTGTTTAACCATCATCATTTTACAGTTATTAATCTTACATAATTTCATAGATACATTATCTGCATTGTGCAAACAACTTGAAAATAACTTTATCAAGCCATTTACAGGTCTGTCCAAAAAATCCTGAAGACAGAAATCATTAATAACAGTCCACAGTTCAGATCAACAACACACACTAGTTCTCAGTTTTTTTAATGTTTTTTAGCAACAATCTATAAACACGTATAATGTGTTTAAAAGAAAAACTCTGAATTCACCTTACAGAGACTTATTATGGTGGTGAGTGAAAAAAAAACACAAAAGTTCCACCTACAATAAGCTGAACTATCCATTATTATAGAAATGTTTCCAGTAATCAAGGGTTCAAGTTACAGCCACAAGGATGGGACCTCAGTGTTATAAAAAGTAAACAGTATGAACCAGTCCAAGTTCGTCACTGTATGACTGTGAGGCAGTACTGAGTGTACAATAACACAAATGTTCCCTTCGTGATTGACAATAAATTAATCTTGCTGTGATCACAGTACAGCTGGCAGACATGTTTTTTTTTTGTCCTACATGAGGAGGATTTTTTAGTGGGTTACTGGAAGTGATGTGGGAAGACTTGCTGGGAAGGTTTCAGTGTGTTTCAAAGCAAATGGGCACTTAAGTGTTGTGCAACAGGTTACCCTCATAAAAAGGCACAAACAAGGTAAGCACGCACGCACTGTTTCCTCTGTTTACGTCATGGAGTCCCTACGGTCCCTCACTGCTGGCATTGGTCGCACACACACACACACACACACACACACACACACACACACACACACACACACACACACACACACAAATGGAGTTCTGAACATTATGCCCTTCCTGTCATCCCCTTGGCATTGCGGGGGACTCCAGTCTCTTTCTGAGCAGTTAGACATCCATCAGAAAGCTATTACAGCTGCTGTCACCACCCCGACCCATGATGCATCACCGAGGGTGCGAAGCTGGCCGTTGTTGCATCAAATGCAGAAACAAACACATCATGAAAAAGCAACAGAAACTAAACACAAGTATAGCTGATGTATTGTACCTACTGTAGCTCAGTGACTGCACTTCACACAAATAGTGAAACTGTGTATATGATAGAGAGGAAGCAAACTAAACAGTAGCAAAACTAGCATCATTACAGAATCAATTATATCAACACTGTTTCCAGATAAGAGATAACATCTTCAAACTGTTTGTCTTGCTCCAACCAAAAGTCCAAAATCTAAATGTATTCAATTTACAATGATGCAAAACAAAGGCAGGCAGCAAGGCCTCGTATCCAAGAAGCTCAAACCACCAATGTTTGACATTTTTTCCAGATTAAAGATAGAATATGCAGATAGAATATGTCTGTTGCTGTTTCTAAACACACCATTCAAAGTTGGCCCCTCTTGCCCGGCTCAACTAGCAAGAGAGGGAGAACAAAGCAGCAAATCAAAGAAATAAAATGTTATTTTCAGTTTGTTGCGCAGCGATTATGTTTTCAAGCACAAATAAGCAAGCTGAAAAAAGCAAAATAAGGAGAAAATAAGCAAATACAGTCTGAGGGCAGTGTCTCTGCAGATACATACAACACTGCACACTTCTAATGGGTCAGAAGGGCTGATTAACAGTGATTATTTTAATGTTTTTAGAAGATCTCGCATAATAGACCTTCTTGGGCTGCAACTAATGATTATTTTCATTGTTGATTAATTGGTTAAGTGGTTGACTAATAGGTGTTCATTTTAAAATGTCAGAAAATTGTGAAAAATGCCAATCAGTGTTTCCTAAAGCCTCGGATGACATCCTCAAATGTCTTGTCTTACTCAACCCAAAGATATTCAGTTTACTGTCACAGAGAAGTAAAGAAACCAGAAAATATTCACATTTAAGATGCTTAAATTGGATTCATAGATCACACACATGCTGTAAAAAACTGCACACACTATTTTTTAGTTTGTTTACAATCAATTAGGCCTGGGTAATAAAGCAACAGTGATATGTCGGCAATAGACATTTTATCAGTAGAAATAAGAATTGTTCAATAAAATGTGCAATGGTTACACTTAAATTCATTAAATGGACACTGATATTAAAGCACATATATTCCTTGATAATGATGCATAGCGCAGTTAAGAAAAATGAGTGCAAACTATGGCACTGCATTACAATTTTCATGTTCACTGAAAAAAAAAAGAAAACTATTGATATCATGATGATGTGATACTTTTTGAGGTCTGTCCAAAACAAGCATGTTTTCCTTCAAGAACAAGGTTTTTAGGCCAGGTGCACGCAGCACTACAGTACCTCATTATAACACTGTCTTCTCACACATTTTTCCTTTTCAAAAAATGTGTTTTGTTTATTTTCTTTTAGTCTATTAAGTCTATTACCTGAATACCTCAAAGTGAGGTGGTTGAATTCAAAATAAAGTACTTAAATCCAAACTTTTCCCTGATCTTAATTTTAAAAATTATCAATAATTATCTAAATCAACCTAAATGAAACATTTTATTGCAATAGTTTTTCAGCTATATCGTCAGTCACATAACAGTTGCATTGTGCAGTAACACTAGCCGTCTGTTAGCAGGCTCTGGATTGGCTGGTTCTGTCCACACAGCATTCAAAGTGCAGTCCATCAGCTGCCACTGCACTAATACTGTGGACACAGTTATTTACATTACAGCCATTTACTCATGAGTACATTCAAAGGCCTTAAAATGTTTTGTCTTTAACGTTGTTTTAATGTCTAAAAATAGCAATTAGCTAACAGTAATTCAGATGAGGATGTGTAGTTAACATACAGCACACTGCACATATGACCACATAACTCTCCACTGACACCAACACAGTGACAGTTACTCCACCATATGGAATTTATATTATAAACTTACGTCAGGATCCAGCTCCTCTAGTTCATCCTCTAATCGCTGCAGCTCTTCCTCCGACAGTTTCTTCAGCAGCTCGTCCTCGTCTATGTCCCTGTACTTCTCCATCTCCTTCCTCAACACCGACATGATGGACAGCTCGCCTGGAAACAGGGACAACGTCACTGCGAACAAACTCCTGCACAAAGTTTAAAGTTCCTTTATTTGTCTCTCTTAGGAGAAAATTGGTCTCGGATAAAGGGGAAGCTGTATCAAACCAGACATTACAGTACAAAAAAACAATAAATAAGGACATTAAATAGGTCACGTGCAAAACATTAGCTTATGGTGACAAAAAAAAACTCTAAAAATTAAAACTGTTGGTTGGATTCAACTACATTCAAAATTTGCAATACTGACTGTAATTGACTGATCTTATAAATAAAATGGAACATTTGGATAGAAACTATATATTTTGGCTAACTGTCTTCTGATTTTTGGCAGTGAGTGTGTGTTTTCACAGTGTCTTCAATCTTAGATTTGAATTTCTTATAAATTTCTTGAGATAGAGGTGTCTAGATTCTCCAAATCCATTATTCAATTTCAGTTTCGATTTTAAAGGAAAAGTCTTTAATATATTCACTGAATTGGTGTCTGTTTATGAGTCATTATAAATTACTGATAATTTTCTAGAAGGCGTAGATGTTTATAACTGTTAAACTGAGCAAAATGTTAATGGAGTCTTGCTATTTAGACTGATGTAATCATTTTTGGACCAACATTTGTTATATATTGCACCTTTAATGTCATAATTCAATTCAATTTTCAATTCAAACATATATATTTTTCAGCACTGACAAGTATGTCATTGTTAGACTATTGAGTCCTGATTTGTACAGATCAGGAGTCTGTAACCTTCCACAACAAGCACAGAGAGACATTCGACTAGCCACTGGCAAACTTAAGAGGAAAAATCATCAAGCTGTAGACGAAGTCTGTGATGCACATTTTAGTTGACAAAATATTACTTTTTTTTCCTTTAGTGTATAAGCTACACATTTTAACAATTGGATAATGTAAGAATCACTTTAGGCTTACAACAAGTGAAAATTTTCATTTTTATCACAATGAGGGACACAACAGAGGAGCAGAAGAGCCACACGTGGCTCAGGAACTGCAGGTTGCTGACCCCTGCTGTGGATCAACAGATCACTGGTTTTATGCACTGACAACTGTTATTTACACTTTCTAAACCTTCTTTAAAAAATAGAAAAGTCTGTAGGATACTGGTAAGCTACACCATGTTATTTTTTAAGTGTTTTTTTTTTTTAGATAATTTTCAATTAAACAAAACTTTTATTTCAATAAACAATGGTCCTCATGCAAGAACCTGTCTGAACTTCCTCTTACTTTTTCATATGATGGGCTTGTGCCAAGTCAGATTCAGCAAAAGATCCTAACTTCAGATAACTGTGTAAATGATCTGAGTGCACGTGCATGAGACTTATGTGGCTACACTTCATGCCCCATACGTCAGTTAAATGTTCATTCATGAAAATGGCTTATAGAGTTTGGAGCTTTAAGTTCTGCTTTCAGAGATACATAAAGGAAAGTATATGATTTTAACAGTGTAAGTGGTGGAATACTGGCCTGCTGGAGCCAAACAATGTGAAAAAATGACGAGTGCTGTTACTGCGGTGTTACCTGAGGGTCGTACTGTCACCGAAATGAAGAAGAAATGGTTTGATTTGAAAATGGCTTAAAATTTAAAAAGATGTCTCGCCACAGCAAGGTGATCAATGACTGCAATGCGTGGAGGGGGTCACGGGGAAATGTGCATCACAGAGATGGAGGAGCAGAATAAGGGCCATAACAGGTGATGCTGCACTTTCAATGGATGATGTTCCCCTGAACAGTGACTTAAATAAACCTGCCTGACAGCAGGTAATAACACATCATTAAATGAATGATGAGAGGCTTTATTTGTACATTTACATTATTACAACATAATTTGAAATGCAGTCAAACATGTCAATGTCAACATAAATAAAGAATGTAATTTAGTTTTCAAACTCAAAATGTCTTCACACTAATGAAATATATAATCAATAGTGAAAACTGTCTGTTTGGATAACAGCAGACTAACTGCATGACTCCTACAGCAGGTCTGGACCACTTGTAAATTATGTTTGTACTTAAAACAAAATTCAAAATATGAGAAAAACTGGTAAATGCGAGAAGTTCTCTTAAATCACTTGCACAAACCACTTGAGAGCAAATCTGTTTATATGAGTGGTTCTTACATGGGGCCCATTGTCTCTTGTCTTGTATTCTCTTTGCGATGTTTAGATTTCTGGTATGCATCAGTGCTGCCAAGGTAAATGTATATTGTACAAACACACACAGGGATCTGAGAGATATTCAAGTGGTTCCCTCACCTCAATAACCCCTCCAAATGAGAAAGACCAAATGAAGGAGATCAGGAGCCTGCAAGACCCTGGAGTTTGAGTGGAACAATCTATATCTGTGGATTGAAACAGCAGAGAAAGCGTTAGTAAATACTGTGTTTGAAGGATCGCAGGCAAAATCACATGCAACATCAATGTCACTTGGTGTTGCTCTTAAAAACTTGACTGTACTCACCTCAATGACCCCCAGCTCAGGGGTAAAATAACTGCAAAGGCAACCAAGTGCCTGAAGCGCTCCTGGGAAAGAGAGAAACCTGGAGGAGGCAGAGGCATCAAGTTAAGAGTGATTAATAACTCTTATTTTCCCATCTCCATTTCTCCCCAAAGTTGCTGACAGGATAGCTGCAGAAGCCTGGGAAAGAAAATCCTGTTTTAAACTGTTTTTCATTTTTTTATGCCATGTCGTAAAAACTGTTTTGCAGCGCTCCTCACTGAACCACCACATCTGCGATACTTGTGTAAGAACATAACCTTTACAGGCCAGCAGATGCTGTTTGCACTGCACACGCACTCAGGATATATTTTTCCATTTCACATTCCTCTACTATTCAAATTGCACGTGGAAGCGTTTAGCTAGCCAGGAGAAGATTCATTTCAAGTTCCAAGATTCCCGATAAGGCAACTTGTGTCATTTTAACCGCACTGGATTTGTTAGCTGGATTTCTTCAGGGTAGCTCATCTTAAAGGAAAAGTTTGATAATTGGGGAAACAGCTACATTTATTCACTTTCTTGCCATTAGGTGAGAAGATTGATACCACTGTCACTGCCAATATGAAGCCACAGAAAGTAGCCAGTGAGCTCAGTTTAGCATAAAAACTGGAAAGAACTAGACTAGTTCTACCAGGGCTGTGCGCTGGACCAGGGGTGTATTAGTAAATACAGAGTTCTCCTTTACTGATTCATACAGTTCATCTGAAAATACCTGAGTAAACTGTCAACCTCATTTTAAAGAGATAGATAAACTGAGTTTTCTTGTACTAAACCCCCACTACGCTCCTGCATCAGACTATAGGTGCGTTCCATTTAGTCTGAGGCTCGGAATGATGTCACAGGCACCCACACCCATGTTTCACATACAAACACAATAGCAACATTGATTACATGTAACAAGATTACGTAATTAGGATACAAAAAAGGTAACTGTATTCCATTACAGTTACAAATAAAAATCAGAAAGAATCAGAATATAGTTACTTTTAGGAAAAACTGGTATTATTTAGAATTACAATTGTAAAATACATTTTAACATAAAGAATGATATACTACTACATGCAGATATACTACTACATGAGTCTTACAACCCCACTCTGATCTCAGCGAAACAAGCTAATCTTACTGCTGTCAATTATTATCATGTGTCTGGTGAAAAAAAAAAAGTTTCTCTAGGTGGAAAATTTCGACATTATTTTGTCTTTAAATCAGAACCGAGGAAAAACATCACAGTGCAGTGACACCTCTGCCTTCAGCTGTGAAAATACTGTCATCATCTAAGAACTCAATATCTAATTTAAAGAAACATTTACAGGAAAGACCAATTGCTAACATCAGCTATACAGATCATCCTGTGAAGTTAGCCACTCAGACCAGCCGCTAAAATTAGCTACACGGACCAACTGCTAACATTAGCTACGCAGATTGACCTGTAATATTAGCTACTCAGACCAACCCTTAACATAGATACAGTCCAGTACTGAAAGTCAATTGTTATTTTTACACTTTGGCTTTTTTTTTTTTTTTGCACAGATTAACCATAATGATATAACCCTTTAATTAGCGAGCTTTAGAGGTGCTGGTTAGTGGATTTTGGACGAAGCCAAGCTAGTTTCCCTGTTTCCAGACTTTGTGCTAAGCTAAGCTGACTGGCTGTGAGTTGTATCTTTAACATCTGACAGTGGTTTTGGTCTTCTCATCTAAATCACTAATGAGCTTATTTCCTTGAAAGCCAAAATACAACTCTTTGTTGGAGATGAGGCCTTTTGGGATTGGTCCACATATTACTCCATGGTGTAATTTATGGTAACACCTGGCAACATCAGGTTTCTGCACAAGTTTTGACCATTTATTTGTGGTGATTTTATGAAGTGGATTTACATAATGAAACTTAAAAGTAGAAAAAGGTCATAGATCAGACTAAGCTTTGTCATAGCTCAAAGGTATAAACACTGGTTTACAAGCCATAACAACATTATTTACTGACTGGATTCTCTTTGTAATCAAAGAAAGTGTTGTCTTAGCTCTCTGGCCTAATCTAATACTCATTTAGAAAAGGTGTACTAGAAGAGAGACAGTGGAAAACTTACACAAGGCTGTTCTGACTATCTAATCTACTGGCTAATGTACAAGGTGTCATGAAATGAGTTTGACAAGATAAAAATGACAGTAGAAAAACATTCATTCAACTTAGCTCAGCTAGACTACTAAAGTGTGACTTGCTCCAGCAGCTAAAGTATATGGATAAGTCCCTTCTAAGTGATTCTAACAGCAGACAAGGCTTTAGCACTACAACTTTTCACCTGTTCTGTCTAAACTAATGCCCTATTTTGTCCCAGAATTATATCCTGTTGCTGACTTGTCTGCCATGAATCACTGTCAGAAGCGCTGTTCTGCTTCTTTTCTCTAAGCACTCTGCAGAAATGTATAAAAGTCAACACCGGATAAACCAAATATCTTGTCCGGAAAAGTGTTTTTCTGCTGCTTTTCTTTCTCAGCTGACAGTGTGGACAGATTGGAGGTTGTTTTCCTCTCTCTGACTCCCTATATTCATGACAGAGTCTTGGCTGTGGGACCAGATGACTGATGACGGATGAGCTGCAGCGGAACATTTGTGGGTCACGGCGCCAAACGCTCAGCATACGTGCAGTCTCTAGGCCCCAGTTCCTTAAAACTACAGGTCAGGGTTTGAAATGTGTTGTAAGCTTCTGCTGAGAGACGTCCACATGACAACACTAATAATAGCTTTACTGAGCCTGCATCAAAGGACGAGAATCTTCTCAAAGCAGGCAGAAAAGGTTGAGCTTAAAATGCCAAAGTGCAGAAAATGCTGCATTCAAGGGGCGCAAATGCGAGTGCAAATGTTTCTATTTGATCTTGAGTATGTCAGCAAGTGTGTTTTGGCTGACCTCCTAAAAGGTGGGGTCAAGCGTGCCGTTCTTTTGTTCTGCTTTTCTCTAAGCTCCATGACAAGACAAGTTTCCAAAACCAAAGATGAAGAACTGGGCTGAACTCCAAATAACGCTGCACGTCTGCTGGAAGAGGCCCGCCTGCTCTCATGATATCAAACAGACCTGAGCCTGTATGCATAACGTTTCTGCAAGCTTCTGCTTCATCGGAGGACATTCACTGGGCAGAAAGGAAACACTACTAAAGACCATGAAGTCAAGGGCCCCTATGCTACTCTATGTGTGGCCCCTAGGGCTGGATATTGGTATTCAATACCTTTGAGGTATTGGTCTAAATAACCCAGTACTGAGTAGTATCAAAACTTCTCCAGTAAACCCCTCATTCAATCCTTTTGGTACCCAGATTTAAATAAAAATGACTATTTAAATGGTTTTGCTTGCAGCCAATTACTGCAAGTGTTCTTCATAAAGAACCTTCAAAAAAATTATCAAATGAAGTACTCCGTGGGCCCTGGTGTGACCCTTACTCATCATGCTTTACCAGAAAATAAGTAATTTAGTGCCATGTGTCCAAGAAAGCTAGAAAAATTATGCTTGGGCCACACTGCATTTTTTTATTTGTACCTTTGACGACTACCGTGCTGCACTGCTACGGTGCCCACACAGACAACGTTTCTGCCGCAGCACTGCTGCTGCCAGGCCTATCTTCCTACACTGACTTTGTAGAACAGTTCTGAAGAGAACAGAACAGGTGTGGAATAGGTGTGACATAGTCTACAGATATAGACAATGAAACTGTGGTGAGAGGTGTGATGTTGCTGGCATGATGTCAATATGACTAGCAATATTTTTACTGTGTATTTGCTGGGAAACACATGAGCCACACGGAAAAAATAACAGCAGCCCGACAGGTCCGAGAGCCACGCTGCTCACCGGTGTTTTGCGGCTAGGTCTGTGAAGATAACTGCATTACCACAGTACTGTCATGTGATGCCTACTGCAGGGTTGAGCTCATTACCACCATCACCGCAAATTTTATTTTGAAAGGTCAATCCCATGTTGAGATCAGTGCATGGATCTATTAATACACCTAAGGGTCAGTGCTGTCACACACAAGTCAGGGACGCATCCTCAGATAGGTGGACAGACTCAACCCAAGGCATCTTGGGTTTGCTAGTTGGCGGCTAAAAACATGCTAACAAATCCAAAAAAAGATGCTTCAGTTCAAAACAGGATTACAAAGCTTCTGAAAGAAAGATAATCACACCAGAGCCAAAGCAGTAAAGGTACGAGGCTCATGTTGGCGTTAGCTTTACTGTTCAGCTGAACTTGGGGCTAACCACCTGTGAGCCATTGGGAAACAATGGACAAGACTTGGTCTAGAGAAACTGCAGTGTTTATTAAGTGGCACACTATAACCTGTAACTATTTACTGCCAGATGTCACAACTGACTGCTAAGTTTAAGTTTCTGCTCTGCTTTGAGCAGGACTGTTAATCTGCTGCTTGCTCTCCTCGTTCAGTTCAGACATTCTGACCTTTCAGTTTCATCCAGACCAAAATTATAGGTGTGAAATATTCCCCAGACCACAATCTGGACCAAAAACCAGACTTTGGTCTGGATCAAACTGAACCATGGCTTTGGGTTTGTTTCTAGTGTGAAAACATTTTTGGGATGGTTCGGGCTTTCGGACTAATTGCAGCAAATTAAGACAGGATATAATCAAAGCTGGAAGAAGGAAAAACAATGCAAAACAAAATGACCTGCACATGGGGACAAAAAGTCAACTGGGAAAATAATGCCGTTATGTTTTTTTCCTCGACTTTTCAGTTTTTTCACTTTGGCACTGTTGGTAGTAGTGCCATAATAATAAAAATATTATGGCGACAACAATGTGAATCTGTTCATTCATCTCTCTCCATAAACCTGCTGAGTTGTAAACATGCAGACGTTAGACGCACGTCTGTCAACAAACCAATCAATGTCAAATACAGGGACACACAGCCCAAGCAGGTGATGACGACAGGACGTAGGTATGACAGGTAGTAGTTATTTAGTCCACTTGGATGATTGCAATGTGAAACCAAAACTAACTGGACCAAATGTAAACAGTGTGTCAAAAAAAATAACTTCGGTTCAGGACTTGATCCTGACTTTTCGGTGTGAAAACACCCTTAGACTCAGCACACATTTATGTACTGCCCTATCTCCTGCCCTAAAGGAGCTGTGCTTATGACAGCGTGCTTCAATAAAGTCCAAAAAAATGTAATTATCAAGGCAGTCGAGGTGAACCGCCATCCTGTGGGAATATGTTGCTTTTTCACTGTGCCTTAATTGTGGCTGCTCTAACCTGTTAATATGGGCGCCGAAATAAACACCAACAGGTTCCACCACACATAGTCGCTGTTCAAGCAGCCCACACACACACACACACACACACACACACACACACACACTCAGGGCGCAGACACATTCTCATTGAGACAGCCTTTACCATAAACAGCATTGCTACAGAAAAAAGGCACTCACAGTGCATCTGTAATTGATAACAGCTTTTAGCTTTCTGTTTAGCCAAGCAGCATGATGTAGCCAGCAGCAGGCTGAGTAGATGTGAAGTATTTTGATTTGTAGTTTTTGTTTGTTTGTGCTGAATCATTATTTTCTTTTTATAAATACCTAGTGCTTAGTCTGTTAGCTTGATGCTAGAACATAATGGGAATTCTCATTTATATGCTACTAGAAATTAGCATCATAACTGCAGTAATGTTATTTAAGAAACTGATCCATTTTACTTGATATGCTTGACATTAAATCACGTGTGATTATAGTTAGAGGCATATATTCCCTTTATTTACTACTTTTATATGCAGGATAACAATAATGCTGCTGAAATAAAGCTCATAAAGACTGACTGACATGTGGTGTGCACTGCTTTTGAAAATATAACTCATGATAGACAGTATCTAGACGTGTATAATTCAACTTTTCAACACGGTCTAATGTTTAAAAAGCAAAGAAAAATAAATCGGAACACTAAATCAAATACTCGGAGAATCACAGTACATATGGAAGTACTGTGGTCAAATCTTTAATTATTTTTTTTTAACTATTCTATGAAGTAAATTTAAATATTCATTCAAATCAAAAATAGTCTTGGCAATCAGGGAGCCTTGCACATGTGTGGCCCCCAGGCTGGGGCCAAGGCCAGCCTGTGCATTAATCCTCCCCACTCTGAATGTCCCTGTAAAGTCATAAACACTTGAGATGACCCCTGCCCTCTAAACCAGGCCTGTCCAGTCCTCAAGCCTCTAAGAATAGCAGCACTGATACAGGATCATTATTCAAGTCAGATGTGTGTAAAACCTTCAGACTGATGTTGCACAGCAACTGGTCTCAGCACAGCCTTTCTCCCAGTAAAATTAAAAAGACGAGTTCACGATTTAAATATATATCTCACACCTGAAAGGGCTTAAACAGCAATTTCTTTGCAAATCCTTCAGGGTCATATTAAACACAAACTCCTGGTGAAGCTGTGAGTTTTTTAGCCATGAAATACACATAAATCTCTGTTAAACTTACACGCTCTCAGAGTGGCCAAAAACTCTTACAGCTCATAAATCAGCACATAAAACACACTGAGAGCACAGCAGCGGACTTGTAGATGTTTCAGCAGACGACTTCCTGCTTAATGTCTTCAAACAGCTTACACTGTCATGACAAGAAATTATATGTACAGCGAGTGGCGTGTGAATGTAAGTCTAAGATATAAGCTCATGTCAAACCCAGTTAAGATAGGAGCTTGAACTTAGTTGCCCGGCACTATCCTCCCCACATTTGTACAATTATTGTGGAAACAGTCATACATACGTTTGATTAATAACATTTTTTTTATTTCCTACAGAAAAATTGCAATAATATCATAATCTTGAATGCTTTTGGGCATGATAATCATGTAGTGAAAATCTGATATTGTTACAGTCCTACTACAAACTCCAGATGCCTAGGTTAAAAAAAAACAAAAAAAACAAAACAGCGAAGGGTTGCAAGTGACAAATTTAGCACCAAAAATATCTTTAATGTCCTGTAAATTCTACCCAGATGTTAAGTTCAGGTTTGAAGGTGGATGGGTCAAATAAGAACTGTATCTCCTGGTTAGAAAAAAAAATCCCACATTATTATTATTTATTTATTATTAATTACAGCTTTAGTGTGACATTTGTATGGTGTCTGTCTAAGGCTGCGCAATATGACAACATATACCATGCACAGATAGAAATTAGGGCTGGGTGATATATTAATATCATATTGATATCCTGATACGAGAGGGATATCGTCTTAGATTTTGGATATTGTTACATCGTGATATGGCATAAGTGTTGTCTTTTCCTGGTTTTAAAGGCTGCATTTACAGTAAAGTGATGTAATTTTTTGAGCTTTGGTCAAAAATATTGTGACAATTTCATTTTGGCTGTATCGCCGGTCGTGCAAGTGGGCCAAAAAAGTCTTCTTGCCCAAAGTCAATTTTTACTTGCCCCTGAACAACTTCTTTTATTAGCGGTTACTAAATAACAACAAAGACTGAAGTGCCATGTTTAAATCTGCTGCAACATCAACGTGCCAATGATAGAAAATAGTGAAAAATGTCCACCCCAGTTTTGCAAAGTCCAAGGTGATGTCTTTAAGTGTCTCGTTTTCAGTCCTAAATGCAAAAATACCCAGTTTAATATGTTAATAAACAAAGGAAACTCTGAAATTTCCATATTTGAGAGGCTGAAAACAGCATATTCTGCCATTTTGCATGAAAAAATACTTTAAATAATGATCAATTATCAAAATAGTTTAATCGTTAAATTCTTTTTTACGACTTGCCCAGATTTACTTGTCTAACGTGCCATTTTACTTCACCAGGCCAAGCGGACAATCCTTCGGGTAGTTTAATCTACAGCAGTGCATCATATTCTTCAAGATTATAAAGTGTTTGCAGAATTTCAGACTGTACAGTATGTTGTTTTAAAGAATATAGCTTAAAAATATTGAGATATCATTTATAAGCCATATCACCCAGCCCTTCCACTATGACAGAAGCTGTCTGTCCTATAAATGTGAGGCAGGTTGTGTAGCAAATCAGGGCTAGTACACACACACACACACACAGCGTATACCATGATAAAAGGTTTTGTACATATTGCCCATCCCTGTGTCTGTCTAAATTATTTTGCAAGATTGCAGTTGCCAGAATTGCACAGATCTCTGAAATGCCCCTGTAGAAAACAGCTGACAGGCAACTGCTCTGCTTTCCTCTGTGCCATGTAGTGCACATGTCTGAGGTAAACTACAGAACAGTGTGTTTTCAGCATAGATATTAGATTCGTACAGTGGTTTTCAAACTGGGGTCCGTGGACCAATAGGGGTCCTTGAGACGGTTGTGTGGGGTCCCTTGTAAAAGGAGGTCTAGAATATTTTAACTTTCATCACGTTTTAGAAGGTGGAACAACAAGTGAAGACATAGCATTTAGCTGTTTTGGATGGATTGTCATTTACATCATTGACATTGAAGAGATTTCGTTCAAACCTAAAAATTTTGAAAAATGACTCCGAGGGGATTCCTTAAGACACAGTCCTCTCAAATTAGGGTTCCATGGTCTAATGTGCTTCTATTGTGAAAATGCTTGACATGAAAAAGTCTGGGAAGCCTGGATTAAAGCACTACATAAAGTTTCTTTTTCATATGAAATTGTTACCATGTTAAGTTGAGATAATAGTAGGTGAGAGCATTTATCAAACATGTTGTTGTCAGACCTTCGACCAACTTTTAAGTGCTGAGGAAACTAAACCCATCAGTGATGGCTGCTGTGATGTTAGTCTCTCCACTTTGGGGACCAGTATGGGGTCGTATATCATGCGGTGTGTAATGAGGGGCCTCGCGGCTCGCATGTTGCCTTGGACTTGAGGTCAGGCCAGTTGTACATTCTACAGAGGTCAAAATGTTGTGTGTGTCACTCACCTCACTAATCAGAGTGTATATGTAGAATATCAAGGTATCGGCAGATGTGGTACATGACTGATCCTGACTTATGAATGCATGTATGCATGTGTCAGATGATGAAACACTGTGCAACAATGACAGAGTGAGCAGCAGCTCCTGTGAGAGAGATGAGGCCAAAGATGCTGTTTTTTGTGGCATGTTTAACACAGAGCATGCAGGGCTAAACAAAACTAAGAGGAACCCCATATCTTACCAAATAACAAAGGTTTACAAGACTCCATTTGCTTTACACTGATGTATGTAGGTCACAGAGGAACAGGCAGCCAACATGTCAGCAGACAACTGTTGCATCTCACAGCACTTGTTGACTGAAATCCTGATTATGAGATGAAGATGGTTTTACATTTTCTGCTTAAATTAACTGTCATGACCCAATATTTCAGATTTTAAATCTAACTCAGGTTTGTACAAAGTGGTTAGGACTGGGCAATATATTGATATTCTTTCAATATCATGATATGATACTAGACAGTGTCTGGTTTTAAAGGCTGCATTACAGTAAATTTATATGATTTTCTAAACTTAGAACATTTTAGGTGTCCTATTATTTGTTATTACCCACTTATATCCATACTAATGATGATTATTCACAGAACTGCAACAATTAATTAACTTTTTAAATAATCAATTAATCATTTTGAGTCATTTTTTAAGAGAAGAAATTTCAAATTTCAAAATTTTCCTTGGGAGCTTGGCACTGGCCAACATTTCTGGACATGCATCAAGAGTGCGACAAGATTAATTAAGCAAGAACATAATCAACAATGAAAATACTCATTAGTTATGGCCTAATTATTTACCAAAAATCAAATTGCGTTAATATTGTGAGGGTGACTACAATTTTGTTGCAATATTGATAGAAATATTTGTTCAAAAAGATTGACTAGATTTACTTTGAGTTTGCCTGTATTACCCAGCCATATTTTAGATACTGTATGCTGGTTTAATCCACATGCATCCTACTCTATAAGATCATCACTATTTGAGAAAACTATATGATGTTATTTAAGAGTGTATATTGAGATATGGATATCACAAAATAGCCACAACAAGACAGAGACATTTATAGGCCATATTGCTAAATTCAAAGAGAGGTTCAGAGACAATATGCAGTAAAATAGTTGTATAATAAAGTTTGAGTTATCTCACCAACAGGATCACTAGTAAATTTCACCAATTTCATTTATCAAGGACCCCAAAGTAGCTACTGTCCATGACAAAGCCTGTATTAGAGTCCATGTCTGTGCAGGTCTTTGCTGTGATGACCTGCAGCGTGCCATTTCTTTCAGAGTGAACTCTACCGCAGCCAATAAAATATTCTCCAACAGGAGAGAACGCAACAGTAAAGTTTAATGTATATATATGTATATGTACTTCCTCTATTTTCCGGGAAAACCCCACTTAATTCTCAATGACTCCATAGAAACTTATCAACACAAGTAATTTTAAAAGTGTTGTCCTTTATATTATTCTAACCCTGATAAGTAAACTTGTCTAATTTGCCTGTTTTACAGCCCGCAGGATCATTTTTGCATTTATTTCCGTACCTCCTCCAGCGCTATTTATAGCCGGACGGTCCCGCTGGGTGACAGCAACGAATACTTTGACCAGATATGGTTTCCTTCAGAGCCGCCTGGAGTCGCACTGCGCGGTCCGCTCTGCTGCGGCCGCACAAGCCGGGAATCCGCAAAACAAAGCCCGCTACACGGAACCGTCCATGACCCGCAGGTAATCCTGAATTCGGCGGGTTTCAGCGCGCTCGCAAAGTTTCCTCCCCCGTCCCTGGTCTCGTCTCACGGCGGGTTCGTGGAGGCTGAATCTCATCTCCCGCAAAGGGCAAAGTAAACTTATGGGGAGAGAGCCTCCTCCTCCTCCTCCTCCCCTCCTTCCTCCCCTCCTTCCTCCCCCCCAACACGGCTGCCCTGTCACTCCAGTGATGTCATGGAGAGCGGCTGCGTCCATTATCGGACTATTTCTCAGTAGCTTCTTTCTACTCTAATATAAAACAACGTCTATTATAATTTGCTTGTAACTTACTTATGAGTAAGTTTGAACCACTCGAGCTTGCGCGTGTTTTTTCGTGACACACCGAAAGGATGTTAAAGGGACAGTTCACCCCCAGATCAAAATTACATAATTTTTCTCTGGCCTTTAGTTCTGATTATATCCATGTAGATTTTTTTCAGTCGCAGAGTTTTGGAGATCTCAGCTGTAGACATGTCTGCCTTCTCTCCAATATAATGGAACTAAATGACTTGTGGAGCTCAAAACGAGAAAAAAAAAAATCCATTTGTAAAACTTGACAGCAGTGTCTCTTTGCAGGACTCATGACCCAGATAGTCAAGATAATCCACAGACCTTGCTGTGAGCAGTTTCATATAGGAACTACTTTCTTTCTACTACAAAGAAAGTAGTTTCTACTAGAAAGTAGTAGAAAAAGAACATAAATAAAAGTTACCTTGTTATTTTCCTCCACTGGTCACTTGTTCATGCTGCAGCCCACATTTCACCTTTACCACAATGGGAAACTAATTTATGCAGCACATATGACCGTGTGTGTGTGTGTGTGTGTGTGTGTGTGTGTGTGTGTGTGTGTGTGTGTGTGTGTGTGTGTGTGTGTCTCTTCTAAAATGAATATACTAGAATTCACATTCACATAATCTGTGTGAAAATTTGAGCTGCTCTCTTGAGGATGAAGTAAGTTTGCCTGTTATCCTGCTAGGTGTGAAATATCTATTAAAAAGTTTAAATGAAGGAAGATGACACTGTCAAGTGACAGCTGTCACACAGAGGTAAGGAAAATTAAGTTCTGTATCAGCTGTCTCTTTGGGCAGATCATTCCATCCTGACAAATCTATTTTAAACAAATTTACTATTGGTAGAGGACACATACATTTACAGTTTTCAGACTACATTTGCCATCTGAGTACAAAGAGCAACAAGTTTATTATGTACATAAATGGATTTAAAAACTGTTAACATGTATGTTACATTCTGATCATGTATGCTTTGTTGCCCAAAAATACCAAGAAAAACAAGCAGGTAACTTCTAAACACCTATACTCATACTACTGTCCATTAACATACTGAATAAATTAGAGCTGCAACAATTAATCACCAACTATGTTGATAATCAATTAATCGGTTTGAATAATTTTTTAAGACAAAGAAATAAAGAAAAATTATTTAAAGAAAAAAAACAGTCGAAAATCTGATTCCAGCTCATTAAATTTGAATTTGAATTTATTGAAGGATAGCCCCTTGAGATGTAGCATCTCATTTTCGAGAAGGTCCTGAAGTCAAGAATGTAAATGTGAATATTTTCTGGTTTCTTTATTCCCATATTCATATGATAGCAACTGAATATCTTTGGGATGTGGGCAAAACAAGACATTTGAAGATGTCCTCTTGAATTCTGGGAAACACTGATGGCGGTTTTTCACCATTTTCTGACATTTTATGGACCAACTAATAATGAAAATAATCATTAGTCGCAGCCCCATAATATATATTACCATTATCCCCATTTTACCAAATTAAATGAAATGACTAAATTAAAATTCCATACTCTGTAGGAACCCTCCTGGTTATGGTAGGCCATACCAATGTGTCATCTCCTTGACAGAAAGAGCTGTGGCACTGTGTGTATATATATCAGTCATTCATCCATTTGGAGAGAATGAGATTCTTAAGTTAGAAGCTCTTCTATTTCACTGACAGTTTATCCTGAGAGAGAGCAGCTCACATTGTCAGAACACTGGCAAAAAATTAAAAATCTTTAAAAGCTTTCAAAGTACACATAAGTTTTAATAGGAAAAAATCCTTGTGAACAGCTTTCAAACAACATTAGAAATGTAACAACTTATTCTTTTCAGCAAAGTAACGCAGAATAATTATAAAGAAGGTGTTCCTGTCAGTCAAATCTTAACCAGGTACATTAAAACAATATCAAACAAGGTGTACACATCAAGCAGATTGTAAAAACTATGTACATCAATTCAGAAAAAAATGAGGTCCAGAAAACATTTTCAGTCTTGCTGACAGCCCGTCTTATGCTGCCGAAGACAGCTCACCGGCCATGATGGTGTGAATCCAAAGGTCTCTGTCCTCCAATGTGGTGTCCACCAGGTAAACTGTCAACCTGCGTTCCCACAGCTCACCTTTAACCTCCGACAGCTCCTGCACGCTCTCCACCTGAGCTACCAGTGCACGATCCTCCACGTGGTTCCTGAACAGAATGGAGACTTCCTCTGACCACTGACGCTGCGTCATACCTGCAGGACCAATGGGAGGAGGAGTCAGTAATCAGCCTTATGATCCAACAGGCCCCAAAATAACCTTGCTTTGATGCATATCGACTAGAAAAGCCACTGAAAGAGGCTGATGCATTAATTCAGATTGAGGTGTGACCTGCAGGTGGGTCACAGGAGATTTTATTTGGGTCCCAAAATAAATAAAAGACTATGAAAGAAATTCTGCAAATTCAAGATTACACCTATTATGAAGCATTTAAAATCTGTAAATCCTTTTACCAGTGAGGGGAAAAAATAAGCCTGTTAATTACACCTTAATGCACTTATTTTGTCTTATTAAGGAAGCTAAAAAGTCTGATATTGTTTTCTTGATGAAAGGTAAAAAAAACAATGAGATGGCCTGTTAACTCAGCCTAAATGCATTTATTTCTCAATTAGCAAGTATTTAATCTGTATAGGTTTTCAATAACATGTCAAGATAATATAATGTCATGTGGAAATGCCAGTAAAAAAGTTCAGCAATGTTCATTTATGCACAAATTTACTCTTCCCAGGAGTTATTGATAAGGCCTGTTGTCAACTGGGTTATACATTTGTAAAAAGTAGGTCCTCAGAAAGTTTTTGGGCAACACTTCTCTAACTCACCTGCCAGTTGTGCAGTGATAGCCTGGAACGGCAGCTGTCTGAATTCCTCTATCAGAGGCCGGAGGAGAGAACGGCGCACCAGCTCGTGCTTGCCGTAGTCCAACTCGTAGACAGAAACCAACCCGTTGGCCAGTATTGCTTTCACCTGCACACGGTGCCAGCTAGGTAGAGGCAGCATCCAACCATCAACCTCTTGTTTTTACATTTTGTACATTACTTCCTCACAGCAGCATTAAACAGACAGTTGTTTTCCCATAAGCTCACAGATAAACACAACCAGTACAACACAAGGCATTCATTTACAAATAATATATATCAATATATATATATATTCACCCTCATCTAAACAGGACTTTTTATTAAAGAGATTTTTGTAAGTGTATTCTTCTTCTTCTTCTTCTTCTTCTTCTTCTTCTTCTTCTTCTTCTTCTTCTTATTATTATTATTATTATTATTATTATTATTATTATTATTATGTTAAGTGTACACTATAATTAGAATATTTTCACTGTTTTACCCTGCTGTCAGACAGCCTTTTCCAACTAAAACCGCTGTTATATAAGCCAAATATAACTTTCTCCAAACCAACCCACTCTCTGGAGGCAGAATCGTAATTTTAGCTTGCAGAACACAGGTGTTGTTGCCCAACCGCTCAGTTAGCTTGTTTGCATTACTGTGTGACTTCTGTAAATCGGAACTAACCTTTTAAAACACCCAACAAACTAACTGATCGGGGCAGCAACAGGCCAACAACTCCTGTGTTCTGCAGGTTAAAATTATGATTTCACCTGTGAAGACTGGTTCATAATAGAGGGAGTGATATTCAGCTTGTATAACAGAAAAGTCAGAAAAGGCTGTCTGACAGCAAGGTAAAGCAGTGAAAATATTCTAAATGTAACGTACACTTCAACTGATTTTCTTTTGGCTGAAATACATTTTGCTGAGTCTCTGTGCTGGGACTCCACTTTGCTTCTTGAAACTGGGAGTACATCAATTAGGATCTACTTTAGCTAATAAACCGACTATGGAAGAGTGCATCACAGGGCTCAAACAATAAGGCTTGCTTGCACAGGGCAAGAAAACTGCAATATTGGGCTAGTAAATCTGGAACTTCAAACAATCAAACTATCTTCAGAATCGATTAATCAAAGTAATTTTTAAAGCAATTTTAAAGTAATTTTTCATACATAAATGGCAAAAAAAATGTCTTGCTCTCAAATATGGAGATTTCCCACTTTTCCTAGTTAATTATTACCATATTAAATGTACAAACTATCTCTTTTATATGAACTCCATATCCTCAAGCATCACACTGTAAATATTGTTCAATAAAATTTTGTCATGTGTAACTTTAAACAGCAAAGATCTGGTGAGATCATCTATTGTTTAACGAGCCCTTGCAGTTTAACTATGAGATTTTCTATCATTTGCTGTTCTTTACTTGTTACAGTCACCACAAAGATGTTACCATGACGACATAATAACAGCTCTGACATGTCCGATTTGTGCCAGGTGCAAACACACTAAATACATACTTGTTGTCGAGTTTGGCGGCGTAGACCTCTCCTTTCTGGATTTGTGGGGCTGTGTTGGTCTTCCACGTCTGGTTATAATAGAGGATCATCTCCCCCATCAACACCACCAGCTTATGCAGATCCTGCCACAGCTGCAGCACGAAGTAACCAGGGTGGCAGGCCACTGGCACATACACATCTATGTTCTGACCAGGCTGAAAGAGGGGGAGTATTCATTTGTACTTGGTTGGTGAAGCACTTTTTCTAATTCTGAAAGTACAGTTATTCTATGGTCACAATGTGAGTCTACCAACTGAGCAATTAGATCTCCCAAAAGAAGAGAAAGTTTAATCATCTCTACAGACCTGGGGGAGCTCCAGTGGAGGAGGCATCGGTAGTGGCTGTCTCTCAGTTCTGGTGGTCGCTTCTGGAGCAGCTGCATCTCCTGCTCCATGACTAGTTTGAGTGGGGTGTTGGACCTGGCTGCCCAGAGTCAACTTCTCCACTAGAGCACTCAGACCTAGAAATTTGTCAAAGACAGGTACGTACAAAATACATTCAAGTTAGAGCTGAGTCAGCATTTTAACCTCATAGTGATTGATCTATGTCAAAGTCAACCAAAGTCACACAAGTCTTCCTGTTCTGATACGTTGTTGTTTGTGTGTGTGTGTGTGTGTGTGTGTGTGTGTGTGTGTGTGTGTGTGTGTGTGCGTGTGCGTGTGTGTGGTTGGAGGTGGACAAGGCAGCAAGACTGTGGGTTTCAGTTCGGCCTCTGACTGAACTGCACTCTCAGATGTGTGTGTGTTAATGAGGTAAAGTACTTTGGATAATATCTAAATTTGATGACTCAGGTTATTTTATTCCTCCAGAAGCTCAGCTCTGCCTCCGGCTCTCTCCTCTAGAGCTCAACAAAAACAAGAATGCATATCTGAAAAAAATGTTTAAATAACGCATTAAGTTACACTTTTAGTCAACTAAAACTAAATGGCATTTTACTCAAAAGACAATGAGTAAAACAAAAGCAACAAAAAAAATTGAGCAGACTTCTTCATGTATACCAAGACAAATGCTGACTGTTGATCGTCCCAGAACAAACTTTGTTTCATGTCTTGTCTCACACTGTATTACCTGTATCCACACTGCTGTTGCTGCTGCTTCTGTCGTTGTTGTTGTCGTTGTTCTGCCTTGACAGTTTGTGCCACAACTCTGACTGGGCGAGCTGATGGTTGATGCTCTTGTTCAGCTCCTGACTGTTAGTGCCAATGAAGAGGTACATAGAGACCAGACAGTCCCCTTTGTGCTGGTCTAATTTCAAGATCTTTAACAAGGGCAGAAAGGGTACATAAAAGGCACAGTACACAAAGTTAGAGAGACCTTGAGGCCACTGTTTGCTAACAGGCACACACTCATGAGCTTGATTTGCACAGTGTTTATGTTTGGAATATTTGGAGCAAGATAAACACAACTCCTGCAACACCACACAATGTCAGTGTGCTTTAAGCAGTCAAGCCTTTATTGTCAACATGCACTCAATGGCAACTTTATTAGGTATACTTTTCTGTTCAGACCTGGTATTAACATGTGTCCATGAGTTTATACCTGGCATTACAATGTGTCTCCAGATACATCCTGAGTAGCCACTTCTGATTGGATCTTAGTTCCCTTTACTTCCCCACTGGAGCTGTTTTGTCAGCTGAATAACCATAACTGTCCATTTGGCTGTTTATCTGTTCTTTTTTTGTGGTCTTTTCATTTTTTTTCTTGGTCAGTGCCACACTAAACTCCTCTATCAGCCCATTATGGTTTACTTGCACTGTCAACAGTCAGACAGGAGGTGGTGCGCTGGGATTTTATAACTTAACCATCATCAGGACGATGGACACTTTCTGATTGTCTGAAAATCTGATATTTTCACATCAGTGTCAAGTGTGTGACCCAGCACACCACACTGTCTCTCACCTGTATGTAACTGTAGTGTAATACTCATGTATTTAACAAGAAGGCACAACAAATTACAAATTTACCAAAGCCGTTTTACTTCCTTGCTCTGTATGCAAATGAACACATTTGCAGAATGCACCATTTTTAAAGTGGCAGCTTATAAAGAAAGAAATTTGATTTGGATATCTTTCAGCCACTGGCTAATCTTCCAAGAGTCCACATCAAAATTAAAAACAATTAAGCATACAGTAAATCATAATACTTAAACAAATAATCATATACATGTATAGAGTCACTCACAGCAATAACTAATGTGACTGTAGATTAGACTAGGACATATTACCTTAAGAATGTCTTTAGATAAAAACTTTGCAATTTGTCCAATCATTCCTGCCATCTTTAAGAAAGATCATTAATATGAGCTGCCCAAGAGAGATTGTTTTGTATTTTGACCCCCAATAATTAAGCTTCTGTAATCTCTTTGATTTGTTAAGTGCCACAGATTCAGTTTCCTCCTCTTTCGTGTAGTACATATAATAATTTTTGTTTTATTTACATTTAACAATAATTGATTGTTTTCCACCCATTTCATAACAGATTTAAAATCATTAGCCAAATTTTCATATTACTGAGTTTGTGAGTCTGCTGCTGTAGTAATGGTTGTATCATCCGCAAACGTGTGCATTTGAGTTGGATAACTCTAAGGCAAGATCATTTGTGTGTATAATAAACAATTATGGTCCTAGGCAACTCCTTTGCTGGATACTACATGTACCACATGTTGTCAAATTTACAAGAACAACCAAATAATTAAGAATTTGTAGTAGATAGTATTTCATAAAGTTGATAAAGTTTGTTCTCACTCAGCAACTCATAAAATAGTGTGATTTCTTAAGGGAGTATGTCGTTACCAGTGTCTTCACAAACATCTGCTGCAGGTAAGCGAGCCCATGTGTAATTTGCATTCCAATGAAACAAATGATGTACTTTGCATTCACACTGCTGAAAGAAGGTGGTCACACCACCTCCAAATGTTGTCTGAGTGATTAGTTCTAAAATGCATCCAGACTTGTACTTAAAACTGTCCACATGTTAATACCAGGTCTGATCAGGGCCTTAGAGGTTCTGGTCTATGTTGATACAACAGCACAACACTGTTAATGCTAGAAACTTGAGATGTGTGGTTTGTAACATGGATTTCAACACGACGCCAACATTCATTCCTCGATCAAAGTCACTTAAATCATCATTTCTAAGTTGCTGTCACATGAATGGATGATTAGATATTTGCATTAACAGGCAGAAGTTCAACTGTCCCTGATTAAGTGGCCACTCAGTAATTAACTTTGTGCTACATTATGTTACCTTCATTTTACAGTCTTCGTGGCCCAGGATAGCCTCCTTCAACCACAGAACAGCCTTTGGGTTCCAGTCTCCCTCTGGAACTGTGACTTCAGCCAGACGACATTTGATAGCCTGAAGAGAGCATCAGTACACTAAAAACTATCAACCTTTATGTGTGTTAACAAACAAACATCACACAACCACTTTTAGACAGGTTAACATTAGCATTTTGGTCATTCATGTGGAAGTCACTAACAAACATGTTCAAGGAAACAGCAATTCACATTTACAATGAAAAGTCCTCAGCTTTTTCTTTTTTTTTTACTCCATATCTTGATTGCAAAAGTGACATCAGCATCATGCTCATGAGATGACAGCGTTCAAGACACTTTGAAATGTCTGTCTATGCTGGTTTGGTCATCCATCAGCGATTGTTGGGTAAATTGAAGGGAGATTGTATCTACTCACACAACAGGCACAGAAACAACTGACCTGTGGTGGGATGATGGTGAAATCTTTCAGGAGGAGAGGGGGGATCTCTCTGAGATCAGTGACCTCTACAGTTGCTGGGACACCCAAGTCAATGAACAGGATCTCCATGACTCTGTTGCCGTACATGTTGGTGATCTGAACAGAAGAGCAGCAACACGAGTGGGTGAAATAAATATGAAAACCTGAAATGACCTGAAACTGGTCAACAATTCAATATCCTAATACTTTCAGTGTCCTAAATAATTTTCAGCTCTTTAGGGAAATACATTTGAATGATTCTTTTCTTACCTCCACTCTGGACCACTTTCCTTTGTGGCGGGCGAGACAGAACTTGCCGATGAAGGGTCTGGACACCAGGGACTCAGATGTTGTCTGGAAGAAACAATTACCATTTCCAAAAACAAAGTTATAAAGACTTTCTACCTTTCGAGAGAGGAAGATTTGATGATAATGATTAAATGGCTACTACTATCATTGTAAATCTTAAAATGTTATACAACACTTGTCAAGACTTCATATCTCCATTTGCCTAAGAACTTGTCTACCTGGGAGGTGAAGATAGCCTCTGTTTCCTCTAGTAACTTGCAGAGTCTTGCAGTTCCTCTGGAAGGCAGCTGGCAGTAGATGATACCATCCGAACACACATTTGTCACACACACATCCTGGTACGTAACATTTACCTACAGGCAACAGAAAGATTAATGTTAGATAATACTTTATGTTTGTCAGATACACACTAGAGTTGTCACAATACCAGAATTTCTAATTGAAATATGAAATAATAATTCTAATTGAATACGAGTATAAAAAAACAATTCTCAATAGCTCTTTTGATACCACATGAGAAAGAAAAAAGTCCTATAACTAAAAACTAGAATAACTTTTCTTTTTTTATTGACTACTTGTTCACAGTGAAGGTACATAAAAAGTCACTGAACTCTGGTTTTGCTGCAAGCTGAATTTTAGGCATGACATGGCCTGAATGAGCACATAGATCTTTTTTTGACACTGTGATCAACAAATTAAAATGAAAATGTTAGAGAGGAACAAATGGGGAGGAGATACAATCTCTGACTGAACTACACACTAGAGACTCCAGTTCTTTCTGTAATTTCCCTTCAGTCTCTCTTCTTTTACCCTCTCCTCTTGTTACGTCTGTGTGCGTTCATGAAGTAAAGCACATCGGATACAAACAGAATCCAGTATGACTCTGGGTATTTATTCCTACAGAAGATCTGAACTGTCACCCAGCTCTCTCCTCAAAGGTCCCTGGAGCTCAGCAGCTGTCTGTGGACAAGCAGCTGCTCTGTTCCTCTGCTCCGTCTGGTCCTCCCCATGTGCTCAACTTTTGTCGCTGAATATTTTCAACTCATGCTTAACACAATGTCGTCAGATACATTATATTAAGCTACACTTATTCTGAGGTCTTGTTTTGGTGGCATTTAAAACATTACATAGCTTAGCAAGAGCATAAGGCTTCTTGCACTAGTAATTTCTAAACTACATTGGCTCTCTGATGTCAGAACGGCCAATAAAGAAGGAACACTCACTCCTATAAATTTAGGGAACACAACTGTACCCATTGTGAACCTAATGCCCCTGGTTAAAAAAAAAAAAGTGATTGTGTCGCTAGAGTAATCTTTTAGTGGAAACAGCCTGTTGGTAAAATCATGGCTTTTAGTTTAGGAACTATTCACTGAATAATTACATGGGCACTCTGCAGGGCAGGTCTATAATAGATCATATATTAACATTTGACCCAATAAATATAATCATAGACCAGTTATTTTCCCTCATATGTATTAAACAAATTCATAACATAAGAAGCATGTTTTTGAGAAATGTAGTATACTTAATATTTATAACAGTTTAATAGATATTTCCTCCAGAAATATGAATTTGTAAATTCTAGACAAACGTTGCATTTTACTTTACTAAATTTACTGTAGATTTTAGACAACTAAATCTATATATATATATATATATATATACACAATTCCAGAAGACTCAAATTTAACTAAAAGGCATTTTAGTCAAAAGACTGACTAAAACAAAATCAAAATGTTCTATTAAAATTAACATTTAGCACCATGATCCTTACAGACAGTGGGTTGTTCATGGTCTTGTCCTGCAGAGCCTTCAAACATGTGGCATTGATGTTGACATCTTCATTCTGAGAAGTGTCGTACAGCACCGTCATGGGTATCTCATTTCGTTGACAAGGCTCTAATGTTTCCATCAGTAGGATCTTTCCGACTGCCAACTTGTCCAAGGAGGACAGCACCACTGGATGGGTGCTGAATGCCTCTAGACCTGAGAGAAGGAAAGTAAAGGAGGATGGGAAGAGGAGATAGAGGAAAGATAAGAGAAGTTATTGGTCACCCCTAACCTACAGTATGTTGTACATCCACTGGTTGATGCTAATGTTTTGTCTGTTCTCAGTTAAATAAAACATGTCCAAAAGTCATTTCCTAAGATTCTATGTACCTGCAAGTTTAACATTTGAAGCCTGGAATGGCAGAGAGAGGAAGCTTTGATGCAGCTCCAGCAGATTAGTCCCACTGGTTTCCACAGAGAAGCCGTAGTCCACATAGTACACCTGACAGAACACACATACAAAAGCGCTTTTGCTGCACAAACACTTGCATTCTGTAGCTACCAAAGATCCTTCCCTTGAAAGTGTCCCAGCTCAGGGAACCCTCCAAAGCCTACATTTCTAAACCAAATACATAACAAAGTGCTAAACACCCCTTGAACTGCTCAACACCCCTTAGAATTTACAGAGTTAATGTAAATGAAAGACACAGATGACCACAAAAAACATTAAATAAAAAGAACAAACTAAACAAGTTACCTTGATCTTGTCAGCGGCCATAATCTCCATGACCTGAGCTCTGGCTAACTCGTCTCCATCCTCTCCTCTGACTGCCACCAGCTGACCAACAACAAGGTTGGACAGAGTACGGTTGGTAGACTTTTGGCTGTAGAAGGAGTGCATGGCATCCTCCATAGCCTCCTGGGCATTTGAATAGTTCTCACCTACATACCTGAACAGAGAGACCAATGGTTTTTTGGCAAAAGCAGTAACCCCAAAGTTTCATTAACAAAGCACACTTGAGCATTGGCTCATATCTAACGGTATAGTCATTAATACTTTGCCAAGAAATATTCCTCTTAAAAATGTGAAATTATTCTTAAATTATTCCTAGTTTTTTCTCTTTTTCCAGGGGAACCACTCTTCTGTTGTGCATACATATTTAAAAATAACACTGTTGTTTATCTTCAAGGACATTTAATTACATTCATGTCTGCAGTAAGAATGTGTGCCCAACCTTATGGTAACAGCATTGCTACTCTTGGCATCAGTAATCAGTACAGACGGGTACTGTTCTGAGGGAAGAGCCAGACAGGGAGGCACCACAGGACCCAGGACCTCCACACCAGAGGGAAGGGGGTGGCTTATGCACTGCTGGCTTTCTGTGGCTTCCATGTCTGCTCTGTTGGAGTTGTACACGATGGCCTAACCACAGGAAAGTACATCAATGACAAACACATTAAGAAATAAAATTATTTAAAGGCATAAAATGCAAGACATTTCCCTAAAAAACAATGTATAGACTCAACCGTGACGCACTGATTTGCATTTCCATTATCACTTCCAATGCACCAAGCTGCACCTGAGGCGGACTTTTCTGGAGTGGGGCCAAACCGTGCCTGACCCCCCTCCAAGCGGACTGCAGTGATGTCTCTCCAACTGTGGTCAACCTGTCACAACCCCCTCCCTTCTCCCCATCAAACAAGTAAGAACTGTGAGAGCTGAGAGAAAGGTTTATAAAAGTTTCTGTGCACTCAGCTCCCAGAGCTTTTTTTAGTTTCTCATTGAATCTCTGTAGTTTGAAACTTAGTTGCTCTTTTTATATCCTGGTATCCGCATTATTTTACAGATTCACATTCGCTTTCAGCCATACAGGAATTGTGTCAAGTTATTGCTGATGAAAACCCAACCTTTCCTGGTTTAGCTGCTTCAAAATACTTTTAAACACCAAACTAACAGGGGACTTTTATTTTGAAGAAATTATAAGAAAAAAGAATGTGTTCACCAATTTAAGAGTCGCTCAACTGTAATGAAAATGCAAATCCCTGCCATGCTGAGCTGACGTGCCCTGTCAAACCGAGCCAAGCCAGTACATGTATATGGAAAAAGGGTGCAAGTGTGTGGTGGTGGCTGTCTTTGCAGTGGCTGACTACCATCTGCATGTTACATACATTAGTTCACCTTTAACTGTCAAGGTAAGAAAGACTACCCTCCTAGGCAACATCACAATACTATTGTATACTTACTTTAGTTTTACGTTGTGTTTTAATTCTGGCACAAGCTATGGCATCTCATTCACTTACCTTCTTCTTATTGTGTGGAATGGGGTACTCCACAGTGAATATATCCAGCAAAAGAGGCAAATTGTCCAGAATATTTTCGGGGAACGGTGTCTTGTACGTGTCCAGATAGAGTTTGGGCAAAGCGTGAGCCCACAGACCATAGCTGTACTTAGATAGGAGCTCCTTTATTCTCTGACGCACCTCAGCTGACACGATGACAGAGGAGTTTGAGGGAGGACACAGGTCAGAATCGGAGGTAGGGGAGAAGGTGACCTTCAGAAGGGGTAAAATGTCAGGGATGGGTTGGATGAAGGAAGCCAGTGGAGGAGCATTGGTTGTTGCAGGGCAAGTCAAGGCCGGAGCAAAGGGCTTAATAGTGTTTTGGTTGTTGTTGAGAGTAGCTGTAGACAAATCTTTACCTCCACCATTAACTGTAGGCTTGACACAAGCAGGCAGCAGGGGAGCAGGCCTCTGCAACGTGAGTGAAGACAACAGGTTGCCTGAAGAGGCAGCGACAGGTTCAGGAGGAAAAATGAAGGTGGGTCTAGCTAAGGGGTTTTGGGAGGAAACTCTAGGTTTAGAAACGGGGGGAGGAGGAAGGGAAGTGAAAGGTTGTTCAGGTCTTGAGGGACGTGAATCTGTGGGTGATGTTGGAAGGGTGGTGCTGGGTCGAGGGACAGAGGGAGGCTTAGGAGACAGAGGAGGGTAGACAAGGCAGTCAGCTCGGCAGGTGGTGGGTTTCTCCACCTGTAAAGGCCAGACAAGACAGAGAGAGAAAGAGACTTTGACTCTTTGATGTCTCAGCCCTACCTGACAAACTGTGGTGACTCAGTCACGCGCTGATATTTTCTGTAAATTTTTGTTTTCAGCACAAACTGTTATTTTTTAATCATCAGAAAACAGACATTGTGAACAGCAGTTCTCAATGTGCACAAATAACTCTGACAAGCACATATTAACAAATTGTGTCAAATTGTTCTGGTCATTCAAAGTGGTTGCACAGGGTCTTTGCCATGTAAAGATGACAAAACAACCCATTCAGTTCATTCAAATGGACAAATAAGTCGGAATAAAGTTATTTACGCCACTGATGTTTGTTAACAAAAGCAACGTGGGGAAGGGATTTAAGGTTTCTGTCAATATTTTATCATGCACTAATGATACAAACTCATTAAGATATTAATGAAAAAACTAAATAAACTAAATGAAACTAAATGTTTCTGGAGCAACAGTAATGCCAATTCAAGAAAACAAAATTCTGTACTTTTAAGGCCTTCATTTTAGATTTTTAAATTAAATACTTTTAAGACTTTGACAGTAGCTCCTGTTAAAGTTTGGTACAGGTACTGGAAAAACTGACTGCCTGCTTTACTGCCCGTCAGACTCCACTGACATTGCTTAATCATCTACTCCCTCTAAAATATTAATGATTTGTCGCGACTCTAACAGACAGGCATTCAGTGAACAGTCGACATTACATTGAACTCTAACGGGAAATGGGCAAATAATAACACAAGTTGCAGATCACATTAGGACATTTCAAGGACACAGCAGCTGTAGTGTTGTTGTCAAAGAGGCCGGTATTTAACTTAATGTTTCCTTAATCTCTGATGACAGATCATGGTCAGTGATATGATATATGACAGATATACTTCACAGCTTCATCCTTTAAACATTACAAGATCACTTCCCTCACAAAAGCCCGATGTGTACATTTGTATAGGCCTTAAACATTAGACTCATACAGTTTCATGATACCAATTTTGTTTGATTGGGTGTATAATTATTTATACATGTACAAATAAAAGTTACTGTCTCACCATACAGATGTGTGTCCAGTCTTTCAGATCTTCAAGAGCCTGAGGATGGAGCCTCTCACTGAACATTTCGCTGTAGACCTGTGATAGTTTCGACATCCACAGTCCACTGCAGTATTTCTCCAGGAGCTGAGTTAATTTGCTTTGCACCAGCTCTGCACTATACAGACTAGACTGTATGGAGAGATATCACATGATTAATCACTTCTTTGTCTGATCTTTTTTTAAAAAGCACAAGTCAAATAAATAAAACAAACATAAACTTTAAGTACAAAATAAACTCCTAAAAAGAAGTGATGGAAAATGACCACTTACATGTCACCAACTGAGGTTTGGCACAAGCACTTCATACATAAACAGATTTCACATATAAGGCGAACATTGATATACTTCTTTGTTACAATTTTCTCTTTATTTCATGAACATTTTGAGGCCTCATCTAAAGGTTTTTAAGAGACTAAATATAACAGTGACAAGTAGAGCCTGTTTCTTCATGTTAACGCACAACAGGAAGGATATGAAATTCACTCTTTGATATTCATATACATCTTATCACACAGCAAACACAGACAGGGTTTTTGTACCTGGGATTGGTTGGGTCTGGAAACTCGTTCAGGAGGTTTCTCTGTGAAAAATTGTGCAAAGGAAGAAAATTAACAAGTGCTGATATCAACGAATCATCTGCAGCAGATTGATTTCACAGGTTGTTAGTTAATCTGGTTCAGATAAACTGATTGTTTTGGGCAGTGTTGTCCAATCCTGATAATATACACTGGTGTTCAATTTCCCTGTGAAAAGTGCAAAAGAAAAACTCTGCAAAATACCTAAGCTAATGTGCAGGATCATTACAGGGGCCAAGGAAGACCTTTTTTTAATTCAATCACTATTAGAGATAAAAAGCACAATTGATCTCATCCCTTGTTTATTGTGCCCCCAGTCTCTATAGTCAAAAGGTTGGCTATAGAGATATTCAATTGACTAGTACATGATTTAAATTGTTTTCGTGCAGCCTTGACCAATCAAATAGAAGGACATCGCATTGTGGAGACAGCAGGCATCACAGGTCAGAAAGAAGGAAACAGAACTGTTAAAAACACTTCTTGGGGGACACTATTGCAGGTAGATGGTGGCTGAAGTGGTTACTGCGCTGTGTTGTGAAAGCTCTGTAAAATATGACATTCAGAATACTTTGCAATAATTTGATCTTTTCCCCCAACCAAAAATGTAGAAGTTTTTTCTTAAACATAATCAAATTATTGGAATGCTGGTTTTATTCAAAGACTTTAGGGGAAAGAGGAGTTAAATTTTGTGACATTGATGAGTATGCACACTAAGAGGGCTCCACATACCTTTAGGCCTCTGGTGGGCTGCAAAGTTACTCTCCTTCCTGTTGGTAACAGAGCAATCCCGTAAGCACAACGTGCTTTTCACAGAAACAAGCTGGTTTCTAATACAAACATCCTACTACAGTTACTGACATAATAATAAACTAATAAAGGTTCATCAAGTGGTTCACTCTAGAGAATGTTTTAGAATATGGGACTATTGTACTATGAATGTAACCAACACAAAATGTTTGGAAACTTCTTAATGCTTCTTATTTTGAGACTCAACTGTGAACTGTTCTGACAAGACTCCAGGGAGGAGACAGAAACCATAAGTTACCCATGAGCAATTTCTTAACATTTAGTATGAACAGACAGCGGAGTTAGCATGCTAACATTTATATTTATGTTGTTGAAATTAAATTAATATCATGTATTGCTGAACCAGGTTTAGCTTCATAAGGCCTGTTCGCATGTTTGTGTGTGTTCACCTCTCAGGAATAACACACTGTCTTACAGCCGCTTGATGTGCTGGCTGTCTGTGTTCAACAGGGGTGATGGAGCTCAGCCTTTGGTCCAACTGCCTGATGTTTGAGAACAGAAGCAAAAACTTTGTATTATTTGTTTTAAAATTCACTTAAGATAAAGCAGACACAAAAGAAGAAATTAAATTGGAAAATGTCAATTACAAAAACCAAAAAGCATTTGTGTCGCACAAAATAATATGTTAACAAAAAAAAAAAGGGGGGGGGGGGTAGCCTGACGCGCAGCTACTGCTCATCATTTCTTGATGAAAACTGTAACTCAGATATTTTTCACCTGTAGTCTCCTGTGGCGCTGCAGCCACTGGAGCCGCCATGAGGCCGAGAACGGTTTGCTATCCAGTTAGAGGCACCACCAGCTGAGGGCTGGCGGAGAGAGGACCTTGGTCTAGCTGAAAGCACGGAAAGGAGAATAACAGGTGAGGTTAGAGTGAAAAAAAAGTATATGGAAATGTGTTTAAAATGTACTGCTGCCATTAAGGCCTTTGCAAAGACAGAGCCCTGATGTAAGTAACAAAGCTGTGTGTCCTACTGTTGAGCATGTATGGGTTGGACGGTTTGAATCTCATCCTGCAGTTGACGACATGGGAGCGACCAGGTTTCTTGGAGCTCTTCTGCTTGGCCACCAGCTCTGCAATGTGGGCCGTCTCTTTACATACTGCAGCAAAGCATTTCATCTACAGAGAAGATTTATAGTAACACTTAAGATTCATGAAGATGCAATGTTAAAGTCATCACACTTCTTAGGACACAGCTAAATTTGACATCCTACAAATGTCACTCTCCTCAATCATGCTGCATTTTGGGTGAAAACAAGACTTAGAATACCCAGAGATTCAATAAGTTACTTCTATATTTCAGGACATGCCACTTATGGCCACTTGGTGGAGTCATTCTTCCATTTTGATGGAGGCAGACACCCACCATTCTATGTAATGATGCCAATTGTTGATTGGCAAAGATGTAGAATATTAGTTCACTTGACTGCCAAGCTCAACAGTGATGCTTTTTTTTTTTTTTAATTTAAACTGGCAAAGACTTCGGAATTTGTATTGATGCCAATCAAATTAGAATGATTGATTTCACCCAATATGGGGCAGAAGCATGACCCAGAAGCAAAGTACCTGGATGGGTTGCTCTTATCTGTGTGCAAAAATATATCAGTGTCACACTAAGGACATTCACAACTAAGTGAAATGGTCTTAAATTTGTGTAAACTCAAAAACAGCCCTCACCTCACCCATGCGGTACTCCAGGCGGACTACAGAGGGGATGCTCTGGAGGTAGTCCTCCAGTTTTGAGTAGCCCAGCTTCTTCAGCGGGATGCTCTCTCCGCACAGTGATCTGTACTCTGACTGAAGGCTGCTTATAGACACGCCGTCCTTGCTGGACTGGAGCACAGACCTTAACATTTTCTTAATGGATTCACTGTCCGACATGCTGCTAAACACACATTGAAACAACGGCACAGAAATAAAAATCAGTGGGGTTAGAAATGCACAAGTACATCAGAAACATCTGAGAGAGTGACTGGCTTGACCATTCAAAAGGCGACTTTTATCCCCTCAAAAGTGTATTAATTTTATGTGTTTATTTGACAGGGACAATACACAGCTCCTTAGCTGTACCAGAATTATCTGTAGGCGAAGTTTCATCTGTCGTCCCTGGTAAGAAAACAGAGAATAACACCTCTGCTAAATTACTCAACAACAGAGCATATTCACAACATAACAGTGTGTATACAAAACACTGTGTCAGTTATACCCTGATGAAGACTGTGTCAAAACATGCCGTTTAATCCATATTTTCCTAATGGATTTTTATAGTTGCAACCAGAGTACAACAGATTTTTCTGTACTGCCAAACAATACCATTGACTTCCATTTACAGTAAGCTGGAGAGACACTGTTATTTTTATGCAACTACTGGCTCTATCCTTGAAGAGTACCTGTTTTTCATTTTTTTTTAATATTACCAATTAGAGCCAGAATCTTTAACTTTAATATAGGACTAGTATGTAAAAAACACTTCAGACCTCTTTTGGTAAATGGAAAAAATGGTCCTAGATGAAATATATGTATACACACATGCAGACTTTTTTTTTTTTCTAATTAACAAGATGCACACAGAAGAAGTCAGGCCAAATTTCATGTACAATAAAAATTTACTTCTAGCTTCAGTACTTCTGAAGCTATGAAATGTTAGAATTGTATCATTTTTGAACACATAATACTGAAAAAAGTATCAATATTTGGATATTTTTCACAGGCTATTTACCAAGACTACTTTTTTGACCCAATGCAGCACTTTCTATTCTTTCCTCAGCACTGTGCCATTAATGTATTATTATTAGAGTTCTGTAGTATTCCAATCAAAGCTATTCATATCCTACCAGAGCTACATTTCACCCAACTTATGAAGACTCCAAGAGACAGACACTGTGACAAAAGTGTTTCCACATAGTACAGATTAGTACAGAAAAATGAGAGCTGGACATTTAAAAGCACACAGAGAAGGAAGATCTTGCAGCATTTATGACACACTGCAAGCTGTGATGGCCAACCCCATGATGAAATGTATATTGTCAACACTAACACTATTAAACAATTATTAACCACTTAGTAGACTGGTAGGATTTTGGAATACCCTCCCCTAAAAAAGCTTTCAGTCGTGAACAGCCAAACAAACGCGCCTACTTCATTTATTGCACATAGTGTAGCTAACATTCCATTTACAGACGACGGTTGCTCTTAGCGTTTTGCAATGTTTTCTCAAGATAATATTATCATTGTTCCGATTCCTAATATAGGAAGTGTAACACAAGATACACAGAAAAAAAAAAGATGCCGAAGTTTTGTGCTACTTTCCATGTTGAGTTCCTACCAAATTGTATGCAAGTGTGATTCTTCTTTCGGCGTCAATTATAACCTAAATCTAAACAGATTGACACGTGGATAAATCGGCTAACGGCTAACTTAACGTTAGCTAAATGTTGTTGACAGTTATCAAAAAAAAAAGTTTATTTCGCCCCACTATTGACCGTCACAAACCAGCAAAGAGTATCTGCAATATTGGAACAAATTTTATGACTCATTGGGATGTTTTCATGTTTACCTTACCTGTAACTTTAACCGGCTAACGTTTAACTAAGTGCTTCAGAGTTTCCTATCGCTGCGTTAAAAGAAGGAGACGTTCACGCCCATAAGTTCAAAGGTCACTACCGGTTAGTTCCGAATTTCTGAATTTATCAAATTGATCTTCTGAACTTCTCTTTATCATGCCGAACTTATGGTCATCTAATATATCTTGCAAACATTAATCAACACCTTTTAGGTGATGATAACTAGGTAACTTGAGAATCTTGTAGAAAACGGTCGTTTTATTTTTTTTTACCTAGAGAAAATATGTTGCTTTTAGGTGCTGTCGGAAATGTTATACTTCCAAGTTTAGTGTAAGGGACGATGCAAATTAATAAATAAACATGGTAAATAGACTTACACGAATTTAAAACATGTCACAGTCAGACAAAACACTGTTTTCATCTGTTTTCTCAAAGATTGGTAAAGTACAGACGTAAAGAGACTAATCAAAAATACATGTTTCCTCTTACTCGAGGGTGGGCAATTGTTTTTCCTAAAGAGCTACATGAGAAGCCCTGATTGTTGCCGGTTGTCATTGCTGACCTCCGTAAACACTTTACAGTCCATGACTTATTAAACACTCGACATTCAGCATCAACCTGACGCTTTTTAGTGCTCATTTGGTGACTGTAATGTTTTCCTCCATCAACTGTTCCACGAACAAAATGAAAATCCCCATTCACTCAACCTGTCGTGGGCGTGTCTCAGTCACCTCAGCAGAAGATGCAGCGCCTGCAAACATCACTCACGTCAATCAGTTGTGACAGGAGGAAGCGCACCCACGCCATTCAAGCATTTCAAAATAAAAGCTGATTTAGATCATTTCATTCGTCTCTTTAGCCTCCTAAGTAAAATGGCGTGGTCTGCTCTTACCTGTAGTAAGTATTCATCAAGTATTCATCCATCTAGATAATTTTGGTGTGAGTCACAGAATTTTTGAGTTTTGTCTCACATTTATCTGGCATTTTACTACCTGTAAGGCAATTTACCATGTTTATTTATTAATTTGCATTTTCCCTTAAACTAAAATTGTAATCATATATTTTCCGACAGCACTGAAAAGCAGCATATTTTCACCAGCTAAAAAAACAATGACGTTTTCCAGAAGATTCGTAGTTTATCACCTGAAAAGTGATATTAAATGTTTATCTAAACAGGAGATATGAGGTGAGAAACATAAATTCTACTGGAGTAGGCCTACTCAGGGTCAGGGCTTTTCCAAGTATGTCTATAGGATGATGATTATCCTATCTGATCCCATAGTCACTCAAAAATTTAATTAAAGATTGTCACATTGCATACTTTAAAAAAAACAACAACATTATTTCAGGGTTGATACAAAGGCATTTATTTAATTTCTGATTCTGGGAAAGTGGAAAAACAGTAAAATTCTCCAATATTGTATATCAGAACCATCGCTACTTAAACTGTATGGAACCAACAAAACACAACAAGAATACTATCATAACATATGCCCACATTGCAGAGCTTAACATATATTTTATAATTTTTTTAAATTACATAATATATATTTCTCATGTAATTTTAGGTATCAGAAATTTTGCCATGAAATTCTGTATTTAATGTGATTTTGCTATACTTTTCTGGACAGGCATCATCTGTTGCATGTCTGTCCATCCTGGGAGGCGATCCCTACCCTATGGCTCTCCATGAGGTTTCTTGTAGCATTTTGCTTTAATTTAAAACTGAAAAGCGGTGCATTTGCTTGACACTGTACAGTCTATAATACTTTCCTGAGGTAAAATCCCATTTCGCAAAGGATGAATACTCCCCCTGAGCAGATAGAATGGTGACCTAGTAGGCCTCATTGAATACATTAACTACATTACATGTTGTCATTCAGGTGACAATGCTAGACCTTTTCTTCAGAAGTTTTGTCAGGTGAAGAATATGTTGGTGGCACATAGTATCAGCTGCATTGGTTTTTGTCAAGCCTTGCTAGAATTACAATCTTTGAAAAAGACTCATTGAAAACACTGCAGTATTGCTTCTAAAACATGGAAAGACACATTGTTTTAACAAAATCAGAATCTAACAGTCCTCTGCTGGTATGACTTCAATCTCTAGTGGTGACTGTGTATCTGCTTGGGTGCTCTGTGTTTGAGATGCCATGACCCACGCCCGCACCACTGTGTCTGTCTGGGGTGATGATGGCGATGTCTGTAGTGATGAAGATGAGGACAGATGGTGCTTTCTGAGCAGGATCAGATGAGGGTTCCTCAGTAAGGTATAAAACAACATCCAGCGCCTCCTGGCCCAGCTATTCACACGGGATTCTGGGAAAAAGGTTGAAAGTTGATATAAATCTGTGCTATATGAAAACTGGCAGGATCAAACACAACTAAATAAATGCAATAAAGTGTGTTTTAAAGGGATAGTATGGATTCTTTCATGTGGGGTTGTATGAGGCACCTATTGATAGTCAGTGTAGTAGATGCTGGTCAACACCCTCCAAATAAGGAGAATGGGATGCTAAGCGATGAACTTCTGTGGACAGGGTCAGCAAAAAAAAAGGTATTTAAGCCACTTAAAAAAAAATCCACCTAAAAAAATACATATTGATTTCAGTGTCGAATATATTTTGAATATATTCAGTGCTTTCCTTTGCCGTCAGACAGCTTTTTGTGACAGGAGACTGCTGATATATAAGCCAAATGTTGCTCTCTCCAAACTAACCAAACTGTATAAGTGAAATCAGTCATTTTATTTTGTAGGACAGGGGAGTTGCTGGTTTACTGTTTGCTCACTCTGTTTGTTTGTTTGTGGACTTAAGTAAATCCAAACTAACCTTGTCACACCAAAGTCACAAAATAAGACAAACTAACCAACAGATCAAGGCAGCAACTCTGAGAGGTAAAATTAATGGTTTCTTTTATGGAGTTGGAGAGAGTGATATGTGACTTATATAACAATGGTTTCCCACCAAAAAAGCCTGTCTGACAGCAAAGTAAAGCAGCGACAAATTCTAAATATAGCATACATTTAAAAGGATATAGATTTATAGAAGTGAGGATATACCTTTTGTTGCTGACTTTGTGCACAGCAGTACATTACTTAGCATCTCGGCTTCTCCCAGTTCTGGACGTGCCAACTGACATCTACTGTAGCTAATACAGTGACTATCAACATATACCTCATACAACCTACATCAAATAATCCAAACTATCCCTTTCAGAGATAATTAATCACAAGCTAAATGCATTTTATAGATTACATGGTGAAGCAGCAGTCATGCAGTGGATTGTTTTTCATGTATGAGGCACAAACACACACACACGCACACGCACACACACACACACACACACACACACTACTGACCAGATGGCGTGTTGCTGAATGTGGCGTACGCAGATGCAGTGTGTTTCTCCAGTGTGTTGGAGACCAGCAGCTGGCAGAAACACACCATGACTGGATTGTTATGATAGTGGTCAGCAAAGATCATCCCAACCCAAGTGCTGTAACCTGGAACGTGCAAAAAATACTGTTAGATCCACACACCATGTGTGGGAAATTTACAGTGTGTTTAACAATGTTTGTGGAGGACACACAGTTGAGGAAAAAATAGCTAACTGACATATGCATATGAATTATACGCTGCGATCTAAATCTTTTTCACACACACACAGGTCAAGATCAATGTTTTCCTTGATTTATGTTGCTTACTGTGTTTGCTGACATTTGTGGATACATGATATTTGTATTTCCTTATAATGCTTATTGAGATGATATGCCATCTGTAAGCCTCCAGGCACAATTTGTTTCTTTATTTCTTGTTGGGCGTCTGCAGCGTTCTATTTTTTTTTTTTAAATAATAAATAAATAAAAACTCTTTTTCTTTCTCTCACAAACTATATTCTAAAAATTGGTTTATTAGTGGCAGTAATCAACATCCATGACTGACACATCTTCTAAGTTTAGTTATCCAGTTTAAATAAATACATATGTGCAGTATATAGCATTTTTCTTAAGTTATCACACAGACATGCAGCAACTCCCCTGATATACTGCGAAATGCTGCCATCTGCCTGAAGATGTAGATGCAAACATTACTTGCACTTGGTCACTGATATCACTAAATAAAACCTCAAGAACAAATTAAAGTCTTAATCTAATAATATAATATAAAATTTATAATAACTCTATAATATATCATATGACCCTAATGAAGCAAACCACCATCTAATAAAAATAACAAAATTGTATTTTTGTCTCTTACTTACAATTACAATGTAGAAAAAGAAACTGGGGTCACAATAAAAGGCCTCTCTAAAATGTGCAGTTTAATCTTGAAAAAAAATAACTTTGGCCAATTCACATATAGAGTTGCAGGTACCTTTTTCTTCCAGGAAGACAAGATCATGACTCGCAATGTGAGGCTTGGCTGTGATTTTAAATGTAAACCAGTATTTCTTAATTCCTTAAAACAATATTTCACTGTTGTCTCACACGTGTCTGTTGAAGTTTAGCTTACCGGCATCCATGGCTTCATATCCTCTCTGCATAATGGTCCGGTCTATACGTGACACCAGCCACGTTCCCGCCACAATGCTGAACAGCAGCCTCAGTATGCAGTTGCTGATCCCCATCACCACGTTGTAGAAAAAGAAGAAGTAGTTGAAGCAGTGGAACGCCTTCCTGAAGAGGAGGAAGAGAAACTGTGATTTCAAGTTACCTTACTGTGCAGATTTACTTTGAAATACATTCACTTGTTTTATCAAGTGGGGTGTATGAGGTATTTATCTATAATCAGTGTATTACCTACAGTAGATGGAAGTTGACAGTTTTGAGAGGCAGAGAGGAGTACCAGCAAGATAAGCAATGTACTTCTGCAGACAGGGTCAGCGGGAAAAAGTATTTTAGCCACCTAAAAAAATCTATTTCACTTTAAGTGTACACTACATTAACAATATTTTGACCTCTTTAGCTTACCTATAGCAGCTTTTGATGACAGGAAACCACTGTAAAAGTGTAAGCCAAGTGTACAGTATGTTTAGAATATACTTCACCACTTTGCTGTCCGACACCCTTTTCGAATGGGAAACTGCTGTGATATAAGCCAAATGTTGCTCTCAAGGTTGATTCGGCTTCACCATAGTTACAAAACAACACAAAGTAAGGCCAGCAATTCCCATGTTCTGCAAGGTAAAATGACTGATTTCGCCAATGGAGTCTGGTTGAGTGAGAGAGAACGATATTTCCCACTGATATAAATTTTTTTTAAGTGGGCTTTTTCTTCATGCTACCACAAGGAACTTTAACATTATGTTGATTTCGGAAGCCCCTTGTGGACAAAAACGGTTTCAACCATAACAACCACAAAATAAAAACATGAGAAATACTTTCATCTGATTAAAAAAATTAATTAAAAAAACAGGGTTGGAAGGGAAGGAAAGTAAAGTAACTTGATTTTTTCCCCCATTACTTTGGGATTGCCTTTAACATTAGCGGTTTGTCTGTGTAGAAGTTGGTCTCTGTAACTAAAGTTGGAATTTTGTCTGTGTTGTCTGTGAATAATGTTAGTGATTGGTCTGTGAAGCTAACATTGGCAGTCGGACTGTGTAGCTAAAGTTAGCAGCTTGTCTGTGTAGCTAATGTTAGCGGTTGGTCTGTGAAGCTAATGTTAGTATTTGGTCCGTGTGGCCAACAATAGCGGTTGGACTGTGTAGGTAAATTTGGAAGTTTGTCTGTGGAGCTAATGTTAGCGGTTGGTCTATGTAGCTAACGTTACCAGTTTATCTGTATAGCTAATGTTAGTTAGTGTTAGTTAATGTTATATTCCTTTATATTAGATGTTTAGGTAAGATAATGCCAAAATTTCCACCTAGTGAGAGCATTTTTTCAAGACATAATGAATTGGCAACTGTCAGTTAAAAACTCCTCATAGTAGCTTTAAACGGCTAATACATTTTGTTGCTTATCCTGTCTACAGCAGCACATTGCTTCTGTGCAGGCAATTTGGCACATTGAAACACCATCACAGATATATTCTGTGTCTGTGTTGGCAAATCATTGAGGCTACTTTATACTGTAAGTGAAAGTGCATGTTTTATGACTTCAACATCACATTTGGCTTTTATCACCAGCACTTCTAAACAGTCAGTGTCTGCTGCTGAAAGAGGACTTTGATTTGGTTATGGTCCACACTTACGTAACATCTATGTTGAATGAATTATACCAACCTGTTGTTGAGAGCCAGAGGTTTGTGTTTATCAGTGGGAGACATTTTGTCCTGAAGGAAGAAGATCTGAACCAGAGTTATCTGGAGAATCACCAGGGCGATCACCAGGCCGATGGTCAGACTGAGAGACGCAGGAAGAGAAATAAAAATGAATCAACCAGTGTGTCTAGCTGTCAGTCTGTGTGTTCATAAATATATCCCGAAGCAGCCTTACATTATAATTCCCAGGTTGCTGAGCATGACCAGTGCTCTGCCATGTTGTATGGGGACAACCAGCAGATAGACAAACACCAGAGCAAACAGGAAGTGGACAAAATGGACAATCAGGTAGCCTAAAGAGAAAATAATAATAATAATTACGCGTATTTTATGATTTTGTCACCAGTGTTTTCTAATTAGTGTGGAATATGTGTATTAAATACCACTTAGTTGGGATGGAGTGAGGTTTTACCACAGGTTTTTGCATGACTGATGTGTCAGTTTGTTGACATGGGAACATTGTCAGCTGATTAAACTCATCTGGGCCCTTAGCTATAAAATCTGACTCCTGTGCTCACTCTCAGCAGGAGTCCCGGGAATCCTACGGGACACAGGATTTCCCTAGGATTCCTGTGGGATTCGCGAGGGATGGGATTCAATTTCATTTTTGATTACAGGACTGGGATTGTAATAACAATAGGGAAGATTTTATATATATAAAAACGTGTGTGATGTCGTGCGCAGACTGTGGATTGATGGGAACACAATGGAAGAGAAATCATTATTCCAGGATTGGGATGGGACAAACATTTCTTTTTTGCCCTGTCGTGTGATGGGATGGCACAGGTGTATTTTTGTGGGAACTGGGCAGGAAAATCCACTCCTGTGTCACCCTCTTGTGGGTCATTCCTTGCACCAGTTTGTAACAAATGGACACTCATCCAGGATGCAAACCTGTGTGATAAAGGTTGGATCCAGCTTTAGTGTGACAAACCAGGAACCGCTGACTTTAAATTGTCTCGAATTTATGGATTTGTTGATGGAGCTTCCCCTCATTCTCCTCCTCAGACATCTCACTGATGGCATCATTTGAGAAAGTGTTTTTGTTGTGAATGCATGTACATGTCAGTTCTTCGTGTTTTTCAGAAGGCTGAATAGCTTACCCCACAGTGTGAATGCTATTTGCCAGCCAGAGTATCTTGTGATGGAAGCCTGTGAAAATTCAGTGAGAAATCATGTTTGTACATTCATGAGGTTTGTGGATCAGAGGTGTGTGTGTGTGCCCATCTGCTCTACATATTTGAAACACTCATGTATGCTTATGTGCACTGTAAAACAAAAACTGGAAAAGCTCATAATTTCAAGGAAACTGTCCTCATTATTTTTTCAATTTTGAGTCAAAGTTTTTAAATAAACTTGAAAAAGTTTTGCAGACTTATAATCTTTTGTTGAGATAGCTTACTTCTATTTTTTAGGAGAACTTAAATCTTTGAGTTTTAGATGAAAAAAAAAATCCTGGATTTCAACATTTGATGAGAAAACAAATGACAATATAATACAGTATAATATTTAATATATTCAATTGGAACCATTTAAAGCTATAAGTAACTTTTCATATTGTGTTGATTTTGGAGGCCCCTGTGGACAAAAGTGGAAACTGTCATCACCACAAAAGAAAATCAAAATGAAAAATAAATTAAAAACAATAAATAAAAATCCTTTTATTTAAACTGGCTAACGTATGACTCTTCAGCTTCAGCAGTTACTTCAGCCGGGAAAATATAAACACAGGCTTGTTTCACCTGATTTCACAGACAATCCAACCCAGTGGCAGCCATTAAGAACAACTATAAAACAAAGATATATAGATATAAAAAAAAATATATATATATATATATATATATATATATATATATATATATATATATATATATATATATATATATATATATTTTTATATCTATATATATCTATATCTATATCTATATGTATATATATATATATATATATATATATATATATATATATAGAGAGAGAGATATATAGATATATATGTAAACTCAAGATTTTGAGTTTCACTCAAACAAAATTTGATTAAAACAGTTGAGTCGTGGGTTTTCTCAACTTTTTTACAGTGCATTTGAATATTTCAGACCCTTGTAATTGTGTGTGTTTGGTAGAGCCCGTTTTTACATATACAATTACCCAAAAGCGACTTCATTATGGTTAAGAGCCAAAGGAAATTGTGATAATTTAGTTTTTGCATAGCTGGTGGGTTGCAGTGGCCTTATGGTTCACAATATGAAGAAACTGTGTCGATCACACACTGTGACACACACATCATGACATAGAAACACAGTTAAACTGGGGCCAGCCTCATACTTGTGAATATTGATACTGAGTCTTTACTGCTAAAGTGAAATCTGAGTGTGTGTGTGATTGTGTGTGTTACTTACTACGCTGACAGCAGCACTAGGGTTGTGAAACTTCTCGGGAAGAAACCCCTTCTGCCCTTTCCACAGTCTCTTCATGTGTTTTCTATGGCAACAGAGCACCATGTCACTCATCTGAGTGGGGTTTTTGTGTGTGTGAAAAGTAGTTGGGAAATTTCATTGAATCTCCCATAAGGTCACTTTTTGATATGTACACACTTGACTCACACTTGAGTCTGCAAAGTGTTCCATGCTTTGTAGAAATTCTTTTCATTTTGATGAACTGTTACAACTGTCCCCATCCCAAGCAGCCATTACATAGCAAACTGTTTAAGCATGAACGCAAAACATCAAACTAGTGAAGTTTATGTAAGTCAAACTAGTCTATATACAATATAATGAACACTCTGCAAAAAACTATTTTGCTAAAAAAAAATTGACTTTTAGTTTTTACCAGAAAATAACTTTTGGCTGTAAAATCCAATGGTTTTCAGAGAGACGTGACACTTCTCCTGGTAGCTCAAAGAGGAAATTAAGTCTACAATTTGATGAAACCACCTCAGCTCTTTTCTGATTGGCCAAACTGACCGGGTTACAGCTAACTCGGTGTTACAACGCTCCCCAGTCTCCCCTATTATTCCTCGAAATATTACAAATGTACATTTTTTTAGTTAAACTTGCAATATATTTTGTGTAATTCGTGATTTTTTAGGTCTCTTACCTGTAACATGCCAAGACATGGAAGGTGTAAGCTACAGAGTTGAGACTAGCAAGGATGGTGGTAGCCAGCCAAGACTCTGGAATAAAAAAAATAACACTATACTTCACTTAGTGTTTCATGCGGTCTTGACCATCATAAATAAACAACTACAAATGATGTTGCTTTTGCTGCCCACTCTATTCCTGCTGCTTCATTTGGTGCAAAGGTTAAGACAGCGACTAACTTAACGTTACAAAAACTTTAAACAAAATGGTGTCTACCATACACATGAATCATGCAGACCATAAATGCAAACAACAAATTGTTGAGGGGTGCAGACAAACTCACTCCTTGCTACATCAATGAATTCTTCCAGCTGTGGTATCATGGCTCCCAGAGATGTAGTCTGGTTACAAGAAGTAACCAGATGTTTTAGTGTATTCTTCCAACTCTCTACTTTGTCAAAAGCCACATTACTGAGACTGTAATCTGCCAGAGTCATCTAGAGAGGGCAAAAAGACACATTAATACACACAGAAGATGCAGATTGTGTAACTCTGTGCACAAAGTGCATGGATGAGACATTTAGTCTTGCTGTACCGCATACAGGCCTATAAGGGATATGATGGCAGTGCCGATGATCCTGTTGGGGAACTTAAAGTACGGGTCCCACTCATACACTCTCCTCTGGAACCAGCTGAGGTCCTTACTGCAACACAGTAAGGAGTGTCATAAGTGTGTGTGATATGTATGTACGAGTGTGTGTAGCTATGACTGTGTGTCGCTGACCTTTAAAGAGCTCACACTTTTTGTAAACTGGTTTTAAAAAAAATGCAGAAACGGTTTGTAACGAGCAATAAAAGCAACTAAAAAATACATTTGAACACCTGAAAGCACATGCATGAGTGTGTGTCGTACCTGTGTGCAGGTGTTTTCCTCATCAGGCTCTTGACATGCTGCACCTGATGTTGCTCAATCAGCTCTTCAGGATCCTGGCAGCAGAATCAGTTTATTATCCATTAAAAAGCAGTTTTAAACAGATTTTCACATCAAAAATACAATATAACAAGATCCAATACTGTAAGAGCAAAAAGGGAGAAAATGCAACAGAAAACAATATTTTATACAAATGTCTGAATATGCATATGGCATAAAACAGCAATAAATCCTACATAGTGTGCAGACTCCTGAGTTTTACCCATAGGGAAAGAATCATTTCAATGATTTTCTACATTAGACGTGCTGACCTCCTGTTCCAGTTGCAGACGTATTCGAATAGCTTTAACCAGCATGTAGATAAATCGTCCCAAGAGGAATATGAGGGAGAGGATGACGGGCCACTGGACAATAACCTTCTGGTATTTACCTAGAATCTTTAAAATCATACACACACAGTCGTTCACTCTCTGAATGTAGTTGAAACTTCAATTACATATCGACAGGCAACTCCCATAAATGAATGTTTTGTCTTTAGGTGTTGGCTGAAAGCCTGAAGTGGGTGAAGGGCTGTTTGGTGAAAGCCACACTGTGACTGGCACGTTACAGTTACACCTGCTCTCATGATGGGTTTACTACTCACCTACCTTACCACTGGGACACGTGAAGGCATCCCAGGTTGTAATGGTGAGCCTACAAACAAACACAAACATTTTCCAAGGCTATTAAACCAATTATTCTGTCCATCTACAGCCCAGCTTCTTTTATATTTCATATTTATATTTAGCACGCCTTTAGCACACATTGCACCATCTAGCACACTTTCCATTATTTAACACACTTCCTATCATTTAGCACACTTTGGCACACTTTTCATAAACAAACCCCACACTTCTAGCACACTTTGCATCATTTGGCATACATTTGCACACTTTGTATCATCTAGTACACTTTAGCACACTTTTCATCAATAAGCATATGTTGGCAAACTATGCATCTTTTAGCACAGCGAAGCACACTTTGCATCATTTAACACACTGTAGCACACTTATTTGAAACGCTTTACTTGATTTAGCACGCTTTAGCACATTTTTCATCAATAAGCACACTTGTAGCACACTTTGCATGATTTAGTACATTGTGCACAATTTAGCTTACTGAAGCACAATTATTATTATTTAACACAATTATTTAATACACTTTGCACTCTCAAGCACACATTAGCTCACTTTGCACTATTTAGCAAACTTTGGACCATTCAGCACACTGAAGCACACTTTGCATCATTTAGCACACTTTAGCACTACTTAGCACACATTAGCTCACTTTGCACCGTTTGGCACATTTTGGACCATTTAGCACATTGAAACACTTTGCATCATTTAGCACACTTTCGCACTCCTTCGTCATTTAGTACAGTTTGACGCACATGTGTAATATAACCATTTTTGTATGCTTTTACAATGTTGTATAAAAGATACCCAATGGTGAAATAAACATTTGCTGTAATTATCCACATTGTGAGACACATATGCATATTGGAATATATAAATGAATGTTTACCAGGACAGAGAGTAGAGTATTCCCAGAACCGCCCCAGCTGTTCTGAAAGGTGTTGACAGACAAGCAAAGAAAGGGAAGTAGACCAGGCCCACCTCCAAAGCTCCCACCAGATACACTATAGCTGAGGATGAATAATTAGCAAACAATTTTAGTTCTTGTACCAGCAGAGTAAACAGCTTTGAATATAGAACTTGGATAACATAAACAGTAAGAGTACCTCTGGCCCAGTTCGGGACAGTGAAGGGGATGTAACCTTCAGAGAAGAGCAGCAGGACGCTGGAGGACACAGCACCAAATGCAAACCCATAGGACCAACGGTTACTGAGGCTGCCTATAGTATCCAAAGGCCTGGGAAACAGGAATGACACGATACCATAGACACAAACAAAGTCATATTGACTGAAGTAGCCTGATGTACATTAAAAGGAGTATGGATAGATTTTACATAACTGATGTTGTTGCCCAACAACCACTGTAATCTGCAAAAGTCCTAAGAACCCTTTAGTTGTTATACTGAAACAGCTTTTACTTTTCTCTTAACATTCATAGTTACTATTGTTGCTGTTGACGCACACAACAATGGCGAAACGTCCCTCCAGGAAGGGCAGTGTGTGATCGATGCCCAGTCTCTTGGCTCTTTTCTGGAGGAATGAGAGCACCACTGTGATCAACACCTGGAGGACAAGAAACCAATGAATAACATAAAAACAAACCTCATGAATACTTTGTTTGCATCATTGCAGCTGTGTGAAAGTGGAAATAAGTTGATTTGTACTGGATATTTGATTTGGCAGGACAGTCCACTAAACTGACAGGTCACTTTATAAAATATCTCATATTTGATGGCACTTTGCAAATGTCCTATCAGAGAGTTTTGATCGTGCTGCTGCACCTATCTGCTCATTCTTTAGTATCCACTCTGCGAAGCGAAAAAGAAAATACATTGTTCTTTTTTTTAAGATCAAGTCAACAAGTAAAATTAATGCAATTGTTTTGAAATTTATTTGAGAAAAATCATTTTATTTGTGTTACTGGTTGAAATGATTTTTGAAAGTTGATCCAATAATTCAATGACTAATTCTGTGTGTAGTCAGGATGTCAATTACCAGCTTTTTGGGATGGTGAAACATCCCGATCATAGATTAAAAATAAGAGAAAATGAGGAAATGCAGGTAGAGGACAGGGTTTTTGCAGACACAGCTGCAACCACACACTTCTACTGGGTCATAAGCGATGATTGAAAGACATTATGTCATATGAGTCTATGCAATGTTTTCTTCAGGGAATTGTTGCAGACTATACCTTTATCAAAGCAAACCATTACCTGAAATATATGCGTTCTCAAAGCAGAAAACAGGGCTGTTATTTTTTGTTTATGAAAAGTTGATGTTTTCCAGCCATATATTCATATTAATGGTTTAAAACAGATGCATAACTCACTGCTGGTACGAGTGAAACATGCAGGAAAATGTCCATAGAGATTCCATTCTGACAGTCCTGAATTGTGGAGACCCTGCAGAGACAGTGACAACACAAACAGAATCAACTGTAAGGACATAAAGACGGATGGAACAGAGCGGAACAAAATGAAACTAAACAGAAATGAATGAGATTGACCAAATTAAATGGATCCGACATGGATAAAAATCAATAAAACCTTATATCATAAGTTCATAATGCGTGAATAAGCTCAGGTTCAAGTTTATTGTCACTCTGTTCTGCTGCAATCAGCAACCAATCAACCTTAAACTCTGCGTAACATTTAACAAAACCGTAAAACAGCTGATAGTAACAGTAAAGAGCAGTATGATGTGTACTTACACATGATCCACCTGGTTTCTTATCATAATTGATGCGTCAGTTCATTGAAGTCTGAAAAGCTTTGTCTCTGCTCTGCTGTTGAGATTCAGGAAACGACTGGACTGATACCACTTCTCCGTTTCCTGGTTGCGGCCATGTGACTCATACTTTTGACCTTTGACCTCAGGGTTCCACACTTTATAACTCTCTGCTTTTTATGTCTTCTCTCCCGGTGTGGTGCTCTGTGCTGCTGTCTGGATTTGCATTTGCCCACACACACACACACACACACACACACACACACACACACACACACACATACACACACACACACACACACTCAACACTGAACAATATTGACCACTGTGTTACTCAGTATGAAGAGTGTAAATATTTGGCTCTCAGCAGAGATAACCAGCCGATCATTCACCTCCTGCCTTCACATGACAAAGGAATTCTTTCAGATTAAATAGATTTCCTTCCTTTTAAAAACTTTCCCTTTTACCACCTTTATTGCAAAAACAAACAAACAAACAAAAAAACAAACAAATAACATTAGCTTCCTTTTCTTCATTATTTTTAATTCCTTCTATCAGTTTTACTCATACTTGCCAATCTTGAGACCTCAGAAATAGGGAGGACTTTAATATAATGCAAATTAAAAAAACTAACATAGAAAAAGTACCAAGTACACTGAAAGAGCATTAATTTTACTTTTAATTATATAGAATAATTAATCATGATGACATGGAACATTCTCTGTCATTAATTTTTTTGCCCCTGCCCATAAAGGAAAATTGATAAGTCAGATTTTACAAAATGTATGCCCCTTTCCTTTAAAACTGTCCCTGTGAGGCAAGTCTGGTTTAGTGTAACTTGTATTGTTTGTTGTCCGACTGGAAACAGTAGACTTTTAGAATCATATAGGGCGTATATACACTGTACAGTGTCAGAAACACATTGTGATAATGAAAAGGAAAAAACAAGTGTGAAAATTTGTCACAATTTGGGAGAAAAACAGGACGCTGTGATTGGCTTTTGTTAAATCACCCTGTGTTGTGATTGGCTGTTGTAAAACTCCCCTTTTTTGTGATTGGTTGTTGTAAAAAAAACCAAAAAACCCCAAAAAACACCTGTATTGTAATTGGCTGTTGTAAAAAAAAAAAAACTACCTGTGTTGTGGTTGGCTGTTGTAAAAAAAAACTGTGCTGTGATTGGCTGTTGTAAAAGAAACCATGTGCTGTGATTGGCTGTACTAAAACCAACTTTGCTGTGATTGGCTGTTGTAAAATCAACCTGTCTTGTTATTGGCTGTTGTAAAAATCACCTGTGCTGTGACTGGCTGTTGTAAAACTCTCATGGCTGCTGTAAAACACCATCAAGCACAGATCCACATTACTAATAAATAAAGATAGCTGGTAAAATGTAACAAATAATTAATTTCTTGATACATGATTCATTTGTTTGAGAAGTAATTTTAATGTATACTAAAATTATATATTTTTGTCTTGTAACCGTTGTGGTGACTCATGTTTGTTGTTCATGTTTTTACTGTAGACTGAGTGGGTGGTGATGTTGTGATGAGGACCTAATCTTGCTTAGGGCACCTAAATTCCTCAAGCTGGCCATGATCAGGCGGTTGTTAACTGCTGATTGATATTTATTGTTCTTTGCAATGACATAAAACATTCAGGATAGCAGACATCCATTTAGATCCATGCCAGATTGATAATCAGATCTTGATTGGTCATCTTAGTGGTGACATCACCCCCTGTGCAGATCAGCAGCTCTCCTCTTTGGCGATCAAAATGTCCATCCTGGTTGTTCTGCAGGGAGGATCATAACACAACAGGGCTATGAGTCATTCTGGTTTGCTCATCTTTGTGTCTCAGTGATCAGAGTGAAAATGAGAAATTATCATAAACTCGTAAATCATGGAAGCTAAGTGGTGTGACAGTGGAGAGATAATTGGACATAAATTATTAAATGTGAGAGAAATAGAAACAGAGACAAAGATCAGGAGAGGGCCATTGCAAAAAGTACAACTTAACTTTAACTTGGGGGCATTTCACATTCATTTAAATGTTGATTTATGTGCATTGTCCCTTTTCAAATAAATAAATAAATAATTGTCCTTTAAAAATAACAACCACTATGTTTTGCATTGTAAGTTTTGTCCCTCTCTGTTAGGAAATGCTTGTGCAGGACAAATGTAACAGTTGAATAATTTGACCACAAAACAAGTAAGTATTCATCAGTTCTTATCATGTTAAATGTCACATTTATATGACATTTGTCCAATGCTTCAAAGAGATGATATACATTTACAATCTTAAACAAATAAACATGACCTTAAAAAAACCAAACACTTCAGCTTTGTATTTTATCAGTAAAAAAAAAAAGAAAAATGACTTTTAAAAACAATAATTGTATTGACTCAGTGGCGGGGTGTACTTCATGTGGACTTCACGGAAAGTTCCTCACTTCTGTGATGAAAGAAAAAAAGGTCTGTGTTGAAACTGTCCCCCATACCTTTGTCCCTGCTCTCCCCTACTTTTTACAAAAAAAGTCAAAGAAGATAATGTATCATTTCCATCTTTAGGTTTCTAAGTGATTTGGAGAGATTGGAGAGCTGTTCGTGAACTGTGCTATTTATTGGAAAATCTGTAAGAACTCTGAAATGAAAGCACTAATGCAGGAGAATCTCTTGAAATTTAGTCCTTTTCATGATTTGGTCACCAGAGATGTCACCATGATTTTCTAGTAATGACTAATGACCAGCAGCTCATGAATAATGGACTAAACTGGAAAGCTTCCAGCCACCTGAATGACTGCTGCTGTCGTCAGCCGATTGTGTCTGCAGGCTTTAAATGCAACCTCCACCAGGGGGCAGTGCTGGCTCTTTATCCTCTGCAAAGGTAACTTTGGGTGACTAATGTGTGAGAGTGGAGCAGCTGTGTGTACTCACTGTCTCTGGACACACAGGGTGCACTCGTTGGCGTAGGTGTTTCCATCGCTGCCACACACCGGAGCAAGGTTCAGAGGACACGCCACGATGTCCTCCATGTCAGGGCAGGAAGGCTACAGGGAAAAGACAACAATGAAACACATCTGGAGATCTGCTTTAAAACCCTCCCATACACTCTTTAAATATATATCTGTCATTATATTTCATAAACATTCATACACACAAAACACCCTCTATACAGAATGCTAAGATGCAGCACCTTTCTCAGAAATCCAGAGTCCTCAGCATCTGTAAAGAAAGCAGATGAAAAAAATAAAAAGTTTCATATAAAAGTGCAGGTGGGAAACACAAAAGCATAACAAAACATAACAAACATATGCAAAACATAAAGGTGAATTTGGGTGAGAAGAATCATAGCAAATAATGGTTCTTGTTAAAAGCAATAACATTGTTCTATCAAAACTGATTTTAACATATTTTTGAACATGTTAAGTAAGACTTACAAATCATTCCAAGTGTTGAGGGAGTGAAAGGAAAATACCCAGCTCAGTTCAGGTGGTTTTGGACCATGAGAAAATTCACTATTATAGTTCCTGTTATTGAAAGTCATTGGTTGTTACTGTTAAACACTGGTGGACACAAGGGTGTGGGGGGGTCCTGGATGCCCCTGTGGTAGATAAAATGTGACCTATCGTGCCCTTCCAGTGAACAAAACATGAAAAAAGTGCCTACTAAAGTGCCCCTCTAGTGGATAAAACTTGATTAAGTGCCCTCTAAAGTGCCCCTCCAGTGGGCTAATGGATAAAACATGATAAAGTGCCTTTTAAGATGCTTTTCCAGTGGACAAATCACAATGCAATGCCATATAGACTGCTTCACATGCTAGAAAATTTGGCCTCTAGTTCGTTGTGTTTTTATTATAGAATTGTAGTTGTTGTACGATCAAACAATTTTAATATGAACCAGGAATTGAAAATGTTTGCTGGTGCCCTGCTGTGTACTGGTGCCCTATGTTCTTTTGCCCCTGCCCCTCAGACAGCCTGAGTCTGCCACTGTTGTTAACACACAATAAATACAGGTAAAGTATGACTGGGTGATATCTCTATACCTTGTTACATAATATACTGTACTTCCTATGTAAACGAGTACAGTGTATTTGTAGAGTGCCTGTAAAAAGTACTCATTCAAATGAGGCACCATATGTTTCGTTCTGCAGCTTCTAAACAGGAGCTGCTCTGAAAAATCCCTCAAACTAGAATGCAAAAATACCTCAAATGAAGTGTTTTTAATCTTTGTTACCTGCAGTCACACAGATGAGCAGCAGTCCCAGAAAAACAGCTCGTCCAGTCATGATGCCGGTGGATGAATAACTCAGACTGACAGAGACTCACTGAGTGTGTGAGGAATAGAATAGTGTGGGCGTGGGAACACAGCAGGTGTAAACAGACACACAAACACATGCTCGCTCTAGAAATTTATAGCACACATTACTGTAACACACACACACACACACTCAAACGTGCAGTAAACACGTCTTTTGTTCAGTCATTAGCTCCAAATTTCCATTTGACCTGCCCACATTAGCTTTAGACACAAATACAAACACAAATAACATGCAAAAATAATTAAATCAGGAGTCATTTATTTTCAAAATGTATGAATTCTTTATTTATTAATGCAAAGAGTAACTATACACAATGAAGTAACAGACCAAACAGCTGTTTAATACTTAAAAATGTAAACAAATAATAATATTGAGCACGAGAAGAGAAAAATCACCATCTTACTGTCCTGCGTTTCTCTTTTTATCTCTCTACCTTTCACTCACTTCTCTCAATCACATGTAAGCCTTTGCTCTCTATTTCAAGTGTCAAACAAATGTCTTAATGCAATTGTGTAGCTTCATTTTGTCTGAATTACATCTGTGTTCCAGTGCAGACATTTTCGTTAATGTCTTAATTTGCCATACCCAAATCGTTTCAATTCTACGTCTTCTTTGACACGACGGGCTATGAAGTCTATAAAGTGCTCACATTTAGCTGAGGGGAAAGTCTGGAGCCCCACAGCGATGATCAGATGCCCGGGATAACGGAAACCCCTTCGACGATTTAGTATGACACAGAGCACCTGTAACGACAACGTGTCGTCAATTTTAAACCCTGGATATGATTTTTTTTTTGGACTATAAAGCATTAAGCACCTCTCTAATTGTCGTGGTCCCTGTTTATGTGTAGTCTGGCCTTTTGCACTAACTCTGGAAACATAAGTCTGTGTGAAGTATCTCAACCTCGCATCTAAAATTTGAGTTAGATTCAGTATTGCAGCTTATTAAAGGGACAGTTCACCCTAAAATCAAAATAACATATTTTTCCCCTGGCCTGTAGGGATGCTATTTATCCATCTAGATATTTATGGTTGCAGAATTCTGGAGATGTTGGCCATAGAGATATCTACCTTCTCTCCAATATAATGGTCAAAGCACCAAAACAAAAAACAAAAAAACAAAACAAAACCAAACAAACAAACAAAAGAAAACTAAAATGTTTTAAATTTGAATTCAGAAACAGTGTCTGTCTAAAAGTCATGACCCAGTTACTCAACATTATCCACAGACCTTGTTGTGAATAGTTTCATGTAGGAACTACTTTCTTTCGGGTATTCTACTGCAGAAAGAAAGCAGTTCCTGTTATTTGGCACTTGGAGCACCACAGTGCCATCTAGTTCCATTATAGATAGAAGGTATTAAATCTCTACAAGCAATATCTCAAAAATGAGCTAAAATGAGCTAATTAGCTCAAATTAACTTGCTCCAAAATGGTATCGACTGATAAATAGCACTGCAGACTAGTAGAAAAAAGAAAAAGTATTTTTGATTTTGGGGTTAACTGCACCTTGAAATGTGGACAAACTGAAAGATTATAATTTGGCAACATCACCAGAAGATTGAAAAACTCGCAGACTGATGGAGACTGAAAACAAATTTTACATAAAATGTGCTTTTTGTTCCGAGCTGCTGATGATGACAGGAGGATTTCTGTGAGTGAGCTGATGGATAAAAAACTGAAATCAAAATACTTAAACTTTACAAAACAGACGCCTCCTCCAGATTATGCTGGTTGATCAAAGATACATATTCAGCTCCATTTGGCACAGATAATGTTTGTTCACTCCACTGGTCACTGGTTAACATTTTTTTTTGTAACTGGACATCACAAGATACTGCTGCTACTGTACATAATATCCACATCGGTGATGGCTCAGGTCTTCCATCGTGCCCTAACACAGGCATGTATAAAAGCACATCTTACTGGAAAAGTCGCCATCTTTAGACCCCATACAAGCAGAGTAACATTGAAACTGTCTTCTCCATGTATGGGAGCTACAGTTTTACCTGCGGGAACGTTTCCATCTGATTCATCTCACCACCAAAATCACATTTTGATACAGATTTCCTCTTTTCTTTTTTTTTTTAAAAAAAACTCCACATATACATATGTGCCACTAATTCGACAACAATGAAGCACAATTCAGTCGTCTCCAGTCCTTTACACGCTGATCCGACGGCATGCTCTGGCACACGCACAGAAATGGTGATAGTCCGGGTGTGCGGCCCAGTGGAGAGCATGCAGTATATATTTCCAAAAGAAAAACCTCAGTCCAGATTCTTCAGCAATCCTCAGCTTTCTGTTCAAGTCACAACTGCCGGTTTGTGATGGTAATCCCGTGTCTGTTCGTCTAAAGAGGGCAGGACGAGTAAAAACCAGTATAGCAGGCTGCGTCATGTACAGACGTCAAGAAACCACAAGATTTTTTTTGTGTTTTTGACTTTTTTTTTTAAAAAAAGAACAGTCAAATTTCATTCATCAACCTCACAAAAATCTAATTTTTTTGTGCTTTGATGCATGTTGGTATTTGTCTTATACATTCCTTAGCAGCCTACTAACGTTGTTGTTTTTAAATGGAGTGCTCGGATTTTTCTCTCCACCATGATACAGTATAGGCACTGTGCTGGACAATGTCAAGGACACCGAGAACAACAAATAAAAAAGACAACTGGGTTATCAATCTTAATTGTTATCCAAACAAAGAAAGAAAAAACTCCATAGAGGTTATGTCTCTCGATTAGAATTAAATTATCTTAAAAAATCTAATTAGTAAAACTTAAAATGTTGCATGATTGCATGAAATCAACTGGATTGTAAATGCTTCTTTACCATCGTTTGTGTTATAAAACTGAGCTTGGTAACAAAGAGCGATCGAGATGTTTGACCCTGATAAAAAAAAGTAGTCAGTCCATCTTCTAGCAGTTGGCAGTGAATGATCTGAACTTTTTTTTCTGTTTTTGTTTCATGCCGTCCTGATGTCATGGTACAGAGTAACACATACACGCATCCAACTGACTACTGCTAACTACTTTTAAGAACGGGGATTTAAAGACTAGAGAGACTTCCTTCTGTCATCCCCGATGCTGCTGCTGTTGAGTAACTTTCCAGTCTGACACAGCATTATAATCCTGCTGTCGCTTCAAGTGTTCTGAGCCTTCCGTCTTTCTGTCCGTCCAGTGAAGGAGAAGCACCGGTCTCCAGCCCTCACAGGAATATCTTCTCATCTTAAATATATTTATATATATTTCTTGCATTGATTTGCATTGAGTTTTCATTGTTTCAGTGTCTGTCACTATACCTGCAGTCTCTGCCTTTTTAAGAGGCTGTGCGCTGAAGTGCAGGTCCACTGAGAAATGATAACAATTAAAAAAGACTAAAAAATAGAAATAAAAAATGAACATAGTCCATCTCCCCCGCTGGTTTAGTGGTCCATATTTGTGTGTGGGGGGAGGGAGGGTGGGTGAAGCTTAGCAACTCCCACTGATGGTATGTTGTGGAATCAGACACAGCTCTCCCTGGTCTTGTTGTCCATGAGGAAAGAGTTTAGCTGGGAAATGTCCACTACCACAGCGTCCCGCTTGTTCAGATGGACATCTTTCAAATGGTCCTCATCACTTTGGTCCTTGGCGAAATTTACAAACACCTGCAGGCAGGAAAGGAAGAGGAGGGAGGAATTAGACTCGGCCTAAACTAAAGTCACAGTCTAGTCACAGTCAGAGGCTTGGGTGCGGTTGCTTACTTGGTCTAGGGTCGTTTGGGAGACGGAGTAGTCCTCTATGCTGAGCGCCTCCTTGTTCTTGGAGAGCAGGGAGAAGATGCGGGCCAGGGAGGTGAGGGAGGAGGGCAGCTGGTACTGCAGCATGTTGCGGTGTTTCTCCTTCAGTGTGCTGCCGGGCAGCTCTCGCTCGATGAACTCCATCACTGGCCGCAGGTCAGGGTCTGGGCCTGCCACCCGCAGGATGATGGTGTAACCATCACCAAACCTGATAAGAATGCGACAAACCATATTTCATTCACTTGTTTATGTGATAATCTGAGTTTTCAGGTATCTGTAATTTACTTCAGTATTTATTTTTCTGTTTTACTTTTACTCCCTACATTTTAACACTAATATCTGCACTTTCTACTCCATACATTATCAAAACTTTGGCAATGACACACAGAAAAGATGATTCCTTGGTGAATCCATCGAAGTAGAGCTGCAATGATTAGTCATTTCATTGCTTAGTTGATTGGCAGCTGTTTTGATAATTGATTAACCATTTCAGTCATTTCTAATTTTGCTGCTTTTCTTTATAATTTGTGATGGTAAAAGATGAGTCTTTGGGATTTAGACTGTTGGTTGGATAAAAAACAAACTGAAAATGTCACTTTGAGCTCTGGATAATTGTGATGATCATTTTCTACAATTTTGTAACATTTTATAGAGTAAAAGATTAAGATTGATTTATTGTTGAAATCGTTGGGATTGATGGATAACAAAAACAATTCTTAGTTACAGCCCTGCAGCAGTGCATATCACATTTGACAGATGTCATAAGACGAAACAGACAGAGAGGGAAACTCAACCGCAGAGAAAAGGTGAAGTTCAGAAAGCTTTGCACAGAAAAGAACTGGTAAGAGGGCAACTTTTTTACTTTGAGTACATTTTAGAGCCTGTACTTTTCCACTTAAGTACAGAAGCTGAATCAGCACTTCAGTCTCTCTTTCTTACACAAGTAACTGTGCTTATACTTGAGTAAGGTGTGTGTACTTTTGCCACCTCTGATACAAGCTGTAGTGAAATGCTACTCTGGCGTACCTGTTTTTGAGATGCTGCACACTGCCCAAACAGCGGAACCTGCCGTTGACCATAATGGCCATTCTTGTGCAAAGTGCTTCACACTCCTCCATGCTGCAAAAAACACAGGAACACAAATTAATGATAGTGCCTGGCATGTAGATATATAATTATATAGTTCAGTTACTTGAGCAGATGTAATTCAGACATCCAGTCTCACCTGTGAGAGGTCAGGACTACAGAGCGTCCCTCTTTGATGATGCTCAGGATCGCGTTCCACAGAGCGCGGCGCGCCTTCGGGTCCATGCCTGTGGTTGGTTCATCCTGTGAACAGGAAACAACAGACCGTCAATCTACAGGATCGTTTGGGTCAAGCTGCTGTCCTGCTTTACTCAACATAATTCAGAAGTATTGGTGTATGTTTGAAGATGTTCCACTGACCAGAAAGACGACAGGTGGTCCTCCTATGAGAGCGATGGCAGTAGACAGCTTCCTCATGTTTCCTCCACTGTAGCTGCCTGCTGCCTTGTCCACATATTTGACCAAGCCCAGCTTGCGGATGCCCCACTCTGCCACCTAGTGGTCAGGATAAAGTTTTCATGAGTGCCATCCATTTTCTTTTTGAACCACACGGACTGGCAGATGATAAAATCTATTATAATGTCTCAGCAGACCACAAAAATAGAAGTCTAATTTATATGTAATGCCCAAAAACAGATGCCATAGTATATACAGGGTTCCTACACTTTTTCCAAAGGCATATTAAAACACTTACCAAGCATTTTCAAGGTGTAATTTCAAGCTATTACAGCAGCTTACAGCTGTGGTAAATAACATATTTATATTCATATAGATGTATACTCAAAATAATTAGGCCCTATTTCACTTCTTCATCACATTAAGTCAAATGTTATTGTGCTAAACAACCAACAAAATAAAAGGGAACGCAACAAATTTTCATGTTTCAAAATGTATCACCTGTGTGTAAGTAGACTATATTACATGTCTGAGCTGATATAAAACAATCAATAAACAATTAACTTCAATTTCAGTAAAATCCTTTTCTTTTTTTCCACTTCCAAGCCAACACTCGTTGAAACAGCTGTTGTGTGTGAGCCTCCCACAAAGACTGACAGATCACATTAAGCGTAGCCACGTGTGCACACTGGCAAGCAAGGCTCATCGTCATTGTTCAGAAAAAGGACAAAGCAGTTAGACTCTCTCTGACTAATTTTATTTCTTTATCTAAAAGATGAACTATTCAGTCTGAGAATATTGTGAAAATAATTCAGTTATAATTTCAATCAGTTTCAAGCACTTTATCCAAAATCCAATTCTATTTCAAACCTTGAAAAATTATGTTACAATCAAGTTTTCAAAGATTTCCAGCACCTGTAAGAACCCTGTATATACAGTGAGTCCATGAAAGTGTGTTTGTGTGTGTGTTTGTTGCTCACCTCACAGACTTCCTTCTCCGGCACTCCCCTCAGGATGGCATAAAACTCGAGGTGTTCTCTGCCGGTCAGCAGGTCGTTGATGGCATCAAACTGAGGACAGTAGCCCATGTTCTGATGTACCTCATCTATCTCTGTAGTCACACTGGAGACAGTAAGAGAGTATAATTAAGTTTTATAGAAAGCAGAACACTTAAAACAAAATTTAACCTTGTATTGAATATTTTGACACAAATGAGTTAATTTAATTACAGTGCAAATCAACTTATTTGAGTCATTCTCTCAATATTCATTTGATGTACCTTAAATAAACCACTGAATATATTTTCGCAGCTACTTCTTGCCAATCAGGCAGGCTGAATATACTGGAAAGATGTTTTAATTTTAAAGCAAATAATTGGATGTACTGTATATCTTAAGGTATATTACCTCTTGCCAGCCAGATAAGCCTCTCCACCGGTGACAACAGAGTCTCCTGTCAGCATTTTAAAGGTGCTGGTTTTCCCTGCCCCGTTCACCCCGAGCAAACCAAAGCACTGCAGGAGAAGGGAGACAATGTCACCATCAGGAATATAGAGATTATTTGCTACAGTATAAACATAATTTTAAGAATAAACAAACAGTTTCTGTACTAAAGAAAGCCTGGTGTCTGTTGTGTGTATTGTACCTCTCCAGGTGGGATGCCGACACAGAGCCGGTCCACTGCTGGCTTCTGTTTCCGCTTGTAAATCTTTGTGAGCTGTCTGAGCTCCAGGATGTCTGACTGTCCATTTCCACTCAGGATCCTCTGTCGCTCTCTGGCCACGTCCTCGTCTTCTTCTCCAATAGGCTTCAGATGACTGGTGGATGACCTGGAAGGACACAGAGACAAGGTCACATTCAGGACAAATTTTAGGGAATCATTTTAGTTGAATCCTTCACCCAGTGAGAATTAAAATCCTGATTTCTTAAGTGTTTGTGTACTGGACACTGTATTATCAGATTTTTTTCATTTCAGCCTGACGGATCACACATGTATCACAGGTATTACCCACCTGGCCTTGATGCAGAAGCGGTACTGAATGAGGACGGTGATGCAGAAGAAGATGACGCCCTCTATGGCCATCGCAAACAGGTTCTTTCCCACCATGTCCCAGGCCAGAGGGGAGCGGAACCTGTTTTCACCTACAGAGACACAACCGCAACCAGAGATCAGACATTTTCAACACATTCAGAAAATCTCTTTACTTCTCTTGTCAAAATGAGGTTACAGTAGTTGGTTAAAGAGGTCTGCTGTAGTTACCAAATCTCTCCAAAGCGTCGGCCATTGCCTGATTCTTCACCATGTCGATCAGTCCTCTGCCCAGACAAAAGTGAGGGAAGATGAGGAACACGTTCTTCAGGATGTCGTTGATGCCACCGATCTCCTTGAATAGGAATGAAGTCAGTATTCACAGTTAATATTTAGTCATGGAGAGTAAACCATCTTGATGCAAAGACCTTTCTTTCTAACATTTTTCAATCAACAATCAGTCTAATCTACTGCCACTCTAACAATCTGAATGAAAATTATTTGGAGCCATTATTTACATTGCTTCCAAACAGCTCGAGCACAAATGTGGACACGCTGCCGTTGATTCCAATCAGTATGTTAACGCTGGTCAAAACCACGTATGCTGTGCTGGGGATCTTGAAGAAGAATGAGGCCGGGTACATCAGAGGGGTGATGGACCATCTGGGAAGAGACATGGAGATAATTTTAATGAGGGTTAGAGAAATAGAAAAAAACATGAGAAAGGAAGAGCCAAACGAAATGAGTGCGTGTCAAAACGCACCCGTAGAGCAGCAGCAGCAGAGCCAGCACGGGCAGATTGGTGGACGAGACGTAGGCGTCTTGTTGGAAACACACGAAGATGATGATGACCAATGTGGCGGGGACGATGTAGTTACACTGCAAGAGAGGAAGAGAAGGAGGGTGAAAAAGAGGCTTCAGCAAGTTTTAAGGTAATAAGATTATATAACCTCATTCTGTCCTGATATGGACCATCTTTTAATTTTTAATTGAGTTTTCAATTGACACACAAACATATTTCTCAGTTATTTCATAGCTTAATAGTTCAGTTACTTGGCATCATGTTTCATGTACATGATCATATTTTCCCAGCTCTTTTGAAAGATATCACTTTTTGTACTATGGCTGCAACAACGATTATTTTCACCACTGATTAATCGATTAGTTGCTTCAGCCATTTAATGTCAGAACATGGAAAAAAAACGTTCCAAATACATCAACAAGTATCTTGTTTTGTCCACAACCCAAATATATCCAGTTTACTGTAGTAAACTAAAGAAAACAAAAAATATATGAATCTGAGAGGCTGAAATCAAAACATTCTTCTTAATAAATTACCGAAAATAATAATCAAAATATTTAATTTAATAGTCGATTAACAATGGGTCTCTCATTGTAGCTCTAGTTATTCTCTCACTGGAGGCTCTGCTTTACACCTGTTTCTTATTATAGCTTTTTGCTGGTAAACAGTATAAACAGATTTTTTGCCAGATATCAATGGCTCCATTGTAAAGCATCCTCAATGTTCCCAAGGTGCGTCACAGAACATTTGTTTAGAACAACATATCCTGACTCTTACTACGTTTAATACAGTTTGGAGAGGAGCCGAGGCTCCAGCTTGTCTGGAATGTCTTACCATATCCCAGACAAAGTTGGCCAGCCAATAGAGGAAAGGCTGCACTCCGCTGATGAATTGCATGTGTTTGGCCTTGTTCACTCGCTCCTGGATGAGGAAGACAACGAAGCTGGCGGGGACGAAGGACATCGCAAAGATCACGCAGATGGAAACCAGCACATCCACTGATGTCGTCATCCTGAAAGACGGAGCACAAATCGAAGGTAGCAATGAGAATTGACGACTTTTAGAAGGTCAACGAAATGTAATTTTTTATTGAGAGTGATACTCACAGTGCGACCTGTGACAGCTGCTCCTTGGTGAGGTTGAGCGGGTGATTGTAGGCGGTAATGCCAAATTTTGTGGGGTCTTTGCCGCCTTTTAGACTTGCCCGCAGGATGCCGTTGTTCATCACATTGAGGAAGGAGCCGATGCTGTGCCAGCCCTTGTTGTTGAACCAAATCTGAAAGGAGACAGGCAGACATTTTAGTTTCTGTAACCTCAAAGCAGGCTGGGACTAAATTAGTAGTTTGGTGATCAGCTGAAAATGCAAGACAGGAAAGATTACAGTATGTCTTAAGTAAATACATGTTTTCTCCTTTGCTCTGTCTCCCACTCTAGCCCGCTTTTTATTTTATTCTCTTTCATTTCTTTCTTATTTCTTTCCATGGTTTGACATTTTATTCATTTTGATTGATTTTTGTTTTTGTGGTGAAAATAAGGAATTTAAGCTTATTCTGTTAGCTGCTGGATACAAGCATTCCCTCTAAAATGTGACTGTAACGTGCAAAATTAAGGTTTGAGTCCTGCAGGAATAAGCTGATACAAATTTAGTGAAATACACTGTACATGAATAAGAAAGAAAAACGAAAAGAGCAAGTGAAGTGATTATTATGCAATCAAATTACACATTATGAATAAACTGTGAGGTGAGGCATTCTGCTGAAGCAGATGGGTGCAGCAGCGGCATTGTTAAAGAATTTGGTGAGGAAAGCTTGATGGTAACCTGCAGAGCCACGTGCAGTTGTATAACCTGTGTGTGTGTGTGTGTGTGTGTGTGTGTGTGTGTGTGTGTGTGTGTGTGTGTGTGTGTGTGAGTGTGTGTGTGCTAACCTTGACGTTATTCTTGGTGTCCAATCCTTGGATAAAACTGGAGAGACTGTGGAAGAAACGATCCGCTGCAGTTCCCTGGAGGGTGGGTGAAGCAGAGAGAGAAAGAGTCTTCTTTAGCACACGAGTAAACTGACACCGTTCAGACCTGCTCAAGTCTATCCAGTCTTGTTTCACTACAGCTGCAATTTAACATTATAAACAAGTTGCTGTACACAGCACACAGTATTTATTGGTGTGTAATTTTCATTAGTATTTATTTTTTTTCTCATTTTCAATTCAGTTTAGTTAATTAACATGTTTATGCACACCTAGCTTTAAGTTATAGTTACATTTTAGTTAACTATAATAACCTTGACATAGCAGTCAGTGTCTTACCCTGACTAACAGGAGCCACAGTAGTAAAATCCACCACATTTAATGAGCTCTTTTTGTGCATTAGGGAAGTGGCAAATGTAAAATAATAGCGTAATGAATTCTCTTACTCTCTCCAGACGGAAGCGTCTCCTCAGCTGTGCAATCGCATCATCGATTTCATCCGTGTGAGACAAAAGCTGAGAACTCCTGGCGCCCAGCGAGAACCCGCCATATCTATATTATAGAGAAGAGTCATTTTATTATCAGCAGAGGACAAAGCAGAGAGGTGCTCGAGTCAATATTATTGACAAATAAGCTCAAGGTGGATCATGTGTAATAATGTACCTGAACTCGTTGACCCAAATCTTGTTCTTCAGGCTATAAGAGAAGAAAATAAAATGATCCAATGCTTAAGACATCCCAGAAGAAGAACTAATACAATGAACTGGGTCACACAAATGCGTATGATGAGTGTTACCTCTTGCCAATGATCTGAGCGTAGGTTTTAACCAGATAGTCTGAGATGTTTCTGCCGGTCAGATTCTGAAGAGTGTCTTTGTCACTGATCTTCATCTAGATACACAAACAGAAAAAACAGTTAATTAATGTTTGTTTTTTTGTGTAGCATTATCAGCTTGTCTTGCGTCCGTAAATGAGTAGAAAGAGGAGAGTGTCCTTGCTTTATGTTTATTTGATCTTTTTTTTTTTTTAATTGTTTGCTTTCACCAACCTGCGGTGGTGGAAGTCCGCCAGCACCAGCAGGACATTCAGGAAGCATCCTCTTGCGTCCACCACAGCTGCACTCACACAGGGGAGAGGGATTCTCCATGGACCAGTTTCCTTTCTCAAACAGGTCCTTCACACTTTGGGAGACCTGCGGGACCGACCACTCGTCCTCAACTGCTGTGCAGGGAATGTCCCTGGAGCAAAGAGATAGACCAAGTTTATATTTCACTCCAAAATCTCCTTTTTATGCATTTGAGAAGACGACCATATTTGTGATGTATGTGTCTATATTTTCTTAAGCAAGCTTTTCTTCTCGAAACTCACGGTATGGGTTCTCCTTCCATGCAGCGTGTTCCAAATCCTGGTTTTTCTGTCAGAGCTCCCAGTAGTTTGTTTGTGTGAGGGTCCTCAGGTAAGTCATTACTACAGGGACACAGAGAATCAATAATACATATAATATTATATATAAGACACTTTAACAATACATATCATTTATTGAATTGTTTTTAACTAGATATACACAAACTAATTGTCAGTTAGAATTAACAATAGGATGTAGAACAGCTATCATTATGACCGAAGACAAGTACAATCACTTCTACTATTAATAGACCAACTTCTTCATCAGTTTCTAATACCACCACTCTATGAAACTTGGATTTTGAGTTTCACAATAGTTCTAATAAATTAATTTAACAGCTGTGTTCTTTGCAGTTGTCAGCACTTGCATGTTACTAAGGCAGTGAGTTTAAAATACATCAGTTAGGTAACATGCAAACCTTAGTACAGTTAGGTAATCTTTTGCATGTTTAATGGATTGTGCACTTTGCAGATGGAAATACCACATTTATTTGGAAAATGTGCTCGTTCCTTTTTTTGTCAGAAATGCAGAATGATTTGTTGAGGTGAATTTGAGATTTAAAAGTTTTTCATTTAAAGAATGAGCAGAACCATCTTTTCTTGTTCAAAATTTGATTGAACATATCTCACCTGATGAAAGTAAACTGCTCTCCATACATGCCAGGATCCAGAGCCAAACTTGGGTACTTTCCAAATGGAGGAACAATCAGACTGAACACCAGGGCGATACACACAAACACAGCCGGAAGAACAATCTGAAAAACAACATCATGATAATTTACAATTGATGTGGATGAAAACTCACACACCTCAGAACAACTGCTTCATTTGAAAAGGTGTGAGATTGCTGTGAAAATACTGCAAAGTTGATTCAAAGCAGAAATTTCTGCACTGACTATCTGTTTATTTATAGTACCTGTATATGAAAATAGCATCAATGTACCTGAGCAAAGAAGCCTTTCCTGGAGCGCCGAGCATAGAGGAATCGTTTCCAGAGAAGCGCAACAAACTGCTGTCTCTTCAGACTCCAGCCTTTGACCTGGTATGAACCTTTGCCATCTGTTCCACTGAGCCAGTCGGTCTCACGGGATTCTGCACACACATCACAGTACACGTGAGCAAACTTGCAAAATTAAGTGTCCTTACTTTGTAACAGTACATGGCAAAACTGAATGCCATTTGAAATTATACTGGCACAAAGCAAATGATCTCTGTTCTTTGCAACATCTGGTTTTCTTAACACAAAAAGAAACTGCACTTTTCCTCCATTACAAATCTGAGATGTGACATGTGTTTCCTAATTCTTTTTGGGGAAAAAGACCTTTTTTTTGGCAAACAAAAGCATAAGCAATGATAGCAACAAGACTGATTCTATCATTGCACTGCATGCTGGGTAGTGCAGTTCTACCTGGGTCACCTTCAGAGTCGTTGAAATCAAAGTCATCCTCAGTGAAGGGCTTCAGGCAGCTCTGGTGGTCTCCAAATGCATGATGGCGGCGAATCCTGGTCGGCACGACTCCATCTGCAGCCACAGGAGAGTCGACATGTTCATATATACTGTTTCATATCTTCTGTTTTGTTTAAAGATAACATCTGCAGTAATCCAGATTGACTCTAAAATGAAGCTGTAAATCTCACCTGAAAGCTCAACAGAATCCACTCCACTGTCCTCAGCTACTTTTAGGAAAATCTGCAGAGTAGAAAGATGTGATTAAAACTTTGGCAGAAGCACATAAGCAACAAATCAAACAGAAAATAAAAAGCCCAGACAAAAATGTGTGTAGGCTTTTCACTGCTCCTCACCTCCTCCAGGGTGGTATCAGATATTCCATAACTGGATATTCCCAGGTCAGTGAGTCGGTCATCCAGCTCATGGAAGAGCTCCACAAAGGCTCCGTCTTTGGCTGACTGGTAGGGCAAGACGTAGGTGAGTTCGTGTCCGAGGTCCTCAACCAGGCGAGCCTCGGGGACGTGCTTGAATATTACGTTGGAGATGAGGGACACATCTGTAGGGGAGAAATCGGCAGAAAGAATGAGAGGTTGGCTCGTTATACTGGAATAAACTCATCCACCTTTAAAGTGGCCAGTTGAATGTCAGCTCTTACCAATGGTGGTGGTTTCACTCTCTGGTTCACTGCCAAGGCCAGCATCTGAACTGCTCTCTGATACACTGTCCTCCTGAGGAAAAGACAAAGAGGGTAAACAGTTCAACAAATGAAAGACTAGATCAAACATCTCCTTCCTTCTTGTGTCTTTTAAAATTATGTGTTCCTCATAGCATCTGTCATACCTTCTCGTTCTTCTTGCTGTAGGAGACGGTGCTGGCAGAATTCCTGCAGGACTGAAGGGTCAGGTCGTAGTCTCTCTTGACCAGGGTCAGGTAGTATCCCGTGCCCAGATGGGTCTTCAGGAAGAGAGAGGACCCTACACAGCACAGCTTGCCGTGGGAAATGATGGCGATGCGGTCGCCCAGGATGTCAGCCTCATCCATGTGGTGAGTGGACAGGATGATGGTGCGGCCTGATGGAGGGCCAGAGGGACAAACACAGTTAGCATACAAACTAAAACAGAAACCTAAACAGAATTAATCACATCAAATATTAAAAAAAGATGTACTGCATGATGAAGAAGCAGCTATCAGCTGTATTTACCTTGTCTGTATTTAAGCAGCAGGTCCCAGATGCCTCTGCGTGCGTAGGGATCGACCCCAGCAGTGGGTTCATCCAAGATCACAACCTTTGAGCCTCCAACAAAAGCGAGAGCCACTGACAGCTTCCTCTGCATCCCTCCTGCATAGACAACAGGAAGAAAACATCAGAATTACAGTTTTCCTGTAAAACATGCATTTATGTCCAATATTATTTGTGAATCAACAAAAAAATGTAGGGAAAAAAAAGTAATCAAACTGACCGGACAGCGCACTGGTGCGGGACTGTCGTTTGTGAGGCAGTCCAACATCGTTCACTATTTGTTCCATCTCAGCCTTCACTTTCTCCTCTGGCAGGCCCTTCAGACGGGCGTAGAACCAGATGTGTTCCTCCACTGTCAGCCTGGGTTACAACAAATTACACAATTACCAAACCAGAAGAGGCTACAAGTGTGCAAAATATTCATATCTTGACATTGAAAACTTAAGATACTGAAACTTGAAGGTCTACGTACATGCTGAAAAGTACGTTGTGCTGGGGACAGACGCCCAGATTCTGCCGGATGGTGCTGAGTTCAGTACGGATGTCCTTGCCGAGGATGTAGGCTGTACCAGAGGTGGGTGGAAACAACCCCGTCAGGATTGACCTATCAGGAAAGCAAGGACACAATGGTCAACATCAATCACCATCTCCACCGAGTAGCTTACTGGCTGATGAGCACTGTGCATGATCTGTGTATTATCTTACATGGTTGTGGTCTTGCCAGCTCCGTTGTGGCCGAGGAAGGAGGTGATCTGTCCATTGTAGAACCTCAGGGACAGTCCGTCTACAGCCAGCTTGTTTCCATGGCTGTAGACCTTCACCAGATTCTCGATGTAAACACCTGGCTCGATGTGGGCCGGCTCCTCCTCAATACACACAGCTGTGGATAAAATAAAGACAAGGACAATGGCACTTTAGCATTTAGCAACATACAGGCACTATTGAGTAATGTAGTAATGTACTAATATAATCTCTTGTGTGTGTGTGTGTGTGTGTGTGTATATATATATATATATATATATATATATATATATATATATATATATGTATATATATATATTTTTTTTTTTAATTAAGTTTTTTTTCCTCTAAGATTTGTACCTTCAGCGTTGCCCTTCTTTGACAGGGGGGTGGAGAGGTCCTTGTTCTGTTTCTCTCCACACCAGTACGTCCTCGTGAAAGGGAAGTACCAAGGCCTGGGTATCCCATACTGACCTGCAGTGGAGAGAATTGTTTTGTTTTCCGTCCAGTTCACAAAAACAACCTTAAAACATCTCATAACAATTTGCACTATTTAACTGGACATAATTGATTCAGCAATTTAAAGGGGGAAATCTTCATAAACTTTATCCTTCACTCACCAGGAAACACAGCTTCGATGTACCAGGTCATTATTCCGTAAAGCACAGCGTCGAACAGCATGAGGCAGATGGAGGTGGTCAGGTTGTAGCTGTCTTCCTCCAGAGGGCTGGCCAGCAGGTTGGACCACTGGATGCCCACCCCCTGCTCCTCAAACAAGGCAAAGTATTCGCAGCCAAAACCAAAAGCCACGGGAGACAGCAGACTCTGGGAGAAGAACAGAAAAGCCAGAGATTAGCAGACAAAAAAAATCCAGATACAGGACATATACAAAAGTATAATTAACTTTAAATTAAATAATTTCTTCCACTCACCACTACAACTTTTGCGCCAAAACCCACATAGTCTTGCCAGGCGACACAGAGCACATAGGGCAGGTAGAGGGTGAAGTATATGATGCCCCCACAGGCAGCTGCCAAGTTGGCACGGGAGAATAGGGTGCTGATGAGGAAACACTGCATGATGGTGACTACACCGAAGGATCCCAGGAAAAGAAACACGACCCCTGGGTCACTGTAAGGCAGCAGGTTGCCCATCTGAGGAGGGAGGCAGGGAAAGAAGGATGAGGAAAGTTAAATAGTTTCCTGGTTACAGCAGTATGATATCATTTGTTTTGCACAATTTGATGACATCTCTGGACAATTACGTGTTGTGAACATTGGAAAAACAGAGTGACTATCTAGTCAAATGTTGAGTATAAATATGAGTAATGATTTTTGTGAGTATGTTCACTTGTTTTCCACAATTTGCTGACATTCCTGCATGATGACAGCGTGAACACGTGTATGTGACTGAGTCTGTGGCCACACCAACCTTCAGTAACATCACCAACAAGCCGGCGCTGATCAGGAGTGGGATTAAGCTGCTGATGAACCAGCTGAGCCACAGGATGCCATTGTTCAGACCCATGATCCTCATGGTCTCTTTGAGGCGTGCCTCCTTCTCGTACACCACACCCTTGATGATGATGGCTACTGAGTACATCCAGGCCAAAGTCATGAAGAGAGGCATTGACCGACTCATCACCCGCAAGAAACTGTGAAAAGAAAAGACAAAAACTGGTTACATACCTTAAACTTCTATCTTCAAATGCCTTACATCATTAAATCAGTATACATAAACTAAAACTTTATTTAAGTCAATAAACCAAAAGAACTGATAAATACTGAATGCGCATCATGCAAACAACAATCTCCCACGGCCAGTAGGGGGCCTCCAGGTCGGTCGAAGGTCACTTTACATAATGAAGTAACTGTGCAGTGAAAGATGCAATTAGCCTCTTGCTTTTCAAAGAGGTCACTTACATGTCGTCAACATAGCAAGGGTAGGGCATCTGCTGAATGTAGATTCCTGTCTTCTCCTTAGTGCCAGTGACAGCTCTGATGATTCCCTGCTCGATGACGTCCTGCAGGTAAGAAAATCCACCCCAGATGTAGCGAAGGTCCTCAAAGGGGTCTGCCCTGGGACCGGGGTCCCAATAACTGCAAAGCAAAATGAAAATCAGTAAAGAACCTAAAAATCTGCAGAGAATCTGCAATTAAATATTAGTTGGACACAGCCTCTTACCCATCTTTAATCTTGTTTGTCCTCTCCACATTATCAATGTCCATGCGGATCTTATAGTTGACGTTGGGAGGCAAGTCAGTACTGTTGCTATGGGTGATGTCAGGAAACACGATTCCAGCCCAGAACTTCTGGTTGTCCAGAAGTCCCATGGACTTGTTGACGAGTCGCTCCTCATTAGCTACAGGCTCCAGCTTGTCCAGGTTCACACACTGAGAGGAAAAGAGGGCACGGTTACAGCATATTTTACTTAGTGTCTGACAAAAAGGGACGATGCTTTTGCATGAATTGTTGTGGGGTCTAAACGGGAGTATAAAAAAATGCTAAAATATCTCAAGAAAAAAATGTTTCAAAACCGTACCTGACTATGACAATACCTGCCCTGATATTACATAGTTATTTTTTATTTTATTTTATTCTTTTTATTTTAATTTTATAAAATGGCATCTACTGACTGCAGTGTTGTGTTTTGTTTTTTTTTTGCAATTGTACATACATCATTCAAACATTTATTTCCAAAAACAATTCAAGCCAATTTTATTGCACATGCTTAGGTCATGGCTGGCAAAAAAAGAGATTTAGCAATCAGCAATCTGTCAGAATTGCTCACCCCACTTTTAAATACTTAAAGTATTAATGTAAAATGATGGCAATGCAACGTTTACCAGACAGGCTTTTAACAGCTGAAAATAAACTAATCATATTCTTAAAATAAAAAAAGTCCTGCTCATTCAGTCTCTTGCTTTCCTCTTATATAATGTTCAGAAGCTGATAACAAAGATGAACTCTATGCCCTACTACACAAACCCATGTTCCTTGGTTTGACACTGAGGAACTACATCAGAGTTTAGCTGATTTGTGGAGACCTCCTGCAGATTAGCCTCTCACATTCTGTACACAGCTGACATAAGCTGACTTATACCTCATCCACTCACACTGTGTGAAAAGCCAATAAGTACAGAAAGCACAATGAAAACACAGTATGAGAGCTTATAATGCTACAGGCAGGCCAGTCTTATGCAGTCACTCAAGGCCTTGACATAGTTTTTGGTATGGGAAATGTCAGTTCACACATTATATGAGCTCCTTTATGGGTGAGACACAGTCAGTAGGCCAGTGGGTTACTTTGCAAGACATTAGTCAAAGATATTTCATGGTGTTTAATATTTGCGGTTACCTAACCGACGTCAAGTTAATGTCTTTTTAAACGATTAGTATTAGCATTATCCACGGTAGCAAGAGGGATGAGGAGACTAAAGAAAGTCTGAGGTCATGTGGTGGATTTGCCCACATTGCAAATCATCAGTTGCATTCATCAGTCTATGCAATGGAAAACATCATTACTTATTTAGCTTATCTGATCATTATGTATCAGATAATTGTATATCAGCTGTACGTCACAAGGCTTTTAGCTCACATTTATCATTGAACCTTGATGATTACTTTACAGGAATCTCAGTGAAGATTGCCCATTCATTGTGGCATGAACATTGATTAACATTTGGCAGGGGTATAGTGCTGGTTGTTTGTCGCTGAGGCGCCACTCTGGCATACTGACCCACTACTCTGAGACAGGAAGCAGTGACACACTCAGAATGGCAATGAGGAAAGCAAGAACATTTGATTTCAAGACTCTTAATAGCTGTGCTGGGAGCTAAATGTGGTTAAAGTGCATTATAAAGCAACAGAGGATACTGGAAGATTTTGTAATGTGATGACCTATTTGTGCAAGTGGCATTTAACCTATTTCCCCACTAAAATTCTTTGCATCCAAGATTGGATAACAGCTATTTTACAGACACAACTTATGACCCATACAAAGATGTGTTTATTGGCACAGTCCCTGTAGACAAGAACAATTACACAGCAGTATAATTTCACACTCCTGACATGACTGAACTAGTCATGTGAAAAGACTGTTGATGCATCCTGCACCAACACACTAACCTCCATGAAGCGTGAGATGGTCTGTATGGCCTGGTCAGTTTCGTTGAAGACGTCTCTCCAGGTATAGGCGGAACCTGCAGGTCTTTGGTCCTCTGAGACCTTGGACAGGAAGTTCGACACATCTGACACACGCCACTCAGTCCCACTGAGCTGGGCATTAAGGAAGGCTGCGCTGGCATTATTCTGGAGCAAGGTCTGCAAAAACAAAAGATTTATGTTGTTTATTATAGAGTCAATGTGCCATGACCTGTTACAATGAAGAAAACCTAAAAAACCCAACATTTACAAGAGGTTCATGGTCTTTCTGTCATAAGACTTTAAAATCCTTATTAGCCTTCTTCCTCATGCAGTAAGATGTATGTCAGACAACAGTAAAAAATTAAACAGTTGAATAATCCCTGTCTGCCTTTAGGCTTGTTTAGTTTAGTGACCTTTATTCTTCCTGTGTACTGTGTGTATGTGTGTTTAACTCTCTGTGTGGCTTGTGACCTATTTTACTGCAATTTAATTTTCTAATTTTCTGAGATCCCATTCAAGGCTTTTTTAAAGGCATTATCTGCTATTATGGCCATTTATTCTGTTTCCCTGCAAGATAAAACTATTTCATGACATACTACAAAACAACAGAGACAGCCATTTAATCAAATACTATACAAAACAGAATACTGTTACTTTTCAAAATGAAACTGAACAGAGCTTTAAATGTTTAAATCTAATTCTAACAAATGGGTGTTCATATGAACTTAAAGCGTGGTTCATCTCTGACAGAAACAGATAATTCAATCTCTTCTCTTTTCAAAATGTTTTCAATCGCAACTTACTGACTCTTCATGTATGGTTAACGCTTGCAGCAAAGGTTATTTTACAGTATCACCTTTTACCACTAGGTGGAAGTGGTGCTTATGCAATTTGCATAGGAAAGCTGTGGAAAAAAGTCAGAGCCCTGTTATGATCTATACACCATCTGATAGAGACTGTTTTCATAAGAACATGATGGTAAACGGTTTATTCTGGTAGAGTGACCGTAACTTTATACTCATTAATCTGGACAGAACAAATAGTTCTGTGTACAAGAAAACCAACATTTTGCGCGCTTGTCCCTGTTTGATGATCAGAGAAAACACATAAATGTTTCAGACTGCTGCCAGACCCACATTATGCTTTTTTTAATTGATTAAGTTTTGCGGTTGACCTTATCTCTTTCCTCCTGTAAGATGGATTATCGATCTGTTTATCAGTCTCTCTCTCTTATGTTTACTAAAAAGACACCAGCCAGTATGAAAAACTTCATACTTCTCTTTGCTTCTGTCCTTTTTCTCCACACTTACAGTACTTTATCGTTCTGTGAAGAACCCACAAGAGAATAAACCACTTTTGTGACATTCAAGGTCAATCAGATATTGGAGACATACTGAAGAAGTCTGGGTGGATACATCAGACATGTAATTATACTTCTGTCACAGAGATGTACAGATAACCATCTTTAAATCTCTCATGTAAACAGGATGAATGCTGCAAACAGCTCTGACGTGTGTGCGTGTGTGTTGTCAGCGCCTTCACACTCACCCTGACCAAGTCCATTTCTTCGCTGTTCTCCATGAAGTTCCAGATTTTGGGCCTCATCTCCTCCCACATCCCTCCAAGGTCCCTCAGCACACCGAGCTCCTGGAAGGTCTTGTTAACCTGTAACACACGCAAACACATTCAGTCTCATTTAAAGGGGCTTTGTTTATGATTGTGGTGGGTGTCTTAAAAGATGAAAGGGGTCTGTTGTACCTCGTGGATGATTCTCTGTGTTGCAGGAGTATCTGGGGTGTACAGGATCTTCCCCATGAGCAGAGGCTTCAGAGCTCTCCAGATCATCCTGGAAATGGGGCTTGATTCCAGGCTTCTCATCATGTTGTTACAATAGGGAGCTATACAATAAAAAAAAGACATTATGAATCTTGAAGCTTGTCTGTTGAAGTAAAAAAGTTATAATTCTGAAGTAAAAAAAAAAGATTGTTTCCCAAAGCTCTGGACACTTACTGGAAGAGTTGTCGTAAGTGGACAGAGGTTCACTGTCACTGTCGTTGCCATGGTTTCCAAACAAGGCCTTGTAGTTATTGTCTTCATACCAGTTGAGAGACTTGATTTTGAGGCCGCCTCCCTCAGGGTGTCCACATACGATACGTGACACAGCCTGGTACATCTGGTTTGGAGACCCTGTAGCATTTGCTGTCAGGTACAGGATCTCCTTACGCATATCCTTCCAACTATTCATACTGGAAAGCTGGAGAGAGACACACGCGGAGATGATGATGGCTGTAGCTGTAAGTATATCATTACAAGTCCAAATGTTGATAAGCTAGGGGATACAAATAGACACAGACACATCAACAAGACACATTTTACTTGTGTCGCTGTGTGCTGCCTTCCCAATATCAAGATGAATGGGACAAAAACACAGAAAAGATGATTCCTTAGTGTTTCCATCATGCATGACAGAGGGAGCAAGACAAAACAGACCAGAAAGGGAATGAAAGCCCATTTCTGCCAGTGAAAAAAAAAATCCCAATGGTAAGTCATAATTTTCAGACAAAAAGGTCAAATTATGAGATAAAAGTATTAATTCATAATTATGAATGAGGTTCCATTCACCGTGCACAGAAAAAACAGTATAAATATTCTTCAGAGGGCTACTATTTACTTTTATACACTGATTACATTAGTAAAAAAGATATATTAGATTGCATAACTAAAAAAAGTTCTACTTTTACCAGATTCCAGATTATCTGTACTTCTACATCAGTAAATAATGTATATGCTTTTGGTATCTCTGAAAATGATGAAAAGTTGTTATTTTTAACACAGCAGAACTCTGTAGGAAATAATTTATGTGGAATTATACAGAGCCATGTATGTGAAATTGGTCCTGACATGACATGAGCATTCAGCAGCTGTGCTGTTTATGAGTTTGCTGAGCCACTGCATTACATTTCAGTCCCACAACACGTGTTCAAACTTGCTCCGTACGAGCTTCTTCTTTCGTCAGTGAATCTCACATCTCATGTACTGTAACTCACAGTGTGGGGAGTGAGGCTAATGTGTTTTCATTTGAAAGGCTATCATCTGTCATAACAGAGGCAGCTTATATGAACCCTGCGAGCGTGAGGCTGCAGGTTTGAAGGTATTAAAGGTTATCATCTGCACTATGAGTGGTATTCTAGACATGGTCGAGTCAAGTGTTGCATTGCAGGGCGGAGACACATCGCACTTAGTCGTCTGTCTGACTAAGATAAATTTAACTGCTGTCCCCAGTCCTATCTGCACCCCTCTGCGTGCGTACATGTGTCTGTGTGTGGTTCAGCATTTCTCATGAGAGGAGAGATCAGATAACGTATAGCACATAGTTTGGAGTGTTAATTACATGATATCACACTGTTTCTTACATAAAAAGCAACTATGCTGTATGTTTGTGGCATTGTCCTCCTTTTGCTGGGGTTCATGGGTTTACCTCTACTGTATATTTGTCTAAAATTCTCTATGCTGGAGGCTTGGGGTTAATGCAGTACTGCTGTCTTATTATTATTGTTATCTCAGCATAAATTACTTGTACTGTTGCTCTTCAGCTACTATTAACAGTCCTATTATAGTTCAGTTTTGTTCGCAATAGGGCTGAATGATTTGAAAATAATTGCAATTATCATGACTGATGTTGCTATATTAGTATGATCATTTTTACATTTTATACATTTTGACATTATTCTCATTTTCATCGGAAATCAGTGTGATTGTTGTGGGTATCTTTACCAAACAAAGATGTTTAAAGGCTTCTGCAACATGACAATGTTGAATTTGAATTGTATTTCAGCTTTACCAAATGCAATTTGAAAATTGCAGTAATGCAAAGCATATGCTTGCTTCAGGGGGGAATAACTGTCTCACATATTTGTCTTTTTTTTTCCTGCTCAGGGATTCCTTATTAATGTCTTTCCAGTCAGGAGTAAACAGACCTAATATTTGTTTTGTTCTCTTGTGACATTAAAGTTTGTGCAACAAGTGCTTGACATTGCCTTATCAATAAATAAGTCATAGGGCTTTTTGTCATAGTCCTCCAGTGTCAAGAAAAATGGTCCTTGCTGATCTTCTATCAACATCAGCTATCAAATCAGTGTTACGTCAGGCTGAAAGGAGCAAGGAGTTCATTTTGGTTCACAAAGAGGTTACTACAGGTCAAGAGACAAGTCATCACAACTTCCCTCCAAACTGGTCAAGTGCAAATGCAATTATGTCACCAACTCGTGATACAGAAGGAATGAAAGGAAGGGTTTTGTGTTTTTCATGCAAAGTAAAACAAAGGAAGGGCGGATGAAGAAGGGAGCTTTTGTTTCTTAAGTGTGAACTGCAGGAGGTTATACTTAGGCTTAGGCTAAGCTCCAGCTCTGTGTGTGAGGGATGGAGGCTGAGGAAAGCATGCCTTTTTCCTTAGATATGAGGAAATATATGATAGAAACTGACAGACAAAGAAAGAAAGAAAGAAAGAAAGAAAGAAAGAAAGAAAGAAAGAAAGAAAGAAAGAAAAGAAGACTCATATGAGCTTGCAGTGGAGAAAGCAGGAGTGGAAGGTGCGAGAACAAAGAGAGGTTACTGTCGGTCGTTCTCCTAATAGGCAAACCTCCGCAGGCTCCACAGGCAGAGCGCTATTATACTGACAACTGTTGTACACTCCGCTGACACATAAACACACATCCACACACTAGCACATAAATGGGCGGGATGAGGCACAAACACACAGAAGCTCCTGACACGCCATGCATGGTTGTTTCAGAACAAATAACACTGTTTTTCTTTGTGCCATTTCCAATAAACTGTCCGCAGCATGTGATTGCTATTCTGCCCCTCAACAAGATATTCAACACTGTTTTCCAACAAGGAGAAAGTGAGACTGAAAGAGCTGCTGCGTCTCAGGTCACAGACGCAGGTTCTATACGCGGTCGCTTTGCAGCTGAGCCACATCAAACAGTCACATGCTTTCCTGCTCTAACTGGGTGTAATAATGTGTGTGTCTGTGTTGAGTTAATCTAGGTGCATATCTGGGTCTTTGTCAAGTGTCTTTCCTGTGTGGTGTCTATATGTGTTCCATTAAAAAGTTGTGCATGTGAATGTTTTCATATGTAGCTCACAGTAGCTGCAAAAACAGAGCAAAAACTGACAGAAACCCCCAGCCACATTTTGTGTGACACACACACACACACACACACACACACACACACACACTAGTCAAAAAACCCCAAAAACCTAGTTTAGAATATATTCTAACATATATGTATGTGTGTGTGAAACAGACTCTGCCTGCCAAAGTTGCATACGAGAGTAACCTGGCCTGTGTGAGTTAGTATTAATTTGACTGTGCTGAAAACGCTTCTGTGTGACTGAGTGTGTGTCATTTCCCTGGAGGGATGATGCTCATGTTAACTTGGGTGACTAGGCAAGAAACACACACACACACACACCCAGACACAGACCGTCAGGCAGCAGAGGAGGATTGTCCTAGAGTAACCTCGTAGCAGAGCCTGCATGAGGTTATTAAAGTTCAAATTTCCGCTTCAGCACGCAGCTATTCAGACCAGAACAGCTCAGGGGCCAATCAGAAATTAATTGTTAACATGAAATCATACATTTTAACTACATTCAAACCAGGTCATGGCCTGAAATTTATTAGGCTCCTGCTCTCTCTAGCAATGTAAACCTACTCATAAGAAGAAATAACATAAACTGATCAACAGCAGTAAAAAAGCAAATAGACATAAGCATAATGATAATTAGCATCTGTGTAAAGCCTTACATAAAACTGCTCCTAATTAATAGGCTGATCAGGTTAAAATGATATATCTTTGCATCCTGGCACATAAACTCTAAATGTGTAAGAGGTTCAGTTGTAGAGGCTCTAATCGATCTTCCATCCAGATATCAGGTTGTAGATTTCTCCATGACAGTGATCGGGTTTTGGAACAGAGAGGTTACTAAAGTTTATTTACACACTCCCTCCTTTGCTAGGCAACTGCTTAAGATACTTTGGGCAAACAATACAAAGACGATAAATGTCACTAATGTTTCCGAGAGGGCATGCTGATTAAATTAGAATACATTATTAAAAAAAATACACATTTGCTGAGCTTGTGAGGGGAGGAAAAATCCTTTATTATCATCAGTCATAATGCAGGCTTTAGAAAGAGAAAAGGGTTAAGGAGAGCACCACAACAAACTAGGATTTAGCAACTAAAAATCAAGGGGTGTTTGAGTAATTGAGAGTGAAAGATAGTTATGAAGCCCAGACCAATTCTCTATCTACACTGCTAGTCAGAAAACTGCTTCTATGACTCTGGAAATCTGAAAAGCCCCAAATGTTTGAAATGTGGCGGAAGAAATTAGGACGTGTATCACATCTAGAGAAAATTAGATTATGTCAATCAGAGAGAAAATCTGGCAACGTAAAAATAATTAATTATAAATTGATTATTTTTTTGTTGTTTTTTCCCGTGCATTTTTTGTTGTTTGTGTGTTTGTTCTGCTGTGCTTCTATACCACTTTTCAAAATCAATAAACAGACGTTTTTAAAAAAAGATCAATTACAGTTGAACACTGCTGATGAGCTTTAATTGAGAATTTAGTGAAGGATATTCTACAGGTAACAACAGTTCTGATAATGAAGATTATGTGAGTTTTGCAAGCAGGAAAATCTGACACATTTTTTTATATGTAAGTGCAACTAAACTTGTTTCAGATTTTCTTGGACTGACATTTAGGTAGGACTGAGACTGTAGATAAATGTGGATTTATTCTGCCCCTTTTTATGACGTACTGCAACCTTTCTAAAGTAGGTCTGTCTAAGTGCACAGAAGTTTTTTTTTTTTTACGTATTTGCCCCACTTGCAGAATTTGCATGTGGCTTGTCACGTGGAGGTCAATGTGAAAATGAGCATTTTCTTGACTACTGAAAGACATTTTGAAAATACATTATCGCTGTGGTTCTTTTTGCCTTCCAGCAGTGATAAGCCCTGGATTGAAACACAGGCTACAGATGATTACTGGTTAGGAAAGAGAGGTTACATGAGTGCGTTTCTCCGCTCTGCCAGCCTCATACCACATTTACCAACCAACTGAACAAACCAATATAATCTGCTTCAAATAAAGTAATACACCCTGAAGAGGAATGGTTTCTGTTGGCGACGAAATAATCAGATTAAATAGATGCTCTTTCAGCGAGTATGCCACTGTGTCACTCCAGCGGTACCAGCAGCCTAAAATAACTATAAGGTCTCCACAGGAGTACAAAAGATCAATGAGCAGGTTCAGACACAAACAAAAACATGATGAAACCCAGGATGAAGTTATGCAAGATTGATTTGGTCAATATTCATCCACTTCTGTCTTTTACACCCTTCATGAGTTCATGTTTGTTAATTATTGTTCTCTCATGCAATGCCAAGTGAAAAAGAACCTGACATGGTGGAAGGAGATAAAAAGGATTGGTGACGGCTGCAACAAGAAAGAAAAAAAAGACTAACTCACTGACTTTCTCACAGTCGCATGTACAGGAAATGGTATTACACCCGCAAACGTACACAGACATGCACAGCTGAGTCTTTATGTTTTGCCAACTCAGGGGGTTGTTTTGTGTGCATTTTTGCACTGTTGGCTGCTGCTTCTCTCCTTTCTTACTGCATTCCACCTGCTCAGACTGGGTTACATTAGCTTTGGCCAGGCACGCGAGTGCGTGTGTGTTAGTGTGCGTGCATGTGATCCTATCCTGGGTTTGTATGCGAGTCAGTGAAGACAGTGCACCTGTTTGTTGGCTGAGTCAGGCTCTTGTGCCACCACACAACTGGAACATTTCACACAGGCTGTTTGTTCTCATTTAAGTTTCAGAAAGATCATTTTTTGCAGACCTTAAATGAGTTGCAAACAGCTGGCTGACCTTCAGGAGGACCAGTGTGTAGTTACGTAATATGCAGCAGTCTTGTTTTCAATGATGCAAACTTGCTAAAAAAAGCTTTTCCACATTTTAGTCTCTACGTGCTCTCCTTTTTCTTTTTTCTTACTGATTTGTACATCAGCTCTTTGCACCTGTGAAACCCACTTCAAGTTTTTATCAGAATGTGCTTTGACTGACTTGAAATCCATGTGCAGTTACTGTATACCTGTTACTGTAATATTGTCAATGGAATCAATGACCCCAACCTTGCACTGCTACTGCATATTACCTAAGTGTACGATAAATCAAATGCCCTCAGAGTGCTGATTCTTGGTACAAATTGATTTCATCCACAAACATTACAACTGAAGACTGAACTTTGGAAACAAATACTTCGGTCGTCCTGTTGGTATCTGTTGTAACATGTGTGGGCAGTGTGTGTGTGTGTGTGTGTGTGTGTGTGTGTGCGTGCGTGCGTGCGTGCGTGCGTGCGTGCGTGTGTGTGTGGTGTACTTACCTCCACGGCCAGTGCCCCCAGGTTCTCCAGAAGATAGTCTGTTGCAGCAGAGACTTCTTGAACGACTTTGGGGTCCGACCTCACATCCCTCTGTTAAGAGAAAAGGCATCTTAAGTATATTGCAGAGATTTTACACTGTTTTTTTGGATGTTGTGCATAATTTATCCTGGAAATTCTAGAAAAAGACTATAAAACATACAGAAAATGGTGTGCATTGGAGGAAGGAAGCCAAATTGGCTTATAAAACATTCTCCTTAAAGAGATGTAATTAAATTAAAATCTGTAGAAATGACATCTTAGACTGTGACCCTGTGCAGAGGCAGTGCTTGAGGTTAGGTTGACATGTTGATTTTGTGTATTGCCAGTTGCCCATTCACCTTTTTTGTTTACAATTATTTTGTTATCTGTATTTAAGTTACGCAACTATAATTATTATTTATTTCATTTATTTACTGCTTTATGAGTAGGAAGGGGATTGCTATGGGGATATTACTGTCTAAAAAGAAATCCATGAATCTGTTACCCTGTGTCATCACATGCACAGATTTTTGGATACAATTTTGTTTTATGAAAAAAGAAACTGTAGCAAAATACAAATGTAACTTAAACACATAAATTACTCAAATTCATGTGTTTTATGTAAACAATATATAATTTGTGACAGTTACTTGTTAGCTGATTTCTAATTATCTTATCACTGGTGTAATTTCTTATTTATTTTGTCCTATTATATTAATATTTACAATTTTCAATTTTTTTTTACTACAAGGATACAAGGTAATTTATTAATCATTTACGATAGGCTGTATAATGAGATTTCGATGTAGTTCCTGCTTGATTGATTAATTGATTGAAATTGGCTCAAGACAAAAATACATATGTAGAACAAACTAATTTATATGGAGGAGAGTTGAGGATGAATCAAGCACTTTTTCTATTTATTCACTTTGGTATTAGGTAATTCTCAAACTTCTATATCATTACAGTTTATTCTCATATGGCAAACAGCAATATAATGGACAGGAAGAGGCAGAGAAAGGTGAGAAGGGTAAAAAAGCTGTGGTAAAGGAGAGGTGGGGGAGAAAGAAGAGGAATAACATTGGGGTCAAAGGAGAGGGAAGAGGGGAGCCGAGAAAGAACAACAGGTCAGGCTTTGACCCCCTGTGTTCCTTTCAGTCAAAGGGCTGTGTGTGTGTGTGTGTGTGTGTGTGTGTGTGTGTGTGTGTGCGCGCGCGTGCATGTGAGAGAGAGAGCATATGTGTTCTCGTCTATCACACTAAGCTGTCAGCTGCTGGAACGTCTGACACTCGATAAAGCACAGGTGTTGCTGAAGACTGAACAGCCGTCTAGGAAGACAGAAAGATACTGTGGCTTTCTAGTGTGTTCACTCTCTCTCGTTCTCATTCTTCTTGTTCTCTCTTTACTTTAACGATTTCTTTCTTACACACACATACACCCACATACAGAGTAACTAATGGGAGAAAGTTGAGTTGTGCAACAGTTTCTTGACCTCACTTTTTACACAGTTTGTTACTTTTTGGAGAGGAATTTCCACTCTTGCACTTAAGTTTATCATTTAGAGTTTTGCAAAAGAGGAACACATGTTTTGGGGTGAATCAGGTCCATGGTGAGCCAGAAAATGATTTCATTCTCATATCATGATGACGAGGGAGCAGCTTTTCTAATCTCTTGAACAGTGCAGCAAATGCAGCACTGCTGACCTGATATATTTCAAAAAGAGTGAGTGTTTTTCTAAAGATACACTCTGTCTCTCTTCCTTTGTCTGTTTTTTTCCTCTCTACACCACATGCACACACACACTACAGCACGTTTGTTTCACCTCCTGCCATCCTTCACCATCGTGACTCACATTTGGGTCATGGGTTTTATGGGAAGGGGGCAGGCTGTTTGGGAAGACACAGGCGAAGGAGAGGTGACACTGGACAGACAAAGGAGGAGAGAGGATGACAGGAGGAGGGAAAGCAAGTAAAGAAAAATAGGGAAAGTGCAACGTTTCAGAGTAAGCGGAAAAGACGAGGGACACAGGGATTAACTTTGAATACTGAGGTCAGGCTTTGATTGGTAATTTCAGGCCAGACCTATACAAACAGTGACTCCTCCTGTCACATAACATTAGTGTCACAGTCAATGGCTCCCAGTTAGCAGTGACTGTAAAATGACCTCAAAAGGCAATTACTCCGAAGTGCAACCGCAACCATTCGCCATGTAGATGTGTGTTTGCATTTTTTCTTGTATATCTGTGTGTGTGTGTGTGTGTGTGTGTGTGTGTGTGTGTGTGTGTGTGTGTGTGTGTGTGTGTGTGTGTGCACTTGTTCGTGATGTCCCAGCTCATCCTCTGTAAACAATCGAGTTGTTAATGGAAAACAGTGTTGAAGCGAATAAATAGCAATAACTTGCTTGTAAAACAGAGAGACATTCTGCTGTTCCCAAACAATTTATGACTCCTAGCTGACTGAAGTATATTGCATTTTTTTGGGAATATCTATGTTAATAAAACATAAGATTGCTTATGTTGGGGGACATCCAACTATGTGGCAGTTAAGTAACATAGGTCAGTGTTGATACAATGTACTTTCCATTTAAAATGGGAAGGGAGTGTCTTCCTGGTCCAGTGGACAAAATACCATGTCCTTGTGAAATGTCGACACAACTGTGCAATAGAATGGGGACAAACTGACTGACAAGCTAAAAGCCTGACAGGCTACTTAAGTTACTTTTAAGTTGGTGAGCAAAATGTTATTATAAACAGATGTATGGCCTGAACCTTTGAAAATAAGATACCAGTTGTTAAAAATATTTTTTGATTGCAGTGTTAAAATTAAAATCCATTTTAAAACAACAACTAGTTGATGTGTTTGACTCAGTGGATAAACTCACCCGAATTGGTTTGAGGAAGTCCAAGTTGGACAGGAAGTGAGTTTGCGCCTTGTTTAGCCAATCACTGGAGGACTTGCAGATGATTTCTTGAGTCAGACGGGACACGTTTTGGTCAGCAATGTGAACGAACTCCTCCAGGGGAGTGGTGTTACAGAGGTCTCTGAGGTGGAAGCCAAAGCCTTTAGTCAGCACCTGGGCAGAGAACAAAAAGAGCACAGAAGTTCAGAAAAAGTCCAGAAAACATCACGTGGTACACTGTGCTACAAGGGGACAGAGGAGGAGGAAAGCAAAATGTCTGATTTAGTTTGGTGTTAATGTAACAACACAGATCTCCTTCAGATTAGATTCATTATATGCCTTTAGTTTAAATACATAGTCTAAAATAAGTGTTTCACAACCATACAACCACTAACAGGAGAGCAGAGTGTCCTGCCAATACCCTTCCAAAAAATTCTTATTCACCTTGCCTTCATAAGTAATTCTGCATTAAAATGTGGTGAGTAACACTGTTTCATCACTGAGCCCCCTTGGTGGCTATTCTTGACTCTTAAAAGATCACTGTGTATCAGTCGAAAACATTCCTGACCTGACCATGAGAACAAAACAATCCTGCTCACAGAAAGACATCGCTGAGCAACCGTGAAGGGAAGAAATGTTATGAATGTCAATGCTGGGGCTCGCCAAGGACATCTCCAGCAAAGCTATTTGACAAGAGATGCAATCCAATTTCAACTCTTACTACTAGAGACTCATCTGATTATTGAAAAAAGCAAGCTTTTCTCCTCTCATTTTTCAAAAAGTGTTAACCACATTAATTGGAAGAGGACGCACAGCTGCGCCTGTGCAGGCAGAATAACAGAATGTCCTTTTCTCTGGACAGAGGCTCTGTCTTCTCTGAAAGAGTCAAGATGTTCATGTATGAGTGTGTATGCTTCTGTGCATGTTTGTGAGTGAGAGAGCGCGACAGAGAGCGAGAGGAGAGCACACTGACTTATCATCTAAACGTCCTTGACCAGTCTGTGTTGTGCCACCATGTCTATCAGACTACAAACCGTAAACACACACGCACGCACACGCGCGCACACGCGCACGCACACACACACACACACACACACACACACACACACACACACACACACACACACACACACACACACACACACACAGAGTCACAACTGGTAATCTTTTCATTGGAAAAACATCAGGGGCTTATAGCAGTGAGTTTGAAGGATTGAGAATCAGACTAATCGTACCATAGAGAACTCAAAACATATTTTTCTCTTAAGAGATTTTTATGCTCATCTCATGTTTGCTCTCATACACCTCATTGGTGCATTATAATTATAAAAAATGTTAAAATGACTGTTACTCTGTATGACAAGGGGCAAGGCAATAATAAGCTTCCCTTCTTTCTAACAATGTTCATGACGACCTTCCTGGACTACTGAATTGTCGTCCTCTCTGATCAATAGATGTCTGGGAGAGAGGGATGGGAAGAGCAGAATTAGATGGTGTAACGTGAATTTGTCTTTGAGCCTATGTCTCTGCACGTGAGGAGACATGAGGGGGGAAGGGGAGAGGAGCAGTCACGTGACAGAAGCCCTCCAATTGCAAAGCGGGGATGATGTGGTGGGCTGCTTTGGGAGCTGTTGTTGAGGTGGGCCTGGGTAGCTGAATCAGTCAACATATGTGTGTGATATTGGGTGGTACAAATAAAACTCCATCTGAATGGGAGAGGAGGAGGTGTGTGTTAATGTGAAATAGATCATCATGTCAGCTAAACAAAGAAGCACACCAAGAGAGGAATTAAATTAGGGGCAAAGGGGATTGCAATAATAAGAATTTACTTTTGAGGGGGAAAATATAAGGAAGAAGCAGACAGAAGGGGGGCTTTTGGTGCCCAGCAGACGTGGTACCCACCTACCCCCCCCACCCACTGTGATTTTTCTGCCGGGTATTAAGAGCTTAGCTGTGCCACAGCAGAGTCCTGTGGCAGATACTGTCAAGCCAAGGTCATTGGATTTATGTACAAGCACCGTGGCCAGGGGAGTGTGATTATCTCATATGTGAAAAGGACTTAACAAAAAGACCATACACATACAATACTGCACTGTTTCTGCTCTGGTGCCGGAGCAATATGAGCAGCAGCAATACCATACAGATGGGGGCCGATGGAGGCATGCGACAAGAAATAATGATATTCTACCTTTTCCAGATTGACGTCAGCTTCCACTATCTGCTTCAGCGCGTGATGAGGAAGTGAGGCGTTGTGGTGCAGGAAATGGGAAAGGGTCTCATTGTCTCGCAAGAAGTCCTTCAGCTTGAAACCTTTAAAAAAAAACACACACAGAAGCAGTCAGTCAACTATGAGACACAAAACCCACTTTGAGAAAATGGTTTCATATCTTTTCCACTATCAGGTTGGGCTGCAAACCACTTTCTCAGGCAATGACCCTGTGAAATGAGTCATAAACCACATCCTTGTGAAGTTACTGTGTTTAAAATTTCCTCAATACATCTATCATCTTCCCAGACTTTCCTTGTCCAGAGCATAAAGCTTAAAATCGCCCAATAATTCAGAAATTACATAACCAGTGAAAACCCCAGTGATTTAATGTTCAGTAAACAAAAACATGATGAAGTACATTAGTAATTCAACTCAAATTGAGATGATAAAAACGATAAATTGTCAAATTGTGACATCCCTAGAGTCAAATAATTCATTCTAAATCATATGATGGATCTGGATATTGCCAACTTGACAAACACAGACGTACACTGTCCTCTCTGCACTCTGAGAGCTTTTTGTACTTTTGTTGCATTCCAAAGAAGTCAAACCGTTTCTGAATCTGGCCTGAGTCAGCTGTGGTTTCACACACACTCATTCGCATGCATACACACACACACACACACACACACACACACTGCTCTTTCTCCTCAGCTATGAATTTTTGTTCTTAGCCAGGGTTACTACAGGGCGTTCCACTTTGGTCCAGTTACTGCCTCCTGTGTCTCTCTTGAACTCTCTTCCTTCCTAAATTTCTCTGGCTCAGCCTTTCACCTAATTTTCTGTACCCTGAGATACTTTGTGCCCATGTTGCCCACTAGTTGTTTTGGAACTTGTCCGGGACTTTGGGTGAAACTAGTTAAGAGGAATCATGCACAGAGAACAGGAATAGCTCCTGCAGCCCACAGGCTGTCGGTGCACCACAGACTGTTATTTTAGTTTTTTACAGCACTGTATTTATCTGCAATGTAACTGTGTACTTTTAAATTAAATCAAACGTCACTGATTATTTCTTCTACTGTCCTGGATTATTTAGATGAATATATTTTACAGAGATTGGGTGGTTACTGCTCTGGTCTCCTCTAGTCTGTTCAAAGTTCAATAATGCCATGTTGAATTTTGATTGGTTATCACTTATTTTAAAATAGCTTCTCACAACCCCTTCATCTCAATTTCCTTTCCCTTCATCACCAGTAAATCTTTTTCTACTTGCTGTCATATCAGATGACACACACACACACACACACACACACACATACACGCAAACAGGAAACACTTTGCTTCAACAGAACTGAACACCCCATGGGAGGAAGTGAAAGAGAACAGTGTGTTTCTGTGTGTTAAGGGGACACATGCACTGCATCGCTCTCCACTACTGCACAGAGGTGTGTGTGCCATTTGAGTTTGAGGTGTGAGTGTGTGTTACATACATCCTTACCATTCCTGGTCTCCAAGGGCCTTGTGTGTGTATGTGTGTGTGTGTGTGTGTGATCGTGCACCTGTGCCTGCGTATGCATGTCTGTGCCCTCAACTCTCAGGAGTGAACAACCAGGGAGTGCTAATAAGGTCTAATCAGTGTCCCAGTAGGAAGTCACAGCTCCCACGGTGCATTGCAGCCAAAGGCCCTTGAGGACAGACCAGACCGCCTGGTGCAGCCTTGTTAAAATGGAAAGTCTAGCAGTTTTATGGAGTCAGGAAAGGTGCTTGAGTGTTTGTATGTGTATTTTATTTCCTTGTTTTATCTTATCTGAGTGTGTTTGTTTTTATTTGCACTGCTTAAGTGCTCTAAATCCTCTGAGATATCAGGAACAGAGAGTAAGACAACGTCAGAAGTAACAAACCTTGTTTGTGTTTGTTTGAGTGTGATTTTCCTATGTTGGAGCCAGCTGGATACAAGGGTGAGCCCTGCATTAACACTTACTAGTCTGTACATGTTTCTGGTGGTGCTTATCCTGTTTTAAATTAGACAATACTAACACCACAGGCTTAACAACCAGTGTCATCAGTTGTCAAACTAGTCTATGAACAGGCTGTGACTGCTCTTAAACCACATATTCCCACATCTAACTGCAGGACCTGGTTTTACCACTCAGGATATTAGATTATGGTTTAAGTAAAGGCTGGGGTAGATAAGTGAGGCTGTGTTTACGGTTAAGGTGATAGGGAAGGAATGCCCGTAGTCCTTGAGGTTACTTATAAAGACAAAGGTAGAAGGATCCATGTGTGTATGTGTATGCAAAATTGAATAACACCTACATTCAAGGCTGCAAGGTTACATTCAGACGTCTGAATTTTCAAAGACAAATCAATCCTTTCAGTTAGATTAAATCTTTTGAAGCAGCCAGCCAGACAAAGTATGAAGGTGGTGAAAGGCTAAAAATGTAATATGTTCTCCTCTATTATGCAAAATCACTTTCAGCTTCACTTTTATGAAGACAGGTGGAAAGATAAGGCAAAAAAAAAAACCTGCGGTGTATGAAAAGCTCAACACTGATGATCAGACCGAATTTATCCATTTATCTATTTGGAATTAAGAAAACCTCTATCATCTGTAAAATGCTGCATGACTCAGCTCTTTAAATGTTCGAATATCTGTATATCTTTACTCCCTTTAATCTATCTGCCATGTCTTTCTGCATGTACCATCTCAAATGAAACGCTTTAGACCTGATTAAATAAATGTTCATCCTGTGCCATTTATGTAATTTATCCTATGGGGGAAAAAGCTCATCCCTGTCCCTGGACCCTCACAGTTGCCCCTTCCCTGTCGTAGTGTAAATCTCATTCGCTGACCCAGCCAGTTGTTGAATTATTAACCGACACGTGAGGGGCTCCACTCTCAGCTCTTTGATCCATGCCGTTATTCCTATAGCATCACTCTGCATCAGCACTACTCTCTTTGCCATCTCCTGCATCATGACTGCGCCCGAGCTATATCGGTGTATACTCTCACGTGGATTAAAGACAAATGCAGAGTAGGATATGGGATTGAGCTCTATGCATTTAGAAATCAATTGTGATGAAGTGTACAGATGTGCCCCTGACTGTGTTCATTACAGTTTAACTGTAATGACTCATAGATAGTAGGTAAAGTGGAGATCTATTAATGGGCTCTATTGTACGCCGCTGCCAAGATGGAGGAAAGATGAAAAAAGTAGACAAGGACATCCAATACCACACAAACAAGCTAAGAGACGTGTAAATTTACTTACAATTAAAAATGAATAGAACATATTTTCTTTTCATTTTCTCTGACGTGTAATCTCTCTCCTTTTCACAGGCCATGTTATGCTTTGTAGGGCCATTGCATAACACATTGTACCTCTGGGCTAACAGAGCAGACGGTAGCCAAAACAACAAGAAGCTTGATTGTTCTGCTTTGTTGCATAATTTCTGATGGTACACTCTGCTCAATCTACCCTTACATTAGGGCCTCATGTGAAAAGGAGCTAATACCGCTTTATTTATAGATGCTAAATATCAGAGAAAAGCTGCAGCAAGGAAACACTGATAGGCCAAACAAAAAGACACCCATAATTAGACTTCCTCCTTTAACTATAGCAATTAACTGACATCACTAGTTACATCACTGCTGTTAACTGTTCCTGCACTCTGTCCTGTGGTGCCCTTCATTGTGTTATTATCCATCATTTTATACAATATTTAAGTTTTTTATTTTTTATTTCTTTTATTTAAGTGTTTATACACATGATTGGATGGAAGACAGAGATTGCTCCCAGCATTTCCCCCATGTCAGAGAAACAGGTACTGAATTGAAAGGAAAAAAAATTTTTTTTTTCCAAAGTTAATGTGTTTGTGTGACTTCTATTCAAGTGAAGTACAGCAAGTGCAGAGTTCAACACAGCCCTCTCTCCTATTTTCAGGTTGCTTTGACCGAGTCAGCGCAGCGTTGAGTCATCAACAAGATGCTATTTTAGAAAGACGACCTTTCTCTGCTCCACAACAGCCAGGGTCATGATGATGAATGTCTCCCTCTAGCACCAAAATTTAAGATCCTGATTAAAAGCGTTTGTAAAACTGACAGCAAAACAGCTTGACTTTCTCACGTCTGTGACTTGGTCATCACAGACAGGAGGCATTTCTGTCTGAACAACTTGGCATTTCCTATTGGATTTACCCGGTGATTGTACGATGATTGCTAGGGTGGTGCGCAATTTTATGTCTTTCCTGAGTAGCGAAACACCCTCTGGCCTCTGGGAGCTGGGCCCATCACACCTGGCACACAGTGATAAGGAAGGGGCACGTTACACTCTCAACACTGCTCTGAAAAATTAGAGCTGATATCAGCTGCGATGCTGCAAAACTGACCTTTACAAGTCACTTTATCTAGTTTAAACATGTCGCTTATCCGTTTTTGATTAAATCTATTGATCTCCAATGAGTCAGGCTTCATTCACTTTGTACTAGGGCTGCAACTAACAATTATTTTCATTGTCAATTAATCTGTCAAATATTTTCTCAATTAATTAGTTTTTTATCTATAAAATGTCAGAAAATTCTGAAACGTGTCGATCGGTGTTTCCCAAAGCCCAAGATGATGTCCTTGAATGCCTTGTGGTGGCCACAATCCCAAAACATATTCAATTTACAGAAAATATTCACATTTAACGAGCTGGAAACTGAGAACTTTTACTTCTTTCTTTTTTTTTTTTTTAAATAAGAAAATACTAAAATCATTGAACCAATTATCAAAACAGTTGAATGCACTTGGTTGAAATTAACAGTGATTAATTTAATAGCTTACAACTAATTTATCAATTGTTGTGGCTCTATGTTGTACTAATTGAGTAACATGCCTCCGTGTTTCTTTTTAATCTAAATCCAATGAGGTTGCAACTACAGTTTTAACCTCTCTTGCAAGAGCTGGAGCTATTGGAGGAGACTGATTAAAAATGATTTCTATTTTAACATGTGACAGATGTGTAGAAAGAAGTGAGAACCTTTATTTTATCTGAACAATCTACTTTGTTTCAGTAAAGGATTGAAAGATACTTGCCAAGATTACACATGTTGTATCTATTTCTTGCTTCCCCGGGAAACAACATGTTTTTATATATTTTTTTAAAATAACTCCCAAGCTGAAGCCTAGAAACATTAACAGCTATGTATGAATAAACTGTAGGTGTGAGTCACTGACACAGTTATCATATCTGCAGAAACAGTTGTGTAGGAGTGTTCTTTTCTCTTTAAATTAGCATATTGCAAGAAAAATTCATTGGACTGGATGATTGCTGTGAATGGGTGGGTGAGTTAATTGATCAATCAGTTGGTCATTCAAGAACTTAATATGACAAAGTAAACAAAACACCAATGGTTTGTCCTTACGAGCAGTGTTCTTCTGCAGCTTCCTGAGGGCCCTCAACAGACCCTTGTAGCCCTCGTAGCTTTTATCATTCTGGGTATACAGCAGGATCTTCTTGGCATCAATGAACAGACGGGAGATTCTGGTGATATGTGCAGAGGATGAGAAGGAGACAAAATTAGTCTGTTTTACGTCCGTTGAAAATTCAAGGCCTGAAATGACCTCTCCTCAATTTTTTTCAGTTATGTTGACAAAAAGATTAGATAACAGTAGCACAAAATTACATAGAACCTTGGCTGTGACTGCTTTGAAACAGTCAAAGCAGTGCATTGATTAAACTATGAACCAGCAAGAGGGCCATGTTACTCACATAGAATCATTGAAGTTTCCCACCACCCCAGGACTCTCGCCGGGAGTAGGATTACGGAAGCAGGGGTTGTTGGCGTTACAGATGATGCCTTGTACCCAGGGCAGGGTCCCTGCTGAGGGCATGGCCTTGTTAGGGAAATGGCCTGGAAAGAAAAGGGACAGCACATAATATTTATGATCAGTGTTAAATTTAGACTCAATAAAGCAGAAAATCATTTGTGATGAGTTTTTCCATGTTGTGCTGTCTATTCCATTTTTAACATCGGCAAACAACTAAAAAGTTTTACACTATGTATGACTATGTGTAAAAAACATTTAAGAGGCCTTTTGGCTAAACTACAACCCAAACTATAGCATACAGACCATCACTACTGGCTTTGAAATCAGATTTTAAAAGCTCTGACATTATCTTTACAATTGTTTGTATTCTTATCAGCTAACTTTACTGCTACTGCTGTAATTTACTGAGCTTAATGAGCTATTACACTGAAAAGATAAGTATAGAGGGCGAGAGGGAGGTCAGGAGGTTGACCCACTTCTTTGGAGTTTACTGGGTTAACAAGGTTTGAACTGACTTTGTGATAAACTGTTATTTGGTATTATTGCTTTTGGGAAAGGGAAGATGGTTTGGTGGACAACAACAAAATCACACGCAAGCTCATAATGATTACACTCGACAAAAGCAGGAGCATATAGGTAACACCGCCTTTTAGAAAATTTGGTGTCAAATCCCTCTGAATTAAATCTACTACACTCACGATACCTGTAGGATTTCAATAAATATCTCTTCGGAAGATCTGTTCCAGGTAACTGTACTCCCTCCTAAAAGTGCTTTCGTCCAGCTATAATTTTATTGAGTTGAAATGTGGTCAAAGTTGTGAAACCAGTTCTGTTGACGAATTATACTGCAATTCCCTTTTCCAGGAGGTAAAGGTCCTATCACATGTCCACGAAGTGCAAGCAAATATTGACAAATCCAACTGATCCTTATGGGACAACAGCATGGAAACCTTGGATGAGTAATATGTTGCTCTTTACAAGAACCAAGAAGCAAACAACTTAAAAAAATCAGACTAACTAAACTAAACTAAACTAAACTAAACTAAACTAAAAGACCACTGTGTTTGAGGTGAATATAAAATGCCATTAAATTAACACTTCTTAAGTAAATCATACATAACTCCTCTTTTGTTGTGTATAATTCCATTATGTTGAGGAATTGCACTCTCAATTCCACTCGCAACATCTACAAAAGCAATTTATTTAACACTTCTGATGGTTTGAAATCTGGAAATCTCAAAAAAGCTTAGGTCAAGTGCCACCCTCCCTCCCACTCTGTCTGCTTACATTCATGTTGCTCATAGGGTGGATAATGTATTCGGACTGAGATCAGGATGAAGAAGATGAAAAGGGGCCAGATGATCTCAATCAGCAGCTGGATCTAAGAAAGGAAGACAAAAACAGATGGTGACAGGCATTAATCAGACAAAGAAAAGGGGACTTTACACTCTTGGGGAATAAAAACTCCAAATGATGATTAAAAAAACGAGTCAGTCATTACAAAAAGGTGTCAAGCTTTCATTTGTGCTTTGCAGATTTTTGTGTATTTTCAGTTCAGCTACGGTAATGTTTACTGCTTTAGAAGAGTTATGTGTGTATGTGTGTGTGTGTATGGAGGAGGCCGTCAGCTGATGTCCTCTGTAAATAGTAATCCCACCATGAGTCTGGGCAAAGTATATGGGTTAATAAGGGGAGACAGAGCGAGAGGTCTGCAGGGTTTAGAGGACTATGAGTTTGTCCATCTGTTCCATATGGCCCCCTCTACTTCAGCTGCCCGTCTCAGCTTTAACCAGCATGGCAGACATGCAGCGTGGGGATAAAGAATAAAGACACTGTCTTAGAACACACTCTGTATCTCTTTGTTGGAAATAATTGGGCTGATTGTTCAGCAGCACTAGCTGTCACTCTGAGGTTTCTGCATGATGATCAAATGGTTTAATTGTGTGCAGATGAGCCTCCTCACATATAGAGAGGCACTATGCTTCAGCTCAGAACTGAATTTGATTTACATAACTTTGAGTGTGTGGGCATCAACAGGCACAAGATGGTAACTGGACAGTGGACCTTACATGTAAATGTGTCATCATCACATCTTTCACTGACTCACTGTAAACTGTAATGCTTTTCAGTCCAAATAGCTTGGAGGAGAATTACATCATTTCCAATGTTGTGGGCTGCAAACGCATTGGAACCATAAACATAAACTTCAAGAAAGCCTTTGTAATGCCCTTATGACTGGTCATGTGCTACTGGAAAAATCATCTCTGAATCGAAGTACATCCACTAAAAATTTCACTGAGACAAACGCAAATTACATAAATGAACAGATTCCCCTCCATTTTGCTTTTCAGGCTTTTGTAGACTGACCTAAAAATTTGCTTGATTGCATTATTATTAGCACAGCTTACATCAAACAAGAGGACAATGCAACATGAACTACTAAACTAAACTAAAACTGAATACTGTACGTGATACTGAGACTTGCAAATGGAATATTTTAATTCTAAGGTCTAAGGAACAATTAAAAACAATGGAAAAAAATATTTACATGTATATCTATATTTATATACTGTGTATTGTACGGTGTACTCATCTAGCCCTTTGTTCTAATGAGTCAGTCACTTGAAGTACTTACAGTCTGTCTCCTTCGGTAGGTGAAGTTCTTCCAAAGCAGCAAGCCCAGTTGAGTGGAGACTGCCATGTTGACGTCTTCCCAACCTCACGGAGCACGCTCCAGCTCCTCACTGTGAACCCAAAAAAGACAAGCGACAGGGTCACCAACTGTAAAACTTGTACAAGTACAACAGACAAAATTAGCGCTAACTGTCCCCAAATAACACCTTCCTTAATGTGAAAATGCCAGAGATTAAACACAGCCGGCTAACAAACCATCAACAGCTCAGCTTTGTACCTGTGAAACATGGTTTACCAAAAATAAATGTAAATCCTGCACACAATGACGCACAAAACCGGTGTGAAAACAGAACAGAAAATCGTCACATCAGGAAACCACAACCAAGTGCATGCCAAAAAGCTGTAATGTCCAGATGATTTTACCACATCGGGGCATGAAAAGCAATGGAGAGTCAGACAGAAAACGAAATTACAGCAAATTGGCATAAGAAAACAAAGAATCATTACTGACAGAAAACAATCATGTCAAAAGATTCACCTATCAAACAAAACTGTTTCACTCTGAAACACAGAGCAGCCAAAAGTACAGCAACACTCGGCAAATGAAGTCCACTGATGATTGAGGAGGGCTGCTAACCACTGCAGCTTCAAGTCCACTAGATGTAGACACATCTGTCCAAAGGTCAAGCTACAGTCATACTGGGACACGAGTGGGTGGTGGGTAGTTTTTTTTTTTTTTCATGTAGTGAAAGCTGTTGCTAATCCTCAATTTTCACCCATTTAACACCTACTACATATAATAGCACATTTGATTTTAAATGTTCAAGGGAAACATCTATTTAGCCTCACAATATCCCCATTGTTCAATCTAAATCAAACAACCCACTGATTAAACAGTATTAGTCCGCTTACTCGTAGTAATAGGTAGTAAATAAATAAACAGATACACTTTTACACTTACTTTATTCCAGACACTAGTCTTTATCAGATTTACTAAATGGCATGTGATTGATTGATTTCCTGTACGGAAACCTGTGTGGGGCAGCTGGGGTACACACTTTTTCATGCCTATTTGTTTGTTCTACAATATTTTCCTGAATCTGAAGTCCTTAGACATGTTTTATGCAACTTATTTGGATCAGACTACCAAGTTCATCATTTAGATGAAAAACACCGGGAAGGAAACTACGTAACATGATATAACATGGAGTCATCAGGAATTATTCAGCTACATTTGAAAACAGACACCTAGCCATCAAGGGTTAAGAGCAGGTTCCCTCCAGCAAGTCACACAGATTCAACCAGTCCCTGTGAATTCTGTGCGACCTTGCAATTTTTTTCCACTCATTGCAATTTTTCAACAGAACAAAAATGTCATAGATGTATACCTCAATGAACCAACTCAGTTATTATTCATTCATTTTTTTATTTTTATTTTGTCACAGGTACTGAAAGAATATACAGCTTGTCATTGTTATTGATATTTATCAATGCTCTGTGCACTTTTACATTTTAGTTTTGTGCTTACTGTTTTGACTTGAGTTTGAGCTACTTCTTTGTGTAAAACCCGCCAGGTACAATTCTTCCCACAGTTTAATTGCGAGAACTTCTAAAAACATCGCAACAGCAATATTTTTAAGACAAGCAGCCCATGAAATAAGGAATTTTAGGTTGCAACAATCCCCAAAAAGCCTGTAAAATCCTGGGGAACTGCTTTACTGTGGTCATCATAGTACATAAGGAAAATACAGCCAGGTCTTAATTGTATAGCATGTAATCTAAAGAAGACATGTTTTATAATGATGAATATTTATCCATTTTCATATGCACGAGGATCGAATTAAGAAAGATTCTCCACAGACACAACAAGTACATCTCTCTCCTAAGTCTGTACAATATTTTACAACAGGTTTTACTGATATTAATGCTGTTGCTTTGTTATTGCAGCAGTAACTGCAAGTGTGATGATCTATTTAGAAACAGACAAAGGTTACAGACTGTCCTTTTTACAGAATAAAATCCATAGGATGTCACAGCACGACAATGACAAGGACACACAGGGATGATCAGAAATTATAGTTTTCACTGATCATTAGCTTATGGGCTGAAAACGTCTTACCCTAATCAAATCATTAATTCAGAGAAAATGTGGTGTATGATTTGATTAGTGTGGGCCTTTTTTTAGCCAATGATCACAATGACACTTTAATCAAATCTAACCACTTACTCAGCAGTCTTAACTTACTTATAGAGCAAAACTAATTTACAACAACACAACAAGAATATATGTCTTCTAGCATTCAACAATTGCCAGTGAGGATGGCCAAAAAGATGACACTGTTAATATCAAACCAAAACAATACAGATGTGAGCAGCATTTTGGTTTATACCAGTAACCCAGCAGCATTGCACAAATTTTCCACAGTTACATGCAAGTGGCTGTATTAAATAAATCCACTGGAATGCATGAAATGTCGTAATAAAAACCAACAGAACTTTGGGATTGACAAACATCACAGTGAGTGACCCACGTATCTGCCGGACTGGTACATCTGTTTTCTTTCCATGAGTCACTTGATTTGATGGCAGCACTCCCAGCACTTATTTAACTGTTTCATTGACAAACAATGAAAAATACCTGCTGAGGACTTACTGGATGGCACACAATTAAAACAAATATATTACACAACACACCATTTGATTGACCAAATAATTACAAAAGCAGATCAGGTGATTTACAAGGACACTATATGAAAACTCTTAAACAATCCTATAAAACAACATTAATGCCTATGTTGCTGTGAATCATCAGCACTGGCTTGTCCTGAGTCTCAAATACATCACAACATTTTCTTCTCTAATCTTTCCTTTTCTTTCTTTCCATTGACTGTGTTATTACGTCTTCAAAGGGAAATGGTGGTTTTGCATTTTTACATTTGTAATTCTTCAAGTAATTCTTATATTTGTCTATCTATTCATAACCAAGACTTCTCTCTCAATAAAATATTTGAAACGTTTTCTGTGCCTATACAGTAGAGTATTTTTTTCCTCTTAATGTATCTCACTACACTACTGCATACATCCTATGTAGAAAAAAACACCACCTACATTCCCATATTGTGGGCTGCAATGTTGATATATGCGTGGGTGGGCAACAATGTATACAGTTTACACCTTCATCAGATTTGGCACCCATTGAATGGATTTTTTCAGTTTATTATATACAAATTTTGGATAATAATTTTAGATCACTGAAAGAAATGTTGTCTCTTTAAACCTCCTACCTTCATTTGAGGACTGATGTTTTAATAAAACAACGCATTTACGGTTTTTTCTTACCTATTAAAAGACCTGATTTTCATCTAACTTGCATTAACTTGATTCGTCATGTGTCTTCTGTAATCACACAATCTGAAAAGCTTGAGTCGTTATTGTCGAGTTTGGCCTGGATTAATTGTCTGATTTTGGTAAACACGGTGGTGAAAACACATCGTATACAGAGATAACAGCGGTCCACTGCTGAGTGTTGAGCAGCCCAAATGGTGCAGAGCCAGGGCGCCTCTAGTGGTTCATAAAAATCTTCATTTTTATACTTGTTTACCATCAATCCTCGCTCACGTGTTACATCGCACTCATACAGTATTTTTTTTTTCTCAACTCCATTGTCTTCACTGTTTTCCAAACACAGCTGACGGATCATTCAAACTAATCAAAGGAACAACAGTTCATTTTTGCTTTGACGAGGAAGATGATTTAAGAGCGTCGACGCTCTTTGGAAGACGTTTTTTCTTCTTCAAACCGTGAATGAAAACAGAAAGCAAATGTATGTCGTCGACGCTGCACCATCTCTGCAGACATGCACATGCATAAAAATGCTAAAAACAACACATTACTGCGCTCATCCCACACACACTGTGAAGAAAAACGTTAAATGAAATGAATTAAAAACAAACAACTGTTAACTGTCATAAAGGGGCATCTTTTTCACTGGGACTCAATGTCAACATTATGACAGCATGTTAAAATGAATCGTCTGTCTGACTGATAAGTGTACTTGTTTTTCATTGTTCTCGTGAAACCAGGTTACTATCGGTCATTCGGTTTCGCGATGCTGACCCACAGCAGCAGCAAGGCAGCCGAAATGAAACTACAAGTCAGATAAACGTGCTTTCAGCATAAAGCCCCATCAAATGGGACTTGAAAATACTTGTCAGTAGGTACATTAGACATGCCTCTTTGTAACCATAAAAATAATTAATCATATTTAGAATTTAAAAATATAAATCCAGAAAGCAGAGAGTTGTTTTCAATTTCTTAAACTCTCATTTAAGGTTTATAATCGACATCATATAAAGACGATGTCACGGACAGGCTTTTATTTTGTAATACCTAACCGGAAGCTCTGTGTTTGCTAGTGCTAACTCGACACTGGTCCTCCTCGCAGACGGTCGGAGAGGATAATAATGTTACATGATAAAACAATATAAACCATCAAGAACAGTTCTTGTCATTTCACCAAAACAACGTCATTGCCTTTAACATATGACGCCCATTCAGCACATTGCAATTCTTGTTTAACTTTGCGACGATAAAATGAAAAAAAAAAACCTTGGGCAGCAATTAGTATTCAATAACAAAATTGTTTTAGTTTTTGACGTTCAAAGCAAAAAAGAGAACATTAAGTCGACAATATGTGGAGTATTATTTATATGAAAATATGTTTTAACTGTAACACTGTGCCATACATTTCTTTGTTGCTGCAACAAAGAAACTCACAAATCCACTCAAACTAACCCACAACCAAAAAAAAAATGTCCAAACTCACCGACCTTGATCCTGAATGGTGTGAATATCCACTCTTTCTTTTTTCATACAGTGAATATCCTCTTTCAGAGCAAATAATAAATGGTAAATAAAAGTGTACTCCTGTATTGTTACGCTCCTCCGTTTCTCTGAGTCTCAGTGTCTGAAGAGTTTTTTTTCTCTCCAGCTGGGTTTTATAGCGCTGCTCGATGCGGAGCGGAGCAGCAGCAGAGGTAACTAACGGTCACAGTCTGATGCTGCTCCCATATAAGGAAAGCACGTGCGGAGTCAAAACATGTCTTAAAGGGCCAGCGACACCTCAACGTCTCATCAATGCGCCGTGATGCTTCTCACTGTACTGCCAAGCTCAAAAGGCCGTAGGAAAACATCTATCCACCACTAATGCTAGTTCTAGGCCAGGACTACTTATACTATTAATACAACAGTATTCATCATTAGTTTCAAAACACCATAATGACTTTAAGGACCAGTCGAGCTGTAAACTTGCTTGTTTGTTGTGTCCATTCTGGTTTGCTGTACAAACATGTTGGTACAACATGACAGCCTCCATATAAGAGGACCTGTGCCACGAATGTCTTATGAACTAGACAACGGACTCAAAGATGGTGCTCATTCAGTCCAGTGAGAACTGCTCACCACAAAAAAGTTTTCTAGTTTCTGGGTTTTCCGTATAGGCTTATTATAGAGCTAGACAGGGTGGTATTCCAGCACAAAATCCCCCCCTGCCCCGAAAAACATTTTTACCCTTATAGGCCATCATTGTAAAAGAGACGTCTATAAAACCCATTGACAAGACACCTTGAACTGCAAACAATGCCAGTTGACTCTTTCTATTATGAATTTTTGATCCATGGACTTTTTCTATTTGTAAAACTTTCTGTGAGCAGAAAAAAAGTTCTGATGACAAAAAGTCAAAAAGTCTGTGACATTTCCACAATGTGAAGTCTATGGGTCAAGCAGCGACTCATGGGTGGGGGAAGGGGGAACAACTACTGCGCATATTCAGTGGACCATAGTCAGGAAGTAAACCTGAAAACTAGAAAACTTTTTTGGCTTACGAACTGGCCGAGCAACTCTAATTTGGCTGAATGGACATCATGTTTGCATTCACCATCTAGCTCATTATAATATGTATGGTTTACCTCCACATAGACCATAGACTTAGACATTTTGATGATGTCACAGGTCTTTAGATAGCTTTTCTCACCTCTAGGAAAGTTTTACAAATAACATACTTATGACTATTATGTTACATTCCTTCCAATAAATCTTCATTAACCTAAATGTTAAGACAACATTCACAACAGGAGATGGTATATAGTTGAGAAAATCTGAGGATTAAAAAAAATAGTCTACTGTACGAACATAGCGATAAATAGATAGTTTACAAAAACACTTGGTGTATGTCTGTTTCTGTTTTCCTATATTTTTTTATAGGAATACACATATAGCAACATTTTCACAGGAAATAAAAAAGACATTTTTAAGAGGAACAATTAACAGAAAACCCAAAAAAGAGAGCAAAATGCGACATGTACAATGCATTAAGCAGTGTCTAACTTCTTAGGTAGAAAGCGGATAAGGAGCATTGGATATAAAACAGAGCGATATAAGTGCAAAATGTAAAGAATTGTAAAGTTGGAGAAATCTTACAGTACAAGAAATTTACTATAAGGTTCAATATGTATACTTACATACTGTCGCTGTCCTGTAAAAAACACTTATCTCCAAATGTGTTGATTTTGAAATTTTTAGTAAAACTAAAGGAGGGAATGCTCCTTTATGAGTTGAGACACTTTTTCTATATCTTAAGCCAAACAAACCATTCACAAAGCCACTGGATCATCTGAAAATGCCACAAAGCTGAAAGCGTGGCTGTTTTTCTCAGCTCCTGAAAAGTTGACAAGTGTTTTTTATTGGACAGCGACAATACATTATATCAAGTCAGTCAGTCCCAGTTGTCAATTACACTTGCTTTGGTAATGTTAACATCTGTTTCTAAAACCAATAAAGCCCTTTGAATTCATGTTAAGCGGTTTATACTGGTATTTATGGTTGCAAGAGGAGCTTTGTATCTAAAAGTAACAGGTTTGAAGCTTCAAATGTGTTTGCTGGTATAATTGGTGTCTAAAGTGTGAAGTAGACCTATGTGAACTACTGAACATAGTTTCTGTTTAAATGGCAAACAGACCCTCTATTATAAAACAGGGACTCTGTAGGGAAATCTGCTGAAACACCTCTGGGCTTTCAGACTAGAAACTGTAACACTCTTTCAGTCTTTTCTCTCATCTCCATGCAAACCTCTGTGGAATAAAATCCTTGCTGACACCCCTCTCCTCCTTCTTCTTCCTCAAAAGCATTGCTATAGTTGTATGGCCCTGTGACATACTGCCAAACTTGGCGTACCCCACCTCTTGTCCCAGTGTGTACTAAGATAGGCTCCAGGCCTCTGTGGCTCTGAACAGGATAAGTGGCTCAAAAAAAGTATGGATGGATGTTAACTCGCCTTCGCTTCATTTGCACATGGTGCCTCCATCCATCAAACCTTGACTCAGACCACAACAGGCCAAGGACAGCAGGCCACTTGCAGCAATACATAGTTGCAACATGGTTGTTGAAATGTAAAACATCTTATCATTCCAAGCTGCTGTTCTGTTAGTTTCCAACATCTGTTGTAAAGCCCAGAGTTATAATTTACATAGCTAGGTTGATTGCTTTCAGTTGTTTGACTGATACTGGATATGTATTTTTGATTGGAATAAAATCTCTCATTTTATCAGAAACCATTGAGTAATTAAGTAAGTAAATTGCTGAGAGTTGCAAGTGGTTATCACCGCTGACCATTCATGTGCTCCATTTTGATTAGATTCACTTTGATCATGGGACGTACCTGAGCTTTCAGAAGACAATTAGACTCAATCAATCAATCAGACCTTATTTCTTTATACTTTAAAACAACCCTCGTTCCCCCAACCATACACCAAAACAATAAGTTACTTTGCGATTAATCAAGGGCCGATTTAGTCATTTTAGGGGCCAAAGGAAAAAACAGGCATGGGGTCCTCCTCATCCCTTGTTCTTCCTGTTTTCAGTTAATAAAAAACAAACTGCTACATATTGTAGAAAGGGGATGGTGAAATCTCACAGCCAAAGGCGAGAAGCTGTTCTGAAGTCTGGTGCAGTTGATACTTCTGTATCTCTTGTCAGATGGCAGAAGAGTAAGCAGGCTGTGACTGGGTGGGTATTTTTTAGTATCCTCCAGCTTCCTACTTTTTTCAAGACCCCTGAGGCAGGTTTGTTTAATTTCTCAACATTCTGTACACCGTGCCAAGCCATTTGTTTCGCTTATTTATGCAGGTCATATAGAGGCATCAGTAATAAATTGAGACTGTTTCGTAACTAGTTAAAAAACCCCTGTGGTAGCTTTAAACAGTGAAACGTTAAAACAAAACACTCAACCATAAAACTTATGAGGCTTTTTATGGGACTCTTGTTAGCCTGGGGCCTAAGACAATTACTACCTTTGCCTAATGGAAAATCCTAACTGTAATTAATACAGCACTCAATAGTAATAGTACTCAGTAAAGACAAGAACCGGAGAAACACAATTAGTTTGTTTGTAATATGTTTTACTTATCTCTTCAGCCAATTCCAATTAATCAATCGAGAAGGAATGACATTAAAATCTAGTTATACAAGCTTTTTGTAAAATGATCAATAAAATTGCCTTGTATCCTTTTAAATAAATAAATGACAGTAAGTAAATAAATAAATAAATGATAAGTAGGTAAATAAAAATAAATAAATAAGTACCAGGCTTTATATAAAACATGAATATTCAGAGAAACATTCCCAAGAATGAAGAATAATTAATAGAACCAGTATTACAGTGTGAGTGTGTTTTCCTGCATAAAGTTAAAATGTACTCCACTGTCTTGTTGCCTGCTTCAGTGAATGTGTCCCAAAAACTTCTCCACCCCGCTGAGTGTGGCTAAACAATGACAGACTGTCTTGAGCGTGGCTGCTGGGTAACTGGGCCGTAAACACTTATATCATCACGTAACACCTATCATCAGACCCTTGATTCTGGCTGCCTGCCTCCCAAACTGGATTAAACAGAACTAAAAGGTGATCTAAGGAGGAACTTGTTAGCAAAAATGATAAGAGGCATTTTCCTTCAGAATGACAAAGTGGGTCAAGAAGGAGAGCGAACAACTTATCAATGGTCCTTTTGTTGCACTTGAACAATGATGTGCTGATTGTTGCACAGGCTCATACGGCTCATGCATCGTAAGGAGCACCTTTACAAAAAAAAAAAATCACAATTAACACAAACATCATCATAAACTTCTCAACTGGTCAAATCCTCTGAATAAAGAGCAACAACACTAATCCTGTTTGTTTACTGGTTATCTTTTGTTTGCTGTTTGAGGAGAGCTGCAGGAGCCTGACGTACAGTCCAGGCTTACTAATGTACAAAAGACATGACAACCATCTGGCAGTGATTATCTGGCCTGGTTTGCCTCCACAGTCTTTTATTCTGTTCTCTTTGCTTAAGGCAGCAATTAGTTTAAATATATACCAGGTGATGGTGGACAGTTAAATTGCTCTCTTCCTTTTCCTTTTCCAGTTAAATGTGTAGACAAAGTAGGGGAAAAATGAAGGTGTTTAATTTAATGCTGATTAATACATCCTAACAAAAAATATACCATCCTCTGGCAGAGATGGGACTTAACTAAGTACAAATACTTAAGTTACTGTACTTACTGATTTTTCAGGTATCTGTACTTTACCTGAGTAGGCTATTAATTTTTCTGATTTGTTTTTTTTTTTTTTTTAACCTTTATTACTAAATTTTAACACAAATATCTGTACTTTCGAGTCCTTACATTTTAAATTCAGGCTTGTTATTGAATTAGGGAATTATTGACAATTTTATTTGGAGTCATTGCACACTGCATTCAAAATATTAAGATCAATTTCAACCTAAATGGATGGGACAATAATATATTGGAGATGACGTAAAAGATACAGATGATGCAGATGAAAATGATGTAAGAGACACAACAAGACAAAAATGGTGTAAAAGACCTCAACGAGGTAAAAGACGTAACCAGACATAACAAGACATAATAAGACTAAACTATGTATAAGGCGTAACAAGGAGAAAGTGACATAACAAGACAAAAACAAAATAAAAGACATGACAGGACAAAAACGATGTGAAAGACATAATGCCTAAAATGATGTAACAAGACTTAATAACCTGAAAACAATGTAAGAAGACAAAACTACACAGATGTAACAAAACTAAAATGATGTAAAAGACATAACAAAATGAAAATGACATAAGAAAACACTACATAAAAGACACAATGATGACAATGACATAAGCGATGTAACAAGCTCATAACAATGTAGAAAACGTAAGGACAAACAATCTCAGTTAGACATGGTCAGACCTGGATAGTAATAGTTCATAACATTTTTTGTTTCAGTAACTTACAGTTTCACTTATATTTCAGTAACATGTTGTCAGCTCCATATTATTGCAAGAAAGTGATCATTCTATGATTATTGTAGACTCTTGGAGGACCCACAGAACTGCCCCCGCATCTACCATGTGTTCCTACATACAGTGCAACAAGTGATGCTGCAAGTTTCATCTGATTTAGCCTTCAGGTGAATGACACATGTAATTGTCTTTGGTACAGTAGTCCTGCCTGGCTCTGGAACTTGAAATGAGACGAAACAAGCAAAAGGTAAATGTGGGTCAAGGAAGCGTTTTGTCCTCCATGGAGAACGCGGTACTGCATTAAACCCTGTCTACAGTGAGGTCTCCCAGTGTGGGGTCTCATTAAAGCAGGATCCTTAATTGGAGTGATTAGTCATTTAATCCATCAAAGAAGCTCCGGAGCTGCGTGGATGAAGACGGATGATAATGATCCAAGATTACTGAATTTTACAATAACTCATTTCTTATCTGAGGAATTCATTTTTTAACTGAGGAAAATTGAAGCTGCTGTCATTTTCAAAGTGCTGAATTGTACTTATGGAAAAAAAAATGACTGTTGTATAATGATGGTGGTCATATTACATTACAAAATATGAATTTATGGTCTTTTCTGAGAGGTTACATGCTTTTAGTGCTTCTAAATGAATAGTTCTGTATTACTCAATAAGAGGCAAACTATTTTTTATGAAGTCTGGAGTTTCTTAGAACAATTATAAACCTCCTTGGTGGTTAAATCCAATTAACTAATGGACTTGTTTTAACAAAGCCATTTCCAAAGACACTGATTACATTTTCTCTTAAATGGCACAATTCAGTAGTGCATAAACAGTGATGCAATTATCATGAAATCCATCATTAATATTTTATATTTCATCATTTTGTATTTACACAGTAAATTAATTAAATTATGTTTTTATCATTAAATAAAATCAGAACAATCTAATAATTAATTGATTCCCAGAAAGGGGAACAGCGTTCCTTCTGTTCTTTCACACTGTAAAAACATCAAACAGCAACACAAATTATTCTAACTTTAAGTTTTCTATCTTGAAATGATGAGCTGGATGAATTTACTCAATACAGTTCAATTAACCCATTAAATCAGCAGTTCCCAAATTTTAGAGAAATAAAGGTTAGCATGATAGCATTAGCAAACTCTTGTTTGTTCAGTTCGCCTACATAAATCTTATTCATTCACTTAATATTTTTGCCCTGGGTATCCAAACCCCCCTGCACTGTCTCTATCCGTCTCTATCAGCATGTCTGCGTATTGTCACCATATTTAACAGACTTCCCAGCATGCATTATTTGACATTTGAGACTCTCCTGAGAACCTTCTTTTTTATAGTTTGAATGAAACATATGCTGCATTCATAAAGTCAGACCTCCAAAAAAGTAAACAAGTCGGAGAACCAAGATGGATGCCACCAGTAAAGCCGTTGTTGCGCTAGCCGGGTTAGCCATTGTTAGCAATACTTGTTGATAACAATGCATTTTGCACATACAAACACTGTTGCATCATGTCCTCAGATGGAACTTGGACTGTCCTGTGTGTCTGACTGATTTAATGAGACACAAAGGAGGAGCTAATAAACATAATTACATGGCTTTGTTAAATAAATAAATGGTCAATCACCACCTTCTAAGGTCTGTTATTTCTTTATATCAGACTGCTGCTATGAAGAGCAGGCCATGGCTATGGATGCAGTTATAATCGTAGACTTTGGAGGAGCAATAAGATGTTTTTTAAATGAAATAGAATGAAATGAAAATTCTGACCGGCAAACTCAGATATTCTGACTTCAAATGGAATACACCAGTAGATAAAAAACCTTTGTGTCTCTAACTTTAAGATAAGTTAACATCTTAAGCTTATTTAAAGTTTTCTCAGCTACAACTGAATCTATATATAATTTGAGAAGGAAAGTTGAATTGATTTGAATCATTACACAATTACCTCAATTTAAAATTTCAAGGCAGCCTGGACACTAGTGTTAAAACATGTAGCTGCTGTAGATTTTCATCTTTTTACAGTGAAGACGGAGGTCACTTACCGAGCAGCTAACAGCCAATCTTTGTCTTGTTTCAGGACATTTGAGGACACTAAACTGAAAGAATGAAATTTACCGAAAATCATATGACAGACTCCAAATATCACAGAGTTACAAAAGTTCAAGGTGTTCACCTCTGACCAGTCCAGGACTGATGTTGGAGACAGACAGTGAAGACAACAATGGTCTATCTTCATCAAATTACTCTGGAGGGGTGGAGAAAATGTGTGGCTATAAAGTCATCTGTGTTGAAAACGGACAAAACAGTGTCTCTCTTTCCTGTCGAGAGTTCAGCAGTCCACATCTCATTCATCGTGATTATGAGTAGTAGGCTGTCAGGTGGAGTTATTCCCACTGGCTGGAGAACAATGGGTTGTTATGGCTGGCACAGTGTGAGGTAGCTTACACGCTCGGGACTGATGGGATCACTAGACTATAACCCACTTAGGATGTTAAAACACTCTTTAGTTGTCTTGGAGTTGTGCCTGCAAGGGTAAGAAATACAAGACTGGAGTGTTCAGATTCAAAATGTGCTTCGTTGCCCAAAGCATGTTCAGTCAAGTGGGCAGCGTGTCTCTTAGGGAAAAGAAACAGCTTTTGTACACATAAATAAACTAAGAAACATGAAGAAAACTAGGATTGTGACTGCATACAGGAGCATTTGTTCAGTACATAGTGTAATTGGACTGTTTTAAATGTAATTCATAATAGACAAAGTGTTTAGTTCCTTTACTTAAGTAAAAGTACCAATACCAAAATGTAAAAAAAAAAAAAGCCATTTAATCTTGAGATTAAATGAGTAAAATAATCAAGTTCCTCTAAGAACATTAAAGGAAAGACTCAATACAAGAGACTTTTATGCATCTCTTCCTTCTTTCTTTCCCAAAGGAAAAATGACAGCTTCTTTGCTGAGCCATCATGAGCAGGCTAACTAGGCTAGGTTTAGGTGTTTTAGTTAGCTGCCAAACCATATTATGGTTGGCTAGCTGGCAAACAATATAACTTTCTGTTAACTTTTAGCTAGCTATAACTTAAATTTATTTTGTATTTATTTTAATTTGGGTAAGATAGTTCATCAAACTCTGATTAAATTCAGTTTACATTGCTAAACTTGGATTTACTAAACTAAGTTTAGAGTTTTGTGTAATTTTAAATCCAGATTTACTCATTTTAGACTCTGGTTAGAAAGAAATTAATGTTTGGTCATCTTCAAGTATCATAAATGAAAGAATGTAAGTAAGTAATTTAGCAGAACATGGGCCTATGACGATTCTGTGGCATTATTAGATTGTTAGTGCATCAAGGTGTAAGCAGCATTTTACTGTTGTAGCTGCTTAAGGTGGATGTTGAATGTTAAATCACTCAGGTAAGATGTGTGCTAATTATCAAGATATCATCAACCATAAAACAGTTTCATGATCTTAACAAAATTAATTACAATTTTATTATGAATATTAACATTATCACAAGCTAAAACAGTAAAACATTAATGTCATTTTAAGAAATCATATATTGCGTTCTTGCGATCCACAGCAGATTTGCATTGTTTAAAGGCAAAATATGGACCATCATCAACAACAACTACAACAAAAAATGTGTAGTTTAAACATAATCACTCTGATTTATCACTTATGATAAATGTGAGGTGGCTGTATCAGCAGAGACTCTGCCTTCTACCTGTATTTCCTTATTTTCTCATTATTTTGCTGAACTCAGGTTGTATTACCAACCCAAAATATTCAGTATTTGACATCCTGGCAATGAGACTCAATGATCAACAATCTAATAACTTGGACAAATCCTATTGATTCTACCTTTAAGTTTAAGTTTAAGTTTATAATAGTAACCTGAAAGAATTAACAAACGTATATATTTAAAACATATTATTTCCATATCATGAAGTGAAGTGTGAAAACAAATGGAAAAACAATTATGAGCAGTGCTGTTCTCAGCTTCTGCTGAACTCTACAAACCAGACATATAATATCTGTAACTGAAAAAAAGACTAATTACAGTGTCTGAGTCTGCTACCTTGACTTTTATATCAACTCTATCAACAAAACTTTTACCTACCACTTGAAAAAGGCTGTAATTCCTACAAAAATTCTTTATCATTCAGAACCGGTACTCTGAACAGAAATGACATGCAAAAGCAAAAACTGAACCTAAACACAACCCCAATCAAGCTATCATTGCATGTCTAGATAGGTTTTTTTTATGGAGTGTCTATTTGCACCTGAGTGAGAATAGGCACACAACAGCTTTTCGGCTATCAACTCCTCTTGGTTAGGATTAGGGAATAATACTTCTTGGTTAGGCTAGATTTATGCAGCAATACTACTTGGTTAGATCTAGAAAACAAAACTACTTGGTTAGATCTAGGGATTCATAGCAAAGGTTGTCTCAGGCAACTGGACTTGGTAGAGTTCTTGAAGATGTTTCATCTCTCATCCAAGAAGCTTCCTCTGACTGACTGGTCAGAACAGACAGTCAGTCAAAACTGAAGAAGCTGAAGAAGTCCAGTTGCTTAAGACAACCATGATCTGCCATGACCTGGATGACTGAGAATCTTCACAGACATGTTAGATTTAGGGAACAAAACTGCTTGGTTTGGTTAAGGCAACAAGGCAACTTGGTTAGATTTTAAAAAAAACCCCAAAATACTTGGTTAGGTTTAGCCAATTAAAACTCGTTGATTAGGTTTAGGCATCAAAACTTCTAGGTTTCGTTCAGGGAACAAAAGTACTTGGTTGGGTTTAGGCAATCAATCTTCTTGGTTAAGTTTAGGGAATAGAACTTCTTGGTTAGCTTAGATTCAGACAATAAAACTACTCTGTTAGGGTAGATTAAGAAAACAAACTACTTTGGAAAGTTTAAGAAACAAAACTACTTACATATGTTTAGACATCAAAACTAGTTGATTAGGTTTAGGCAACAAAACCTTTTAATATGGTTCACAAAACAAAAATACTTGGTCAAGTTTAGGAAACAAAACTACTTGTTAGGATTTAGGAAACAAAACTTAGGGAAATATCATGGTTTATCTTGTAAATAGCCAAAATGGCTGTTTACACCTCAGATACAAATGGCATGGTTTCCTATGGACACCTGGGGGCTTGTTTCAGTTATGCTATACACCTTGAGAGGAAATAATCTGCCCTGGGTGATAATCACATTGTTTTTTAACACATCCAAGGGGATAAATAAAGGTAACAGGAGCAGATTACTCACCTTCTGGACGACCCATATGAACAATTCAAAGACCCCAGAGAATAATTGGCTATTTAATTGAGAGACTTGTCTGTCTGCAATCAAAGGGGAACAATTGTGCACAGTGGGACTCATGTCAAGCAGAGAGGATGAGGCAGAGAACCTATAATATCTTTCTTAGAAACAAGACTTCATTGCATCTCAGAAATACTGGATCTTTGCTTACTGACAACAGTTTGTATTTGCAGTTTTAGAGATTGTGTTCAGAGTAAACAGACATGTTTGCACTGAAATGTAACAGCCTGTTGATTCATTTGTCTGTTTCAGCTCAAGATATGTCTACTGATCACACCAGTCTTTGCTTTTTGGTTGCAAAGGATTTACTGAGACTCGATTTGCTTTTCCCATGTCTGAAAAAGTGTATCAGCTTCCTCATTTTCATTTTGACCGATAGTAACCCCTGATAGAGCTGCAGCGGTGAATATTCAAGTTTTCTTTGTAGGAATAAATTAAGCTGCAACATGTCTCTATTAACGTCGTGAAATCATACATCTACGTGCTGCATAAATAAAAAACAAAGGAACAAAGCAAAAACACAGACATGTCGACATGATGCGGGTGCTACCAGGCAGGAGGAGAGGAGGAAGAGGAAGAGGATGGAAGGTTTGTCCGATAGTAACCCCAGCACGGAGAATGAAGGAGGAGGGGAGGTTTGTCCGATAGTAACCCTAGCACAGAGTTTGGTGGAGGAAAGCAGGATAGGAGGGGGATGGTGTACGTACTGCCTATATTTATCTCTGCACTGCAAAAAATGTGTCACATCTGGCTCGTATACTGAATAAAAGGCAGATTGTCCTCAAAATGCGTCTGTTTTCAACTAACCATCACATCAGCCTCTCAGACGAAACCATATGCGGAAAGAATCGATCGTGATAAAAGTTTTAAGATTTTAATTGATGCATAAACGATGGGAAACAGTCTTCAGAGATGCCATGATACTGAGACTTTAAACAAAACAGAAAAACGCCTTCCGCTGCAGGAGTAGTAGGTTAGATAAACACTGGTGCGCGTCTCTGCTCCTGCTTGCAACGTCGGCACTTGTGGGGCCTTCAGGTGCTGTCGGAAAAATTGCGTAAATTGCAAATAGACGGCCATTGATCATGAAAACGGTAAATTAAATCTGGAAAAAGTGATCCGGTTGTACTGATCTTAAGCAACCCTTAAATAGCCAAGCAAAGAGTTTGTAAAATGAATAAATTGCTATTTTTTGCCATGACTTTTAAAGCAGGGACCACCGAGGGTCTACAGGGCTTAGCAAACTGGAGGGAAGGAAAGGAAAAATTCTAACAACAACAACAATAACATATTGGTGCTGTTGATAGAAACTTTGCATGTCCAAACCTCTGTTTTAAAATTAATTGGATGCTGCTTAGTCAAAGTTAGAATAATATAAAACAAATAGCAGAAAAAACAATGACAAAATATGAAGATACAAAGTTGGCAGCTGAAAGTGACAAGATAATATAAGGCTATATGATAATATCTAAAGAAGCTCTTTTTTTTATTGGTATGTGTACTATTATAAAATTATATTTTAAATGTATCTTATAATATTATTATCACTGCTTTAATGGGAGTTGAAGAATTTTTTAATTTCCTATTTTGGAATAGTTTGGGAGTCCCTCTAAATGTATCTATGCTAAAATGACAAAATTTCATCATTCAGGTTTTTTTTTTTTTCCTAATGTGACCTTTATTTTCTATTTTACACTCCTTTGGGGTATAAATGTACCATTTTCCACTTTTTAAAAAAGCGTTAACATAACTTTTTGGGAGGCATTTTTTCAAACAATCATTTAGCTACTTTCTTTCATGCTTTACAATATATATAAATAAAAATGTGAAAAACAGTGAACAACAGTTATTCCTTAGTATTTTGAACACTGGGAAGAAGTCTAATATTTGTATAAACAATGATCTTAACATTTATTAAAAGCAGTACATAAGTACATAGTAATATAAGTATATCTGTGAGTGGTTATCCTTGTTATATATCCCTATCTGTCATCAAAATCCATCTAGCACTTTGATACAAATGATGTATTTGTATTTCCCACCCCTTCAGTGTTTCTCATGATATACTGTAAAGTCCCAACTCCCCAGCCCCCCCCCCCCCCCCCCCCCCCACACACACACACACACACACTCACACACACAACCTGTGAAGTTACTGTGTCCCCTAGGGCACGGAAACAATTTAATAGCATCATAAAACTATAATGTTGTACTTGACCCAGCACACAGGCTTCTTGTATTTTAATTGTGTGCAATTTTCTTTTGACCAATGATGATCACTTTTTGACTCTTGATTGTTTGGCAGTTCAGCACACTGACTCTCTCAAGAAATTACATGTTTATAGGTCAACCACTGAATGGCTTTCTAGGCACATTCTATTCTGATTCATTACCCAATTTCCCCTGGGGGATCAGTCAAGTATTTTTGATTCTATTCTTGTGGTTTCACAAGCAAGTTCACCAACATATCACACTACAGTGACTACCTTTGTTTGACTTTTTGTGTAATAAACTCAACAAAAAATGCGTTGCCACGTGTCATTTTTAAAATAATTTCAAAAATAAATCAAAAATCAAATTCTCTTGCAGTTCGTACCCTGACAACGTGGGTGTACGAGCTTTGGAAGGAGGCCGTGAATGCATCGTGGTTTGACCGCTGGTTACCTCGTACCGCAGCCGTCAGAGAAGTGGGTGAAAGGGGAATGATGTCACTGACTGGCTGAGGACGGCTGAGGAGAACAATAAAAAGGCTCCGGAGCTACTGCAAGTGTTACTGGGCAGAAATAAAGCAGGAAGGAGCTGATTGTTTTATTTTATTGCCAGAGGAATGTTTCATGTCTGTGAACAGCTCAAGAATTACTGAATGTTTACCTCATGCATTCCTTCAGTGTAGTTAAATTAAAGGGTGCATTGTATCACATAGTTTTAAAGTGACAGTGTGTTTGAATCTCAAATAACAACACCATTAAAACGCTGACATGTTTACTGTGGTAATCCGCTCAGACTCTATAATTTAATGGATTTGTTTGTTTTAATTCTTTTTCTAGTGGTATCACATTTATGTTTAATATTTAATACCTTTAGACCACACATTGTTTTATTTTATTTAATTTTTAACAAAATTACATTTTTGTATATTTAGAACATTTATCTCCTGATTAATTAAGTAATTCATTCTTCCTTTCTTTCCTTCTTTCTGTCTTTTCATCCTGTTCTAGTCTGAATATAATTCATTATAAATACATATCTTGTATATGTCTGTATTTTATTTCTATTAAAAAAACAACTAACATTTCTTTCTTTCTTTCTATCTGTCTGTCTGTCTTTTTGATTTGTTTAGCCATCATATTTTAATCTGAAATTAATTCCTTGTATATATATATTGCATTTGTGTGTATTTATTTATTGTTTTGTTAGTTTTTATCCCAGTCTACTCTCATGATTACAAATGGCCTTTATACTTTGATAAATGTGTCCACAGTATATTTATAAATCATTCTAGACTAAATAATGTGACTCTTGTTACGGATCAGGGACAATGGGGAAGCTGTTTGAATGATTGGCAGCAAGATTTCCAAGAAGGGTTAGCAATAGATTTCTGGAAAAGATGGATTGCATGACTCTTTGTGCTGAGGCTGAAACCTGCGTTTCCCAGTTTAAGAAATAAATCAGCTTTGACACGGCAAGAAATCCTCACAGCTCTGTGGTCTCATTTCTATCTCAACAAAGGATCGTTGCTTTGCATGCATGACCCCATTTTCAGAGCGCCGTGGAAGAAAATATCTGGCCTCTATGCTGTTTGTGTTTCTCTTTTTTAATTTTCAAGGAAGAAGTCATCAGATAAGAAGTGACCTTCAAGGCACAACATACAGTCTAATCAGATCGACACAGAGCAATCGATTGTAATCACAGCTGCTGTTTGCAGCATTCTTGTCACATGATATAAGATGTGTTTGTTGTTCATTTGTGTGTCTGTCTTCATTCATGCATGTGGACTATCGGCTATGATATGAACAACAATTTCCTATTAATGTCCACCTCTCATCAATTAGAGACAGACTTATTATAAATGATAAAGTGTTTGCCCTATATACATACTGTACATACTGTACATAGTGTGTTTGTGCACGCACCACTTGTGTGACCAATCATATTGAATAATGATTTCCCATGTAGCTCTTACTTATGCACAGTCGGTGAATGAGGCCAGTGTTAACAGCGCTGGTTTCAGATCAGTATTTCTCTGTTCATTGTTTGCAAAGAATTCCAAACCTAATTTCTTCACTATGTACTTTTCCGTTTTCTGTTTCTAAATGGCGCTTTTTGTAGATTTGAATATATCAGCAGTTGTTAGAGGCATCACAAACAACTCCCCACAAAATTACACATGATTCATTATCAGTTTATTTTTGTACACATAACAATTATGTGAACAAATGCTCTCTGTTGTGAGTATTTAATATTTCATTTGTTTACTCTTTGTCAGAGAGGTGTTATATCACTGCAAAGGTCATTTCAGGTCTTGAACATGAAATTTGATTCCTCATCTTGCTTTCTTTTGGTTTAAAGTGGTGTCGTATTGATTACGGTGAGCTGCGTTACTAATTTTGCCCCTTTTACTACAAAAATGAGGGCTACTTTGACTGTTGTTTTTGGTGTCATTGGGCAAAAATTCCATAATAAACTTTAAAGGCAAGCATTTTATTGATTTATACAAAATAATTCATCTCAGTCAGCACCCACGACCCACCTGATGTCTGTGGTGGTGTCTGTGTCCGGAATTAAACTCGAATTTGTTTAAGAATTTGAACATCATCCCATCTGTCTAACTTTAGGGAATAAATATCTGTGACTTTAACGACAACATTGAAACAGACAAAGACTATGAAATATGAGTCACATGTCTCCATTGTGCTTGTAAACCTGTGCTGACCTCCTGTGAGCATTTCTGAAAAACACTGTTCGTGGACTGACTGCTGACCTCTGCTATGATATCCAGGATTTTCCTCCCCTGCATGCATTCTTCACTCCGTGGGTGACACTGAAGATAAACAGCAGATCACATTTCCCAGGCCTCCGCGCGTAAAACAATCTCGCTCGGCATGTCTTCGGGGAAAACATCCACATTTTTTTTTTTCTAGACACATTGAATTTTTCAGTAAATTAAATAAATACGTCACTGTTCGTTACACTTGTTTTTTTGTTGTGGCATGATGTTGTGCAGTGATGGACTCGTTGACTCGTTGTCTGAAGCGCAGGGGCAAAATTATGAAAAAAGGGCACCAGTGGTGAAGCAACAGTTCCCATCCCCGGTTTAGACTGAAATTGTTTAATTATGTTTTGTCCACAGGAAGGGCACCCTAGGGGACACATTGTCATGTTTTTTTGTCCACAGGAGGGACACCATAGCAGGCATTTTGTCATATTTTGTCCACTGGAAAGGCGCCCTAGGGGGAACATCATCATGTGTCATTCCCTGTCCCTTTGACCCACCAGCCCCCAAAGCACTCAATGTTCACACGTGACACGTTAACTGTTGAGTGGAAGTTCATTGTGACCTCTGAACGCTCTTCAAAGACATATTGATGTGTTGTGGGCAGAAATGTGTTTCAGATTTCTGTGGACACAGTGAAATACATCAACGCTCCCCTCCTCAAACACACACTCACACGTTGCTGTCTCTCGCCTGCATCTGGCAGCAGGTATGACTCATGGGCGCGTGTGTGTGCGCAAACATTTGACTGTGTGTGTTTGCATTTCATGGTCCTTTAGAGAGTCTCCGAGGTGTTGACTGCAGGATGTGTTGACACCAGCAAACATCCTCCTTCCCTCAACAATATGTGTCAAAGAGCAAAGTCTGTGGGAAAGTCATGTGGTTTGGGTTAATACTAAATTACTGGGCCAAGTGAGCTTTAACAGTTAACATTTGTCTTAAAGGGACAGAAATGTTGATTTCATTATCTACAGTTGTGTTTCTGTATTTTCTAAGAAAAAGTCTGGACACAGAAGATGAGCCTTATAAACATGCATAACAGTGGGTCATTTAAAGGGACAGTTCACCTCAAAAATACATATTTTACCTCTGGTCTGTAGTGCTATTTATCCAACTAGATTGTTTTGGTGTGAGTTGCCGTAAAAACGTCTGCCTTCTCTCCAGTATAATGGGACTAAATGGCACTCGGCTTGTGACGCTCAAAGCACCGAAAAATACATTTGAAAAACTCAAAACCTGTGTCTCTTTTCAAAAGTTTTGACTGGCTGCTGGTCAAGAACTACTTTCTTACAATTAGAGAGAAAGTGTTATTTTCTAAAGTAGTTCCAGTAGATTCTATTGTAGAAAGAAAATAGTTATCCATGAAACTGCTCACAACAGACACACCGGTTTTGAATTTTCAAATGTCTTTTTTTTTTTTTTTGAGCACCACAAGTGCAAGTTATTTGCATTATATTGGAGAGAAGGAAGACAACTCCACCGCTGATATCTCCAGAACTCTGCAACTCACACCAAAAATATATGGATAATATGGATTATAAATAGACCTACAGGTCAAAATTTTTCAGGTTGAACTGTCCCTTTAAAGGAAGTGAAATGTTAATTTCATTATCTACAGTTGTGCCTCTAAGTCTGAACTCAGATGAGCCTTTGAAATAAGTTTATGGTATAAATATTAAACATGTATAATAGGGGTGGATTCATTTAAACACTAATAGACCATTCTACCAGCATTTTGTCAGAAAAAGCTCAGGTAGAACTAATATCATTAGCGAATGCTCTGTTACATTTGTGCCCCAATGAAGCACTGAGTCATCATGTATAATAGCAGAGCCCTGAAAGTCATATTAATTACCTGAACTTTTCCTGCTATGAAAAGTCAAGATTACCTGCAGTGTAAAAGGATGTTAATCCCTGCTGGGATTACTGGGTCACCGTGTGATACAGCAAAGAAATTTCATAAGAAAAGAAGGTTTTATTAAGAAAGAATAAGAACACACCAATGTTATTAAAGTGAACTAATACCTCGGGATGCACGAAACTGGGGATTTTTTTCAGATGATGCCACTGACCTATAATTACCTGCCTCTCATGACAGATAATTCCAGATCATTTGTATGTTAACATAAGTTCAATGAACCCGTAGTTTAAACACACCCAACGGTAAATATGACTCAGATGCTATGAACAAAGATGGATGATGTAATAATCATCACTATTACAACAAACACTAAGAACAGTTCTGACCCTTCAAATGTTCATTTAGTTTTTCATCAAAAAGCTTCTAAATGCTTTGACATAACATATAAAATCAGATATTATTATTGTTGATGTGTATCACTAATGTATGTCAATATAATATAGTTGTCATAGACCAATATCAGCCCCAAACTTTTTTGTACATCCCACCTAAAACCTAAGACTAGGTGTGAAAAACATAACAATAATAATAATAATAATAATAATAATAATAATAATAATAATAATAATAATAATAATAATAATAATAATAACAGTCTTTAGAAGAAAAAAAGCAAAGAAACCCTATAACTTAAATGAAACAGTATTGTGTTATTTTGGTCAAATTTGTCAACACTATCCTGAAGAGGTATTGGTGCATTTGTTAACTGAGACTGCCACATTGATGTGACTTTGAGTTAGTTTCCTTCACAAAGTGTTGTGTTTGTATTGTAATATAATAAGCATTACACTGAACTTCTTACATCTTGAACCAGACAAATGTCTCCCTTATTATAATATATATATATATTAAAAAAAAAAAAACAAAACCAATACTGAAACGATTAAAAACAAATCTTAACATTTTAAACAATAAAAACTAAAGTGAAATGCTCAAACACACTGTGGAAACTGACTGATACTTAACAGAATTGGCGGCCCCCCTGCAGTAGCTCTGAGGCCTTCTTAGGGGTCGCAGACCCTCTGTTGAAAACTCATGGTTTATAGGATATTTTTATGTCAGATTGGAAAAGGTTGTTTTAAATGTCCAGACCAGGAAACAAAATGAAAAATGTCCAAATTACCAGCCAACAACCCACAGCTCCTCACTGACCAGCAGTGAAGGAGTTTGTCTGTACTGGTCAGGTGACTGCGACGTCAGCTGATGTTAACAAAACATCCTAACATTCTCAACAAAATCCTTCCCCCGATTTAAAAGGCTTTCAAAAGAAACATGTTTGTGTACAAGTGTGCACCAGAGCTTAGACTTTGATTGTGTTGTGTCAAATATGTGTGATTCATGCATTTATCAATGGATAGAATAACCTTGTATACCCTGTGTTTATTACAAAACAAGCTTATCACATGTGTGATAGAGTTCTGTGAAAAACCCATTTAACAGATTAATTCATATAAATATTCTGAGGACGCGTGTCAGTGCTGCATATAATGCAGAATTTAGCGTAGGTTAAAGTTGTTTTTTGAATGTAATGTGTTGCATAATGTGTTCTGTGCTGTCAGTGGGCGACCATCATGAACTTATGTGCGTGCTGTGTGTGTGTGTGTGTGTGTGTGTGCAGCATCTGTTGGTGTTTGTATCTGAGTGCGTTTAAGGTTCAGGGTGTTTACATCAACTCACATCTTTGTGTCAGACTATGAGTTGGTGTTTGAGTGCTTTATGTGTGTTTTTTTTATCCTTGTTCTGTATACGGTTGTGTTGAGAGGTCAAGTAAACATGTTTTTTTTTTAATATCCCGGTTATTCTCTCTGATAGGTTCTCACTCAACTGTTTAAACACACAGAAAATCACTCTTCATGTTCTGCCTTCATTTCGTCTCCAACTTTATCTGTCATTTCATCTGTTGCTGAGGGGTGCACTTCTTTTTTAGAAATCACGTGGAAGTCAAATGGCGTGAGCACAGAAACGTACTAGGGCCAGACCTGAAGTTCAGCTTTCAGTATTAATGCCAGGCAACATAAATCAGAGGAAGATATTTTTTTGTGTGTATTTTGAGAATGAAGTTGAAGCACCATTTCTTTAGTCTTGACATTTCAAATGTTTATGCATTACTAAAGATTATGTTTTGAGAATAAAGTTGAAATGTTGAAAATAAAGTCAGACTTTTAGTATCAGTGCCAAGCGTAACTTTTTCCCCATTATGACAATAAAGTCAAGAGTTAAAATGCCATTTCTTTATTCTTGACATTTCAACTTTATTCTCGACTTTTTCATAACATTTCAACTTTATTCTCATCATGCAAACAAAAAAACAAAAAACAAATAAATAATAAAATAAATATGACAATGCACTGATACTAAAAGTTTGTTTGTTTGTCAGGAGTTCATTCTCAGCAGTTCAACTTTATTATCATAATACAATAAATAAAATACAAATAAAGAAATTTCAGGCACTAATATTGAGAGTTTATTTTTGACATTTCAACCTAATTCTCACCATTTAGACTTTGATATAATAATGCAATAAATAAATAAATATTTGCCAGGCACTAATATTGAATGTTTAACTTTATAATTCACATTATGATATTATACTATTATATTTTTACTTTTAGTCTTCATTCTTGAAATGCATAAAAAACACTGATAAAATCTTCCTCCTCTCATTTTTTCACTTATGCCTGGCCCCTAATAATCCTCTGTACATGTCCATGGACATTCTGCTGATGAAATTCACTGTTGTTAAATGTCACTCATGCTAAACTACCCAATTCCTCTTCTCTTGATTGCAAACTAATGTAACTTAACTTACTTTACTTGCTGACCATTGCAGGATATCAAAGACAAAAGCAAAAACATGTAAAATGTAAAAAACAGAACAATGATATGGGTTAAATTGCTGCTAGTGACAAGCCAAACAGATAATTATTTATATTCAAATGTGACTGATTTGCATTTTAAATATGTTTATACATACAAATAACTGCATCATCAACCCCCAGGTTGTATTTCGGTCATGTGAGCGTCCTCTCTAGTCTGTCTAACATTTACTCTGTGTTTGTGTGTGAGTCGGTGTGTGTGTGTGTGTGTGTGTGTGTGTGTCAGTATGCTGACTGGCCATCTGCTGCCCTCTGTTCTATATAATGAACCATTCATTTCAAACAGCTGGCGGCCACACTGACCTCTGTCTGTTCTCTCTGTGTCTGTCTGCTGCTCCTCTCTCAGTCTGATTATTCAGGTCTCTCTCTCCTCATGGGGATCCCTAAAATATCCCAGAATCTAAGGAAGTGTTCTCCGGACTTGGAAAGTCCGGAGCTTTGGCAGATTCTTTGGGGATTTCAGAGAATACAGCGGTCACACAGGTTTTCCATCCCACTGTACGGGACATTAAAACCCTTCTACCACATTAGTGAATCAGTAACATTAATTATGATAACAGGCTAAGCTGTTGAGAAGTTACATTAAACCAAAGTGAAATATGTCAGGGACGACTTTTTGCAACATCAGCGGCGTTCTTAAAGCAGGAATGAGAGGAGGAAACGCACGATGCAACAGAAAACAACATGTAACCAATCCAAACACCAAACAAAACCATTGTGATAGTGGGAGAGATCAACAGACTGACAGCCAGCAGGTGAACCAAAAGTCCCTGTGAGGAGAGACTGGGGGAGGCGTTACATTCTGTGTCAGCAGACAAGACCTTACTGAAAGCCTACAAGTAATATTGTTAAACAGTTTCAAATTGAAGCTGCACACTGTCCTCGCTGTGCTTTGTGCTACTTCTCCAGACTCCAGCCCCCCACGACCCCTCGGGAATAAGCGATACAGAAAATGGAGAGATGGATGAACTTCACAGTAAATTGATTTTTACAAAACTCAGTTTAAGGGCTTGTATCAAAAGTAAAAGGTCATGAACTGACCACATCCAGCAACAGAACAAGTCATGACATGTTTCTGCTCTCACTCACAGTCAAACTGACACCAAAGCATTTGTTCACAGACTCCGGGAGAGATAATACTTAACAAAATACATGAAAGTAACAATTTGCATGGTTTAATTTTAGATTTTATCCAAATGAGCAATACTGTTTTGCACTAGCTTTCTAACTTAACAAACGAGCTTGCACCGGTTCAAGAGGAGTTCTACTGAAGTCTGAAATACAAGATATCAAATTAGAGTTTTCAAGTTTTCAAAAGTAGTCTCCACAGAAGATGTCATTTGTAGTCCGTACCTGAATTTGACGATGTAACTTCTATTTATGTTGATCTTTATCAACAAATAAAAAGAATAAAGAAATATTTCACTTTTAGAGAACTTAACAGTGCCATCACTCAGCTTCCCTATATATGAACTGACAAAAGTGATTGTCCTCAGCCAGTGCATCAAGACTTTTCCTCACAAGAGAAGAATATACATACAAAAGTTAGTTAGAGTTAGTCAGACTTAATCATATTTACTACATTAATTCAGTGAATATAAATTATTGGTATTTAATACTTAATTTAATTAAGTGTCATGTAGTTAGATGCTGACCTTTTTGACAATGGTTAAACTCAATTTCTTGCCTGTTTCTGCTACATTGTACATATTTTTTTTAGCATACAGTCACAATACATTTCACTGAGTTTACTCGACAAGAAGTTCACTAAACTTTGAAAAAGTGGTTGGAAAATGTTGCCTCGGTTTTTTTGAGTTGCGTCTAAGCAACGTTTTTCAGAGTGCATGTTCATCAGTGTCACTAAACTTAAGGTTATTAAACATGTTCTCTCAACTGCAACTGAATTAATAATAATAGTAAAAAGTTGATTTTTACTAGAAAAGTTTGTTTTGAATCATTACAAAATTAGTCCTGAACCTGTCCTTTCAAATTCAGACAACTTAAAATTTTACAGTGGCCTGGAAGCTAACGTTTTAAAGTTAAAATATATCTCTTTAAAGTGTGTATTTCTTCAGACAGAACAGACAGACTTTAAAAGAACTGAAATTGTCATTTGAAAGTTGACCTGATTAAAAAACCAGGAGAGAATATTTAAGTCTCTGTCTCTCCATGTTTACCTCAGGTCATTTGTCTCTGTTACTGTCTGTTTGTTTCTCTGTATTTATGTCTCTTTCTTCCTCCTGTTCTTTGCATCTGTCTCTTCCATAGTTATTCTGTGCCTGCCAGTTGACTTCCAGCCATTTTAGGAATATCTGGTCTGTGTTTGGAGGGAGGTTATGCTTTTTTTGTTGTGTTTCTCCAGTCATACTCTCTCTCTCTCCCTCTCTCTCTGCCCCTGTGTTTTTTCCTGCCTCTCTCGCCCCACCATCTGGAATAGTTGTCCCATATTTTTCTTTCTCTCATTCTGCTGCCGTGGTTGTTTTCTCTTGTCAGGGCCTCTGCCTGACTTTGCTGATAAAGCAACATTTTATATCCTATGCAAGTTATTCACACATGTACACACACGCACACACACTCATACACACAGGACACCCACGTCATGCTCAGAGATCACTCTGAGCATTCAGGAAATCTAAGTGATGAAATAGATTTTCCTAACATGTGATAGTTGCATCTCTGAAGTGTCTTCTGTGGTCAGTGAGACACGCTGATAGAGACAGCTGTCAGCAGAGTCTCACTGACCGAATATATAATATATTTACTGCACTAAATCATAAAAACTATGACATGTCATCAGAGATTAGGGAAACATGCTAAGTTGAAATACTGTGTGGATCTGGGGGTGAATGGGGGCGGGGTTTGGAGGGTATGTAAAAGTGTGCATTTAGTTTGCCAATTTTTAAAATTATTTTTCATGTCACATTGGCAATCTCTTCAGGAGCGCTTTTGTTTTGTTTTTTTCCCTTAAAGTAAAAAAAAAAAAGTTCCCATACTAAGACAATACCCTAATAAGAGCTAACAAGCCATAATTTGTATAGACAAAAACTAGAAATAATTCATTTTATTAACCAGTAAACACACACAACTTTACCCTAATCAGACATAACAAGCCAAAATAGACAAAAACTATAAATAATACTCTATTAATTATTGTTAAGATTGTTAATGGATCTTATTAGACAGTAATTAGGGACACATTACTAAAGAACTGTACTGCAAACTGAGGTGTGTTATTTCCTACAGTGAGATCCTTAATAGACCTGTTTAAAGGTTAACTAGTGTCAAATAAATTATTAGATAATAGATAGATAATAATAAATTATCTTATTAGTGGACTGTAGAGTAAGAGTGACCAAAAAAAAAAGAAAGAGAAAAAGTTCAGATACTGGTTTCTCCAACAACAACAGCAAGTTCTCCTCTGAAATGTGATATCACTTCTTTGTCCTTTCAAAACACAAAAACCACATGATGAAAACCACATGAAACAGTGGATCAAACAGGTGTACAGACGCTTAGCGGCTTAACTGTAAACTCTCCAGTCAGGCATGAGACAAAAAAGCAACAGGGGAATTTACCTGTACGAAATCTATCAAATGTGCAACATTGGTTGACCTTGTTGTAAACTTTAGGTTGACATTGCGAGAGGGTGGACAGGGTTCAGACCAGCAGATCTGCTGTTGCAACAGTAATTTGGATATTGTGAAACAAAGTTGAATGAATATGATTTATTTAGGGCAAATAAACAGGTAAAAGTTTGCTGATTCTATCCATCTAAACTTTATGTCACTAAATTTAATCCTTTAAATCATTTTTTAGCTGTTTCACCCCCAATTATTGTTAATGATTGATAAAAACTGTGAGGTGGGGAGCAAAACTTCTGAAAGGGGGACATGGCATCTCTAAAAAATCCAGATTTTTCATTAAAAAAGAAGAAATGTTAAATGTGTTTTTCATTGAGCACAGCAGTGTTAAACTGGTTTAAACAGAATCAGATCGTATGAGGCATGTGTGTGCCGTATGGTGACACGGTTGGGTTTTTACTCATTTTTGTACAGATTTGAATGAAGTGTTTCATTTTGCAAAAGATCTGAGGTGTTCTCCTACTTGTGTGTGTGGTTGGGTGAATTGTATGTAGTGTTTTGACAAAATGAGCCCTGTTTTCAAAATTGTGCTTAAGCAACTGTAAAAAAAAAAAAAAAAAACTTTAATAATGGTTAAATCGAACAAAATGTTAATGGAGTTTGGTGGGCAGCCACTGAACTCCAACTCCAGCTAAACAGCTGATCAACTTACAGTAGAGGACTCATTGTTGCTTGTCATTATCAAAGTATAATGTTGTACTTGTCTTGCACTCCTGCGGTGTTCCTGGAGCCTGTCTGAGCTTCAAGTCTGAGGAGGAAACAACTCACCTCAACCACAGATCGTATATTAAATAGGGATTCATCCTATTTAATACACTGTCTATGGCTGCAACTCGCTATTTGGACTGCAGTACTCAGTTTTGAACGCTAGAGTTTTACATGTTGCTCCTTTAACCTCAAAGGATTAATGCATCAAAAGTGTGAAAATGTCTCTGGATGCTGAAACTAAGGCACTGACCCTTCAACAGAAGAGGAAGCAGGTTGAACATCAATTTAAAGCATGAATTATGAAGTAATAACACACACACATATGCTAATGAATACAGCTTTGTCCTTGTGGGCATGGATTAATGTACACACACACACACACGCACGCACACACACACACACACACACACACACACACACACACACACACACACACACACACACACACACACAGGCACAGATTATTACAGCACAGCTCTGCTGTAGTTCCCAGAGGAGAACCCGTGGCTATTTTTGGCAGTGTGGAGGACTTAATACTCTGAGAGAGGGAGTTTATAGGAAAAGGGATTGAATAACATAGGCGATCCTCTCTAGACTGAAGGAGAAGCAGGATGATTGCAGTATGTTCATTGGCATGATGACATAGCAAGACAAATCAGAATTTTAAAGGGATAGTTCAACGTTTTGAGAAATATCCCCATTTGCTTTTTTTGCAAGGAGTTTAATGAGAAAATTGATACCTCCAGTCTGTTCCCACGTTTGTAGCTACAGCCAGCAGCTGATATACTTAAAGATTAGAAGTGTGAGGAAACAGTTAGCCCAGCTCTGTCAGCATGAAAGTCCTGAGTTTGAATCCTCCAGACAACTGTGGGGCTGGGGAGTTTGTGGCTGGAGTAGGGCCTTTCTGAGTTTGCATGTTCTCCTCGTGTCTGCTTGGGTTCTATCCAGGTACTTCAGCTTCCTCCCACAGTCCAAGGACATGCATTACTTAGGTTAACTGGTGACAATTGCCCATAGGTGTGAATGTGGGTGTGAGTGGTTGTATGTCTCTATGTGTCAGCCTTGCGATGAGCTGGCGACTTGTCCAGGGTGAACCCCGCTTGTTGCTCAACGTCAGCTGGGAGAGGCTCCAGTCCCCAATGACCCTTCAAGGATAAGCAGCTCTGGACAATGAATGAATGAATGAATGTGTTTCATAAGTATGAGGACATCCTCCTCCACAGAGTCTGACATGATCCCCACCATGTTTAGACAGTAACCCAAACCAAACACTGGGTTGAGGTTAGGGTTAGATACAGCTGTCTGCCCAAGTTTCATGGCCATTGTTGGTTTTTTGACATCAAGGGAAAGGGGAGGGTGCGGTGAGGTGTTGATGCTACTACATCCTCCACACTGGTCCCTTAAAGCTCACCAATTAACACAGTATGTATTTTATTTAATTCTACAAAAACCAAAAAGTAAAATGACAACATACAGACAAAAATGGTCAACAAAGGCTGAACTTGAAAACTAAATGTGTATTTTTGATAATGTCGCACTTTAGCTTTAAAGGTGCTATTGACAACATTGATAATATTTAGCCACTAGAGGTCATTCTACCCCTGCCCCCTTTCATTCCAAGAACCAAACATCATGCATTTTACAAAGAGATAAACAAAACGTTAATTTTGGACCAGCCAATCTTAAAAACAATCACAATCTAAAATGTTTTTAAAGGAAAAGTGATTCTCTAAAACCTCTGTAGATGTATTATTTTTATTTTTATTTGTTTGTACAAACTTTTAAAGGGACAGTTCACCCCAAGATCAAAAATGTATATATTTCCCCTGCCCTGTAGTGCTTTATATCCATCTATACTGTTTTGGTGTGAGTTGCAGAGTTTTGGAAATATCAGATGCAGAGGTTTCTGCCTATTGTCTAATATATTTTTAATTGATGGCACTAGAACTGTGGTACTCAAAGCAGCAGAAAATACACTGAAAAAAAAACTCAGCAACAGTGTCTCTTTCCAGAAATTATGACCTGGTTGCTCAAAATAATTCCCAGACCTTGTGTACTTTCTTTCTATTAGAAAGAAAATAGTTCTGATAGATTCTAAAGTAGTTCCCATAGATTATAATGCAGAAAAAAAAATGTAATTCTTACATGAAACTGGTTATACAAGGGCTGTGGATTATCTTGAGTTACAGGGTCATGATATTTGGGTTTGAATTTACTATTTGGTGCCTTGAGCACCACCAGCTGAGCCCCATGTGGTCCAATTATGTTGGAGAGAAAGCAGACATCTCTACAGCTGATATCTCCAAAATTTTGTAACTCACAGTGGATAAACAGCACTACACTACAGGCCAGGGGGGAAAATATGTATTTGTGATTTTGTGGTGAGCTGTCCCTTTAAGGTTGAATGAAAGAAATTAGACTTCATAACAGGACTCTGCTTATGAACATTTGTCCCATTCTGGAAGCAAATAAAACATTAAATATTTCAAAGTCCTCTTCATGATCATTATGGAGGCTGCGTCCAACTGTCAGAATCACAGGGTTCAGTTTTATTGTAGCCTCTGCTTTTGCAAAATAATATGTTTCAGCAACTTTTGCAATTCAGAAAGGTTTTCAATTCCAGCAGCAGCACACTGAACAGCTGGATCTATTATTGGACAGCGGCAGCATTGAGAAACAATCTATCTCGGAGATGAAAGAAAACTCTGGCGATGAGAGCTCTGCAAGGGCATTCACATGCACCCACGAACACACAAGTGTGTGAGTTTTCTGTCTGTGACCTTGAAGCCAACTCAAAAAAAAGCAGGAAGATGAAAAGAGGAGGAAGACAAACGACGAGGACAAAAATGAGCATGACAAAACGAGGAGAGAAAAGAGCAGAGGTGTACAGAATAGGTGAGCAGCGAGGGAGGAAAGAAGGGCGGCAGAGCGGCACAGCTGCCCCAGTAAAGAACAGATGAGCCTCTTTTTTCGTTTCCCCCTCATGCTGCTCTCGCCGCATCCACGTGAGAGAGGAGGGGTAGGAGGGGGGAGGCTGGGAGGAGGAACATGAAGGGGATCAGGAGTGATGAACACTGCTGCATGACAATCCTGCTCCATCCTTCAGCCAAAAATCCAGCTTCACCACTTCTTTGGTTAAATATTGAGTCGTAAAAATTCATTTTCTTAAAAGCAGATGAAAGAAATAGGCCACGGGGGAGGGGAGGGGAAGGTATGGAAATTCTTTACCACCATTTGACTATTTGAATTGTATGCAGCAAAACTTAGATAAGGCAAGAATAAATCAATATCATCATGAAATATAAAGAAAAATCATTTAAAGAAGATATATATGAGATGAATAAATATTTAGAGATCAGGTTTATACTGTAAACAGACACAGTAAAGAGGGCTGCAGATGTACACATGTGCACACGTGCTCGGATTCAGGGTTTTATTGAGAACCAGAGTAAGCTGGTTTGGTGATTTTCTTGTCTAATGAGTTGGAGATAGAGATAAATCTGTTATGTGAGGGTTTTGGCCAGGCGAATGGGGAAATCGACTAAAGTATTCCATCATGATTTAGTCAGCCATGTTTCAGTCTCGAAAAAAAAAGAAAAAACCCTGAAGGAATCATTCCTCCTCATGCTGTGTCCATCCAAATCATCACACCAAAAATGGATGTGGATGAAATTTAACATGTTATGTAGTCATGATGGAAGCTGGGACTGATTAACACACGTCATTATTTATTTCATTATGGTATGTTTTTGTAATGAATTCTTTCGTGACAAACTGGGGGCTCATCTGGGATTTGAACCACCATCTTTCTCTTTTTAGAAAGATGTCTTAATCAAAAAAAGGATGAAATGAAACAAAGAAAAGAGACGGCAAGAAAGACGTTGAAGACGTAATGAAGCAACAACTACTTAAACTACTTAAAAAGATGAGAAAGACATAACAAGATGAATAAGAGGGGGAGACTTGACTGCAGGGAAAAGATGAGGTTCAGTTAACTACTTCTTACTTTTATACTTTGAGTACATTTCAGAGGCTGTACTGAGTCTTTTTTTTACAGTATCTGTACTTCTACTTGAATAAGGAATGTGTGTATTTTTCACACCTCTGGAGATAAATATTTACAGTAAGCAGCAGTCTTACAATGACTCATATCCTCAGTAGTCACGCAAGCAAGTATTTTGTGGGAGTTAGCCTTTCGCTTCGAGGAAATTGTGGTCGATGTCTCATTTAGAAACTTTCTGAAATCAGCCTCAGAGAGGAGCAATGTCTCTGAAAAATCAAGACATCATCTCTTTAAGGCTCTGAGCCCGGACGGAAATCAGCAAGTGTTGGGAAACCACAGCTTCTCCACAAAGCTATTGTCAGCTGCTTCCCTCTGCATGTGTGTGTATGTGTCACCGAAAGAGGAAAGATGTTGATGCATCAAACTCATTTATACCTCCTGCCATCATCAGCAGCCAGTGTCTGTTTTATGAAACTTAACTGAAAAAACATCGGCTCTGTAACTTGTTCTTTCCCTGCAGTGCTAACAGCCTTGCTAAGTGCTGACCAAATAAATAGAGCTAAAAATAGAAGAATGGCCTTCAGTTGCTTCTCTGCATACAAGAAAAAACAGGTCAACAGCCTCATTTCAGAGCTCATTATCTTTGACTTTTAAATTATATGGAGTGTCTATTTGTACTCCGGCACAAATATGCACACAGCACTAGATATTCCTTATTTTAGCCATACATGGCGACAAATTCACTGTTGCTGAGAGGCTGCAGTGGATGAATGGGTTAATTGCAAGGCTTCCCCTCAGGTGAATGGGGTTTGAGTCCCAACCTTTGTGACTAAGATTTGACAGTAGTGTGAAATTATGTCTCAGTGGTAGCTGTTCTTTACAGTTTGGTTAGGTTTTGGCAACAGTACTACTTGGATAAGTTTGGTTAGGTGTCTCTGCAATGTGGGTGTAAATAGCCACGTTGCCTATTTACACCCCAAGCGCAAATAGCATTGTTGGCTGCAGACACCTGGGTGCTTGTCTCTGCCATGCCAGGCAATACAAAGTAAAAAAAAACTGTGGTCCCAATTGTTTTTTCCCCCTTTTTGGTGTTTTAGAACAGACAACTAAAACAACACTGTCCTTCAACCCCCCCACCCCCCTCAAAATCTCGCAAGGAGAAATCAAACACACACAAAAAAATTTTTAAATACATAAACAGCAACAACAAAAACTAATTAAATAAATGAAACACATTCATAGAAATAAAAACATAGGAAGGGAAGTAATAATAAAAGGAATGTTCAAAATCTGTGTAAAGGAAAAAGGGAGTTTTTCTTCTAAGCACAGTATACATGTTAAAACAGAGTTGCTTCAAATGTGAAAACACTGAGATCTATGTAGTACTGAACTGTGGATCTGAGGATTTGATTTGATTCATTTTGAACATTTATCAAAAATAATATATATATCTAGAAAAAACCTAAAACAAGCAAAAAATGAATGAATATCCTAATCTACCAATAATCAATCTATTACATGAATCCATTCTCCTCCCCTTCAAACAATCCCACAGTTAAACCACTCTACTTCTTTATACCTAATCAACATTACCCCGTATAATTAAAAAAAAACCTGAAGTGAGGAAACAACAACAACAAATGTGGCCTGGTGATGTGCCGGAGCCACGGACCCCCAACACTATGGAAGCCCAGTGAGCCGACACATGAATGACGCTGCCTCTCTGAAAAATGTTATGCTGTCACTAAAGGAGTAATAAAGGCTGTTTTTCTCCTCACTCGATGATGATCGTGATGATGAAGGTGATTCATGGTAACTATTATGCTGTTCTGTTGCACTTAATTGCATCAGCACACTAAGTATTTAAATTTACCTGCATATTTGAAATTTCCATTACAACTAATCAAGCATTGAAGTCTAAGCATTGATTTTTTTGAATCTGCCAGATCAACAATTTCTGATAAAAAGAAATGGCTTGAATTTTCTTGCTATAATCTGTTGTATGATTTCTTATAGAACTGTTCTCCTCTACTTCTCTTTTTCTGTCTGCACTGCCTGTTTTATGTGCGTCTTACTCCCAGAAATATCGTACTGGCAGCGTTTCCCATCATTGCTGTTTATGTATGAAGGCCACAGTGTCTTCGTCTAGTCTGGTCTGAGCCATTTCAGTCTCACAGGGACAATATGTCCTCCCTCTGTGAAGGACAACGTTCCAGTGCAAGTAATAAAAGTGTCCATGTGTTTTAGTGTGTGTTCGTCTGTGTGAGCAGCATTCTGTGTGTGTTTTTATTCGTGTGTGCCCAAGTATTTTGTATGTGTGAGTGTGTGTGAGGCTGTTACATAATGACGTTTTCCCAAAGTCACCATGAAGGTCTGCATCTGTGGAGTGACTCATCCTGTTCTCCTTGGATGGCAGCAGCAGAAAAGCTGGACTCTAACACCATCTAGTGGACTGGTTCTGGAAAAGCACCTCCATAAGTAAAATGCCCATCTTTGTTTTTTCCTTTATGTCATTTTACCTGATGTGTCATTTAGTTGATTTTAAAACCGTGGAATGCTCTGGCTATTCATTATTACCATTTAGATATAAGTATGTACAGACTTGTGGAGTTAGGGATTACATGTGGCAGGATTATGTAATCTGGACCCGAAAAAGATAAATAACACATAATCAGATTGGAAATGTTATGTTTCATACTGATGAATTTTGGCCCCAACAAAAGACTGTTGTGTTTGATGATGAGGAATTTTGGCTCCAACGACAAGTGGCTGGGTGTCGTGGTCAGCAACGATGAATTTTGGCTCCAACGACACGCCGCCTGGCATTGTGTTTAATGGCGATGAATTTTGCCTCTGACAACAGGCAGCCGGGTGACGTGGTCAACAACGAATTTTGGGTCAGACAACGAAGTTGTCAAAGTTCAGGGAACATTACAGAAATAATGTTCAGGGAATGTTTCAAAAAATTTTGCAAAATGTTGTAGTTTTTTCCATAACGTTCCCTCAACTTTATTCTTTACAGAACATTCCAAGAATGTTTTCTGATGACCCTCTTAAAATGTTCAGTGACAACATTGCTAGAACATTGTGCCCTGATCTTCTTGAAAACGTTTTTAGCAGAAAGTTTTTGTAAGTTCCCAAATGTTCTAGGATGAGGTTCCCTCAACTTTATTCTTTACAGAACATTCTAAAAATGTTCTGTGATGAATTTATTAAAATGATCAGTGACAACATTGGTAGAACTTTGTCCCTAACATTCCTGACAACGTTTTCAGCGGGAAGTTTTTTTTAATTTTTGGAATTATACTATTTCAGCGTTGGAAAACATGCTTTGAAAAAAGAAATCTATAAATGTTTTGTTACATTAAAACATTAAAACATTATGACAACAATCCTGTTATATCTTAAGAAAAAAAATTCTTGACTGATCACAGATCACTAGGAACACTGATAAACTATTAACTATTGGCATTTGGACTATTAACATCTAACAACTATTGATAACATCAATATTCAAAAGTCTTTCAACAGAATAACTTGTTTCCATTCATTTATTTAAAAAAACACTTTTTAACTTCCACCTTCAACAACAAACAACAACAAAAAACCCAACAAACCCTAACCCTAAGTCCCTGAACAAGTGCAGTTAGAGGAAACATGTTTTCAAACAACATGTTGTTTAGCCTTTTTATTGACGTATGGAGCAAGTTAGGACATCTTCAGTGGGAAAAAGTGAAACAATTTTATGTTCACTCGCTCACAGGTTACAGGTGTGCATCACTTCCTTTGAGAAAGGTGTGATACACCCTAAATTACTGGCTTGGGTATTGGCGAGTATGCAAATCTATGTACCAATCTTCTTCCCAGCAGCTTCCAGTGTACTATTTTTTTTTAACCTGAGCCAGGCCATACAATTATAGAGGTATCACACCCATACAGGGGTAGCAATATATATACAGCAGTTAAATATTTATATGTTTTTGTGTGTTTTTTTTTCATATGGTGGCCAACAAGGGCAAACGCGCTGCATGTACAAAAACAAGTTACATATACAGAAATGAGTTGCATATACAGAAATGCGCCGCATATAAGAAAACAAATGCAAAAAGAAAACGTACATCCAATCATACAACAGAAGTGCTCCAGGCCTCTAGGGGCAATGCTGAGCTTCCACCCAAGAGACAGACAACGGGTTTAAGTATAAATAAATTAATTCATTTAAAACATGGATGTGCATGTATAGATATCCTTAATGTAATTTGCATGCAAAATAGGAACACTCATGCAGCAGGCAAAAAAAATCATCCCACAGCAACATTTCAAACAGCCATGTTGCATGGGAAAAGCATGGTAACCCTGATCAAAGGTCAACAAAAATTACTCTCTGTTGGACTGAATAATAACTGAAAGAGATGGTTGCCAAAATGTCAAACCCAAGATGTAATGAACCTGGAATTATCCTTTAACAGTATCAACAGTCAGTGTGCTCTTTGATTCCTAGAGGCCTGTCCTTTGGCCCGCAGTTTCCATTAAGGCTGTGATAGACGTGTTCTTCTAACTGGCTGAGATCCAGATGTTGGTAATGGCAGATGTGCCCTGCATCCACATCGTCATATTCACCGAGGCCGGTGCTGATGGCAGAATCTCTATGTTTCGATGTCAAGTGTGAGCAGAGGTCAGGTGGTAGAGGTGGGAGAGATGAAAAATCAGGGCAGTCTGGGGCCGAACAGCTACAGTGGAGCTCACATTCAGTTCTTACACCAGGCATCATTGTCTCATAGTCAGATGATATCTGTGGGATGAACAGAAACCTGTTGACAGTGAATCGTTTCTTACAGGAGAGCCCACATTATTCTGCAAATTCATTCATATTTACTGGACATGGTGGCATTTTCAGTAGACGAAAAACAGTGCAACTCTTAAAGGCTACTTAAACAAAGTGCTGCTATGATGTAAATGTTAACATCAGCATGCAATGCTAACATGGTGATGTACAGCAGGTATGTTTACCAGCTCGGTTTAGTGTGTCAGCATGCTAAAGCTGGATTTATGCTACGTTTAAGTGCTACCACACTGGTATGAAAGTAATGCTGTATGATAGCAACACTAACCAGATTTATCCACAAGGCTGTTTTTGTCTTTTCGTTGTGTTTATTGTTTCATGTATCATAGTCATGATAATTTGACAGATTATATAGGGCTTTCACACATCATGAGTCATTGTCATGGGGCCAGAGCAGAAGTAACAGTTTCTTTTTGTTGCTCTACCGTAACAACGTCCATCACGTATGTAGTCATATAATATAGTTACAGCAGCAGATTGAGGTCTGGTTGTCCTTTCTTGTCATTTGTTTGATTTTAACTTGTACAAATAAATATTCAACTAAAATAATAATAAATAATTAATATGAAATGATTCAATAAGTAATTTTAACATTAGTACAGCATCACATTAAAACAGTTATACAGCTCTTATTGTTGGTGTGAAACATTTGATGAAAATCTAATTGAAAATTGAAAATTAAATTGAATTTTGAATTTTATTAAGATAAGGAATATAATAGGGCTGCAACTAACAATTATTGTCATAGTCAATTAATCTGACGATCATTTTTCCGATTAAGGGATTAGTTGTTTGGTCAGAAAAATATCAATCAGTGCTTCCTAAAGCCCAAGATGATGTCCTCAAATGTCTTGTTCTGCTCACAACCCAATAATATTCAGTTTACTGTCAGAGTGGATTAAAAAAAAACAGATATTCACATTTAAGGGTTGAAATCAGAGAACTTTTTTTGCAATCAAACAGATTTAATGATTATTAAAGTAGTTGATTAATTTAATAATCAATTAATAATTGATTAATCATTTGATTGGAGCGGCTCTAGAATATAATATGAAGAAGGACACTGTCAGACATTTTTATTAAAAACATGAATAATGTAAACCATCGGTCTTCAACCTGGGGTCTGCAATCCCTAGGGGGCCCTAAGAGCTGCTGCAGGGTGTCAAACTAATTATTTTGTAATCATTTCTGCAAAGTTTTTTCTTCTCAGAAAAAAAAAACACATTAACATGAATCCAACATGTAACTCCATAAAGGCTAACAAGCTAGCTATGTATTATTGAAACATATTGGCCAATTAGCTGCATTGTTATCTCTTTCTAAGTGTAGCCCTGAGACACATTTTATTTTGTAATTTCACAATCAAGAGAGCCTGACATACCCTCCACCTCAAAAACCGAGAGCACAGAGGGTGAGGCTAACACATGACGTAACATTAGCCATGCATCTGACTTAGCAACTATGAATAAACTCAAACAAGAGAAGCCCAGAAAATATTCAATGCAGTGTATGTGGTAGGGGGTCCCTCCTCTGTGTCTCTCTATGGGGTCCACATTAAAGACTCCTGATATAAACAATTCATGTTTAAACTGTTAGTTTGTGGTAGTTTTTTTTTTTCTTCCATTGTGACTGGCTGGGTCAAAAGTTGTTCAGCATTTGTATAAAATAGCACCGGGTATTGATCATCAGGCTTGGAGAGTAGCGGATTACATGCAACAGGATTACATAATCTGGATACAAAAAAAGGTAACTGTATTCCATTACAGTGTTATGCCTCATAACACGGGTCATAACACCATTTACAGATAAAACAGCTACAGATACAGATACATTTAGTAACCGTGGGAATTATTATTATTAGTGAGATTACAGTTTTAAATCAAAAGTGATATACTAACATGCACAGTGTACACACTGGTGTCAATTCATCATCATGGCCTCTTGTGAAAAAATGCTTCACTGGGTGGGGATTTTATAATTTTTTGTCTTAAAATCAATCAATCAAAAAAATTGTGTACAACAGAGGAAGAGCTGGACAAACTAAACCCAACAATGAACATAAAAAAAAAACAATCATTATTATTATTGATCAGCTATTAATCTAAGCAAATTTATCTGCATTTATTTTGAGAAATGATTAATAATTTTTCAAGAAAAACCTAGCATTGCTATCCTGAGAGCCATGTTACTGCTGTGGGGCTAAATGTTTCTGTCATGCACGAACCTCTCTGTTCTGCTGCGGGACCGATCTTCCTGATTTTCGGTGTTTAACCAACAGCAGGAGGCAAAGTGTGAACAGACACACACTGAGTATGGCTGCCACACACATCACTGCAGTGAGGTACAGCGGCAGGTGGAGTTCTGCAGAAGAGAACAACAACTTGTTAACCTGGCAAGAGCCACTCACACGCACATATTATTAATACAGATGGACACACACATATGCATATTACTCACTGTCCACTGCACTGGCACTTGGAAAGAGGGGTAATGCAGTTACTGGAAAATTCAATAAATAAAAAGTATTAATATTGAACAACAAAATAAGGCAGGTGTGATTAGCATCGAGGTGTCAGAAGCTAAAAATGCTGCAATCTCAGAAATAAGGGTTCCAGAAGGGTTCTTCTTGAGGGGCTGAGGTTTTACCCAGAACCATTTACTTGTGAATTTCCCTTTTTTTTGAAGCAAGGGTTTGTCAAAGGTTTGTTGTAAGACTTCCAATCATTAAGAACGCTTTTCTTCCCAAAAAACATTTTTAGAAGAAAAATTTCTTCAAGGAATGTTGAAATCCTTTGAGAACTTTTAAATCAAGGGTTCTTTATACCACAGTATATCAATGTTCTCAATAGAACCCTCAGGATGGGATCTAGATAGAACCCTTGAAATATAGAAGGGTTCTCAGTAGAATCACCTGGGTGGGTTATAGATAAAACTCTTGGAATGCAAAAAGGTTCTCATTGAAGCCCATGAGTGCGCTCCAGATAAAATCCTGGGAATATAAGTTAATACACAGTGGAATGTCCTGGATGGGTTCTTGTTAGCACCCTTAGAGGGTGAAAAGATTCGGGATAGAACCCCGGAGAGTGGGCTCTGGTTGGTATCATTACACTATAGAATGGGTCTCTGTAGAACCACTCATAGGGGGTTCTTGATGAAACCTCTCACAGATGCTTCTAAGTATAACCCTCTATGTTGAGTTCTAAGTGGGGATCCAAATGGAACTTCTTTAAAACATTCTACCAGGAACCAAAAGGGGTTCTCTTATGAGGACAAACCAAAGAACCCTTTATGGCTTCAGTTACCATCTTTATTTCTAAGAGTGTATTTGCATGAATTTGAAATGCCATATGGCTATTTACACCCAGGTGTATATAGCCTGGTGTGGCAAAGACAACAATGGGTTGGCTATTTACACCCCCCATGGCAGAGACAAACCATGATCTTTTCCTAAACCTAAGTAGTATTTTTGTCGCCCAAAACTTAACCAAACAAGTAACAATAATAACAATTAAGTTTTAAAAAGATAAATAAATCAAAGAATAAGTCAAATACATCAAAATTAAAAGTCAACTCTGACTTCTAGTTTCACACTGGACTCAAACCATTCATCCACCACAATGACCTCTCTACATGGACTTTGTTGGTTTTTATAGCTAAATTAGCTAAACAGGTGTAAATAGTCAAGCAGATGCTGTGCAACTATTTTCATCCAGGTGCAAATAGACACTAATGAAAAAAAAATACCCAGACAGCTGATGTGTAGTTCCACAGATCATACTTACTGTAACGTGTAAGATTTTCTGGAGGGTTTGCTGCTGTGGAGGGTCAACAATAAAACATTAATTTAGCAAAACAGTTGTAGTTACAGTTGTAATAAGCTGTAATAACCACCATATACATATATATATATATATATATATATATATATATATATATATATATATATACACACACTAGCATTTTTATAGAAACAGAAAGTTAAGAAAAAGGGGAACATGTATGAGGGAAGTAACAGTGCTTATTTCTCATTTAGAGTACGAGTAGGCTGACATTTGTAAACCGCAACCTCCAGGTGGAAAGAAGCTATACACCATCTGTCTTGTGGGCTACGTATTTAGCTGTAGATTTTATTTTATGCTCTTGGATGAAATGTGCATAAGAGAAGAACACACATAAACAGTTAACCTATTGATCCTATGCTGTGTCATGATGAACTGTACCTTTGGAGACGTTCAGTTGAATGAAATCGATTTGATCAGACTGGGAGCTGATGTCCACCCCGCACCCGTACGTCCCGCTGTCCTCTGACATGAGTTTGTCCACGCTCACAGTGAAGAAGTTTTTGGTGGTGTTGTCGAACAGAGAGAAACGTCCATTTCTCTCCCACTTGTTGTGTTCACCTGTCTGTATGAGGTGACTGGAGGACCCATTGTCGTGAACATGGCTGAAGAACTTAACATTGTTCTGCTGACCATCTTGATATTTACATATGAAGTCAAATCTCTGACCTTCCACACCAGTAACAACTTTGGTTTTGACACTGATCAGAGCTGTCAGGCAGAATAAACTGTGTTAGTTGTGTTCATGTGTGTTTAACTGAACAGAAGTCAATTACATCAGCTTTAAAAGTCTAAATGCACAGCTCACCTTGGATTTGTAGTATGGCAATGATGGCCGTTGTTCTCCATGAGATCCACATCGGCCCCATCACTCCCAATTTATCTCTAGTCCTCGCAATTGAATTCTTCTCAGCTGTACAATGAGGCAGCGACCTGGATTATGTGTGTGTTCCATCAGATATTTTCAAGTTCATGTGTTTAAACCGCTTCCTCTTTCATTTGCAAAAAAGTCCACCCTGTTCCGTCCGTTCAGGCCATGAAAGTGAAAATCATGGCGGCCTCCATGTCTCAAAAAAAGAGACCTTTATGTGTCCTGCATATCTGGAAAGCACTGTTTTTTGTTTTTTTTTTTGTTTGGTTTTCAAGAAAACAATGTGGATTTAATTCACTGCATCCTTCCCATCCTCTGCAATCCACTTTAGTCATCTCAGACTGTTCTTGTGCTTGACACCAGTACTGCTGTCTGGAACCACTTCCTATAATTGTAATAAGCAAGCGTTAGGAGGATCAACACTGGCCAAAGTGAGACATTTTTCAGTGTGCTAAACTATATGTTATTAGTATTCTACGATACGTTAATAAATGATTTATTAACAATCAAAGTGCTCATGAAGTTTAAAGTCTGTGTAAAGGAAAAGTTTTTCTTCAAAACACACGTTAGAGCAAAGTTTCTGAAAATGTGCAAAAATATTGAAAATAGTTAGACCGGGAGACCGTTGTTCACAATTTCTGTGTTCAAGATTTTCTGGGTGGACTTGAAACATGGTTTGGTGACATGCTGGAGCCATGCTCCCCCAACACTATATAACCCTCACAAACCGACACACGGCCGACACGGCTCCTCCTCCCCTCACCCTCCCTAATGGTCAGTTACGAATGTATCTTCAGCAACTCTCTCGGTCCAAATCATCCCAGCAGCTCACTTCAGCTCACTTGAGTTCCAACAACCTGACACCGAAAGAAAAAAAAAAAAAGAAAACATCCTGTCACAGACCTCTGGTGACTCAAACATGTCTGGACATGTCCAATAAATGAGCGGAGAAAACTACTTGTTTCCTGACGGACAGACAGCTTGTTGCTTACGTAGATAACTGTTAGATGCCTTTAGTGGGCAGCAGAACCGGGCTCAGCAGCCTCTCAGTGAACGTGGCTGGTCATGGAGACAAACACAGCATCCCAGACCAACAGGGAATACAGTACCAAGGTTGTTCTGCAAAAAATTACCTTGGTACTGTAGCCCAGTCTCTATCGTCAAACTGGTCTCTGAGGTTGTTTTGGTCCCAGTGTTCACTGGAAGCTCTCAGTTTGGGAAGAGTTAGCTAATTGGACCGCTCTCCCTCTCAGATACATGGCAGTGGTCGTAACACACAGTGCTGTCAGCAACTGTAAATACCAATCAGTGTCTGCAGCAAATCTCTCCCTAACTGTCCAGTTAACAAGGGGAATGTAACCAACAGGAAAAGGGCAATATGGCTAAAAAAATAATAGTAATAATAATAATAATATCAATATACACATTTTCTCTAAAATAACATACTGTAAATTCTCAGATAGTGGAAACATGATGATCTTGTAGAATGTGATGCATTGCTGCAAACAGTATATAAATGAAGTAGTTAAAATGAGCACAACCTTAAAGTAGTAAAACACCATTTTACTGCTCAATGAGTAATACTAAATTTACTTTTGACACTTTCAGTAAATATAGCTATAATACTAACATTCATTTACCTTAGTTAAGTTTAGAATGACAAACTTCTACTTCTAGTGGGGTTATTTCACTGTACTTTTGCTTAGGTAATTGACTAAAATTACACACAACAAACAAAACAATACTTACAAACTTTGTTTTAAAGTATGTTTTATTCAAAAGTGCCATGTGTTAATCCTTGCAGTCATTGATATTTTAACACGTTATCAATAACATCTGTGCAACATCAGGCTACAATATTTGGTTTAAACATTCTGCTGACAAGTTCATGTGATATCTGGACATGTTTAAAATTTAACTGCGAAAGATTCAAGTTCGGGGGTCATACCATAAATGATATAAGGATGGAAATTTGTTGCAAAAGATCACAATCAATGCAACTTTGTGCGTAGGTAACTTCTTTGTTATCAGTCACTCTCTGCGCGCACTGTCTCCCTACTATTCTAACAAATGAAAATTCAAGAGGCAAGTCTGCATTTTCTTACATTTTTCCAAGCAAGTAAGCCTCACATCAAGCCTAACACAGCAACTCCATAATACACACATGATAATATGTTTCACAGTTTTACAGTAATGTGCAGGAAAATAGGTTTTGGTGGATCAATGTTCAGTGCTGTCTGGCCAACTCTGTGTCTTTATTGATATGACCACTAGGAGTCGCCAAAGTACCTTTAGCATACACATGGGGGCAGCAGCCAAAAAGTGCAGATGTGTGCATTAAATACTGACAAATATTATTACTGACACTGATTCATTGATGGTTAAAGCTCCCTCTCCATACTCACATGTTTCTACACACATTCAAATATGTATATGCATCCTGACATCATCAGGCACTGTCATATAATGTACAACCCCACTTCCAAAAAAGTTGGGACGTTGTGTAAAACATGAATAAAAACAGAATGTACAGATTTATAAAAACCTTTCAAACTGTATTCAATTGAATACAGCACAAAGATGAGATATTTTATGTTCAAACCAATAAAGTTTGTTGTTTTATGCTAATATATTTCAAATACACACACACACACAGTAATGTCATTAAGTTTGTGATACTTCATTGATAAATGAAGCGGTAGCTAATATGATCATAATGAAAAAAACACCTGAATAAATTAGTCCTGCTAAAAGGTCACTAGCCTAGCTTAGCAGATCAGCATAAACTGCTGTCTCTGCAGCTTTTTTATTTTAAGTCTACTGTGACAATGAATAATAATCAGCCTAAAAGCGGTTTCACAGTTTGGTTTGGTTCTCACTGTTTCTGTAGTTACTGATCTCGCCCTTTGTAAGGCTGTGCAATAAGTGCAACCAGTGAAACAAGTAGAATAGCTGTTCTGTGATGACAAAGTTCCATCAATAGTTGAAATAAAAGTAGACTGTATTAACATAGCATAAATGCTGCTCAAAGCAGACTGCAGTCCAATGTAAGAACACTGATGTTGCTCTGAAAGTGGCCACATTATGCTCATCTTCAAGCCCATACTTTTATTTGGGGTTTCTAATAGAATAAGTCCACACCATCACTGTAGAAGCACAGACTATAAAACTGTAGTCCAGACTCTGCCATCCACCTGACTGATAACAATTTCCAAAGCTATATTTTTATAGTTATACTTCTTGGTGTCGACGCCCTTTAATGCATGTGCTTCCTTTTTCCACATTAAAGAGTGTATTTCTGTCATCTATCGAATGCATATGTTGCATTTCATTGTCCCACCAGTGTTTGCAGTGATGTAGGTTTAGCCTCAGTCTTTTAGCATTAACATTATACCATGTATGCAGTTGTTAAGTAACTTAACATATTTAAGACACTTTTATAGGGTTCTCCTTTTAAAATGTGTCAGATAGAAATATAAAAAAAACAGCTGGAGACAGATTTCTCAGGTATTAGCATTAGCTTACATTAGCTAGCTACATTTATGAAATCTACCTGCAAAGGTCATCAATTGACAAAATCCACCATCATCAGCTAGAAATGAGAAGCAGCTTTTGTTTACTTTTTTGTGAAATCAATGACCTCATGTTTCAACAATTGCTACCAATTTTCAATGTTAAATTTGTCACTGTTATCGCTTTAAACTGCATATGTGTGGTGCGAGAAAGCTTGCAGGCGTAGCAATAGTAGCTAAGGATTGTGGGGCCTAGAGGAGGGTCAGTTTTGTTCCAAATGTGTTACAATGTGATGTCACTAAGTAACACAAGAAAGGCTGGATTTCAAATGAGGCATTTCCGGCAGTTCAGAGTGAGAAACTGCCTTTAGCAGATCTTTTGCAGGCACAAAAAGCTATATAACATTAAAGGAAAGGGAAAAACCTGAAAAGAATATTATAGCCACTTTAAAGTCTTAAAAGATTATCTCTCTCTCAAAAAAAAAAAAAACTTCACAAAAGTACATTTTAATCTAGGGCAGCAGTATCAGATTTCATTAATTTGTAAGGTAAATGTTACTGTGTACACACTGATCTCTCTAAGTTTAGACTGTCATCACCTTCACTTTATTCTATCAAGTACTGACTACCAAGCAAACAATCACACCAATCCCACCTTTGAGAGTATCTCAGATTGTTCCTGATAAATCCAAACCAAACCAAAGTGATCTGGGTCTCATTTCCATGGAATCACTCCCTGTTGGTTTGTTTGCCACCTGTCTAGTTGCTGTGTGTTTATTTTTACGTTTACTATGAGAACCGTCACCAGTTCTTTCAGGTATCGTAGCAGGCAGTGGTTTGAAATAGATCCCAGAGGCGTCGTCTTGAACGTTTGCAGCTGAATGTCTTGAACCTGTGGTACTTTTGATGTGGCAGATGTTTTCATAGATCTGAGAGGGTACGCTACACTCTGCTGCTGCAGATGCAGATGTTGGTGGGTCCTGTTTTGGGTGGTGACTACAAGAGACCCTTGTGGATAACTTTTTCACCGACTGTACTTCCGCTCCGATCTCATCGTTCTCACAGTCGACCTGTTGAAAATTGGCAAAGAAAAAACAAATCAGCAGCTGTTAGTTTGCGTTCTAACTGCGTCTTTGTATTAAATCTACTCAACCTCGATTACTGCAGCAGCCTTTTTACCTGCCTTAACCATCAATCTATTAATAGACTTAAGAATGTACAGAACATTCACTCCCAGTATCTTTTAGAGTATAGATTTTATTGATGACTTTTCATGCCCTTTTGGGTGCCTGTCAGATGACAAAACATGGCAAAGTTAGTTGTTGTTGTGGTTTTAGAAACTCAGAAATTTTTGGAAACCCCCTGTTCATACAGTGATTCTGAAAATACGAAACTTGTCATCAGCTTCATTTAATTGGCCATCAAGACGATCGTTGTGTTTCTCTGAAAAGGCAGTCAATCTGTGAAGAGACATGTTGAGCCTCAGTTTCTGTCACATACCTGCCCTTTATCTGCACTGACAGTGTCTGTGCTGCAGACTTGGGGGTGAGGTTTTGACGTTTTTCTGCGTTTCCTGAAGCACATCACCAGCACCAAGACAGTGAGCGCGGAAACAGCCGAGAGAGTGGCGAACAATACAGTGCCTGACCAAAATCAAAAGAGATGGCTTATCAGTTTCACATTTCAACTCTGTCACCAGCTGATATTCATGTGCCAACTTGACACGTCAAATCGTAAACCAGAAACTCACCAGTGCTGATGTTCTGCTCTCCTCCATCAGTGCAGTTTGAGGCTGTAAGGTTGGACTGAATATTACATTTATCTGTCTATCATTAATATTTTTTATGGGTTCAAATTTGATTGATTTGATTACCTGTTGGAATATTTGTAGGCCTGCTGGTGTCCATTCCAGATGGCATTTGTGTTGAGTAGGAAATACTCTGATATGGCCATGTGGGAGAACCTTCAGGTATGACAGTTGTTGTCTCATATGGAACAGCTGTTTGAGAACAAGGGTGAAAGAAGTAATCAACATCCTACTTAAGAAAAAGTCCCAATATGGCAATGTAAAAATACTTGATACTACGTACAAGTAAAAGTCCTTCATTCAAAATCTTTCTCAAGTAAAAATAAATAAGTATTATGAGCTTTATATACTTTAGGCATCAAAAGCAAAAGTACTGATTCTGCAGTAAAATGTCATGTGAATGCTTTATAATTTAAATATGATACTATCAAACTGACAGTACTTATGCATCGGTGTGCATGCAGCATTTTACTACTGTAGATTTTATATATAGTTTAGTCCAGTGGTTCCCAACCTATGGGTCAGGCCCCTCGTGAGGGTCACAGGATGAAGCTCTTCATGAAAAATAAGTCTAATTGCATTACACAGTGTGTGTGTGGGAGGTAACATCGCTCAGTGTTGCAGTAACAACTTGTAGTCAGAACTAGAGAGTCTGTTGGGCGGCTGCTGTCAGACTCGCTGCATCTGCAGAGCTAACTGAGCTAATATTAGTGACTGAGAGAAGCTGAGGCTCTGGGGGTGTGTGTGGCGAGGTGGGGGAGTTGGGGGTGTCAGTAGACCTTAGCCCTGCTGTTTGTCAGGGAAACATCAAAAGAAAGAACGCTGTCTGAATGCAGAATGCAGAAGTGCCAAAATACTAAGCAAAGAGTTGTTAAAAAAAAAAAAAAAAAAAGCATAACCTAAGCTGTTTCAAAGACTCAAGAGCGAGGGCTCGGGGAGGTGCTCTGAACTCTGAGCAGTCCAAAATGGTTGACTCTATGTCAGCATTGGCCCTGCAAGATTCAGGATGATTTTAAACAGTGAACCATCTTCAGCCCACGAAACGCTGGTTTAACCACTAAACACCCCCTCCTGTGAAAATTATGTTTTTTAACCTTGTGAAGTAGTTAACAATATGAAAGACACTCCATTTTATTCTGTTGATTTTTAAGTACAACACCAGTTCCAAAAAAGTTAGGACACTGTGTAAAAAGTAAAACAGACTGCAATGATTTGCAAAGGCACAATTTCCAAAAAGCTTATAAGCTATAAAGCTATAGTTTTGTGTTGAGAAATGCTGGACACGTAAAGTTCTTCATAAAGTGGTGAACCTGATCCGATCCTTCTGAACGACTGAGGCTTAATAACCAAACATTATACTCTGACCTTTTCCAAACAGGTGTTTTTTCAGCATTCGACAACTTTCCTAGACTTTTGTTGTTTTTTATCAATGTTTTACACAACATCCCAACTTTTTCAGATATGAGGATGCATACAGTACATACATTGCATACATAAAATGGTAAAAATACTTTTTCTACATTATGTGAGTAAATGTGCTTAGTTATATTCCACCATTGATTTGAAAATGTGAATGCAGAGATAAAAATAGAAGTTATCAGTATGTAAGATCATGCACATACCTTCATTCACAGTCAGATGTACTGCTGTGAATGTATCAAAACCAGGCCTGTCCACTCCACACCAGTATCTCCCCGAGTCCGACAGCTGGAGTTGACTGAAAGTCACAGTGAAGACTCCGTTTCCCAAGTCCACCAGAGTTATCCTCCCCGACTCCACTTTTCCCCCAGATCCTACTGTGATCATTATATCTTTACTGTCTTTGCATGGATCCTTGCAGAAGTATTTTTTGTTATACCACGCTAAATTGTGCGAACACTGGAACGAGACTTCTCCCCTCTCGTGTCCCTCTACATTGATGTCTCCTCCTTCTGTCCACATAGCTGCCACAATTAAATCATGTTACAAGAGTTAGAGCATCTTTGAGTGGTTTAAATGAATGAATGGATGGTTTCATTAATGTTTCTGCAACTACAGACATTTTTAAGTCCCAGCAGTGAAATTTTGGATCTATGTTAAATTTGTCATATGATTCTGTTATGAAACATCTTGACATAAAAATTATTACTGAATAATGTGTTTTGATAGCATTTATGAATCATTTATGGGTCCACTTTTGTTCACGTCCCACAACTAAAATGAGTTAATTCAGTCAAAAATGCTGGTAGTTGCAGAAACACCCTAACACACTTACCATAAAGAAGACAGAAGAAGATAGAAATGGTCTTCATTCTTACTGATAGTTGATAGTCCTTTATTCTGGGTAGTCCCTCCAGGTATTTATTTATTTATACCTATCTGTTCTTAACTGCCTCCTAGCAGTGGTTAAAGGTTTCATCGTGCTCTACCATGGCACAACCTCGAGCAAAGGACCATTATGTGCTCTCTTCCTGTGGTTTATGAGGGAGAGAGGGAGGGGTGCTGTGGGCGTCAGACATTAACCCAAGAGAAGAGGAACACGTATGTGGGAAGGTGAAGTGAAAAGTTCAGTGTTCAGCAGTTCCACACTAGTTCCAGCGTCATCAGATTCTTGTATCATCATGTGTGGTTTGCAAGGTGAATGTCAAGCAAATCAGGAATTGAAATTCAACAAAACCTACAATAATGTATCGAACCTTTCAAGGCAAGTTGCTGCACTACATTTAAGTTTTAAAAAAGTTTTACTAATCTTTTGTTATGATAATAACATTTTCTTCTTTTGATGAACTTGGATGAATCTTTAAGTTTTAGAAATGTATTTCAAAAATGAGTGAGTAAACTCATCGAGGCAAAAGTGAAAAATTCATATTTTGATACTTTAAATTAAAACAGTTTCATTAAAATTAATTTAAATAGCTCACTCATTTTTGAACTGGATTTTGTTTCCCAAAAGACTCAAAAATTTAAGTTTATTGAAAGAAGAAAATGAAATGATCTCAATTAAAGATTAGAGGTCAGCAGAACTTAAGAGGAAGTTTCCTTGAAATATTGAGTTGTCTCATCTTTATTTAATACTGTATATACTGTAAATAGACTACATAGAATATATACATGCATATACTGTACATAATAATTTCTATTATTATTATTAATTTCTAAATAACCATGCCCTGACCTACAAAGTTTGTTCTCATGTAAGATGACATTTGGTGCAGGCGTCAACAAATGTTATATCATCGTGATTTTTCATCATGATTTTTCTTGTTTGTTTGTTTGTTTGTTTTTTTAATATGAAAACTGTGATGCAAAAAGTATATTTCCACTAACCATGAATCATATCACAATAACAATCTATCAACGTAAATGAAATATGTTTTTTTTTCCATAATTAATTCATTATACTACAGTGTATAGAAGTATATAGTATAAAATTAGGCGTAGTACAGCTATTAGAGTTACTTCTCTTTACTATCCCTTTATTTGTTTAACTTTGTTCTTAGCTGTTGAGTCTGTTCTGTTCTATCCTGTATGTGTGCACATACTTGGCAAATAAAGTCAATTGACCTTTCGCTAAGCCCTGCCTCCAACAGCCACTGTCCTATCATAGCTTAGCAACAGTAACTAGAGCTAACAGGCTTTGCATTTCCCTACATATTAGGATGTTGTGCAGGAGGCTCTGAGGAGAGCGATACTCTGCTTTCATGAGTCTAGACGGTGGCATCTTTTCTGTAGTCTCTCAAAAACGTGAAACACAAGAGCACACATGTGGTGAATGGATTAAACTCTGTCTTCATCTGCTCTAACGTAAGCTGCAAATGTTAGCATGTCCAGCTAGCTAACACTAGCTTACTAGCTGCAATAACTTTACCTCCAGCCAAACGCGTCTTCATTTGTTCTGTGGGGGTTTGAGAGGGAGGATGTGGGCTGATGTAGAATCAAAGTGGGTCAATGACAGTGCATCTTTCTCTGGCTCGCTGTCTCAGGTCTACGCTGGGTTAGCTTAGCTCTTATCCCGCCTATCTTCCACTGTTGCGGTCCAGCTTGTCTGGCTGAATGACCTGTCTTTGAGGTCCACTGTAATAATTGAGTCCCTGCACTACCTTTTCACACATTAATGAGTGTATCTCTGTCCTCTATCATGTAGATATACCTGCTGTATTTCACCATCCGACCAATGTTTGCTGAGATGTAACCTAGCTTTAGCCTCAGTCTTTTAGCATTAAAGTTCTACCATGTGCGCAGCCGTCAGATAACTTACAATTTACACTTTCACAGTGTTAACATTGAAACAGACTTTTCGGTCAAGTTGAGCAGTTAGCAGTAGCTTACATCAACCAACTACACTTATAAAATCAACTTGAGTCATTATTTTAGCCGACAAAATCCGCCATCGTCAGCTAGAAATGAGAAAATGCTTTTGTTTAAGTCTAAGGATTCAAAGACCTCGTGTTTCAACAATTACTCCCAGTTTTGATGTTACATCTGTCACCGTTATCACTGTAAACTGCATAAATCCAATGCAAGAATGAAAAGTTTGGCAAACTTAGCAACAGTAACTGCGGAGAAGTGAGAAGGGTCAATTCTATTTCTGAAGTTCACCACATCAACTTAAAAGCTAATGACATGTCAAAGTTATGGGGTTGTTTGGGAAATATAGCATATTTATAACGGACATTTAGGCAAGAAGGTCAATGCTACAGTGTCTCATGTCTGTCCATGAAGCTATACAGTCAGCAGCTGTTTGACTGTTTGACTTTGACTGTTAATATGGAGAAACAGTTAGGATGGCTCTGTCTGAAAGTAACTGGGAATTGTATTTTTTGTACTTCGTTTTTGTCTGCATTGAACAAACAAGCCACAACAATTAATGAGGTGATGAGATGTGGATTTTGTTAACGTTGCACAGAGCCGACTTGCTGTTGCTCCCTGTTTGCAGATTTTAATCCAAGCTAACATACTGCCAGTTTAAAGTGTAGTTCCCAAAATTTTAAACTTAAAGCCACTGAAAACTTGGCTTGAAATAATAAAATGCATACATGGCATCAAAGTTTAGCTTCTCATTAAGCATCCACAAAGATCTGAATGAAAATAAACAGTCATAATTATTAGACATCCACATTCAACAACAGCTAATTTTGATGTTTAGTCTGCGGCTTAAATTCGGCATTGGTTGAGACAAGTGAAGCGGGGAAAATGTAATAAACATAGCGTGCACTGATATTGGTTTCAGGTGGGTTAAACCACTGTGTTAAAGGAGTGATGTAACAGCTTCAGCTACTTGTTTCTTGTTGCTCAGACTCAGAGAGCAGCTGGAGCAAAGTAAGATTTGTTGCAGACACTTAGCAACTGACGTGGATTTTTTTATGATTGGTTTGTGGAAGTAATTGAATAATTTTCATAATAAAAAACAAAACAAAACAAAAACTTAGATGAAAATATTTCAAATTTAGATTCAATTTGATTGCTATTACTTTTATATACTTAATATTACATACGTAAGACCATAAATTACATGGAAGACTACAGTGGATCTGGGTTTACAGAGGCTTTAAAATATGTCTAAAAGTTAGGCTTAATTAACATTTTCTAACCCTGCCCAAAATTACAATGGCAAAACATTTACAGATTGAAACTTTAGTTGCTCTATATGCAACTATACAAAGGCAGGAAATGAGTCTATTGTCATTTAAAGAACAGACAGGTGCCTTTAGAAGAAAGCGATGTTACAGATGTGAGTCACTGTGGTTGTGACACTTTCCACAAAGACTGGAGTTATAATGTCTCTTGGTGGGCTCTCTATTTGTGGACAGAGGTGTTAAAGTGTAAAGTGTATTTTTCTGACTTATCTCTTTTCTCTCTAATCTTCTCACATCTGCCATTGAAAGTTGGTGACTCAGTGAGTGACTGTAAGCAATCATCGCAAATCAGCAGACTTGAATCTGTCCATAATAATGAAATATTACTAATTATTAATAAGGCTAACAACTATTACCAATGAATTCTTAGTTTTTTATGTAATAATATGTCATGATAATAATTAGAAGTAATTAGAAGTAAAGCATTTTATGGTTAATGCAGCAGCAGCGCATTCAATCCATGTATCACGGTTATCAGCAGTTTGTCAGTTTGCATGACTACAATGCTACCTTAGTAACCAATGAACATAGCACCCACAAACCAATCATAGACTCTGAACTGACAGCTTCATTTGCAGAGGCGTCTGCAGAGTTTCGTAGTTTGAACGGAGCGCGGAGCTCTGTGCGGACCCTTCATAGGCCCTCTGTGGAGCTCCACACTTGCAAACACCAGACACACCACAGTAACCATAAATGACACTTAATAACAAGTAACTCTCATGTCTTAGGCTTCAATTCTTGAGCAAGTTACTGTTGTGAGAATCAAGCGTGTCAAGACTAGACTTTATCTACTCGTGCAAGGCCTGTCCGTTTCACAAGTTGCACGTCTGTTTATTTCCTGTCAGTGCTACAGTAACACTTCCTCTGATTCTAAACTTAGTCATTTGGTTACTTTACTTTTCACAGTTAGCTTGGCACATTTTGTTAATCATATTTACTCTTTATTTTGTATAAAGTGTTCTTGAGCAGTTTGATAATCACCACAGAGTCTTAGATAGCTGTTAACTAGCTAGCTAGCATCAGCATCTTTATTCAGTCTCAACAAAAACAACATCAAACTCACAAAAAAGGGCTTTCAGCTGCTCCAACAATCACCAACACTTGTTTTATTGAAATAAATTCGTACCTCACTCTGTTAAATATCACTTCAGGGAGCAGCGAGTGGGAGGTCAGACACATTTTTCAATATCTCATAGTTAAAGAGGTAGTGGTGGTAGGCTTCAGACACTTCATAAAACTTCATAAAGTTTAGTCAGAAATTAAGAGAGAGAAAGAGGTAGATGAAAAAAAAATCAGTATGACAATATGGAAATGTATTTTATAATTAATTATATGCCAGTATTAAAGCTATAATACGTAATATTTCTGCATTCAAATGTCTAAAATCACTACAGCAATGTTATATATTTTGTTAAGTTGTCATTTACGTTATCCCTGATGGTTCCAGCAATTTTTACAGGCATTAAAATCTACGATTTATTCAAAGTAACGGTGCATTTCCTGCTAGCTGTTGCTGGCTAGTTGCTATTACTTATGGGAAAACCTAGAGTACACTGCATATGTCGGATATGAGAGTGAGGAAGGAAGCTGGCGAACGTGACTTAACGTTATGTAAATATATCATTAACATCACCTCATCCATGAACTTGACTTATGCCTGACTCATGTTGATGAGATCTTCATCAACTGTGGTTATTTAAGTGTAAAGACACCCACGATCCCGCACCACTTCATGGTGTTGTCAAAAATTTTGTCTCAGAATTAAAATATTTTATGTTTAAATCTTTTTATCTATTACACTGGCAATAAATATTAGCTTAAGTAACGTGACTTCTGGTATAAGCCACGCCCATTTCTAGTCTTCTATCTTACAGATATACAAAATGTAAATGTAAATAATACGTACTCAAGCAGAAATATATTCAAACATTTTTCCTTTAATTTAATCAAAATACAGAGACAAGGGTGAGATTAGCTGTGAGCTCAGAAACAGACCAAACCCTGCTCCGTGTTCAGTCCAGACTTTTTGGATCGAGTGCCTGGTAGATGGCAGCATACTGGGTGGCATCCTGAGCACTGGACTCTGGATCAGTGTCCGGTTCTAAAGACTGCAGCCTCACTGCAGCCTGAGTGGAGGCAACATCTGCATTTTCCTCACAGCAGTCAGCCTGCAAATTTATAAAGAATCATCACGACTGACTCATCAAGACTGAGCAAGAAACTTTAATTCTTAGAGATGAACATTTCAATTAAAGTGAAAACTGGTATGATGACATGGTCACTCACCTCATCTTTATTTGCTTCAGGTCTGTTCTGACCTTATGAAAGAAACAAGAAACAAGATTTGTTAAAATATTTATCTGTACAGATAGGGCTGGGCGATATGGCTTAAAATATCTTGATATTTTTATTATTTATTTTGCGAGATACAGTAAAGTTTTAGAACACCCCAATTTTTCCAGTTTTTTATTGAGAATTATACAGTTTAATGTCTCATTGTATTCTGAAACGAAAGCATAGAACAAATAAACAAATGAAGTTAAAAAATAATTAATGGAATCAATTTATAAACCAAAATGTATTCTAAACTTTTGACTCATCAAAGTAGCCACCTTCGGCAGATATAACAGCTGAACACACTCGTGGCATTTTTTCTACAGTGGAAATCAAATATTCTTCAGAAAGTTCTTCCCATCTGTTGCAAAGTTCCCATAAATGTGTGGCACTTGTAGGTTGCTTTGCTTTCACTCTTCTGTCCAGTTCATCCCAAACCAGCTCGATGGGGTTTAAGTCTGGAGACTGTGTTGGCCACTCCATGTTTTCAAGCTTACCATCTTGTTCTTTTTTCCTAAGGAAGTTCTGGTATAGCTTGGACTTATGTTTTGGGTCATTATCATATCAGAGGTTACTGCATGGTGCTGCAGAATGCTGTGGTAGCCGTTTTGGTTCAGGGTGCCTCTCACTCTGTACAAGTCACTGACCCTGGATCCAGCAAAACAGCCCCAGACCATCATGCCTCCTCCATGTTTGACAGTTGATGTCACACACTGAGGAACCATCCTTTCGCCTACAAAACAGCATACAAAAATCCTGTGTGATGAGCCGAAGATTTCAAATTCTGATTCATCAGTCCATAACACCTTCTTCCAGTCTTCAGTAGTCCATTGGCAGTGTTTCATGGCCCAGGCAAGCCTCTTTTTCTTATTCTGACGTCTTAACAATGGCTTTCTGGCTGCAACTCGACCTGTCAAACCTGCAATTCAAAGTCTTCTCTTCACAGTTGAAACTGAGTCTTGTTTACTACGACCAGTATTAAGCTGTGCTTGAAGCTGTTGTCCTGTGAGCTGCCTATCACACAAGCTGTTGACTCTCAGAAACTTGTCTTGTGATTCTGTTGTGGCTTTGGGTCTGCTAGACCTCTTCCTGTCAGAATTTCCCCCCGTTTCTGAGTGTCTTTTGATGATGAAGGAAACTGTACTGACTGACACCTTGACTTTGCCATTTCTCTGTAGGAAAGACCTACAGTTTTAAGTGTTATGATGGTCTGTCTCTCTTCCATTGTTAACTGCTTTTTTCTCACCATTTCTATAGCAACACACTACTTGCTGCAGTACAATACTGTTCAAATAATGCTCATGAGGGTATGGTACCATAGTGTGTTCAAATACTACTTTTATGCAGACAGAGGGGGTTGTAAGGAATCAAGAAAAGTTGGGACACCTGTAGGAACTGGTAGCACCAACTTTCAAGGCTTGATCAACCTCCATTGCTGCAGAACACCTTTCAGTTGTTAACCCTTTTCTTGTTCTCTGAAAAAGGCCTTTTTGTATAATTCTGAAATGTACATTATTTTTCAGGTTTGGGTGGCCTTACCATTTTTTTAACCTCTGGCAGTTCACCACTTACCTTTGTACCATTTCAAGCTATTCATTGGACTTTAACTGCTCGAATTTCAATAAAAAACTGGAAAAATTTGGGGTGTTCTAAAACTTTTGACTGGTAGTATATATCGTGATATACACATTTTCTCTAAAATAACAACTATAAATTCTCAAATAGTGCAAACATATGATGATCTTATAGAATATGATGTGTTTCTGTAGATTAAACTATTGAACAATATATAAAGTAGTAACCTGACATGCCAGATGGTTTGTTACACATCTGTGAAGTTGTCCTTAAAAACTTTTAAGAAAAGGGCAGGCACTTTCAGAAAGACTTGAAAGCAGGTGATTGGATGTACCGTCTGTCTATCACATCTAACAGGGGCTAATTTCAACCAATCAGATCAACACAATCAGATCACACCTAAATTCACACCCGTAGCTGCCAGTGGTCCCTCCCAGGACACTGACTGGCTGTACCACTTTTTGTGTTGACACAAACAGATAACAGATAATGAGCTCAACCCTCAACATCTACAGCTATAAAATGCAACATACACATTAATGCAGCAGTAATATTAATCCAAAAACATACGATAAAATAATGAAGCACTGACAGACCATTTTCCTGCAGAATGAGTAATGCTACATTTACTTTTCACACTTTCAGTAAATTTTGCTGTAATACTGACATACCTTAATAAAGTGTGCATATGTTGGGATGTATAACCAGGAAGTAAACCTGGAAGCAAACTTTTTTTTTTTTTTTTTTTTGGGTGTGTGTGTGTGTGTGTGTGTGTGTGTGTTTGTGTGTGTGTGTGTGTGTGCGTGCGTGTGTCAGCTCACCTGGGTTAGTCCGGCAGTGTCCGTAGAATATAAGAGGTATAATGGCACAAACCAGAAGAGCCAGACTCACTGAAACAATGATGACCACTGTGGTATCTGCAGACAACAGAGCCAGACATACATGTGAGCTGATAACCAGACAGTTTACATGACAACAAGAGGCCCTTCAAATCAAATGAGAAAATAATCATACATACCAAGGACAGCAACTGCAACTGCATAAAAACATGCTTTTAATTCAGAATTAATGCCTTTCCACGCTAAATTTAAAAGCTAAAATATAACATTAGAAAAAGAAAGAGGGGGAAAATTATGTGCAAAAAGGGCAGGTGCTTGAGCACCACCTTGGGTCTATCTATGTACATGCCTGTTTTTAGAGTACTTTAGTTGGTAATTTCCTTCAGTGCACTCTGACATTCTGAACAGTGCGAACATGGTCTATTCAGTTGTGGGTTGGGTAAGAAAAACAAAGTAACACATTTTTGACCCTTAAAAAAAGGTTTGCCCCTTACTTAATACCCTTAATGTCTTGCCACTTTTCACTGAAACTGCTCGGGCTAACTCTGGTACAGAGGTAGCTTTATTAACTACAGTTTATCTCAAAATCAGTACTACAAAATAATAATGCTCTCCAAATCATAATAAGCTCAGTCTATATAATCTCCAAATATTGATTTAGTATCTCAAAATAATGACCTAGTATGTAAGAAATTATTATTATTATTTGAGGAAGTTTCTTATTATTCTGAGCTACTAATTCTTTATTTTGAGATACCATCATAATGTCATAGCCTGACATCAGATTGAATTGTCAGTTTGTTACACTTCATTTCCATATTCAGTCAGACATTGCATCCGCTCTATGCAATTTCTCAGGGGGAGGGACGATTGATTTCCCCTAACCAATCACTAGAGACCAACATCATTCTGAGCTGAGAGTGGTGCATTGCCATGACAGCATACTTTGTTTTTGCCCCCACAGTCATTATGAATGAATTATGTGAGTGGGGTGGTTATGTTGCTTTAGTCAGGCATAAAGTGTGTAGATTTTCTTTGCTGTGTAATGACTTACAGAAAAAGAGAAATCCCTGTCATGTAACTACAGTGTCATCATGTACTCTACAGGAGAGTTTGTCCAGACTGTGAAAACCTGTCTTTGACAGGCCAAAGACAGTTAAATAGCAACCAGAGATCTCCTGCTTTGGACCTGCAAAGACATATCGCCTCATAGTACACTCCTCTGGAAAATGTATATAGATAAACAACATCAGCTGATTGATCACATTTCCTTTTAGTTGCAGACCGACATGAAGTTAGCTCATGGCTACTAATTAGGTAACATTTACTGCTACATTATGTTACATAAACGGGCAATTCTGTTTCCTCTGCTTGGCAGCAATAACAACACAGAGCCTTTCAGTAACTATTATACTGCAACCCGAGCTGATCTGCACACTTTTCTTCTTTGGCCAACTTGAAACAGTTTTGATAGCAGCCACCGTTATAACTCCTCTTCCTCAAGCTTTTGCACGACATCTAGCACAGCTTGACAACGGCATTATGGCACTAACCAGCTAATCGTAATTCCCTCTGTGGCACTTACTGGTGGGTTATCTTATATTTCAAGAAACCGCTGTTACACGTCATGATACCAGACCAGAGAAACAGCCAACTGGGCGTATTTGAACGTCAAGACCCAGGATAATCATTTCAAGAAAGTTTCTCATGATAAAGAAAGACTGACAGGGTCTTCCTCTTTTTCATCACATTGGTAGTAATGGGCTTCTATAGGAGACAGATGTTTCAAAGAGCGAAGAAGAGTATAATGTGGATATCTGTCTGCTTCTCACTGTCAACGGACACTCCAGTCTGCAGTGTAATTCATATACTTCAGTGATAAACCACAGAATTATAGAGAAACATCAGGCTTATTGATAAAAAAAAAAAAAAATGTTGGTAGAGCTTTAGATCATAGCCTGCACCGAACTGTGTAATTACTTAATCAGTTATGGTGTATTGTGTTTTTACCTACCAGTACATATATGTAAGTACTGGGCAACAAGATAGAATAGAGGGGGTAACAATTCAGTATTTTACAAAGAAACTATACTGTAGTGATTGTTTAACTACTGGGTACCTTTTCCATTATTACGGGTTAAGTAACACTTTAAATTACAGCCCACATGTCCTGCACTGTACAGGATACAACCAAATGCTCATATTAATCACGTGTAATAAGTAGTAAAAACTTTAACTTTTCAGTTTAAGCTTTACTAAACATGAAGTAATTGTTTTTTATTGTTTAAATCAATCAGTTCTGTCCTGTTATTAAAAAAAAAAAAAGTTCAGAAAACTCAGTTCAAGGCAGTTGCCTTCACTAGATTTCTGAGTTTGAGAAAGTTTTGAAACCTTGAAAGTTTTGAAAGAAACCAAGCAAAGTTTTGCTGACCTATAATCTTTTGTTGAAATAATATACTTTTCTTCTTTAGATAAAATTGAACCTTGTGAGTTGTAGAAACCACCCCAAAAAATCATAGCGTAAAACAACCATTTTGCAAAATGAACCTCAAATATCCAAGAAAAGTAATAATGTTTTTGAGCAGATGTGAACTATATTATCCAAACTGACTAAGCCATCATTATGTAGCTGAGTTATAACATGACTTGCTATAGGAGAACAGCAGTTAAAATGTGAGAAACCTGTGAGTTTGGTTGCTGCTTGCTCATTGGTCTTCTCCTCTGCAGCGGGCAGGGTTGTTGGCGAAGCTGTAGTGCTGGATGGCGAGATGCCTTGAGGCAAAGTTTCAGCTTCAGCCTGCAGGTTGGTGGTGGTGGAGGGAGGAGGTCCAGGAGGAACAGTGGAAGCTTTGAGAGGACAGGATGGAGGGCGACTGTTGAGAAATACTGTCTGTGCATCTGTGTGTGTGTGCGGTCATGTGATATCTTTACTGCATTAGTGCCACATCACAAGATATATACAGTACGTTCCATCCAGTTTAGTTTGTGGACAGAATTAATAGTATGGTTTCTGCAGGTCTATATATATGTGTGTGTGCATATTTATGTATATATATATATATATATTTACATATAAATATATATGTATGTATGGATTATTGTATGTATGTTATGCATGTATGTTCATTTTTTTCATTTATCATTTTGGACAATGAAGCTTAATATCCTGTTGCCATGACATCCCTTTGTATCTTTTACAGGGATCATTGCAAAAATTAAAAAGAATATGTGTTTTCATGTAAATTCTATATTCTGTGATTTATATTTTGTATAAGGATGCAAATATCTCAACATGAGATTTTTTTTAATTCTCTCATACATTGTGTTAATCACACTCTGACATGGACTTGATTTTCCTCCATAACATTTCGATATGGACGTGAAATGGCTCTTAAATTACATTCCTAATGCATTCATAAGGTCTTAAGTCTTAAAGTCTTTAACTTATTGAAACCTGCAGAGACCCTGAAAAGTTTTAGTTTTCCTAAAACATTTCATGACCTGTACCAAATCGAAAACTTACCATTTAGGACTATAAGATTGACCTCCTGGTACAACACAATAAAAGAGTTGCCCACTCCACAGTGGTATCTCCCTGCGTCCGCCCTCCTCAGTCTCTTTATGGTTACATTGAAGGCTCCACCCCCTCTGCTGACCTCCATGCTGTATCTCCCACGCCGTGTGAAGGTCTGCATCTTCCTGTCAGTCTGAATGACGATGTTTTCTCTGGAGCAGTCTCCTTTGCAGAAGTACATGTTGTAGTGTTCAGAGCTGTTGTCTGTGGTCCAGCTCCCAGAGCAGTGGATGGAGACCTCTCCTCCAACATGGCCGCTCATCTCCTGCACCACTGAGGCCTCCACACGCCCAACTGCTGTAAAAAACAAAGGGCCTAGTTACAGCTGCAGTCACATGACTTTAGACTCGACAAAATCATAAAAAAACTGACTTTAATATCAGTGACTTGTGACTTCACTTGGACTTGATACATTCCTACAAACTCAAAAAAAAAAAAAAAAAGTTCCACAAATCAAATCATTCCATTCATTTCCTGAATCAGCTAACGTTAATTCCCTGCTATTTCCATCAAGTCAACATCTAAAAGGGAAATCTGTAATTTACTGTAATAAATCATGAAATGATCATGATAGATCATCATAGATGAAGGCAGGCAGTAAGATAGGCAGTCACTGAACCTAAAGTCCAGAGTGTGTATTTCCAGAGCAGTGGGCTTTTATTTTCAGGATAACGGGGCTAATAGCTGATCAACTTACAGTGTAGGACTTATTCTCACTTGTTATTGTGAATTTATGATATTGTGCACATTCTGCACTTGTGTTGTGCTCCTACAGTCTGCAGAGGTTGCCCAGGTCTGAGGAGGAGAGGGTGGAAAGAAACAACTCGCTTCAACCACAGATTGTATATTAAACAGGGTTCCAACTGATTTAATATACCATCTATGGCTCCAACTCACCGTTTGGACTGCTGATGTACTTTTTGCATGCACAGTTGCTGCATATTGCTCCTTTAATTCCTTGGATCCTGAAGGACCATGAACCATGAAGAACTAACATTATGTTACTGAGCTCCAGGTGGAAAAAAAAGACACCAAAGATAAGTTTGTTCATGTGCAAAAACTGCAAGGTGGTCAACAAAAACCAAATTGCAGCATGCAAAACAAGCTTCCAATTTCATCTGACGTTTGAAGTTGCACAAAGACCATTAAGGCAAGGTACTGGTCTTAAAATGGCATTACATTTGGTGAAGAGTGCATTACGACTTGTTTGGGACTTGAAACCTAACGTTAAGCACTTGGGACTCGTCAGTCTTGGCTAAGGACTTGAGTGCAAAGATGAGACTTATTTGGGACTTTTGACAAAACAATGACTCAGCCCGACCTCTGGCATCTACAGTACTACAGATGAAAAGACTGAAATCAGTGTTGAAACGTGGATGAGCTGCTTGACAGGAATCTCATTAAAACAAATGAACACATAACTACAGTCCCTTCTTGTTAATAAGAGTTAATAAGTTAATTATGTTACAGATTCTGTGAGATCAATATGACTATTCATTTAAAGTTGTGTTTCTGGCCACAAATAGAAGTCCAGTTTTCATTCATTTTAGCTCTGTTTTTGGTCTCCACCATCTCCTGAGGGAAGCATCTGGTTCTGTAGTGGCTAAATGCTCCCCCTTATGTTCATCTGCTGGTCACTAACTGTGTCTGTCTACTATTTGGTGCTAAGCAGATGTGCAGCTGGTAAATTAAAGCCCTTTTTACTGAAAAAAGCTGCCTGCATGCAGCTGAACACAACACTGTGAGAGTGATTAGAGTGAACAAAAACAGGCAACGACAGCTAAACTCAAACTTGCTACGAAGCTCTGAAAAGCTGAAGGAAGCTGCAGATTTTGGTGATAATTCTCTGTAGAAAAAATATCGAACATGGGTACTTTAAATTTTATAGTCCACTCAGAATTCCACTGTTAGTTTTACTTAACTTTATCAGTACCATGCAAATTGGGAAATCATGCTTTCTTTCTCCACATTTTGTAAATTAATCAGAAAAAAGACTCAAGTTTGATCTTGGTTTAGTTTGAACTGAGTCCTTACTACAGGGTTGACATAATATTCTTGACTTATCAAGGTCTCCATAGTTAATTTTGTATTATTTAATTTATGTACAATGACCACTTCAGCTGTTCAATTGTATGCAGTCACTCCCATAATTATGTACCTATGTTTGTTTTTCAAATTGTTTCAATATTTCGTTTTTTAATAGAAATTTAAAATGGTGATATGGAGTCGACCCAAATTATTGTTTCACCAGATGCCTCTTGTTTGAATGTGTTTTCTCTCTTAGACAGTTAATTTAATCTAAGAGTAGTTATAATCAGCTAATTCAGGTTTAAAACAAGTAAATAGAATTAAACATTAAGCATTAAGTAATTAAACTTTTGGCTGCTTTGTATTCCTTACTGTGGCATCTGTTTGCTAGCTTTCTATGTAAAAAAGTTAACAAAAATGTATATTATTTCCTAGCTAGCTAAAAAGTTAACAAAACGTTGTATTGTTTATTAGCTATTTATGTAAAAAGTTAACAAACGTTACATTGTTTGCTAGCTAGCTAAAAATGTAACAAAATGTTGCAACATTTGCAAACTATCTTCATAAAAAGTTAATGAAACATGACACTGTTTGCTAGCTAGCTAGAAAGTTTTTCTTTTAAATCAGTTATTGTGTGCTAGCTAGCTAAAACATTAGTTAGCCCTGTTAGCCTACTCAAGATGGCTGAACAGAGAAGCTCAAATTTCTTCTCCTATGAGAAATATTTGATGGCTGAATTAATGGAGAAATGGCTTAATAATCACCTAAAAACAGACAACACAGTGAGAAAAAAGAGACTGCCTGGGAGCAACCGGCAGAATATTTTAACCATGGTCCCCAGTTTCCAGGTCTTAAGTGTTTTCCTGATGTTTGGAGCAGGCAGCCAGCACAGGCATTGTTGTCAAATTAACAGGCCTGTGGCAGAGTGAACATGTAGGCTCTGCCTCAGCCTCACACTGTAATTTTGTACTTTCAAATGTCCTACAATGCTTTTGTATTTTTTTTTTTTTTTTGCAATTGACCAGTAACACAAATGATGAGATGTCAGATGCTGCAAATCAAGTTTGAATGACTCTTAATTAAGTTCTGAACAGTGAGTAATTGGCATGGTTTTAAATATTGACAGCCTTTTCTGTTTTTTAATTGAACAGCAGGTTTATCTTGTGTTACATACATAATAACAATAAAAATAAATTTACAAAAAACATAACTAAACACATACATACATGTACATAAATCTTTACAGATATATAAGAAATCATTTCTACCTAAATTCAGATTATGAAATTCACCCAATTGCAGGAAATAAAATGTAAGAAAAGGAAAAGTGTAATAATAAAGAACAATTGCAGTATCCCATATCTTTGTTCACTGCCAGGAACTCTGAACTCTTTATTTATGCCTATTTTTTGCCTCTACCTTTCAAAGTGATCTTTTCTTGCAAATAACAGTGACTGCAAAAAGAAACAAATGAACTCAAAACCCCTGTTTTTGAGTTGCAGAATATGAAAAATTTTGCCAAGCAGCACGCTAGTGTTGCATAGTGCATTCTGATCATCCCAAAAACCTCAAACTGCCTCGTTTTTCAAGGGGAAATTACATTAAAACTCACCTGAGAAGCAGCAGAAGATGAAAACATGAAGAATCTTCATTTTCTTAATCCAGATTAAAAACCAAAAGGCAGCAAAAATTTAGTCCAGAAGTATCAGAAAAAACGCTGCTGTCTGCTTCAAATTAGTCATCTGATCCAGTGCCATAAATACTGAGTGCCTTAAAAAAAAAAAAAAACAGAAAAGCCACAAAGATGGGATTGTGCAGAAAATGACTGCAACAGCTGTTTTGTCTTCAGCTTGTTCGAACAGTGATTCGGTTTTACAAATGCCTCAATTACAATGTTGTTGCATTTACCACTAGAGACTGTACTGTATATACTGTATATACTGTATATACTGTATCCTGTATAGTGATGGTTCCTTCGCCCCCTTCTGTCTGACACTGTGCTGTGAAGAAGCAGCGTATGGCTGTGATACAGTACAAACTCCTCAGTGTTTATAGTTATTGTTCAGGCTCTTGCAGCTGGATCTGTGTGCCTCTGTGCATACATGAAGCTGGAGGGCATCAAACTCAACAGGCTGACCTGCTGACTGTGTCACGGGTATCAGAGGGCAGTCTTGGGTCTGTTGCAAAAAGATTTACAGCTCAAAACCCACGTAGATCTGCAAATTAGACCTATTTTTTCAGCAAATTTTGGTTTATAATGTTGGTTTAAGTTTGTTCTAAGTTACCATGGAAACCTATCGCTCCACTCAGGCTAGTTTGTAGGCTTAGTACTTGTTTGCTCTCTTTACATATTTTAGTGCTTTGTCTATGGTCCGCATGATTGAATTTTGTGTTTTAACTGTTTTTATTGCTCTGCTTGGATTTTATTGTTATTATCCCCGCCAGGCATAAGCCAGGAGGGGATCATGTAGTTGATTCTGTGTGGTCGGTGTGTGTGTGTGTGTGTGTGTGTGTGTGTGTGTGTGTGTGTGTGTGTGTGTGTGTGTGTGTGAGTGTGTGCTTGTGTGATCACTGGACCTACAGCTTGTCTGCATCTAATCTCAAATGCTAATATCCTAAATTTTTTGCACAGTCATGACTTGGCCGGAGGCATTATGTTTTCAGGTTTCAAGAGCAGGATACCATGAAAAAATAACAACAGAGAGCCAAACAGGAGTAAACTAAGACTGAAGTAAAACAAGACACAAGCAAAGACACTAAAACATAGAAACACAATAAAACACAGTAAAAGAAATAAGAACAGTGAAACTAGAAAAACATGACACTAAGAATAAGTTAAAATGAAGAGGGCAGAGAATACAGAGACATAACATGATGTTGTCAAATCAATATAAATAATAAAGGAATGGAATAAGACAACACCATGTAATGTCAGTATAAATAAGTGCAAATAAAAGATTAAAATTAAATACATAAAAAAAGAGATGATGACATCACATAAAAGCAAGTCTATAAAAGTGGGTTTTAAGAAGTAATTTTTAAAGATGTCACTGAATCTGCAAGCCTTATCTCCTCGGGCAGGTCGTTCCAAAGTCGAGGGGCCCTGATGGAGAAAGCACGGTCACCTTTAGATTTAAGCCTCGACTTTGGAACAGCTAGGAAACCCCCGCCTGAGGATCTAAGGCTGCGTACTGGCTCGTAGGGAGTTAACATTTCGGCTATGTAGCTAGGGGCCAGACCCAGGCGGGCTTTAAAAGTGATCAGTAAAATCTTAAAATCAATTCTAAAAAATGTATGGGAAGCCAGTGGAGGGACTCCAGGATTGGGGTGATGTGATGTCGTCTGTTAAAACCAGTAAGAAGCCTAGCTGCTGCGTTCTGAACCAGTTGGAGGCGGTATTTTTGGTGAATACCACACAGGAGTGAATTGTAGTAATCGAGTCTGGAGAATATGAATGAGTGGATGATTTTTTCCAGGTCAGAGTGTGGCAGCAGTGGTTTGATTCTTGAAATGGTACGTAGCTGGAGAAAACAGGACTGGACAACTTTATTGATGTGTGTTTGGAAACTGAGGTCTGAATCAAAAATTACTCCGAGATTTCTGGCAGTGGAAGTGAGATTTCACTTAATATGTTATTTATGACAAAATTACACACAGATATCTAACAGGATAAAATGATGACATTTTATATCCAAAAGTTCAAAGGTCAACCTCGCTGTGACATCATAAAGATCAGCTCTCGATCAGTCTTCTGCTCCTCTGTAAAAATAGTCTCTAAGTGAAGACTGTATGTTTCTCACTGGAAAGGACCCCACCTCTCCCTCATGTCACAGCAGGTGTCAGTGTTTACAACTTTGATGAAAGGATGAAGCAGAACTAAAGAGAAAATAACATATCAAGAGTGACTGTGGTGAACAATATTCAGGTAAACTTGTGTTTCCTCCTCTCCAAGTTTGATATCATTCATTCAGAGATAAATAGAGGGACTACCAGTGTACAGTACACAGGCTCTCGCCCAACCGGCGCTGCTGCAGGAAAGAAACAATGTTCCTCTTCTATGCCTGCTTCCAGGTAGCATGTAAACACAGATGTGAAGGTATCGCAAGATCTCGTGTTGTGCCACTCGTGTGTTCCCACTTCAGGTGTGTGCATGCAGATCAGGTCTGAGAGGCTACAGTTGACATTTAGGCTAAAAACATGGTGTAAATGGCGTCTTTTTGGGTCAAATTTTAATGTTGTGGCTTACAGACACTTGGATTACACAACACGAGCAGTATGGAGACATTTTGTGTTTTTTGTGTGTTCTTTTTTTACATTTTAAAACTGGTCACGTTCACTTCAGTTGTACTGGATTTGGCTGCAACGCTGTTTTCTGCTGAAGCTCCAGGAGTGTTTTGTGAACTGGAGATCTTCACCCATCATCACATCAGCACAGGGGTCAGTATATATTGAGTGAAATTTCATTTTTGGGTGAATTATCACTTTAAATACATTTAACCAGATAAAACCGGCAATTACTGGCTGTCGGAAATCCTACAGCCTTTCATTTATTACACTACAGACCTCTAGTATGAAGCCGCAAAGCTAAAAAATATCTTCAAACAAGCCTTGTTTGCTTTATTTTTATTTCTACAACGATCTGAAAACTGAAAAGACTGCAGCTAACTCGCCCAACTTTGCAAACTTTATTCTTATCTTGAAGTTCAGTCCACACCGTCCTCTGTCAAGGAGTTTGGTTAATGTCCAACAGTCGCTGCATAAAATAGTGGACCTTGCAGTGAAAGAGGTCACTTACTTTGCAGAGTAAATTCAACAATAAAATGTTTGTTGCGTGGTTGTGTGAAAGAAGATTAGATGGTATTACATAAATACATACATTTTTCTTGTTAACATCATAGATTTAATGGTGTTACAGTTACATCCTCCCATGATCATTTTTTCAGTGTGTTATGTGTTTGTCACTTTCTAGTTGTAGTCTACTCCACCACATTTCATGGGAAAATTTTATTTTTAAGTAGGCAATAGTGTTATTAACAAATAAAAAATCTTGTATGCACAATACTGTAATTTACTTATAAATTATCATGTTTCATCATAAACTAAACTAAGTGCAGCTAAAATGATCAGTTCATTAATAAATCAGAAAGATTTGGCATCTACTTTTGCCCTTTAATTTCACAGCCTAATATAAAAAATGATTGTGAATATCATGCCATTTTTCCTAAGGCATTATAATACCAATGTTTTACACATGAATGGTCTGTTTTGTTTATTAGTTTTCTTTGGCTTGTTTTTAAATGTTTTCAGTGCAAAGAGACCGGTGAAGGATCTGCTTCCTCTGCCACTGTGTGGCGCTGTTTTTTTCAACATTCAGACATGTGCAGATCACTCCGCCTCGTGGTGCACTACCTTACTCTTAAAGATGTCTGGACACGCCCAACTGCTGGTGGATATAATTTCAACAGCAGCAGCCATTCTTGTCAGCATTACTGTGATTCTTGTGTTTGTTACACTGATTTGATGAGTAAATAATTTTATGCTGTCTTGTAGAAATTCAGCAGCAGGTTTATGTTCTTGCTGGTTAGGGATAACTTAGCTTATCTGTTATATCACCAACAACATGTGGTCATACTGCTGCAACGTGACTAACAAAGATAAAAATGTACAACCCAGGACTTTGAACACTTTATGTAAATTCCTCACCTTTCAGCAAACTCACCAGTCTAAGTTCAAAATGAGAAAAAACAGTCAGCGACTACATCAGTGTGGATCTGATGAGAAACTGGGTGGGGGGTTGAGGATGAAGGGTGTTCAGTTCACAGTGTTACCTTATATAGCGAGTCATCTGGCCAGTGTTTATAGATACACAAAGTGTTGATATGAGTTTTGCACACTTACACATTTTGGGAAACAAGTATTCGCTTCCTGGCAGAGATTTAATGACATAATTGATATGAAGACTGAAAGCAGGGAAAAACACCCAGCGTGGCCTGTCAAACAGTTTTTTTTAAAAAATGTGTCTATGAGCATCTTTAAAACTGAGTAATTAACACATCAAACCTAATTTCTAATTTGTACAAAAACTGAAGTGTGAACAGACGGTTATGAGATGAATTTATCTTCTAATCTAACTCTTGGCAAGAAAGGGAAAAAGTGTGTTTTCAAAAATGTCAAGCTTGTCCTTGGAAGCATGGTTTTGTGACATCACAACCTGTTTGGAAACCAATCATAGCTCTGTAATGTGGAAACATCAAATGTCCAGGGTTTCTGCGGTATTCCAGCCAACAAACTGAGAGAGAGAGATCAGTTTTAAGTGTGTAACAGCATTTATTGATGATAGTAATGGAGAAAGACTTTTAGCAAGCAGATCCTGTCAGATACTGAATGTCACCACTTGTTTTGCTCAGTGCTCCAGTAACAGTTGAGCAAGCTTGGTGCCCAGCTGAATGTCAGATTTCTCCTTTTCCGTGTCCTGTACTTTTATATTCTCTGTGTTAGGCTTGTCTATGTTGAGAAGAAAACCAAATATTGCAAATGGTTAAAAGATGTTGCTGTGGGATCTGTAAAAACAACATACTCACTTCTTTAGCTGTTAGCAAAACACTAGCTAAATGGTTAGCAAACAATTGGTATGGATTAACTAACTAGTCTGCTCATGTTTTGCAAAAATTAGCTATCACATGTAACTAGCTACTGTAGCTAACAACTGATGTAGATTAGCTACCTAGTTAGCTATCTTAAAGGGGCAGTTCACCTGAAAACATAAAACTGCTTGCAGCAAGGTCTATGTATTATCTTGAGTAGCCAGGTCATGATTTTGGAAGGAGACATTGCAGTGTATTTGTTGGTGTTTAAGCACCACATACTGAGTACCATTTAGTCCCATTCTATTGGAAAGAGGGTAGAAATATCTACAGTCGATGTCTCCCAAACTCTGCAACTCACACCAAAACATTCTCGATGAATAAATAGCACTACAGGCCAGGTGAAAATCTTTCTTCAGCCATCTATTAACCATGTTATTTTTATATCTTTTCAACATAGATGGATCTGTCATAAGCACATAGCTTATCTAAGTACAGGAAACAGGAAAGGAGAAAGTTGACTGAGGTTTCAAAAGGGGCGGGACTTATGAAGGGTCAGTTTGTACACATAATCTGAAAATTGTGATGATGTTGAAAATGTGTGGGAAAAATAGCAGGAATTCACCCACAGAGGAATTAAGGCAAAATATGAGAAAAAAACTTTTATATTGTACTCTTGCCAAAGCTTCATTTTGTGCTTCTAAACACAGCAGACATACTTTTTGCATGATTGAAACAAGAGACTCTGTTAGCATTTGCTGCAGGGAAAATGCACAAACTGTAAGGCCACTCTGGTTCATGTTTTTTTAAAAGCACCATTTTCATTTCTTTATTGTTCTTTCCATAACAGTGACAATGGTCAGTTTGCCACACAACTTTTCATTTGGATATAAAGTTGTCATTTTTCTCTGCATGAGCTGCAGTGCTGGTGTTTCAAACAATATAATATAAAATCTTTCTCCACATCTTACAAGTGCAGGTTTCTCCTCTAAAATCCTTCTTACCCATTAGTATACACTTAACAAGCAATCCAGCTTAACTATGTAAACAATTCAATACCGATCGTCATACAAAAAGAAAACATCTTTCTCAGAGAGAACCTTTATTACCAACATAACAGTTCTCACAAAATAGTGAACATATATTTATCATATATATTATAATACACATATTTTCATCAAAATAGAATCTTATTCAATAAAACCAAACAAAAAGCAAAGTCATATTTACATTCTAGCCTGTGAAATGCTGCAGTCATTTTCCAAACGTGTTTTATACACTACAGTTGTCAGTCCCATCCCATTATTCCTTATTGTCTGGTGTGATTTTTAACTCCACATGAATGTCCATGTGCTGCTCGACAAAAAAAATAGTTGGCAATTTAGTGTGATGACTGTCAAGTCCTGGAGGTCCGTTGGTCTCGTTTAAGATCGTGGGAGGACCTGAGCAATGGTGTCCCGGGCGCTCTGGCTGAGCCTTTCTGGGAACTTAACCTCATACTCCACTATGAGGTCACCACGACGATCAGGGCGTTTTGGATAAGGCAACCCCTCGCCACTAACACGTCGCTTCATCCCTGGCTGCACAATGTCAGTTGTTGAGACCGTAACCGTTTTTCCTTCCAGGGTGGGTGCGTTGACTGTGCAGCCACACAAGGCCTGATGAGAGAGAAGGGGAAACATGGGAAGAAATGATTAAATAAGATCAAAAATAGACACTAATAAGAACTGTGTTCTACTCGTGGTTTTCAGCTGATACCAATTCTATAAGTTTGTTTTCTAGCACTTTTATGACCGTTTTAAAGAAAAATAAGTGACAAAAACTTATTAGAGCTGACATCTTGTGGTTGGCTGTTCAATTGGTTTATCAATGCGCTCTTGTTAAATTCTCATCGGTCAGACAGTTGCTGGGGTTTCATAAGGAGAGAAGCACTTCTCAATACATTATTGTTGGGGAGGATATATACAGACCTGATTTATTTCTGAGTCAAAGGCTATTTACTAAACATGTATTCAACTCCAAACTAACTAACATCATGTCAAAGTTCCAGCCTGTCTGTAACCTGATTTCAAATTTTAAAGCTTTCAGTTATGTCATCTATTATGTTGTTTAACTGTTTATTTTGTAGGTTATCCTGTTGCATTTGGCTTTGCGTGTTGTGTGGCCACGCCCATTGGAGCAATGTTGGACTGATGTAGTAATATTGAGGGACAGTCAAGAGAAACTGTGTGAACATTAAGCCTTATTTGAAGCAGTAGTAGTAGGTTGGATGGAAGTAGCTGATGCTAGTGTTAGTTTTGTTGTTATATGGAAGCTGGATCTGCTCTGTTATCCTCGTTGCCGGTGTGTGTGTTGTTACTGTTACAGTTAATGATATAGCTACATGTGTAAAACGTGTAAAATGTGTAAAAAATGGTCAAACTGCAGCAATTTCACTTGCTTGGCAGCGCTGTGTAGTGCGCTGTGGTCAATTTAATTAATCTAGAAATAATTTGCAGTTTGTTTTCCTCATCGACCAGTCGATTGGCTGAAAAGCAGGTAGAATTTCAGTCAACCAAAATTTTCTTTGGTTGATAAGAGCTCTTAAAGTTAATCTTAACTTACATCTCTGAGTGAGATCCTTGCTGGGTAAACGATGTCAGAGCCGTTACGTTTGAACACTGAATGTGGCTTGTCCTTCAGCACAAACACAATGTCAGCTGGAATGTTTGTGGGAGTCTGGTCCCCCTCTTTGGGAAACGTGATTTTCGTGCCCTCTTTCCATCCCTTCTTTATCTGCACCTCCAGGATTTTATCTTCTGTCCGCACTGTTCGCCCATCTGGGTTCAGCCTTTTACGTGAGATCTTCATTTTCTTTGTGCAACCCAATAGAACTTCCTCCAAGGAGACCTGGAGATCGTGAACTACAGGTGGGTCCTGCTGCTTCTTCACAACGCTACTGTGACTGCCCATTCCTCCCATACCGGAGCTGAAGGACCGAGGGAACCCACCCATTCCAGCGCCCCCCATCCCAAAGCGAGCAAAAGGGTCGTCAATGTCCATGTCCTCGTCCATGCCTCCATTCCGGGCACCAAAGAACTGTCCGAAAGGGTTACGTCCGCCGAAGAATTCTTCAAAGATGGCATGAGGGTCGCCTTGGAAGGTGTAGCTGAAGGTGCCAGGACCACCACCACCACCTCCACCTGAGGGGCCTCCGCCTTTCAGACCTGAGTGAGAGAAACAATCAGTTAATACATGTATCACTTTTAACAGACTGAATCTTTGTGTGATACATTTTTACATAGTACATTTTTGGTACTTTTTCTGTGTTGCTTTATTGTTATACAATAATTGTTGTTCATAAGGTAGAAACCTGGTGCCATTATATTACTACATTAAGGATATGACATATGATATTTTCATTATCGATTCATCTGCCAATTATTTCCTCGATTCATCGTTTAGTCTATGAAACATAAAAAAAAATGTTAAAAGTGCTCATTAGTATGTCCCAGAGCACAAAGTGGCGTCTTTTGTCCGACCCAAAGGCCCAAAAGCCAAAGATTTTTCATTCAGTATCATAATTGACAAAGAAAAACAACAAATCTTGGAATGTAATTAGCTGGAATCATCAAATGTTGAACATTTTTGCTTGAAAAAATAATTAATTGAGTGTCAAAATAGTCGGCAACTAATTTTCTTTCAACTGTCCAATTGACTGACTAATTGTTGCTGCTGTGCATTACATCCTACAATTCATAAAGCACTGCATGTTATATTGGATTGAACATTCACACATTTTTATATTTATACATTATTAGAATTTTCAGAACTTACCAGAACATTCTACCTGTACTATTATTTGCCTTTACCTATTTAGCCATTATATCCACATTACTGATGATTATTTATCAAAAATCTTATTTTATTATATATCCAATCTTTTCTGAAAGCATTAATAGTTAACCCTGCAATATTTCTACAGCACTGATGTCAAGATATTTGGTAAAATATGTGATATATTTGATTTTGTCCCTATTGCCCAGCCATAATCATTATGTTTGCAATGTTTGAGAATTTACTTTTTCTTTTTTGAGAAAATATGTATATAAAGATATATATCATATATCAGCACATAGCCCAAAAACATTGAGAGTATAAGACATATCACCATGCCCTAAGCTACAGCATCTCAGTGACATTAATGTCATAATTGATTTTGCTAATATATAATCTGGATTCTTGATCAGTTTTGATTCTGTTAACATGTCACAAAGTAAAAGATTAATAATTCATGATGCTCTGGAAATTCATCTACATAAACACCAGAATACCCCTTCCTGTTACTATTATAGATGAACTACAGAAAATGCCTCTTTTTAAAGTATCACAAACAGGCCCTGAAAACTTCGACCTCACTGTTTGTACAGACACCATCCTAAAAAATGTTGCACAAACCTACAAAATCCTACGGCTGCAGCTGTGGTGGTTGTTTAGTGGTCTCCTGAAGTAGTAGTTGTCAATCTCCATATTTAGAAATGTTCTTAAAGAAGAAATAATTAATGATTAATGTTTATGAATTGTGTATGTGGTATTATCAGCCTGATATTGACCTATACAGCTATACTGCTATCTGCATAGGCTTTTTTTTGTTTGTTTGTTTTGTTTGTTTTTACAGAATATAATGCAGGCTGTTGTTATTTGTTAGCTTTATAGGCTGCATTTATGTTTATTTGATGCCTTTTCTTAACTCTGGTTTGTTACATATACATTTCTTTATGTGTTTTATTTTTTGTTTACATTTATTCATAATTATTAAAAATACCAGTGAACATTTACAGTTTTGGTACCCTTGTATCATTTTAGACAATAAAATGTATTGTTTAACTGTAAAATATCCTCCCTCCACTACGTGTATTTGACACAAGTGTTGTAATGTGTGTCAATGTATATATCCTATTTCCTGTATAAATAATATATGCTGATATATATCAATATCATAATCTGTAGTCCCTAATATCTGCATTGTCACCAACAATCCAGTATCCCTCAGGCCCTTTAAGTATGTGTCCGCTTTCGGGTTTAATAAATTATGTGGCATTACATCGATGGATGGACACATGTACTTGCCAATAGGGCTAGATAATATAACATTGTCCTCACTGGTTTTAAAGGCTGCATTACAGTATAGTGATGTAATTTTCTTAACTTATCAGACTGTTCTAGCTGTTCTATTTACCCACTTAGTCATTAATCAGCACCGATGATTATTCACCATCATATCTCATTGGTTTAATATTTTGTGAAAGCACCAATAGTTATCCCTACAATACTGTTGCAATATCAAGGTATTCAGTAAAAAATAATATAATAATTACTCATTTTATTCCCTCAGCTGCTTCTACTCCTTGGGGTACAAAACATGCCATCAGTCACAACCAACATGATCAATAATTATCAATATTGACTGATATTAAACTTCACTATCATGATTGGCATTTTGTGCTGTATCACCCAGGCCTACTTGCGAATACTGATCGGAGCATTTCAGGCAGTAACAGAGGCTGAAGCCAATACCGGTATGGACACATGTTTTTCAGTGAAAATGTGAATAATGATGTAAAAACTAGTCTCTAATATCACAATTAGGTATTTTTTCAGAATCGTTCAGCCCTAATGGAAGCCTGTGGAATGTCCATCCAAATGATGATGTTGCCATGGTAACATATCAGAGATGTCTTATCTCTGGCCATAACTTAAAATCTTAAGTGTAATATAAGATGCAAGACTCTTTTAATTAAAGTAAATTAATGTCTTTCATTAATCAATTTTCATTCATCTATTCATCGTGTCCCTCCTTAGTTAAAATAGTTACCAAACAGCTGATAATGATGATGACAACAACAACAACAACAACAACAATAAGGACAGAGTATTTCAGAACAATAATAAGGACAGAGTATTTCAGAACAATAATAACAAGGACAAAGTATTTCAGAACATTTGTGTAACACTGCTACACCTGTCAGGTTTCCATGCACCAAAAACAAAACACTGCCTTCAGTGACAACACCAGTAAAACATCCCACTGTAAGCATGGCTGACGCTAATCCCCGCCCTTTCCTGACGTCAAACACACACTTTTTAGCTCCGCTCCTGAACTCAGGTACTATATACTGTCACTATGAGTTTGGCATGAACTTCTTGTACAAACACGTAACGTTACTGTGAGTTTTTCTTTGAGCAGAGCCTCGCCTTTCCACACTCAGAAACAAGTCCTGAGTGAAGGACAGAGCAGAGGGGAACTGGGAGCGCCATGACACACGCCACCATGGTCTCATGTTATTTTATCTTTAACCTTTCCGGCGAGCTCATTTCACCTTCTCATTTTACTGACAACCAAAGAGTCACGGTGTAAAGCTAACACCTGGTTCCACTCCCTGCATCATGGCACTCTTTAAATAAGTTAAATCTTACCTTCTTCGCCAAAGCGGTCATATATGTCCTTTTTCTTTGGGTCGCTCAAAACGTCATAAGCTTCGGCGATTTCTTTGAATTTCTCCTCGGCTCCCGGTGACTTGTTTTTGTCGGGGTGATAGCGCAGTGCCTGCTTACGATAAGCCTTCTTTATATCGTCCTCCGACGCTCCTCTCTTAATTCCCAAAATGTCGTAGTAGTCTTTGCCCATTTTGACCACCCAACTGCCTCTTCAGTAGAGGTTAAAGTTGTTTGGACAGAGCTGTTTAAGAACTTAAGTGGTGAATCTTCTGTCTGTCCTCGGTCCCAACTCAGATCTCTACGCCCCGGAGATTTTCCTTTATAAACGGCGCAGGAACTTCCAGAGTTTTCCACAACCAGCCTGAACAATCTCAACTGTCACAGTTTAGCTAAGACACGCCTATAGGGACGGCACGTCATGCTGCGTTCACAGGCTGTTGGAACTATTCCTGCACAGTAACATACCATGCCTTAACTGTCTCACAAAATCATATCTGTGCCCAAAACTCGACATGGCTCGGTGATGTCTAGAAGAGAACCTCAGATAAGAGTTGCTCTCCCAGATCAGTTCTTTTATGGAAATTCTTAAGTTTGGTCAGACCATCAGAAGTTCATCAGTTCAAACAAATATATATAAAATAAAAAAGGTCACGCCCCTTCCGGTGGACCACCATAAGGGCTAAATTAGGAAAAAATAGGAACTGTAGTCAATGGCTGTAGACATAGGCGCCAACTTGAGTTGAACAGTGGTGGGGCAAAAAATATCAGTCTATATATGTTGATGAAGTGAGGGGTAGGGATGGAAATTTTCCCGAAAATGACTTTAGAAATTGACTTTAGTCTGTTATCTGGTGGTATTTATAATTATTACTGAGGCAGAAACATTAATCAGCGCCATAATGAACGTAATATTCTGCATGCTGCATGCAGCTTGACCTTTGCTGCGGCTGGATTCAAGGATGAAATGCCAATTTCAGCCTGTGATCTGTCACTGCCTGACTGAACAGCCTCATGGAAGTAATATTTTACAATTCTTCATATTTCAACCTAACGAAATCATTGGGTGTTTTCAAAGCCATGATATTGAGCCGAAACAGATTCCACAGTGAGTTCGCGTTCAGAGGCTGCTGCTGAGCGCAGTAGATGGCTCCTTCAGTGCGCACTTCGATGGTTAACATAGTAGGCTGAATAAAGTTAATGATCACTGAAAGTTAGGAAGTAAAGTTCTAAGAAACATTCTCACTAACTTTGTGTGAGGCTTTGGATAGATTCTTCGTGAGACTTTGGTGTCTTTCTTCAGTGAGGAGCACCCAGTGCTGGGTTTGGCTGGTAGAAGGACCTTGAGTCACTGGATAAAACAGTTTGGGTAAAATAATTTTAAGTACAGTGATGTTTGTGTTGATGACGTGGCCTATATTGTGCAAGACAAGAGATGCAGTTCACTGAGCGGTTTAACAATGTAATGTTGTCTTTTACATTGACAAACATGTGAAATTCATAGCACAGCTAAAATGGAATCAGAAAATACTTTGTCATTTGCCATATGACATTTTTTTCAAAGTCAGGCCCCTTGTGGCACACTGGAAGGGGTGTGACTTCATCTCCCAACTACCTTTGTAATAAGTTATTACATCAATTTAAAGGGACAGTTCAACCCAAAACCAGAAATCCATATTTTTCCTATTTTTATTTTTCCTCTTACCTGTAGTGGTGTGAATTGCAAAGTCTTGGAGAAAATGGGGCGGCACGGTGGTGCAGTGGTTAGCACTGCCGTCTCACAGAAGGTCCTGAGTTCGATCCCCAGCTTGCTGGGGGAGTTTCCATGTTCTCCCCGTGTCTGCATGGGTTCTCTCCAGGTTCTCCGGCTTCCTCCCACAGTCCAAAGTCCATGCATGCTAGGTTAATTGGTGACACTAAATTTCCCGTAGGTGTGAATGTGAGTGGGTGTCTATCTCTATGTGTCAGCCCTGTGATGAACTGGTGACTTGTTCAGGGTGAACCCCGCCTCTCGCCCAGTGTCAGCTGGGATAGACTCCAGCAGCCCGAGACCCTTCCAGAATAAGCAGTTACAGAAAATGGATGGATGGATGGAGAAAATGGCTACAGAGATGTCAGCCTTCTCTTAAATATGGGGCTAAATGACACTCAGGAGTTCTGGGTTGAAGTTGCTCTACTGGTTTATGACATTTATTTTGTGATGAAATAAAGTACGTCTTTGACTCTGCCTCAGAAATAACAATCGACAAGACAGCTGTTATGACGCCTCAAATAACTGGGAAATTATTATGTTAGGCAAAATATAGATAGAGTCGGGTCAGTTGTATTTAAGTTTTTACTTCCCTCGTACAGTCTGTTTTTAACTGTATATTTTTATTTTTGCTGTTTGTTTATTTATTTGCTTTGTTTTTATGTTCCTTTTTAATTATGTTTAATGGCATTGTTCTGTTTGTGATGTGAAAACACATCATTTTGCAATATGGTCGATTGTAATATACAGCTCTTTGTAAAATGTTATGTTAAATGAATTGTGATGACTTAAAGAAAAAGAAGTTAACCCTTCATCTCATGAAAGTTCTCACAAGAGTGATCATTCTAACCCAAAGTATTATCTGTCCCTAACCCTAACCAAGTGTTTTCTGTCACGAAACCTACCAGCACTGTCGCATTATAATACATAATTTTTTGTACATTGCACATAATGAAAAAACAGCGTGTACAAATCTGTCAAGTTAGGTTCCCTTCCAAACACACCCGTATGGCTTTTGTGACTTAAGGCCCATTCTGTCAAAAAAATTCAAGAACCGACTTCTTGACTACATTAGAAAAAAAAAACATAACATGCCCAAAAAAGGGAGAAAAAATAAACTGTGCCAGCCCACAGTACTGCCCTTTTAGGCCCAGCAGTGGATCACGGCCGGGTGGTTGAGACTGGATGATAGAGGCCATCTTTTCAAACAAGCTTGTAATATGTTTGATTTTATTTTTTACAATCAAAAAACAATGGTTCCATGCTTAAATTTACCTGTCCCCATGGACATCACATGGCAGACCAGTTCACAAGCAGTCACAGCTAAGGCCATGAACAATGGATACACCACAATAAAAAATAGCTTAGAAGTACTTGCTATCCATGCCCTGTACAAACTTTAAAAGGAAGTCCAGTCACTGAACCCTACTCTGCCAAAATGAAACAGTGAATAGATTGCTGGCAGGAGCTTTTGTTATGCTTGGGTGTAGCCCAGATTTAAAACAAGTCAAGTACTGGCTGGTAGTGAGCTCCAAGAGAGGGATATATGCCGGGAATAACATTTTGGCACTTTACCTTCACAAGGACAAGGTCCTCCAAAATAAATATCTCCAATTTGAACCCATTTCTTAGGCCTTTGCTTGAGATTAAATCCGAGATTTAGGTGGAGGTCATCATTACTGTCATGTGAATAATTGTAAAAATACAGTAAGATTCTTGTGCCCCGGCTCTCTCTGTCATTATATAAAGGGCACACACTACATATGTATAGATATGTACTCAAGACGAGCCACTCACACCGAGTCACCATAGTACGGAGCCATCTCGGATCAAAGAGTTTGATTCATATAAGTGATATTTAATGAAAGTGTGAGGGAAAAGAGAGTTTGTCTTCATGTTGGAAAATTGAAAACATGTGAAAACACTGAGAACTACGTAGTACCGAATCTTGGGGTTTGACCATTAAACTGTTGATGATGATTTCTTTGTTCAAGGTTTCTTAAACAGACCTGAAATATGGCTCGGTGCCAGAGTCATTTTTACGTAATTTTTGTTTTGTTAGTTCTTCATCATTTTCAACTTGTTACATCTTCGTTGTTTTCATTTCAGTACGTGTTGTACTTCATTTTAATCTTGTTACATCTTCATTGTTTTCGTCTTGTTTTTACCTATTTTTTGTCTAGTTACATCTTCACTGTTTTCGTCCTTATGTCTTTTACACCATTTTTGTCTTGGTACATCTTCTTGTGACATCTTGTTATGGATTTTATGTTGTTTTCAGTTTGGGTTTTACATGATTTTACACAATTTTTGTCTGCGTGTTTTACAGGGTTTTTGTTTTGTTAAATGTTTTTCATCTTGTTTTGTCTGTCGTGTGTGATATGCACTGATGGATACACCAAGGAATCATCTTCTCAGTGTGTTATTGTCCCATCCATTTAGGTTGAAATATGTCTCGATGTTCAGAAGGAGGCGCACAGTGGTGCAAAACTTACCGCATCTGTCCTTTGCTAAAGTGTCTGTCTGAAAATGTCAAATGAAATTATTTTGAACAGTGTTTCGATTTTGTCTCAGACCCTGTAACATGGCTCAGCATGGCTTTTAAAGTAAGAAAAGGTATGATGCAAGTGTACGAGCAGCACTTGAAGGCAGCTTTTCAGATTCAGTGTACAGCACACATGAGCATGCTGCTCTTTCACACAACTGGCCAGCAGAGATTTGTTGGCACTGGTAAAAACTGTGCTTTCAGTGTCAGTATTTACATTGAAAACAGTGCACAGTAAGTTACTGAGAGCATATACAACACTGAATTATTCATACAACTTTTACACCCTTTAAATAGTGGAATGTAACTAGAAAATGTGTTCAGGAAAAATAATTTACTTGAGAATTTGGATGTAACAAACTAGCCTAAATGGCTTCTCATAGAAGTTTTCAATCAATAATTTACAGTACACCTTTGGTGTTGTCTTTTATATACTGACTACACCTTTGTTGTCTCTGTTAGGTGGAGCAAAACCTGTTTGAGGCATTTTAAATATCACTGCAGGTATCAACAGCTCCACAGACCCACCCAAATCACTGCAGGATTTAAGGTGGAGCTCAGAACAATATTCTATTAGAAAGGCCATATTTTTTTGGTATGGTTCTTACTGTCGATTTTTTTAGGGTATCAGTTCAAATGTACTCATACAGCCCTGTGTATTGAAGCATTTTGCCTGATTGTTTTAGTATTATTTTAGGCATTTTAAACTCATTAAAACAACAACCAGCTGATTTGCACACAGTTAATCTCTCACATCCCAAATGTACAATTTATCGTGTTTTTATTTTTACACTCTTAAATCATCTTCCATGCAATAATATCTTCATACTGTGAATCATCCCATGGATTTGCTGCTTGTACTCTGTGCAATCCAAATCTCTCTGCCTCTGTACAATTATGCATTCACTATTAATGTTTTTTCTCTTAATCTAGTGTTACACATCATTTGTGTATTTTCAACCTGTGTCCAATTACCCTGCACAGTTATCCATATATCTGTTCAAATAACTGTATACTTTTCCACATATCAGTACAAGTGAAAGGTGTATATAGTTTTGGATTTTTGTATTTAATTTACTTTAGTTTCAGTTAGTTTCCGAAGTGGGTTGGATTGTTTTGGTTCAATTTTAGCTTAGTTCTTATGAGTTTCAGAATTAGTTTTAGGATTTAAAGATATAAGTGAGTGTGCTGCCTTCGCACTCTCAATAAACTTATACACTAGTGCCTCCTCCTGCTGGTCTTGAACATTTTAGCCAAATTGACAAAGACAAAGACATTTGCTGTATATTTTGTGTTTAACTTTATTTAGTTTTCTAAGTATACAATATTGTTTCAGTTAGTTTTCTTTTTCAAAAATCTAGTTTTATTTTATTTCAGTTAACCAAAATGTTTTTCATATCTAGTTTTTAGTTAACTAACTGTGGTTGTGTCAGAACTGTCCTCCTTGAATGTATTTTTACTTTTCACATTGATGTGTCTTCATTCTGTCCTCACTGTAGTGTTTTCCTGTACAAGAAAATGATATTTCACTAGATGCTCCCGACCCAATACAAGCAATTTATAGCCTGATCATTTTTAATCGGTATTGGTGACAACACATGAGTCAAATTGAAAACTTTATTTATGTAACGTAACACAGAGAACATAACATAACACAGAGAGAATACAATGTACACAGAAATGCATTAAACAAGATAAAGCAAATATTAAAATGAGATCACATGGTGTACAATTTGTGGGGAAAAAACGAGGAGACTACTAAAAGATATTGGAAAATAATGGCATTTGGGAAAAAAGTTGGAAAAAGTAACTTGACAGACAAATTATTTTCTATTCAGCTTAAAGAAAAAGAAAATGTAAGCGGTCCATAGTGTTTTGTGACCAGTTGGACCAGTGAGCATGCGCACAAACAGACAGCGCTTCTATTCAAAGAGCAATAAACCCTATGGACATCCAATTATGTTGGCATAGCCGCGACCTCTCCGTCTGCTGAAATCTCATTGGCTACGTCGCTGATGGTGTGGGTGTATTCCATTGAATGCTCCTCGTTTTGATTGGCTGCGACACGGCCGTAGCGCCCGCCTACGCTGGCTTCAGCAGCGGCATATTACCGCGCTGATTGGAGGCGGCTCTGTCACTCATCTGGGACATTAAGGAAGGGGGTGCTAACTGCCAAGATGAAGCACTACGAGGTAAGTAGTGTTTATGAAACTCAAAACCGTCAATGGGGCGCTGCACAGGATCACAATTTAAAAACTGAAGCCAATTAAGATTTTTACTGTTATTTCTTTAAGCGTAAATTCCACCAGAATAATCAAATTTAAAGGTTCAAACGTGAGCAGTGAGGGTCGCATGCTGCTGCAACACCGCCTGTCATGGGCTGGTTGCTATGGCCGGGGATTTGTGGCCTCTCGTATACGGATTATAACGGTTGTATTTAGTAAATTCATGGCTGAAAGTTAAGCTGCAGTCACAATTGTGATTAATTATAGTTGCGCTGTGTATTTGTTGGGTTTTTGATAAACACTGAATGTCTCTGTATGCTAAAGACTGAGCCCTCTTTATGAGATAATTCTCGCCATTATCGCCATCTCTGGCTGGAATGACTCATGGCGCTTCTTATCTTGTTATTACCCAATAGTGCAGGTGAACAGTCAAGTGTGCAATCTCAGCCCTATGTAATTAACCCTCGTAGCCTCGATGTCATTTTCTTTAACGTTACAAAATCACTCAGATCCTAAGTTGAAGAGAGAGGCTTAGTAAAAAAAGAGAACAGATAAAATATTGTGGTTAACTGTCTTAGAAACATCCAGACTTGACTTTATACAAAGGCCTGTTTTATCTTTAAACTGAAAATGTTCCTGCTTTTTTTGTTACTACTGTATAGATGCAAGCCCTGACAGTTTCTCTAAATGTTACCATACAGTTTCATGAGCACCAAAACCCACCAGACAGGATTTGAAGTAGTCTGACAGAAACTAACCCAGCCAGTGGCTGCTCCAGTTCCCCTTGTTTCACTTGACAGATGTGGCATGTGCAACCTATGAGGGGGGATACAGCATTAAATCATGGAAATGACAGACAACAGATAGGCAACAGCTAAGTTGACTGTTTTTCTCATAGCTCAACACTTTGTGGTGGTAAACATAAAATGTGTGCTTACTTGTCAAAGTTTTTCTTATGTATTGCCTTTATTATTCAGTAGTTGCACTGGTGTCAGCATTTATTTGCAATGGTCTCTGTAAGACATAGGCCACTCCTGACAACCATAGTTGATCTGCTCACCTTTTCATGGCCATCGTCAGTTATCACCTTCTGGACTCAGTTACTCAGTTACACCCTTGACTGCATTTCAGTATCTCAAGGCTGCATAATTTTGAAGTATGTCAGGGCACAGTGTGATACTCAGGCACATGATGTGCCCACATTGTAACCAGTGTGCCCAGTATTACACAGAAACACAAGGCCTTTAATAGTCTTAGAAGGTCAACTATGGAAGAACAGCTGACGTGCAGTCCACATATTGGCTGATGGTGTGGGCTTTACAGACAGACCCAAACCAATGTCTCCTACTTTTTCCACTATTAGAGCTGTGAGAATTTGTGATTGTTGCAAAATATTCTGAAGTCACAGTTTTTGTTGGCATTTTTGTCACTATTGTACAATTTTTTGCAGTAGGAATACACTTGGGTTAAAGGCTTTTGTACAACTGGTCAGCTAAACTGAATGATTAGCCAGTAAATAGGCATTGTTTAACATAAGCTTTAACAGGTTTGCTAATTAAAGTCACAAAATTGTGGACTGGAGGCCGAATGATATATGAGTTGACTTATATTACCAGCCCGATATTCACCTGTCACCACTATATTAGTCTAGATATTTTGTCTGATATGCATATGTATATACTGGAAGCTATATCTTGCCCCCATTGCATATCTTAGTCATGTTGTATCTTTGTTTTCAGGGATCAAAACAAGGTAAAAAAAAAAAAAATGTGTGTAAATATATCAGAATTGTTTTACCCCCTAATATCTGTTACAGAATCGGCCCCAAAAGTCCAGTATCGGTCAGGCCTTAGTGTAGACTGACTGACACCGTGACCAGTACACACGTTAAAAGATAAATGCACACACCAGTACAAACATATTCTTTTTGAGATATTTTTTACCATGCATTATTCTTCAGTGCTTTATCAAATAAATTTAAATCTTAACGTAATGGATTCAAATAATGATTTTTTTTTTAAATTGCATCCTTAATTGGGCACCAACGTATGAATCAGAAGCTAAACAGAAATACTTGAGCAAACTAAAACACATATAGTTGTTACATTTTTGTTGTTAGTGTTCACTATATCATGTAACATATATCAAACTCTTAATGTTTTCCACTTGTGCCATTTGACCAGATAATTCATAGTTTCACAGCATTTACACCAGATAGCACCAGAGAGCTGCATCACTTTCACGGTGATCTGTCTTGCTTACACACCGCAGTACATTACACTACGCTTACACTAGCATTTAGCACATAAAGGGCAAAGAAACATAAGATTGTCTGTTAATCTGTCTAAACAGGTAATCTTTCCAGATATCAAAAACTGTGCTTTACCTTGGGATAAGAGGTCCAGGCAAAACCAACAAACAAACAGGCAAAGTCCACAAGCAATTAAATCTTATTTCTCCCTGCTTCACACTCACCCCAGAGTGAATTAGTGGCACAGACTGTCACTGGCTGACAGAGGCTTTATATAGCAAGATGAGATTGGGGGGGGGGGGGGGGGGGGGGGGGGGGGGGGGGGGGGCAGTGGGTATGCCTGGCACACAGACAACTGAGATGGGTTTATTTCCCTGAAGTCCCCACTGCAGTGTCATGTGTCCTGCTTGATTTAAACATACGTGAATGTTTCATTTACAGTTATATGACAGATCAGTTGATTCATTTAAAATGATTGATTTTAAGTTGAAGTTTTAAAACGACAGGTGGCCTTGTGCACATTAAAACACACAAAATAAAGTCACATACAGACAAAATTTGCGTGCATCTCCACAAAACCTAATCGCCAGCAGGCCTATTTAACTTTTATGCCTCTGCCCTTGGCATCAACCAATACTGGGCAATACTGATACCGATATTAGGGAGGTAAAAAATTCTGATATCAATATATCAGTATATCGGTCAATACTGTCCAATTTTCTTTGTTGAAAATGTATTCTTTAAGGATTTATATATGTATATGTAATTTATAAAATCCTTTGGTATTCTTAATTTTTTTTAAATATCTGAAAACATTCTTGTCCCAGACAAGAATTCACAGCTTGAAACATTTTAAAAATGTGTTAAAAGCCTCCAAAATCAAAAACTAGCACCTACTTATAACATAGGTATAAAAATGTGCCATTATAAACATTTGTTGACCCTTTAATGTTTTGTCCTAGATTTCTGTCAATTTTTCCAGATTTTTACAACAACATGATTTAATCAGGCATAAAAAAGGGTTAGCTATACTCTAAGGACCCCTGCCTCGCTTCCTGGTTTAAAAATGCTGCTGCTCCCCTCAAAATACAGTTTTGTCTCAATTCTCAGGAATGAGTGAAAACTATAAACTAAAAACTAAATAAAAACAGTCTGTGTTATATTCTGTAAGAAAATATCAGACAACCTATACTTGGATACAAATGAAGACAGATATTGCTGTGCAAGGCCAATATCGGGCTGACTGATTTATGGATCTGGCTCTGCTCTGGACTAAATCTTTAGCATTTTGTATAACCATTTCATTTGAAACAGTAAATCAAAGTGTCTCAGATAATGTCTGAGCAGAACCTGTTATTTGCCATTATGTGTTAATATTTAGCTAGCAGATTAAGCACTTGGTATTTATGCATATAAAAAATGATTCAGCAGTCAAATAAATAAATTCAGGAATCATAAATAATTTGGACAGTGTTATATGTAAAGGAACAGTTCACCCCTGGTCTGTAGTGTCATTCCTTAAGATAATGTGCAGACCTTGTTGTGAGCAATTTCATGTAGGAACTATCTATCTAAAAAAAAAGTTACTGGATACTCGGTAGTTCCTATGTGAAACTACTCAAAGCAAGGTCTGTAGATTGTCTTGAGTAACCAGGTCATCATTTTCTAGAAAGAGACACTGGTTTTGAATTTTTCAAGTGTATTTTTTTTTTCAGGTGCTCTGAGCACCACAAGCTAAATGCCATTTAGTCCCATTATATTGGAGAGAAGGCAGACATTTCTTCGGCCGATATCTAAAATATATAAACATGTACTTTTGATTTTGTGGTGAACTGTCCCTTTAACATAGCAGAAAATGTTTCATAGATACACATACTGTACATCCATTATGTAGTGTCCATGTTACCAGTTGCGACTGTATGTCTTTCACTCATTATGGAAACTGTATCCCGACTGTTCGTCATTAGAGAGTAGAGGGTGGGGGTGAGCTCCACCAAGGGGAGTGCCCCAACTAATCCCTCACAGTCTTGAGTATTATCACCCGCTGGTGGCAGGAGAGGGAGACTCCGCGTGTGAGTGACTGAGAGATCTAGCAGTTCAGTTTGGTCGGTGGGTCTGCAGGGAGAGGGCCGGCTGAAGCAGTAGTTGTTTATATTTAGCTGAGGAAAGGAAGAGAAGGGGTCAAACTAGGAAAGGGGTGGTGCCATTTGTCATAATACCTCTCCTCCATCTACCCACTTATCCAGGGGTTGAGAGGTGTCAGGGGTCGTCAGGTGTCCCTTTTTTAGGGAGGAGTTCTGTTTCAAGTCACCACAGCTTTGAAATATAGATGCTGCTGTCCGCTCTAGAAGTTTCTCTCATGTTGAGAGATGCACAGATGATATACTGTAGACAGTCTGCCAGGGGGATACCGGGCATTCCTGTGTATGCAACTGTGCACACACATGTGGCATATGTCCGCGCTCTAGGGGTCGGCTGGCAGTTAAATAAGGCAGCGCACCAGAAGTGAAGGAATGAGACGGGGGCGAAGAGGGAGGGAGAGTGAGAGAATGACAGAGAGGAGGAAGAGGGAGGGGCAGAGGAGCAGGAGGAGAGACAGATTTATTTCCACAGCTGAGTGCTGCCCCTCTCCTCTATGGTTTTGGCGTGGATTTTGGACCGGCAGTCAAGAAGAGTGACAGGAACCAAAGGGGAAGAGCGAGGGGAAGACGGGAATAAACCGAGTTTAGGAGGAGGACTGTGGACATGGATACGCTAGCACTAGAAGCCACTAGCAGTAAAAAAACAGCTAATGGGGCGGCGGTGGTGGCCCCATTGCCACCTCCAGCCCCGGTTAAACGCAAACCTGCTAAAAAAGCTAAAAAGGCTGTTGTTTTCTTTGAGGTGGAGATACTGGATGCCAAGACCAAGGACAAGCTCTGCTTCCTGGACAAGGTGAGAACTTATTTCTTTTTTCTTCATGTGTTTGCAACAGTTTACATGTTGATTTAAGTTTTCTATCTTCATCTCTGCAGAAAGTCTAATTAAATGCCATACTTTCACATTTAAGCTGTCCCTGTGTCTGTGTTGTGCGTCTGTCTGTTTTCTAAGTGCAACAGGTGCAGTACATCTGGTCCTGTATTAACAGTAAAACATCACTGTGTCTGAGTCAGGCGTTTTCTAGAACATAGCAGACCTGCTGTAGCTCTAGTCCTTACTGGTGGTCTAAATGAGACGCTGGAACTCCGTCTGATACATGTGAAACAGCACTGCCGGGTTCAGTTATCTGGGTAGACTGCTGGCATGCATACAGGAGGTAGACAAAATATCATACAAAACTGTGCAACTGTGTTAACCAGGGGTTCTTAAATGTATTACTCAGGTCTGTATCTTTGAGTTTTATTAAAGGTCAGATGTTCAGAACATTTGGGGATAACAAAATAACATTTATTTCACATAAATACACTAATTTCTTGATCAAATTAAAACAATGACAAAAGACACAGTTTATTAACATTGTGAAGTGGGACCTTGGGAGTTCATATCTTCACTTTTAAACAACCACCATAACCAAAGTTGTTTTCACTTTACGTTTAGTCCTTCCTCATTCTCTGATGTATCTGACATATATGCATTTGAACATTGTTGGAAACATTTGAGAGAATGTAAGCACTTAACTCAAAAAATATATATATGAATATATGATGGTGAAATCAGTCCTTTCGCCTCACAGAGTTGATCTACCGGTGCCTTGATCTGTTAGTTTGTTTGTGTTATTGTGTGACTTAGGTATTGTAAAAATGTTAATTCCGATATATGAAAGTCACGCAATAACATGAAGAAACTAACGTGTGATCAGGGTTACAGTGATCAACCCCTTCATCCGTAAGCTTGGGGCAGAATCATTCCTGTATAAATGCTGTTACAAATACTTTGCTTATACCTATCAACAGTTTACCGTGTATATTTCCAGTTTTTTCATTCATGACAACATAGAGAAAAACACTTGACGTATTTTCTTTTTCTTACTTGACACCAGTAATACTTTGCCTCACAGTAACCGGTGTGAACTGCTTAATGCAGAACTGACATTTGTGCCGGATTATCTTAGAACTTGTTTACATTTGCTTAATGTTATTTTGCGACAGTGGTTCTCAATCTGGAGTTAGACAGATTATTTCCGTTGGTCACAGATGGTTGTAGAAAGTAAATTAAAATAAGATGTTATGGCAAGCTTGGAATGAGAGCCAGGAAGCTTGTGAAGTCAGCCCCTTAAAGACATTCAACATAAGTGTTAAAACTATGGTTAAAACTATACACCAACAGAAAAATGGCAGTTATCAGCATAAACCACCAGGCACTGAACAGATATCAACTAACACTAACAAAAAGTAAAATTTGCATTTTATAAGATAAAATAGAAAATTTAAACCGCTTAGTCAAGCGTGATGGGAAATGAGGGCTGTAGTTTAGACTGAGTAATATTTTTTAGTATCGCCTGTACCAACTATGTTATGTGAGTTAAGTAGTTTTTACGTGTTATACAGTAATTCCTGAAGAGTCTCAGACAGATTAGAAGGGTGAGATGAGCGTAGGGTTTGATTAAAAAAAATGTAGAAAAGGCCCTTCTCTTTGAACAAACAGACGAGTCTTTACATGATAAGGTGCATGTGAGAAATAAGGGATTTTATTAAAGTGGAAACAAAGGCTGTTTGTGAAAATCTGGAGAAAATGCAGTTTGCTGGACTTTTTTGGGGGAGAAATCAAAAAGCCTTTAGGCGAGATCCTCCTCACACCATGAGCAGTTTAGGTATTTGTAGCAAAGAATCCAGCCCTGCTGAGTGCAGGTGCAGCACAAAAGCTGCATGCATAATTTTAAAGAAAGGTAGTTTGCACGCAGAATATTGTTAGCTTTAAAAATGTCAAGTGGCACCGTTTTAATCAGCAAAGTCTTTGTAAAGCAAACAAGCTCTGTGTCTTTTACAAGAATGAGTTTGCACTATAGTGGCCAGAGTAATATTGACCAATAGAGTCAAGTTGTGTTTATAGTCAGGATTAAAGAGTATCATTGTTGTATTAGTCACATTTATTTTGGTAGGATGTTTAAGCCTATTGTTTTCCAGGTATATTTACAGTCATTTGTACTTGGCTTGTACTTTGTTATTATTGTGTTAGAAGGCTTTAATTTGTTAGTGGCAGACCTGTAAGTCAGTGCTGTTGCATTAGGAGGGTTTAGTGTGTTGTTGGTGTGAGGCCTGATAGTGTATAGAGTTGCATTAGCCAAGTTTACAGTGGTGTTAGTCTGTCAGCGAGGGCACGCTCATCTTATCAAAGGCTGCACCTCAAGACCACTAAGTCTAAAGTGCTATCCTTGCTGGATTATTACCAGATTAGCAGAGTTTCCATGGTGATAGCATGTGCAATCTTAACACCTTGGGAGAGCAAGTTTCACAGAATTGACAGATATAGATCTGGATCTGGGGGACTGGTTTCCTAAAGTAGGCTAACAGAGCTAAACTAACAGATTGAGTGAGAAATCAAACTTTAGTCCAGAATGTGGTGTGGTTCAGGGTTTGTTGGGCAGACGCAGTGATCTGTATACTGAGTGAAGCCTCTAGAAAGAACGGGGAGCTGCAGGGGTCACAGAGAGGTAGTTTCTCAGTGATGTCATCCTGCTGAAAATGGCCCGTGGAGCTCAGGGTGACGTGAACAGAGGCCAAGTCAGTTACAGCAGATGATCTCTACAGTCTACGGGGCCACCCACAGTCTGTGAGGAACTTCAGTAGGAAAATGATCACAGAATATAAATGTTTTACAATATCTTTCACAACAGAGCTGCTAGTTCTTAAGTTCTGGTTGCTCAGTTGCATAAACCAGGTTAAGTTTCAAACTTAAGGTTGTCACATAAGCAAAATATTTCCCCAAGGTAAGGGTTGTTCTTAGGAGTGTTTTTTATTTTTAATTTGACACACGGCTGACTCAATAGTGAGCAAAGCTGTCATGAAACACCCTTTTTATTTAATTAAAACCAAACTGATGAGAAAAATGAACACTTGGAACAAATATGAGCGAGATAAGAACTACCTAACATGCCAGAAAACACGAGAGAAAAATTTATTTTATGTGTACTTCGATGTTTTAGTTTGGCCCCCCTCCGACGTATTAACATTTGGGAGGCAGGATTTGTGACCTATACTGCAGCCAGCCACCAGTGGGTGATCGAGTCGTTCTGGCTTCACTTTTGTGGAGCTGTCATGTCGTCCATCTTTGTATATGTCAATGTTACTAGGGTTGCAAATTATAAGCACTTTCCTAAATCAATCATTGGTAATGTCAATCGTTGCTAATGACCACATATTAAACATATACTTGAATATCGAATAGCATGTGGATTTCACTCATAACAGTAATTGTTAAATTTCAGATCTTTATTTGAAAGTAAATAGATTAAATTTTACTGAATTGATCAAAGTCTCAATGACCAATTAATCATTATCACTAGTTCTTAAACTTCAAAACAAAAGCCCTGGCTCTACACCCTGCTTCACTGCTTTACCAGCTGCTTGATCAGTGCGATGCTGATATGATGGCATGATCGGTGCCGTTGGTGTGATCGGTTGCTCTCAAACTATAAACAAGGTTTTGTTGTGGGCTTGTTGAAATGGCAAAATTACTATACATTCGGCCTTTGTTGGAATTACTGATTGTATATCGTACGGTTGTTAAAATTATGGTACAAGTTAGCGTTGGGCAGTGTCTACCAAAGTGACATATGACGGTATCCACAGTGAAACATTGTGATAGATGATGATATTGTTGCTAAGTTTAAAACGGCCTTTGTCTCAATGCCACATGTCTGTGTACTTATTGGTAAAGCTGAGGGGATGCACCACCTCAAATACAGAGAGCTTTTAAATTGTGATGTTGCAATGGTTGGGGACTTAGTGGTCAATGACATTATCCATGTATCCTACTTGAATTGTCAGTTTTTCCTTGTGGCTCATTTAGCCACAGAACAACACACACACACACACACAGAAAAATATGCTTTTCCTTGCATTAGTCTCTTCCTATGTCAGACCTTTGCTGTAAAACATGATTAAGTATAGGAATACATTTCACAAAAGCATCTTAGCTGTAGCTCTCCACGTCTGTGCCAGCAGGGAAATATCCGATTACTCCTAAAATGTTTTGAGAACCCTGTCACCGAAGCTATGAATGTCAAAGGCTTGAGAGAAAGTTGATGCTGATGTCTGAGGTGCTGTTATGATGTAACATGTAGATAGTATTGCAGAGTTTGTTTTCATACTTTCTGATGCATTATTCTATTTGTCAGCTTCCATTCATTTCAGTTTAGTAACCTGAAAATCTGTCATTTACAAAATAATGATGGAAAGGTTGAGATTCACCTCAAGCATGTTTAAATGCCTCTGTAAGTTTATTTACATAACATTCTGGAATTAAGGGATATCGATGGATGCGTGAAAAATTACAGACATTTACAGATCGAAACATAAATATAGATTAGATTTCATAAGGGTGAGGGAAGGCCAACATACTATGTGCAGTAAATGGGCTAAAATGTGAAAAACACTGGTATTTTTTTATTTTGATAAGGTCAGACAGTGCCTCAGTAACTTTATTAACAAAGTCGTATATTAAACATTGGATGGAGCTTCTGGGTCTGAAAAGTGAAGCCAATGTGGAGGTGCCTTAAACCTGCATTCTTTCTAATGGCCAGCAGGGGGCGACTCCACCAGTTTCAATAAGAAGTCTGATTGTATGTAGCCTTATGGCAAAAAAAAACCTACTTCTGACCTGATTTATGACCTCAAGTAAATAGTTTTCTGAGTTTATGGTCTCTGTCACCTGTTTCAAGTCTGTCTTAAGTTTGTGGCAGAGTTATTATAGTTTTTTTTTTTTTTTCATTTTTAACTTTTCTTTTCAATACAGTTTAGCTTTGTTAAATTTCCGGAGTGGGTTTGCTCCGTTCAGTTTAGTTTTTATTGTTTAAAAATGTAAAAGTTTTAGATTATTTTGTATTAATTTCAGTATTTTAGAATTATCTTATTATTATTATTATTATTATTATTATTATTATTATTATTATTATTATTACATGTGTGGTATTTGTCTGGAGCAAGATTAAAGAAGTTCAGAATAGGTATTACAATAGAAACAACACTTTGTGAGACCAGTTGTCCCACAGTCATGGAGACATCCCAGTTGTAATAAATAGATGCACAAATGCCTCCTCATGTTCGTTGTGTTCAGAAATTTGACCGAATTAACAAAGACTAAACTAAACTAAAGACACATTCTGTATATTTTTATTTTATTGTGGTTAGTTTTGTAAGTTCACAAAATCATTTCAGTTAGGTTTTTTTCTAAAGTCTTCAATTTCAATTTGACATGTTCAGCTTAGTCAGTCAAATGTGGGGTGTAAAATAATCCAAAAGACTTTTTGTCAAATTCACCGACTTCTCATGGTCTGCAAGCTGTCTGTTTTGTGTGTGCGCCGAAAAACAAGAACTGCACAAAAATGCACGCCTTAACAAATATTGTGCCTCCCGTGATATAGATATTGCACTCGTCTATATTGTGACTTATATAGTGTGTAAGCTGCCTCAAGTCAAACACATAAATCTAGTTGGCCATAAAATGGGAATGCGGTGATGACTTTAAATCACCAAACTCAGCCTCAGTCCAGGAGTATCTGTAACAACTGTGTGTCCAGACTCGCCTGTGTGTGCTTCATGTTTCTGTTTTGTTGTCATTGTGTTTATATTTGGGGTCGTTGGGCCGTAGCTGGCAGCCTGGCACAAGGTCGTATACTTTGGCTGTGGTTATGTATGTATGTGTGCGTGTGTGTCTGTGTGTCTAGGCTCTTTGAAACTTTAATACCAGCTGTTGAATACCCCATGTCCACGGGGTGTGTGGGCACAGCCAGAGCTAAATTTACCACTAATCACCGCCATGAATGGAAAACAGGGTTATTATCTGTTCCTTTGTGTGTGTGTGTGTGTGTGTGTGTGTGTTTGTTTGTGTGTACATGTTCCTGCACTCTTATTTATTGTGGTGTTATTTGTAGGTCGAGCCAAATGCCACTATCGGGGAGATCAAGTCTATGTTCCACAAGAGCCGTGAGTGCCGTCTCTCTGCAGGCGACTTAAACCTCATAAATCTTATTTGAGATCAAGCAAATCTTCAAGCTGCACACAGAAATACCCACTTCATGTCCCGTCTTAAGATGTGTGTTAAGTATTCATCTGTCTGTTTCAGATCCACAGTGGTACCCAGCCAGACAGTCCATTCGCCTCGACCCCAGTAAGTCAGCCAAAGTATGAACTATTAGTATGCTTAGCCCAAAGATATACTTGCTGTTTAAACATGCGTTTGCGTTCCAATTGCATGCACATAGTGTTAATTTCTAAGGACGTGTGCAGCCATCACTCTGAACGGCTGCAGGATATGGGAGGCAGCCATGATGCATAGGGCTGCATATTTGATCACACAGTTAAAAATAAGTTTATGTTCAGCCTTAAAGCAATAGTTCATATTATTTTAGATTAAGCAGTATACTGGTGTAGACGGTGTCTGCAACAAAAGGTATTTTAGCCACCTAAAACAGGCTTACCCAAAAATATCAATATCACTTTATGTGCATGCTATATTTGGAATATTTTCACTGCTTTACTGGCCTTTTCCGAGAGGAAGCCGCCATCATATAAGGCAAGTATCTCTCCAACCAAACCAACCAAATTCCATTGGCAAAAACAGTTTGGTTGGTTTGGAGAGAGTGATATTTGGCTTATATAACTGTGGCTTCCTGTCAGAAAAAGCTGTCTGAAATCTGTGAAAATGTTCTCAATACAGAATATGTAATGTAGCGTTTTTTTAAGGTGGCTAAAATACCTTGAGAAGTACATTACTTAGCTTCTGTTCTGGTGCTCCTTTCCAAACTTTTGGTTGTCCCAACCATCATCGACTGTAGCTTACACTGACTATAGATAAATACCTCATACGGCCCCATTTTAAATAATCCAAACTTAAAGGGAATGTAGTTTTACATTTCTGTCTACAACCAGCTCATAATTTACTCATAAAGTAAATGTGTGTGTGTCTCAGAGGGGAAGTCTCTGAAGGATGAGGATGTTCTACAGCATCTCCCTGTGGGAACCACAGCAACCTTCTACTTCAGAGACCTGGGAGCCCAGATCAGCTGGGTCACGGTGAGTACAACACGGAGCAGACCAAAGACAGGGACACGTCGTGCCGTCACACTCAGGTCCAACGGTCTTGATGAGCACACATACATCAGACTGCAAGTGGGATCAAGCAGAGCTATATTGAGATTTCCCTCGGGGTGAAAAGTGAGTGAGTGAGTGTGTGTGTGTGTGGGTGTGTGTGTTTCTGTGTGTGAGGCGGCAGAAGTTTCCTTCTGATCTTGAGGTTAATTTGCTGCAGTGAAGTTCACTGTTAAAGTTGTATTGGCTCTGCTTGGAATTGAAGCAGGGGCAGGAAGAGGAAATAGATGGGGAGGGAAGATGGTACATTTATATTTCTGACACATTAACAAATCAATATGTCAGTAATACTTCTCTGAATTATCCTGTCCTACTTTCTTTTCTTTCAGGTCTTTCTGACAGAGTATACCGGCCCTCTGGTCATCTATCTGATGTTCTACTTCAGGGTCCCCTTCATCTACGCACCCAAATATGACTTTACCACCAGTAAACACTGGGTTGTACAGTGAGTGTCACCAACACACCTCCACAAACCATGGCAAATGTGTTGTTATTGTGTTGAGTCTGACCCAACCGTAAGGAATAGTTTGATGTTTTGTGAAATGCGCTTGTTTGTTTTCTTGCAAAGAGTTAGATGAGAAAACCACTCTCACATTTGTGGGTTAAATATGAAGCCACTGATTCTTTAAGCACTTCTAGTCAATCTAATCCCCGCTGTCTAAATCCACGCCAAATTCACTCTCACCTTGCATGAGCATAGCAATTATCATTCTGTTGGCCGATTGGAGATACCATTCACCCATCTAGTTACCACCCCGTCATTAATCATCAGAAATTAAATTAAAAGGTAAGTTCTGATTGCCAAGACTGAAACAGTTATTACTATGTTATTACATGGCTTTGTTAAATATTCAATTTTTATTGGTCAATTACAATATTCTAAGGTTGTTATTTCTATATAGGAGACCGCTGGTTTGTATAAGAGACGATGATGCTATGAAGAACAGACCCTTGCCATGGACACAGTTATGACCATAGACTCTGGAGGAATAAGAAATAATCCAACTAATGAAGGTGTCTGTTCTTTTTCCAGTCTCGCCTGTATGTGTCACTCTTTCCACTATGTTAAGAGGCTGCTGGAGACGCTGTTTGTCCATCGCTTCTCTCATGGAACAATGCCGTTACGCAACATCTTTAAGGTGAGATATTAAGACTATCATAACTTGCCTTAGATTAGTACGGGCAAAGGTCTGATGTAGGTTACATGGAGTAAAAGGTAGGGCTGTGACAGTGGATTTTCTCTCACTGCAGTGACAAAGCAACATATTCCTGCAGGTTTGCAGTTTGCCATGACTGCCTATTAATTCAAAATGTTGAGTTTAAGACCATAGTAGGCATCACATGCCTGTGGTAATGCAGTAATGTGGTTATCTACCACCACAAAAAAGTCTCATTAACAATGATCTTGTCACATTTTTCATTTCAGAACTGTACCTACTACTGGGGCTTTGCAGCATGGATGGCCTATTACATCAACCACCCGCTGTACACACCACCCAGTGAGCATGCAAACACACACACAACACTCACTAATTGTAACTCTTTTTCATCATCACTCATGTTAACTGTGTCCTGTTGCAGTCTACGGGGAGCAACAAATCAGACTGGCCCTCATCGTATTCTTGGTACGACTCTTAATATCCTCAACACATTGAGCTGTAACTGATTGTGTAATTTATCGTTTGCTCTACACACATCACTTTACTTACTACACACTTACTTTACTTTATTAAATCACTTGTGTGACTTTTTTCTTTCTTAGTTCTGTCAGATCGGCAACTTTTCCATCCACATTGCTCTTCGGAACCTCCGTCCACCAGGTACACACACCTCTATCACCTGTACACCTCAGATACACACAACTGTACAGTTCAGCTCACAGTGAATGTTAAGCACGTGGATGTTTTCTGGCTGGTTCCCTTTAAAAATTGCAATGGATATTTGACATGTTCAAATACACATTTTTCCTCTTACCTGCAGTGCTATTTATCCATCTAGATTGTTTTTGTATAGATGGATAAAGTTGAGGTAAAAGAGGTCAAATCTGTACTTTTGATTTTGAGGTCATGGCTCAAAATTCAATGCACATCAATTTATATCCTAATGTATTTGAGTGATTTTTCAATGAAAGACCCAGAAAACATGATTTCAGATTAAATATTCATGACTTTGTAAGCAACAATCAAAGTCAGCTTCAATGGAAGATCCTAATACAAATGTCGCTCCGTCCTCATTGGTGCAGATGTATATGGCACCACCTTTTTCCAGCTAAGCCCCACCCACTTCAAACTAGCAAGAAGAACAAACAAAACACAGGCCTTGGCGATAAAACTGTAATGATATGTATTGACAATAGATAAAGTGGTTAAACTCAACATTTTTTCTCCTGGTCTTCATTAAAATAGGTATTTATGAATAATTATTGATATTGACTCAAATAAAACATTTTACTGTGATATATTTTTTGGCTGAGGTGGCAAATTTTGTGTATTTTCCATAACTAACATACATTATTGATTAATATGTTTTGAATCCGTTACATTTGTAATGGTGATTATTCCAGACAAAAATCTCTCATGTGAAATTGAACTGTTCAGACTTCAGCAGAGAATTGTGGACTCATTGTTGCTCATAGTGAGAAGACGGTTGAAAAAACTGGGTTTCATGGGATTGAAAGTAGAGCAGAACAGATACTGGATTTCTGCAGCTGATATTGATATCTGAGAGTAAAAACTTTCTATGTATCAGCTGATATTCTGTATTTGTATATCACTTATGCTGGAAAATTGGGACAAATTATGTATTATATATACAAAAAAATATTATTGCCAACACACTAATTCCTTTTTTGGGGGTTGAAAATGTATTCTATAAGGATTTATATATATGAAATATATGTAATTTATGAAATGTTTTGTTTTTGTTTGCTTTAATTTTCTGAATGTCAGAAAACAGCCTTGTCTCAGACAAGAATTCACAACATCAAACAATTTGAAAATGTGTTAAAATCTTTCAAAATCTAAACTAACAGCACCTCCTGATAACATAGGTGTAAAAATTAGCTATTATAATCATCTGTTTTAAATGTTAAATGTTTTAATGAACATGGTGGCCCTTTAGAGTTGTGTCCCAGTTTCCCATCAACTCTGTCAGATTTTTACAAAAACATGATTTAATCAGGCATAAAAACATTTAGCTACACCTTACAATTAACAAAAACAAAAATTACTAGGAGGTTTGCCCCATACAAGATTTAATAGCTAAGAGTTTAATCTTTTGAAATATATGTAATATGTTAAAATCAAAACTTCTTCAAAATATACACACAAATAGAACAACTCAAATTTATAAAAGTTCTCAAATATACATTTAACACTGCCTATTAAACTAAAAAAAAAAGAAAAACAATCTGCATTATGTTCTGTAAAAAGAACAGTGGTCAAGAATGATCTGATACTGATACAGGCCTATAATATTGGCTGATTAATAAATCTGGCTTAAAGGCATAATATGCCTGCATCTACAGAGAGCCTGCTCTCTGCCTGTATCTTCTCATTATTTTGCTGTGCTCAGGACCAACCCAAAACTTTCTGGCATTTTTCTGGTGCATTTAGGAACAGCTCATTTTATGTTGGGCCAAAATGGAAACACTGGAACAAGGGGTTGGATTTTAAAATCAAAATTTCTTTGACATTCCTTTTCTTTTGCTACCTTCTTCCAGGCTCTAAGACCAGGAAGATTCCCTACCCAACCAAGAACCCCTTCACCTGGATCTTCCTGCTGGTCTCCTGCCCCAACTACACCTATGAGGTAACATGTTTTGTTCATCAAGTGATTCTAAAAAGAGATTTCTCTGCATGAACGTGGCATGGATTGATTGAAAAGTGGAGGGAGGCGTCAAATTTAGCTTTAAACAAGATTTCAACATTTATAGCACGTCTAGGTATTTGTATTGTGTCATTGTACAGTGAAAGTTAGTTTAATGTCCGGCTGCTGCCCTCTTGTGGCTGCAGCCTGCAGTGTGTAACAGCCCTCCTCTTCCTCTCGCAGCTGGGCTCCTGGCTGGGCTTCACCCTGATGACCCAGTGTCTGCCAGTGGCCTTCTTCACCTTGGTGGGTTTCATCCAGATGACCGTGTGGGCCAAGGGGAAGCACCGCAGCTACCTGAAGGAGTTCCGCGACTACCCTCCTCTGCGCTCACCCATCCTGCCCTTCGTCCTGTAGAGGAACGACCGACTGCTCCCTCGCCCCTTTCTGCTCTCCCCCCACCCGTAGGAGTCAAGTACACCCCCGCCTCTCCACCCCCAACCCTAACTGAGAGGGTGTTTCCATCCCCAAAACCTACACTGGAACTTAGTAGACTGACTGACTGACTGAAGAAAGCTAACCCCGTCCCTTTTCCCTCCTGCACCCCTCAACCAAATTGTCTCTTTCCCTTACTGTCTGCGATTCCTGTCTTGGTGTGTGAAAATGTAAAACACTACACTTGCTCTATTTTTTTATTGCCTCCAAACAAACCCATTCTGATTGGTTAGCTGACTTATGTACGTTTGAGTTTCCAGAGCAGTCTACACCTAAAAAAAAGCTCATAGTGAACGACCTGCTATATATAAATACTGTTAACCTTGCTTCTGTCATCTAATACTGTTGTTCTGAGGCTGAGTGTGCTCCTGGTGATAATCAGCTAAACCTAAACTGTTCAGTTTTGATATCCAATTCATCTAAATTTGAAATCATGATACCATTTAATTTTGTTGATGTCTGAAGTAATTTATTAAAAAAAAAATGTAAACCAGAATGTTGTTGCTTTGTTATGTTTTACATGTGTCAGTCTGAATGTGTACTGAAGACTTCACCATCAACACTCCTGTCCAGTAATACTGGAGCTTTATACAACCTAATTCCAAAAAAGGCTGGGATGTTGCGTAAAACATAAATAAAAGCAGAATGCAGTGATTTTCAAAAACGTTTGGACCTATATACAATTGAATACAGTGCAAAGACAAGATATTTAATGTTCAAACTGATCAACTTCATTGTTTTTTAATAAATATACACTCATTCTGAATTTGATGCCTGCAACATGTTCCAAAAACAGGAGCAGGTTGACCAGTGAATTACACCTCCTTTTCTTCTACATTCAGTAAGCGTTTGGAAACTTGTTGAAATTTTGAAAGTGAAATTTTGTCTCATTCTTGCTGTTATACAAACTTCAGGTGCTCAACAGTCTGGTGTCTTAGCATTGTTTAGCTGAAATAAGCAGGGACGTCTCAGAAAAAGACGATGGCAGCATATTTTGCTCCAAAACCTGTACGTCCCTTTCAGCGTCAATGGGGCCTCCACAGATGCGATAGTTACCCATGATGCCATGGGCACTAACACACCGCCATAACATCACAGATGCTGCTTTTGAAGTTGGCAACAATCGATGGTATTTTTTCTCTTTAGCCTGGAGGACACACTGTCCATGATTTCTGAAAACAATCTGAAACATGGATTCATCAGACCACAGCACACTTTTCCACTTTATATCAGTGGATCTCATATGAGCCTCACTTTGCATGGTGGAGTCTTAACTTGCATTTGTAAATGCAGCGGCATCGTGTCCTGAGCCCATGTAGTGTCATTTCTAACAGGTTTTCAATAACATGTCAGGATAATATCAGTTGATGTGGAGATGGTGGTAAAAATGGTCAGGAATGCTTCTTTATACACACATTAACTTCTTCCCAATATTTACTAATTAGGCCAATTGTCAATTGGTGATAGTTTCTCATTTTTAAAAAGTGGGTCCCCTGAAAAAATGCTGCCTTTGATGATATTATGGATTGTAGATGGTGAAATTCCTAAATTTTTGTGGTTTTGTGTTGAACAACGCTCTTAAATAGTTTGACTATTTGTCCAGAGTTTTTCACATCACAACTATTTGAACTGGGATTGTACAAGGGTGTATTATGAAAGGTGAATGGGACTTCTCACTGTTTAACTGAATCATATCAATGTAGTGTCACAAAAATAAAACACATTTTATAGGTTTATCCAGGATTCAAACATGCACATCATCTAAATTTAAACTATGGATGCATGATAATATGAGCACATCATCAGCTGATAAAGGCTTTAAAACAGACGCCCAGTGCTCCCAAAACAAACCATATGGATATTTTTTGACAATCATCTGCAAATGAAATGAACTAAAAATATTGTGAATACTACATTATTTTTTCTATGGCCTGCAGCCCTCCATCAACATTTCTCCCTGTGATTAGCATACTCTTACTGTTCTTACTCTCAACCGTCACTCAGTGGTGGACGCAGGCTGTCTGAGGGGCAGGGGCAACAAAATAAAAAGAGAACCAGCATGACTTTGCTCTCCTGCGACCGCAATCTGATAGCCAAGTTTTAATAGTCGTTCAACACGCCCATTTTGACTTCCCCTCTGCAGAATCCGTTATCTGTAAAACTCAAGTGATGTTGGTGAGGTCGACCCTCACAGGGTTAAGGAGCACAATGCTTATTTCTCATCATTACAGTTTCCATATCAATGTGAATGTGTAGGAGTTAGTTTTGACTTAGATTGTTGTGCTATTCAGCTTTTCCTTATTCTCAATATTATCTGTAAACACAGAGAAAACTGCTCTTTTCAAAGATGTCATAAACTCCTAGCGGTTTGTTATGACAGTGATGATACAGATCATGAACAGAAACGTCTAAATCAGTAACTGATACAGCTCATCACCAACACAGAAATCATTAAAATTAATTTGCAGGGATTTCCGATGTTTTGTAAAAAGTGGTATCATGATAGCCTACAACTGGTGGTTGATCCATGATAGTTTGGGCAGAAAGTGTAAAAAGGGAAGGCCATGAAAAATCCTCCATTCGTTCCCCACGCACTTTCCCTCTGCTGTCCATGCGGGCCCTGTGCAACGTAAGCTGTTTCAGGTTGAGGGTAAGTGAATGAGAGGAGTGGAACTACTAATGCAACACAGGGATACTGATTTGAAAAAAAACATAGATTTTTACTTCAACTCGTGGAAAATGGGAGCTGCATTTCGATTTCTGCTGAGTATATTCTGGGGAACATGGTTGTGGTCTACATATATTCTGTAGGTAGAATTGTTCTGAACCACGGAATGTAGATTTTAGCTTAAATATGAATTTAAAACCGTCGTCAACCAAAGATCACAGTTTTTGATGATGTGATCCACAGGGTTACTGGATGTTTTGACATGAGTAAGACTGAGAGTTTTAGAGCTTAAACAATATTGTTTATTGTGAACAGCAGCACATATATACAGAGAAGAAAAGGTTGTATCAGAGGATGTACTGATCATGCAGCTTCAGCCTGCGCCTCGATTCTCTTCTTCCTCAGCTGGAGCCTCCTCTCTCTCTCGTACTCCTTCATACGCATCACATAGCTGGAGACAGAGGAACACAGCAAACATCGTCAATGTTACAGGAGCAATAAGTACAATTACTTGTCCAAAAATGAGTACAGCAGTCCAAACAGTGAATTAGAACTACAAACTGTATATGATAAAAGGTTGAAAAACTATCCTATACATATGATCTATGGTTGAAGCAAGTTGTTTCCCCGCTCCCTCCTCACAAGACTTTAGGAACCTCAGGCAGGCTGCAAGAATAATCAGGAGTGTGAGACAAGTCCACTGCTCCGAAAATATAGTCTGGAGTTTGAGTTCAATGACTGCCTGTTAGAATCCATTAACTTAAATTAACCGTAACAAACATCTACTCCTTCTACAAGATTAATAATGATTTCTTTTGACTCATAAACAGACACTTACTAATTCAGCGAACATTCAGCATTGATTTGAACTTTAATTAACATGAAACGGGCAAACAATAACACAAGCTGTGGAGCAGAATAGAAACTTCAAAGGAGGACACTGAGGCTGCAGCATCAAATTCTGACAAGAGTTCAATTTTAAAATCTGAATGTTAACAACGATTCATTTCTTAGCGTCCAGTGTTTTCGTGCTTTTAGAATTGGAATTTTCAGAAAGGAAAACCCTATTTAGTTTACATCTTGAAGATCTTTTGAAACCAACATGGTTGAGCAGTCCTTAAAATGCTCACAATAATGGAAGTTTAAATATCTACAGTTCGCAGACAACAGGGCAACTTTGTCTGCTCACAAAGTGATACAATTAAAAGCTCGAGAACAGCCACATAGTAGACCTAGTGGTGAGAACTTTGTCAGTCTTGAAGATAAGAAACCAGCCACTTAAATTGGATAGAGGTTTTCTAAGCTCTTGTTACAACCACTTTTTTTTTCAGTTCAGTGCACCACACTCAATTCCTGTATCAGCCTACTTGAATATGCTTTACCAGTAAAACTCATATTTTATCACCTTTCCTCATACGTGCTGTGAAAATATTTTTACACACTCAGAGAAAATACAAGTAACTCCTTAGAGTTCAGGTATAAAATCTGCAGACCTGCAGACCTTGTCCTCCTCAGACTGCAGCAGTTTTAGATGAGTTTTTATTTTGTTTCTGTGGAGTTTGAATGAAACTGATGATGATGTTAAACCTACACTCTTTCAAAAGGAGTCTGGTCAATTTGGTGAGAGCAATTAATCAGCTGTTTATGTTTAAACAAAACGTATCTTTCTCTTAAAAAAAAAGGTACATTCCTTAACAATATCAGACACTAAGAGTAACAATCTGAGCTTGTCAGAGTCAAAAACAAACACAAGTAAACAACAAGCACCACCTGGCTTGCTTGCATCACAATTACTTTCGTGATTTTAGAGCCTCAATTTGTAAAGCTAGAGGGGTCTCTGACAAATGACTAAATTCTGCGACTATCTGCAGGCAGTTTTTTCAGGGGGCTTCATTTCTGAAACACAAATCACTTATGACAGAAATACACTCAGAGGCCGTGGAAAAGGAGGCGTCAGGTTTGGATTAAAGAGCAGGGGACCCTGAGACAGTCAACACCACAGTCAGCATCTTTCAAACATGCAGCCAGATCAGATGGATGCACAAGAGCGGACCACCCCAGGAGGAGTGGAAGAGAGCAGGGACATGAGCCATGCTACAGCTGGGACTTCAGGCTGTTCCTGGCTAATGTCCGGTCAGTAAAGTTAAACACAATGGGACTCAGGGATTAAAACCTAATGTCTCAACTTTTACTCTCCTGTAAACACTTACTCCTGGTGTTCGCAGTAGTCCCAGTCGTGTCTCTCATGCTTGCAGGCCAGGAAGTTGGGCCAGTTGTCCCTCTTGCACTTCATGAGTTTCAGGAGATACTGGGCACAGTAGTCCCTCTGCTCCAAAGGCAGCTGGGCCAAGTTCATCTGCTCCTGAGTTGCTACCATCTCTGGCAAAGGGAAACAAAGTTTCAGGCTCATCTTTCAATCTACAAGGACCTGATGTTCAGTATGGATGGTTGTTGGAGTCTTACAGAGTGCAGGACTGTTAGGCATGTTTTGCCTAGGCTAGAAGCTCTGTATATCCTTCATACTACATGCTAATCTAAGACTTTTGTAAATGTTGTAACCCTTCTACAAATTCTACACATTTTTAATGACTAGCTTTCATGGCACGGTGCCATTTAGATTGGCTTTACCTACTCACTGAAATGCTTTTCCTTCCAATATACTCAAAGTAGATTGTAAATTATCCATTCTTTGACATGACAAGGTGACTTTTCTTAAGCCGGGGCCCCTGACTTTGACCTCATGATGTATTTTGCACATTATGAAACAAAGCGTACACATTTTAGGCACATCTTACAAAAGTGTCTTTGGCTCACTAACTGCAAACACATTAAATGATCTTTGTGTTTGTCTGTTAACTGTGCTGTAATATATGTTGATAAAACCAACACTTCAAAACCATTATTACTAAGTATTGGGATACTTTATATATTGTCACTGCAAGAAATCCACAGAAAAGGTAAAAGGAAACAATAACTCACCCATATTCAGCATAAACTAGCGAATTACATACCTAACAGAATTATTGTATTTATTATCTAACAGTTATCTAACTTATTCCCTTACTTTTTTAAAAATTTTAACTATAAAAATGTCTGATTTGACAGATTATGTCAATATGTAAATTAATTGAAAAAATGCTCTATAAAATTTGAAAAAATAAAATAAAATAAATAAATAGAAAAACTAAGTGAACATTTCAAGAGCCAGAACTGTTTTTATTGTTGTTGTTGTTGTTGTTGTTGTTGCTGTTGCTGTTGTTGTAATAGTGATGTCAGTAGGATTTGGTTCAGTCAGAGCTGGAATATTAAATCATCCATTTTAGCTCACTATATCTTTCTTACCCGCAGGTTTGCATAAACAACAGGTTTTATGAACTCCTTTTGAAAACAAAAACATTTGATGTTATGGGTGATCTTACTGATATCATCTGAAAATAATCCATATCGTGCATCACTAACATGGATCAAGTTAGCTACAGACTGGAGCAGAGCACCAGCTCACTTTACACACAACTCCTCACACACCAGTTAGGTGTTAACGCTAAGCTAAACAGCATACTATTACTGGCAGTAGCACAAAGCTAGCTCTGCTAACGTTTGATGAGCTGAACTAAAAATAACATGGCTGATAATGAAATCAACTTAAATCCAGGTGATTATAAACACATTGTAGGATGCAGTTATATGTGTCTCCGAGCTGGTGGCTGCTGACAAACCTCTCTCTTTCCTCTCTGGGAAGCCAAACTCGGGGTCGAACTCAAATTTCCTCGCTGGGTCTGGCTCGGTGTCTGTCTCGGTGACATACCGTCTGACCAGGTGGGCTCCCATGGCACCGACGATGTTTATACACTGTTTGCTAAAATTAGTTTATTCTGTTTGTTGCTGCTGCTCCGCGCTAATCTAATATTTCCAAAATGTTTCTGCTGTCTGCCATTCGGTCACCTCCACAAGCCCCTGCAACCACTTCCGCCTCTCACAGGAAATAAACGGTCGTGTGTAGAAGAGAAGTCTTAATTTATGAAATTCTCGCGAGATTTGTCCGCATTTTTTCTTCATTGCGCACTTTGAACAAACTAATTATGTTTTATAATGCAACAACGCTGTAGTTAAGATCTGGGTCGGGTTAGACACAAATTGCACTTTGGTAGAATTAAAAAGAGATCAGGTTTGGATTATAATGATCACTCTCGCGAGAGATTTGTCGGGTCTGGGGTTCCCTTCTAGACACGACCGGAAATAAACAGCCGAGCGGTTCGTCAGAGAAACATCTCCCCTTTGAACAAAAAAACACGGGTTCCGCGTTAATTCCAGTGACTCTGTTGTTTACTAGTTTACTATTTGCCAAACGTACGAAAAATATATGCCAGTCCAAACTGCCATAGAATGCTAACACCAATGCTGAGTTTGCAAAGGTTCAACAACGTCTGTGCTTTTTAATGAAACTTAGAAGTTTAAATATGGACAGAACTATTCACATTGTTTTACAAGACCTTCATTCAGTGTATTGACTTTTTGTATTCAGTGTTGGGGCGTGGTATTATCTGTACAAAACAAGAACAAACTGGACAGTATAAAAGTAAAAAGTCACACTCTGAAGGACATTTCTACCAGCTGTTTCTGTGCAAAGCTAACCGAACCTTACCTTTTCTCCATGGTCAAGTCTCCCTCTCCTGACGGTTTTGTCTTGTCACGTCATCTTTTATGTTGTTTTCATCTTGTAACGTTGTTTTTGTCTTCTTATGTTTTTTTCATCTTAAGTCTTTTACACTGTTTCTGTGTTTTACATTGTTTCAGTCTTATATGTTGTTTTCTTTTTCTGATGTGTTTTCTGTCTTTTCTCGTTTTCATGTTACACCATTTTAGTTATTTTGTTTCGTTATCACATTGTTTTGGTCTTTTTATGTCTTGTTACATTTTTTGGTTTGTTACATAATTTTTGTCTAGCTACAACTTTTACATTGTTTTCATCTTGTTATGTCTTTCATGGCTTTTCCGCTTTCTTCTGTTTTTTATGCCATTTTTGTTTTGATACATCGTTTTCATCTTCTTACATCTTGCTACATAATTTCATCTTGTTACATAATTTTTTGTTGTGCTACCTTTTACATTGTTTTTATCTTGTTAAATTGTTTATGTCTTGTTATGTTGTTTTAGTCATGGTACACTGTTAAAGTCTTGCTATATCATTTACATCTTGTTACATTGTTTTTGTCTTCTTATATCATTTATGTCATGTTAAATCTTTTTCATCTTATGTGTTGTCTTCGTCTTGTTAAGTCTTTTTCATCTTAGTTTGCTGTTACGTCTTGTTAAAATGTTTTGCTAAGTTGTTTTGTTAAACCTTTTATGTTGTCAATCGTCTTCTTACATCTTGTTATGTAATTTTTGTCTTTTTCCTTGTTTTCATTGTTTATTCTCTTTACATTTTGTTACATTGTTTTCATTTCATTACATCATTTTTGTCTTGCTAGCTCTTGTAATTTCTTTTCATCTTGTTACGTTGCTTTCTCTGGCTTCCTCCCACAGTTCAAAGACATGCATGCCTGGTTGATTGGTGACTCTAAATTGCCTGTAGGTGTGAATGTGAGTGTGAGTGGTTGTCTGTCTCTATGTGTCAGCCCTGTGATGACCTGGTGACTTGTCCAGGGTGAACCCTGCCTCTCGCCCAGTGTCAGCTGGGATAGACTTCAGCAGCCCGTGACCCTTTGGGAATAAGCGGTTACAGAAAATGAATGAATGTTATGTTGTTAATTTCTTGTTACATTGTTTTAGTCATGTTATACTTGCTATGGCTTTCACATCTTTTTCATCTTGTTACATCTTGTTACGATGTTTTTTGTATTGTTACATATTTTTTGTTTTGGCACGTTGTTTACGTATTGTTATCTTGTTTTGTTTTGTTATGTTGTCTACATCTCATTATGTCTTTTTTGAAAATCTTATTCAGTCTTTTTACGTTTTTCTTATCTTATGTCTTGTCACATTGTTTTCATCTTGTGATGTTGTTATCTACTTCGTACGTCTTTCACATAGTTTTTGTCTCATTGTGTCTGTGTGCATGATATCCACTGATGGATACACATGTAATTATCTTTTCTATGTGTTCAGTCTTGATACATGATACACACACATATATATGTGTGTGTGTGTGTAAAGATAAGAGTACAAAATATGTGTATGTGTACATATATATATTTATATATATATATTTTTTTTTTAAGGGGAAGCATTTCGCTGCTTACCATGTTTCAATCAAATGATCTGAATTTTGTACCTTCTTGAACTGCACATGATGTCATGAATTTCCCAAATTACGCTTTTTATAATATTTCTTATGATACTTATGTTTTTATATTATGTGCTGTCATGTGTGGTTGTTGATGTCTTTTTATGCTCCTTGTACATAAAAAATTCCCTCGGGGCAATAAAGCTTTCATTCATAAACGATGCCTGATTCTTTTTAAGAGTGCTCTTAAATTATACATGTACAAAAATACTGCATTTAAAATTCCAATATGAACTTTATTAGAGCGATCTTAGAGGCATACAAATACATTTATCTGTCACATTTTACACTCACGCATACACACGACTTACATAATTTTCATGGTGCAAACAGATCACAGTGTGTAAACCAAGATTTCATATTTTTATGTTTGACATGTTTTTTGTTTTATCTAAGTACCATGAGGTTTGCTAGTGTATTAGTTTTTACATTTAAACAATTCAATATAATAACAAATAATTTTTCACCAGATTTCTTGTTTGATTTATGTTAAATCTTTAAGGATTGTGCAAAACAATAATTTAACCATCCATCAAAATTTGAAAGATTAAAAAAATTACTAAGTATATAAAATTAGGTCTCAGAATCATGAAAAAATGAGCAGTTTTCTCAGCTCTGAAATGCTGGAGTGTGTCCGCTTCACTGTCTCAGTGTCAAACACCACTACGACCTGAAAACAACCTGAAACATGGACGCTCCATCCAGCAGCTTTACTGGACATGTCCAGACATGTTTGAGCCACCAGAGCCAGAGGACGGAGACAGGATGGTATTTCTTTTTTAATTCTGTGTCGGGTTGTTGGAACTGAAGCGAGCTGAGGTGAACTGCTGGACTGAGAGAGTCACTGAAGGTACATTACTAACTGACCATTAGGGAGGGTGAGGGGAGGGGGAGGCGGCGTCATTATTGTGTCAGTTCATGGGACTTGTATAGTGTTGGGGGACCATGGCTCCGGCACATCATGTGTTTCAGGTCTGCCCAAAAAAATCCTGAACACAGAAATTGTGAACAACAGTTTAACAGTCTAACTCTAAACTATAATGTGTTCAGATATAAAACTCCCTTTTATTACTACAGTTGTGTCTCCACATTTCCCCTTATGTTTTCCATGTCCACTCCAATTACTCTTCCATTTCCATTCCTCCAAGGGAGCCAAGCACAGCAGAGGAAGAGGAAAGCATTGTGCAGCTGTTTGACTATGAGTTTTTGTCACTGATAGAGATCATCATTGCCTTCATCTCTGTACAGGTCTGGCCTCCCTGAGCCAGAACCTGAACTCGGTCCTACAGACCGGCTACCAGTGGCAGAAGGGAACCTAGGTGGAGAAAACAAAAGGATTGAGTCTTGAATGTTTCTTGAAGAAATCAAGACTGCATTCTCTGCAGCGACACATGTTTTATTGTACTTAAACATGTGTACCTGAAGTTTCCAAAACCTCGGCTCTGCTGCAGAGTTTGAGCAAACATTTCATATTTGCGGATGTCGTTGTCACTGACAGAGCGACGGGCAAATCGCATTGCCTCCTCAAAGTGGTCCTTCCTGATCTCTGGGACGGGATCAAAGTCCTCATCCTGAAGACAGAAAAATACATTATGAGCACTTAATGTGGAAACAATACACACTCTGTCTGTGTGTATGTGTGTGAGTGTGTGTGTGTTCCCAGTCCAAAGGCTGATAGTTACAAAACGTACAGCCGCCCTTTAGGGAACTTCTTTATCTTCCACAGTCTCTATCTGTACCAAGCACACACAGCTAGGTACTGCTTTGAGGAGTGGAACGTGTGTGTGTGTGTGTGTGTGTGTGTGTGTGTGTGTGTGTGTGTGTGTGTGTGTGTGTGTGTGTGTGTGTAAAAAAAATCATACAGGAATTTAGTGGAATTAACTAATCAGGAGGGCAAAACAGGAGGCGGCAGGATGACACACAATGGCAACAACGAACTGACAAAGAAACACAGGGACTGAATAGACAAAGAACTAATAAGACAGGACAGGTCAAACAAATGGCGATCAAAAAGAGCAGGAAAAGGACAAAGACAGAAAGTAAAGACAAAACACATGAGGGAAGACCAGAACTACAAAATAAAACAGGAAATAACCAAGAAAATTCAAACCATGACATATATTTATTTAATTCATTACATTAAGTTTTTAAAGAAATATTATCAGCATATTAGCTGACTTTCCCAACATGCACTGCAGGAGAATTAAAAGTCTATAAAACATCTATGATGGAAATGTGATGTGTGTTTCTAATACACTTTAACATAAATCAGTATAGTATGGTATAGATAAGTAAGTATGCAGTGCAGCAGTATCAGTCTGACCATGGGGATGCCTGGTCTGTTTTGCCTCTGACGCTCAGCCTTGATCTCAGCCTCGATGGCCTCACGGATAGCCAGCTTACAAGCCCGCTGGCAGATCTCTGTTAGGTCAGCTCCAGAGAAACCCTCTGTGATGCCAGACAGGTATTCCAGGTCCACATCCTATGAGAAAGAGAGGCAGGATGTGTAAAAGGAAAGAGAAAGAAATGCTGTGAAAATGTTCAACCTGAAGATTCACATTATTTAGTTAGTATCATTCAGACAGTTGGGATTGCTTTAGCCAAACATTTTAGGTTTTTAGGTAAAGACACTTCACTGGGCTTGAGTATTGATGTTAAAGGTCCAGTGTGTAAGATTTAGGGAGGTTATTGGCAGAATAAGTCAGAAACGGAATATAATATTTAGCAGTATGTTACTTACAGTGTGCTACTTACATGGGTGTCGTTTACACTAGGGATGCTTTGGACATGTCCCCATCACTTTTTAAAAGCAGAATTTGATAAAGATGTTCAGAAAAACAGCCTGTACTGCAGCACTTTTCCCCTAACACTGTTCTGCCTATTCCTGCCCTGCTCTACTGTGACTGGCAACTGCTACTGAAGTGTGATTGGCTGGTTCTTTTTGCCTTGATGATGTGTCCATGTGATTGGCAGAGGGCCTTTTTAATAGGGCTAGGCTACATCTACTGATTTGGCATATGACGATGTCCACAGTGAAACATTGTGATGGATGATCATTGCAGGTCTCAGCACCATAGACAGGGCATTCCTGCTCAGTTTGCCTCCAGCTTTTCCCAGTGGCACCTTAAAGGGCGCTTTATGTTTTATCTACCATAGGGGCATCCAAGAGAGCACTTTGTGTCATTTTTTTCAAAGATGGGAGTACCAGAGGGGTGATTGCCCCCCTTTGCTCCCTTGAGTCCACCAGTGGTAGCTACCATTTCTTTTGCAGCCTAAGGTTTTTCATGAAAAACACATAATAAGCACCACTGTCAGCAGTATTTGTAATAGTTTGATAAGCATTCATGAGGAAGGTCCTGTACAGCATGAGAGTTTGTGTATCACTAACTCGTGCAACAGGGGACTTGCGTAGGTTGGCGTTTAGGATCGCCGTGCGTGACGGTTTGTCTGGGAGTGGGATGTAGATCAGCTGGTCTAAACGGCCCGGCCGCAGGATGGCAGCGTCTATGATGTCTGGTCTGGTGTGACGAGAAAAGAAAGTGAGATGCACAGAGAGGAAAATCAATCGTGACTTGTAGTGAACTGACCTCTCAAACCATATTAAAATCATAATACAGATTCCCTCATGTGCACCTGTTCGTGGCACCAATGATGAAAACATTCTTTTTGTCAGACATGCCGTCCATTTCCGTGAGTATCTGGTTGATGACTCTGTCGGCTGCACCACCCGCATCCCCAGCTCCCCCTCCTCTGGATTTGGCGATGGAGTCTAGCTCGTCGAAAAACAAGATGCAGGGAGCTGCCTGCCTGGCCTGTAGGAGGAGATGAGACCAGGAGGTCAGAAGGGTTGCAGTTTGAAACATTACAAATGACTCTCCTTTCATGATTTATCAGCTCTTCTTTCCTTTCTCTGTGTTCACCTTATCAAACACGTCTCTGACATTAGCCTCTGATTCTCCAAACCACATGGTGAGCATCTCGGGTCCTTTGATGGAGACAAAGTTTGCTTGGCACTCGTTGGCAATGGCCTTCGCCAGTAGGGTTTTCCCACAGCCTGGAGGGCCGTAGAACAGCACTCCACGTGACGGGGTCATACCAAACTTCAGGAACTTGTCTGGATACTCGACGGGGTACTGAGGGGAGCAAGATGAAGACAGATGGATGGTTGATGGGACATGTGTTTGCAGGTATGTGCAGAGTCAGGTGGTGGTATGAGTGTGTGAGTGTTTCTTCCACCTGGACGAGCTCCTGCAGTTCTCTCTTGACCTCGTCCAATCCGCCGATGTCCTCCCAGGTCACCTGGGGCACCTCTGCAACGGTTTCTCTCAGAGCTGATGGGTTGCTCTGACTCAGCGCCCACTGAGGAAAGACATGATGGTGTCAAGGACAGGAGACAATTGTTCTACACCCACATGCAGGATGTCCTGGACGAGCAAAAGTCTGTGTGCATGTCTCTCTCTGTGTGTGTGTGTGTGTGTGTGTGTGTGTGTGTGTGTGTGTGTGTGTGTTTGTGTGTACTTTGAAGTCATCCATGGTGACAGCCAGTGAGTTGAGCAGGTCTGCGTCGATGGTTTCGTCCTCCAGGTCAATGAGGGTCATCTTCTTGCGGATGGTTTGCAGAGCAGCTTCTGAGCACAGAGCAGCCAGGTCAGCGCCTACATGACCGTGGGTCTCTGTGGCGATCTGAGATATGTTAAATAACACAGGAACATTAATATTGATTATATTCATATTCATTAATATAACAAACCCCAATTCCAAAAGGGCTGGGATGCTGTGTAAAAACTAAATGAAAATAGAATGCATGGTTTGCAAGTCATATTCAATTTGCGATGTTCAAACTGATCAACTTTATTGTTTTCTGTAAGTTTACTGGACAAAAAGCTGAAAAGAAATGTATCTATATTATTAGGGTTAAATTATGGAACTATACTAATATAAATTTAGGAATGAATGAAAGAATTGTTCAGGAAGCTGTTTGTGAGGATTACAAGAGTGAATGATTATTTGAAATTTCTTTCTTTATTATTTTTATTAATTTATTGTATATTGTATACTGTTTATACTAACTGTGTTGTGAGTAATAAAACTGAATTTAAAAAATCTACCACTACTACCACTAAATTTGATGTTTTGTGTGTCTTACCATAAGCAGCAGATGTTTATGAGCATTCTAGTCGCAACAAAATTTCCAGACACTCTTAAAAAATGTAAAATTGTTTCATCATTGGATGATGTTTGTTTGACGCAGGCGGCTGCTCTTTCTCACCCTCTCCAGGTCGACATCGTCAGCCAGTTTCATGTTTTTGGTGTGAATCTGCAGGATCTCCAGTCTGCCCGTCGAGTCTGGGATTCCAATGTCAATCTCCCGGTCAAACCTGCCTGGAGAGAGACATCACCATACTTGTAAATGTGTGTGTGTGTGTGTGTGTATGTGTGTGCGTATTTGTGTATGTGTGTGCATCCTGACCGAAGCGTCTAAGAGCAGGGTCCACACTGTTTGGTCGGTTCGTGGCTGCCATGACAACTACATGAGCTCTTTGCTTTAGGCCATCCATCAGGGTTAGGAGCTGGGAGACTATACGCCTCTCCACTTCACCATGGGTCTAGACACACACACACACACACACACACACACACACACACACACACACACACACACACACACACACACACACACACACACACACACACACAAAGTTACATCCTATACAGCAGAAATGGACATTCTGTGCTTGCTCTCTGTTGTTCACCTTCTCTCTCTTGGGAGCGATGGCATCCAGCTCATCAATAAAGATGATGGCCGGAGCATTTTTCTCTGCCTCTTCAAACGCCTTTCTGAGGTTGCTCTCTGACTCTCCTGCCAGCTTACTCATGATCTCAGGACCTTCACAGAATAATGCAGAGCATGTAATAGGTATCTTCCCAAACACAGATGGACAAATAAGAAAACAATGAGTAAATAACAATTTACAAACAGGTTCAGGAAAAAAAAGATTGTCATTGTCGATTATTTTCTTGATCAATTGATTAGTTCCTTGGTCCATAAAATGTAAGAAAATGGTGAAAAATGTCACTCTGTGGTTTCAAAAGTCCAAGATGACATCCTCAAACGTCAAATATTTTGTCCACAACCCAAATATATTCAGTTTATGCTCATAAAAGAGCAAGCAATTAAGAAGCTGCAATCAGAGAATTTTGACCTTTTGTTTATTAAAAAAAATACTCAAACCAATTCATTGATTATCAAAATAGTTGGCAATTAATTTAATAATCGATTATTTGATTTTTTTTGTTGCAAATTTGTTTAGGTTTTGAGACAGCCTTTTATGACAGGTGGAACTGAAACCAACATTTATGCTCTCTTAAAAGTCACCAAGACTATCTTGAAAAAAAACATTAATTGCACCTCATAGAGTTCCTGCACCACTGCTGCCACGATCTGTTAGTTTGTTTGTGTTATTTTGTGACTTCTGTGTTTTACCACGTCAGTTTGGATTCAAATGAACGTTATTTGCGGTTTGAGGCAGCAGTAGACCAGCAACTCTGTTTTGCACAGTAAAATAACGTTGTAAAAGGCTGTCTCACAGCAAAATAAAGTGGCAAAAATGCTCTAAATATAGTGTACACTTAAATTGGTTTCTGCAAGGTATAATTAGTTTTCTTCAAAGTAGTCTGAAGGCTCAGACAGAGTCAGAGGCAGATTAAAGGCATAATATGCAAAATTTTCCTTAAAAAATAAAAACTGTATGGACTCGGAAACATAATTTTCTCAGTCATCCCTTTACCAACTCAAACGGTCAGTATTTGACATCCTTGGAATAAGACACAACAACAAACTATCTTTATGGTGCATTTATGAACAGCTCAGACAAAATACATACATACTTATACATGCATACATGTTACACTAACAAATGTTAGTGTAACTTTTTCTTCTTCTGCTGTTGTATTGCAGGTAGGGAGGGTGTTGGAAGAATGTGGACTGGAGGAACACAAACCACTCTCCTGTGATATTTGTATGACGTACTTTATTTTCAAACTTTTTCACTTTGTAAAAACAGGATTAGCTGTTTTCTTCCCGTGTGAACAACAACAACAAAAAAAGCACCTTACCATTGATGAGGAAGAAGAAGGCACCAGTTTCGTTGGCTACAGCCCGGGCCACCAGGGTCTTCCCTGTGCCTGCAGGGCCGTAGAGCAGGATCCCTCTGGGGGGCTGAGAGAGACGAGGGGGGAACACACTCAGTCACACTTAGAATCAAAGGGAGCAGAAATATGAGTGGAAGTGATCAGGGTTTGTGTGTGTATGTATGACACCTTGACTCCTATAGCCTTGAAAAGGCCGGGGTGTCTGAGAGGAAGCTCAACCATCTCTTTGATCTGGGCCAGCTGCTTCCGACAGCCTCCGATGTCGTCGTAGCCGACGTCATGAAGGCTCTCCTCCTCATCCTGTCACAGAGAAATACGCAAGAGTTACAGCTGGTTGAGTTATGTAATTTTACTTAGAAATGTCTATTTCCAGGGGAGATTTTTGCCTTACCATTCAATTTCATAAAGTTACAATATCAAGTGAGGTCGAACCCAACACTGTAATAACTGTTAATATCTGTAAACTGTGTGCCAATGTAAAGTTAAGACAATTATCCTGAAAATAAAACCCCACTGCTCTGAAAATACTCACTCTGCCTGTCTCACTGCCCGCCAAACTCCATTAACCTATTGCTCAATTTAACCATAACAAATATCTACACCTTCTGCAAGATTATTAATGATTTCTTATGAATCATAAACAGACGCTAACTCATTCTGTAAACATGTGGCATTAATTTGAACTCTAATTAACATTAAGTAAGCATACAAAAAGTTATTCTGGCCTGGAATAGACATTTCAAAGGAGAACATGCATATTAAAACCTTGAGGAAGGTATTTTTTTCTTCTGTGTCAGGCTGTTGGAACTTTAAAATTCCAACCTACACACATAAATTCACACATTTTTGAGTGTGTGGAATATTTTCTCTTGGTACAAACAGTATATTATCTTCCACACTAACTACCAAAATAGTGGATTTACATAAGTACATATTCTGTACTACAACATAAAAGTAGTTTTATATAAGCACAAGCAAGTGATTGTAATCATTTCCAGCATGTTGTTATATCAGGAGTCTGTCCTGATGTCAGCTCGGTGTCCCACAGTTCAAAAGTTTAGAGGTGCATAAGTCTCCCACAGACCTCTCTCTTGATCGGCTCTCCTTCACAGTAGATGACAGTGTCTGGGGCGACGATGCAGTGAGGGCTGGGATCAGTCTCCACCACCTTGAACTCCACTGCCCGCATGCTCCCCCTCACCAAGAAGATGTCATCTGGCAAAGCAAATAAAAAAAATAAATTAGCTGGCACATACAAGATCATCTGAATGTCTTGGACGCCCATTTCCACCAGTGTGTTAAAAGGAAGAACCTGTAAGTCATTATAATGAATGTTGAGTGATGACATAATCAAATGTTTTATGCTGTTGAAGAATGAACAAGCTGATCACAAACAGGTTGTCACACCTGATAGTGACATCTCTTGAGAGATCATGTTATGAACAGAGCTGATATTCTGGTATGACCAGTGGCAGAGGTGATGTAGTACCTTTATGTACGGGCCGGTAAGCCTCCAAAAAATACGGTTTGAGGAAAACCTCAAACAGGTTTCCTGTCAGGCCCTCGATGGTTTCATCTATTGGGAGGACATGGATCCTTTTCCCATACTTGATATCAGGGCAGGCATGAATACTGTGATGAAACACACATCAGCAGCAATTAATGGATTCATCCTGATGATCTCATGTGGTGTCAAACCTCACATGTAACACAAAGACACAGGCAGTGCTGGAATGTAACTAAGTACATTTACTTTACCCCATGTACTGTGTTTAAGTACAAATTTGAGGTATTTCTATTTTATGCATCTTTATACTGCACCTAACTTTTTTTTTTTACTGCACTACACTTGTCTGACAATTTACTAGTTACTTGTCAGATTAACATGTTTCATAGTCAATTTAGTGAAGATTTATTATGAATATTTGTGTTAAACTGAAGAATGAAGTGTTCTTTTATGATTAGAGAAGTCCTACTTCTTCAGTTAAATAAACAATTTAAAACCCTCTTGGATTAGCTGGAACATACATTATTACAAAGCTGAAAACAGGGCTGTTTTTTTTCTGATACCATGAAAAGTTGACTTTTTAGAGATACATGGTTCTCACAGGACAGCAACACTAAAAACATCTGATAAAATTTATGATGCACTGCTGTAGATTAAAATAATATATAAAAGTGGAGGTGCATGTCATTATTTGTATCTGATCTGTTCAAACAATAGTAACTTCAGTTACCATGGTTACGCTTCACTCACTCCATTCTTTAAAGTTACTAGATAGCAAGCCTAGCTAACACACTTAGTTAGCCTATGCTAGCTAGCTTTTCCAAAATGGACAACAAAGAGAAAACAAAAAGAAAAAGATGAGAGTGTTGTTCTCTTCAAGGAATATGGAAAGAACAAGCACACAGTCCAAAGTAAATTAATCCAGCAGCCATAATAAATATACACAAGTAGAAAATGTGAGCTAACTGACAAAATCAAATCTAGTGTCAAAACAAACTGTAGATAGGAGCTGACAGAAAAAGGTATGTTTCAATACATGGTGTTGCTAATGTTAATAAGAGTTGCTAGCATTGTTCATAGTGTCCAGTCTCTGTCCTAAAAAATGCCTCTTGGTATTTCGTCCTCCTCTCCAATCACCATAAATTCAGCCATTGTCTTATGTTCCTCAAATTATTTCACTTTTGAGAGACTGTTATGTCTCTTAGCTAAGGACAAACACTGAGAAATGAAAGGATGTTCCCTTACAACATTCTAAGGAAAGTGTTATGATTTTATGCAACTCATTTTTTTCCATCTTTAGTCATCCTGATGCATGTAGATGAAAATTTAAGGCAAACTTCAGCCAAGTTGTTTTATGCAACTGGACACCAAATACTTCTTCCACTACTGGACACAGGCGTGAGATCTACCTGATGACATCACCGAGCCGGACGCGCAGGTTGTTGCGCGTCACACGATTCATGCGTATTCGTTCATCCCCACAGGTGCCGTCAGTGAGGACGATACACACTGTTTGACGACGCTTCCTCCCCTTCAACACCACTGTGTCCCCTCGGAAGAGCTGCAGCTCCTCTGTCTTATTCTGGTGGAAACACACAGAGAAATATCAGAGGAAATGCACACACATGATGCAGAGTTGTATTCAGTTGAGCACAGCACAAAGACAAGATATTTGATGTTCAAACTTTTTTCTGTTTTTTCATAAATATAAACTTATTATGAATATAATGACTGCAACACTTCAAAAAAAGTTGGACAGGAGCAACAAAAGCCTGAGAATGTTGTGGAATGCTTAAAAACACCCTACTGGAACATTCCTCAGGTAAACAGTTTAACTGGTGCCACATGACAGTATCATGATTGGGTATTAAACGGGCATTCTTGAAACGTTCACTCGTTCAGAGGCATGGATAGGACAAGATTCACCAGTATAGCCAAACAGTTTAAGAACAGAATTTCTCAACACAAAACTGCAAGGAATTTAGGGATTTCACCATCTACATTCCATAATATCATTAAAAGATTCAGAAATCTCTGCATGTTAGGGGCAAGGCTGAAGACAACAATGAATGCCTGTGACCTTTGACCTTTGAGGAGGCTCAGGCTCAGCATTAAAAACCCACACAGTTGTATAAAGGATACTACATGAGCTCAGGAACACTTTGGATAAAGGTAGACAGTAAACACAGTTTTCATGGTAGAGTCTTAACTTGCATTTGTAGATGCAGCAACAAAGAGAAAGCCGTGTATCAACAACATCCAGAAACTCTGCAGACTTCTCTGGGTCTGGGTCTGGGTCTGGGTCTGGGTCTGGGTCTGGGTCTGAGCTCAGCTAAGACGGACTGAAAGACAGTGGAAAAGTGTGCTGTGGCCTGAGTCTACATTTCAGATTGTTTTTGGAAATCATGAACGTTGTGTCCACCAGGACAAAGAGAAAAAGGACCATCCAGATTTTTACCAGCACTGACTTCAAAAGCAGCATCTGTGATGTTATGGGGGCGTGTTAGTGCCCATGGCATCATGGGTAATTGTCACATCTATGAAGGGCCCATTAATACTGAAAGGTACATAAACATTTTGGAGCAACATATGCTGCCATCCAGACGATAACTTTTTCAGAGACGTCCCTGCATATTTTAGCAAGACAATGCCAAGACACATTCTGCTCGTGTTACAACAGTGTGGCTTCATAGTAAAAGAGTTCAGGTACCAGACTGACCTGCCTGCAGTCCAGACCTGTCTCCCATTGAAAATGTGTGGCACATTATGAAGCACAAATATGTCAACAGAGACCCTGGACTGTTGAGTGATTGAGGTTGTATATCAAGCAAGAATGAGAAAGAATTTCACTTTCAAATCTTCAAGTGTCCACAAACACTCACTCAGTGTTGTTAAAAGAAAAGGTGATGTATCACAGTGGTAAACGTGACCCTGTCACAACTTTTTTAGAACATGTTGCAGGCATCAAATTCAGAATGAGTTTAAATTTACAAAAATCAATGAACTTTATTAGTTTGAATATTAAATATATTGGCCTTAAATTGTATTCAATTGAATACTGGTGGGAAAGTTTATTCATGTTTTACTCAACATCCCAACTTTTTTGGAATCAGAGTTTGTGTATTTAGACCCTACACAGACCTACACACACACACACAGACCTGTGACAGGCTGACAATGCTGCTGTCTTCATTGAGAGCTTCGTCCACAATAAGTCTGTTTGGTCTGTGTTTCTGTTTCAGGATGGCAGTGGAGAAATCTTCTCCCTTCGGACTTTCAAACAAGAGACACATTATGACTCTCTCACATGCAGGCTCTGCACTTGTAGCTCTAATTTCCTCATGTGATGCTGAGCTTTATTTAGACTCTCTTTGGCTCAGCACCTAGCAACTATATGAGTGAAAATATCTTATCAATAGTTCTGAGTTTAATGTAAATATGGTTTGCTGGTAAATGGCACCAGTTTTATGAGACAAACATGTATACGGATAAAATATGTCAATAAAATATTGTAAAGTAGGTTCAAATATGCATACATACATACACATACATATACAGTACACATGCAGCTGTTGCACTCACTCTGCTCCTCCTGAGCCTGGCATGACTGCTCCCCTCTGTCTCGTAAGATTTCAGATATCCTCAGTTTTTCACACTACAGTCTGGTCCCTCACTCTCGTCTGCAGTTGTTTACTGTGGTATATTCGGGAGCTGATCTTTTATGGTCTTGTATTTCTGTTGTGATGAGTGCCAAAGGTTTCAGGTTCTGCCTGATCTGCTTTGATCTGGTGTGGTTTTGGTCTTCCTGGAGCCCAGAAGTTCCCAGCAGAGAGTTTCAGTCTTTTCTTTTTCCTCTGTTGCCTTGAACCACCATGTTTGTGGGAGCTGCACCCCGTCTGTTTATCAGTGAAGGTATAAATATGCCCGTCTGCTTCCCTGTCTTATTTGTAACCCAATCGTGCACACACATACACACACACACACACACACACACAAACACACACACACACACACACACACACACACACACACACACACACACACACACACACACACACACACACACTTTCACACACGCTGAGATCCCAAGCACTTACCTTGGAGAGTGTCCCAGGACAGATATAGCGTGATATTCCCTCCTCCCCCTGCTTCTAACCAGCAGATTCTGGGACAAGTGCCTAGCTGGTCATGGAGAACACTTCCCAACTTACTGTGAAATATGGATGGGTCAAAATAAATTCTGTATAGAGCCTAGTTTTCAAAAGAACAGACTTATAGTCTGTCTCTTCTGGATAAGTCTTTTCTTTTGTAAAACGTAGCATGGTCTCTCCTTCTTCGACTCCTTGTCGTTGTGACTGAAAGGCACTGCTGGTTTAACCCAGCTGCTCTAAACACTTGTTGGAGTCCCTCCCTCACACACAACTGTGTTTCTATCACTTCAGAGGACTTGCATTAATTTCCTGGAGACTTACCCTACCCCTAACCATAATGACTACTTGCCTAACCCTTACCACAACCCTTAACCAACCCTAACCCTAACCCTAGTCTTCACCCTAAAATTTATATATATATATATATATATGTTGATATGGTGAGTAGTCAGTAATGTATTGGAAAAGTAGTGACTGATGGTTGTATATTTAAATGTATGTAGATTTGTAAATGGGTTTATTATGTGACTTGCAGTGCAACAATTATATAAATCGCTTTTACATGTCCCCCAGCAAAAACCTTTAAAGATCTCCAAAATGTGTTCTTCTTTTCAACAGATGAGTCTAGCACAAAGCATATCTAAGTACAGAAAACAGGCAAGGAGGTGAGACAACTGGTTCAGCCGTAAGGAACATACGGCTGGTCTTAGAAAATTGTTACAGGGGATCATAATGTTGAGAATTGGCTTTTAAATGTTATATTGTTTACTTTTCTGCATCGATTCATAATCTTCAAAAAAAGAATCACGATACATCTCAGAATATTTTTTTCCCTTAATCCTCAAACAGCCTTTTAACCTCGTGGGACCTAACACTGTGGTCCCCACAACATTGTTGGACCCCACAAGTAGAGTTGGTTCCCAATTTTTGGGACTCCATGAATATAGTTAAACAAGCCAACACACACACAGATCTCACTTGAACACAAGCTTACACAAACACTATAGAAGCATGCGCTCACACACACTTAGCATGGACACATTGTGGTGTTTTAATTAAAACTTTTATTACTAAAATTGTCTTTTAACAAATAACTTGAAACAAGCAACAAGGGCATCGACGCACTGGACTGTACATTCCCCTGGTGAGAATCTGGACTCGAACACAGCTGTCCTCTCCTACAGAGTTACCTAATAAGGATGAAGCGGTCCGAATGCTGACAGTGGCAACAAACACCGCGACGTATGCCTTCAACTAACCTGAAAATGTCTTCTTGAAAGTTGCAAACAAAGTGAAAGTGAAGGGGATAACAAAGGGAGAGAGGTAGAGGAGGTTTGAATGCACAAAGAAACATTGATTTTAACATCGGCGTGTGGAGAGTGGACTTAAAACATTCACAAAATGAAACCAACATGCTGAAAACAGAAATACAAACATACAACATACATCTTTTTACAATGCATGCACAGAGGAGATGCCAAACTTGGAATGTCAAGGTGGGAATGAAATGTGTGATAATTTGACAGCATTTGGTTTCTAAGGTTTGACTGGTACAAACAGTTAAAAAATGCTGGTGGTGTGAGATTATTTGATTGATTGACTCAGCTTTACCCTGCGACAACATCTTTCAGTTAGATCATTGTTTTTCCATCATTTACAAACGGAGGCTGATGTATCAAATTGACGAAATATATTTACATATTCACTCTTTTACATATTGTTGAGATTTGATTGTTCTACTGATTTCAGTTCAGTTAGCCGGAGCGCTTGTTCCACATGTCTGCAGCCGACTCCGAGGCCAGTTTCACAAAGACCCTTTAGACTGGTCTGTAGTGTTAGGCCGCTCTTAAAGGACCAGTGTGTGGATTTAGTGGTATCTGCTCACCTAACTCTCATCCTCCAAGCTTGCAAAATGCAAAAGCCCCTAATTAGAGCCAGTATTTGGTTTGTCCGTTGAGGGCTACTGTAGAAACATGGTGATTCAAATTTAACAAAAACAATTCACTAATAAAAACATTTATGAGTATTATAACTCTGAACTAGGAGTCGTGTTTGCAGGGTAACAATCAGCGACACCTGCAGACCAGAGGCACCAAATAACAAAGGAGGAAAACTTGGCTCATAACAATGTTGTGGAACGAGAAAAAAAAAGGGGAAGAGTTTTTACTAAATAAACAGCACTAATGACATTCTCAGCTGCTTTCATTTTTCCAAAGAAACTGTCCTGAGCTTGACTGACAAGTTAGCAGAAATACAGAGTCCTACAACGTTAAGAAGACACAGCATCTACGCTCTGCAACAGGTCTGAACTGTGTTGAGAAAAAATGATGCAGTTGCTCAGTTAGCCATCATTTTTGAAAATAATTTTTAAAGTAATAGTTTATAATGCACTGCTGTGGTCAGGGTCAGCAACAAAAAGTATTTTTTTTTGTCATTTTAAAGGAGAAATCTGTAATATATTCACTGTAATTGATCATAAAATGACCATGATTTGTCATCGAAGATCAAGGAAAAAAATGTTGAAATACTTGGGCTGGAATAACTGTTTTTATTTACCTGTTTCACTTTAATTAGAGTTCAAATTAATGGAGAATGTTCACCAAAAGAGTAAATGTCTCAATATAAGTTGTAAGAAATCATTAACTATCTTTAAGAAGGTGTAGATTTTTCTAATGGTTAAATTGATTATTATGTTAATGGATTCTGACAGGCAGTAAGACACTTAACTCTAACTCTGTGTTATTTCAGAGCAGTGGGCTTTTGTTTTCAGGATAACTGGCTGAACTTTACATTGACAGACACCTGACAGTTATAAACAACTTATCATCTTACAGAATGAGACTTTTTTGCTAACAAATTTATGATGTTGAGCTCTTTTTTGTGCTCCTGCAGCCAGCCCAAGCTTCCCTGTATCTGGAAAGGAGCGGGTGGGGGAAATCACCTCGCTTCAACCATAGACTCTGTAATAAATAGGATTCGAACCTATTCAATATACAGTCTTTGGCTCCAGCTCGCTTTTAAGACAGCCATACTAATTTTTGCATGTGCAATTGCTTCATATCGCTCCTTTAAGTGTGCACTATATTTAGTAATATTTCCAGTGCTTTACTTTGCTGTCAGACAGCCTTTTCATGCAGAAAACAGTTGTTATATGAGCCAATTATCACACTTTCCAAACCTACCAAATTCCATAGGAAAAATCAATAGTTTTACTTTGCAGAACATTGGGTCTTGCTGGTTTACCCCTGCCTTGATCTGTTAGTTTGTGTTTTTGTGCAACTTTGGTGAACGCAAACTGACCTTTTTAAAACACATAAGTCACATGATAACACAAACAAACTAACAGACTGAGGCAGTTACAGACCAGCAACTCTCCTATTCTGCGAGGTAAAATGGCTGGAGTTTGGTTGGTTTGAAGAGAGTGATATTTGGCTTATATGACAGCATTTTGTTTTTTTTGTTTTTTTTTCTATTGGAAAAGGCTGTCAGATGGTAAGGTAAAGCAGAGACAATATTCTAAATGTAATGTATACTTAAATTTACCCACAATTCATTGCAAATCTACACTGGAATGAGGCAGCTTTGTGCAATGGATGAATTCTGATTTCTATCTGAAATCTGACTAATTTGACTGAAGCCAGTCAAAGTCTGTCTTTGTGCAACTGGCCCCTGATGTGGTGATGCATAGGCTAGAACAGATCACATGCTCTGTTCAAAAATTTTCATGACAAACATTCAAAATCAACCACCGATTGTACTACGAGCTGACAAGGTTCAACCAACTCTCAAACCTTGGGGGAAGTTATCAGCTTATTGCTTTGACCAACAGCCGTTTGCACAAAGTTGTGAATTTTGCACTGGATTTTATCACAACACTCCAGTTTCAGGGAATGTAGTTAATCTGGTCAACTTCTAACTTGTTCCTTTTCAATCCGACATCCTCTGTCAAGCCGCCACACACATACAATATGTGTGACAAAACATGCGCTCGCAACCAAGAAACCCCTGACCTAACAGTCTAAAAAAAAAAAAAAATCAACCACTATTTACCCATTCAGAATAACCACGACCTCTTTCAAAATGTGCATAAAAGTCAGCACAAAATAACAGCTTGAAAACAAACTATCTTGCACAGTTTAATCGAGAAATTGCAAAGTGCGTCATCATTGTAAATAGAAAAAGAGAAATTGCATGTTCTTTTGAACCTCTGCGTTTTTAAGTTTACTTCTCCCTCCAACACTGCTGCTCTGTTTGGTAGAAAATCCTTGATGTCCAGGAAATCCAGTCTCATTTCTGTGTTGTTTCTGGACCAGAGCAGTCGCAGAGAGCCAGGAGGAAGAGAGACAGAGGTGTGTGTGTGTCTGTGTGTGTGTGTGTGTGTGTGTGTGTGTGTGTGTGTGTGTGTGTGTGTGTGTGTGTGTGTGCTGTTTAACATGAGATGAAAACCATGCATATATTTTTATGAGTAGTTGAGCTATATGTAGATACAGACGTAACAGTCTCTGTGTGTATTTCATGTGTGTGTGTTGTTAGCAGTCGTCTTCCTCAAAGTGCGTTTTCTGCAGAACCTTTACATGACGCTCATAGATCTTGAGGGCGGGACCGAGTCTGATTGACAGGCCAGTCAAAACATCGTTACGCTGCATGAGGAGGAGAGACTTGCCATCGATTTCCTAATGAAGAGAGCAAAGTATCGTGGGTGGGTAGATGGAGGTTACAAATGTTAGATGTTAAATTACAGCCATTAATCCTGTCTCTGGAGGCCTCTAGTGGTTATCTGAAGAGATTACAGACTCACCTGGGTCCTGAAGGCAGCAGCCTGCTCTGGGAAACCTGCTGCTGTGAAATAACTGACCACATCGGACACTGTCCAGTCCACCGGGCTCCCGATGGTCCCCTCAGACTTCATAAACCTAGAGAGATGAGGAGCAGGGCGGTCGGCCCGTGGGTCCATTATCAAACTTACAGTAAACTCTCAGTAAAGTTATGTCAGAACTAAAAGAGAAAGTAATGAAGAAATGTAGTTTTATCTCTGTTTTTTATTTAAAAAAGTGAAAGGGGTCATTCTTATCATTGTTTATCTGTCTGGCCCAACTTTGCTGTTCTGGTTCACTCTCACTGCTCTCATAGTCTCAAAAAAGCTCTAAAACCTCTTCCTGCTCAACACCAGACAGATTGAGTTGCACCAAAAAAGATTAATTTAGTCTAAATTCTAATCAGAGTTTAGTAAAACTAGATTTAAAATTACACCGTTAGAAACTAATGTAGCGCAAACATCCAATGAAAACATTCAGCATATTGATCATTTCTGATCCACCAACCAAAAAGCATATAAAGGTTGTTGTTTATTATCTAGCTCCATGTAAACATTCAAACTTCCTTGTACACATACGCGTCTGCTTCACATTAAAAACCACGCCTGCTTCACGCATTGTTTTCTTCAGTTTTCTGACTTTGCGCTAAAACAGTTGGGCTTATTTACAGTGAATCCACAGGGCAGAAAATAGACTTTGTAACAGATCCAGAAAAGCAAGCAACAGAGGAGCAGTCAAAACCAAATCCAGCAGATCCCTTTTGTGTTGCTAAAGTTTTATTTTGTGGGCAAACTTAGGATGAGGCAGAAGAAATTCCTGAAACACACTAGTTTCAGGAATTTTGGAAGTTTTGTTGCCTTGTTTTATTAAAAATAGCTGAAGAAAGGTTTTTTTTTCTAAATATGTACGGTCACTCACCGGGATTGCAAGTGTTACTTGAAAAGTTCACATTAACCAATGGGAGCAGACTGGCCGACTCGTACACGCTCACTCAGTGGAAGGATGATCTTGTACAATTGCCAACAATTGATTGGACGAATATATCAATAGTTGTGTTTTTTGGGGGGCGATCTTTGTGATTTGATTTTACTAACTTAACGGTCTGCGTGCTGGTGACAGCTGCTCAGGAGGCTGCTGTTGGCCGGAGGCTGATGCACTGAGCTGGACTGAGAGGAAAACAGCCTGTAGAGCCAGACTGTTTTCACATGTAGCAGTGAATCAAGCATTTATTCTGACCAAACCAGACTTGGTGACTGTTGTAACAGTGGTAAGACTGACATAGACAATTTTGGTGAGTTTTATTTTATTTCTGTCTGTCGACTTTAAATGAAGTTTGTTTTATGAGGTAATGGAGACATTTAAAGCTTGTCTTAATTCGGTAAAAGAGAGAAATTTGAATTCAGAAGGTGATCAGTTGTATTGTTCTGTTTAATAAGGAAAACAGGTTAGAGAATATTTCCTTTCTGATTTTCCTCTCTCAGTGTGAGTTCATCTTGTTTATTTTGTCGCTGCTTGCACACATCTCCCAGCTTTTAACTTAGCATGTTTAACCTCTAAACTTCAATTTTGAGCCAATAAGTCTTGATTCTGGCACAAACAACACAGCAAGATGACATTTCAGCATGATTATGTGACCTACTACTCCATGTTTGCCTCCATTTTTTTCTTGCGTTTTGCCTCCAGCTAATACTGTCATCATGACAGTCATGACATCAGCCCAGAAAGGGGTACATAAATCTGTTTGGTATCATCAGTGTCCCCAGTATCTCTGCTGTACTCACCCTCCGCTGCTAACTCCTCCGTTTATCCCTCGCTCCTCAGACATGCTGGAGTCTCTCGGGGAGGCAGTGGGCGTGAGCAGACAGGATGACACGCCAACCTCTGTCTTAGACTCCGAGCCTATGAGGGAAAAATTAAGCACAGTCTGATTACCTGTCATCATTGCTAACCACCAAACACAAACATGCACAATAACACGCACATTTCGGGGTTTTCTGTAAAGCAGAACTTACAGTTAAAGCCTGAGGAGTTGTGGTTGATTCTGTCATGCTGCATCTCATTCTGTGTGCAGGGAGAAGAAAGAGGGTCAAATAAAGATAAAAAATAAATGAGCACGACAAAAAGATGATATCTCCTCCCTGGAATAAGTCAGAGTCACACCGTGCCAGAGGAGGAATCATGTTGAAAGCATCAGAGTGGTAAGACTTTAAACTAACTCAAAGGTTAAAGGAGCTGGCTGTATCAAGATTACGACATGAACATCTGCTGTGGAAGTGTATGAGCGAGGTAGGAAGTGTCCATGATGCAAAACTGTGTACCAAAAATGATGTACTAAATTTAGCACAAGAAAAACACTTGCAAACAAGAGTAATAGCATAGAAACTAGAGATCACTCAGTAGAGTGCAGATCCCCACCAGGCAACAGATGGCGAAGCACCTACTGCAATGCCACCACAACTTCCAGATGCAACCAGCAGAGATTTGCAAAATTCTGCTAACATTAGCACCTTTACCCCTCTCACCCTTTGGGGAGGTAAGCCGCAGTGTCCACAATACTGACTCTAAAACTATAGCAGCTAGATGGAATTCAGCCATCATTAAAGCTACTACAAGGAGATTGTAACTGATTATGAAACCCATCCATCCATTTTCCGTAACCGCTTATTCCTGAAGGGTCACAGGGGGCTGGAGTCGATCCCAGCTGACATTAGGCGAGAGGCGGGGTTCACCCTGGACAAGTCACCAGTTTATCACACATAGACAGACAACCACTCACACTCGCATTCACACCTACGGGAAATTTAGAGTCACCAATTAACCTAACATGCATGTCTTTGGACTGTGGGAGGAAGCCAGAGGACCCAGAGAGAACCCACGCAGACACAGGGAGAACATGCAAACTCCACACAGAAAGGCCCTGACCCAGCAAGCGGAGGGATCGAACTCAGGACCTTCTTGCTGTGAGGCGGCAGTGCTAACCACTGCACCACTGTGCCGCCCCAATCATGAAACAGTTTCAATTTATTACTAATGCCTCTATGTGACTGTCACAAGTTAACTAGACCATAAGCAAGAAGGTTAGCTATTTCTGTGTAGTTTTTCTTAATACCTGTCACCAGGTCACATTCTCCTCTGTTTACATTTTCCCACACAAAGTTACAGTGAGTAGTACATTAGTCAGTTTAAAAAAAAAAAGCAGGAGGAGATTTATTATTTTATTTAGATCATTCATGAGCAATTTTGGTGCTATATTTTGTGGTTATTATGGGAGGAAAGCTAGTGCTTTTGTCCACAGGGACCTGCAAAATCAACAAAATGTTAAAGTTCCTTTTGGTAGTTTTAATGTTATGGTTTACATCTATGATTTTCCTAATGTGACATGTCAAAATGCCTGAGAAAAAGACAAATTGTATGTAAAAGAAAGAACTAGTCACAATTCAGAATTCACAGAGTAAGAATGTATGTCGCTGTACGAAATCATCACTGTACATAGATTAGTTGAAGATGCAGTACAGCAACAATAAATGTGTGTTCTGAGTTTGTCACACAACAGAAACATGCATTATTAACCACCCAGGCAAATTTGAATGATTAAAAAAAATCACTATGGACATAAAATTAGGTCTCAAAATGATGAAAAATGAGCAGTTTTCTTTGCTCTTGAATCACAGGGGGCGTGTCTGCTCTGCTGTCTCTGAGCCAGAGGACAGTGACAGGATGGTGTTTATTTTTTCTTCTGTGTCAGGTTGTTGGAACTGAAGACTTTAAACTGTTTAAAGAAATAATTATTTTCATATATAATTGTTTTGTCATGTCGGTTTTCATTCCACAAATGTTCCAAATTCATGTGCTAACAACATGTTAATCATAATAATTCTATATCAGGTCGATTTTTTTGTTTTAAAGGCTAAATATACTCTATTCCAAGATGCATTTTGCTCAAATTGTAATACATTCTGTATCACAAACCAAGGCCCAAAATGCAGCACGTACCACACTGTACCTCATATGATATTTGCCTAGAAATCGTAGCCTTTATTGGTTTGGGTTGAGTAGGTTTTGGGTAGCTTTGGGCACAAATGTTATTTTTTCTCTGTTTCAAAGTGATGTTGTCCTGAAGCCTCATGTCATTACATACTGGAGTAACTTTACTCAGAATATTCCTTGGATAAAAATGTAATCATTGCTGCACAAAAACTTTATAGTTAATAACATTAGAGAGTTTTTTTGTTTGTTTTTTTAATTCTACACAGGTTTTCCTCAGCAAAGCATTTCCTCAAGAAACTGAAGTCTGATAAAATTATAAATTGTACTTTTGCACAGCTCACCCTTAAAACTGTAACCCATCTTTTTGGCCTTGTCAGTGCTCTCTAAAAATGACTGAAAGATGTTTCTAGATTTATTATTGACACTTTGTACAAAGATTTTGCATTATTTTATGAACACATTATAATAGGATTCTTAAAAAAAAAGAAAAAGAAAAAGAAAAAGGCAAAAAGCCTCTTCTTACTGTGTTTTACAAAGATTCTGAACAGTACATAAAATCCATTAAATCTTATAACAACAGGAAAACCATAAAAACTGTGGCATGAGGAGTGTGATTGGGTAGGGTTTTGGTAAGCCAATTAGAGGCAGAGTACAGCAGAACGTGGCTTCACCATCCTGGGAAAAAAAATATAGTGTACCTCAGCTTGGAAAAATATTTAATAGTCTAATGTAATTCATGTGGTTCTGCACATTCAGTCCAATTTTTCATGTTTTGCATGTTCGTCTATAAGAATTTTCACGAACACTGATCACAAATTAACAAATATTGTTCTCTCTCATCCCTTTCATTTTTTTCTTTGGATAAATATTCATTTTGGACACCCCATACTGTGTGTGTCTTTGTTTGTTGAGCTGTTGCACCTAGTGTACATATTGCTGCTCATGCTGACTACTGATTCTCCACAGAGCGAGGGCTGTTGCTGCTACCAGAGATGTATAATGCATCAGTGTGCACACAATATGAGCCTTCAGGGGGTCAGAACAGCACAAAAATCTTTCATGAACTGTGCGTAGGATGAATCATGGTTTTGTGTTAACATTTGACAGTTTGGCTTCATAAAAACAACATTTGGATTATCATAATCCACCAGTACATCCAACAAAAATACTGTATATGACAGAAATATGATGTCCATCCTGGTTCTATGGATTCAGTTTAAAAGAGTGCAGATGAATGAGCTTCAGGTGTCATAGTGTCTTTGTTTTCCCTCACCAAATAGTGAACTCTCTGATGCTGGTTACAGCCGTGGTAAGTTCATATAAATGAAATGAGTGCTGATCCCTGCCAGGCACCACATGGTGAAGCACCTGCTGCAATGCCACCATTACTGCCAGATGCAACCCGCAGAGATATGCAAAAGTTCCACCAACATTAACATGATCACTATGTTTATATGGGGTAGACATGCCTCTACACTGAGCACTTTTAAAACCATTTTAAAAACCATACTCCTCACGATAGCCTATGGCTCCTAGTGTGTGTGTGTGCGCGCACGCATGTGTGTGTGCGCATTTGTGTATTTTGCACTGACTTTTGTGTAACTTTTTGGTGTATCTATGTATTTTATTTCTGCATTTGCATTTTTTGATGTGTATACTGACACCTAATGTAAAGCACGCTGTGATGCCCTGAGTGAAATCTGCTATATAAATAAAGCTTGAGTTATTATGATGGAAACATGACCTCAACAAAATATGAGAGTTCCTTGTATTAGCAATAGTATTAGAATTTGTATAATATAATAGTATTGCATTAGTATTGTATTACTGTTCTCCCACTACTGGTTACGGAATTGAGATGTTCACCCAAAAATGAAATTTAACTCAATATCTACTGACCCCTGTGCTGATGTGATGATGGGTGAAGATCTCCAGTTCACAAAACACTCCTGGAGCTTCAGTGGAAAACAGTGTTGCAGCCGAATCCAGTACAATTGAAGTGAACGTGACCAGTTTATTAAAATGTAAAGAAGAACACACAAACAAAAAAAACACAAAATGTCTCCATACTGCTCGTGTGGCATAATCCAAGTGTCCATAAGCCCCAACATTAAAATCTAACCCAAAAAAGATGCCATTTACATCATGTTTTTAGCCTAAATGTCAACTGTAGCCTCTCCCCTCTGAAGGGGGTACACAAGCTCTCGCCAAGGCAGCACAGCTGGACCAAAGAAATGATGTTCCTCTTCTATGTCGAAGTCCTCTGACATTTTCTTCTTTGTTGAAAGTTTGCGAAGTCAACTTTCTTTGGTGTGTTTTTTTTACATGTTAAAACTGGTCACCATTCACTTCAATTGTATTGGATTTGGCTGCAATGCTTTCCACTGAAGCTCCAGGAGTGTTTTGTGAACTGGAGGTGTTCATCCTCACATCAGCACAGAGGTGAGTAGATTAATTTTTGGGTGAACGCTTTAAGTACTTTTTGGGCCTTTGATTAAAGACTAATGGAGAGATGACAGAGAGTGAGGGAAATGCAACAAGGTTTCCTGTCAGACTCAAACACAGGACGTTGTTTTTCCTGGTCAGTGTCTAAACCAGTGGTTCCCAAACTCTTCTGCATGCCACCCTTCAGAAGCCAATAAAAAATGCATGCCCCCGCCACCCCTCCCCTCCCCCACCCCACAATTATTATCAATCATTAACAATAACTGGGGAAGCCACTGATAAAAAAAGTGGAGGAAGTTGAGTTTTAGTGAAATAAAGGTCATGATAGCAACAGCAAATCTTGTCTGTTTATGTCCCTACATAAATCACAATTGTTTTAACTTTGGTTCCGTCTATATTTCTCCCCTGGGCATCCAAGCCCCCCCCTGCAGTGGCTTCACCACCCCCTCCCCGGATACCCGTCCCCCAGTTTGGGAATGACCTGTCTCAGCTGTGTTTGAGTAATTTTGACTCATTTTGATAATACATGGGAAATAACCATCATGCAGCAGTAAAAAACCAACAGGACAGTTGCACGTGCTTGCACTTACCTGTGCCTCCATGTGTAGCTGATCAGCTCTCTCTGCCATGTGTGCACTGTTACATTGCGACAGGGAAGCTCCCTGATCAGGTGGACACGACGTCCTGGTGAGGCGATCGGGGCTGGATGTCCCTGAGAGACCAGCAGCCAAACCCAGATGAAAAGAGGGAGGAGAAAAAGATGACAGACTATAAAACTTTTACTACTGTTATTATTATTATTATCATCATTATTAATATTATTATCATTAGTAGTAGTAGTAGTCGTTGTAATAGCAGTAGAGCTTTTTTCTTTCTTTCTTTCTTTTTATTTCTTTCCATATATATGTGTATATATTACAAATTACAAATAGTTGTTCATCAAATGTATTAAATCAAAATACAATTTGTCATTAAAAAATACAGTAAACACATTATATACAAACTGATATGATCATAGTTTATGAGTCCTCAGTATGGGTCTGGTCTTAACCCCACTACATTGAAAAGTTGTGCTCTGCTGATTTCCCACGTCACTGTTTTAAAGTGACCAATCAGGATATCTTGGAGATGGGAGGCTGTGAATTCAGAGGTGCATGCTGGGAGATTTCAGCCCGCCCTCACAACAAATACAGGTGCAGACTACTGACTGGCCAGAGAAGCATATTATAGTGAGTATGTAACTTTAGAGCGTGTGAAAGAGGGTGAGTGGCAGACAGATTTCTGTCTGTGGTGGCAGAGTGACAGAGTGTGCACTGAGTGGAGGAAAAGGTGAGCAGTTAAAGTTGTTGGTCTGGCAGTAAATGTACAGTTTAGGTTACAGTTTGTCAGTGTGTGTGTGTGTGTGTTGTTTCTCAGTTGTGGGAATAGCATCATTATGATGATCTGCTTCGCCTACATTAAGGGAGTATGGTCTGCAGTGGAGTACAGTTGAGTGAAGTCATTTTACACAAGTATTACAGAAGTACCACCATCGTGACTTACACTGCACACTTAAGGTTGCTGGTACTCTCCAGTGGTCATATATGTTATTTTGGGAGCCACTGACGAACGACCTGTTCTGTTGTTATGGTGTGAGGACGTGTCGGTGGTTTCTAACTAGTATTTGCCAGTAGTAGAGCACATGTCTGATAACTGCTCTTTTCTTCTGTTGTATTTTAGTGCCATTCAGTAAACTTGCCTTAGCTACAATATGATCATATTTTCATAATCTTTTATAATCTTCAATCTTTTATCTGCTTTGTTGTTTGCATCGAACAACAAAGCAGCTTCTTTCTTCAAGCTACAGGTCACGAGGAACACAAATGAAATACGGAGTCCGACAGGACACATGATTTGCTTACATTTAACAACAGACTGTAGTATATATTCATTTCCTTTTTTCCCCCCTACACTTTAAACTTGGGAATAAAATGTGTCTTTTTCGAGAATAAAGTGACATGTTCAATAATGCATTGAAGTATCAAGCATACGCAAAAACAAGTTCTTAAACAAAATTTTATTTCTAATTTTTTTCTGCCCAGCAAAATACAAAATACAATACAAAATACTAAAAAGTTAAATTAGTTACTAAACTAAATTAGTGATTAAATTAACTAAATTAGTGATCATAATAAGTGGGTGTGTTTTTATAGTTATTTATAACTATTCAAGATAATGGTGAAAGTTTACTGTTTCAGTGCCCTGATGTCATTTTGGATAATAAAGTTAATTGTTAAACTGTAAAGTTTCTGCCTCCATTACATATCTTTGCCACAGGTGTTTGATAACCTCATTTGCGGGATCAATGCAGTATCAGTCCAATATAGTGATATGGGAATTTCTTAAATCAGTTATTGGTCCCAGTAAAACACTATTGGTCTGGTCCTACAAGTAGTAGTCAAAAGTCATAATTAATAATAGCTGTGTTGTTAGTAATCATGTATTGTTTTCAAAATGATATCAATGTGAATGTTAATTATTTTAGTTATACAGTTATTTTTTTTTTCTCCACAAAAAGAAACAAAAAACAAAACACAAAGGAAAATGACAGTACTGTAAAAATAATATATAAATTATCATAAAAAAAGTTATAGTAGTACTGATACTACTATGGTACTAGTAGTGATAATTAGAGCTGGTGCACATATACACACTCACACATTGATGCACACAAACCTTTGCCAGCATGCTGCTGCTGCTGGTGGGGGCTCTCCTGCTTTGATGCTGTCTGGATCTCAGCATCTTCTGTGGTTTTCTCAATGAGCTCTGGTTCGGTTGTCATGGCTACCGGGGATAGTCCTCCCTCCTCATCAGAACTCCGGGGATCCTCCTCATCCTCATCCTCCTCCTCATTCTCCTCCCGTTCCTCTTCTTCACTGCCTGTTTCCATCGGCTCGTGCTCTTGGCTAGAGGGGGACGGCGGCTGCAATGACGCATAAAGTCAAAAAATAAAGGTCTCTGTCAAAGAAAGGGGGCGCAAAGTGGAGTTTGATCTAAGTTCTCACTCAGGCCTGGTTCATTGTATAGAAGCATATCAGATCTGCTGTGCTCAGAATTATTGGGATAATTCTGATACCATATATGTCTATTTCATAATAAAAGAGTTCATGCTTATGTTCATGAATCGTTCCAACAGTGACTGCGTGATGGAAAATGTCCCAGCTGTTGAATGTTGTATAAACTCTTTCAAATTACAACTTCTCAAATGACTGAGTGATTTTTGGAGGTACTTTGGAGGTACTTTGTTGTATTTTTTCAAGTCTGTAATTTTACTTGTACTTAAGTATGCATTATATTATGTGATCTACATAGCTACTTTTAAAATCTTAATTGAGTACTGACGACAATTTGAACTAATATCCAAACCTTTCATCTGTATTTTTGGAGCCAATTAGCTATCTGATTGTTAACAAGCCAATAATAATATGGACCAAAAAAAAAAAACCTGCTGCAGAAGGCAAAAGTTTGGAGAGGTGACTGTGGCAACTGAGCAGCAAACCAGTAGTTTGAATTGTAATTGAGTAATATTTTAGTAATGTAACAGCACTTGTACTTGAGTACAGATTTTTCTGTCTCTGTCCACAACTCTTCGAATGTTACCAAAGCAGCTACTAAATGCAGTAAAGTATCTGATTTATCTGTCAATACTTGCATCAAGTTAATTTAATTAAAGGAGCAATATGTAGCAATTGTGTATGCAAAAATGAGTACAGCAGTCCAAATAGCAATTAGGAGGTACTGAGGGTATATAGGTTGAAGTCCTATTTAATATACTGTCTGGGGTTGAAGTGAGTTGTTTCCTCCCACCCCCCTCCTCTGCAGACTCGGGGAAGCTTACACAGGCTGCAGGAACACTGCAGGAGTGCAGGGCATGCACAACAAGTTGATCAACTGTTAATAACTGTCAGTTGTCTGTCAATGTAAAGCTAAGCCTGTCATCCTGAAAACAAAAGCCCACTGCTTTGACAATACACTCTCTGGAGTCCAGTCACTGCCTGTCTTACTGCCTGCCAGACTCCATTAACATATTGCACAATTTAACCGTTATAAATATCTACTCCCTTTAAAAGGTTATTAATGAATTCTTATGACTCATAAACAGAACACTTAATTATTTGGCGAACAGTCAGCATTAATTTGAACTCTAATTAATGTGAAACAGGCAAACAAAAATGTATTCCAGGCTGGCGTGGAAATTTCAGAGGGAGAAAGAAGCAAGTACTTCAGCATAACCTGATCTCTGATGACATCTGTCGTCCTTTTATGATAAATTACAGTGACTATATTACAAATTTCTCCTTTGGTATATTTCATTTTAAAAAATAAAGACTTACAAAGAAATGAGAGGCTTTTCATGTCTGTTGATTTTATCTGACAAATAATCAAATTATTATGTGTGTTTATTAACTGTCACTCTGTGAAAGTGGACCCCGGGCAAAGCAAGTTGAGCATCCCTGGAGTAGATCAAAAACACCTCCCACTTGGAGAAACACACAAAAATAACAATAGCCGCCTACTGTAGCCTACTCAAGTGTGCACCCACAGGGGAGGAAGAGAGGGAGGAAAGCGTGCTGTCAGGAGTGATACAAAGGATTTAATGAGGCTCACAAAGGGGGAGATGCGGGGATAGAAAGGAGAGAAAAAACAAGACTACGGGGTTAGAAATGCACCTCAAAATAGGGGAGAGCAGGCACAAATGCATAACTTTTTTCTATTTCCCACTTTACACTGAGATGCAACCACATTTTACTAACACTAACCCTAACCCTCTCTCTCTCTTTTTTTTTAAATTAGTCAGATGCATTCAGAGTTTAAATTGATGTTCAGTATTGATATTTTTGCCCCTGATTGTCTGGACGAAAGAAAAACAGGTGGGACAAATATAATGGTTGAATAAATTGTCCACAAAACAAGAAAGTACTTAATATTTCTGGCATATAATGCTCATTAATGACCATGTTACTCTAAATCAATTCATCATATTAATTGCTGCAATTGTATAAGGCTGCAACGAACAATTATTTTCATTGTCGATTTATCTGTAGATCATTTATCAATTACTTAAAAATGTCAGAAAATGGATAAAAATGTCCACAAGCGACAGACATTCAGTTTACTGTCATTCATGGTGAAATGCTGAGAATGAATTTAGGAGTCTCTGAGGAAAGAGGTAGAATGTTTTTTGAGGACTGAAGAATAAAAGGTGGAAGCTTTATATTATATTTGTATGGTGCCACTGTGATTGACAGGACTATTTAACTTTTAAATACAAAATGTAAACACATGAATATAAGATACTGCAGTGTTAACAATTAAAGTAGATGAGAGAAATGGTAAATTAATATGTGCGCATGTACATTATGCCACCCCTGCATAAGTCAGTGCCCTGCTTAGGCCACCCCAATCAAAAAAGTCTAGACACGCCCCTGTTCTATTGTAGTTACATTATTTAGTGTAGTTATATGGCGAACCAACTCATCAGCCATCATAGCTCCGACTGGGGACATTCTTATTGTTCCCACCAGCCGTGGCGTGAGACATCCGCCCCTGACTCCATGAACAAACACGATGCTCGGGCTGAGTGAGCAGCGCTCCGCTCCGGAGAGAGCGGCACGTCTCAAGTTTACAGACAGACAGACACCGCCTCCTGCGCGGCAGACAGGCCCCGACACTCCGCGCTGCGCTCCGCACTGCCAAAGTTCCTGAGAGCCCAAATCAAACGCTTCTTTACGTTTCTGGAGCCCGAACTGCGATAAATGTGGCGACCAAAGCGCAAACTGGTCGTGAGACGCTCTTTACGGCGGTCTGCTCATGTTTGTAACCCGCACCTTTTGTGCAGGAAGCTGAGCTACACACATACACACACACACACACACACACACACACACACGTTTAGCGAGGCTACAGAGGACACACGCAGCACAGGCACGCTGACAATAAGAGAAACAACAACTCGTCTTCGTAAATGTGCGAAAAATCTCCCTCAAACATCGAGGCTGAAACAAAAAATATTTGGCGTGGGAAGCCGAGCGCGTCCTGGAGCCGCGTTCGCTCATTAATTTATCAGCTGTTCAGTGCGCCCTGTACGGCCAACCGGGACGTGTTGGAAATATTAAGTTATCGGTGCCCACCTTTTTCACTGTGTGCTTGTCCTGCAGTGCGCTCTTCAGAAGTCTCTCAGCGGACGCGTTCTTCGGCATCGGCTCCTCCGCCACCATCCCCCTCAGAGGAAGAGTGATGTTCCCGCAGCGGGTCCTGCGCAGCCTGCCCCTCGCCACCTCTCTCTCCATGACCACTTTGACTTTGCCTCGGGTCAGCTTCTCCTCCGACAGCCGCTCCTGGCTGCTCAGATACCCCAGAATCTCCTTCAGCCCGAGCGGCTTCATGTGGCCTCTGGTGGCGGCGGCGGGGGAGCCCCCTCCTCGGAGGCTCCTCTCGGACAGGCTGCGGACAGAAGCCACCAGCCTGTCGCCCAGGTCGGAGTTGGCGTGGTTCCCCGCTGTTTTGGTGCCCCCTCCTCCGACTCGAAGTTTGGGCTTGAGGGGCGCAGTCTGCTTCTGCTTCTGTTGTTGAGGGAGGCTACCGACGCTCCCTGAGCAAGTTTTGTTGTGGGTGTCAGCCCCGGACGAGCCCGGCTCTTTCTCTCCGCGGACCGCATCGCCTTTGCTCGGCGTTATCCTGCTGGCATCACCGCCGTCGTGTGCGCTTGTTCTGTGGCCGAGCCCGGGCGACGGGCAGTCCCCGGCTCCCTGCTGTCCTAATCTCTTGTCTCTCGGTGCACTTGCTTTCTCCTCTTTACAGCCGCTCCCGACATCGCAGCCCGTTGTTGCGCCACAGCTGAGACACCCGTTTCCGCTACTCGGGCTGGAGGCAGGCTTGAGCCTCTTGCCGGCGGCTGATGTTGGAGTGAGGGGATCTGGGCTGGGCTCCGAGTCCTCCTCTCCCTCCTCCTGGTCGGTGAAGCTGTGCGCACTGTCGCCGTTGTTGTTCAGATGGTCGTGTTTGGTCGTTGCCTCCGCGTTGCCGCCGCCGCTGCTGCTGCCAGCGGCCGTAAACTCACTCTTCTTTCTGCTTTTCCTCTGCACCTTCGCCGCGTTTCGGTACGATATTGAGCCCTTGTAGCTAACTTTGAGCACCGTCTGCTCTTGAATCAGTTTTTCCAGTTCCGTCCTGGTTCGGTCCGGGTCTGACCCGTGCCGTCTCCGGACCATTCGACAGATCCTCTCCAGATCCGGACGGGCTTTCCTGGAGCGGAGGGAGTCGATTGTTTCCAGGATCCACTCTCGGTACTTATTGGGCTCGGACATCTTCTCCCGCTGCAGCCGATGAGCTTCGGCCCGAGTGCGTCTTTCTTCTCCTCTGTTGTCTCACAAGTGACGCTACTGTGTCAAAGCTGGAAGCCAGGGTGCGATCCCCGGCTGGAGAACGAGGACGGAAGCCTGGCTGGTGCGCTTGCGTTCGCTGGCCACATTGTGCGCTTAAGGTGGACCGAAGATGGCGCCTAGGTCTCCGCCACAGACGCGAACGGTATTTAAGGTGGAATCGGGTGGCTTTTAGCGCATCGAAGCGCGGTTCTTTGTTCGCAGTCTAGTCCTGATCAACCCGCAGTTTATCAGATCGGAGTGTAACACAAAGAAAGCTCAGATGTACAGTCCGAACAGCGAGCAGAGGACGCGCCAGAGTTATTGTGTGTTGTGTTTTTAAGTGAATCAGATTGGGCGGTCAACAGATGGGTGGGTGACGGCTCCAGTCCGCATCAGGCGGCAGTGATGGATGTTTGACCTCTGGGCGACAACAATCCACCACCACATGAGAACATTTCAAATATCTCATCATCCGCAGTTCACTCTTTTCCAAACGATCAAATAAACACACACCCAAAAAAAGAAGCACATAAACACACACACAAGTTCAGTAGAATTTTACAAGTAAAACTTTATTGGAATGATACTCATGTTGCAAAATATTACACTTCGTGTTTTTATGTCACTGCTCCCGTGACTTTAGACGCTTCCCTTTGCAGTGTGTGTGTGTGTTTGTGTGTGTGTGTGTGTGTGTGTGTGTGTTTGTGTGTGTGTGTGTGTGTGTGCGTGTGTGTGTGTGCGTGTGTGGCGGGGGTTAACATGGTTTACATTGGGGTCTCATTTCCCTAAAAAGTGCGACAGTATGTACCAGCATTGTGCCTGCATCGAGAGGAAGTTGTATCACTGCAAAAAACATCGAGGAGACACAGAATAATATTGTATTATAACTTCAAACATTTTGTCCATGATGATATAGTCAACATTAAACTTGACATGGAGGAAATACAGCGAATGTGAAGTCTCAACAAGTGGTTTACAACAATGTCATAATAATAATTTATTAATAATAATAATAATAATAATAATAATAATAATAATAATAATAAAAAGTTTCTGTAAATTAGTCCATAATAACCAATTAGTCAGCTGATAACTACAAGTAGGATTTATCCACATTGCAGCTCTTCCCACCATCTATATACCAATGTGATTTTCATTTTAGATTCATCAATGAAATGTTTTCAGCTGTTTCACCTCTTGCTGAGAAAAGAGTGCGCACTGAATATGAAAAGTCAGTTGATATGGGGGAGGCTGCCTTGAACATGACTCATTTCTTTGATGGAAAACAACTCGTTGAAAAGTCTATTTACTGGACATGGGTGAAGCTGGATTACAAACTGGGAAAAGAGGGCAAGTGCCCCAGACCCCCCAAGGGGCCCCCAGAAGCCCCAGGTTCACCTTGGTGGTTGGTTTGTGGCATTGACATACAGGGACATGTGTCTTACAAACTGTGAGCATGGAGTTTAAAGGATGTGGGAAGGCTGAATGAAAGATGACGACTTGTAAATAGCTTCCAAGTCGTCATATCTCAGACTTTTCTGAAAGCTCCTTGGTACCTGATAACATAGAAGTGCCTGAAAACCAAACAAACACCTCATGTCACCCAAAGTCTTTCAATGTAAATAAAGTCAAATGTAAGAGATATATTATTATCTTATCAATTCATAGTACAGTGGTTAAAGGTATGCTATGCAGGATTTGTTGGATGCTATTTGTAAACGCACCATTCAAAGTTGGCTCCTCCTCCCCACTCCTGGATCAATGTGCAAGCATGCAAAAGAGACAGCAGCGGTGGTCGAGCAAGTGAATAAGGCGGGGGAGCGGCGTTAGCAAAAACAAAATGGTGAATCAGAAATAAATGATTAGTTTAAATTATTACACTGTTTTGTTAAATACTCAATTTTGGATTGGTCAATTATGGCATTGTAAGGTCTGTGCTTCTTAACAGCAGACCGTTGCTATGAATAACAGACCATTATTATGGATGCAGTTCTGGTCATAGACTCTGGAGGAGCAATAAAATAATTTTTAAATGAATATTTTGTGTCAAATAATTGCTTTTTTTGAAAGTAAGTTGCCATGTAATAAGAGGGATAATGTACAGTGAGTGGGTCATTATTGCAAAATAAACCTCTTGATTTGGTCCTGCACCACCTTGTCAGGGTTTATTTCACAATAATGACCCGCTCACTCCACATGATGCCTCACTTGTTTCTAGAGCTCGTCCAAAACATCGGTCGACGGATATCATCGGCCTGGTATCAGCCTATCACAGCTCTATCAGTCTATATCAGTATCAGCATATGTGTTGTCCAATATCCACTGATATGACTTTTTTTTAAATTACAAATTCTGAAAAGTTGCAGTGAAAGTTTACTGTTTCAGAAAAAAAGGTAAACTGTAAAATATTCTGCCTCCATTTCATATCTTTGTCATAAGTGTTAATCACTTTTGAGGGATCACTGCAAAAGATGAGTCTTTATGTAAATATTCTATATTCTGTATAAAGAATATCAGTCGATAATGGACTGCCAAATTTTTACTGTATTGGCACTGGCCCCAGAAATCCAATCCAGTATCAGTCTGGACTTACTTATTTGGTCAAACAGACAAACAGACAGAAGCTCTTTATACATCCATGGCACAGACAAAGAGCAGAGGAGAAAGACGGAGACAGTAATGTCAACTGGTTGCTATGTTTTTCATGTGTCCCGACCGCACACCCTGCATGCAGTCATTGGCTGGGGGCTCCACACGACTGCAAAATAACAAAATACAGGCAGAGGGCAGGGTCTCTGCAGGTACAGACATCACCACACAGTTCTGGTAGGTCATAAGTGATGACTGAGAGGGACTGTTTTCTATACGAGTCTACACATTGTTTTCAGGAATATCCTGCACAGTATACCTTTAACATCTTTCCTTTCCCTATTATCCATCCCATGTGATGTGAACATGGCGTACCTCAGCCTCAGCTGTAAGTCTTGAAAGTTTTACAGAAGAGAATCAGTGGCGTGGCCCTTTAAGACCTTCATTAATTCAGTTGTGTTTAAATCAAATTACCACATTGTAAACCTGGGGCCATGTAATATTCCAGCTTAGTGATACTGTACGTAATGTACAGAGAGTGGGAGGAATGGTGGGTTAATAGGGGCCTGGGGCCCTCTATCTGTTTAATCCGGCCATGGAGACTGGGCTACACAGATTTAAAAATGATCTAAAACAGATCGTTTAGCCCACCTTGAAAACTCCTTGATGGCAGGTCATTTTAAATATCATTGCATATGACTGGTATGATTGTACACATTACAGATTCCCATATTTGAACTGTTTTGGGCAGGAAGGACTCTTGTAAATCAAAAATACCTGGATTTTAAAACAATCAGAGAAAAAACAAAGTGCCTGCATGAGCCAAAATAGAATATCTCCATTATGGTGGCACAATGAAATACAGCTATGAAGAAGGCATTTGAATGTTTCAAACATACACTAGTGTCACTTTGTTTTATTTAATAAATTCTGAATGATCAAACTCTCCAACAACCACCATTTTGGGCTTCGCTTAAAGGGAAAGTTTACCTTAAAGTCCAAAAATCATATTTTTCCCCTGGCCTGTATTGCTGCTTATCCATGTAGATTTTTTGGTGTGAGCTGCAGAGTTTGACCTGGTTACTCAAGAAAATTCACCGACCTTGCTGTGAGCAGTTTCACATCCAGTAGATTCTACTACAGAAAGAAAGTAGTTACTGCTCACGACAAGGTCTGTAAATTATTTCGAGCAACCAGGTCATGATTTCTGGAAAGAGACGTTGTTGAACTTTTCAAATGTATTTCTATGGCGCTTTGAGCACCACAGGACTAGTGTCATCTAGTTTCATTATACTGGAGAGAGGGCAGACATCTCTATAGCCGATATCTCCCAAACTAGGTGACTTACACCAAAACAGTACAGATGGGTAAACAGCACCACAGGGCAGAGTAAAATATGTATTTCTGATTTTTTAGCGTGAACTGTCCCTTTAAGTACTTTGCCATCATAGCTCGGGAGCTCAGGAGGTACTGAACACCTGAAGTGCTACGTGTACTTTATATAGGCAGGCTGTATACTGTGCTCTAAGACCATTTTTGTCTCTTCTCAGTACTATTCTCACTCAGATTAGCTTCAGGTGCTCTACCTTTCACTAACTTGTTGAAAGGAGTGCCCACCATCTTTACATCATCACCATCATCACAAAAACTAAACTGAAGAAAAACTGTGCATGTAAACGAAGGAGATGGTAATAGAGTTGCTGTCACATGTAAGACTGTCAACATGGTGCATGGTCCAACTTTGCAAGTGATATGAGGAGAGGGCTGTGGGCTGGGGGGGTGAACATAAACACAGGTTTTTATAAAAGCACACTTTCCTGACCACCTTCAATAACTCGTCGAAGTGCTGTGGTCACTGCCAGCTGGAGGCAGTCTGAAGGTGTCTGCCTCGGACGGTGTCTTTTAGCTGTGGTTGGCGAGGGCCGAATGGTTGATTCAAAGTGCCAAATCAAATTGACTAATACGTGAGCTCTGAGCAGAGCGAGTGCTTTTAAAAGGACAGCTCACCCTAAAATCAAAAATACATATTTTCCCCCTAGCTTGCACTCCTATTTATTCATCTAGATTGTTTTGGCGTCACTTGTAGAGTTTTGGAGATATGGGACATAAAGATGTCTGCCATCTCTCCAGTATAATGGGACTAAATGGCACTCAGTTTGTGGTGCTCAAAGCATCAAACAAATACATTTGAAAAATTCAAAACCAGTGTCTCTTTCCAAAAATCACAACCTGGTTACAGGCCTTGTTGTGAAACCAAGAGTATAGGGAAAGTTCAAAATAAGATCTTGTCTTTGTCTAGCCTGTGTCTCCTAGACATAGATGAGCTCAATTTAAGACCAGTAGGAGACTTTGACCATTTTCTCATAAATCTTCAATTCGGCTCCTGAGAAATAGCCTTTGTCTCATTTCAGCCTGGGATTAATTTGATCCCACCTGAAGATCTTAAAATGTTCTTTTTTTGTCTCACTGCACTGGTCTTAAATTTGTCTTAAGACCAGTGCAGAGCTGTGAAAGCTAAAAGAAAATGTCTTAAATGAGATCTTAAATTTGTCTCAATGGTCAAATTCAAGTCTTGTTGCTCCATACGGCCGTCAAGGAGAAACCTCTGAGACACCTGCTTTTCTTTTGTTTTGCTCCTTTTTCTCCTGGGGAGAAACAAGAATTTCATTTATTTCTCATTAGACAAAGAAAAGACTATTGCGAGGTACAAAATTTTCCTCTGGGAACTAATTTCTTTACAGTCGAATCTACTGGAACTACTTTTGTTTATAAACAATTAATCGATTATTAAATTAATGACCAATTGTTTTGATAATTGATTAATTGGTTGCTTAAATGTGAACATTTTCTGGTCTCTTTACTCCTCAGTGACAGTTAACTGAATATCTTTGGATTGTGGGCGGTGTGAGGGTGTCATTTTGACCTTTGGGAAACACTGATCAACATTTTTCACCATATTCTGCCATTTTTTAGGCAAGCAACTATTAATCAATTAATCAAGAAAATAACTGATAGATTAATAAACTGTAAAAATAACCGTTAGCTGCAGCCCTTCTTTCTTTCCTGCTAAAAAGAAAGTAGTTCCTATATGAAACTGCTCACAACAAGGTCTGTGGATTACCTTGAGTAACCGGGTTATTATTTTTGGAAAGAGACGCTGGTTTTGAATTTTTCAAATGTATATTTTGTGCTTTGAGCACCACAAGCTGAGCGCCATTTAGTCCTATTATATTCAGGCTCTCTCTCTCTCTTTCTCTCAACAGCCAATATCTCCAAAACTCATCAACTCACACCAAAGGAATCTAGATGGATTGATAGCACTACAGGCCAGGGGTAAATAGCTGTTTTTGATGTTGGGGTAGAGTTAGCAAAACCAATTCTTCTGGAAGGGGTAGCTGTGGAATACGTTCACCAAATGCCTCAATATTCCCTCATGTTCCTCAAAGTGCTAACAAGAACTTTAAATTTCCAAATCTATAAGAGAGTGTCTCACACGTCATTCTTTACAGGCTAACCTAACGCTTTATGTTGATAAAATGTCTATTAAGTGATATGTTCAGACCTGAGATACCATTATGTCATGGTGTTTCCTTCACCTCTCTGTTAAAATTGAAGTATTTCCCTTTCCCTTATCCACATTTCCTTGTTAGTTAGTATGACATGATATCATTGGAGCTGCGAAGTATCTAGTGACATTTAAAAACCGAGTGCTGTAGATATGCACAAAGCCTGGCTATGCAAACAATGATAAGATGTGTAGATGGAGTTGCACAGTAAATGTAACTGACCCCTCCACCTGAAAGTGTCATCTGTCTCTGACGGAAATTTGCTTTAGCACACAATGCACCACTTTTTTCTTTTGGCTGATCGCACCAGTAACTCAGTTATGAATTAAATATTTACGGGAGGTCATGACTGCAAAACAAAAGTGATTGGAGTGCATGTGTGTGTGTGATTCATCTAAATGTTCCCTTTAATGCTCCTCTTGCTCACAAGGGGAAAGAACAAGTTTGCCAGTTGGTCTGTTTTAATTTAAGCAACTTGTTGTGCGGACTGAGACCTCAACTTGTACGACTCAATGGGCTTCACGTAAAGACCAACGGACCGCAGCGGATCAGAACAGGCTGACTGATTTCTCTATGATGTGGCCCAAAAGTGACTAAACGACGAATGAGACAATAAAAGAGCAGGGAAGATGTTGGGTGAAAATGTGTCAGGGCAACTCTAAATAAGTGGGGGAGGTTCCCAACACCCATGGATCTGAAGCACACCTTCATTATAAAGGGATCCATAAATAAGACAGAGTAATAAATAAAATACAACAGAAACGCAACAGAAAAGGCAACACTGCTGGTTATCAGTCTCCTTGCTCTTTTTCCCTTCTCTATCCCATTTTTCCTCTTTTTGTAGCTGGTGCTTGTGATTGGACAGGAGACAGTACTCTCTCCTTAACGTCTCCCACTCGACCAGCCTACCTTTGACTCTCCCTACTTCCTTCTTTCTTCCTCTCTCGCTTTCTAACTCTAGAACTCTGCAAACTCCTTGGCACATTTCTCAGTGAAGGAGACGCGGATCTCCTCCTCCTCGTAGTCGTCAAAGTTGCTGGTGTCGCCTGGTCCTTTGAACTTGGGGACGAATGGAGCCTCCACCTAAAGACAAGTTTGAGCATCAGTTGAGGGGTGAACTCTACAGAAGGGGAAGTCACACATCTAGAGGCTGCACACACACACACACACACACACACACACACACACACACACACACACGTACACGCTTACCTTTTTCTGGTAGATGGCAATCCAGTCAGTGGTTGCAAACCACTTGTGTCCCTTGATGTCGTTGACCCCGTTCTTGAGGTTCCCGTAACGTTTTGTGAGATCCACCTGAAGATAACACCACACATTTTCCTCACATTTACATTATGATAAATTCAGACCATAGTAAATAAATAGTAACCTCAAAGTGACAGTTCTGATTATTTGATGTGGGGTTGTATGACAATCTGTAGTAAGCGCAATAGATGATGCCTGACACGCCTCCAGTTTGGACGAGCAGAGAGGGGCACCAGCATGGAGGCTAAGCAATGAACTGCAGTGGACAGGGTCAAAAGTTATTTTAGCCACTTAAAAAAAGGTCCCCCTAAAAACATCAATATCAGTTCAAGTGCATGTTATATTTAGAATATTTTCATTGTTTTGCTTTGCTGTCAGACAGCCTTTTCTGATGGGAAACTGCTGTTATATAAGACAAATATCGCTCTCTCCAAACCAACCAAACTCCATAGACGAAATCATTAATTTTATCTCGCAGAACATGAGAGTTGCTGGTCTACCACTGACTCAATTTGTTGTTTGTTTATGTTATTCTGTGACTTCTGTGTTTTAAAAGGATAGTTTGGATTAACCAAAGTCACATAATAACACAGACAAACTGACAGACAGAGGCAGCTGCAGGCCAGCGACACCCATGTTCTGTGAGGTAAAAATGACTGCTCCTGCCAATGGAGTCTGGTCGATTTGGAGAGAGCGATATCTGCCTTACATTATGTCAGTTTCCTGTCAGAAAAGGCTGTCTGATGACAAAGTAAAGAGAAAGCATTCTAAACATAGTGTACACTTAAAGGGACAGTTCACCCCAAAATCAAAAATACACAGTATTGTTAGTACTGTAGTGCTATTTATGCATCTAGATTTTGGTGTAAGCTGCAGTGTTCTGGAGATACCAACCGTAGAGATGTCTGCCTTCTCTCCAGTATAATAGGACTAATTGGCACTCAGCTTGTGGTGCTCAAAGCACCAAAAAATATATTTGTAAAATTTAAAACCAGTGTCTCTTTCCAATAATCATGAACTGGTTACTCAAGATAATCCACTGACCTTGTTGCGAGTAGTTTCATGTAGGAACTACCTTCTTCTGCTGTAGAACCTATTAAAATTACCTTCTTTCTACTAGAATAGATGGGATATTTCAAAACTTGAACATGCATTATTTTGCATCTATAATTAGCACAGGTGTTTTGTCATAATACTGAAAACAGTTATAGTAAACATTGATTAGACACTGACAGACAACAGTGGTTATAATATTTTAATGCTTTGTTCAGAATAATTGCATTGCATGCATTGCATTACATGAACCCCTGCTTCATACAACCCCACTTCAAATACCCGAACTATCCCTTTAACATCCAAATGACAGAGATCTTTGTTTTCTACCTGTAACAGGTTCCTCAGGAGGTCCTTCAGGTCTGAGCTGAAGTGAGATGGGAAACGCACCTGAGACAAAAGACCAGAAGAAGAATGAAGCAGCAGTATAGGTTTGAGGTGCAGCAGTGTGACGAGATGTTTGTCACTCTGTATCTTCACTGACTGAATAAATCTGTGAAGAAAGAGCAAGTAATGGTTCACCTCCTGCTTGCCAGGTGTGATTTTGTGGGATGACAAACAACAAATAACAATGTTGAAAAAAGTGAAAAAGAGATTTTTTAAGCGGAGAACTATGGCTGAGAATGACCGGCTGACACTCACACACACACACACACACACACACACACACACTCACACTCACACTCACACACACACACACACACACACACTCACACACTCACACACACACACACACTCACACTCACACTCACACACACTCACACTCACTCACACACACACACACACTCACACTCACACTCACACTCACACACACACACACACACACACACACACACACACACACACACACAGAGGACTGCCCAATGAGAGAAGGGCATAGCTATTTATTCACTTTCCCCACCCAGATTTTACCCTGCTGGTCCAAGGTGCTTTTCATTATGCTAACATGTTCTCTCATTTTCCTCACTCACAGGTGCAAGGAAAAGACAGAAGGACGGAGGAGCCAAATTAGTGTCGGTCTTAAAGGAGAAATCTATAATATAGTTATGGCAATAAATTATAAAATAACCATGATATGTCATCATAGACCAAGGGAACATAAGTTGAAATACTTGCTTCTCTGACAACAACGCTGCAGCTGCAGTGTCCCCCTTTGATATGTCTATTCCAGGCTGGAATAACTGCTTTAGTTTGTCTGTTTCATGTTAATTAGAGTTCAAATTAGTGCAGAATGTTCACTGAATGAGTATTTGTCTGTCTATGAGTTGTGAGAAATCATTAATCATCTTGTCGAAGGTGTAGATGCTTATAAATTGAGCAAAATGTTGATGAAGTCTGGCAGGCAGTGAGACAGGCTCACTGAACTCAAAGTCCAGTGTGTGTATTTTCAGAGCAGCAAAGGGTTTAACTTTACATTGACAGACAACTGACAGTTAGAAACAGCTGATCAACAGTTGCCACTTGATAAAATACACCTGTGTGCATTTAAGAGATTGGAGGATCCTTCATGATGGCGGACAGGGAGCAATTTCCGGGTCACAGGAGGAGAGTGGATGCAAGGAAGCATAGGTTAGCGTAATGATAAGCAGCCCTGTGTCCACATCTGCTCCACCGTGGTGGCCTGAAGAAGTGCATTTTACAATTCTGACATCAGCAACAACACTTTATCTGGTACAAATGCAATAACTACCTGTGCTAGTAGTGATAGCCAACATGGCTGAACAAACCTCAAACCTCACGTCAAACCTCACTGACAAGAAAAACAATCTTTGAAAGAAGACATCACAGCATCCACACTGATTGTAACATCATCCTCAAAAAATAAGTTGTTGATTACAACTTAAAACAAAACTTTTCACTAAAGTTTATCAACCTCATGTAGACTGACGAAGTCCCTCACCTTCCAGTGTGCCCCATGGGATCTTAATTTAGAAAAAATCTTAACAGTAGTCAATGGCAATAGACAAATCATTTTTCCTTCCTGTTTGAACTGAGTCACAAATTACACTTCAGTTTAATGATTAGTTTTGAGTGAAGCTGCTCAGTGAACTATGTCTCGACTCCCACACTATACAACACCAACATGGCCGCCCCTTGTAACATCGTCTTACCTTAAGAGGACAAAGAACAAATAAGACCTGCTGTCATTTGATCACATTCAGGTATGGAGGCACACAGGAACTGTTGCATCAGTGTAATGCTTTTGGAGGAAGAAAGTCTTGATGTCACTTGCGCAACTACTAAGTGTGAAGTCTGTGATTAGGAATCTTCGCAGTCTGATATTTCATTAGTTTTACTACAAACGTCAATTTTCTGGACTCTTCTGTAAAATTATCTTTTAAATTGACAAACATAACATGTGATTCATGTAGGGCTGCATCATATGGTAAAAAAAAGTCATATTGTGATTATTTTGACTGAAATTGGGATATGAAATACGATTGGGGAAATGATCATTTTTGTATTACAATTTTCATTCAGTTTTCACATGAAAATGATTAACATCATGATGATGTGATATTTGTTGGGGTCTGTATCAAACAAATATGTTTCACAACAGGTACTGCATTTAAATGGTCCTTTCTCATGTTTTTCCTTTTTCAAAACTTTGTGATTTTGTTCCGTGATTTGGATATTACACTTGGCCATAGTGTGAATTCAATAATAATGCTTTTAATTGTGCAGCCGTAGATTCATAGCCCAGTTCAAATGGGATCGAAAAATTTGTTGTCTTTCGCCACTGACTACCGTTCATATTTATTCCAAAATCCCATAGTGGTCCACTGGAAGGGGAGGGGCGTCTATACATGTACTATGACTGAGCACGGCAATGACGAGAAAAACAGAGAGACACAATGGTCGTTCTTGAAACAGGCAACATAGGGCAATTGATCCTTCCTAAGTCCCGCCCCTTTTTGCTGTGTGCTCCAATAACAGTTGAGCAATGTTGACACCCAGCGGAACATCAGTCATCTTTCTCCTTACCTGTTTCCTTTACTTAGATATGCTAGGTGCTAGACTCGTCTAAGAAAACCAGAGGTGGGGGACTCCTATCATGTGATTTGACTAGAGGCTTGCTTGACTTGCTCGACACTGATAAACGTCTCGAATTGACTTTTGATTTGATATTCATGACTTGAGACTTGACTTAGACCATTATCATGTCTTTGATAATGGTAGTAAGAAGAGAACAGTATGAGAACCATCTCAGATGCCTTAAGAGGCCATGGAGAAATGGTGTAATCATCCTAAAGCAGAGACAGGCAGTAGATTTTTTTGTGCTGCACTTCTGTTTTCTGTTTAAAGCCCTTCACAGCTATAAGGCTATGTAATAATTTTGGAGCCCCACTCTCCATTGTTGTTCATTTTTATGGCTTGTTACTGACACCGCAAAATGTCAAATATCAGTAAAAGGTGTAAGCGGTGTAACATTTTTACGTAATGTTGAAAATAAAACAAAATTTTTCATGGCCGCTGTCTTTTAACTGATTTAAATGTGGAAACCGGGGGACCGTCAGAATTTCGTATAACTTGACCTGTGACTTGCTTGACCTAAGCACTGACTTGACTTGACTTATAGCTGGGACTCATATTGTGGCGACTTTGAAGGTCTCTGTAGACAGAAGCAGTACTCTTACCATGGTCATATAAAGTCAAAAACAAAATTAACAAAAGAACGTACTTCTCACTGTGACTTTGAGTGAAAAATGTAAACAGCCTCATTTTATCAGATTTAAAGCAGAATCTGATCCAGTGGCAGCTATTATGAATAAGTTTAAAAGCCAGTTTTCTAGCTGATGGTGTCGTTTTCTTATGCAAGTCATATAAAGGCATTAAATTGAGACTGTTTCATAACCAATTAAAAACTCTGAGTAGAATGTTTAAGTTAGTTAATGTTAGCAAAATGCTAGTTAACTAGCTAGCCTATAATAGATGTAGATTAGCTACGTAGTATATCAGATATATATATCAGATAACTTAAGATGTGACTCTGTCGCTTTTATTTGCCCCCCAGCACCACCTTTTAGACTTTCCAAAAATTTAGCTGCACTGTAAATATAAACAAAAATGAAACACTTTTCTACAATAAATCAGCTGACATAAGTGCAGGGTTCTTCTAGCCTAAAGCACCAAATCTTACAAACAGATCCTGAAGGCAGCACAGAGTGGTAATCAGAGAGACTCACCTTCCCTGATACGATCTTTTCATAGATCTGAATGGGCTGGTCAGCAAAGAAAGGCGGATACCCTGCTGCCATTTCATAGACGAGTACACCCAGCGCCCACCAGTCTACTGCCTTGTTGTACCCCTGGTGGATTTCACATGGAAAGAGGAGAGGCGCAGAGAAAAGATGAGACAGTATTTTAGACAATTAATCATTCAAAATGCTGTTTTTGTTTGGAAAATATTTTTGGCTTTATTAAACTTCATTATTTTCCCCCCATATAAACTCCAAAACAGTCTTTACGTCCCATGGAGAGGTTCAGAGAGAAGAGACACAATCAGAGCTGCTACTAAAAATTATTATGATTGTTGATTAATCTGCTGATTATTTTCTCAATTAATCAAATAATTAATCCTGCCACTATCTTGTCAGTGAAAAAAACAGGTCCAAACACAGAGCACACAGAAGTACGTCTTACTCCTCTCTGACAGTAAACTGAATATCTTCGGGTTGTGGACATTTGAGAATGTCATTTTTGAGCTTTGGGAAAGACTGATCCACATTTTGTCACATTTTATGGACCAAACAACTAAATGATTAGTGGAGAAAATGGTTGACAGATTGATCAGTAATGAAAATAACTGGTACAGGAAAGAGGTCCAAACATGTGCAGCCCTCATTTTGGGGCGAATACATCACACAGTATATGAACAGTGCACAGTCCCACATTTTCCCATATTGATATTGGATCAGTCCTTCAGAAAAGTCTTTTAATGTAGGTTGATATCATTGTTAGTTCAAAGACAGAATATCTCATTTTGAAAGGAAACACAGCCGACAATTCATAAGATATAAAGAGGGAACAGTGGTGGCTCACCTTGCTGAGAATAATCTCTGGAGCCAGATATTCTGGGGTGCCACACAGTGTCCAGGTCCGGCCCTTCACACGTTTGGCAAAGCCAAAATCTGTCACCTGAGAAAGAGAAAGAGTGACGACAAATGAGAAAGAGAGGAAGAAAAAAGAAAGAAAGGTAGGAACACAGAGGCAAAGAGAAGAAGAAGAGAAGGGATCCCTGTGGTAATGTGGGAACTTTTCACTAGTTGGTGTTTCATCGGTCACCACTAGAGGGCAGCAGAATCTATGCTACACGTCTTGAGTCTACTCAGCAAATACAGATAATGGCAACACACACTGCCGTCATAATTGCATAGTTGCACCCGCTCTCTGGGTGGTTGCTGATAGTTTCCATGTCTGTGTGACATCACAGATTAAGAGATGGGGCAAACACCTTTGCATTGTTTGAATTTCTGGAACACCTGTCTTTCTCAGCATTCACCATCACAGTCCAAAATGTTCTGCTTTCTTTACAATCTCAGCCTTTTTTTTTAATTTCTTCAGGCAAGATTTCTTTAGACACTGTACTCACCAGCTTGATCTTAGAGACAAACACAACTATAGCGAGCGGGTATTAAAAAGTCTAGTTTAACTAAAACACATATTTTGAAATGAAACGACAGGTTGAAGGACCAGTGTGCAGGAATTTTGTGGCGTTTACCAGTGAGCTTGCAGATTGCAACAAGTCACCTCATCTTCCCTTTCCAAGCAAGTAGGAGAACCTGAAGCAGCTCCGAAACTTTTAAGAAGTACAAAAGGCCGTATCCAGAGCCAGTGTTTAGTTTGTCCTGTCTGGGCTAAAGGAGAAACAGGGCTACATGGTGCTGTCTGTGGAAGAGGATCTAGAGGATCTAGATGCAAACGGCTCATTTTAAATTAACGAAAACACAACGGGTGATTATAACACCATTTTTCGCACTGGAAATTATTCACCAGAATCAGATATGTATAGTGAGAACTTCCATTTTGCTGAAACCTACATTTAATACCTTTTATTAAGTTCCTTCAAAGTTGCAGGTCTTTATAGTGGTAAGTCTTCACTACATACATTATATGAGCCTGGATAGACATGGATGTAAACTGTGACTTTGGTAGAGGCAGTAATTCTATTTTTTGACTGCTCTGTTTTATATGACCATTCACAGCTGACTTCTCACTCTTCTTAACCGGCCACTAGAGGTCGCAATTGATCAACAACTACTTCAGTTTGAAACCTTGTCTCAAAGTGAATTGTAGTATTAAGTGAATTGTAGTTAGCCAGCAACTTTTTGAGGAAGTTATTTATGATCAGCGTTTGTATATCACTGCATCAGGTGTTATTTACCTGTATGTAGCCCTGTTGGTCTATGAGCAGGTTCTCAGGTTTCAGGTCTCTGTAGATCAGGTCCAACGCATGCAGGTACTCAAAGGTCAGGACAATCTGAGCAGCGTAGAATCGAGCGTGAGGCTCACTGCACACAGGGAGACAGAAAGAAAGAGAGCACTTTAGTGGAGTGTAGAACGGAGTACAGAACAGAACGGAGCTGAACAAGCCTAAATAAAACCAAGCAGAGCAAAAACAGACCTGAAGAAAACAGAGCCAAACCAAGCAGAGCTGAACAGAACAGAGGAGAACAGAGTAGGGCTGGACAATATATCCATACTGTGATATGAGACTGGATTTCTTCTTAGATTTTGGATATCAATAATTGTGATGATGACATAACTGTTGTCTTTTCCTGGTTTTAAAGGGTTCATTACAGTAAACTGATGTCATTTTCTGAACTTACCAAATTGTCCTTGCTGTTCTATTATTTTCTTATTTGCTATTGTTGCCCAACTTTAATTTATAGTGTTATTTTAAAGAACATGTTTATATCAAGATGGTATCGTAGATGGTACCATAGCCTAAAAATATTAAGATATTATTTTTATGCTATAGAGACCAGCCGCATACTTGGGAGGGTTACTTTAAACATATATTTTTACTTATTAAATGTTAAAAAATATAGTTAGTAAGCCGATCCAAGTATCACAATATTTAAGCAATGTAACCTGATTACTTTCTATTACTTTTGGACTACCTTAATACCAAATATGTTCAAATTGTTTAACCTAATTTGTTTTATTTTTGTGTTTGGTTTATTAAATCTTTGTCTTTTGTTATGCACAAATGCATGTTTAGATTAATAGCTGTGATTACGCACATTCAAATTTGTGAAGTATGACATTCAAACTTCACATTCAAGCTTAAAGCAAAGAGACAGAAACTGCTCGTCTGGGGCTTGTCTTTTTACCCACACACCACCCTGGTCAGCAGCATCAACGCGTACAGTCCCAAAATATTTTTTCACTAGCAGTACCATTAACAGGTTAGGTAGCTAGCTGGAACTTTTTTGGTCCCAGATTATATAATCCTGTTACATGTAATCTGTTACTTCCCATCTCTAAAACAGAGCTCCACAGATTACCTCCGTATGCACATAAAATGCTTCTGGTTGTAAATTTCATTTAAACTCCAGTGCATGCAGGCACTGACCTAAATCTGCCGATTCTCCGTAGATGGGAGAACATCTCTCCACCTGGTACATATTCCATCACCATGTAGAGGTTAGTGTTGTCCTGGAGAGGGAAGGACAGAGAACTTGTTAGTGACACTCACTCACACACACACACACACACACACACACACTAATCAAGGCAGTACAAGCACCACAGACACACTCAGGATGGGTAATGACATGGATGACATGGAAGCAGTATTTTGTGCCTGACTTTTATTTCACTTATTATCACATAAAATCCCTAATGAAAAACTGCCTGCAACTGCGTCTGTTACACTGCTTCTTTACAAACAGCGAGCGAGTAAATTCTAGAAAAAGGAGCGTGAAAAACTGTCCAGATATACTGCAAGGAGGGAATAAGATTTTTTTTGCCACCATTCGTTATTTCTCTCAAAACAACTCAACTTCAACTTTAATACACCGTCTGCGTCTTCAATTTGCTGCTTGGACTGCATCACTCATTTTTAAACACTGTGGTGTTACAATTTCTCCATTAAGGTGGAAAAAGTGTGTAAAACTTTGCAACAACAGAACCACGGCTAGTGTTGTCAAAAATATTGGTATATAAATAAATAAATATCAATACTCATTTATTCATTCATTTTCTGTAAGCGATTACTCCTGAAGGGTCGCGGGGAATATCAATACTGAATATTTGAAATGTTTTTAATACTCAGTTTTTTTCGCAGTATTGATACTCCAGTACTAGCTGCACTTTCTCACTCTCTCTTTTCTCCGACAGCGAGTTGACAAACACTGCTGCAGTGCCCTCACAATCCCATCTGCTCTTACTTACTTACAAGGCTGTCTTCTTCTCGTCACCTTTGCTATATCCATTGCCATGTTACAGCCTTGTTTTATTTATCTTTTAATAATCAATTTCTCCCCAAGTTATTGAATGTTGATATTTTTCAAGGTATTTTATTGAAATTAGAAATTCCAGTGTTGTGGCACCACTAACCAGGACAAACAGATTTTCTTAGCCTGCTGTTAATAAATTAACAGGCATGTTTTATTTCCAAATGTTTGCAAATCACTTGTCCTCCAGTTCTTTTAACAGAGCTAAATAACACTAGCTTTATATCGCAAACGAGGACTTAATTCTTAACCTGCTTTTCGGTTGACACTTGCAGTTGTACAACTTACTGTCTGATATATCTAGGTAAGCTGGGTTAATATGTGTTGGTTGTTGACTCCTCTATCTGTGTGCAGGATGAGACACGTGGACAGGAATATTCCGTTAATAGGTTTATTTGAGGCATCAGGGATATTCAGTCCTCCGGGCATCCAAGGTGCATCTAAACAGCTTAACCTGAATAAGGCTTTAATTGGAGTATGGCCATCCGCTGGGTCAGTCTGTACAGGGAAAAACAGCCACTGACAGAGCTGGATGGTGGAAATGTTGAAGAAGACAGAGAATGTGTTTGTATGGTCATTGAACATACAGTAGAGGAAGATTATTTCACTCCATATATGCAGATGAAACCCCTTTATTAGGACCGATTGTCACTGGAACCCAGGAAGAATGGCTGCTGTTTCAGCTGCAGCTGATAAGAATCCTAATATATGAAATTAAATTATGATGGAAGTGGAAGTGGTTACTGCATTATAAAAGCAAACAATAGGCCAGTATGGTGATAATAAGGAGCGCTGTTAGTGATCACTATAAATACTTGTAAGTGATCTTTAAATAGATTTTGGATAATGTAAACAACATTCATTCAATTCGAGGAAACTTAAACCTGGGAAACTTAAAGTGACCTGGCTTGGAACCCTATTTATCCATCTATTTATTTATTTATTTTGTGTGTGTGTGAGTTGCAGAGTTTTGGAGATATGATACATATAATGGGACTAAATGTCACTCAGCTCGTGGTGCTCAAAGCAAAGAAACTAGTTCCTACATGAAACTGCTCACAACAACGCGTCTGGATTATCTTGAGTAATCAGGTCATTTCTGGAAAGAGACACTGGTTTTGAATTTTTCAAATGTGTGTTGTTTTTTTCAAGTCAGGTGCCATTTAGTCCCATTATACTGTGCAGAAGGCAGGCCTAGACTGATATCTCCAAAACTCTGAAACTCATACTGAAACAATATAGAAGAATGAACAGCACAACAGGCCAGAGGAAAAATATGTATCTTTGATTTTGGGGCGAACTGTCCCTTTATATTATTCATTTTGACTGTTGAAATGACATTTTATGCAATATATGGAACTGTTGTATACTGGAATGAGGTGAGAAGGTTTTGATTGTGTGAATATCTATTTGTCTATTTAGAAGTAAATGATTGAGTCTCACATTTTCATATTATTGTCTTGCTTTTGGAAGTTCTTCAGTTGAAACAGCATAATTTTATTAATATTATAGTCTCTCTTTTTTCTCTGAGCAAAGAATATTTGGCACCACACAAAGTTACAACGGTTTTAATTTCACACACGGCTTAAAAAAGGTCATTTACTACGTTAGCTAAAAATAACCACAAGTAGAAGCACAAAAGAACAAGTAAAGTTTTCAGCAGTCAGGTCGACTCTATTCCATACAATGATTTAAAGAAGCAATATGCAACAATTGAATACTGCATTACAAATATCGAGTCGGAGTAATAGCCTGAATATCAAATAGGTTGAAATCCTATTTGATATACAATCTGTAATTGAAACGATGTCTTTACTCCCACCCCCTCCTCCTCAGACTTGAGGAGGTTCATGCGGGCTGCAGGAACACTACAGGAGCGCAAGACGATGGGCAAACAATAACACAAGTCACAGGCCAGAAGAGAAATTTCAAAGGAGAACATGCTGGCTCCTTTAATGGCCTAGACTGTAAAGGCTGGGTTGTGTTAAACAAGAAAGTCTGCTGCAGTTATAGTCGTCCACAAAATGTGTCATCCAACCTTCACAAAGGTAGAGAACAACAAATAACTTAAAAACAGGTATGAGAGATGGAGCAAGTTGATGAGCGAATGAAAAGAAAATCCTTCCAGTCACTTGTTATCAACACACAACCACACACACACACACACACACACACCATCTAAACTTCTCCTCCGTACCTTGAATGAGTACTCTAACCGCACCAGAAAAGGAAAGCTGACGGCCTGGAGAATCCTCTTTTCATTCAGAGTGTGCTCTATCTGCTTGAGCTTCACCACCTGAAAGTCATAGAAAGAGAGTTTTTATTATATCATATATAAACTGAATGTGAGATTGGCATAAATTGTGTATTAACAAAAACAAAAAAGACACTGTGTAATCAGAGCAGCATAATCTCTAACTTGTACACTAACAGCCCTGCCCCCTTCGTCTGGTTAAAGAAATAAAACTTTGTGGTACACAGTCCTAAGCTTCTCTGTAGTTGTACTTTTAGACTCAGAAATAAGTGCATCAGATAATGGCATAGATAAATAAAAGGCCACAAGGACATAGTACTAAGATTAAGATTCAAATCATTCCTAAAATCTGTGATTTTTGGGATAAACATGCTATTTTTTTCACAATGACACATATTTAATTCTGTGAACACGCGTATAATAATCCATCTTTGTTTCAGATAAATTTAATAAACACCATTCTGTAAAAAAGTAGTTGCTAATCATGTTTTTCCATCTGTATTATCTTTTTCTAAAATGAAGTTAAAGATCGCGTAAACCAAGAATAAATGTTTTACCCACAGAGACATTATTATTAACCACCCAGCCAAATTTGGATAACTAAAAAAAAAATAATATTAGAGCTCTTGGGCTTTGCAAAACACTGATTGACATGTACATTTTTTATGTTATGGACCAAACAACTAATCAGTTAATAAAGAAAACGCTTATATAGTGCTGGGGGACCACAGCTCCGAAATGTCACTGAGCTGATGTTTCAGGTCCGCCCAAAAAATCCTGAACACAGAAATTGTGAACAGCAGTCTAAATACAAACTCTAATTCAGTACTAAATAGTTTGTAGTTCTTTCACATATTTTCTGCAACGATTTTCTATCATGTATAATGTGTTTAGATGTGTTTCTGTGATAAAGCCCCGGTTCACCTGCATGTCTTTGGACTGTGTTACAAATCAGCACTGCTTCATGGCCATATTGGATTTACAGGATTTTTGCATCAGTGTAGTAAAGTGCCATGATTTTTCAGGTATTACATTCATTACATTCACTGGATTAGCCAAGTAGACAGACAACCCCATCCATGTAATTTATCAATACAAAACATACATCTATAAATATTACGTCATAAGAGAGGACTGGAATGAGCAGCTCAATGCCTGCAATCAGCACAAGCAAGTTCAAAGAGTTTGCACGTATACACGAGCCTTACAATTTTCACATCTGTGATATTTCCACATTTGCTATGACTGTCCTGTTCGATCTTTACATGACAGACACATTTAAACACTCTCCATCCCACTGTGTGACTCTCCTGACCCCGACCCAGACTGACCTTCTGCTTGTTGAGGATCTTCATGGCATAATGCTGTCCCGTTTCTCTGTGCCTCACCAGCATCACGCGGCCAAATGAGCCCGTGCCCAGAGTTTTCAACCTCTCAAACTGCTCCAGGCAAGCAGTGTTCTGAACAGACAAAACAACAAGGGTTAGTTGGTTTTTGTGAAAACAGGATGGTGGGGGGTTGTGGTGTGGAAAGTGATCTTTTTTTGGTTTTATGTGTCCTATGTCCGTATGTGTTTAGTAAAAGTAATGTGTTTAGTACCCATAGGACTGGGTATCGGTTCTCAATACACTTGAGGTATCGATTGAAACAACCCAATACCAAAGAGTATCAGGACTTCTCCAGTCAAACAAAACCTGCATTAAAACCTTTTTTCGATTTAGAAAAAAATATGGGTTTGAGCACAGCCAATCACCACACTGATTCTTCATGAAGAAAAACTTTTGACAAGGTATCAAATGAAGTACTCCATGGGTACTGGGATCATACCCATACCCAGTAATCTCTAAAGTCTAAAGTAAAAAATGAATATAAAATATAGTGTATATGATGTATGGTACAGTGGAAACCGCTTATAGTGATAACAGTTACAGTAATCAACAGCTTATATGGAATAAAAGGATTTGGACTGAATTGTTCCTTTACAAATGCTGTTTAAATAAATTGCTTATGGTAATTAAGTAGTCAGCTTACAGTATTTGTTTTGAGTCCTTCATACACAAAAACATAGGGAAAAAATATTCAAACTATGGTAACTCTTTTTTTTTTCTTTTTTTTGGTTTCCCAAGACACTTTGTCTTGTGGTCACCCGTCTGCTTCCTGTGCTGCCTCTGTTCGCTGTGTACACATTGAAATCATGATGGAAAAAGACAATGCCGATGACAAACTGCCAAAAACCAGCCAACAAGATGCAGCAGTGAAACTGCAGTGAGCTACATTTCATTTACAGCACTGCACTGTATTATAGTGTATTTGAATTATAATCAGTGCAGTTATTGTAATATGTACATTAATTTGAAAAGTGTTTGAAACAGCTGTACTGTATTTTGAAACAGTTCATGAAACTCAAAAATACAAATGTCAATTAAATGGGAGTCTGCATGAGTAGCTAAGAAAAAGGAAAAAAAAAAAATCATGATTCACTTGACCAGCACAAATGTGATTACTACAAAATGTTTGTGGTCATGTTTCTGGTATGCAATACATGTATTTGCCTGCTTGTTATAGTCACACACACACACACACACACACACACACACACACACACACACACACACACACACTGGACAGGATATTAATACTGATCCCATTCATAGTTATTCATAGTGTAAGTGCATAATGTATTTAGAAGAAAAGCTCCCTTTTTCCTTTACACAGACTTAAAGTCTTTAGTGTCCTGCCTGAAATTTGGCTTGTGGCAAAACCAGACTGTGTTTAGTGACTTTTTCTGCATCTGTGCTGTGAGCCGGTTGTTAATTTTATAAAAGAAAAGACAAAAAATGTCTTTTTTTGAGTGCCCAGGACATTTTTTTTTTTTCTGAGGTATCAAAAGAGGTACTGACTATAGTTCTATTTTTTTTTTTTTAACTAATATTCTATCGAAGGTTAAAATTCTGGTATCGTGACAACTCTAACCTACCCTAATAAAGAAAACAAGTGAAATTCCAGCAGCAACAACCAGTATTTTTGAATTATAGGAGCAATTGCAGACAACATGCCGCACATCATCATGATACCTTTAGACACTCTATTGCTATTGTACCAGGACTGATACTAGGACTGCAACTAACAGTTATTTTCATAGTCGATTAATCTGTGTATCATTTTCTTGCTTAATAGTTGTTTTGTCTATAAAATGTCAGTAATTTACTGTCATAAAGAAGTGAAGAAACCAGATAACATTTACATTTAAGAAACTGGAATTAGAGAATTTTGACTTTTTTTCTTTAAAAATTACCCAAACTGATGAATTGACTATCAGCGTAGCTGGCAATTAATTTAATAATCGATTAATGATCAATTAATCGTTGCAGCTCAGACTGACACATATCCAATGTGCAATACTCTTTACTCTGTACACACTTGTCACTTGTTACTTTTACCCTTACATACAATCATCACTTATTTAGATAGAGATGCTTTTATCTATTTGTAAAAAGGAGTGATACGTACCTAATGTGCAACACTCTGTATACACTTGTCACTACTCCATACAAATCCTCACTTTAATATATCTATGTCACATTAGTTTTACTTTAGTATTAGTATAGTGATGCATTTTATTTACCTGATTGCATCTTTCTCATCTTATTTTATCATATTTGATTAGCACTGTTATGTTGACTAGTGCTCTCACTGCTGAGCTGACCTGTTCCTCTCATCCTACACATTTCACTGTACTCCTGCCTCTGTGTTAACCTACACATGACTTATTAAACCAAACCTGAACTTGAGCACAGACGATACGTTTGTATGCACGCATGAAAAATAGAGAAAATACCAAATATGTCACATGCTGGATAAACACACATTCATCCAAACACGAACCTGTGCAGGGTTCTCCCACTTCTTGAGAAAGTCCTCTTTGGCTTTAGCAAGGAACTCCTTGACTGTTGAGGACAAAAGAACAGGAAAAGCTTTAGTGGTGTGCGTGCATGAAAGAAGCTGGGAGATAAATAGTAGGATACCTCCTGCACCTCCTGAAATTGATTGTAAAGACAGTTATTTCTGTTTACATACATACAAGCTTTCATTTTTGGACTTTGATAGATTCACAACACAAAGAATGAGGAGGAATTAAGTTTGAGACAAGGATGAGATACAAACAGGTGCTCAAACACAGGTAGTTACATGGTATATACACCTTATAGCTTAGGTTTGGATGATATGGCCAACAAATACTATCTCAAAATGCAATATATATCTTGATTTACACGTTTTCTCTGAAATAACATTCCAGAAATTCTCAAACAGTGCAAATATAGTGTAATGAATACCTCAACATTTACACTGCAACAATATTGCAGGGATAACTGCTGGTGCTTTCATAAAATATGAACACAATGAGATTTTTAGTCAATAAACATCAGTTATATAGATATAATGACTATGTGGATAAAGGCAAATAATAGAACAAATTTGGATATATCAGCCATAGAGATGTCAAAGAGAAGGCAGGCATCTTTACAGCCGATCTCTCAAAACAGCACTTATCAGGGGAAAAAATATGCTTTTGACTTTGGAGTGAAATGTCCCTTTAAAATCAGCTAATCAAGACGATGCCCCAAATAAGAAGACATGGCTCTCGTGTCGGTATGTCAACATTTGTAAGGACATGCTGTTCAGATAGTCCACTGGAGACTGTTGAAAGCAGGACATTGAGCCCAGATATCATCACATGTGTTGATTCTTTAAATACTACATTGTCAATAATCTTCCACTGAATTTTACACGTAAATAATAACATTACAACAACAACAACTACTACTACTACTACTACTACTATATAGCATTTTTCAGAATCAAGTCACAAAGTGCTTTAGAATAACATAAAAAGAAAAAAATTACGTAAGAAATAAATGAGAAATGATACAGTAAAAATGACGAGCAAGGTATAAATTACAGTAGTAATGTTAAAACACAATAAAAGCAAGTAAAATAGAACAGAAGAAAGAAAAAGCAATTCTGAAAAGGTGTGTTTCTGAAAGAGATTTAAAAGAAGAAACAGAGCGAGCCTGCCAAATCTCCTCCAGCAGGTCATTCCAGAGTCGTGGAACTCAAAAAGCTCGGCCTCCTCTGGTTCTTGGCTTTGACCAAGGAATTACTGACAGACATCTGCCGGAGGATCTCAGGCTGTATTCAGGCTCATGAGGGGTTTGTAAGTCAATGATACAATCGCAGGCCAACCGCAAACCTCAGAAGTAATCATTAAAATTTTTAAATCATATCTGAAAGTCGTAGAGGTGTGTAGAGATGCTCAAATGGGTTTTAAGTGGACTCGACTATCGGATTTTGTCAGTAGTCTTGCTGCAGCATTTTGAACTAGTTGAACTTTGGAGAGGACGCGTTGAGTGAGACAGGAACACAGCGAGTTACTGTGGTCTACCTGGGATGTAATGAAAGTGTGAGTGACAGTTACCAGATTTTACTTGGGTAAAATAAATATTATTGAGTTGAAAGGGACAGTTCACCCCAAAATCAAAAATACCCACTCTTCCTCTGGCCTGAATTGCTACTTATCCATCTATACTATTTTGGTGTGAGTTGCCTAGTTTAGGAGATATCGGCCATGTAGATTTCTGCCTTATCTCCAATAGAATAAACTAGATGGCACTGGTCCTGTGGCGCTCAAAGCACCAAAAAATACACTTGAAAAACTCAGCGGCAACGTCTCTTTCCTTGTTCTGAGCAGCTTAATGTAGGAACTATTTTCTTTCTGCAGTAGTACCTCCTAGAACTTTTATTTCTAATAGAAAGAAATCAAACTGAAATTATTTTTTTGGTGCTTTGAGCGCCACAAACACAGTGCCATTTAGTCCCATTATATCGGAGAGAAGGCAGACATCTCTATAGTTAATGTCTCCAAAACTCTGCAGCTCAAACCAAAACCACCAAACCCTGCTATTTCTTGGTGCCAGCTGGTAACCAACTTTTCAGGTTCCAAACCAGTTCACTTGGTGGAAATACTATGAATAATTCATTAGGCCTATATGAGAGGTTCTGCAGAGAGCAATTCTATGATGTAATGCTTCCACTAGGTCTGGATGATATAACGATGTAACTATCACAATAGTTAAATTTCAAAGCAGCTGATATCGATAATTATTGATCATGCAAGTTGTAACTGATGATGAACCTGTGTTCTCCAATGGGCAGAAGTGATTGAGGTGATAACATGAGTAAATATCACAATACTTTTGACCAAATACCTCAATACTGTGACAATAATGTAGAGATGATTATTGGGGCTTTCACAAACTGTTAAACCAATGAGATTTTTTAAATAATCATCAGTAATGTGGATATAATGACTAAGTTGACAAATAATAGAACAGCTAGAACAGTCTGATAAGTTCAGAAAATTACAGCACTTTCCTCTACTGCAGCCTTTAAAACCAGGAAAAGACAACACTTATGCTATATCACAATATAATGATATCTAAGACGATATCTAGTCTCATATCACAATACAAAATAATATTGATATATTGCCCAGCCCTAGGTTCCATCCAAAATCCTCTCAACATTTTATGAATGCTAACTAGAACCTACCCAGTTCTACTGAAAATCCTTTAATACTCCAGAGATTTCATCTAGAACCCACCTAGGAGGTTCTACAGAGAACCCTTTTATATTCCAAAGATTTTATCTAGGCTTTTTCCACTAACATTGAACTGACCCCGTTACCGTTTACGCTCCTTATTTTAACCAATCTGGGCTCTGGGAAACGGGGCCCTGAGCATTCCCACCCAAATTAAATTGGTTTGGAACCCTAAAAATTGGTACCCAGCTGGAACCCAAACATAGCTGGTTTTCCTTGGGAGCCAAAGTGGGCGTGTCATATTCTACAGGTCGTTGTGCATTGTCAACAGTTCCATTCAAAACTAGTGAAAATGTGGGCTGGTTCACTAGATAGCACCAAGGTTCCAAGATCTTGAATGAGACTGATTTAAGAACCAGAGCTAATGTGGTGGAAAAGAATCCAGAAACAGCCTATAATATCCCTAGGTGCTACGAGAGCCAATCATCATAACAGGTGTGTTGTTTGGTTGCCGCATCGACACATGACAACAACAGCAGAATCAGCATGGGATTAGACAATGTGTGTAGACTGTAAGGACATCATTACTGAAAATGGACAGGTCAGCTTGGCGGTATGGCAGTTTTTTGTTTTGTTTTTTAAGTCGTACATCTATTAGAGGGTGAGGGGCTCAGAGTACAACTGGACCTGCCAGGGTGAGCTGGAATGCTGCTGGTGAGAGGGACATCTGGAATACCCCGTCTACCCTGCTGCCATAATACGTACATAATTTGTCGTCAGTAATGAGCTTAATGATCAATAATTATTGATCTTGACCAATATGAAACTTCACTATCATGATAGATTTTCAGCTACATTGGCCAAGCCTAGTTACACACTAGGAGTGTGGAGAGACGAAGGCATTTAATAGGCAGAGAGGATCTAATGGAAGACATTACTGAAGTGCATTATGGGAACTGTTGAATTCAGTATTTTTGAAGCTTGACTCATACTGAGGACTAAAAGTCAAGTTATCTGCTTCTGTTGCTTTGGATTTGGCTGTTCTTCTTTTAAAATCTGTTTCTTGTGAGTCCCCCATCTTTATGGAAGTGTATTATTAAATCTCTGGACCACCCCTTTAAGGAAAGCAAAAAACAAAATAACTAAAGCAAACTTTAAAACAGCCAAACAAATAATAATTTAGTCTGAGTTCACTTTCAGGACAGGAATAAGGATCAGGTTCAGGTTTTAGCTTCGCTTTAAAGGTATAATATGCAACATTTTACAAAACAAAACAAAAAAACATTGTTTTAACACATATAAACATAATCCCTTTCAATTATCAATTAGGACCCACTAGAAGTGTGTGGTGGTGTCTGTATCTGCAGAGACCCTGCCCTTTGCCTTATTTTTCCTCATTATTTTGCTTTGCTCTCTACTAATCTAAAACCTCGTTATATGCCGTCCTGGTATCTTTGTAGCTCAGGGGTCTGCAACCTTTAGTATTAAAAGAGCTTTATGGCCAAAAAAGAAAAAAATATCTGAAGCCACAACTATTATTAAATACTATATACTTTGGGAGTTTTTCTTTTTTTCAGATTTGCCATCCATAGCTGGCTTAGGGAAACTTCAGACAAGACACCAGCAAAATTTAGAGGAAAAGATGCTGAGCCACGACAAATATGAACCTTTTTCAATTCGGTGTATTGGCCTCAAATTCATCACAATAGGAGAATGTAAGAATCACTTACAACACTGATGAATGAATATTAATATGTTAAATGTGGAGCCGCAGGTTGCTGACCCCCATTCTGCTGCACTCATGAACAGCTCAGACAAATCCTGCTGATTCTACCTTTAAATAAATCCCCATTTCCTCCAGCAGGTTTGGTGTTATGTCCTGCCAGGAGACCGTGCTTGAGGTAAGTGAACTAGCAACACTTCAGCAACTATTCGTCTATGAGTGAGGCACCAAAGCCTCATCTACACAGGCAAAGCTGCTCAGTGACCAACAGTGCATGACATGTGTTTGTGTGTACCAGCTGGGCAGCTCCCAGATGTGAACGTATTTGGGATATTAATGATCAATCATTGACTGACTACTAGCCATTAAGAATTTGGCTATTACAATGTTTTGTGTGCCATTTCTCTAGCAGTTATTCCCAAAGACTGGGTTGTGACAACAGGTGGATCACTAAAGATTTTATTTGGGTCATCACATATAGAAAAAACTATGAAATAAATGAAAAACACAAGCCTGTTAAGTCCGCCTAAACACACTTATTTATTTAGTGTCATTTATGAAGCAGGCTAAATGTTCTACACTGTAAAAACTAAAAAGTTCATAAAGTTCAAAATTTCATGGTACCTTACTTAAATTGATTTCTGAGTTCTTTTTTGTTTTTTTGTTTTAAAAAACATTTTACCACCTGTTTTGTTGAGATAATTGACTTTTCTTCCTCAGATGAACGTGAATCTTTGAGTTTCAAAAACAAAACAAAACGAATTTCACAAATTATTGAGAAAACTCATTGAAGTTAAAATTAATAATGGTTAATATTTTAATATTTCCAATTAACACCATTTATTTATTTTTTTCAAGCACCCAAATAATGTGAATATTTTTTTAAATACAATATTTCTGACTTTCTCAACTTCAGAGATTTCACGCAGAACCTTTTTGAGTTTGATTCAAAACTCAAAAATGCAGTAAGCTGCAATGAAATTTACAGTTGTCTCAACTTTTTTTTAAAGTTATGTTTTCTTGATGAAAGGAAATAAAAACCATAAGAAGGCCTGTTAACTCAGCTCAAATGCATTTATCTCCTCTTTATAAAGTTTTTAACATGTGTCTATGCATGCATCCAGATAATATAGGGTGACGTGGAAATAAAAGTAAAAATGCTCAGGAACATTCATTTATGTGGAAATTGATACGCGTATAGTGAAGTGGGTCATGATGGTTTGTCATTTTTAGTGGGTACCCAAAAAAATGTTGGGAAACAATGCTCTAGAGATCACCCGTTTTCTCATGATTTGGTTTGGTCTGACTTGGTAGTCTAGAAATGGCAGTAATTTGTGCCAAATTTGACATTATTTTGTTTGCTGGAGCCATTTGTTCCAAACGGACAGGAGCAACTTTTTCAAACGCGAGCCTTACTGTTTAGAATTTTTATGCTTCATAAATGATTACAATTTACTTTTTATGTTATGCTAATTATGTTTCACATAACTAATGTATCGCTAGAATTGTTTTTATAAAACTTAAACTGAGAAAAAGATGTGCGTTTATATTTTAGTAATTAATCATTAATTAATCATTAATTGATTATTGATTGTTAACATGGTCAGTCATTGGTTTGAGGGAAACTTTGGCACTTTTCATGTAAATGTCCAGTCAATGGTGATGGTAAATGTAGTCAACTAAATTCCTCAGTGTATGCTATATTGACCAGGGTCCACAGGGAAACATCACAATGGATGATAATATTGTTTTTATATATTTTCTTTTATACTTTTATATCCATGCATGTTGAATATTGATTACAAATTAGGTACTTCCCTTAGACACTTTCCTTAAGTAAATCAGACACAAGATGCTATTATAACAAGCCCATCCTTCATTTTTTGTGTTCGCCAGGTGACACTAAAAAGTACATATTCATCAGTTCTAAGGCTTTTATGATTGCAATGTTACGACGGTAGACGATGGCATCATCCATTGGCCCAGCAATAATACTGACCAAGAAAGATGAATTCTCCCGCTGCAAAATCTGTAGTTCTTCCTGTATCTGGTGATGTCACAGTGATGTCACAGGATACGAGTAGAATTAGTCTTTTTGAGTATTTTTGTCCCCTGACGCTCTGTTCAGACCAGCAAAGTAAGAGCTATAGGCTAGAGTAGTGATACTATGGCAACATGGGCTTGCCTGTAATGCATCCTGGTACATGTAGGCACTGCTGCACAGCTCTGCGAACAGGAGAACTTTTTTCCCCAATATTCCAATATTCCAGTATCAGTCAAAATAACCCTAATCAGATATTTTTTTCCAAATAGTTCAGCCAAAGTATGACAACCACATTCATAATCATTTACATGCTATGATTTTCAAAGTGGGGGCCACTGGGGGTCCTTCTGTAAATTGAAAGGAATATGAAGGAAAATAAATTACATATTATTTAAAAATTATATATTTCTTTATATGTATTTAAATTACATATATATCATTTTAAAAAGGAACTATTATAGCCATAGTATTGTCAGTGGGTTTTTATTTTGGCCCTGGTCAAATGCTAATGCTATTTGGGATGCCTTGGCATGTAAATGTTTGGGGACCACTATATACAGTATGTCACTGTAAAAAAGCCCTCATAAATAACTACTTCAGGACACCTTGATCATTAGCATACTCTCATTCTTCTACACATCAGAAACCTTCCATTTGGACTTCCAGTACAGCAGACAGACTCAGACCAGCCCAGCCAGACCTGTAGACTCTTATGGGTCTACTGAACAAAATAGTCCCCACGTAGATTAGATTCAGCTCACCCACACACAGTTTCAGTAGCATCTCTTACCAAAAGGAGTGGAGCAACAGGCCTAGAGTGTTTGGGAAACATCTGACACATAGATTGTTGTGATATTGCCAGTATCTCAGTACAGTGAATATGCCAAGATGCTTGCAGCTTACAAATGCTGTTGGCTGTTTTGCAGCTCATACAGAGATTTGGCTATGGAAGCAGCACTACATCCTGCTTCAGCCTACCTACTACTGTAGGTAGGGTAGACTTGGGATGGTTGCAACAGGGGACAGTTGCAACAAGTCTCATTTCTCCGAATCAGAAACATAGTAGAAGAGATGATGCTCTGTTAGATGATCTGAAGACACATTCAACATCTGCTGCTGCATTTATTTAAACATTTGGAAGTAATTTTTTATGAGATGTATTTTTATCAAAAAGTCCTGATCTTTAATGTGAATTCATCTCTCTCTCTCATTCTTACTGGGTTTGATTCACTGTTTTATTGACTACTAAGTGACATGGTTAGCATGTGTCGAGGTCAGTGTGTCTAGCTAACACATGGTACTTTGTCATGGCTAATAGGGGATGGCTGAAACAAGTTATTGCAACTGCCCCCCCCAAGTCATTCTTGCAATTTTGCACAATAAATACATTTTACAAAAATGTCCTGCATTGCAAATTGTTCCATTGTTCCTGTCTCACACAGAAATATAGAGATAGAGAAATATAGATTGTAACTTTAACATCTGCATCTTAACTTAAGGTAGGCCAATGTATACACAAACTGTTATAAATATTACTAAATAAAAAATATTGTTAAATTACTGTAAAACAAGACATAGTTTCACAATACTGTACTTATTTAGAAGAAAAGCAAATGTTAATCATTTAAATGTAATGTATTTACCATGTTGCATCTGTCCCTAGAGTTGGGGTCAATTACAAGGTCTCAATTCTACCATTAGAATAAATATTGTAAACAATATGGCGTTTGTAGTCATCTTTAAATGCTACTGGTAATTAGTAGACATGTGTATGTCTAATATTTAAAGATTTGGTTGGTCTAGTCCTACTCATCTCCAAGTAAGTCGCAGAAAGGCAAAAAGTGTTACAGCCGTCCCCAGTCTCCCCTAACATCCAACTGTGATGAATTGAAATCCAACACATTTAGGTTATTGGCACAAGCTAATTAATTTGCAGCAAGGACTTGTCATGGACGTACGTGGATCTTAATGAACTGGAAAGCAGGGATAGGCCTCTAATTAGCAGTGTATGCCTTGTTATGTAAAGCTAACACAGCCTGCTGTTTCACACCATCCCTGATCATTTCATGAAGCTGTGTAACCGAGCAGGTGCCGCTCAGGAGTGATGTGTGCTGGCGACGGTACCCACCGCTTTCCATCTCGCTGCCCTTCCTGGCCGTGGGCGCGTTGCCCATGATGACAACCTGTCAACGGGCAATCCGTGGCTTTTTGGCCGCCCTGCAGCCTCCTCAAGCCGGTCTAATCTCGATTAGGTCTGATCGGTATTTCCAAAATCCAGCTGTAACAGTTATCAAACGTTAACTCCGAGGTCCTGATCTTTAATAGCCCGACAGCTGCTGATGCGGTGCCACGGCGAGACGGGGGTAGTGCAACGGGCTCACTCACTCCACGGTCATCAACAACCGGCCCCCGTTATTGAGCTTCAATCCACGCGGAGCTATCGTTGTGGTATCTCGGTCGCAGGGGCTTCACCGGACTGTCAGGCCGACCTCGGCGCAGTTGGCCTGAACACGGAGGATCCAGTCTTCTCCTGTCCCTCCTTGCAGCCCCCTCCGAGCGAGGCCCCCCGGCTCCCCACCTCTCCCCCAGCCCAAAAAACAGCGATAGCGATGGCGGGGTTGCAGTAACCTCAACTGAAAGCCTGTCGCTGTGCGTTACCGAACCCAGCTTTAAAAATTAAACCTCGGCGGGGTCCGACAACGACGGGATTTCGCCCAAATCAACATTGGCCCCCTGTAGCCTCGGAGACGAGCGAGATGACGGAACTACAGCCGAGCGAACGTCCCGCCTACTCGCCAGGACCGGCGTTGATTGACAGCTGGGGATAGGCTACGGATTGGTCACCCCCCTAACAGCGCTGACCCACGGAGCGCTCTGATTGGCCCGTCGCAATCCATCAAAAACAGCAGAGTCCCGCCGCCCTACAAAAAGCAAGCGAGGGGAGCGTCACCGATTATTTTCCTCTTGACGATGTACGCGCCCACTTTCTCCGGCTTCTCTCCTCCATTGGCTTGGCGCGGCAGAACCGTGGGAATCTCGGTGAATGCGAGGATGTCTATTGGCTGTCAACAGCGGTTGACAGGAAAAAAAAAACCCTCTCTCCCCCCGCTCTTTCACCCCCCTTCCCCGCCGCCAAGCGACTGATACACGTTCGGCTAAGTGACGTCAACCGCGAGCTATTTTTAGAAATGTTGGTCAGAATTTAACGCACGCACGCGCGGCGCGGTGTGGCTGGCAGTGCTTCTAAACACACGCAGACGACCGTGCAATGGAGGGAAGAGTTTATCTGATGGGAAATGAATCACATGAAATAAAAGACAATCTTCCCTACAACTGGTAAACACGCAGCCACATACTCTGTACCGTCGACCTTACAGTCAGAGTCCTCCATCAGCATCCCTGTCCTCCTCGCCTCACACCTGGCGTTACTTACAGGGCGAGTGCTGCAGATGCCCAAGGACCACTTATCAGGATCCTCAAACAGCTCCTTTTCACTTAAATTTGCATCAGAATATTTCATTTCTATCATTATTTGAGCTTGTGTTTGTAAAAAATCTGTTAATAAACACCCGAGCTATAAATAGGAGATCCTACAGCTACTGCAGGGTCTGACACCATCATAAAATGGCTCTACAGCCACCTACTTTATTATGTAAAATGGGCACAAACTACTACAAGGGTATATTTAACCCAACGGGTGCTTTGTTGGGCTACAAGATTAGACCAGGTGAGGCAAGACATTTTTGTCTGTAGTTAAAATATACATATTAGCAGTAAAGCACTAAAGCTCCCTGAACTCTCTGGGGAAAATATTACACCAAACTATATTTAAGAAATATGATATAATGGCAATTGCTTCCGTGTCTGTAAAATAATATAACTAGCAACACAAGATGAAGCCCGTCATAAGTCGACAGTTTTCTTGTCAATTCGGCATCACTATAATCCGTAAAGATGACATGTATTTGACTACAAACTATATTTTGGACTTTTTCATCTCAACTCCTTAGAGTTAATTTGGGACAGGGCAGGAAGGACCGTGTCAAAAAAAAAAAAAAAAAAAGGTTACTCTCAAATTAACTTGGTTGGTGGATCACACACATGCCGAATTAAATACCAACTAATAACACTGTTAATTCACCCTCTATTGTGCGGATGTGACGGTATTTTAGGGCTTCTTGGATGTCACAACCTGTTAGAGAATTGCTCCACGTGCTCAGGCACCTGTATGTTTAGCCTTACATTTACGTGGTTTGTCAATGCATTCTTGAAATTAGGAGCTTTTTGCACGAATTTTGCAATATGGCATACTGAAATTTTCAGATCACAGGTCAATAATTGTTAAAGGAAATCAGATGAAACAAGCCCGTGTTTACATTTTTCCAGTCAAAGCAGTACATTAGCCAGTTAAAATGAAGACAGAGATTTTTAGATCATTTTATTTTTGACGTTATATTTTGTCGTTATCACAGTAGAAACACTGCTGTATTTGTCCACAGGGGGCTCCAAAATCAACAAAATAGCAAAGTTCCTTGTAGCAGCTTTAAGTAAACATCTTCGTTTGATACAGATCCAGGCAAAACTCACACCATAATCATTTTAATGTTTTTCAATGAAAATGAGAATAATGATGTAAACATTATTCTTTCTAATGTTACAAACCAAAATGCAAATGCAATATCAGTCAAAAAATTAGTTTTTGTTGATGAGCAGTAGCTCTGAGTCAGGTTAATCCTGTCATTTCTCCAGCCCATCTGAATTTCAAAACTACAGTCTCAAGCAGTACCAACTTTATTTTCATCGTCAATTCCGTCATTAGAGCTGCATTAAATACTTAATCAATTGTTTCTCAAACTTGCCACCTCAAAAAATACTATTGTTCTGACATAATGACTGAGGTCAAAATATATTAGTGTAGGCCTACCCTATTCAGCTACAGACATTCCTCCACTTACCACTAGAGGGAGGTTCAATACTTCTAGTGGTACTATACTACAGTTTGAGAAAACAGGACTTAATTAGTTATTTTGAGCTTTTTTTTTTTCAAGAAAAAAAGTCTAAATTTTTTTATTACAAAATCTTAAATGTGAATATTTCCTGCTTTCTTCACACCTTTATGACGGTAAACCAAATATCTTTGGGTTGTGGGAAAAGCAAGACAGTAAAGGACACCATCAACATTTTTCAGTATTTTCTGACATTTTATAGACCAAACATCAAATTGATTGAGAATAATCGACGCTTAATCAACAATGAAAATAATTTGCTGGTTACACCCTTACTTTTCATGATTCCTCATATAGTCTGTGAAATGACAAAATACAGTAAGCGACATCCTTGATTTGCCTTCTTTTTTGTCCACCCAAAAGACTAAAACCAAATGCAAATCTTCACATTTGAGAAGCTGGAGCAGCAAATGTTTGGAACTTTTCCTTGAAAATGACTTATTATCATAGTTATTTGATTAATTTGTTGACATTTGTTGACTATTTATTTGAGCACGTCTACAGGCAGCTATTAGAGGGGAAGGCAAGCCATGCTGCATGTGGATTATGAGGCCAAAATATGAATATGCACTGTTTTACATGCCAGACTCCGGCTTTTCCCTTTTTCCAACCAGCCTGTAGCTATTATACCAACATGTTTCAGAGCCTTTCTAAACAGTGTAGACATGTGACAAGCAGACAGTGATAACAGATGGATGGACGGAGGAGTTGTTCCCCTCAACTAAGAAGAGATAAAATGGGTGAGAGAAGACAGTCTCCCTCCCCTCCCTTTTGTGCTGCAGTTACCTAGCAACGTGAGGCTGGAGTGAAAATGGCGGAGAGATGCTGCTGCATTTTATGAATGAAATTGGAAAAAAGAAAGGAGCCAGAGCTGGGAGGGGAAACAGTGGGCCGATGCACGCGCACACATGTGCCGAGTCTCCCTGCTGTTGCTGTGCTTCCTCCCTCGTCAGTCAAGGTGGAAAGCAGCTGTGTAGGCAAGATGTGGTCATTATTAGAAAACAGCACAAGGTTCACAAAACAAACTTTATTAACCCCATTGCTGTTGTTACAAATACTGAGGCAGAGAATATATATTAAGTACAAAAAACAACAACATCCGTCTTCTTATCTTGAAGACAAAATAAGCGCTGGGAAAACATTATTTGGGACAGTTCACCTCAGAATCAAAAATACACATTTTCCTCCCTCCCAGTACTGCCATTTATTTATCTAGATTGGTTTGGTGTGAATTGTCAAGTTTTGGTCTAAACGGCATTTGGCTTTTGGTGCTCAAAGTGCCACAAAAATACATTTGAAAAATTCAACACCAATGTCTCTTTCCAAAAATCATGACCCAGTTACTCAAGATAATCCTCATACTTTGTTGTGAGCAGTTTCATGTCGGGCTGTGGTGGTATGGATTTTTTTTTCTCACTGTGGTGACAGAAACATATTCCCATGGGATGGTGGTTTACTGCAACTGCCTCAATAATTATGTTGTGTTGGAATTTATTGACGCGTGGTGTCATAAGCATAGCATTGCTCCTTTAGTGTTATTCTGGCAGCAGTTATATATCTGTTTTACATCTTGAAAAAAGTTGTTATTCGCATGATGTTAGTCAGCTGCTGACAATCCCAAGATGCCTTGGATTTAGTCCGTCAACCAGTCAGGGGCTGTGTTCCGGACCCGTTTGTGACAGCATTGATCCTTAGATTAACTAATAGATCAATATGCTGATTTCAACATGAGATTGACCTTTCAATTTACAGGTCCCCTAATTTCATGGTAAACAGGTGGTAATTACCAAGTAACATATTTGAAATTTTTAGAAATTACCCCCAGATTTCATGGTTAAGTATGTGACAATTCTCAAATGTTGTTTTAATACAAGTATATGGTAATTACCGGTTCACATATTTGAATTGTATTGAAGACTACCCACTAATTTACCCAAAATGTCATGATAAATATGTGATAAATTACAAGTATCATAATTAACTGATTTTCACTTACTTACCATGAAATTTGGAGGTAAGAAAGAGGGGTAAGAAATCTCAACTATGTTACTTGGTAATTAACACCTATTTATTTACTATGAAATTTGTGGACCCCCCCTTCAAAATAAAATCTGCAGTGTCTATGGTAATGAGCTCAACAAGACCGCTGTAATGTGGTTATCCTCACAGCCCTACCTTCATGTCAAAACCATTTTCTTTCCGTGGTAGAATCTACCGGAATGACAGTCTTTCTGCAGTAGAATCATCTACATGAAACTGTTCTCAGAAAGGTCTGTGGTTTATCTTGAGTTACTGGGTCATGATTTCTGGAAGGAGACATTGCTGTTGAATTTTTCAGTGCCATCTAGTGTCATTGTATTGTAGAAAAGATGGACATCTCTGCAGCCAATATCTCCAAAATTCTGCAACTCACACCAAAACAGTCTAGATAGAGAAATAGCGCTGCAGGTAAGAAGAAAAAAAGATTCATTTTTGATTTGGGGCTGAACTGTCCCTACAAATCATCCAAACAATTTGACTGCAATATAGCATCCATTTCTTCTTTGTCTCCTTTATCCACATATTTTGTGCATATTACAGACAGACATGTAATTTAACAGTTTAAAGAACATTATCTGAGCGCAGGCCTGTTTGAAGAAGCAAGGGGGATATTTTCAATTCAAGATTCCACAAGTGCTCCAGTTGCTGCAGATTTACACCAAATGAGTCGGTCCTTCAGAAAAATTAAATGCTTTACTATAAGCAGCTAGTGCTACATCTGTTCTGACAGAGCACTGTCCTTGGCTTTGATCTGCACTCTCTGGGACAAAATTAATGGTAGAGAATGGATACCAAACATGTCAGCGTGAGTATAACTTGCACGTCTCAGGGCTGTGAAGATACGGTGTCCTGTGTTAAGATTGCCCCACTCTGATGACTCTAACTTTCTCTGGCTCAGCTTTAACATCATCCAAGACAGAGATACGGTAAAATAAGGCAATGTTGGTCGTGCAGATATCTGCATGTTGAAAAAGAGTGAACACGAAAGAAAAACAGTTTGTAACCCTTCCAGATCCATCCCGTTTGTATATGCTGTATAAAAATAATGTCCCTGCTTTCTGTTAACGTCCACATGTTAACGTAGGTACATCCGTTGCCTCCTTGTCCAAATGTGTTTGTGATGACGGTGTGTGTGCGCAGATAAGAGGAGCTTATTGTCCATCATCGCGAATCTGATGATTCTTACATGCAGTCCATGGAGTTGTCCGGCATCAGGCCGAGAGGTGGCATCTTTCCTGGTAGACAGGACGGTGGGAGCATGCCGCTGATGTTGGGGGATGGGTCAACGTTCTCGCTGTCCTCCATCTTGTCTGCCAAGCCCTCCCAGTTGATATGGAAGCGGGTGACACGGGGGTTGGAGGCCAAAATATTCCTCTGGAGCTGTAAGAAAGAGAGCAATGTCATTAATTGCATTAAACACAGTTACTGCCATAAAACGACACATGTGCACTTCAGTTAACATGGGTACTTCTCACTCTACGGCTGCATTGAATAGTAGATAATGAGTTGAAATGAATTGCCAACATTTTCCATGATTGATTCCTTGGCTCGAGCTTTTTGTTTTCTTAAAGATGAAAAATCCAGCTTTTTAAATGTGAACATTTTCTGGTTTCTCCCTCTCCTTTCTCTGAATATCTTTCAATCTCTTGTGGACAAAATAAGACATTTGAAGAAGACATCTTGGGCTTTGGGAAACATTTATTGCCTTTTTTTTCAACCATTTTCTGACATTTTATGGTCCAAACAACAAAGTGATTCATAAACTATAAAAATAATCATTAGTTGCAGCCCTACTTCACTCAAATCTTTCTTTAACGTGAAAAGACACCATTTATTGTCAGTTGTCAGCCATCTTTGCTAACACACATAGTTAGCCTGTTAGCTAGGCTCTCCAAAAAGGACAAAAAGAAAGCAGAACTGGACACAGGATGAGAATGTTCTCCTTGAAGAATTAGGAAATATGAAAATATTACTGTGATATTTGAGACAGTTATGTTAAGGTTTGACGAGCAAGCTGCAAAACTGCTAGCGCTAATGTCAAATCTGTACTCTCTAACAACGTGCTCATCACTCAGTGTCCAAAGTGTTTTCCCTATCCCAAAAAAAATCTGTTTTTCTGAGACTGCCCTCAGACATGGCATTTACTGCTTATTTTGCTCCTGATATGTCTTGTAACACATGAACAACACCATGTTCACAGGGTTAAAAATGCAATTTTCACTGAAGAGGGTCTTCAGCTTTTAAGGAGGACCTTCTAGTCACACATAAGGGAATATTTAAGTAGCTAAAGGCTTTAATATCACAGAGTTTTTCCCTTTAACATCCAAAGGAAATCCTTATGGTCATTTTATGCATTTTTTTTCAAAGTCATCCTCTGATGAAAATTTAAGGGAAACCATAACTGAAGTTTATTTTCATTAGACCCTCCCTGCCTTGTTAAAACACACATCAGTCACAGACAACGTTATACAACTGTTTCTATAAGCTGAGTGATACCCCACATGTCTAGTACACCGAGTTTCCCTTTAATTGTCAGGATAAACTCCAAACTGGATCCCCATCAGGTGAATAAAAAAAGCTGTTGTTTTCCATTTCTAGTAGAGATCACACAGAGAGCCTCCTCTAGAAGTTCTGCCCACTTTTGAGTTCACTTCTGTTCCACTGGCTTCCATTAATCAAAGTGATTCCTCATACATGGCTTGTTTTAATCAGGCTTTCTAAAAACCTGACACACGGATGTTATGTGTGAATTGCTAAAGAAGTATCATACTCTCCACCTGTCCTGGACAGTACCTACTTATTATATATAAGCTACTTTGTTAGCATTCAATAATTCATTCAACAGCCAAGAGTATATGTTGTACGAAATTGTTTTAGCCATTTTCATCTTTGCTAAAGTGGCATACTGCTCAAAACAAGCTCAAAAGATAAACAGAAACCCTCAGTGTCATCTTTCAGCTTTATTAGACTGAAAATGCAGTGTTTAGTCAAGGCTTGTAAAACAAAAACTGTTTTTACTGCGTGGTACGACCCGACTCAACACAGAGCAGAGGTGAGGCTGGAACGTGATAATAAATTACACCAAAACAGTATGACAGGTATTTACAGTATTAATGTAATCCTACAAAAGGACAAGAAAAAGTTAAGACCTTTAATACTTTAGACTTTTGTTATTGAAATTCAAGGCTTTTAAGGCCTTAATTTTTAAATGTAATGCTTTTTTTAAAACCCTGCAGGTACACCAGTATGTTATCCAACAGCAAGAGACAAATACGTTTTTGATCCTGTTTGAATTGTGCCATGAATTTCACATATGATGTTTGTCGACTTCAAAGATCATGAAGATAGTCAAGGGCGGACACTATTTAATTTTGTTTTTAGTCCTTGTAAAACTCTACTGTAGCTCTTAATTTTCAAAACCCCAAAGTTATTCAGCTTTCAATCAAATTAAGAATAGAAGAAGATTCACACATTTGAGAAGTGAGAACTAGTGAATATGTGGTAGTTTGTCCTGGATAAATAACTTAGATTATAATTATCTAGTTCATCCACTAACTGACAAATCATCTCAGCACTTAAACAGAACCAACCAGTATCTTAATGCAATAAAGTAAAAGTTCTTTTTACTGATTAAGCTTGATCATGAGGCTCATCTCGTTGAATCAAGCATTTCTGACACAAGAATTCTATCAGTGGTACAGTGTTTACCATACATTCGTTTATTTATTTGTGGTGAGCCGCTACAGTATCACCATCTGGTCTTGAAGAAAGTCAACAGATCAGACGCAGACCGTACAGAGAGAGGGACACAGAGAGAGGCGAGGCAAGCTGTTGTGTGCACAGTGACAGAGAGGTGTATCTGTGTGTGTGCATGTAGAGCAGAACAGAACTGAAGAATGGAGCAAGAAACAAACTAGTCATTATTTTCATTGTTGATTAATCTGTCAATTATTTGCTCGATAAATTCATCCTGTCTTGTGTCTTGTCAGTTGAAAAATGTGTCCGTGTGCTCCACATGTTTGGACATGTTTTTCTGTAGAGACTGTTTATATGATCGATCAAGCTGTCAATCATTTTCATTTCATTTTTCATTTTCCACGATTAATATAATAATTGATCAACAGACCAAACACTTGGATAAGGCCCCTGGTCTCTGTCTCTCAACAGTTAGACTGTCAATCAGAGGAGGAGACACTGTAGTTTATTTTATCTCAGATTCCTGGAACAATTAAGGCCATGTAAATAATTGAGGTGTGACGCAACATCGATCTGGATCGAAATATCAATTAAATGGTCAATGATCCAATATAACTGAAAATATTGAGCTATAATCATCATCTTTAAGATTCATCTTTATTTTGAAACTCCCGTCACCTGACTGTGTCACTAATGTCTGACAGAATTCAGTCATAAATTAGTTAAATCATATTTTTTTTTCAGAATTTCCAAATCAATATCCAAAGACTATTGTGATGAAACTTGTGATTTACATCCCAAGTAAGTAGGAGGAGGCAATTTTAACATGGCTGTTATTAGATTAGATTATTATGGATTAATATATTCATTTTGATTTTGCTGCTGAAATTATAAAAAGCATATACTGGTGCCTGAACTGATACCTAATTAAAAAAAAAGAGAGAAAACCAGTGCAAAAAGAGAAAAAAAGAAGGCTATTTTATACTTCTGTCTTAATGTTATTACTGCCTGTAACTTCAACCACACAGCTGCAGAGGGCAGTAGAACACAGTGTATATATTCAGCATATCTGCACATTTGAGAATGTATTCATGAAGCTTTCTAGTACACAGAGTTGCTTCTCTTGATGAAATTCTAAGAAAGTTTAAAATTCTGACTTTTTTTTTAAAGAATTTCCCTTTGAAGTTAATAATAGATTCTGACAAAGATAAAAGTTATTCACAAAGCATATTAGCCCTCAAGAAAGCTCCAGAGGTGAAAAACTGTTAGGAGTGGGGAGGACGACTTAAAAGAGGAGAAAACGGCAGAAAGACAAAGAGGTGGCGAAATATTCTCCAAACACTGAAGGACAGGGAGTTAATGAAACGATCCAGATTAGATCATGCAGGGTTTATGGTTGATCTCATTCAAGATGCATTCACATCTACCATGTACTGCCATAATGCCAGAAATGAAGTAATCACACTCACGCTACAACAATTAATCGGTTATTAAATCAATCACAGACTATTTTGAGAATTGATTAATCGGTTTGAGAAATCTTTTTAAGAAAAAACCCTCAAAATTCTCTGAATTCAGCTTTTTAAATTTAATTATTTTATTCTTTGACAGTATGCTGAATATATTTGTGTTGTGACTAAAACAACTCATTTGACGATGTCATCTTAAGCTTTGGGAAACACTGGTTAACATTTTTCACTATTTTCTGACATTTTAAAACAAACAACTATTAATCAATTAATCAGTAATATAATTCATCCATCCATTTATCAACCGCTTATCTGAAATTGGGTGGGACATCCAGACATCCCTTTCCTCAAAAATAATCGTCTATGAAAATAATTGTTAGCTGAAGCCCTAATGGAAAAGGTTGAGTACTATATAGTTTGGTTCTAGAGCTTAAGTTAGACAGAGTCCAGTTCAAGGAGTACGAGCAGGAAATGGTGGTAGCCTATTTGTACCGCCCCTCCTCTACTGTGATTGGTCGACTGATTAAAAAAATGACAGTGACGAGTACAGCGTTTTACTCAAAGTTGAACATTTTTCAACTCTCTGCAACCAGAGAGAAAACACTGGAGAGATGCTCAGCGCCTCATCACGCTGCAGGCGTTTGTGGCAGAGTGTAAATACACAGCGTTCCCATTGGAAACGTTGACATAGCGTTGAAACAAACCAAACAAAAAGTTAAGAGCTTTCTGAGAATATTGAAGTATTTTTTTGAAAAGACACAGATCTGTTTTGTGATTAACTCTAATAAGTACAGATTGTTGAGAGCAGGTCCCCTACACTTCAAACCATGACAGAAATCGATGACTGTCATCCTCAACTGTGTGCGTTACCTGAGTGTAGTCCGGTTTGAGAGGTGGGTTTTCCCGTAGTTCAGGGTCTGTGTACTCATTGTTGACATAGTAACCGATGCGGATGAACTCCTGTCCACGGTAGGTGCAGGTTATGAGGACTACAGTCACTCCTACTGCGTCGCTCTCTGGAATCAGGCCTGTGTTAGGAGCATCAGCCTGAGGGGGCAGACAAGAAACACAAAGAGGAAGAAATCAGATCAAAGTACAGACGCACCCATACCACTTCTTTAAAGAACCAAGGACAAGTACTTACATTTGGGTACAAGTACTTAATGCCATGGCAGTGCTTACAAAGACTTTAAAAACATGTTTTCATCAGATGCTCCTCACTTTTTAAATGTAACAAAAATTGTTGCCTTTTTCCGCTGCTTGTGTACCGTAGTTACAGCAAATGCTGCCAGTATTCTTACTAGGGTCCAACACAATTATACAATATAAAACACATAACAATATGTACATTACAACACAAAAAGACATTGTAAAACAAAACAGAGCACAGATAGTACATTTATTAAAATAATGTAAATGTAAATCATAAATTTATAAATCATATTCCATATTATGATATAATCACACTATATACAATATTAACAACAATAATATTAATAACAATAACATTACCACCATAATGCTAATACTACTACTGCTACTACTACTAATAATAAAAATGATAATAATAATAATAATAATAATAATGATAGTGAATTTTTGGCGTTCAACTAATTTACATCAAATGGGACTTAAGCTGAAGGCTTTTAATTACTCATTTGCATATTAAGGCATTTACGACTACTGCATTTCAGTAGTCATCCACTACACCCAAAAATTAGTCGACTAGTTGCGGGAGCTGTATCATATTTTTTTACACCCAATAAAATTGATAAATTCTCATCAATAATTGGCTCAAATACAACAAGTAAAGGGTTAACTAATGTAGGGGCACTAACCTGGGAATAGGTGAAATAACAGAGACAAATCTGATTGGACTAAACCTCCAGTTTAAGACTGTTTGACTGCAGGAACAATCCAGGTGCTCTCTTGAAGGGATAGTGGGAGTCTTTACCTCTCTAAATATCTTCAGTTTTGTTTAATTAACATGGCTGACCACAGATGAACCACTAGTCTATACTGATGCACAGTGTCAACTGGTGCTTTTGATTGCTGACGAGTTGACCGGCGGACTATTTTGTCACACCTCTATTGCACACACCCCTATACACATCCCTACGCACCATGGCTGCCTTGAGTATCCTGCGTCCATTTGGAGCGATGGTTGTGCACATCATGAGAAATTTACACTACGCATACGAGAACAGAATCTGGCCTACACGTGCACTCTGTGGGTTTGTGTTTTACATGGACTGTTATACAACTTTATGGGAGATGCAGGCCAAGGCTTAAGTTGGACAGTTCTCTCCAGCATGTCGCTGTAGTCATTATTGGGTGGCGTTCAGTATGTATGTATTTTTGAAACAGGATGAAAGGTAACGTGACGACAAATGACTAACCTGAAACACAAACATGTGCCTGCCAGCTGGTACCGGGCCAACCAGAACGGAGTCCAGAACCTGGTCGTATTCCTCGCTCTCAGCTGAACCCACATAGATGATCTTCCACTCCAGATCTGACATCACACACACACAACAGTGAGACTTCAAGTTATAGTTCTGTTTGCAAAGGAGGAGTTATGCACAAGGAATGATATTTATAAATGGGTGGTGCTGCATTATCAGCAGACACCCTGAAAATTCACACAATGCACACAACCTCCGAGACCAACAGCGAACGCAGCATTAAGGTCGCACAGTGTTGTGTTCTTGCTGGGTTTGGCTCCCAGCAACCCAGGGCTAACTGAGCTAACTGCAGTTGCCTTTCTTACCCTCAGGTGTGCATAAACTACAGTTTATATGAACTTCTTTTTGAAAGAAAAAAAAATTGAAATTATCGGTCATCTTATCAGTATCAGCCATGAGAAGCAGGTTAGCATCTGTTATTAGTATCAGCTGAAAAAAAAACACATCTTGCATCTTTGTTCAAATGCAAGTATGAAACAGTTTCTTAGACTTGGCTAAGTGAAATATAAGAAATACAAGAACTTGATACTTCATTTAAGACTTGTATTTTGTCTGTTATATTAAGTGAAAATCATTAGACATTCATAACCCAAGTTATCCAATATCCAACATGACTGATTGATATGGCTTCACATGAGCTGATACCAAAGGTTTGCACTAAAGTCACATGACTTGAGTCATAATGCCTTTAGACTTGACTGTAACACCAGTGACTTGTGACTTAACTTGGATTTGAGCTTTTTGACTTGAAAATATTTGATACCTTCCCCTAACCCCAAAGATGGAAAAAGTCTGTTATTTAAAAAGTGTTTGGTTAGAGAAAAGAAAAAAAACAGACAGAGATGCAACAAGTCCAACATTTAAAGTTGCATAAAGAACAACAGGCTTAGTTAAGGCTCTTTTGTTAAAATTGCATTACATTTGGTAAGGAGTGCATTATGACTTGTTAAGGACTCAAAACTCAAAATTCAAGACTTGGGACTTGCCTGTCTTGACTTTGGACCTCAGTGAAAAGACTTACTTATGATTTGCAAAACAATGACTTGGACCCACCCCTGGCTGGTTCTGAAAGAATGAACTGTGTGTTATGAGTGCATCTTGTGACACTATGGTTTACTTTGATGTCTTAAACCACTAGTATAAACAAAAGTATGTTATTGCTAGGAGCAAGTAAAATGCCATGTCAGGCAAATACTGTTGTCACAATATTGGAATTTCTAATTTCGATACAATAATTTGAAAAATATTGATATTTGAAACTATTTTTTGATACCACAAAGAAAAAATGACTGAACCTGAGGGCATAAAATTAAAATTTTCACTAAAAGATAAATATAACAAGTAGAGCTGTAATAATTCATAAATTGTTAAATTAATCACCAACTATTCTGATAATCAATTAACCAGTTTGAGTATTTTTTTAAGAAAAAGGTCAAAATTTTCTGATACCAGCTTCTTCAATGTGAATATTTTTTGGCTTCTTAACTCCTTTGGGACAGTAGACTGCATGTCTTCAAGTTGTGAACATTTGAGAATGTCATGTTGGGGTTTGAGAAGTGGTTAAAAGTGGTAAGAAAAGAAAAGCCCAACTTACTTTTCAATCAATCATCAATTAATCGTTAATGCATAAATGTCAGAAAACACTGTTTTCAGCCTCTCAGATATGAGGATTTCATTTTATTAAATATCTTTGTTTTTGACCGACTAGACACTGAAAGACATCACCTTAGACTTTGAGAAAATGGGATGGACGTATTTCACTATGTTCTTCTTCTCATCTTTGTTGGTTTTTGATAACTGCTGATAAATAAAAGAATTTGTACGGTGAAAGTAAATTTGAGTTCAGATTTCTGACCCACATGCCTGCCCAGAAGTGAAAAAAACCCATCATTAATGCTGGACCCTGTATTATCACCTAAAAATGCACTACAATCAATTCAATTACAGTTAACGACATTACGGGTAAACTGATTAAATGCAATGCAGTTTATGCTCCGGCTTCCCTGTTGTCTCTCCCCGCGGTTCGCGGCAACTCGCTAGGCTTGTCTGTTGCTACAGTAACGTAAGGTGATTAACCAATCAGCGTCTCGGAAAAAACTCCGTAAACGGTCCCCTGGCCAATCACTGCAGACGGAAGGCGGGGCTTTGAACACAAACGCGCCAGCGCCAATTTTCAACCACTTGTCAAATGAAATGTAACTAACTAGCCCCAAAGACAACTATTAGTGATATCATCGAACAAAACAGCGTACTTCTCAATTACTTACAATACACCCCACCAACCTGCAAAGTATAACTTACAAATTACCCAGAATGCGCCCAGAGGCATCTAGTATTCAATAGCTAACACATTAAACACACACGAGCTGAAACAATACCTACCTTCCGGCAAATCCTCCATGCATTCAAACGTTATTTCAAACTGAAAGGGATTTCCAAACGGGCTAGGGTTGTCTAGCACAGCCACATTCAACACTTGTACCTTCGCCATAGCGGTTTCTTCTGAGGCAGCTCAACCTAGAAAACTAACCAGCTTTTTTTTTCTTAGGTGAACAAAGTTTAACAAGTCACTCGTCACTTTACTGTCGCTGCTTTCCCGGGTTAAGCTCCCACGCTTCAGCGCTGTCCGTCTTCAGAGATGTGAGTTAAAGTGTGATTCTTTTATTCTCCAACAACACCAACATGACCCCCGGCGGCGGCGGCTGGGCTACAGGAAGTACGTCACTTTCTTCTTCTTCTTTAAGGTTTAACGGCAGCTTGCATCCGTAGTGTCACATTGCTGCCATCTTCTGGAGGTAAATTAGTTAACTTCTACATTTTTTCTTGAGGAAGCTGATCCTGGTAGTTCTCTCTCTCTCTCTCTCTCTCTCTCTCTCCCTCTCTCTCTCTCTCTCTCTCTCTCTCTCTCTCTCCCTGAGCTCAACTAACGAGCACGTGCGCTACAGTTTCTGCTACCTGACATTGTTCATAAACACCAGTTGAGTGCTTCTCAATAATGTGATGTCTGACGTTTACTGTGTCCTATTCTTGTTATTATTATTTTTTAATTTATTATCAATAAATGATAAGTTAAATCAAATAAAATGAAAGTAAAATAAAAATGAATAAATTTAACCTGCCATGGCACAACTGTGGTCGCCCCCCATCCCTTTATTTTTCTCCATCTTATTTTAAATCACATCATTAGTTACCATTATGGTAAAAAAAAAAGAAACATAAAGGGGCTTTGTCAGTTTGCACAGACCTTCCAAGGTTTTTGTAGTAGCACAATGTTGAGTTTGAACAGTGACGTCAGAAAATTGTGCAAGAACACTTGTTCAAGGACTTTGGGTTAGGTTTTTTTTTTTTTTTTTTTGTTTGCAGTTAAAAAATGTTTCAAAATTTCACATGTCTTAATAGTCCAATTCCAATAGTTAAGAAAATGATCAGTGTTCCTAGTGACCAGTGATCAGTCAGGAATTGTTTTTCTTAAGATGGAACAGGATTGTTGTCATAATGTTTTGATGTTTGAATTTTTTAATGAAATGTTTCTACAAAACATTTATAATTTTTTTTTAATGTATGTTTTCCAACTCTGAAATAGTATCATTCAGAAAACTAAAAAAAACTTCCTGCTGAAAACTTTTTCAGGAATGTTAGGGCACAAAGTTCTACTAACGTTGTCACTGAACATTTTAATAAATTCATCACAGAACATGTTTTAAGAACATCATCACAAAACACTCTTACAATGTTCTGTAGATAAAGTTATCCTTGAATATTCTAGGAATGTTAGAGCACATTGTTCTTAACATGGTGTCACTGAACATTTTAAATATGTAATCACAAAAAGTTCTCAGTTCTGACTTCCAACAAATATATTAAAAAACCTACCATATTAACAGCCTGTTGAATGACAATCATAGCTGTACATCAGTTGCGCCTGATGTTGCTTTCGAAAAAGCAGGAGGTGCCAGAGGAGGGAGGTGTGGTATAAAAGAGGGTGCTGCAGAGCGACAGTCTACACTGGCAGCAGAAATGCGATCAGGTAGGAGGATGAGTAGGTCTCTGCTGTGGCTGTTGGCCTTCCTGGCCTTCTCCTCTCTGAGTTCTCTGGTTGATGGATCTGCATTGTAAGTAGATACACTTTTTTGTACACACACTTCCAGTCCTTGAATATCTTGGGGGGGAAAAAAAAGAAACATATGTTACATAAATATAACATAAATAATTAGCGTCCACATCCATTCAGTTAGTCTTTGTGATCAAAATGTCTCTGTCTCTGACACGTCTGTAAATACGCTCACTGTACTTTTTATTGATCTGAGATTACAAATTGATAAATGCAGTTCATAGAACATTACTTCTTTCTTCTTATTTCTCAAACCAATTTGCACCACATTTGCATTTGCCCCTTTTTTTTTGCTGAAAGGAGTTTGATGATGGATACTAAGGGACTGTAAGCCCCCATGACAAAAATACATAAACAATTCCAGTGGATGCTTTTCACTGTTTATTGGCTGTTTATTGGATGAAAAAGGAAAAGTTGATTTTGGTGACAGCATTTGATTAAGTTATTTAACCAACACAGCTTTCATTTGTTTGACTGAACGATGACCATCCACACGTCAAAAAGCTGCTCTGTACTGTACAAATGATCATGATGACTGTATCAAATGTTATGAAGTTTTAACAAAGCAACTGAGAAAAGCTGTGTCTTACATAATGTCTCAAAAGTCAAAGTACGGTGGTCTTTCAAATGAAGCCAGCTTGTCATAGATGTTTGAGTCCAGAGCAACGATTAAACGTTTTATTGATTCTGTGCTGGAACTTAGTCAAAACAATCAATAGATCACTCATTGCTTGTTATGTTTAGACTCTGAACAAATCAAATACTAAATAAGCATTTACCTTGAAAGTCTCTCACAATTATTAATATGTGTAGCTGGTTTATAGTGCCTGCATTTTGTGAAAATACATGTTCAGCTAGAAGAGTGCACTCAATGAAGTGCAGATCCCTGCCAGATGGTGAAGCACCTACTTCAATGCCACAACAATTGCAAACAGCAGAGATCTGCAAATGTCTAATATTAACACCACACCTATGTGTGTTGTCTCTAGCAACAACATATCAAATTGAAGCAGTTATCGATCACTTGTGGCCACTAGTGGACGGTTAAGAAAAGTGAGAAGTCAGCTGTCAATGATCGTAAAAAAACAAAGCAGTCAAAAAAATAGAATTACTGCCTCCCAGTTGTATGTCTTCACCAACCGGTCAAGTTACATTTTACATCCATGTCTGTCCAGACTGATGTAATGTATGATGTGAAGTCTTTGCAAGAATTTAACATGGAACTTTCTGGTACATCGACCTGTAACTTTGAAGGAATTTAATAAACGCTATTAAGTGTGTTTTTTGGCAAAATGGAAGTTCACATCATACATATATGTGTTTCCAGTTTATGTCCAGAGAGAAACATACTGTCTTTACTTAGCGACTATTTTTACAGGAGTATGGAGAACTGATTAAAAGCTGAACATTATGATGTTGCAGTGAAGTTGACCTTTGACCTGTAAAATCTCACCACCTCATCATTTAATCCTATTAAATATATATATGTAATTATATCATAATTAACACAGTAATTCTTGTGCTGTGGTCAACATGTTTGATCTGAGGCACAGAAGGATGACTGCTGTGACTTTACAGTGCACATGGAAATGTCACGACAACAGATTAATTACTGAAAGCAGCCTCTTCAATAACTAAAGTAAATTGATAAAGCCAATACAACACAAGTAAAGAAATCCCCTTGAAAGTTGGCACTGCCTGACATTTAAATGATAGTTTAATGATCAGTAGGGCTGGATATCTGTACTAAATACCTTTACGGTATTGACTGAAATAACCCAGTACCAAGTAGTATTGAAATTTCTCCAGTCAAACAATACCTGCATTCAACAGGCTGTTTTCAGTTTTGTTCCCAAACAACAATCCTGTTGGATTTAAACAGTCACTGAAGTTACAGATCCACGCGTAAATCGGCACAGCGTCTCTCTCTTTTGCCCACACAGCTCCACCTTGTTTCACCCACCTGCAGTCAATCCACTGTTAGTCAGAAGGTTCATTTGTATGGCCTGATTAGCTGCAGTGCTCTAGAACCAGAGTATGTGTGTGTTGTGAACCTGCCCATGTGGGTTCATTACTGTCTGCATGATGCATCCTTTAAATGTCTGGAAAATACTGGACCACTGACTTCAGACCAGGTTTTAGTTGGCCAGTGGTCGCTCATTACTTTCTGCTTCCTCAGAATAGTAATGTGTCGGCAATGTGCCTGATCACAACTCATTTTGAGACCAACACGCCTGTGGACGCACAGAGGAGCACAAGTACATTAACTGCTTACAGAAACTTACAGAAACAAGCAATGACAGCTGTACTCCACTGCTTCGCGCCAGCTGGAAGACAGAGCCAATGCCTGTTGCCACGGCCGCCACAGGCAGAAGTTGAGCCCATGGCCGCTGCAGAGAACTGACAGGCTCAGCATATGGGGCGCATGCTCTACCAACTGAGCTACCTGGCCATCCACTACCAGGTTTTTCAAAAATTCTGAATCACAGAGGTCCTTCAGTATACAGTCATGAATGTGCACAAAGCTGGCTGATCGATTCAGTAGTTTTTGAGATTAGCTGTGGAATAGAGGCAAATCTGTTCATGACGCACATACTCACACTTGCACACATGGAAGCGATCGCATGATCCCCTGGCAGGGATGATAATAATGATAAACATTTAATCATCTGCTATGCACTTAGGTTACTTCATGGACATCCCACAAAGCTGGTCAGGTGGAATATGGAAATTAATATGAAAGGGTTCTTCTTGCTCTACTGTAGCCAAGATAGTACCTCTTTCATATGGCACGTTAGACAAAAGTGTCTTCAATATGATACAGGAGACCAGAATTTATTGGCTAATTTAAGCAAGGCAAAATTTGAATTAAACACTATTATGAAGAGAAAAGCAGAATTTTCATTGTTTAGATGTAGGCAAAAAACATTATGAACAGGGTGAAAGGGCAGGAAATTATTGGCTCAAAGGGTGAAACAACAAGAAGCTCAAACTTTGATCTCGGCAATACAGAATGAGAAAGGGGAAATCTTAACAGATACTATAGAAATAAATAACGTTTTCCAATTATATTATCAAAAATTATACACATCTCAAGATTCTTGGGATAGTAGTGATTTTCAAAATTTTCTGTCTAGGACTACTTTACCGGCACTGACTGAATTGGCTAGAGAGAGGCTGGGGGTATGCATCACACTGGGGGAGGTTCAACAGGCGATTAGATGTCTCTATTTATTTTCAGTTTCTTTTAAGTTTCTCTTTTTTCTTCTTTTGCTTGTTACTGTCAGGTTTGCTTATCTTTCTTAAAATGTTGACTTAAACTTGTTTGCAATGCATATATATTTACACACTGGTTGTGCATTTGCATTTGTAATGAAAAGTCAATAATGAAGTTAAATAACAAAAAAAAGTGTCTGCAATATGAATAAATTATGTTTTTCAGTGTCTGTACAGTGACTATATTTTGTACCTGTCTCACCACTGCTCTGCAGGAAGGTGATGTCTGCCCCCAACTTGATGCGAGTAGGAACAGTAGAAAACATCTTTGTGGAGTGTCTTGACTGTGTTACAGCAGACGCTACGGTCGAAATCATAGTGAGGAACCATCCAACCAAAAACAAGAGGCTGGCATTAACATCTGTGATCCTTAATCAGGCGAATAAATTCCAGGACCTTGCACACATTACGGTAATGTAGAAATACTAACAGATACATTTATGTTGCCACTGCCAATGATGCCATTGCCAAAACATTAGTCTCATTACTATTTTGAAGTTTTGTTTGGATAACCTGCATTCATCACCTTATCTGACGTAATCAACTTTCTTACAGATTCGCGAACAAGAGGAGACACAGAAAGATTCAAAAGTTTTATTTCGCATCCATATATGATTATGAGATATACTCATTCTGCTCCTCAAACACTGTTTGTGCCTTTACATGCTGGTTTCAGATCCCTGCTGAAGACTTCAGTAAGGATCCCAGCATGAAGCAGTATGTGTTCCTGACAGCCAAGTTCCCTGATGTAGAACTGGAGAAAGTCGTCTTAGTGTCCTTCCAGTCTGGCTACATCTTCATCCAGACTGACAAGACCCTCTACACCCCCAACAGTGTCGGTGTGTCCAAATATAACTGTTGAGAAAACACCTACACTTGTAAAGTGTTTCTGGCCTAATGATGTGATATAGTTGTGTGGTGTAAAAGACAATAGTATAGCAACAACAAAAAAAAAAAGTTGGAATAAAGTGATCAGGAAATATGTCATCATTTCAGCACAAAAAGTACTTATTATATATTATTATATTATACTACTAAGTATATATTATTATATTATACTACTGTTATACTAATTATTTTTTATGGTGGAATGCTGAGAATGAATTTATGAGTCTATGAGGTAGAATTTATTTTTGAGGAATAAAGAATAAAAGATTGAAGAATTATATGATATTGTATGGTGCCACTCTGTTGTGTTGCGATTGGAGGACTATTTATCTTTTAAATAAAAAATTATAGTAATTAGTTTAGATATGAGAAATTAATGTCACTCTCACGTGTGTATGTGGCATGACGTACGTACAGTATGTACCACCCTTGCATAAGTCAGTGCCCCACTGGACCACCCCAACCCCTGCTTGGGTCCATATCATTCATTCATTCATTCATTCATTCATTCAATCATTCATTTCTTTCTCTCTTCTTTCTCTATTTAGCATGATAGATGATACTAAAAGACTGGATATATATACTGAAATAATACCCAACTAATACATTTAATTAGAATTAAGATTTGGCAAGTGGTCCTGCTGTAACATAAGCTGTTGCTCTTTCTCCATCTTGTTTTCTCTTTGGCAGTCAATTACCGGATATTTGCTTTGACACCCAGCATGACGCCTGTGGAGAGGACTGATGGAAGCTCAAGTGAAGCTTCTATTAGCACTGAAATTGAGGTATTTTACTGTATCTGTCATAAACACACAATTCATCACATAAATGGGTTGTATTCAGTTAATATTATATACATTTAGATGTCAGTGGAAGTACAAATCCGTTCAGTGGTTCTCATCCCACCAAAGGACATGTCTCCTTCTTGGGGTTGAGTTATGAACAAGCAGAATATATTTGAATATGTACTGTATGTCAAGCTATGGACTGTATATAGACAATCTTTACATAAATGAATAAAGGCGTAAAAATCTTTGTTGTTCATTTGGTATAAAACTAAGTGTTAAAAGCTGATCAGCAGGTAGACAGAATATGATGTTTTAATAATTTAAAGAAAGTTTATTTGATGTGTAGCACGCTGATGTTCACTGTCAGTGATTATATAATTTTGCTTATTTCTAGACTCCTGATGGCATCATTTTACAACTTGGTCAAGTCTCTCTGAAATCAGGCATGTACTCTGGAATTCACAAGTTCACTGAAATGGTCAGGTCAGTATTTTATTTGTTTATTGTTTAGTTTATTACCTACAATTGCTAAATACACTATGTTGTTTAGTGGTCAGTTTTCCTCTTTTTGCATTAGTAAAAGGCAGAGAACATACTATATCTAGAGCATTAACAAAAATGGACAACATGACAGCTCCCCAAAAGTGAAGCCAAAACATCTCGATCGCAACCTGGTGGCTGGTTGCAGTATAGGTCATAAATCTCAGCCCTTAGAGTGTTGGGCCAAACAAAAGTACCAAAATATTGAATTGGTACTCTTATTAAAATTATCATATCAATAGCCATTACAGGTTGAAGGATTAGGGAGCTCTAAATAGTAAAGGTTGGCAGAGTCAATCTTGTACAACATTAAATGTTGTAATGTTCTGACTAAGTAAAATGTTCGAAATAAATAATATTTAAATTCAAAAAAGTTTGGACATGTCGTCACATTTTAATTAAAACTTTGCACATCTCCACTGGTTGCGTCTGAGAGTTGTGGCGGCACGAGGTGCTTCACCATCTATTGCTTGGTGGAGATGCACTCTGCTTATTGAATGCTTCTGGTGGAAGTTTTTAATTTGTTTGTGTGCAGTCCCGGAGTGTGGAAGTTGGTGGCGAAGTTCCAGAACAACCCACAGCACAGCTACTCTGCGGAGTTTGAGGTCAAAGAATACGGTGAGTCCTTCTTGACATGAAATGTTATTTAAGACCTTCGCTTACTTTTAACCCAGTGTTGAACACACAATAAAATGCAATTCATTTTTCAGTGCTGCCCAGTTTTGAGGTGAAATTGACAACGACGGGCAGCTTCTTCCATGTGGACAGCACAGAGCTCACCATCAACATCAAAGCTACGTATGTGTGGAACGTTAAGCTGTAGTTGACACCTCCAGATGATTTAAAAAACAGCTTACAATAATACGGGATAGTAGTAAGGCACAGTAACATCCCCAACCATTACCAGAGCCCCTCAGGACTGTGTCTCTTTTCGCTTTCCTTATAACCCCTTCACACATCACCACATGCTCCAAATGCTGAGTGGGTTGCACCAACTGGTCTTTACTAAGTTGGTCCTAACTGCTAAGTCAGTCTAAGTTTAGACCACTCTTTAGAAAGGACTTTATGTCAGTTGCACCAACCAGACTTAAGCCTGGTCTTAACTACGCCTGGTCTTAGCAATGCGTGCTCATGTGAATGCCCACAAGCCTATGGCTGTTGCCTAGCAGCGTGCATTGCTAGAATATGTTGTTAACAATATTCTGCTGTCCTGCCAGTTTGTAGCTAATCATTTCTAATCTGCGGCAACATTCTGGAGCTGGTTTCACAAAGATAGACTTTCACTGTGGCAGAGAGTCAGACTTCAGATAGATGTCTAAATTCATACGTTGCACAAAGTTGTTTAGTTCTTGACTATCTTAAGTTAGACTATGGCACAATGAATTCTGGGTATTTTAAGACCTTTTTCAAAATGAAAAAAATGGCAGACTAAGTTATTGCAGCCAACCAGTCAGGGCCCCATTTCCCAGAGCCTTCGTAGCGCCACATGCGTCGTAAGTTGTATTTTAAGGTCTCCCTTAAGGGAGGCTCAGGCTCAGGTCTGTTTACCCCAGCAGAAAATATGTGTCTTTCGGAGGAACTCAGCAGTGCCGAGGACATTTTACTTGGAAAGTTTAGCGAAAAGTGAAACAATAGAATAAAAAACCTGATATGGAAAAAAATGTCAGTGACAGTAAACAGTGTCAATCCCACTGCTGACCAGAGTATTGTAGATGTTCAAAAAATATATAAAAATATGTTTCAAGACTCAAAGACATAATTGCTCTGTCTCCATCACAGTGTTATTATTACAAATTATGAGCCACGTTTTCCTCTTTTTTGTTGTTGCGTGCTACTGGTCAGTTGATGGCACGGATTGTTACCATGGTAACATGGGGCTTAGTCCTTAGTCAGCCTGAGGGTAAAATGACTGATTTTTTGGCTTACAGTTATGTCAGTCTTTATGTTTGTGAAATGCTCTAACTTGCAATAGACTAATCTATGAGCAAAATTAAGGCTAGTCGAACACTAGAGACTAGTCTAAAATATCTGTATGAAATTGTCCCCTGGAGGATCAAAGATAAACAAAAGGCGATTTCATCTCATATCGAGTAAGAAAATTACTAGAGCAGTCCACTGTAATAACAAATAGGAAGCAGACGACTTTGAGAAAAATAACGGAGGACATAAATGATAAAATAGATGGACAGATGTTAGTGAGCAACCGGTTTCAACGGATGTCACCATTTAACTAGTAACCTCAATATTCCCAGACTTCCTTAAAAATCCTGCAGTTTACTGCAACTATTTACTGCAGTTTATTTCCTGCAATACTTTGTCTTATTGTGATATAAATTTTTTTTATCATCTGAGCCTTTTTGTAAATTCTGCAAATGGTATTTAATTCTTATGCCTGATGTTATGACTGACTGAATATCACTCATTTCCCACCTGTATCACTTTAATTTTCCACACAGTTCTGATGAATAAGACATCTCTTTGAGTGTTCATCGCACAGAGTAGAAGGTATTCATGACCACAGGTTGTGTATTTATTATTTGGGCTAGATTTTGACTTTATTCCTGCTCCTGAAAACATATAAGATTTACACCTGGTCTTAGCAAGAAGAAGGCTTAAGCCTAGATAGTGCAACTGTTGTAACTATTAGGTTGGAATGGCAAGTTAAAAAGTTGCCTTCAGCTATAGGAGCTTTAAAGAAATATCCTTATTGTTATTATTTTGACCTTTTATATTTTGATTGTCTGATTTTACTTCACCATGCAGCCTTTTTCTGTGGTTTTAGGTATCTGTTTGGTGAAAGAGTGAATGGCGTGGCCTATGTAGTTTTTGGGGTTATACACGAGGGTCAAAAAAGGAGCTTTCCAGGGTCTCTTCAGAGAGTGCCGGTGAGCCTGTCCTTTTTTCTTTTTCCTTTTTACACATTTGCTGCATATTAATAACTTCAGACCGATTTATAACATTTAATACAACATTTACTCAACTTACTGTGTATCAAGATGAATTTTTTAAATTGTCTGTCACAATAGATTGAAAAAGATCAGGAAGAGGTCACACTGAGGAGAGATCACATCACACAGACCTTCCAAAACATCCACGAGCTGGTGGGAAGTTCCATATACGTATCTGTCAGTGTGCTGACGGACAGCGGTAAGAAAGACAGACTGTGTTTGTAAAGTGGTCAGGGTGTTTGATTATTTGTGAATCCGGTGTTGTGCACGAACACGCCAAAAGAGCGGCGTTCATTGAACATGCTCATATTTTTTGTCGACGGTGAACTGAACGGATCAGTTTGCAGTCAGTGGATGTGAGTGACATTCACTCCTGAGACAGATAATGGTGCTCACATCATCAGCTGATAAACAGAAAGGGCGATCACAGCAAAGAGAGAGAGTGTGTGAATATAGACAGAAATGTCAGCGTGGTGTAACAATTTTGTTTGATCATGCAGCCTGAAGTGTATGAACTAAACTGAAGATTGGAGATTGTGTTAAAGTGAGAAACAGCCTGATAAACCCACATTATATTTGAGCTTCTCCTCTGTCTTGTCTCCTTCCTCATCTTCCTGCAGTTCTCATGTATTATGGGATGTTCCATATGTACTTGAAAGTCAGGATTTCAATTACCCATGGAAATTTCAACAGTATGTTGGTGTTCAAGTTTGCTGTAGTGTAAAAAAAATCACAAATTGTTGTGAATTGTTCTTGTTAATAACTATAGATATGAATAATCCTGGGACTTCAAATTAAAACATGAACATCATGCGCTACTTAGTTGATATCAGACTCCAGTGTTCCTGGTTGGAGGAGCGTCTTTTTAAAAATAGATTTGAAAAAAACTGGAGAAATGAACTTGAACTAGTTCATTTTTGGAACCGTGAGCTTCATTCAAATTGTCAACTTTGAACGTGAACTAGTTCATTTCAATCTGTGTGAACTTTGAGCCAGCTCCTTTTAAGTGTGAACTTGCATAACACTGTGTGAATCATTCTGAATCATCAGACTCAGATTAAGTGCAATTAGATTAATCTCAAAATTTCACAAAGAAGAGAGAAAGAAATTGCAGACATTGTCTCTGGATAGTAACATTATGTATGTGGCATCACTGTTTTATTAAATGGCTACAAATAATTCAGCAAGACGAAAGAGAAGAAATTTCAAAGTGTACTTGATAATTGGTGTGCGCTCGTGTCTTGTGTGCATGTGCATATATCTCGGCACAGGTAGTGAAATGGTGGAGGCAGAGTTGAGAGGTATCCAGATTGTGACATCACCGTACACCATCCACTTCAGGAGCACGCCCAAATACTTCAAACCAGGAATGCCCTTTGATGTTCTGGTAATGTACACATTAACTTGTATTTACAAAGTAATATTTAAAAAATCTCTCTGTATATAAAGAAATATAGAAATAAATAATATCTGTAAAATTAATATCTACTTTTTAAAAATATTATTTCTTACATCCATGCAAAAGTTTGTCCAAATTTTCATCTTCCCCAAAAAGGGTGTTATTTTTGTATTTGCTGCACAGCTGCTGCAATTTACAGACAGAATTTCTTCTCTTTACGTAACAGTATTAAATTGTCTTGAACATGTTTTTATGTCTGAAATACCCAGTCCAGGTCGTTGGATGTTTTTTGACTCTTTTCTCATTTCATGGATGGCAGGTTGAAGTTGTTAATCCTGATGGCACTCCTGCACAAGATGTTGAAGTCATTGTGGATCCGGATGAGCAATCGGGCACGACTGCAGCCAATGGCATGGCAAGGCTTTTTATCAATACTGATGAAAGTGCCGAACTACTGACAATTACGGTGAGTGTCTGATTTTTACTCTAATTTTTTTTTCAAGCCAGATTTGGCAAATGGAAGTGGCAAGCGAATATTAGTGCAGGCAGAAATGTTACAGTACCAACTCTAAGTTTACAGTGTGAAGTTTACTGTAAGCCCATATACACAAATGTCTATTATGTCTTGTCTGATGAAGGGCTGGTGCCCGAAACATGTGGTGATACTATTAAATAAGTCTTAAGGAACAGTTTCTGGTGTGTGGACCTATTGTTTGACTTTTGCAAATGTGTATTACCTACGGTAATACTGTGATTGAGTCAATGCAATATTTATTGGCTATATTCACAGAAATATTTTATGATTGCTTCCACACTAAAATGAAAAACACTCAGTGAAAACTGACACTCAAGGAGCAAAACCACCCAGATCTGCACGACTATAGGCACATTTTAAGACTCACACTTTTTGCAAATTGCCAAACACCATGTCACCAGTCAGGCATGAGAAGTATAAAAAAGGCAACAGGTGAGTTTACCTGTACCAGATTTACCAAATGTGCAACATTGGTTGACCTGAGTTCAGACCAACCTCAACAGATCTGCTGTTGCAACAGTAATTTGGATATTATAACATGACCACCAGTGAAAAAAACAACTTGAGTACAATGTAGGTCGGAGCGTTTGTGTAATTCATACTTTCTATTTTGCCTCCACAAATGTTGTTGCTGTGTTTATGTGTTATTTAGACGGAGACATAATGTTTTTATCAGTGTGCAGCACTGTTTTGTGTTGTGTTTGATCCATATGTTCACGTACTTAACTCGAACACAGTGGTTCCAAAACTGGGGGGCAGAGCCATTGCAGGGGGCGCCAGAAGACCAGGGGAGAATTAGAGTGAAACAAAGCTGAATGAATTTATTTATGTGGAGGAAATGAACAAGTAAAAGGGTCTATTCTTCTGAATTTTATTTCACTAAAGTTAATATTTTGAATCTTTTTTAGTGGCTCTACCCTCATTATTCCTGATGATTGATAAAAACTGTGAGCTGGTGAGGCACAAACTTTGTTCAGCTTCTGAAAGGGGACATGCCAAAAAACATTTTGGGAAGCACTACCCTAACAATATCTCTAAGAAAAACACAGACTATTTCATTTTTAAAAAGTAGAAATGTTAAATGTGTTTTAAACTGAGTACAGCAGTGTGTAACTGGTTCAAAGTTCGAAGTATGTCTGAGCCGTATGGTGACAATATTGGGTTTTTACAAATAAATGTACAGTTTTGAATGATGTGTTTCATTTTGCAAAGGATCTGAGATGTTCTGCTATGTGTGTGTGTGTGGTTGGGTGAATTGTGTGTAGTCTTTTAATCAAATGATAAAAAAATGAGCCCTGTTTTAAAAAAGAAGAGAAATGAAATACTTTCTACAAATTTTGATACATTTGAATATGTAAATTCACTGCACCAGTGTTTAAATTGATGCTCTCAGAGATATTCATAAGACAGCTATGTGCATCATTTTGGTACAAAGAATCTGTTTTGAGAAGACGTAACTTGGTTGCATGCATTGGATGCATGCAATGCATTGTTTCATTATGCAGAGTTTTGATAAAATGGCTAATTCTTTTCCATTTTGTGGTCAGAGTTTTGAGAAACTGAGCTTTGGTTTCATTAAACATGTTGAGCACAATTTTGAAAACAGGGCTCGTTTTATTCAAACACTAAACATAATTCATAAAACCACACATCTAAGTAGTAGAACTCCAGGTATTTTGCAAAATGAAACACTTCATTCAAAACTATACAGTGATTTATAACAGTCCTTTGTCACCACATGGCACACACATGGTTCATAAGATCCAGTTGTGTTTGAACCAGTTACACACTGCTGTGCTCAATCTAAAACACATTTAACATTTCTATTTTTCTAATTATATAGTCTGGGTTGATGTTTTTCAGAGATATTGTTAGAGTAAATTTGTTTCTGTAAACAGATGTCTCTCAGACTCTGTAACCATGTCCACAGACTCGCCACAAGAGGGCGTCCTCACGCCTTTACTCCTTGTGTACAGATTGATGCAGAAGCACTCAGCAGGGCAGCTAGTTGGTATATATATATACATATATATATATATATATATATATATATATATATATATATATATATATATATATATATATATATATATATATGTATATATACGTTGCAGCGCTTACGGTTTGGGGAGGGTTTTTTGTTTGTTTGTTTGTTTGTTTTTCTGTTGTTTATGTTCATAAAATGGAAAAACCAATAAAAAGAGTAAAACATAAATAAATAAAAGTCACCCATTGTTTTGTTATTTAAATGCCTTTATTATGAAGCAGGACAAACAGCAAATATTCATTCATTCATTTTCTGTAACCACTTATTCTGTAAGGGTCGCGGGGGGCTGGAGCCTATCCCAGCTACTGAAAGCAAATATGAAACTGTTAAATAATGCAGATACCTCAAAGTGCAAACTGTGACTTTCTGCAGAGGAGAGGAACTACATTTCAAAACATAAAGACTCTGTTAGAAGCTACAAAAGTACTGAGAGCTGAACATAAAGAGACTTTAAGAAAAGTATTTCTCTCTGCATCACACACATGAGCTTGTTCATGGGGAAGAAAAGGAGACTCATCGTAGGTTGGCCTCGGCTGGCGAGACGTCACCGCAGCCTGCTTGGAGGAGAGTCAGGCTTGCTTTGGTCCGACTCCAGAGTAGGTCCATCATGGGTGACACTCAGTGTGCTGAAATTGATAATGAAAATGCAATTTGGTGCAGTACGGTTTGGCTCGGCAAAGCACTGGTGGAAAAGGTCCAAGTGAGGAGCAAAGACATATTTTTTTGGTTTCCTTGTGTTTTATTGGATGTCTTTTTTATGTTGTATGTGTTTTCAAAAGGCAAATCTGTTCCCTAATTGTGTGATTTATTTATTTAATTATTTATTTATTTATGAATGTTATAAACGTGTTGTCAAAGTGGCGATATTTTCTCCATTTGCAATTGTTTTTAAATTGCAATGAACTGAACTCTGAAAACATAAGAGTCCTCGCATGAACATAACTACATAACAATATGTGTGTAGGCCTAAAATAATCTGTGTGTTTAATTTCAGGCAAAGACCAATGATCCTGATATTCCAAATGAAAGCCAAGCATCAGCCACCATGACAGCTCGCCCATATGAAACCCAAAGCAAAAGTTACATCCACATAGGTGAGGAACATTGTTGAATCATATTTGATGGTATAATAGTGACTAACAGTGGCAGTGCTGGCTAACTAACCGTGAACTTCAGTGTTTAATTAGCACTTAATGTGAAATGCCATTATTACAGGGGTGGATGCAGAGGAGATAAAACTAAAAAGCAATCTGAAAGTCAGCCTCAACCTCAAAAAGCCGGACAATGCACAAAGCCACGTTACGTACCTGGTGAGAGATGTTTTGCACCTGTGTTACTGTTGACATGTTTGCATGTCAGATAAATGCTGAAGTCTAAATCTGCACCTCTAGATCCTGAGCAGAGGTCAGCTGGTGAAATATGGCAAACACAAGAAAAGGTCTCTGATATCCATGAGGTTCACCATTACCAAAGAAATGCTGCCATCATTCCGCATCGTAGCCTACTACTTTACAAATGAAGATGAAGTGGTATCAGACTCTCTTTGGGTGGATGTTGAAGACTCCTGCATGGGCTCGGTGAGACACACCACACTGATGTAGTGGAGTTTAAGTGGGCAAACAATACAATCACACACAAAGTAATATTTGTATTTTTATCGGCTCTTTGTATGTGTTTTTATCCAATTGTTTTAAAAAAAATACAAATCTGCATGTCTCATTCATTGCCCTGCCTTCCTCCTTTAGTTGAAACTGGAACAACCGACACCCACTCCATCATATGAACCTCGCAAGATGTTTGATCTGAAGGTCACAGGAGATCCAGAGGCCACAGTGGGACTGGTAGCAGTTGACAACGGCGTCTACGTCCTGAACAACAAGCACCGCCTCACCCAGAAAAAGGTCCATCTTTAAACTGATTTGAAAGGGGTTTACTTTGAATTCCTCAGAATTGACGCTTAAAAGTTTCTGTCACATTATACACACACACACACACACATACACACACACACACACACACACACACACACACACACACACACACACACACACACACACACACACACACACATATATGTATACATATATATATGTATATATATATATATGTATACATATATATATACATAGAGACATTCCTTATGCCATATCATAATGAAACTTGTTGTTTGTACCTGTGTGTGTGTGTGTGTGTGTGTGTGTGTGTGTGTGTGTGTGTGTGTGTGTGACCTGGCTCAGATATGGGATATAGTAGAGAAGCAGGACACAGGCTGCACACCTGGTGGAGGGCGGGACAGCATGAATGTGTTCTATGATGCTGGGCTGCTGTTTGTGTCCAACAGGGACTCTGGGAGTCCCTACAGACAAGGTGACACTTCTTCACTCAAACTCTCCTTCCTTTCCTACTGGTCTGAAACTAGGTCGCACATGTTATGTTTATTGCTTACTGTCATTTTGTCATGTTTCTGAAGGAAAATCCAAATAAGACATTCTGCTTGTTTTCTTATAACAAGCAGAATGTTTTAAGGAAACAAGCACAGTGTCTAATTTAATAAATAATTGAACGGTTTTATTATTTCTATTAAGCATTTCTTAAGCAGATCAAGTTTTGTTTCTCTCTTTCACTAGTTATCTCTTTCATTTACTTGCATTCTGTGTCATTCTCTCTCTCACTCAGAGCTTTTTCTGCATAGTTTCGTGCCCTAGGTGAGACGTCCACTGGCACCCCTGGGGGATTGATCTGTTGATTATAATGCATAATATTTTATTAGTTTGAATGTAATTTAATTGTCAGTGTTGATGATTTAAATTCAGGCATCAAACTTGTTTTAGTTCATTTCATTTTAGTTGGAATCTGTGGTGGGCAGATTCTGGCCCACAGGCCATATGTTTATGACATGAAGATTAATATCAACAGCTGATCAGAGAGCTCTGAAACACAGAAAATGGCCTGTGGTGCATGAACAGTAATTTTGTTCAAAAAGCCTTGCCAGAACAGGAAGAGTGGACTTTTGTAGTAAATTCTAAGAAGTGTGTGATAAATGATAGGCCATCCTGTACATCTGTAAGAATATACTTTACTCTTAAACCAGCCATTACCTCATTCTGATTTTATCAGTGATACCATGCAGAACTCAACTCTTGGTTTAAACATGTTGGATTCTCTGTGTGAGCTAGTCTCTTTTGAATTTCCAGAATTAAAATGTCCAGCTGCCAGCAGGAGGAAACGAGCCAGCACTATACTGGACGTCAGAACCAGCTTAGGTAAGAATTACAGCTGGACTATCTCACAACCAAGGGACGAGTGGCCGTTCCAGTTTTGTACAGAAGGCTGAAAGAGAGGCACCAGTAATTATGGATTAAATGAACACACCAAAAGATGTTTTGTTCAACAGAATTGCATGAAAAATGAAAGCAATTCAGACAGGAAATGATTTACATAAAATAGGAAATAACTATGCGTGCAACAGTGGTGGTTCTGAACTAATTTTACTGGGGCACCAGCCTGGGGCCAGTTGTTTTGTCAAAGGGGTACATTCAACCTGAGTAGCAATAGTACACAAAGTAATAGTGTGCTCTGAAGCACCTCAATCCAGAATGGTTGGTACCACAAGCTCTCCCCATGGGCCGTTACCCATTTATATTCACATTTCTATATCACATGTTAAGCATGCAGTTAATGTGAGCCCACACTCCTTGATGTAGTGTTCATCATATTTGCAGTAGTTTCAAGCTGTGATGCTCTTGATGTCAGAAATTAAGTATGTTTAGTAAATTTAAATTCTTTCATTATTAAGGTTATTAAACATTATCTATTGGTGAGCTGGTTAAGCCCGTAGGCCGGGCTACACTAACTAACATTCATGTGTTTTCACAACACCTGCACACACTTGTCCCTTTCACTCCACGCAGTATTTCGTCCTCACGTAGCTCCCTTTGTAACTCCTCTTTAACTCTGTGGCACCACTTGGGGGAGGCAGACCTCACAGATTGAAAATCTTTGCTCTGGATTGCCCAGAACTACCAGGGGCATAGTACAAACATGTTTAAATACGTAGGGAACCACACATAATATGAAAAGTCCATTTCTAATTTCTATATTTAAATGTTTTTGTATTTGCATCTAGACAAACGTTTAATTACATTGTAAATCTACCTCTCACCCGTTTCTTCACAACGCTTTCCCTTCTTCAGTGAGTCTATATCAAGACGAACTGCAACGTGAATGTTGTGTAGATGGCATGAGGGAAACCCCACTCTCATATAACTGTGAGAGGCGCAGCAAGTACATTAATGACGGTCCAGCCTGCACTGAGGCCTTTCTGCACTGCTGTAAAGAACTGGAAACCCAGCGGGCCGAAAGAAGGGAGGAAAGCCTCATGTTGGCACGCAGTAAGAAATGGGGACAGGGCAGCACAGTCATTTCACTGGTAGTTAAATAATTTATTAAATACTAACTTTTCTAAATGATACTTTAGGCGAAGATGATGACAGTTACATGGACAGCAATGAAATCACTTCTCGCACCCAGTTCCCTGAAAGTTGGCTTTGGTCAGACATCAAACTGCCTGCTTGTCAAAACCTGAACTGGTGAGTCGGCTGAAACCTACACGCACAAATTATACACTAATAAATGAAGCAATGCTGGTGAGCTAATTTAGACAGCAAACTTCAGTCTGATGCTATACACACATGACACACTCCTTACACTGGATGCATATATACAACAAATCCATTAAAGTTAGGGTAGGCAACATTGTTTTGGCATCATTGAAAAATAATTTCACAATAACCTTTCAAGATATTGTAAATCAAGTGGTCTGAGACCAGTGTTGTGCTAGTTACTGAAAACCAGTAACTAGGTACTGTTACTAGTTACTTTATTTCAAAAGTAACTCAGTTACTTTACTGATTACTTACACCAAAAGGTAACGCAGTACTGTGAAAAGTAACTTTTTAGTTATTATGAAAAAAAAGGTCACCCATTAAGTTTTAAGTTAAGTTTTCTTTAACTTGGTTTCCATTTTTGTGTATTCGCTCTCCAGGTACTTAGAAAAAGAGTTTTGTCCCATTTGCCGTGTGACGCCAGGTATCATGCTAACTAGCTTCCTGAAAGCGGGCGACTCCACAGTAGAAATTGGCTGCATGTCTTCTACAACATACCTTACAATGGCTTTATCAACTTTTTCCTGGTTAGCAGGAGCAGTCAGTCCCTCGGTTCAAATCCAGACGCTGTTGCTGAGGTGGTGGAGGTGAAGTGGCATCACAGTCTGTGTCTGTACTCTGAGCTACTAGCTTCGTCGCAGCACGTTGTTTCTGTAGGTGTTTCAACAGGTTTGAATTGCTATTTTGGGCCGTAGATAAGATCTTTGATCCAAGACACAACTTACATTTAACTAAAACGTTCTTGTCTTTGTGCTCGACAAAGGTCAAGTAGTGAGAATATCTCCATGTAAAGAAACTTGACTTGTGCTCCACCACCGACGCCATGATGATACCAGTCTTGTAAACAGACACGCCCACACGGTGTGTCTTCTCCCATCTCCCCGCTGACACACACACACACACACACACACACACACACAGGAAGATTCAGGACAACACGGCTCTGGCAGCAGCTCAGTCTCTAGCCAAGACTACACAAAAAATAACGTAAAATAACAGAGTAACGCATCATGTAGTAACGTTAACTGAGTTACTGAATTTAAAAAATAATGCGTTAGATTACTAGTTACTGCAAAAAATAACGGCGTTACAGTAATGCGTTACTTTGTAATGCGTTAGTCCCAACACTGTCTGAGACAGAACTAGACTTCTGCACCTCCTCTTGGCTCTGTTTTCAGCCGTTACAGAGTCTAGCTCGTGACGGTAGAGTTAAACCAATCACAGGTCATCTAGAGACCATGGGCTCCTATTGGCTCTTCTAGTGGTGCAGCTGCCCATGTATGATCCTTCAATGAAACCTTGAATCAATGGCAGAAACTCCTCTCTGAAAAATCGATATGTCTCAGGACTGAGAGAACAAATCCTAACTCACATTCTGGAGATGAAACTCAACAATCAACTTGTTTTAGGCTTTCTAACAACTGCAGCTTTAAATCATGACTTTGCACTTAAGCCATCAGTGTTCTGCTCACCCTTTCTCTGCTATATTCTCTGTCACACATCTACATTTACATAATATGTCCCAAGTTCATTCACGGCAATCGCTAAATTTTTTCTTTACCTTTTCTTTTTCTTTATTTCAGTGACACCACATCAATGATTAAAAGTTCTCCTTTGCCAGACTCAATCACAACCTGGCAGTTCACTGGCATCAGCCTGTCAAGAACTCATGGTGAGGATTAACATAGCCTTCAATCTTTTTTCCTCTATTCTTAAGTCTTGACCTCTGTTTCTATTTTTTACTGCTTCGTCCATTGTTTGATTCTCCTCTTATCTTCAAGGTATCTGTGTTGGCGATCCATTAGGGATAATTGTGCGGAAGAAATTCTTCATTGATCTCAGGCTGCCTTACTCTGCTGTCCGTGGAGAACAAATAGAAGTTAAAGCCGTCCTCTACAACTACAGCCCTGAACATATCACTGTAAGTCTGAGCTGTTCTTTTTCTGTTTTTCCGGAAAAAACACTTTCAACTTAGCATAGTTTGTGTAGTTTAGTTACTGAGTTCAAAAGTGAATACTGCCAATAATTATCTCTGCCAGGCATAAGCCCAGCAGGGAGGTCCTGCGATTGCATCTGTCTGTGCTTGAGTGTGTGCGTACATGATCAACGGACTTAACTGTTGTTGTGTGATTTGCAATTCACAATTTTTGAAAATCCTTGGCAATTCTTCTTTTTTTGGTTTCCACACCAGCAACAGCTATGGCCACAGGCGTTACGTTTTCAGTTCATCCCATTTTTGTGAATGTGGTATCTTAAGAACTCTTTGAAACTTCAAACTTGGTACACATGACCACTTGGACTCAAGAATAAAATGATTAGATTTTGGTATTCAAAGGTCAAGGTTGTAATTATGGTTGTTGAGCTGACTGAACATTTTTTATAGCCTAATGGAACTTGCTTAGCCAAGGCAAGTTAAGGTACTTCGATTAGTGCAAATCATTTATATTATTTTATATTATCTTATATATATATATTCTATATATTCTATATTTATATTATCTTTTATGCCACAATTTGTTATTTTGAAAGATTAAATGGAAGAAAATTATGAACACACTAAAACCTATTAGAAAGTAATAATAAAAATAAAATAGAAAATAAAACCATTTAAGAATAAAAAAATGATATTACATTTAAAATTTGAAAGTTGTCATCTTGTGGCTCAAAATTTACTATTTATACATAAACTCTTCTCAAGAGATATGAATTTCTCAGTGACTCTGTGGCTAAATGTCTTAGGCAAGTTTATATAGAGTACCTACTTTAAGGTGTACTTAAAACAGCAACTATGTGAAAGTTTGTAAAAAACCAACACCACACGTTCAGCTTCTGTCATCTCCGGTGGGTGATGTAACTAAGTACATTTATTCCTACTCCACATAAGTAGAATTTTGAATTACATCCATTTTATGCTTATTGATAGTTCTACTTAACTTTTTTTTACTCCATCACATTTTCCTGACAGGTACAGTTACTAGTTACTGACAGGGAACATTTTACTACAAGGGTTACTTTTACTTTAACAGCTCACAAGTAACGTTTTGACTGCAGGACTTTAACTTGCAATGGAGTATTTTCACAGTGTGGGATTAATGCTTTTACTGAAGTAAATGATCTGAATACTTTATCCAGCATGACTCACCTGTCTGAAGATGACCTGCTGGTCCCAGTGTCAGGTGTTTGTTGCCAAGCTGCTGCAGACTTACACTGTCACTATGTTCTCCACAGAGTTGATCATCTTCCTCTGATTGTTATTGGTTTATGGTGTTGGGATGGATAAGGTCCAGGTTCTCTGAGCTTCTTTTGTAATGTTCTCCTCTCAAACCACCTTGTTTATTGTGACTTCACTGAGATTTATGTCTCCCTTCTAGCAGCTGATACACTAAACTCCAACTAGCAACACATTTCACTCTGCTGTATTAATTGTCAGATGTAGATTGAGCCTGGCGCTCACTGCTGCCACCCAGAGGTTGTCAGCGTGTGGCGTTGACAGTGTAATGCTGGATGCAGGTAATGTGCGCCCCACCAACCTCTTATCTCTTGTAGAGGTATCTCTTGAGAGGATCGAACTGCGCATATACATCTTATAGAGAGTCAGTGGGCCAAAAAGTTGCACCCAACATTCTTAACAGCACAGTTTATTACAGATTATACACAATATTATCCTTACTCATTCAAAGAAATATGCAGTATATATTTACACTGTAAGAAAGTCTCCTTCACTTCAGTTCTAGGATGTGTAGCAAAAAATATATTTAATACCTTTTATTAAATGACTTCAAAGTTATAGGTCAGTATAGTGGTAACTTCCTTCAAAGTCTTCACGACACACATTATATGAGTCTGGACAGACATGGATGTAAACTCTAACTTGACTGGTTGGTGGAATTGGTGGTATTTTTTTTCTCTATTTTATACAAGCATTCACGGCTGACTTCTCGGCCACTAGGGGCCACAGGTGATCAACAACTGCTTTAGTCTGAAATCTTGTTTCAGCTCGGAACAACATATGTGGAGGTCATGTTGATTTTGGCCGAACTTCTCTGCTGGTTGCATCTAGCATTTTGTGGTGGCATTGCAGTAGTTGCTTCATCATCTGTTGCCCGGCGGGGATCTGCAATCTACGAGACTATAATGAGTCCACTCTTCTAGTCTGAAACTGTTCTGCCCGTCACATTAAAAGAACACGTCAATCTGCAGTTCTGTGCTGTCAAATCCTTTCAGGTGGTCCAAATCAGGGCAAAAGCAACAGTAAATATTGGACTGACAGACAACAGTTGGACGAAGAAAGGACTGCCCTTGTTTCAACATGGCTAAATGCAGCTCCGACAAAAACCTGTTGCTGAAAATCCCTCACTACACAGTTAAGCTGTGTAAACTGTGATGGATGTTTTCAAAAGACATTTATAAAAGATATTCTATTAATGTATGACAAATAAAACAAAGTACCGGAAATTGAAGTTCCAAAGGATTATATCTGGACCTTCAGAAATCTCGTCATATCTCATCAGAAAAATCATATACACGCACTGGTATGTAAACTTTTTTGGTCTCTTCATCTTTGTCTCCTTTTTAAGGTGCGTGTGGATCTGATTGAAACACAGCATGTGTGCAGTTCAGCCTCTAAGCGTGGGAAGTATCGTCAGGAAGTTGACGTTGGGCCCCAAAAGACACGATCTGTACCTTTCATCGTTATTCCCATGAAGAATGGACAACTTAACATTGAGGTCAAAGCAGCAGTTAAATACTCTTTTCTTAAGGATGGAATCATGAAAAACCTGCTGGTGGTGGTAAGAGAAACAGATTTGAGGTGTGAGTTTGGAGCTTGGTATACCAAATTAAAACTGTTCTGCCTTTGCAAACATTAAAGCTGCACAAATATAATTTTGTGTTATATGTGTGTTTAAAAATTGTAATGATTCCAGATAACTGTAATTGTTGTTTTTCCAGCCTCCGGGCATACTGACAAAATCATTGATGACTAAAGTCCTCGACCCTGCTAGAATAGGTGTAGGTGAGTTTACTATTTAAGGATCTGCAGTAAACAGAGAAAAAAAGTTATTTCTTTTTATTTTGTAATACCCTAACCTACCAACTTTATCTCAATTTAGATGGCAAACAAATCGAAATTATGAACAGTGCAATTCCTGAGGCAGATTTGGTTCCAAACACACCAACTAGTACACACATATCTGTGACAGGTGAGATATAATGCTGCATTTAGGTTCATTATGTGAAACTTTGTCTGAACAACGAACTCTGTGTTGTTAGTTGTAATTGTGGGAAGAGACGGTTGTTCTTCCCTTGAAAATGACCACCTCACCTGGTTGGTCGGAAATTTACATTGTTCTTATGTGTCCACACAGGAAGAGAACAGATAAGTGCACTGGTGGAGAACGCCATTAGTGGGAACTCTTTGGGCACCCTGATCATACAGCCTTCAGGCTGTGGAGAGCAGAATATGATCACTATGACCCTGCCTGTCATTGCAACCATGTATTTGGACAAAACTAACCAGTGGGAATCTGTAGGCATTGACAAACGTAGCGAAGCCCTCCAACATATCAGGACCGGTAGGCTCACACAGATACATTAATTCACAAAGATGCCAGAAATTTTGCTCAAAAGAGACAAATTTAAAAGGCACTAAAGAAAGCGTCCAATTGACAAGATTTAGTAAAAAAAACAGTTGTGTGCTTTCTTTGTGTTCAGGCTACCAGAACGAGCTTGCCTATCGTAAACATGATGGGGGTTTTGCTGTGTTCAAGGATTATAAGAGCAGCACCTGGTGAAGCATCAAAACATACACAAACATTTTGCACATCCTGAAGTTAGACACTGAGTGACTGCGAGGATATTAGATATATTTTTTTACAGCCTATTTAACCAAAGCTAATGAAACACTATTGTACCCTCTCCTCTCCTCTCCTCTCCTCTCCTCTCCTCTCCTCTCCTCTCCTCTCCTCTCCTCTCCTCTCCTCTCCTGTCCTCTCCTCTCCTCTCCTGTCCTCTCCTCTCCTCTCCTCTCCTCTCCTCTCCTCTCCTCTCCTCTCCTCTCCTCTCCTCTCCTCTCCTCTCCTCTCCTCTATAAGGCTGACTGCTTATGTTGCCAAGGTGTTTGCCATGGCCTATAAGCTGGTTAAAGTGCAACCAAGCGTGATCTGTGACGCCATCAAGTTTCTGATTCTCAACACACAGCAACCTGATGGCTCATTTACAGAAGTTGGAATAATTATCCACGGAGAGATGATTGTGCGTGCATCGAGTAACATCAACTATTCATAATGATGCCATACAAAAGTACTATGTTACTGACTATGAATGAGCTGATGTATAATGCTGTACTCATGATAGCGTTTATGTGTGCATGTGTAGGGTGATGTGCGCGGCAAAGATTCAGATGCGTCCCTGACAGCCTTCTGCCTCATTGCTATGCAGGAGTCACGCGAGATATGCCTTAATTCCACCATTACTGTGAGTACTTCACCTGCATACAGTGAAATTTCCCTTTCCTCTCTATTTCTCTCCTTCTTTTTACAGCCTCTACCCCACCCCTAATTCTTAATGGTATCACTAAAATTAAGGAGATAAGAGCAGGGGAGGAACATGAATAAATGAAGACTGTAAATTCAACAGCATTGCCATTAATGTGTACCATTGTACAGTACCCAGTGTTCCCTTTTTTACCCTTTGACATCATTATGTATGAATGTGGCAGCTACAGGCTTAAGTTAATGTTGAAATGTTGGGGTGTGTTTTGTGCTCCCGAGAAGGATAAGAAACTCATTATGGTGGGACTTACAATGGTGTGACAGGAAGGCTGTCAAGAGAAGTGCAGGAAGAAATAGTCTAAATACCAAATTGTTGTGCAGAAAGACAAAGGAAGTTACAGTACATCACATTTATGTAGCTGATGCTTTTATCCAGAGCAACTTAAGTGCATTCTAAAGGTGTTTCATAGAAGAGGCGAGTGTATATCACAGATCTATCTGTCTGTCACTGTTAACAGAGTAGTTTGCGTGATGGATAGTCAACTTGTAGGTGTGCATTTAACAGTTTGAAGGCATGATGTGGAGGCTTCAAACTGTTCAGTGTACACCTACAAGTTGATTATCCTGCTTATACCACGGCCATTTGCCACCAATATGAAGTAGAAGCAGAGTTTTGATAAAAGTTTTGCACTCACAATCTAATGCTAGGAAGCAGGAATTCACCGTTGTCATGACAAGCAATAATTCAAGTCCCTTTTACAATCAAACTCAGCTGACTTCGGCAGAAAAAGTCAAGGGTGTCATATCGATTTTAACCAGATAAAATATTTTGGAAGCGTGTGAAGCTTTGCTGAAATAGAGCCAGGGCGACACATCATTCAGCCTGTTCGCTGATGCACAGAACAGGCTAGGAGATCCTCATTTAGGAAAACTAAGGCAATCAGCTGTTAGCTTGCTTGTTTGCATCACCTCGAGTTAGGAAGTGGTGTGAGCTTTGACAGCTATTTTATATGCAGCTGTCTTTAATGTTGCTATGGTCACAAGTTGGATAGCAGATGACTATCTGTCTCGCTCTCTCTGCCGCCAGCCTTCATCACAGTTTTTGAAAAAAAGTGGTGGCATGTTACCTGTTGTATGTCTGTGACAGAGGATAGGTAGAGTCTCTGCTGTCCTGATATCAATGGAGAGCCAGGACAGTAAACAGTTGTGATTTTGTTGAGTGGTAGTAATGGTAGCAGTAGTGACAGAGTGGCAAGCTGATTAGCAGTAACAGTGCATAGTGGTGTATGCAGTTTGACTATGTCCTGGATGTAGGATGGTACTGAGACATTTGCAGACCTTCAGGCGGTGTGCATACATACAATAAGCTATGTCAGCTGTGCTCCCACTCTGTAAGTCATACAGGGGTGTCTCAGCAACAAAAGTATGGTGATTTGTGTCACTTCTTGGCATCACTGGAAAGGGCAGTAAGGATGTAGCTTGCAGGAGGTAAGAAACAAAGGCAGCCTCTTTCTGGATTTGGATGATGTGACAGAAGGGTAAATGGGTGTCAGAAACAGATGGGCAGTGATTTTCTACCAGTGCTGACCTCAACTAGAAGGTGTGAGGATTGGAAATTGCTGGGAGGTTGGGTGCTATCAGGGACCTTTAATCTAGATCAGAAGTATCCAGATAGGATTAAATCTCAGATTTGGGTATCAGGGTATCTCAAAATCAGGAGACGTGATCTGATTCAAAGTGAGCATGACCCACCTCCAAGTGGGCTACAGTGATGTTTCACCAGCTTTGGCTGACATGTAATGAGCCTCCTTTTCTCCCCCTCAAACTAGCAAGAGTTGTGACCCACAGCTCATGTGTGTTCAGGAGAGCAGAGAGAAAAAAGTTTCTTTAAGTCTCTTTATGTTCAGCTCTCAGTACTTTAGTAGCTTCTAACAGAATCTTTATGTTTTGAAATGTAGTTTTGCTTCTGTGTCGCAGTTTGTACTTTTAGGTATCATATACATATATCGTTTCATATTCATTTTCACTTTTATTGTCAAGAATTTAAGAAAACAGTGTGTTTATCCCAGAGACATGTATGGACGGTTTATCCACCACTATACAGCTGCTCAACTTGACCCTCCTCAAGGTCATCTTCAGGTAAAAGATTCAAGCAGGTAGCCCTGTTTTAATGGAAAATGCGAGCCCCTGCCGTGCTGGGCTGATGGGCTGAGTCAAACCGAGTCAAGCCAAACCAGCAGGCTGCTGCTTCTGCTCCTGCTGCTGCAGGAGGACAGATCGCTCAGTGCTTCACTTCCAGCAATCATGTGGAGCAGTTGACCCGCTGTGATAAGTCACGTCCAGTTTGATTACACCTGAAAAACCAAGACAAAATCTACAAGAACAGTTTTATTTGGGATAGCAAAAAAGGGATTACAAAATCTGGATAATTCTGATCTGAATCAAAACTATGTTGTTAACAAAGCTGTTGTATGATTTTTCCTTTTGTCCAGAGTTTGACATCCCGTATAAATAAAGCAGTAGCTTACCTGGAGGGGCGTCAGTACAGCCTCGTCAACTCGTATGCTGCTGCGTTGACATCATACGCCCTGGCAAATGAAAACAAACTAGACCAGCGGATCCTCTCCAAGTTTGTCTCCTCAGGTTTTGTCACATAACTTTTTCACGTACAGTGAAGAATAAAATCTACAGATAAGATCAATGGAGATGAACTTTGTTACACTCACTGATTAGTCTGTGTGTGTGTGTGTGTGTGTGTGTGTGTGTGTGTGTGTGTGTGTGTGTGTGTGTGGACAGATAAGCTAAAGTACTGCAAGTGAGGACAATGATTCTTTTGTAATTTGGTTTACATGTTTCCGATTTTACAAGTTGAAAGCCTATGAAAATTGTGAATAAGTATTAAAATATCTGTTTTCTTTAGGGTTAAACTATTGGCCTGTAAGTGACTCACATCTTTTCACACTGGAGGCCACAGCTTATGCTCTTCTGGCTTTGGTCAAGGCCAAGGTAAGCACGTCCAACTAATGTGTGTTTGACCATCATATCCTGCTGCAGAAAACACACAATTCAGTAAAGCCATCATTCATGCTACAACAGTAAGAGGATCAGCAATTGGTGACAAAAGCCACTTTACTTTAGAAATATCTGGTGAAGGTGAACGGATCAATTTAAACACAATCCATTGGTCTGAGAAGATTTGAACATGTGTAGGCTATGTTTATTAAACAGTGCACAGAACTCTGAGGTGTTTTGCACATTAAATATGTGAGCTCATGAAGAGACAGTATTAATAATTTTTATGATCACATATAGTCACTGATGATATTCTCAAACCAGGATTTTTTTCTGTGAGAAATACACTCTGTCTGAATTTGATGTCCACAACATGTTTTTAAAAAAGTTGGTACAGGGGCAACAGAAGACTGGGAAAGTTGTGGAAAGGTTCAAAAATACCTGTTTGGTACATTCCACAGGTAAACAGGTCAATTGGTAACAGGTAACAGTATCTTGACTGGGTATTAAAGGGGCGTCCTGGAAAGGCTCAGTCGTTCACGAACATGGATGGGGTGAGGTTCAACATTTTGTGAAACATGGGTGGGCAAATAGCCCAACAGTTTAAAGCTATGTTAGGCAACATTTCTTTGGTATGAATGAGCAGTAATTCCATAATAATATTTTAGTATATTGTAAATCAAGTGTTCTGAGAAAGAACTAGATTTCAGCACCTCCTCTTGGCTCTGTTTTCAGCCTTTCGGGAATCTGGCCGATGACAGTAGATTTAAACCAATCACCGGTTATCTAGAGACTGTTCATTCCTATTTCCTAGTGCAGCTGTGCATGCACGCTCCTTTGGTGAGACACTGAATCAATGGTGGAAAATCACCATAAAACTGAATCATCAGAAAGAGAATCTTAAAAGAGTCCAGCTAATGAGCAACATGCTCAGCCCAGGAGTTTGTCAGCTCACCCAGTTACTTTTGACTTTATTTCAAATGTGTTCATTCATGTCTATCATGGGGCTTTGTCAAGGGCCAAGAGGACTGGGCAGAGCTGAGACACAGCACAAACATCTTGTGTTGTATACATTATATTATATATATATATATATATATATATATATATATATATATATATATATAATATAATCTAACCAACCATTAGCCCTTTTCTTTGCTTTGATTATTAAAGGCTTGGGACGATGCCAGACATGTTGTTAGATGGTTCAATCAACAGCAGATAGATGGCGGAGGTTATGGATCAACTCAAGTAAGAGTCTCACTCTCCCTCTCATTCTCTCTCTCTGTCACAGTGCATTTACGTGTATATACGCATTAATGTATCTATAGTACGTGTTTTTCAGTGAAGTTATGCTAATTTGTGCATGTTAATCTGGGGTTGAAGCTGCTGAGTCTCACTTTCTCTCCCTCACTTTGTCTTTATTTTTCTCTCTCCAGGCTACTATAATGGTGTACCAGGCAATAGCTGAGTATTGGATCAGAGCTACTGAACAGGAGTATCATCTTCATGTGAACATTGACCTTCCTGGAAGGACAAAACTACAGAAGTTCGACATCAACAAAAATAACCACTATGCCACTAGAACAACCAAGGTGAAAATACACACAAACACATTGTGACCAATTACAGCTGCATTGGTCACAAGGGGGTCTGTCTGTCTGTCTGTCTGTCTGTCTGTCTGTCTAGTTTACTCTAAAATCTTTTGAATCCCAACAGTTCAACAAAATAAATCAGGATGTGACAGTGACTGTCAACGGATCAGGAGAAGCAACAGTGAAAGTGAGTATAACACATTTTTCTGTTTTAGTATTTGTTGTGTATTGTTGTCAGGGCCAGATTAACACTTCACTGTGCCCCTAGGCAACAGCAGTGTCCTTCTCCAGGACAATTGCCCCATTGTTGATATCATCATCATCAAGTGTAGTATAACAATAAATTATGATAAAATGTTCAACAAATCACCAGAACCCAGTACAGTGACTCTACAGTAAATATATACAATCAAGTGCATTCAAGGGAAATGATGGTTTTCAGGTGCACAAATGTTCTTTCTGGCTTTGTTGAATTTATATAACAAACATAGTACAAATAAACACACCAGTGTGCCTTGCAGGGGCACCAATCATCTAAACTGATCACTGATCAGCCAAAAAAGTGTAAGGGTAAAATGTTGTTCAGAAGAATGATATTGATAATATAATAATGAGTTATATGGCCTAACAAAACTATACTGAATACAACTAATGCAATACTCCACTGCTGTGGCCTACTAGCAGACCATGAAGGCCCTGCAGGTGGGCCTTGAGAGATCATAAAAAATAAACAAATAAACCCTGTTAAAATTTAAATCATTTAAGTTTAAAGTTACTTTAAAATATTCCTGTTTAATTTTTAAAAAAAGTATCAGCATGAACAAAAACAAAGCCATGGAATTAAAACTGTGTTATTCTTCATTTATCTGACCTAGTTTAACATATGGTACATCTTATTTAGAGACCTGTCACATTAACAGTAGAATGTATCTTATATGTTGTCATTGGTGCGATTGGTCTTATGTGTTGATTTCAAATGGGCCGTGGCATCCTTAAATTTGTGAATGGGAGTGGTCCAGGACGAGGCATTAGATTTGGGCCAGACCTGCAGCGGCCAACTCTATGTTTGGGTGCGGCTCAAAGCAAGATCCTGCCTGTCCTCTGCCTGGGCTCTCACTTGTGCTGCTTGGTCCTGGGTGGGGGGCTGTTGCTGGCCTCTTCAGTCTGCTGGCTTGGCTTTACCCCCCCTACATTACATACACATAGCCTTCCTAAGCCAACCTAATGTCTGCTCTCTGACTTTATCGTAACTGCTTTATGTTATCATGTCATGTCTAAGCTGTCTGTATAATCTGTCCATTATGCGTCCTTTATTGTTATAACACTATTTCAGCAGCAATAAAACTGTATTTCACACTATGATAGTTACATTTAGTCTTGTCATATTGTTATTCTGTTGCGCTGCTCCCCAGTGTGGAAACCACTGACATTAAGCAAGATCTAAACAGATATTTTGCTTGTGCCGTGGGCCCTGTAGAAGTTCTGGGCCCCTGAGCAATTGCCCAGTTTCCCTCATAGTTAATCTGGCCCAGATTGTTGTCAATCTCAGGCATTCACAATAAAAGAACAAATGTTTTCTTGAAGTGAACTGTGTTGAAATGAAAATACAGTTTCCAACTATAAAGATTACACAATGATAGACAATATAGCTACGCATCAAATGATACCAATCCTTAGATTTTTTAAAAAAAACCTGAAAGACTGGCTGCTCATGATTATTGCCCCATTAGGTCTCTTTTTTGAGTACAATGTTGTTATCACTAATGGAGGTGGTGGCCAAACCTATGGAAACAAGAACCAAGCTGTAATAAACTGAAATTACCCATCAAGATAAACGTTTGTCTTTGTGACAGATGGTGTCGCTGTATTACGCTCTGCCAAAAGAAAAGGAAAGCAACTGCAAGAAGTTCAGCCTGTCTGTCCAGCTCAACCCAGGTAACATGGTTCCATCTACAAACATTTAAAATGACAAGAGTAGAGTTAACCCAAAAGAGGTCAGAGGCACAGTGACAGTTTTAAACTTTTAGTTTTAAAACCACCATCACGGCCTGAATGGTGGGTGGTAGTAGGTCACTTGCACTTAGCTTGAGAACTGACGGGTGGTCGGTTCAAGTCCAGCATGGACCACAGTAGAGAATTTGAACAACAAATTGAAAAACATGTAATTTTTCCCTTGCTTGGGATTAAGAAAGCAAGCCTTCGTTTGGCCTTTATTTTGAATTCCCAAAAGGATTACAGAAAAGTCCATGATAATGACGACTGTGTTTGGAAAAGTCTTCTGTTGATACCAAGTTTAATGCTTGTCTTAAAATATGAATCCATCTACTTGAGAAATTGTGAAAGAAAAATCCTAAAAAATATATAAAAAATTAAAGGGATAATATGCAGTATTTCCCTTTAATTTTTGCTTTAAAGCAACAACACCTGTGTATGGGAGTTTGTGACACGCATAAACCCATTATTAACCACCCAGCCAAATCGGAATCACTGAAAAAATTAGTTTGTTCATAAAATTAGATGGGTGGGGGTGTCCGCTCCACACCACTATGACCTGAAACATCTTCAGCAGCTTCATTGGACCAGACATGTTTGAACCACCAGAGCCTGTGGACGGTCACAGGATGGTATTTTTTTTTTCCTTCTGTGTTGGGCTGTGGGAACTGAAGTGAGCTGAAGTAAACTGCTGGGCTGATTTGGACTGAGAGAGTCCACGCGTCCCGTGTTTATTTCTGACAAGTGTTTGTCTTTCATGAGAAAAATGAATAAAATAGATGCTCAGCTACTGCTTTGCTCCTCTAGAAACAATGACTGGTGATGAGAAGGTATACAAGCTGATAATAAAGGTTTTGTAAGTACAATCAAGAGTCATACTGACAAACGTTACAATGGCATGGCTTTATGCAGAACTTTCCTCCCATTTTATTCTTCAGTTTCTGTTTGCTTGCCATCTCTTTTAATTGTGTTGTCATTTACATCCTGTCCTTTACCTATTTTTTTTTATTTTTTTTATTAACTTTAACTGATACCATGATCAGAAAAGTATGATCCATGATGACTTTACTGGAGCTTTAATTGTTCTGTCCATTTTCTGTACAGGTATAAAGATGAACACCGTGATGCAACCATGTCAATCTTGGATATTGGCATGTTAACTGGCTACACTGTCGACACAAACGATCTTGACTCAGTAAGTCAAACAGACACACTCATAGTATTCAAATGTCAGTGTTAAAAAGATATTTCACCCAAAAATGAAAATTCAGTCATTATCTTCTCACCGTCATGCTGATTGAAGGTTGTGCTTATTTTGTTAAGTGTATTTTGTCTGCAAAACACTGCTGGAGTTTCACAGGTAAAAGGTGTTGCAGAATCTCCTAAACAATTTCAGTGAATGGTGACCAGTTTCAAACGTAACAAAGCAAACAAAACAATCTCATTATATGCCTCCATACTGCTCATCTGGTAAGTCTCCTAAAGCCCCGACATTTACTTGTGTGCACTGTCACATCACACACACTCAGTTCAGACGGTGTCGCCAAAAACATGGTGTAAATCACATCTTTCAAGTCAAATTAGCATGTTGAGGCTTTAGCAGACTTGAATTTCACCCTTTTTTGTGTGTTTTTCTTACATTTGAAAACTGGTCACCATCCACTTAAACTGGTTGGGAGATTCTGTAACACTGTTTTCTTGTGAAACTCAAAACAGTGTTTTGTGGACAAAAAAAAAGAACAAGGCCGTCAGCTAGAATGAGGGTGAGTAGATAACGACTGAATTTTCATTTTTGAGGGAACTATGCCTTTAATAGTTAGTAGAAAGAGGATGTGTTTGGAGTTTAGATGATTGTCTGATGATATGTGTATGTATGTGTATGTGTATAGTTGTCCAAAGGACGCGCCCATATCATTGCAAGGTATGAGATGGACACAGTCCTGTCAGAAAGAGGCTCGCTCATCATCTACCTGGACAAGGTAATTTTTCTTTTTCCTCTGTCCCCTTTTCCCTTTGGCTCTCTTTCTCAAATTCAAACAATTATTATTGAAGGTAATGTTACAGTATTTCTATTGTCGCTTCTGACTCAGACAGACATCTGTCATGGAGTGTTGGGGAGAATTTAAATTTGTGAAATGACCCTGTCCTACCTTTGCACACACACACACACACACACACACACACACACACACACACACACACACACACACACACACACACACACAAGACATAATAAGATGAATGAAAGGACACAAAGTACAGAGTGAGAGAGCAGTATGTAACAGTGGCTCCCTGTGCAGCAGATAGAGAGATATTGATCTAGCAGATGAAAATACTGAGCTAAATGCAGTCAATCACAGACCATGGATGTCTAAAAAACACAGGCATCTGTGTCTGAAAAATATGGCCCTGACTGAGATTAAGCTTGCATTTTTTTTCTGTCTGCTTCTGTCTTTCTCATACATACCTTTGCTTTGCATCTCCTGACAGGTTTCTCACACAGATCCGGAGGAGATCGCTTTTAGGATCCATCAGAAAATGAAAGTGGGAGTCCTGCAGCCAGCTGCCGTGTCTGTCTATGAATACTACAACCATCAACACAATAACCGTGAGTATCAAAGACACCCAGAAACATTGGCTGGATCAGAAACGTACCGACACACCTGAACAACAAGAGAAGTCATTTGTCTGTACTCTCCAAAACGCCAACCACAAGAGGTTGCATGCCAGAAAAATGTAAACAGAGGTAGTTTTGAGGTGACCAGTGATCAGTGCTCTTTAATGGTAAGGATAGTCTCCATATGCACACACCAGAGTTTTCAATCAATACACATTTTCTGATGTACAAAATATTATCAACGCAAAACACAGTAACCTATAAATATTTGTCTACTTTGTTTCAGAGACAGCTTGTGTGAAGTTCTACCACCCAGTGAGAGAAGCAGGAGAGCTTCTGAGGCTCTGTACACAGGCCGAATGCATATGTGCTGAAGGTACTGAACATCAGTGTTTCTCCTACAGTACACATTTAGTAATGACACATTTTCTATCCTGGGAACAGAAACACAGTATCCCGATGTATGTGGCCTCCAAACCTGACCGCTTCAGTGTGATATGTGGTGGTATTAATAATTATTGAGGTGGAAGGATGTCATTTCGACATTAATCAACAGTATAATGATATAAACTGTGCATGCTGCATGCAGTGTGACCATCACCACAGGAGCGAAGATGAAAGTGAAATGAAAAAGTTTATTGCTTGATCTGTCACTATCTGACTGAACAAGTGTCATGTTTTCAAAGTGATTCCTTTGAACTGAGACAGATTCCATGTTCTCGTCATGTTCAGAGGCTGTGGCTGAGTGCAGCGGACGGCTCACACTGTGTGCGCTACAACATTCATTTTTGTAGGCTTGATAAATTTAATGATCACTTTTATTTAAAAAGCAAAGGTCTAAAAAAAAAGCCCTCATTCACTTGGTGTGAGGCTTTGGATTGAATCTTCAGGAGTTTTCAGTTTTGGCCATCTTTCTTCAGTGAGGGTGCGTTCTTTCTTTCATAGCCAGTGGCTGCAGTGTTCACCCAGAAGTAGTTTGGATGAAGTGCTCTTGAAGCTTTGGACTTTCACCTGGAATTTTGTCTGAGATTCCAAATGTCGCAGCAAACCTCAGTCCAGCGGATTTTTTTTTTTTCCCTGCAGTGAAGCACATAATTTACATCTTCACTGATTCATATTTTGACACATTTTGTGGTGGTAGACATTGTATTGTGTGTCTTTTTCAGATGGTAGAGTCACAAGTCACTGTACTAACTGCATTAATGATCAGAGGCGTTTAAATTCACTTTGTGCTTGTTAACCAGTTAATTAAAGTGCTCAGCCGGTAACACATAAGAAGGACAAAACACACTACCCTGCATGAAAATTAAATCTTAAGAATAAAGACTTTATTTGAAGTCTTTTCAAATATCAATTAAATGTATTAGTCTATGGTAATTTTACAACTGCATTTTCTTGCTTTGCCTCAAGATTGGGGGGTCGCTGCACCCCCAGCTTCAACTTTGGGGGGGCATAAAAGCCAATACTCCCCTTCACCTACAGTATGTATACATCATTGTAACTGCTTTGTGTTATTACTTTGTGTTATTGTCTGTATGTACTGTATGTCCATTACATCTTTCTTGTCACTCTTTTTTGTCATACTTTCTCACCAATAAAAAAGGCTCAAATATCTTTCATCTTCAATTCTACCATCTGAAACTCAAGATGAACACATTAACATTCTGCCTCACGGATCTAATGATAGCTTGGTTAATAGTTTGTGACAAAATAATGTGGCAGAACATTTACAAATACCCATAAAAGTAATTTGTTGGTGATAATGGTGACCAACAAATGAAAAAGGATGCTGCTGTCCAACAATGCAGCAAAAGCTAAAATCAACAGGATGATAGGACACAGAAGAATAGAAAATAGAAAAATTACAGGTGGGCTCTTTGTCTGCCTTTATCAATCTCTTCAAAATAAGAGAGGGGGATGATACATCACCAAGTCCTGCATATGTGCTCTTTCAATCACTTGTACTTTTATTTTGTGACTAATGTGTATTTCCAGAGAACTGCAGTATGCAGAAGACAGAAAAAATCAACAATAGCAATCGCACAACTAAGGCCTGTGAGTCTGAACAGAACAGCAAAGTGGATTATGGTAAGTGAGTGAGCGAGTGAGTGAGCGAGTGAGTGAGCGAGTGAGTGAGCGAGGGAGCGAGCAACTAACAAACTGCAACTTGTCTGTCCTCAGTGTACAAAGTGAAAGTGGAGAATTTTACAGACGCTTTGGTGACTGACATTTACACAATGCAGGTTGTGGAAGTGATCAAAGAAGGTCTGTATTGTTTCCCTTAAATTTTCATGATGGTTAAGTGTTTTTGAAATGTGTCAAAGAAAAAAAAAATATTTGCCTCTCTCTTTTGTGACCACTGTACATCTCTGTGAAGCTGTTAATGCACGAGATTAAATATATGACAGTACAGTACAGACAGTACAGTGTCTATAATTATATTTAAATATCTTATCTCTCTTTTCCAATATTTTAATTACAGGGACTTATGATGATTGTAAATGGAAGGCAGGGGAAGTCAAGAGTAAGTCTTTATCTGTTTTAAAACAATTCACCTATGAACTGCCTGATCTGTACTTTTCTGTACTTTTCTTTTTACACTATACCTGTGATTGCAATGTGTATTTATTTAGCCTTTTCCTCTCTTCTTGGATGTTAATAACAGAAACCTGTGATGTGGGCCCTGAGGGTAAACTGCGCACGTTCCGCAGTTATAAGCACTGCAGGAACGCTTTAAATCTGAAAATAGGCAAAACCTACCTCATCATGGGCCTGGCCAGAGATATTCACATGGACGAGGAGCAGAAGTGGGTAGTTCTGTTACTGTACATGTACTGAAAGGGGAAATATATAATGTATTTATTGTATTAATTGATAAAATGACCATTATAAATCATCAGAGATTAAGGAAAGTTGCAATAATTGCTTCTCTGACAACAATGCCACAAATCCATAGTTTTCACATGACATTGATCATCACAGATAAATGCAGGTGTATGTTCTCTTCCTCACCTGAGGAAGACCATTTGTGGTTGAAATAATTTCACTCACCACATCAAATAATACACCTGGGAGGACAAGTTTTCTGCAGCCTTTTCTATTTCTTAAGTTACTTGCTATTCAAGTAAAAGAAAAAAAATCTATTTCCCTGGTTTCATAGAACCCCACTGTATGTACTTGGTGAGAGGACCTGGATTGAGTACTGGCCCACAGCTGAAGAGTGTGAGACCGAGGAACACAGCGATACCTGTGAGGGCATGGAGGAGCTGGTCCAGACAACTTTTCGGTGTCCAGGGAAATGAAAACCAGAGGAAACATGTCTGTTGAATTGCTTTATTTCTGCATTGCTCTCCTGTCAAATTTTGAGTCCTGTAAGATACAAGTTATGCAAAAGTCACAATGATACATCCTGTTGATTAAAATAAAATGATCTTTTATCCCACGGTCTGTAGGATAGGATAGGATAAATAGGGCCCTATTTAGACAATACATAGCACATGGCCTATAGTGTATGGAGCAAGTGCATTTAAGGCATTTCCATGGCCTCTTCAGGTTCACTCAACAGAATGAGATGAGCTCCCACAGGTATGATAAATATTATTATTGTACTCAATAGTAAAATGGACGGATAAGTGCTATTTATATAATCACTAAATGCATTAAGTTCATTCTCAGAGCCTTCAAACCTGATGAAGATATCATCAGTGTATCCTCTGGAAAACAAGATGTTCTTAGCAAAGGAGTTTTTGTTAAATATATATCTGTCTTCCCATAAATCCATGAATAAATTTGCATACTTAGGAGCAAATGGTGACCTCATACTTGTTGCTTGAGATCACAGGTAACACATACTATCAAAATGAAATAATTATATTTTAGGATGACCTTAGCTCTCCTGGGATCAAAGTAAACATTCATAGCTTCTAATCCACCATTATGCAGAATATTGGTATGTAAACTCAACATCAAAAGATCCCAAAAAGGAGTTATCAGGCGTAGTGATGTCCACCACCAGTTTCAAAGCTTCTCGTCTGCCATGTCGTTAATGAAAATGGTCAACAAACTGTTTTAAAGGCTCCGACACTCAGTTGTTCCTTGTTACAATCGGTCTCCCAGGAGGATTTTCCAAACTTTTAGGAATGTTTGTCAGTAAGTAGAAAATAGGAGTAATAAACACATTCATACACAAAAAATCATACTGATCCTTAGTCACTCACTTATTCTCCAAAACATTATTCAGAATTTTATCTCTTTCTTCCATATGTCTGCAGGGTTTTGCAGTATCGCTATGTTTTCTGATTAATGTAATTTTGTGTAAATTGTGACACTCTTTGGATGAATTTGAAATCTATTTTTTTGTAGAATGCTGAAAAAAGAAATGCTGACAAAATGAAACAATGGACGAAATGTGTTCGCTTCAAATAAACTCACCATCAATCGGTTCAGCATGCGGTGGTTTATGTTGATGTTTTTACATGAGATGATCTGGTTTACCAATCACATTGTTTCGTCAGAACTACTTGTTGTATAGTGGCACACGGCACATAAATTTCTGTTAGATTTCTGTTTTTTCTCATGAACATGTAATATGTCCATCCTTGTCTTTTTGTCTCACCTCCCTCTGTTATTACTCTATTATTATATGACCGGAGTGTAGAGTAGGGGAGTGTGAAAAAATAAGTCAGTTTTAATTTATGTTGTATTATAGGCAAGGAAAAATAGAACAATACAGTTCAAAGTACAACAAAACCATTTAAACTCAAGAATTTCTCCTTCTAATTGAAATTATAAGAACGTGGGTAAGTTGAGCCATGCAGGAGTAAACTGACCAACTGACTTTTCAAGTTTAAACCTCAGCATAATTTCAAAAGATATTTGACCTTTAAAAAAGTAATTTAATGCATTTTCCTCTCCAAATAGCCTTATTTATTTTCTTAAAGCTAACTCAAATAATGTAAAACCAACCAAATAAAATTTAAAGCAACATTTTGTAAGAATTTTTTTTATGTGTTTTGGGGCCCCCAGTTTCAGAGAGCAATTCACCTTTAGACAGCTGTCATAAATATGAGCATCTGTACATTGCCGTGCTCAGAGCTCCCCGCATGGCTCGCTAAACTACAGTTAGCAGCACCTACTTTATTGTCAGGAAACTCTTCCCTATATATTCCAGTTTGTAAATTTGCATATCTTTCCATTTTAACTTGTGTCCTGCCAATGATGAGGTTCTGTCAACTATGATTCCTTGATGAGCTCAACAGTGACCTTTCACTTTTCTAGTGGCTCCGGCTCCAAAAGTGAATTTATCATTCATTGATGTTTCAGAAAATCATTGTAAAGAGTTTTAAGCCTGGAAGCAAGAAGATTTGTTTTATTACACCTTGACCTAACTGGACACAAGCAGTTCTGTGACAGATGATGATCAAATGTAACTGACTTTATCAATAGTTTCATCATGTTTAGAATATTACACATCAGAGCACATGAGCGCTCCTGCTGTCTGCCTCTGTCTGACTGCTGCGACTCACACTCATCAAAACTACTGGAAAGCACGCCTCTCACTCTGCATGGTCAGGGCTGGACGCTTTAGTGACGATTGGGTCTTAAGTTGCTGAAAAAATAGATTGTCATTATCATGGGAATAGCTAATATTTTATTTCATCACTGGGAGAAAAAAAAAGTGGCGGATGATCGCTCCGGTGCGCTCGAGCAGTAAACCTGTGCTAAATCAAACTACATTCATGGTGGAAAATTAGGAACAACCGCAAGCAAAATTCTGGTAAATTATGAAAGTGACAGGTAGATTTCAGACATGAAATAATGATGATGATGCAGGTTGTTTAACACCTGCCAACATAATAATGGCCCACAAACATTTTTTAAACAGAAAACACGTTTTATATTGTGATATTTAGATGTTTCCTACTGGAAATGACAATATAGCGAGAAACAAGAAGCTTGATGTCAGTGAGGGGCATTCACATTGATAAATAGCCCCCACCAACCTGACACCTTATTAAGATTTTCCTGTTAAATAAGAATGTATTGTGTAGACAAATCCTCATCTCAGCTACATGAAGCCCCTGTTTTGCAATGCTTCCAGCAAAAGTGACAGGAATACATAGAAACAGGACATGCAACAAAAGTTCTTGAAAACAACACGCCGTACCGTGTTGCACCGCATCGCATGCTGACATTCTCAAACAGAGCAATGCATTTTGTCACTGACGCTTGCTTGTGTTGCATGCAGTTAGGACATAGGACTTAGATATTTTATTGATACCCCATATACACTAAATATTATCACTGTGATTTGCAGACTGTAATGTAAAACATTACAGAATAATGCAAAAGAAAAACATTTTGAAAAGAGCATTTTATTTCCTTCATTTTCTCTATTGCTGACATCCAAACTCTCTGTACTGCTGGACCAGCTTCTGCATGCCCTCGCAGGTACGTCTGTGTGCCTCAGTCTCACACTCGGCTTCTGTGGGCCAGTACTCGATCCAGGTCCTCTCCCCGAGTACATACTGATACCTGAGGAGAGCAAAGTTTAAAGCACACTGGGTCATCATCAACCTGTCATACCTGTCAACAGTATTTTATTTTATTTTTTTAAAGTAACAATAAGTAAAAAGTAATTTATATACCCATTACATTTAGACAGGGGTACACATAGTGAAATATAAAATCACCACCAGGCAGCCACTTGCTTTAAAATATTAGTGCAACGAAGATTTGGTTAACAAGTTCTCACTTTGCTTTGCTCTATGTGATAAAATCCATGTGGCATATTTTACAAAAAGCAGAACTTTGACTGACGCTGCCCTTTATTAAGTACAGGTAAGCCTCCTCCCAAAAATATATTAATCAATACATAAAGTAAACCCACAAGGTAGATGAGCTTGATTTGCAATAAAGAAAATGATTAAGCAACAGAAAGAAGAAACAAATGTGTTCAAATAATGACAATATTCCCAAGGAGACACACCAGACGTACACAGACGTGACAAACTTACGACTGGCTCTGTTCGTCTCTGTAAATGTCTTTGGATGCACCCATGATGAGGTAGGTGTTGCCCTCTCTCAGATCTAAAGCCACTCTGCAGTGCGCATAACTGAGGAATGTGCGCAGTTTACCCTGCGGACCCACATCATCACTTCCTGTAATTAAAAGAGAAGAAGAGTAACAACGCTTTAAGGGAAACTATGAGTTGCTGGAGTGATACTCAACTCAAATCTGATCCCCCTCACCTTCTGACAATTTTCTAGTTCTCAATTAATTAACTAAATAATAAAAATTAATTGTTTCATTCTATTATGTTGAAATTGCTCTCAATGTTGGGAAAGCAGCATGCAATGATGCAAAGTAAAGATAATCAATAACTTCCCTCAAATGTGTCAAAACGAACAGGCTTGTTTTGAAAATGTAAGAAGTTGAAAGCACAGAAATTTGTGTTCATTCATAGGGATGTTTGTTTCAAGTTGTCAAAAAAATACATCCCACTTTCAAAAAAAAATTGGGATGTTATGTAAAAAAACAAATGAAAACTAAATGCACTGATTTACAAATCTTTTTTGATCTATACTCAATTGAATATAGTAAAAATACAACATATTTAATGTTAAAAATGACACCAATGGTTGAAGTCTTTAAAAGTGAAACTCTTTCCCATTTTCCCACTGATATATAACTTAAGTTGCTCAACAGTCCAGGGTCTCTGTAGTCGTATTTTGTCCTTCATAATGTGCCACACATTTTCAGTGGGAGACAGGTCTGAACTGCAGGCAGGTCAGTCTAGTACCTGAACTCTTTTACTATGAAGCCACACTGATGTGAGACATGCAGAATTCAATTTCAACATTAATGATGCCCTCACAGATGTGATAATTACCCATGATGCAACTGGCACTAACACACCTCCATACCATCACAGATGCTGGCTGCTGAAGTTAGTTGGAAGTTTTCCAAACTTTTCCTGAGTCCATGCAGTAATATCTTTTACAGAATCATGTCGGCATGAGTCTCTGAATCTTTTAATGATATTATGGGGAAAAGGAAACGAATACCCACCTTCCTTGATGACTTCCAGTACCTGCACTGTGTAAATGTCAGTGGACAAACCGTCTGTAAACTCTTGCAGTCTCACTTTGTACACTGAAAACAGACAAGTTGCAGATTGTTGCTCATTTCCTCCCTTGCTCGCTGCTTCTCTCAATTTCTCACACAAACTCCAAATTATACAACAAAACTCCAAAATCCAAAACTTACCAAAATCTATGATGCTGGTCAGAGTAGACTCACAGGCCTTATCTGTGCGCTCATGATTGCTGATGTTGCCCTTCCTCTGCATACTGCAGTTCTCTGAAAGTAAACAATGGGCACAAAGTAAAATATGATATCTTAGAATTTTCCAAACGATCATCGTCAGCCCATCCGTCGGTGACTGGCAATATCATCATCCCCACTCCCACCTCCTCCCGTCCTCTCTAGTCTCAGCTGGGAGATGTGCGCACGTGGCAATTTCACTATGTTACGCACACTGCGTATGTTCACTATGTCCAGTGGACAAAATAAACTCACAAAGTGTCTAGAAATTGCATGTTCTCACACTTATTTTCCATTTTAAATAGACAAATACAACTGCACACCTTCTGAATTCAAGTTTCTCTCTTTTACCGAATGAAGACGACCTTAATTTTCTTGTTAACTCCTCGGAAAACACACTTAATTCAAACTCAACAGAAAAACACTTAAAACTCACCAAAACTGTCTTTGTTAGTTTGTCCACTCTTCCAACAACCATCAACTCTGGTTTGGTTAAAATAAATCCTTAATTCACCACATGAAAACAGTGTAAAGAGTCTGTTTTCCTCTCACTCGTCACCCAGCTCAGAGCACTAAAGGTCGGCTGAGAAGGTGTGAACTTGGCCGCTGGATGAGAGCGAGGTGCAGAGCAGAGGCTGTCACTCTGCAGACTATTACATTAGCAAAATAAATAAAATATCGACCATCGTCAATAGACAATATAGTCGTCCAATCTCCCAACCCTAACCTTTAGGTCACGTTTTGTTACACGTTGTGTCGCTCTGATTGGGTACAGGCTAGTTTCATTGTTCCGTTGCTCCATCAAGATTTTCAGATGTTACAAATTTATTTTTACAGCTGACGGATTGACTCGACAGTTAGACATTATGCTGTTTACCTTCAGCACATGTGCATACATCATTTCTACAGAGCTGCAGTAGTTGTCCAGCTTTCCTCTCTGGATGGTAGAATTTCATACAGCGTGTTTCTGCGATGAGAAAGAAAGACATTTACAACATATCTGGTGTTTATTGCAGCCGCGCTAGAAAATGTGAATTGCGTATCTGGAAAATGATAATGCATCCTTATCTGCCCTGACAAATCTATAGGCAGCAAATATTTATCCTTTTAGCTCAAAAGTGGCAAACTCATGGTGTTTCTGAGTCTGTGTGTCAGAGACAAGGGCGGCGTACGGTGCATCTGGTCGTCTCTGAGACTCACCGTGACTGTTTTGATGGTCGTTGTGTTCATAGACAGACACAGCAGCTGGTTGTAAGATGCCCACTTTGAGCTTCTGATGGATCCTAAACACAATCTCTTCTGGTCGTGTGTGAGAAACCTGTGGATGTTAAAGGTGAGTTGAGATAAAGAAAGAAAGAACAAGGGAGAGAGAAAAAGTGCAAAGGTAGGGAACACTGACTGACTTACCTTATCCAGATAGATGATGAGGGAGCCTCTTTCTGACTCAGCGGTGGTGAGGCTATATTTTGAAATACTGCGGGCACGTCCTTTGGACAACTACACACAGACACACACACACACACACACACACACACACACAGACACACACACACACACACGTTTGTATGTTTTTATGTCCAAACATTTAAACACATTTTTGAGTTTGTGTGTGTGTGTGTGTGTGTGTGTGTGTGTCTTACTAAGCCCAGGTCATTTGTGTTAACAGTAAAGCCAGTTAACATGCCAATATCTAAGACTGTCATGGCTGCATCACGCTCCTTGTCCTTAAACCTGGACAGAAAATGGACAGAATTCTTAAGGTAATGAAATGTGAAGGTAATGTTCGTTACTTATCTATGTGTTCAAACATGCACAAACTGAATTCAAACAAATGTTGAAAATAAATGACCACAGTATTTGCTCTGTATGCTCTGTATAAAGCCTTTTAATGTATTGTTTGTTGGTATGATTGCTTCATTTTACTTACAAAACTTCTATTCTCAACTTGTATGTCGGCTCATCCTCGTCGATTTTTTCTGAAGGAACACAACATCAGACAATGAATGAAAAAATGTACAGACAACGGATAATCATACAAAACAGACCAAAACAAATGGACAAACAGATATTTGATAACAAAGACAAATTACCTGGGAGGAGCTGCACTGACAAATTAAACTTCTGACAGTCGCTCTCCTTTTCTTTAGGCAGAGCGTAATACAGCGACACCACCTGTCACACAGATAGAAGTTAATCTTAATGTAAAATAGGCCATCTAATAATAATATAGTTAACAACGTAAAAAATCAAGGCTTTGATAGCACTTAAAACTAAGAAAGGATATATCAATAAACATCAATAAAACAGACTTTACTTACTTTCACTGTGGCTTCTCCTTTGCCCCTGGCAGTCACTTTCACATTGTGGTTTATGTCTTTGATCTGTGGGAGTTTAAATATGCACACACACACACACACACACACACACACACACACACACACGCACACACACACACAAAGGGATCAGCAAAAGTCTCTCATAGCCAGACGTATCACTACAGCTCTCAGTCATTATTTGTGGTGCTTTAACTGAGTTCTCCCTCATGCCTCTCAGTGCACATGGAGCGGTTTTCTCTCAGCCTGTCCTCTATTCATGCTCTGTGCTCTATAATTGAGAAAGTAGTTCAAAAACACGGACACAAAGGGCAACCATATACTGCACGCTGCCATTAGAGTACAGTTAGCTTTTAATCTGATCACTCAGCCATTGTCACTAATCAATACTCACACTATTAAACAAATGACTAACAGCAGTCAACATCAGACAAACTTATCATACTCTTCAGCAGGTACCTGGTGTTTTGGTAGTGGTGACAAAACCTTAAAAACACATATCAACAATTTGAATTCATCTAAAGCTTCCTGTGCTTTCCAGGACAATATTACACCAAAGTCCCCTTTACAAATTACCAGTTTCACAGGAGTCCATTAAAAACACAAGATCTAACATATCATATGTGGACAGTTTTCTTGTCAATTCAGCATAAATATAATCCATAAACATAAAGTGTGTTTGTGTACAGACATTTTGTTGCCTCAACTCTACCAACCACTGTTGTTCAGCTGCACTATTTGGTGGTAGAAGACTGTGGGAATGAGAGGCAAACCATTTCAAATATTAAGATTTCTCACTAACATTCTTGCTGCCTGGTGGATCAGATGCACACCGAATTACACACTGACTCATGACACTGACTCACAACGCTGTTAACTCACCATCCATTCACCACAGGTGTTTGAGAAGTCATCTCAGCCATTACCAAAGTAACTATTCACTTTACTGCTTCCTGTTTGGTGCTTGCATGAACTGCTGGACAACTACAGTTTGATAAATTAGCAACCAAATAACACATGAAACTTAACATTGACCACCAGCAGTGCCACCAGCCTTACCAGCCTTGTTATAGTAGAATTGTTAACACCAGTGTTATCAGCCGTAACTTTAGTCCCCCTGAATCCTCACCTCCATCTTTAAACAAATCTCTAAACCACTTGTCTTACTATTTGCAACCCAGGTGCTAATTTGCCATTTTCAGCACGTGGGTTACAAGCTCAGAGGTTGTTGTTCTTTACCGTATAGACAACGAACGGAAATGCAGATAGTGGACAAGGTGTATGTCATCATCATGATAATATTAATAAGCCACTGTGTGTGTGTGTGTGTGTGTGTGTGTGTGTGTGTGTGTGTGTGTGTGTGTGTGTGTGTGTGTGTGTGTGTGTGTGTTCTCACTTTAGATGTTCTTGTGGCGTAGAGGTTTTCACTGTTGAAGTTGTACCTGTCAGGCTTTGACCTGCCTGGCAACAAGACATCCACATCCAGATCGTACTCTTGTCCTTTAGGACTGGTCCAATAACTAGCTACAGCCTGGTACACCATTAAGGTAGCCTGGACAAAAAAACAAGAAGTGTGTGTGTGTTTGTGTGTGTGTGAGTTGTGTATTGACAAAGAGAGAGAATAAAAGGTCTGTACTACCTGACTTGATCCATAGCCTCCCCTCTCTCTCCGCTGTTTGTTGAGCCATCTGACAACAGATCTAGCTTCTTCAAAGGCCTTTATTAACACAAAGCAGGGGTTGGAATATCAGAATTTTTAAAGAATTATTATTCACTGTGAACATAGAGAACAAATGTTTGTGGATACACTCATGCCAGCTTCTAAAGGATATTGTGGATTTTTGGACATGTTTTTTCTATTTGGCACAATCAAATTAGTCCTCAACAAGCAAGACACAACAAACACCTCACATCTGCTTTAAACGAGAAATTATTTTCTCTGTCATGGTTTACTAGGGTGACCATGTGTCCCACTTCATGTGGGACTGCACAGCATTTATAACTCTTGTCCCACGGTTCCACATAATGAGATGATCTTGCACATTTTAACTGGATCTTGTTCTCAAAAGTCAAACCACTAGGACAGATGGGGAACAGGGAAAATTGGGGGTCCCCTCAGAGCCATGTAGATTTAGGCAGAATATAATGTAAACTGCCATGGAGAAAAGTAAATACAGCTACAACAAAGAAAAAGTACTTATCTCTGAAAGTATTGAAAGTGAAAGTATTTATCTCTTTTCTAGTATGTGAGATAGAAATGTTTGTTTTTTTTAAGTTGGATGGACATATTAAAATTTTAGACCGCTGATTATTGGTAATGTGTCCTGCATTGTCCCACACAAACATACTCTTTGTCCCACATTTGGTTTGTTGGGACCTGGTCACCCTATGGATTATTCACATAAGTTCTAAGTCTCTGTAAATGGATTTTCACTTTGTACTACTGTGTCCCACTGGACACACCTGCTCAGTTGGACTGAGTGGCAAAACATCCTGCAACATGGCTCCCTTAAGTCAGAGAAACTGAAACTGAGAGCAAAACAACTGATTATCTGCATAAACTAAAGGCAGTTGGATTCGACAGTGATCCTTAAACTTACCAAATAAACAATGTTTCGTGGACGTTGAAATGTGGACAGGAATCATGTGACAATCATTACATTTGTGGACCTGATTTCGATGCCGGGGAAATACAGAAAGCGAATAAGGTGTGGAGAAGGACACTAGGAGGACACTAAAGGATATTCTGATTGTATGTGGACAGGTCTGTACAGATATTTTTAATTTATGACATTATTGTTTGCACAATTGTTGTATGGAATTTAAATGAAAGATGCTAAATATTATATTCATAAATAACATAAGTCAAAACAGTCTATAACTTGGATTCCGGGTGTTTCTTTGAATTAGTTTTTCAAATTTATAACAAAAAACCCAGACAATTTGAACACAAAACAGTCAGGTCAAGTTCCTAACTTGTTTCATCCTGGTAAATCCGCTGCCATGCTGTCACTGCTTGCACTAAAGGTGATGAGAGCTGACTTTCTGATTGGTTTATTGCATGTTTGGCCCAAACTTGCCGGTGAATTAATGATGGCACTTGGGTGCACCTGATAGATGTATCTTGCTTGCGGCTGGTGGCGCAAGGGGTGGGTCAGGACAGGATACCCCTGCACCCCTGTCACAAGACAGCAAAGGTGGATTTGGACAAACCTTTAATAAATTAAATCCACTTGCGCTTTAGATCAGCGTAGGATAGGACCAAAGTCTCAAGAGACCTGGCTACAGTCAGGAAAAAATGTCTGTTTTCACCAACCTTCCACCCTTTAGTCTGGTAACATGAAAGATGACTTCACTGAATGTTTATTAATGGAAGGACATGCCAGTGTCACACAAACAGATAACTGGGACTTGCTCACCTCAGCCCTGACCAGAGCCAGAAGAGCGTAAGCTGTGGCCTCAAGTGTGTAAACACGTCCCCTAGGTACCTGCCAGTAGGACAAGTCTAAGGAAAGCACAGACAAATGTTTGTGTTACGGTACAGTACTGTGTTACTGCACTTCCAGGTCTGAACCTCACGCAGCTAAAAACTTAAAAGTGGGCAAAGGAATGAGGAGTGTGGTGGTGATGAAGGAGGAGACACCAACGGGTATTTATGACTACAGCAACAAAATTACAGCTGCCATCATCAAATTCTGTCTTTTAAAAATAGTTTTAATGTGAGAGAGACCCTCAGTAGCAGAATTTATATATTGTGGGTTTAAACCTGCATTGTTTCTAATGGTCAGCAGGGGGCAATTCCACTGGTTGGAACAAGAAGTCTGATTCTATGTATGCTTATTGCACATGACCTGACCTCTCACTGAAGTTATGGCCTTAATAGACAATTTCCTAATGACTTTATGGTCTCAATCGCCAGTTTCAAACATATTTTAGTGTACTGTTGGCTGTAATATGAGAAGGATCGTGACCAGGTGGGCACCATTGTGGTCCAATGGCACTTCCCGAAGCTCAGATCAAACCATAAAACTAGGCAGTGCTGATCAAGTATGAATCAAGATTCTGTTACTGCATTGCCAGTTCTTGCCTAAAATCATTTCAGAAGCATATTTTAGTGAACAGTTTAGCTGTGTCGCCACCATGCATGCTCTGGTTGCAAAACACCAAGGTGGTGACCCCCCATAATACCAAACCCAAGACTTCAAAATGGTTGTCCATAAACCAGTGGGTGGCGTGACGGTCGGTTCATCACAGTAGCAACATATCATGCAGTTTACAGAAAAAAACATGTGTAATACCTCTTTAATGGCAAGACTGTTTACATATAACACTTTTACTTTAATGTCAATATTCTTCTATACTGTTTTTCTGAATATGTATGTGAATATTGTTATATAAAGAAACCTGGGGAAGCAAACTTGTAGAGCATCTCCTGGTTCAGTTTGTTTTCATTGGCTAGGGCATATGACGTCATGGCAACAGCGTATGGGTTGGTGAGGGTGGGCAGACGTTTCTCCAGGTAGGACACTGCTTTGGCTATACTACCTGACAGACTCTGGACAAGAAAAGAAGGACATTGGTGAGAGAGGCAGGGTATAAAATGGTCAGGTTGCCAGTCTATCACAGGACTTACATGAATATTAACACTCAGATTCACACTGATTGCAAATTTAGAGGGACCAATTTGGTGTGAAAATAGTACTGGCTGAATGTGAAGAACTGGAAATATCACAGAGACAATCATTAATACTCTCTGGTCCCCTCATTGTGACAGTGATAGCACCAAAATCTTGCTGATGAGTTGCAAGCTCAGAAGTTTCATTATTTTCAGAAAAAAAGAATGACTGTAATCTATGACTGGAACAGCTTAAAAGTAAAATGTGTGTGCTCGTTGCATTACTCTAAAATTGCTCTATTAAATGCTAATGCTAAAATATTACAGTATTAGACCTAAGGACAGTGGTGTCAAACATACAGCCCGTCAGTCAGAACCAACCCGCCAGTCCAATCCAGCCCAATGGATGACCATACAAAATGTATAAAGGTCATTCATTCCAGACCAGAATACAGATCTCTTAGACTGGATCCATATCTCTGAATCTTTATACTGCACTGTGTTGGCTGTTTCTCTGGTCAGATTTTGTGACATGTAACATCGATCTCTCAAAATGAAACATAACTGACCAATCAGCACTGCAGGGGGACTAAAGATTAGCCAGTCATCGCCACAGGGTGGGATTAAGGTCGCTGTCAAGCTTTTGTTGACTAAAAGTGACTAAAGAAGAGAAGTGTGTAGATCAGCTCTGGTTGCAGTATAATAGGTACAGAAAGGCTGTGTGTTGCGTTTGCTGACAAAGAAAAGAAATAAAAGTCCCTGTTCAAGTAACGTGTTTATGCAGAAGCAGAGCTAATTAACAGCTATGAGCTTCATGTCAGACCACGACCAGAAGAAAACTTGATCGATCAGCTGATCGCATTTGTTTCTCTACCTTCCACAGAGGTGTGCTGCGAAGTGAGATAGCTCTGCAATTTCGAGCCATATTTGGGAAACCTCTGGTTGCTATTTGTTTTTAGGTGTTAAGCCTGATTCGTAGCTGCTAACTAGTTAGCTTTCCACAGTCTAAACAAACTCTCCTGTGAAGAGTACATGAAGATGCTGTGGTAACATTGCAGGGATTTTGTTTTTTCTGTTTCAGCAAACACAACACACAGCAGATATTCACACTTTTTGACTGACCAAAGCAACAAGACCGCCCCTCATACACTCACTCTCTCATGATAAAACCATAAACTGTGTGTGGGGGGGTTTAACTAGTCTGGTGGTCCATGAACTAAAATGAGTTTGACCCCCCTGTCCTAGAACAGCAGCTTAAACCTATTTGTCCCTTCTGTCACCTCCTGTGTCGGACGAGTCGTACAGAACTTTATTTGTCACAGTAATGGTAATTGAAGAAATAAAAGAGACTAGGGAAAATCAATAAAAAGGTGCTGTACTCACATTTACAGTGGCAGTACATAGTGGGCGTGACTCTTGTATAGCAATGAGGCAGAAGGCCGTCATGGAGGCATCTGAGTCTGCTCGTTGCACTTCACCCTTCACAAGCACACAAACATGACAGTAGTTGTCATCAAAAATCAATTTACTCATAAAAGATGATAGCCAGTGAAATGTAATTGTTTTTGATACATTCTTTGTTTATCATCAAGTTGAATGCTGACATTAAAGGGATAGTTCGGTGTATTTAATGTGGGGTTGTATAAGACACTTATTGATAGTCAGTGTATTACCTGCAGTAGATAGTAGCACAGAAGCTAAGCGATGTACTACTCTGGATGGGGCCAGCAACAAAAGATATTTTAGCCACTTAAAAAATTAATCAGTTGAAGTTTATGCCATATTTTGATATTTTTTAAAATAATATTTTCACTGCTTTACCTTGGCATCAGACAGCCTTTTCTGACAAAAAAACACAGTTACCTAAGAGAATCATTGCTCTCTCCAAACTAACCAGTCACCAAATGAGTAAGTTCACCTTGCAGAGTACAGTGAATACACACTTGAGCAGGTAAGCCAGCACGATATACAGTTCAGCACTCTGGCAATGGATCTCCTCAGAGTCTCTGTTTATCTGGTTAGTACAGTGGGCCAAGCTGAACGTGGTAACAGGTGAGTGGGCAATGTCGTATGCCCAAACACAAATACAGTTCAAGTACAGGTAACAGTACCAGAGAGGAGCAGGCAGGAAACATAGTCGTGGAGGCAGAGGATCTGGAACCAGGTAAGCCAATAGTCCAAGTAGACAAACCAGCAGGAGACTGACGGAAGGTAGGTCAAGGCCAGGCAGAAGATCAAGAAGCCAGCAGGTAAGTACTCACAGGACGTACACACAAAGGTGTGAGTCTCTGAACCACGGGCAGCCACAGGTAAGCAGATGCACTCACACAAGCATTGTAATCGAATGAAATGCCTGGCAGCCACAGATGAACAGAAACCAAGGATGCCAAAGCAGATCTTGTGGTTGGAGACAGAAGGCTAGTGCCTTTACCAGGAATCAGACGAGACAGTTAGATCAGAGGCCTTTCTCTGCTTCTCCAAACTGGAGCCATGCTGACTGTCATCTACTGTAGGTAACACTGACCATCGATAAGCATCTTATACAACCCCACATTAAATAATCCTAACTATCCCTTTGATAAAATCAGTGGACGCACAACCATCCCTCCATTGGTCAGGGTTCCAACTTCATTAAACGAGCCGTCGGATTGTTGTGCATTCATAATCAGAAACCTGATGGCGTCACAGATGATGTTGCTTTGCACTGCCACCAGATTGCTGGCCATGACAAACACCTTGGCAACGTAAGCTGTCAGCCTTGTAGAGGAGAAGAAAGGAGAGTAGAGGAAGGGTTGTAATATACTTTCATATTTCTAGACAGGTAATACATCCATCCTTGCAAAGAAGTTAAAGAAAGATTTGTAAGCAACTATGAATGACTTAATCCATGTTTGCAGGCCTCACCAGGTGCTGCTTTGTTGATCAGAATCTACAGCAAAAGACCCATCTTTTTTACGGTAGGCAAGCTGATTCTGGTAACCTACATAAAACAAACAACATTTTTATTGACTGCCATGCAGCTCTACACTGAATCTCATACATTGAAAACAAGTGTGAGTAGCACTTTTAAATCAGGTGTTTTTTTACTGCTGTCCACCAAAGTGTCTTTTGTGATACCACTGAGCTTCATATTTTACACATAAGGACTTTTTTAGTAAATATACTAATAAATGCATTTCTGTCAGCTCACCGGTGTTGATGTATTGGAGGGCTTCACTACGTTTCTCAATGTCCACAGGTTCCCACTGGTTGGTTTTGTCCAAATACGTGGTTGCAATGACAGGCAGGGTCATGTGGATCATGTTCTCCTCTCCACTGCCCGAAGGCTGGTAGATCAGACTAACCATCGATTTCCCATTAATGTCATTTGTCAGCATATCAGCCTGCTGTTTCCCTGCAAACACGCCCACAACAAATGATGTTGAAGAAGTTGATGATGAAGACCAAGGAAGAACAATAATGACAATTTATATTAATACAGAGGTAATGCCACGGGTGTATAGGTAAACACATCTCACCTGTCACAGAGATCTGCGTGCTAGTAGGTGTGTTTGGAACAAAATCCTTGATAGGAATTCCACTGTTGATAATTTCTACTTGTTTACCGTCTAAAAGGTAGAAAGAGTTTGAAAGTTTTGGGATTAATTCACAGATAATAATTGGGCATGGTAACTTTTCAAGCAACAGGCCATTAATTACATACAAATGTCAAGAAATAGTTATGCTTTAAGCAAATACAATCAAGGGCAAATGTTTTGTGCTTCACCTATGCCAGTAGCCTGGCATTCATTCATTTATGATGTGGTGACCTTCCTGCACATTACATGGCAACATTGCACAACAACATGTAAAATGTTACATGGCAGCAATGTTACTGCAACAGTTCATGTAAAATGATACATTCCAGTGACATTACACCTAAAATGTTCAGTTTCAGTGAAGCTACTGTAACATTACAGCTATTGTGGTTGCCGTTTTTAGGCAAATGTCAGGAATTTGATGCAGGAGGCAAGTGGAAGCCAGTTGAGCGATCTGAACAGTGGGGTGACATGTGCTGCTTTGGGCTGGTTGAAACCAGATGTGCCATAGCATTCTGGTACACGTGGGGAGGCCTGCCAGCAAGGAGTTGCAGGTGTCAGTGTACATTATTACAAGAGCCTGTGCAAGGTGTTGTGCTGTATGCTCAGACACGTAAGTTCTGATTTTCTGGATGTTGCACAGGGAAAATCTACACGACCAAGCAACCGAGACTACATGGACCTTGAAGGTTAGTCGGTCACCAGTCATGACGGCCAAGCTTTATAGGCGTGAGCTGGGTAGATTCAAGCTGGATACTGATCAGGAACAGCTGGGTATCCTCAGCATAGTAAAGGTACGATAAATCATTGGAGTGGATTATTAAGTTAGGTGGTGTATTTTGAGAAGACGGGGGGATCAAGCACTGACCCTGAAGGAACCCCTGTGCATAAGCTGTGTGGTTTGAACACCCGTCCACTCCAAGATATTGTGAAATATTTCCCTGCGATGTATGAGATGAACCAATGGAGGGCAGATCCAGACAAACTGAGCTCAGTGAGTGTGGAGAGAAGGATTTGGTGGTTAACTGTGTCTGGCAGCTGACAGATCTAAGATCATTACTGACAGGAGTAGTTTTGGTAGAGTGACCTGGTTTAAAGCCAGACAGTGTCGGATCATACAGGCTGTTCTCAGAGAGGAATCTGGAGATTTGGTTAAAGACTGCGCTCAGGTATTTTAGATAGGAAGGGCAGGATTGAAACTGGTCTGTATTTTTTGACCTGGGCTGGGTTGAGTGTAGGTTTTTTGAGCAGCTGGAACGCCGCATGTAACTCTGTAGCAACCCAAATAATTATTATGTTTTTCCATACTGCAGCTTTTTAATGAGTAAACTCACCTACACCCTTTTTTTCAGGGTCCAGGACTACAGTCTGAGGAGATTTAACCAGTACACCTTCAGGCTGTAAAAACAACAAATAGGACAAACATCAGAAATCACAGCTATTTTCAAGTAAACTTTTTAAAATGAGGGGTTGGGCATCTCTGGGACTCTCATGAGTTTCCTACTCATGTAATTATTGTGTATAATGCATAAAATTATTTACTTGCAGGTTTTTTGTGATTGTTGCAGCCTAAAATGTCTGATTTCACAGCAGCTTTTCTAAAAAATTGTGAACAAGTGAAAATTGCAAAAAAAAAGTTACGATTTTTAAAATTCTTTTAACCTTTTTTTTTTTTTTTGTATAATTCCTAAAAAAATCAAAGGCATCCTTTTTGGAGCTCAAATTCAAAACCAGGACAAAATTATTTTTAAAACATATAAGCCCACAGAGAATGGATGAATGTAAATAACAATGATAAACCTCTTCAGTACCCGTGACAAAATAAAAAGTATAAAAAAATACAACAAAATAAGTGGGGGACTGCTATGATTGCTCGAACTCTGGAAAGTACAGTGATTGGTCTAATTTGCAGAAAAGCTGCAGTGATTGGACAAAATTGCAAGGTTGGGCAGAATTCATGGGGACTAGCTGAATTTGTGTTAATTGCTGCAACATCACAACTTCCCAGAGGGACTGTATTTTAAATACATTTAATGAGTATGTAATTTGTAGTAAGTTACTTTTGATCTATGTTTGGTGTATTAATGTATATGTATGTATATTGATGTATATCTATTGTAGTATGTGTATTGTAGTATATGTATTGTAGTATATATTATAATGTGTGTATTGTGGTATACGTGTTTTATTGAGCCCTTTAATAACGCTGCAGGCCTACATGTAAAAGCCTAACTTTACACAAGAGTTGAGAATTAGCAATACCTATAAACTCTCTATAAACCCATCAGTTTCATACTCAGTTTTCATACATACTGTATTAGAATTATGTTAAACTGCATCGTCCCTATAAAATAAAATCTAATAAATTATTGCCCATTTCTGAAGCTACTAGTCTTGATGCAATTCACTGTGTGTCTATGTGTGTGTGCGTGTGTGTGTGTGTGTGTGTGTGTGTGTGTATGCAGCTTTTTAATTTGAAACACTTTTAGCTTCTGTAATGTGGAGTACGTCCATTCTAAGCACAATATATTAATTCATTCATGTATCATCCGTAACCACTCATCCCTGAGGGGTTGCAGGGAGGTTGGAGCCTCTCCCAGCTGACATTGGATCTCCTCGGCCACCTCAAAATCAGAAGGTAAACTTTTTTTTTTCCTGAATAATAAAATTTGACGGCATATTTTATTTACAAGCTGCAGCTGTAAAACCATGAAAAATGCTGACACATTTAAACAACAAAAAGCAGGGATTACTTTAGTGAATAGGTGTTCTCTTCTTTGTTACTTAAGTGCTTACTTCGTATTCAAAATTGCATTTGCAGCATAGACCAAACATTTCATAATTTAAAATCCAAAGAATTCATAGTTTGGTGGGGCAACCACGTCCCGTTCAGCTGCCCCATGTCTGTTCAGGACTAACCCCAGAAATTAATACACGTAAAAATATGTCAAGATAGGTATCAAAACCTGTTAATTTCTTGAGAATAGTTTTAAACTATAAATAACTATAAATATAATTATAAATTATTTGTAAAAAGTGACAATTATTAAAAATCTTATAAATAGTACAAATATTATAATATTATATCCTATAATACCATACAACTGTTGGAATTGAAGAAAATGCTATAACCAATAATTTTATACAAACATGTCAGCACTTAAAATGTGTGTATGTGTGCTCTTGAGTGTTTGTGGGCTGTTTTTACCTAAAAACAAATCTAACATGAGACAAGATTGGTGAATGTCAGACTCTTCTTGAGAACTGTGTAAGTGGGTTTTGAGATGAAACATTTTCTTCAGAACGGTTGGTGAGTAAGGCTCATTGATCTTTGACTGGATTGTTTAAAAATATGGAGAGTTGCCGTGCCGCTTTTAGACGGCTGCAGACATTTAATGATAAAAGAGGGCTTTCATGTATTATCATGTTGCTGTGGACAATAGAAGAAAAGTTTGAAACCTACTACACTGAGTGTGTTTCTCTTACCAACACCTGCAGCATCTTTGTGATTCCATCACTGAGCCAGGAGTCTTTAATAGCTGCTTTGACCCCAATTGCATATTGTCCTTCCCTTGTGGGAATAATGATGAAGGGTACAGATCGTGTAGTTTGGCGTCCAACTCTAACCTCCTGAATGTAGCTTCTCCGCTTAGAGGCTGCACTGCACACATGCTGCTGCTCAATCAGTTCCACACGCACCTTAGAAATAGGACAGGGACAGAGAGAAAGACTGAGGTATATGTATATGTGTCTTTGATCAAAGATGAAGACACCCCACACCCTCCATAGAGTGGATCAGGTTGGAACAATGGCAGGTACTATATATCATTACCCAGAGAATCATAATGATACTATTTCTGTCCAGTAATTTCCCTGATGCCCCCATGTTCAAAAAAATGTGCCCTCTTGGATGATAATACTTGATGAAGTGTGCTCTATGGTGCCACTCCACTGGATAAAAAAAAGTGCCCTTCAGTGTGCCCTTACAGTGGTGAAAATGTGGCAAAGTGCACTCCAAGATAATATTCCAGTTTAGAAAAACATGATTAAGTGCCATACAGCTTTCCCTACATGAAAGAAAATTTAAAAAAGCCTGAGTCCACCACTGTTTCTGTCTAAAATAGGTATCCAGTTCTAGTACTGACTTAAGAATGTGGCCTAAATAAATGTACTATTAAAGGTGACATTATCTTGTGAAAAACGTCTGTAAAGTAGTTGCAAGCATTGCTCCTTTCATTATTTGCATGCATTCCCTTATTAGTCAGCTGTTGTATGAAAGTCTAATATTTTCTGTCTTTTTGCGCCGAATTAGTTCATGAAAAATATGGTCCTGGCAACTGACTTGCATGGCCCAGACTTACGGTGGCAGGATCAGGATTGTAGTTGTAGAGGACTGCTTTAATCTCTAGCTGTTCTCCACGGACAGCAGAGTAAGGCAGCCTCAGATCAATGAAAAACTCCTTCCGGACAATGACTTCGAGTGGTTCGGCCACACAGATTCCTTACAGAAAACAAAGAAGGAAACAAACAAGGCATGAAACATAGCAAAATAGAAAGGGGCAGCTGAGTGTGGTGGGGTCTTGGTTTTGATGTTAGAAGCGTAACTAAAACACAAGACCAATTTTAGTCACTAAATCCTCACCAAGAGTTCTTGACAGGCTGATGCCAGTGAACTGCCAGGTTGTGATTGAGTCTTGCAAAGGAACATATTTAATCACTGATGTGGTGTCACTGAAATAAAGAAAAGTGTCAACAGAGGAACCAGGTAAGTTATCAGTGTAATATTTTGTGTGTATATTACTATTGACTCACCAGTTAGGTTTGTCCTCATGGCAAGGAGGCAGTTTGATGTCTGTCCACAGCCAACTTTCAGGGAACTTTGTGCGAGAAACAATTTCATTGCTGTCCATGTAACTGTCATCCTCCTCACCTAAAGCGTCATTAAAATGATTACCATTGTTTTTTAACTACCAGAATGATCATGGATAGTAACCACCCCAGGGCCTCCCTCCATCCCTTGTCCCCCGTCTCTTACTGCGAGCCAGTTGGAGGCTTTCCTCCTTCCTCTCAGCTCGCTGGCTTTGCATCTCTTTGCAGCAGTGCAGGAAGGCCTCCACACAAGCTGGACCATCGTTGATGTACTCGCTACGTGTCTCACAGGTGTATGACACAGGGATGTCCCTTATGCCGTCCAAACAACAGTCACGTTGCAGTTGGTCTGTATATTGACTTGCTGGAAAGAAAGAGAGTTGTGGAGGAGGGACAGAGGTGAGGCGGTATGGAGTATAAGCAATGCCAGATTGGAGTGAGAAAAAAAATCTGAATCAGAGGCTAAAACCCACGTAAATGGTAACTGTGGTATTATTTTTCTTTTTCTTTTTTTTTTTTTAAATACACCCTCAACAAAAACAACTTTAACAAGGCAACTTCTTTAACTACATGGTCTGAGTTACACCATAAGTCTTCAGAAAAAAAAAGAAAACGAAAAAAGAATGAAAAAACAAAAAACAAACAAACTCTCAGACATGTTACAGAAGTAAATAAATAATTTAAGTTCCATAACAATAATACAAGCAAAAGTTTCAGTATTTTCATTATTACTCTTCTTCATACGTGATTTATATATTTTTTTTATTAGTTTAGTTTTATACATATTTTTAAATGAGGAAAGTGAACTATACATTTTTAATTCATCCTCACACCTATTCCACAAGTTAACACCTCTAACAGAAACACATCTCTGCTTAATATTTGTTCTTATCTTAGTTTTTTTGAAAAATCCTGTTCCCCTCACATTGTACCGACTCTCTCTGATTTCAAACAGCCTCTCAGTACTGTGGCAAAGTAAATTATTGTGTGCTTTGTACATTACCTGTACCATTTGAAATTCAACTAAATCATAAAATTCAAGGGTATTTAAATTGACAAACAATAAGTTAGTTGATTCAAGGAAGTTTGATCGATTTCTAATTCTTATAGCTCTTTTTTGTAACTTAAAAATAGGCTGAGTGTTAGTTTTATATGTGTTACCCCCCATGTTAAATGTTAAAGTACAAACATTTTGTGGAGAAGATGAGTGAATTCTTAGTTATTAGGTGGTTTGGAGTTGTGGGTCTTACCTAAGCTGGTGGTGATGTCCATTATAGTAGTGGCTCTTTTCCTCCTGCTTGGGGTCAGACATTTCAATTCTGGACATGTAACACAGTTTAGATCATTAACAGAACCCAACAATGTTGGCCCTAGACTTTATTTCTACATGGTATAATTGATGGGATCCTTTTAAAGTTGAAGTAATTTAGCTTGTTTCAACACAGGATGTAGAAGTGAGAAAAATCGCTGGACTGTTGAAATACAAAATTTCACAAAAGCTTTATTGTGGAAAAACAGGATAATGATGTGTTTTTAACATCCCCTAAAAAAACTGAGGGGATCATGATCAGCTCAATCACCACTGTTGACTCAATTTGTGTCTACTTGAGGGCAGGGTAAACAAATGTGGTCTCAATATGCTCAGAAAGCAGCTAAATTTGAGCACACTTTATTGATTGATAATGTTAAAGTCCAAAAATATTAAAGTCCAAAAATATTGCATGTATAAAAAGCCATTTGAAGCTGTGAATAAACATAAACATACTTTGATAACCATATTGTATGTAAATGCAGTTGAGATGTGTGCCACTAAGACCAAGCAGGATCACATAGTCTGCGGGTAAACAACATAATTTACCTGGAGCTGACACTAGCTGCAACATTAGCAGTGCATTAGCGTGTTAACAGCAGCAGCCTGCTCTCCTTGCAGGTTAATGTCAGCAAGCCTATGCTGAATGTGGCTATGCTGAATGTCCGCCGTCTGATGGACCTGCAGCCCCTGCTAGTGGCGAAATGGTGAATTTGTTGATGTCATTTATTTGTTGTATTTGTCACCCCAAATTAATTTATGTCCAGTATTCTCTGAGGGAAATATCTGGCTCTGTAGCTGCTAAACGCTCCAATTTGTTCACCAGCTAGATGCTATACTTGTCATTTGGTGCTGGGCAGGTAGTGTGCAATCAGATTTTTTCGATTTTCATTGACAACAGCTGCCTGCTGTTTGAAAAATGCAAATGAACAGGATGAAAGTCAACCAAGAAGTTGCAAGCAGTGAAACAAAAACAAAGCCTAGACAGCTAAACAATTCTGGCATATAGCTGTTATATACAGAGAGAAGAGCTGCCTAAGAGTGATTTCACAGGTTAGATTCTGTAGCTATGTCATTGGTAGTGCAAGAGTTCTAGAATAAATATAAGATCATTTATAGAAGTGGTTTTCTGTGCATATATTGAGTATACAACCCTATATACTGTCTGCTTGGGATAGTTTGGATTTCTTTCTCTGAGATGACTACTGTTATGTTTTGGCACTATATAAATAAACATGACTTAATGTGATGCTTCACCTTGTCATCAGACAGCCTTTTCCAACATGAAAATGCTGTTATATGAGCCAAATATCACTCTCTCTAAAGCAGCGATGTTTGAATTATATAACAGTGATTTCCCATCGAAAAGGGCTGTCTGATGGCAAAGTAAAGCTATGAATCTAAATATGCCTTACATTTGATATAGTGTTTTTTCTAGGTGGACCTTTTTTTTAGGTGGCTAAAATGTTTTGCTGTTGACCCTGTTCACTTCAGTGCATTACTTAGCTTTCTTCTCCCGTAATCCTGCTGTTCTCTGAACTTGGGGTGTGCTGAACACATACACATGCAACTCATGAGTACCTCGTACAACGCCACATCAAAAAAATCCGAACTTTCCCTTTAAAGGTATGGCAATGAATGAGAAAACCGTAAAGGTCTACGCACATGTCTCCTAATTAGTGATTATTTCATTGGACCAATATTAAAGACTCAGTGTTTGTTTGTTTGTTGTTTGACAGGCGGCTGAAGCTGTAAAGTTGTGGGTCACCCTGCCTCAGCCTAACGCTGACTTTCACTTGTTGCTCAACAGGACATTTGGACGGACAGAGATTAGTGAAAGGAAGGAGAAGACTGGCGAGTGAAGTAGTATCACCTTGTCTGTAGGGAGTTCCAGCAGCATTGTTTGACTCAAACAGCAGCCCAGCATCGTAGAACACACCCATACCGTCCTTACCCCCACCTGGTGTGCAGCCTGTGTCACGTGTCTCTGCCATGTCCCACACCTGAGCAAAGTGGAAGTCATTCACTCACACAAATACAAACACACAAGGCACTAGGTTATGCTACATGTGATGGTAGCATGTGGTTTTTCTTTAATCTGAGTGCTTTTGGTTCAATCGTCAGGTCTTCCACATGTTCCTGAGCAAAACACTGAACCTCAAACTTCTTGTGATGGTAAGACCAGTGCCTTGCATTGTAGGTCGGCTGCCATTGGTGTGGCATAGGTGAATAAGAGGCAAAATTTTAAAGCAGTTTGTATGAGAGCATTAAATTTATGCAGCATATTTACCATGTAACTTAAATGACATATCTGTTGACATCAGAAATATTTATTTATGCAAGGTATCTGCTGCAGAACAAATCTATTCTAGACATTAATCAATCCAGAGGCTAACACATCTGCACACACTTTAGAGTGCAATAATCTGTATTTAACAAATATTTTCAAACATAAATATGAAATAAAAAAAAATTGCCTTTTTCTGGTTGAGGCCGTGCTTCTGGCTTAGGAGGTAGACACCTTTGTCAACTGCCACCAGTCCCACTGTGGCCCCTGGATCTCCTGTGACCTTCAGACCAAACATCTTGCGAGGTTCATATGATGCAGAAGGTGATGATGATTCCAGCTTCAACTAAAGGAGGAGGCATATTTGTCTTTGAGAAATATACCAATAACCTTATCCCTTAGTTTGTGGGTGTCTTATCACCTACTTAAACTCTGCTACATCAATGTTGTGTGTCTCACCGAGCCCATGCAGGAGTCCTGTGCATCTATCCAAACAGAGTCTGATACCACTTCGTTGTCATTTGTATGGTAGTAGGCTATGATGCGAAATGATGGCAGCATGCTTTTGGTAATGGTGACTATCATGGATATCAACATTTGACCCATTGTCCTGTAACGGCCATATTTCACCAGCTGACCTCTGCTCAGGATCTGGGGACACAGATTTGAACATCGGAGCTTATCCGACATGCTGTTGCAGCACTTAACACAAATTCAACCAATCCCAGCAAATTCTGCACAACCTTGCAATTTTATCTAATCACTAGCCAATCCAAATTTGACATGCAAATGTCATACATGTCGTCTCAATGGAATGACTCATTTTTTTTTTGTCATGGGTACTGAAAAGAACACAAGGGTTGTTGTCATTATTAACATTTATCAATGTTATGTGCACTCTTATTTTTATAATTTTGTGCTTATTTTGACTTAGATTGAGCTCCAAAAAGACTTTGTTTCTTTGTGGGTTGCCCTCCAGGTGCACTTATAAATCATAGTTTAGAATATTTGTAATCCAGAGCCCTTTTGGTACTTAGGACACTCAAAACAGAGAGCTGGTTTATTACCCCTGGAAAAAGTTGCCCTTGAATTTTAATGAATACAAAATAAATAAATAAATATAATATATCAAGCATTTGCACAAACGCACACATACACATTTGCAAAACATCTCTCACCAGGTATGTGATGTCAGTTGGTGTATTTTCCTGCCTGTTGAGGTTGAGGCTGATTTTCAGGTTTTCTCCTAATGTCACTTCAGCTGTGTCCACACCTGTAATAACAGCATTTCAGTTACAAAAACTGGTCGTAGACATTTAAAAAATATCTTGCATGGTACTTTGAACACACTGACATGAGAACCACCATCACTACCCAGCTGACATTATTTCAGCATGTACCTATGTGGATGTAACTGTTGCTCTTCGTGCTATATGGGAGAGCTGTCATGTTGGCTGATGCTTGCCTTTCATCTGAAATACCAGGAACCATGGTCTTTGCCTACAATTAAATACACAGGTAAGCATACAGTCACAGTTACAGAAAGTGATGTACAACCCCAATACCAAAAGAGTTGGGACGCTGCGTAACACCTAAATAAAAACAGAATGAATGATTTGCAAACACTGTTAGACTTGTATACAAATTGTACACAACTTTAATAAAGCACAAACATGAGATGAGATTAAATATACATATATCTAAATGTCCACTCATTCTCAGTTTGATACCTGCAACACTTTCAAAAAAAGTTCAGACAGCAGCAACAAAACAAAGTTTATGATACTGCAAGCAGCCACTAATCATTAAAGTAAATTGTTAAAACTCATACAACACATTTAAAATATGATTTAATGAATAGACAGGCTGCTTTCAGTCATTCTAAATGCATACAGTAATGTCACCGCTTCAGAAATTGTTAATATATGAGCAGCATAACTCTAAACTGTAGTTAGAAGTATGACTGGACAGAAGAAACTCTCCAGACAAAACGGAGGAAATGATTTATACGGCTGCTCTACCCTAAACAATTTAACTGTATGTTTTGGATTTGTAAAATACATGGCATTAATTAACATTTGATGCTGACTGAGCAATCAATGAAGTTACAGCTGCTGGACCTCATGCGTAAGTGCACACAGCATCTCTGGCCAGACACTTCACCCAGTTTCACCCACCTGCAACCCATCTGCTATTAATCAGAATGCTCTGTTTTTGAATTTTAAAGATTAAGGGCCCTGTCTTGCACACAGCACAGGTGGATTTGCTATCTTACACCAGTGCAATTGCCGTCTTTGCCACATCTGCAAGATAGCAAATTAACTTGTGCCTGGTCTGTGCAGCCATGGGCATGAGATCTGAAAATGAAAGCAAAATGAAAGTGCTATCTTGTGCTTGACGCATTGGAGTAAAAACCACTTGTACTTTAGACCAACTAAAACCTGGTTGAAGTGCAACGTATGTGGTGCAATAGGTCTGCACAAGATCTCATCTGGTGCATTTGGCCAAAGTATACACACCTTCACAATCACAAAACACCTTCATTTATGTTCAGTCTTTTCTCCACACACGAGTGTGGTTTAGTAAAGTGTCATTTCAACACACTGTCTATTAGAAATAACAGTGTAAATATTTAAGTTAAAAACATGCAGGTGTGTGTGTCCACGTCTCCATAATCAAAAAACACCTTCCCATGTGTGTTCTACAGTGCGCATGCCTGTGTGTGTAAAATTATGCTCACTAATAAGGAATCAGGGAATTATTATTATAAATATAAAGCCCAATAAATCTCAACAGACCTGCAAAGTGCAAACAGGACAGGATCACAGCTGTCAGATCGTCTTTAACAGATCAGTCCACATGAAAGCTGGAGCAGCTGTAATGTTGTGTCTGTTGTGTATTTATTGGGATTCAGAAAACCAAGGATTAAACAATTATGATCTATATCATACAAGACGACATATCTGAGCACGAGACCAACCTAACCCAGGAGAAAATAGTCTGTGTTCTTCTGTCAGAGCCTGATGATGGGTGGTTAACCTGTGCATAATTTTGCACACGGGCTGACGCTGCACCTCAATCTGAGGTCAAGCTTCGTGGCCAGTTTTTCCCCTCTCTGCTCCTCACTCACTCACTTTAGTGTAAAGCTGGTGTGCACCTGCTTCTTAAAGGTGATGCGAGCTGACTTTCTGATTGGTTCATTGCACGCTCGTCCAAAACTTGCCTGTGAATTAATCAAGGTACTTGGGCACAGCTGATAGGTGTATCCCGCTGTGTGCTGCTGACACAAGGGGCGGGAGAGGACAGGATACCCCTGCACCCCTGGCACAAGCCAGCAAAGGTGGATTTGGACACACCTTGAATAAATAAAATCCACTGCGTCTTGTGCTTTCCACTTGCACTTTAGATCAGCGTGAGATCAGGCCCTAAAAGGAAAAGGACTTAGAGTGTCACAAACTGTACAGAATGTAAAGCCTGAGGCTTTGTGACTTGTGATATTGGGCTATCGATACAGTTTGACTCTGATGCCTAAGTAAGCACATCTGATCAGACCTGCTGGTTAGAAGAGGCAGAACCTCCTTCTCTGAACTGATAGGGGACACCTACTGACTGGGCCATGAAATGGGTTTATGTGTGGCAGTCCCACACTCTCTTTGCAGATGTAAAATCTGTCAATGCCTGAAAGCCCAGACAGGTTCAACCATCTGGCCTGACTCACTGGTGAACTGGTTGTGTTTTTGGCCAGCTGACATTCTAGTATTCACCCAAAGTCTACATTTGATAAATATGCTAAAAACACAAAATTCAGAAAAAACGACTTGAGCAATGCTCAACACTTACTGTGACTGTCAGTGGTTCAGAGTTTTCCTCTGTATTGATGGTAAGCCTTGCCATGCCATTACTGGAAGTGACGCCTGCCACCTCATCCGGATCCACCATCACTTCCACATTTTCTGCTGGAGTGCCATCAGGATTCACAACTTCAAGCTGCCATCAAAGAAACAAATAGCTAGACAGTCAGAATTCTGGAAACAGAGGAAATTCTGTCTCCAAACTTCATCATAGTTTTTTTTTATCTGGAAATTCATCTGTTTGAAGAGATTTGCATTTGCATAAAGAGCCATGATAAGTGCAGTCATATGGAGCCAGGACAGTGACTTTAAATTTTGGCACTGAAAATAAAATTTGTCATTGAAAACATTGTCGTAGATCTGTGGTCATGTGGTCATGTGGATGGCTTTAGAGCAGAGGGGGTCCAGAAGAATGACCTTCTCTCCTCATTATGCAAGTTATATGAAAATCATACTCTCCGCCTCCAGGTAATTCAATGCTGATGTTTCTTTTTTTTTTTCAGTTCATGTTCACATTAATGTTCATGTTTCAGGTCTACATTTTATTTTTAAAGTCAAAATTCAAAGTCCTGGCTCCATACAATCATAGCAGTAATAATTAAATGAAACAAGCATTGAAGAAAGTGTGGATTTTACATTTGTGATGAGACTTGAAAAGAAAAGTCTGCTGAATGCTGAATTTTACCACTTGCCAGTGACAAAGCTGCTGCTGAATCACTCACTCAAATAAGAGTGAAGATGAAAGTCTGTGAGTTTTGAAAACACAGTTTTAACATGAAATGGATACAGAAGGTGTTGAGTTTGCATGAACAGTGTAATGCAGTAACTTTAACAGGGCAAACGGGAGTGGATCGAAACAAGGCTTCATATTTCTGCTGCTCACAAACTATAGCTGGCTCTCTAATAGGGATGTCATTCTCCAAATTCATGATTCAATATGACTTTGATTTTAAGGCCACAATTTAATTTGATTTTTCAACTTTAAGATTTCTTTATTTTGCACTAACAGCTCTGCCATTGTTAGACAATCGAGTTTTGATTTGGAAAGATTGCCAGATCATTGGTTTTATGTCCAGACAACTGTCATTTACATTTTCAAAATTCGTCTTTAAAAGGCCAGTCTATATTGGTATAAAGTGTGATTCACTGTGCCATCTTTTAAGTGTTGTTTTCTTCTTTGGACTCATGCTGAATGCTTCAAGTAAGTGGGGGTGGAAAGATAAACAAGTACTGGGAGAACCACTGATTCTGGGTTTCAGTTGAAATTTTTGATTTAATATTGAAATTTCCACACCCCTACTAACTAAACCTACTACCACTAAACAGATGTGGTAGGGATGAGTGATGGTTGCCAGGGACAGCTTTATATTAGAGTTACAGAAAATTATAGGATGATTATTTTTTAACTTTCCAGCATTACAAACTAGTAACTTACCGCAAAGATACAGGTTGAACCTGAGCACAAACCTCCACACTCAGTTTGTTGTTCTCAGTACATAAGAGTGTACACTGAACAGGTGTAGCACAAGTTTGTCTTCAGGGCTTTCTGCCAGAAATGATTTCAGTGCAGTTGTGCAACTTTTTAGACAAGTCTGAATAATGTATTTTGGATTCATTCTATGTCCCAGTTCACATGGAGGCAGGTCAAGTCAATGCAGGGTGAGTAAATGATGTACAAGTGCACCTTTTGGTTAGTAAGCATGAGACAATGACACCAACTCAGCTGAGAATCGGCTCAGGTTAATTGTGTCATCATCGGATTTCGAACTGGCTGACTTGTAGACGTTAATCGAATCTGATCTCCCGATCATATACAACTCCAGTTCCCAAAATGTTGAGACGATGTGTAAAATGTAAATAGAAACAGAATGTAATGGTCTATTTCCTGAGTGTTGTTAGAAGAAAAGGTGATAAATCACAGTGGTAAAGATGCCCCTATCACAACTTTTTGGAACATGTTGCAGGCATCAAATTCAGAATAATTAATAATTATTTTTTTTACAAAAATAATAAAGTTGATAAGTTTGAACATTAAATATCTGGTCTTTGTATTGTACTGAATTGAATATAGGTCTAAAAGGATTTGCAAATCATTGTATTTTGTTTTTATTTAGGTTTTACACAACATCTCAACTCTTTTGGAATTGGGGTTGTATTTTTACTGAATATCGCCTGATAACACTCAGTGATCAATGAATCTGGGCGTCTCTAATTATAAGGAATTTAACCTTACTTTGATTTTAACTAGATAGAAGTGTATACTTCACCGCAACATCAAAGGGCATTCCTGGTTTGAAATATTTGGGCGTCCTCTTGAAGTGGATGGTGTACGGTGACGTGACAATCTGGATACCTCTCACCTCTGCCTCCACCATTTCACTACCTGTGGAAAGATATATGTACATGCACACAAACTAATTATTAAAATTTTTTACTTTTTGTCCCTCTGGTCTTTTTTTTTTTCTTTTGACTAATTTAACATATAGAATTGAAAGAAAACAGTTCTGTTAATTACAAAAAATTCACACAAAAAAGATACAAATAAAAAAAAAATACAACATTATAAAAAATTTCAAAAAAAACATCCAGATATGTTCTCTTTGTGCTCTTTATTTTCCTTGTTCAGGACATTTCAAACACTCATAGCTCTAGATGCAGCTGCTCACTCAGTATGATTCATATATTACCAAAGACACTGAACATTTTGATTATATCCTTTTAATATCTATCGGTATTTGAAGCCTGATATGAGTTTGTAAGTATTTGAAGCTCAGTATTATTTTTGGTGCTGAATTTCAGTGACAACAAAATATATTCAAGTTAAATTTCACTGTAATTCTACACTATTCTATTAGCAAATATTCAACATACTACAAAGGAATAAAAAATAACGTCCACTTGTTATGCTTGTCAACATATGCTTTGATCACATTAAATATGAGTACACTTGAAGTGGATTTTCATACATTTTTTAGTAAGTAGTAAGTATAGCGAGCCTGACAAATACACTTGTGTTACACTACATAAATGCCTTTTTAATACAATAGCAGTGTAGAAGTATTAGATAAGTAAATGAGTATACAAATTATCCATATATATTGGCCATTTTTAGGAGCTTTTATCATTTGCGGCTGGTCATTTGTCATGTGGCCCCCCATGAAAAATAATTGCATATACATACATACATACACAAACACACAGTCACTCTCTCTTACCGCTCTCTGTCATCACACCGACGGCTACAAATATGGAACTTCCCACCAGGTCGAGGATGTTTTGGAAGGTCTGTATGATGTGCTCTTTCTTCAGTTTGACCTCTCCATTTCCATTTGTGATCTAATGCGACATAATACTTCACTAAATTTACTTGTGGGTTATTGAGCACAGATAAAAGACCAAGCTGTAAAACAAGCTGTGGTTTTATCCCTGTCTTGGTCAAGCATTTTAATGCACGATGGCAAAAGAAGAAGAGTGTGTGAGAGAGAAAAACATATTAAAGATGGAGGAGCCAATCAACTAGATGACAGGTGGTGGCAAAAGTCCACACATGATTTACTTAAGCAGAAATATAAATGCTTACTCTGATAAATGTAGCAGTACTGGTTCAACTTCTTTAATCAAGTAAAGATGTTAAAGTACAGGCTCTGAAATGTGCTCAAGAAGTTGCCCTCTGAAGGACATTTCTACCAGCTGCTGCTGTGTAAAACCTCACCTTTTCTCTGCTGCTGAGTCTCTCTTTTGTCTGTTTCATCTTTTATATCGTTTCTATCTTGCTATGACCTTTCTTTTTTTTTTTTTTTTGCCATTTTCTTAATTTTTCTGTTATGTAACATCATGTTTTTATGTTTGTAAGTCATTTTTTTCTCATTACGTTTTTCATAGATTTTCATCAATTTTCTTTTCTTACATTTTCAAGTCATTTTTCTTCTGACAGCTTTTACATTATTTTTTGTTTTATTTTTTTTTACAGATTTTGTTGTTTTTGTCTTGTCTTTAGTCTTTGTCGTTTTTAAAGTGTTTTTTGTCTTCTTAAGTTTTTTTTAAGATTTTTTTCGGGCTTTTTGCCTTTATTTTTGATAGAGACAGCTGAAGATATGACAGGAAAGGGGGCAGAGAGAGAGGGGGAATGACATGCAGCAAATGGTTCATAGGCGGGAATCGAACTGGCGACCTCTGCAGAGGACTGAACGCTCCACCAACCGAGCCATGGGAGCACCGGTCTTGTTAAGTCTTTTACATCCTTTTTATTGTTTACGTCTTTTAAGTCATTTTTGTATTGATACGTCTCTTCAGTTCTTCTTGTCTTATTACGTCTTCATCCTAAACCCATTTTTATACCCAATTTATGCTGTTTTTGTCATTTTTTTAAGTTATTATTTTCATGCTACATCTTTAATATTATTTTTTGTCTTATTATGTCTTTTAAGTTGTTTGTCTTATATCTTTGTCTTTTTACATCTTTTGCTGTTTTGTCCTGTTAAACTTTTCAAGTCTTTTTTTTTTCTTGTCACATTGAAAAGTCCCCACAATATATGTGGTGTTTGATTTTCATAGCACTTCAAACAAAAAAAGCGTGGAGAAACTGGGGCCTAAACTGCACCTCCGATACAGACTGACCGATACAAACTTGTGACTTCCTTGTTCGTTGACTTCCTTCTTTTTACTTACTTATACAATAAAAAATGTGTTTTCCATGAGATGTTGTGTTTGAGGAGTTCAGATACTTGATTATAACTTTGACACAAATGTTCACAAGCTATCCAAAGAACATTTTTCATTGTGTGTATTTACCACATCTAGAAGTCAGCATGGGTTGGTTGGAGAAAGAACAGGGAGGGAATAAAAAGCTAGAGAGGGAGGGCTGAATTAGCTTTTGTCATGTTACGTCTTTTTTTTTTTTTTTTCTGGTCCTGTTACATCTTTTTTTGTCTTGCTGTCTTTTGCATTGTTTTTGTTTTGTTGTGTCTTTTAAGTTGTTTTATCTTGTTACATCTTTTTAGTCTGTTTACATCTTTTATGTTGTATTTTGTCATGTTACATCTTTTCAGTTGTTTTTTGTTATGTTACATCTTTTCAGTTGTTTATTTTTTCTTATTCTGTCTTTTAAGTCATATGTCTACTACGTCTTTTGTCATCTTTTAAGTAATTTTCTTTTACACTGTTATTGTTATTGTCCAGTCCATTTAGGTTGAAATCAGTTTTGATGTTGGGAAGGAGACACACAATGAAGCACAATAATAAAACAAAAACAACAACAATAATAATCATAATATTAATCATATTAATAATACAAATTTAAGTAATAAGCCTGATTTGAAAATGTAAGGAATATTATGTACAGATATTTGTGTTAAAAAGTAAAAAGTTGTCAGAAAAATAAACACTCAAGCAAAGTACAGACACCTGAAAACTATTCTTCAGTACAATAATTAAGTGTTGCTCCCCACCTCTGATGGGCAGACAGTGATGGAGCAAATGTGTGAGTACTAACCTGCACTCTCTGAAGAGAGCTGGGAAGGCTCTTTTTTAGACCCTCATGCACAACCCCAAATACCCCATAGGCTGCCCCCTCCACCTCTTCACCAAACAGATACCTAAAACCACAAGTAATTTGTTTGTTTATTTCACAATGAGCTAAAAGAGAGATTTCACAATAGATGGTTAAAATGTGACCACAGACACACACAAACTTCCTGACATCTAAGCAGGAAAAAAAAACCCTCACAAGCTAAAACAAGTCCTTCTACTTTATAACCAATCAAACCTGAAAAAACAAAAACTCGAACAATTCACATACGTAGCTCTGATTCTGACGGCGAACTCTTGACTGTCCACGTAGAAGAAGGGGCTCTCATGTATCAGTTTGACCTCAAAACTGGGCAGCACTGAAAAAATAAATACATTTTGTTGTGTGTCCAAGCAGTTACAAAAATAAGCGAAATAATAAATAAATCTGTTTTTAATAAAATTATTAGGCAAACAGGTTAAGAGGACCTCAGCTCTCACTCACCGTATTCTTTGACCTCAAACTCTGCAGAGTAGTTCAGCTGTGGGTTGTTGTGGAACTTTACCAACACCTTCCACAGTCCAATACTAGACAAACACACACACACACACACACACACACACACACACACACACACACACACACACACACACACACACACACACACACACACACGTAAATATGTCTTAAATTACTCAAAACTGTGTATTTTCTGTCTTCATTCTGTCTTCACATTAATGTATACCAGTGGTTTCCCTTCAGAAACTGTAAAAAATTCCCATAATTATTACCAATAATGCAAAAAAAAAAAAAGAAAAAAAAAAAAAAAGGGGAAATTCACTTCTAAAGACAAGAAAAATGTATAAAACTTTAATAAATACGTACCTGGCAATTTCATTGAGTTTGTAATCTGCAGAGTGGATTCCTGATTTCAGAGACACTAGATCCTGGGGTAAGATGATGCCTTCAGGGGTCTAACACATGGTACAGTTCATTAGTTCATTCATTTTACACAGTAATTTTTTTTACACATTTTTATTTAATGACTAAGCTGTAAGGGCAATGGGCCTCATGCATGAATCATTCATATGCACTGACTTGATCTTAAATAGTTCATTTGAACAATGTTATAACTCTCGTGACATTCATCAATACTTTTGCATTTCCCATTTATTTTTTAAGTAAGAACAAAATTGTGCCCCAGACCACTTGTAAGTCAGTACACACAAAAGTCAACTCAAATTTTGTGCTGTGAAAGAAAAAAAATCATTTGTATCATGAAAACACTGAAGAGAAATGTTATGCAGACATTTATTTATTTAATAATTTTAATTGTTTGCACTTAAGGATGATGAAGTTACTATAACATTCTTCAAAACTTGTGTGCTGTTTTGGAGCCTCAGCCTTAGATCGGAGACAAAACAATCTCATCCACCTCATCTGTCTTTTGGTCTTCCATACAGAATTTGATGATTGGAATGACACGTCCCAGTCCACTCTTTTACAAATATTCAGGTTGTATTACAGAAACACACATGTGCAGCTGCAGACCCCACAGACACGATGAGCGCTCCCTGAACTTCTCCGATTAAAACCATCATTCAGATTACAGAACGCTGCTCAGCAGACCAGATAAAACCACTGTACTCGTATGTGCAACAAGGCACCACCTCAGCATCTGTTGCTCTTCTCCAAAAGGTAAAAATCCATGAAACTAACGCCAGAATAATTGATGCAGAAAACACTGTGGCCCTCTGAGCAGGGCTGCACCTGCTGCACCTCTGCAGCAGAGAAACCTCTTGAAATCATTATAATGAACAATCTGCTCCTCTGTGTCTGTTCAAAGTTTCTTTTTTCTCCTTGCTCTCTTTTAGTGTCATTTCCTTTTCCTTTCCTTTCTTCTTTTTTGAGTTTAAAGTCATCTATAAAACAGCAGCTTGTTGCTTTGTGGTGGTTAAGAACAGATTCAGCTGTCATATTTTGTATTTTTGTATCTCCTCTTTGCTTTGTTCAGGAACAAATAGAAGAGAAAAGTAAGGAAACATTCATGCATGAGGCCCATCGTTACTGAAAAAATAATAAACTAAGGTGTAATGCCCTCACAAGTAACGGCGAGATGAAACAGTTGTTTCTGTTTGGTCAGACAGATCACAGTAATTAAAGGACTAATAAATCTAGCTAGTTTTAAAAGCAGAATGAAAGCATTAGCTGCAGCTGACCTATCAGATGATGTCTGCCTCACCTTCACCACTGCCCGTCAGGCAGGAAGTCTGTAGTGTCAGTGTCAGGTAAATATCAGTTATATATGTTGATTACTTTGAACAAATTTATATATGTTGATTCCCTTCCAGGAAGAAATTAAATGTTAGTATAGCTCAAACTTCTTTATGGATTCAGGGCATGTTAATGATTAGCAATAATTAATTGTAATCTAATCCTTGATTTCTTACCACTTGTAAATGTGTGAAACATGCCACAGAATTAAGCAGATGACCTTAAACATTATCAGTGTCTGAAGACCAATAATGATGCATCAATAACAACTTAGGCATTAATTTTTATATGATATGTGTCAGCAACACATTCTCAGCTTAAATGACTAAACCCAGTTCACAGTTTATAGGATTTTTACTGTTTCCTCTTCTTTCTACTAGTTTAGAAAACTTTTGATTTTATTTCAGTATCAGGTTCTTTTCTTCCTTTTGTCTCCAGCTTCCTTGTCTGTCAACTCAGGTTGCTAAGGAAAAAGTGAAAGGGCCACTCTATTGTTAATCAGCTATCCATGGGCGACCACTCCAAGTTAACCAACCAGATTTAGCACAGTCTGCAGCCGATCACGTCGTTGTGCCAGAACTTTAAATCTGTTCTCCTCTCTGCTGCTTTCAGCTGTCATTTCTGCATGGAATTGTTGTGACCCTCCTCCACCCCGTTCTCCTCCAGTTCTTCTAATCCAGTGCCCAGGTCGAGCTCATCAGAAGTCCAGTCCTCATCTCATCCAGATCATCAGCCGTCCCTTCGCCACTACCACCAGTGTCTAGACTCCAGCAGGGGTTTCTTTACTAATCACGGCTTCACTGCCCCCTTGATGATGTCACGACGGAGTCTAACTGCCAAAGACTTTTCACATTTCTTTCTAATTCGTGCACATGTCAAATAAATATACTTGTACACTCAAAACGAGTGTCTCCTGATTGAAATAACTTTGGTAATCACCTGACTGTGACAGGGACATTTATGATTTGCAGAGATCATCTACTGGATGCATTCACATCCTTGACCTTTAATTTAACATCATCATCGGGTCAAAATATTACTTTGTACAATATTTTGGATTATGACATTCAATTCTGTATTTATTAAATACAAAATAAAAAAAAAAAAATACAATACCACAATCTCTATGGCAATAGCGGCATCACTTTGGATTTCGTCATCCCTCTCTACAGGCTCCATGCTGGGGGTCACTGCAAATACCCTGTAATGAACTGTAAAAAATAAATTAAGACATTACTTTTCCTGTTAAGGGCTAAAGGAGGGTGAACCTTGTATCGCCATATTTCATTGTCACCCTTAACAAGGCGAAAAACAAACTAGATGAAAGAGAGATGGAAGTGACTCACCTTTGCTGTTGGGGGTGTAGATGGTCTTGTCAGTCTGGATGTAGATGTACCCGGACTGGAAAGACACTAAGACAAGTTTCTCCAGTTCTGTATCAGGAAACTCAGCTTTCAGGTACACATACTGGTTTGTGTTTGGATCCTTACTGAAGTCACCAGGAGGGATCTGAAATCAGTACAGAGGCACAAATGGTTTGCGGGGAGCAGGGCAGGATACATCACGTGTACTTAAAGATGCTAAACTTATAAACCTCGTTGTTTCTTGTTTGCTGTCATTATGGTCTTTACCTTAATTTGCCCAAAGTCCTGGAATTTCTTTGTACTGGTGAGGTTCACAGATGCGGATGCCAGCCTTTTGGATTTGGTTGGATAGGTCATTATGGTGATTTCAACCCTGATATCATTATCATCGGTGCAGTCTTGACACTCCACAAAGATGTTTTCTGCTGCTCCTACCCGCAGAATGTTGGGGGCAGACATCACCTTCCTGCAGTGCAGTGAGAAAAGACAGACTAAAGAAAAGATCCTCTCCTCTCAGAAATGTGTTTTTCTTATGTTTATGTCCCTTAAAATGTCTGACTTTAACTACACTGTATCTGTGCAAAGTTTGTCACTGAAGATGTGTTTTCACATTCCTCCACTGAAGAGGGAGAGGATGTCTGTGCACTAATTTAAACGGACCCCAGGCAAGCAAGATCCGGTACACACAAATAGGAAATCTAGTAGGAATCTCTGTAATGGAGACCCCAAGTCACACTGCTGTGCCCCATTGGTACCTAACGATGAAAAAAATATGAACGCTAATTAACTAATTAAATGTAAATTTAAAACACAATTTTACATGTCAATAAAGTCTGTTGGAGTTTAATCGTAGTTTAGTTTTGTATGAAGCCACTCAGAGACCAACATGTTTGTCGTCTCCAACACACCTCATACATTGCAGCCCACAAAGTGCTGTGAAATTTTACAGTTACCATGTAATTTTAAAAAAAAAAAGAAATAATACTGTAGATATTTTTAAATACTGGGTACTGAGTAAGTATGATATACTGAGCAATTATCTGGATGTTTGTGATGAATTTAGAGAGAAGTGAAGAGAAGTGCCGGCTAGGCTGATCGACAATGTCCTGTCTAGTACTTTAAAAGTCTATGAACTCAGCAGACAGGTTTTTCCCAGTACAGCTGCTTCTGTGTCTGTAGCGTCATCTGAACCTGCACTGCTCTTTAAGTGACAGTATCCTTCAGCAAGTGGAATGTGCTGCTCCTAATGTGACAGTGATATTTCACAGAAGAAAACACCTTTTAATATACTTTTAATTCACAGGGAAATAATGTAACACTATTGAAATAGTTTAAAAACACGCTGCACCTTAGATCACCTGGCTACACAACACTCTTTGAACTGATAATAGAATGCAGAGAACCCCTGGTCTATCTGTCTCTCATCACAGTTTAACCAATTACACTTTCAATATCAGGAAGCAGAACAAACAAACAAACAAACTTTAGCTCTGTTGCGAATGAATTCAAGCTCAGTGGGAATCTATAAAGGTAACGCTGGTCTACTCACAGTGGAGCTCCATCAACTAGACAAGTGAGTGAGGCAAAGGCCAGAGAGGCCACCAGCCACAGCAGAGTCCGACTCATCCTCCTACCTGATCCTGATCTGCTGTCAATAATGACTGTCGCTCCGCAGCACCCTCCTTTTATCCACTCTCCTCCCTCCTGCACCTCCACTTCACCTCATTACCCACCCATTGGGCGGGTTTCTGTACACACTGTGGAACCACAAACACCAGCACACGATTTCCCAGCAGCAGTTGAGAAACTGTTATCTCTGCTGTGTGGAAAAAGATAAACAGTAGAAAATCAATGAGGGTTTACATGTTTAACCTCTTAACATACACACTTTACTGAAAAATGCTCTCCTGCATTTGCAAGGTTTTCTAATGTGACACCTCTGTTTTCTTTCTGTTTTGTTGTTGTTTGGGAAATTTGAAATGTCATGACTCATTCTGAGCTTGTGACGTTGAGGGGAGATATCAGGTCAACAGTAGGCCTAAACACCACCACCACCCTTGATAGCTCCAGGTCTGTAGTTTGGGGGTGTGAGGTTTCATGAGGCTGTGGTCATCCTGATGGTTACTTTAGGTTATTTTATTCAGTGAGGTATAGGCACTAATATTTATTTATTGACACGTGCATGATATATGAAACATGAACAGTCTTTGGTGGTTAGACCCCATTGAGGTGAAACAATATGTACATATATAAATGGGGGTGATGAAGCTGTAGTGAAGAGAACCTCCCAGGGTCTAGACACTGGTGGTGGTGATGATGAGGTTCAAAGCAGAGACTGATGAGGTGAAGTGGCTCTGGACTCCTGCTGCCTGGACCTGAAGGCTGGAGGAGAGGGCGTCAGGGAGGATCGAGGTGAACATCTTCTGCTACCTGGGTCCAATGACTGGAGGAGAGAGGGGTGAAGGAGGGTCGCGCGACTGACTGAATGACAACTGATGGAGCAAAGACGGAGGCGATTTAAAGTTTGGCAGCAGCAAATTGACTGGCTACTGCGACCGTGGCAAAATCTGATTGGATAGAAAAGACGAAGGTGAACGCCCACAAACAGCTGATTAGAGGGAATAGGAGGAGAGAGCTGGAGTAAAGGAAAGTTATGAATGAAGGCAGTGTAATAGAAGGTCTTCCTGATTGAACTTAAGCTGAGCATCATATGATATTGAAATGACCGCTTTCATGAAGATCAAAAATTCATCATTTTCCTTTCTTCTCTTCCCTGTAGTTCTAATTATCCAGATCTAGATAGTTTTGGTGTGAGTTACAGAGTTTTGGAGATATCACACATAGGCATGTCTGTCCTCTCTACATTATTACAGGGCTAGATGACACTCAGCTCTGGTGTCGAGGTCGTAGGCTGACTTCAAAAAGTGCCTGTCCTCACTGATGTATAAAGATATTTTATGGCGTCAAATATAAATGATTTTCTGTAGATATTTTTCTTTGCACATTGGACCCTGTACCTTTGCCCTGACAACAGTAGCTTAAAGTAGTGATTTAGAACATTGGTTCCCAACCTGGGGTCTGAGTCCCCTTTAGGGGGGCGGCAGAGATCACAAGGGGACCCCACGACTTTAGAAAACTCTGTAATTGTGACTTTAGTTGACATGTGGAAATCTGATTTCGAGGAAGTTAGAACAAAGTCGCATTCAAGCATTTTCAAGCTTTTCCAGCACCTTACAGCTGTGATAAATGACACATTTATATACCAAATGATTGATTCACCCCTTCTTTGCATTAAATCACGTTATCAGATCAGTCAGATGTTCTTGTGCTATTTTCAATCAAAATTATGTTTTGTGATAACATTCTACAGATTGATGGCAAATTAAAGGAAAACAAAATGTGCCACCTGTCTGTACGTAGACTCGACTTCCTTTTAGGGCTGTGAACTTTGTGCATTTTCCTTAATCAATAGTTGAAAATGCTAATAATTGATTAATTATAAAACACACATTGTGTCTCATCTTAAGTTTGATTTAAGTGCCCTTATCCAATGAATGGCTCTGCCAAACAAAACAATGTCAAATGAAGCAGAATTAATACCATTTCTAGACTATCGATTAATTATCAACTAATACATGATCAGTCAGTTAAGTTCTTACTTGTAATCAATTAATGTTTAATGATTAACTTCTTGTATAATCTGTCTCAGTAAATATCTGACTTATTTGATTTCTTTATTTAAAAAGTGTCACAGCCTCGGTTGTGATCATTGTTATCCTGTGTTCTCCGTTTTCTCCCGTGTCTCCTCCTCCCCTGTGTGTGTGTGTGTGTGTGTGTGTGTGTGTTGTGGGTGGGGGCCCCCGTCATCAGGCACCTGGTGGACCTCCACAGCTGCATGCAATCGCCTTGTCAGCGCTCGGCTCAAGTCGCCAGCTCCCCAGCCATGCAGTGCCATGACTATTCCTACCAGTTTTGTGGTACACTTCAGGCCTCTCTGTTCTCAGTATGGTAGAAAGAGATCCCAGTGTTTTCTCGTGTGTCTTTATACTAACGTCTCATCTCCTCTGCCTCAGAATCCAGCTGTTATCTCAACCACCAGTCCTCTTCAGTCACCACAGCAGCTCCTTCCACCATTCATCCACCCAGCTGGCCTGCCTGCCCCCTGCCTTCGCCATCACCCCCACCCTCGCTTTTTTCAATAAATCCCCTTACTGTGTTCAACCGTGTTTCCTGTCAGAGTCTGCATATAGTTCCTATACAAGTGCCTTAACAAAAAGTTAACTTACTAATTCAGTCGGGCAGCAATTTATTATGACAGTAATGCAATTACAATTTCAAGCACTTTCAAGCATTTTATTCAAAGTCCAATCACTTTTCAAACCTTAAGTAGAGACTGCAGAGACTCCCACAAAATGGAAGTGAATGGTGACCAGTTTTTGGAAAAAACAAACAAAAGCAAGCAAACAAACAAAAAAACATAAAATGCCTCCATACTGCTCATCTGGTGTAATCCAAATCTTGTAAAGCCCTAACATGCCAAGTTGACAAGAAAGACATTTGCAGCATGTTTTTGGCCTAAATATTCACTGTAGATCGTCAGATTGGAGCCACATGGACGTGTGTGTGTGTGTGTGTGTGTGTGTGTGTGTGTGTGTGTGTGGTGTGACGGTGTGCAAACGGCTTGCCAGGGCTTAGGGAGACTTGGAATACGCCAAACAAACAGTACGGAGGCAGTTTATGGTTTGTGGTCACCATTCGCTTACATTGTTTGGAAGATTCTGCAACACTGTTTTCCTGTGAAACTCCAGCAGTGTTTTGTGGACTTTTGGGTGAATTATTCCTTTACCTCTAAAGCACACACTCATTCTGTGAGGATACCTCTAACCCTGATGTCAACTAAATATAAGACAGACCACAAAGACTGTTACATTTTAATGTACTGTAATATTGTGAATTCTGCAATCCATATCTCATAGTAATCAAAGTTGCTCATAAGAAGAATAATGCAAATTAAAACAATTAAAAGCATCATTTTGCTTTCTCCAGTTTCAACAGTCCACACATCCAACCAACGCGTGCTGCTGGACCAGCTCCTCCAGGCCCAGACAGGTTCGTCTGTATTGATCAGTAAGACACTCAGCATCTGTGGGCCAGTATTCAATCCAGGTTCTGCTAGTGAACATGTACTGATACCTGAGGAGAGCAAAGTGAGGAGAGGTTTTCATGTGGCCAAGTATTTGTTACAAACACACACACACACACACACACACACACACACACACACACACACACACACGTATATAAATGTACACTTGATTTGTTCAAGTGCAGAATATGCAGTAATAGAGAGCAGGGAAAATGTAAACATTAAAACACACTGACAGACACACACACACACACACACACACACACACACACACACACACACACACACACACACACACACACACACACACACGTATATAAATGTACACTTGATTTGTTCAAGTGCAGAATATGCAGTAATAGAGAGCAGGGAAAATGTAAACATTAAAACACACTGACAGACACACACACTGACAGACACACACACACACACACACACACACACACACAGAAAAACTCACCGACTCAAAGACTCATCCACATGAATTTCTTTGGACGACCCCATGATAAGGTATGTTTTGCTTGCACTCAGATCTAAAGCTGCTCTGCAGTGTGGATGACTGATGAAAGTGCGCAGTTTACCCTGGGGGCCCACATCAGGATTTGCTGTAATTAAAGAGATAAGATATATGAAAAACACAGGAGAACATCATTAACTAAGTAACAGGTTTCATAAAGGAGCATTACTGTTCACATTACTCACAAACACACTCTCCATTACGCATAAATGGTTCAGAACTTTTCTGCATGTCTGTAAACAAATCTGGGAGGTTGGTGTGTCACTTTTAAACAAAGGTGGAAAGAATACGCAAAGTCTGTCCCCAGTACAAGTACTGTTACACTCAGCCCCTCCCCACTGGAAAACATGTGTTGGTCAAATGTGCACCATATTCTGACTGATATGACCCTTCATTGCCACTTCTAGTGGGTGTAGTATGACAAGAGAATTATATGGAGCAATAAAGATGACATATGGGGGACATGTGGTGGCTCAAACAGACACAAGACTTCCCCCCAGGAGACCCGGGTTTGAGTCCTGTGTGAGATGAAAAGAAGACAGTTACCTAAAGCTTTGAAGCCAATTTAACATAGTGGTTGAAGCGTGTAACTATGTGACAACATCAAATGATCTTCTGTTACCCCCCAAAACATCTTCCCCATTGTGAAAGAAGCTAGTCTAATGGCAGATACATTTTTTTGACCATCATTGACCAACAGCATCACGAGATGCACAGGCTTCTCCTCCAAAGGACCTACATTGTGAAAGAGGCGACTGTAAAATGGAAAATATTTTTTTCTTTTTTGGCAAAAGTAGTGCTTGGTTTTTTGATGGTGAGAACACCCAGGGAGCAATTCCTTCTTTATTTTCCAATGCACATGTAGTACAGTTGTGTATATGTATGCCACTGTTATCGTAGTGCTTTAACAGAGTACATATTTAACTAAGTGACATAGTATAGCACCACACCTATAGCATAAGTTAGCATATTACACCAAGCATATAACTGAAATTACACTCATAGTAAGCTGAATACACTAATATATGTAGTTTTGGGAGTAACTGGCAATCAGCCTGTTCTGTTGTGTAGGTGTGAGGATGTTTTGTTTACCTTACTGAAATATTACTCAGTTACTAGGGGTGGGGGAAATACTAGATTCTTAGATGTATTGCAATGTGGAAGATTTTGCATCGACTCATAAATGTCAAATATTGATTTTCCAAATGTCCATTAACATGAAGTTCATGAGGCGAAAAAAGTTTGGAACTCGGCTGCAAGTATCCGGACTGTCTACAGCACACACACACACGAGAGTTATCAGTAGTTAACAGGGAGATATACTTCATCATCTCCAAAGGTAGTGGTTGCAATCATGTTTTGATTTGATTTGAGTGTCTAATAAGTGCATCAAGTACATTGTGAATATTTTTAAGCCATCAGCATTAAACAACTAAGATCAACTCCGTGGTGAAGAAAATCACTCTCTTCTCAGTCTGTTTCACCTCTAAAACTCTGCGCCTGCTCTTCATCCTGGACAGCGATGTGTTTCCTCAAAGCTAAGAGTGAAGTAGAGGGTTGCTTTCCACTGCTGGAGACATCAGGCTAACACCACACAGAACGGAGCACCTCACAGGATTCTTTCAAACTGATAAATTCCTTAAGTAATGTAGTTAACTTTTTAAAATAAAAAGGTTACAGACCATTTAGTTGCATGTTAGGTTTCATATTGTTTACTGTGGAAAATGAGCCAGAGATTGAAAATTGTGCCCTATTTTTAATTCATTCTGACAAGAACAGATTCTGGATCAAATTGGACAAAAAGTTTCCCACCTCTACATGTAACACATGCATCATGTTTACTTTTAAACTACTTTTTGGCTACTTTTTGAGTTTTGGTGACAATGACTGAATGTGAGCAGCCGCAGATAAATACAATCAGAATTAAAAGCTTAAAATTTTGATGCTTCCCTATTAATTACAAGCAACACTACTGGCATTACTCAAGTAAAAGTAAAGTATTCTTCTCAAAACCTCAAATCAAAATCACATCAAATCAAGAGTATTAGTTACTTTTAAACCATTGATGTTTGTTGCATTATCTGTAGCAGTCATTCGACAAAAAGGGGTTTCTGTTTCACCAAATGTTCGGTCTGAATTGCTCCCCATTCCTGTCACCTCTCCAGACCTTTGGAACACAGGAACACTTAAATACAGTAATCTGAGTAGTTGTAGTTGGTTACTTTCACTTCTACTTTTAGGCCTCTTTAAGAAACATTACTGAAGGGGAAACTGAATGTCTTCAAATAGTTTAAAATGCAAACGTGATAAATGCCAACCATCCTGACCGACTCCTTTATCCCCTACTGGTGTGTGTTGTAACTTCCTGTAAGAGGAATATAACCACACATGCAGCTTCAAGTGGTTTCTGACATATTCCTCGACATCACACTTACAAATGACAAATGATTTATATATGTGATCAACAAACACCAAAAGAGAGAAGAGAGATTAAAACCTACCTTCCTTGATGACTTCCATTATCCGCACTGTGTAAATGTCAGTGGACAAAGCATTTGCAAAACTTTCCAGTCTGACTTTGTAAACTGTGGGGAGGAAACAAGTCGCAGATCGTGAGCTCACTTGCTTTTTCTTCTCATGCTTTCACAAACACACACACACATACTTACTCACACACTCACTGTCTGACAAGTACTCTTACCAAAATCTATTCGGTTGGTTGGTGTGCTCTCACAAGATCTCGCAATGCGCTCATCATTCATGATGTTGCCCTTTTTCTGCATGCTACAGCTGTCTGGAAATACACAGTGGGCACAAAGTAAATACACAACTGATGACTCAAATGAACGAGCACACAAGTTTATCTGTTCACATGTTTGTGTAGCTGTTGTTCATTCTTCATGCCATCTCTGCCGCCACACGCACAAAACAGCAAATCATCCCTGTGGCACACCTGGGGCCAGTTTCACAAAGTTATTTCAGACTAGTCTGCAGTGCCAGATTGGTCTTAATTTTGCTCCTACATTAGTCTATTGCAAGTTAGACCATTTCCCCAAAATAAAGACTGAACAGTAAGCCAAAAAAGATGAGACACCTCACCCCCTGGCTGACTCAGACCATGTCACCATGGTAACAATCAGTGCAACCACCTGATAAATTGCACCAAAAAAAGTGCCACCAAAAAAAGGCATGTAAAAAATGGCTGATAACTTGTGGTTTGCTAACATTGCTATGGAGAGAGCAATGATTTCTTCTTGTATCATATTTTTATCTTTTTCGAACATCTTCAATTCTCCTCACAATGGTGGGATTAACACTGTTTACTGTCACTCACTTTGCTTTGTGCAATGGATGAATTTAGACGTCTATCTGAAGTCTGACCATCTGTTATGTCTAAACCACAGTCTAAGTCTTTCTTTGTGGAACTGGCTCCTGGGTTACATCCCAAGTCTCTTACAGTTTTTCTCTATTGTGTACACACAAAAGGTGGAAATATACACAAGTCAGAAAGACTTCAGACTGATAAACTCTAAGCACAATCCCATTTTTTTTCCACAAAGAAAAAAGTAGAAATTTTAAATCACATTTTGCAAACCTCTAAGCACAAATCACATAATTTTTGCTCACCTGGAAAACACTGGCCTTCAGAATACCATATCCTAATTACTAAAGGGTCTGAGTCACGTTTCACCTGTTCAAACTCAGCTGAGCCTTCGCTAAGTGCTGCCCTCCATAGTTACTGTTATTATGCCAGGCTTGCTTAATCTGAATTCACAGAGAGTCTGACCTGGTGACAACCAGAATAACTGTACAGAAACAGTTGATCTTGTCGTGGCTTGTCTCGTTTGCTTATGTAGGTCATATAGAGGCATCTTTGTTCAACTGTTTAATTTAAATTTAGTGTTTGAAATCCTTGTAGTATCTATAAATAAAAGATATTTAAGTAAAAGGTCGATTCCAGATTTTTAATAAAGACCAAAAAATGTATAAGAAGTACACAAAAACATGATTCTGTAACTGTAACAAGACTAAATGTAATTTGTTACTTCCACCCCTGCTTCTACTGACTACACCCGAAGCAAAATCAAGGTATGATTTACATCTTTGAACCAAATGTTGATGATGAGTTTTATTTCATCATTTTGTTTACCTTCAGCACATATGCATTCATTATTTTTACAGATCTTCATTAAGGTTCCATTTCTCCTCTCTGGGTGGTAGAATTTCACACACGGTGTCTCTGCAACAGGAAAGACAGATATTTGAATAACATTTTCAGTTGTAGTACATCAACAGACATACATCAAATATCTTAAAAATGTTCCTTTAATTTTATTCTTATTTTATAGGTGATGAGGGGTAAATTAAACTTAAACAAATGATACCACAACACTGATGTGTACCAGAGCATGTGAGCGAAGTGGAGCAATGAGAATTTCTGCTCCTCGCTCATGGAGCTGTTTGACCCCCTGACTCCCCTGCTCAAAGCCACATTTAATTTAAATTTCCAACACAACAGAACCAGCAGTATTTTAGGAAAAGGTTGCTATTCACATGCATCTATTTATTTCTTCACTACTATTACTGTTAATAATACTTTATTTTGTTGATACAATATTGTCCTCTGACGGGGTTGTTTTTGTATTAAGGCAACAGGATCATTTACATCAGTGAGGATGTTTTAAACAACAGCAAACAGCAAATTGAACACCGACACATGCCGAGGACATGCAGAGGGAGAGACAGCATCTGGACAGTTCATCATGATTTACAATAATATAGCACAGTGACAGATGTTTCATGGAGGAGACGAACATCTGTCTGACAGATACACAGACAGATATTTTAGTCTGCAGTGTATAAATCACAGAACTGCACAGTAACATCAGGATTATGATTCATGATCATAAACTGTTTAAATCAAGTCAGCACATCTTTCCATATTCACATGCTTTCTCTCTCTCCTTCTCACCTGTCTCTCTGCTGCTCTCTCTACCTTTTTAAGTTATCTTTTTAGATTCCAGAATGAATCTTTACTGAGTGAAATCTTGACATTCTTTTTCTTGTATCACATTATTGCCATGTTAGTTTTACAGGGCTAATACACCTGTGTGACTTCTCTGTTACTTTTTTAAAGTACTTCATGAACTCCGTTTTCGAGCTTGCATCAGCCGAGTTTTGACAGAAAGTAGTGTGGGTGTCTGTGCAATGGGCACTTGGGCATTTGTCAGACTCATGGTGTGAGCGGTACCTGAGCAAAGTTGGAGGGGGATAGAGAAAAAGCCGTTCTGTGCTCCATTCAACCCTCCCTGCTCACTCCGTTCACATGCTCTGATGTGTGTTAGTGACTATTTGTCCATTAGCAGACATCACCTTTTTTTTCAAATAAATTGTTGAAGTTTTGAAAGTGAAATTCTTCCCTATTTTTGCTTGATATATGATTTCAGGCGCTCAACAGTCTGGGGTCTCTGCAGTCGTATTTTGCACTTCATAATGCACCACACATTTTCAGTGGGAGTCAGGTCTGGACTGCAGACAGGTCAGTCTAGTACCTGAACTCTTTTACTACAAAGTCACGCTGCTGTAACTTCAAAACCTGTACATACCTTTCAGTGTTAGGGATCTAAACTTTGGTTTTGAGAAGATGCAGCCTTTATTCACTGACAAACTCAAACCTAATCTATAAATTTACAGCGCCATCTCTGGACATATTCTGCCAGAATGACAGCTTCGCTGCTCACCTTCCCCTCTACTCAGCATGCATTCACTGTTACTCTGTCACCACAGACAGTAATTAGTCCGCCCCTCGCCCTCTGTGATGCTCACTAAACTTGCACACTCACAACAAGGGCAGGGGCATTTTTCTTCTTTTTAACTTATCATCTAGATAACTTTCTCCCCAAGATGTCATGTTTCTTCTTCTTATGAAAGCTATGTTTGTTTGCTCAGCTGTGCTGCCGCACAGAGCCTGACCCCTGGTGGCGTAAGCTGGAAACTACAGTACAGGATCTCCCCTTCAGTTTAATTAAAAGAGGAGCATCTGTATTTATGATGGTATTAAAAATCATAGCATTGGGATTTCTTAATACCATGGTATAATACCTTCATACCACCCAAGCCTACACTACACTTTTCCATTTTGTGTCCGTCCATCTCAGGTGAGCTCGAGCCCCTGATGCATTTCTGGATGTTGTTGATATGACTTTCATTTTGCAGATTTGTAGATGCAGTGACAAACTGTTTGAGCCCATGTAGAATTCTTTGTGTGTGTTTTTAATGCAGTGCCACCTGAGGGGTCAAAAGTCACAGGTATTTAATGTTTTAGGACTTGCACCTTGTGTGCAGAGATTTCTCTGGATTCTCAAAATCTTTTAATGATATTACGGATTATTGATGGTGAAATCTCTAAAACAGTTTTGTGTTGAGAAACATAACAACCTAACCATTATACTGTCAAACTGTGTGCAAATATTTGCCACACAGTGGTGAACCTCACCCCACACATGCTTGTGAATGACTGAGTCTTTTGAGGATTTCTTACCCAATCATGACACTGTCACCTATTACCCATTAACCTGTTTACCTGTGGAATATTCCAAACTGCTCAGAGCAAGTTGCAGGCATTCAAATCAGAATGACTGTATGTATGATTGTCTGATGTGATTTGTGTTTCTAAGTGTCTCTGAGACTCACGGTCATAGTATTCATAGACAGACACAGCAGCTGGTTGCAAGACGCCCACTTTCATCCTCTGATGGATCCTAAAAGCGATCTCCTCTGGTTCTGTGTGAGAAACCTGTTGAGAGATGTCCAACAAGGGTTCAGAGTGTGTGTGTGTGTGTGTGTGTGTGTGTGTGTGTGTGTGTGTGTGCGATAAATGACAGTTTAATTAAAGCTGTTTTTGGTCACGAAATGTATGTACACAATAGACGGGTTACAGGATGCATGTGCGTTCAGGAGACAAAGCGGTTTGGTGGCTGGTGAAAATATTATAGTCAGGTATTTGGAACAGTGGGGAAATGGCTACACCAATTACATTAGATAGTAAATCGAACCTCGCCGATTACATCAATAAATTAGTTTTCAGTAATGGTGATTACCAAGTACACTTCTGTATAGCAACACATTAAGACAGAGTTCCGGAGACAAAGAGTGAGAGACGAGCTCGAACAAACTAAATGTTTACAAGCTATAGGAACATCCCAATGGAGAGATCAAGAGAGAAAGAATGAGAGAAGCTCACTTGTACTTCAGAAGTTCCAACCCATAGAAAGTTTCAGAGCGAGACCATCAACGTAACCATAGAAACTCACAACAACTGAGCTGCATCTCCTGCAGTGAACGACATCCTCCTGGGTCATGTCTAGAAGGGAACCCTTGATTGGCAAAAATCTCAGGAGATTATGGTTTGGGGGTAGAATGATCATTCTTGTGAGATTTTTTGTGGCTCTGGGGTTCCCCTCTAGACATGACCTGCCCACCAGCACGGCCCAGGAATGACAATGTCACATGATGCTCTTTGGCTCAGTATTACAGGCCTCGCGAAATGACTTATTTCATTATCAAGATTTGAGCCATTCCGAAAATTTGGAAAGTCTGTAAGAGATGCACAATTAAAATCAGATAAACTGGAAATAAGCTGCTCAGCCAAAGTAAGTCTCTACTGTACTTGCTGTATGGGCCACATAGGAGGATACAGTATGTGGAAGCTTCATGCACCACTGAGCAGCTCTCAAAGGAATGAATGGAGACCAGCCTTCAATGCTCTATCCAGTTTTTCTTTACATCTTTAAGGCCACTGCTTGAGAGCAGGATTTTAAATTTTAAAAAAATATTTCCCAGTCTTCTCTATGATGTCCTCCAGCTGTTCTGCCTCAGCATTCAGCTATTTAAATTAGAGGGTCTTCTGATGGACAGACAGTTTTACTTGTTTTTAGCTGCTAGTTAGCTCAGAGTTGAGGCCGGCTATGTAAAGCTTCTGAGAAAAGTTTATGGGGTAATGAATGTGGTTAATTTTCCATTTATCACAACAAATGAGACAAGAATTAGGTTGGAAAAATGAAAAAGGCATTTCAAGGGACCGATTATTGCACATAGGCACTAGGGGTGGGGGAAATTTCCGATTCTTAGATGCATCGCGATTCGGACGTGGACGAATCTGAATCGATTCACAAATGTCCAAATTTCAATTATTTAAATCTGTTAATTAAAGTGATACAGAACCTTCTAAATAATGCGGAACTAAGAAGCGCGGTACGCGTCATCGCCGGGACACTTTGGGACGCGCACCTGGAGCGACACGCGCACAGCGGAAAACAAGCATGGCCGACCGCCAGCCACCTCGCCATGAGGTCCGAACAGCTCCTTCTAATTTAAAAGCAGCCATGTGGAAACACTTCGGCTTCTACAACGTCGACGGCGGAAGCGAACTGGACAAGAGCCACGTTATATGTAAGCTGTGTCGAGCTAAAATAAAATACTTTGGCAACACAACAAACATGAGAAGCCACGTAACTCGATTCCACCCGACGGAGGAGTCGGGGAGACGGCAGGCTGCTGTTGCTGCGGCTACTAGTGGCTACTGTTGGAACTTTCCAGTTTGCAAACATTTCCAATAGTTTAATAAAATATAATGGAAATGAATTCTTATTACAAAGGCGCTGTTTTTAAAAATTGCAAGTGATGAATGCTTATTCATTGAGACAAAAAGAAATGTGTTTGTGAAAAAGTGCATCAATATACATAAAGATGCATCAATAATCGTTTTATAATCGAATCGTAGCCCCTGGATCGTAATCGTAATTGAATCGGCAGGTGCCCAAAGATTCCCACCCCTAATAGGCACACAATTTTAAAACTGAGTAGCAGTCAGTTACTTCAGCTGCTAACTGCAAGTTATCTCATCTCCAACACACACATTGCAACCTCAGTTTAATATTTCTGCATGCTCAGTATTTTAACTAATAACTGTAATAACTGTCAAGGGCAAGGAGCTAGGTCTGGCACAGGGACTGTACATCTCCATGTGCATCTTGCAGCCTGTCCTCGAAAGTAGAAAAAACATTGGAAACATTGCATTCAGAGCAGTCCAAAACCTGAACGTTTTGCTCACACATCTCTGGCCACATTTAATAAGAGCAACCAACGCTGTGACATTACAGATATGAAGGAAAAATGCATTAAAGGTCCCCAATACATTTTCTGGTCAATAAAACTTAATTGAATTTGTTAAAATAATGGGAAGAAAGTCTTGCCTTGTCCAGGTAGATGATGAGCGAGCCTCTTTCTGACAGGATTGTGTTCATCTCATATCTTGCAATTGTGCGGGCTCGTCCTTTTGACAACTACACACACAGACACATTCAATTTTAATTTAAGTCAGTGTCACTGGTGAGGATAAACAACATATGTTTTAGGATTTGGAGACTGTGTGTTTGAATGTTTTTGTGCATATAAGTTCTTACTAGGTCCAGGTCATGTGTGTTAACAGTGAAACCAGTTAACATGCCAATATCCAAGACTGTCATGGTCGCATCACGGTCGCTGTCCTTATACCTGTACAGGAAATGGACATTTAGAAATAAAGTATGGGTGAGAGGACAGCAAAGCTCTCTACTGAATTTAAAATCAAGCAATCTTAAAGCTTTTAAATGTTTTCAAATATTAAATTATGGAGAATGACAGGATGGAAAAGAACTGCTTACAGGGGAGAGAGGAGTAATATACAAAAATTCTTAACTTTTGTTGAATTTGGGTCACAGAGGGTATGAATCAAAAATGGAGTGGGGAGAAATGAAAAGATGGATGTGGCGATGACTGTGTAAAGCCACGTTATTTTAAGGCTCTTCATTATACTTACAAAACCTCTATTTTTAGTTTGTATATCCTCTCATCTTCATCCATGTTCACTGCAGTAGATAAACATTTGATGAGCTTTTACTTTAATCATGTTTCTCATAAAAGATAAATACATAGAAAAACACAAACCAAACAGACAAATACAAGCAAGACGAAGACTGCTAAAACAAAAACCAACAGCACACAGAAACAGACATCAAATTACCTGGGAGGAGCTCCACTGACAAGTTAAACTTCTGACAGTCACTGTCCTTTTCTTTAGGCAGAGCATAATACAGCGACACCATCTGTCACACAAATAAAAGTGCATCTGAAACTAGTGAGGATTTGTCAGGATCCATTATACAGCAGACTGATATACAGATAGGGTAAAGCAACAAGTGTTCTGAGTTTGTCACACCACAGAAATATGTGGGATCAATCACCCAGCCAAATTTGAATTTGTAGTCTGTAACATTAGTAAAAAAAAATGGATTGATATGAATTTTTTTTCTGTTTGCCCACTTTGCATTTTGTAAAAGTATAAAAATAAACAATTACATTTTATATTTTTGAAAAGTTCTTACTTTACAGCATTTCTTCACACCTGCATAAAACCTGCACAATACTGTATATAATGTGTGTAGAAGAAAAAATTACAGACTTTAAAATCTTGTTCAACCAACATGTTCTAGATCGGCTATATATGCATTTGCCTCATGTCTTTGTCTATTTTGACTCCAAGGAAGACACAGTCGATCTGTCTGCAGTATTCACTGTATTCACACAAACAACCTGACAGAAAAAAAAAAAAAAAAAACATCCTGTCACCGTCCGCTGGCAGCTTTAAGATGTCTGAACATATCCGATAAATCTGCTAGACGGAGCGTCCATGTTTCAGGTCATAGTGGTGTTTGACACCGAGTCACCGAGTAGCATTCATTAAACCAATCAGAAAGTCAGCTCTCATCACCTTTAAGAACAGGTGCACCAAGAGTGTAAGCAGTGACAGAATGATGTGCATTTACCAGGAGGAAACCAAGAGAAGAGAGATTTAAGGCGAGGAGACAGATCTCCACACAATATATTAAATATATGGAGATGGACGTCTCCAAAGTAGCTTCATGTGTAAATAATTTATTTTACATTAACGCCTGCAAAAAGTAATACAATAAATGAACCATTAATGCAGATATGAAACTGGTTATGTTTTACACTGACACATCTTGAAGCTATAAAATATGTATTTTATAATTCATTATTATCATCATCATCATTATTATGCAGCTCCGCTCACTGAAGTGCCTGAAGAAGGAGTTAGTGGGCAGGAGGAGTGGAGGGAAGAAGTGAGAAGTGGGGAGAGAGATGGTGCAAACCAAAGCAGTCCGTCCTCCATCCCCCTTTCCTCTTTCTCCTCATCCTCATTTCCTCCATCCTGCTGACACTACTGTGAGTGTAGGAAACAGAACCAGACAGTGTTTCTCAAGTTTGATAACCTGTACACAAAATTATGCAGGGCTTGTTCAGCATTTATAGGACAGAAGCACGCATACTTTTTAGGACTTGCAGAAATCTTGCTATTATCACTAAAAACATGATTTGTTTCCACCCTCTAAACCTAAGAAGGGCTTTTAAAGTGTTAAAAAGAAATTGGATGGTTATAATTTACAGCACAGAGCAGGTAAAATAATGCAGAGGATAAGCAAGAATATAAGACCAAACACATATACAACAGGACATGACATGTTTATTGCACATTATGACTGTTTGATCCAGATAAATGCAGCTCTTATGATATTAGATGTATATAAACTGGGTGATTCAGTTTTTGGCAGACTAACATTATCACTTTTTGGCATGACACGTCAGCATCAGCACCTACAGTCCCAAAATGTTTTCCAGTAGTAGTTATACAGTACAGTAGTAGTACAAGTAGCAGTATTGACAGGTTATTGACGTATTAGCAAGCTAACAAACCTTAACTTTAGCTTACTGGATTTCTGTGTATTTCAGCAAACGTTAGTTTGTCTTCATCAGCTGTGATCCCGTCCTGTGCGCACTTTGCAGGTCGACTGACATTTATTAGGTTTAATAAGTATAATAGTAATTCCTGATTCCATATTAGTGAGATTAACTTTAGAGACAAACTTGCACATGCTGTTTTAACAGAACTGAAAAGATTTGTGATTATGGAGACGTGTGCACCTCAGCCAAGCGCAAGACACACACACACACACACACACACACACACACACACACACACACACACACACACACACACACACACACACACACACACACACACACACATGCTGTTAATTTCAATGTTTACATTTTATTGCGGATTGAAAACGTGATCAAAGGACACTTTACTAATCCACACTCCTGTATGGGGAAAGTCTTAACATAAATGAAGGTGTTTTGTGATCGTGGAGACGTGTGTGTGCTTTGGTCAAACATGCTGGTTGCTATCTTCTGCAGACAAACCAATTACGCCACAGACTTTGCACTTCGACCAGGTTTTAGCAGTCCAGAGTGCAAGCATGTTTTTACTCCAATGCACTGAGCAAAAGATAGCAAATGCATCTGGCCACGCCTTCATTTGGCCTCAATTTTTAGACCTCCCACCCAAACCAAGCACAAGTTAATTTGCTATCACAGACGTGGCCAACAACTGCACAACTGTGCCAGTATAAGATAGCAAAGCCACCTACAACCCCAGCACAATGGCTTTATGCCGGGTGTAAGATAGAGCCCTTTGTATCGTATCACATAACACGACCAAACAATAATGTTAGCTAGGAAGTGGTTGAATACTAATGTTACCAAATAAGTTATCAAATAATTGTTTTAGCTTGATTTATGGCTTAATGTCCCTCCAGATTTTAACTATCCACTGTCTTTTCAGTTCCTGACCAACCAGTTGTGAAATAATAACAATTTGTCAGATTCTCTACATTTATACAGCTTTTAACCTGGAACACAGTAGTATGACATTTGAGCTCCCCACTCTAAGTGTGACATCGGAGGAAAATGGCTGCCATGTGAATATGGCCAGTCGAAGTCCATAACCATGCTCTGACACCTCAGCATCTTACCTTGTAGAGTTAGTAGGTAAAACAACAACAACAAGGAGCTCTGTGATTGGTGGGCTGTCTCTAATTTTTAGAGGGCCTTGCTAAAACATTGAAACAAGGCAACCATCGTGGGTGAAATTCAACTAACCAATCACATTTTACCTCATAGAGGGAGAATTCTTTAATGTATAAAATAAGGACTATTTCTGAGAGAAGCTATCAGTGTAGCTGCTGCTTGGACCAAGATGAGAGACCCATTTTTGGAAAGACCACTTTCAAAACTGAAATTTGCTGAAAAGGTTTAACTGGTTAAACTGGGAGGCCAGCATCAGCACTGCATAATTTGGTGCAATGTGAAGACATCTGAAAGTCATACACAGTATAATGAAGTTTGTCTTCATGTAGGGGTCAACAAAGACACAACAAAACTCAACAGAACAATAAATGTGTTAAAGTTCCACTTACTGTCAACGTTGCTTCTCCATTTCCTCTGGCGGTCACTTTTACATCCTCATTTATACTGCTGACCTGTTGAGATTTCAAATATGCAAAGAACACAAAAAAAAACACACAATGTCAGGAGGAGAAATCCCAAATCCTGTTGTTTTTGTCCTGAAAATTAACCGTTACAGTAATACATAATATGAACTACTTATGTACGCTATAATTCCTGCTTTTTAGCTCATAAAAAGGTCCTGTTTCTGTAAAATATGTGTAATTGGTGTAGCTGAAGATATGACAGGAAAGGGGGTAGAGAGAGGGGGAATGATATGCAGCAAATGGGCCACAGGCGGGACTCGAACCAGCAACCGCTGCAGAGGACCAACAGCCTCAGTACATGGATCAAACGCTCTGCCAACTGAGTTATGGGAGCATCTATTGTACTGATGAGACTATCATAAATAATGACTTGCTGATGTCATTTGATGTGTTTTAAACCAGATGATGGAGAGTGCAGCTGCCGCTGTGGGAAAAATTGTTTGTTGGCCCCTAAAGCTTAATCCTCGTATCTGCTGAAAAGATATAAAATGACTTTAACACACCTTTAACCTTTGCATGGTGGCATAGACATGACACTGTGCTTCACATCATCCTCAGCATTCTCCTCAGTATTAACAATGAATGAGTTACAGTCTGATGTTACTGTAACTTATTCCAAACATTTTAATCTTCCTGACATGACACGCCCACCCCAAACTCCCCTGTCTCAAATTTCACCCAATCTCATCTGGTCACCATAGTCAGTGGTTCTCAACCTTTTGTAGCTGAAGGCCCACTTCTAGTTGTTAAAACATTTCTGAGTATCATCCTCCCAACAACAAATTCAGCACACTGTGCTTTCAGCAGCATCACTGCCTGTCATTATGAATCCAGCTTTAATGTATTCAGGGTCATATTTCCTCACAGCATGCTTTGTAGCTTCTACAGGCACAGGGTTGTCTCCCACATCACTTTTTCTTTTCAAAAACTAATCCATGTCACTGTATTATCCTGAACACATTTGGATATAAAAGCAACAAAAAATTTAATCTAACCATTTGGCAGTACTGCTGTCTCTGGGAACCACTAGATGGTGCTCACTGACACCCATCAATGAGCCGCGGCCCAGTGATTGAGAATGGCTGATCTGTTATAGATAGTAGATATAGACAGAACTTGTCTTTGTTGACTACCCATGTTCAAACCCTGCCTCAAAATGTTCCCAATGCACAGTTACATTGTTATGCTGATGATACTCATCATTAACTTAAGTAAAAATGTGAAGCCAAAACATCTTGATCGCCCCCCTGGTAACTGACTACAGTGTAGGTACAGGTAAGCATGAGCAAAAAAATAAATAAAAATCAAATACAGTTTTCTCAAAGGTGGTTTTTGTCATTTTAGGCAGTTTTCCTCACACGATATATGTTCAAATGTTTTTTTTTTATTATTTGTTTAAATTTAAATAATTTTGTTTAAATTTTTAAATATGTTTTAATTAGTTATTTGATGTGACAAAAAGCAGTCATCCTGATGTATGGGACAGACCTCAATGCCTCTGTTCCAATCCTGATCACTACTGCAATGTTTTGGCTTCATTTATCTTCAGTGGGAGGAAGTGGAGACACAGTGTCCATCTTTACAGTCAATCAGTACAGTCACCTTTGCTCAATATTTTGATTATCTGCAGTCTGCCTTTTGTACTGTGGAGTCATAGTTAGTTGATTTTGAATATCTGTGTGTGTGTGTGTGTGTGTGTGTGTGTGTGTGTGTGTTTTCTCACTTTAAGTGTTCTTGTGACGTGGTGATTCTCACTGTTGAAATGGAAAAGTGAAGGTCTTGGCCTGCCTGGCAACAAGATGTCCACATTCAAATCAAAGTCTTGGCCACTTATCTGCTCTCTTCCTGTGTGGACACAGATAAAGGAAACAACAACAAGTAACTATGCAAAAGAAGATTTTACAGACACTATTACATTATATGTCCAAACACAACATGGCAATATCATGCCACTGCAAAGTCAGTGGTAGCACGAATGCAGTTTTTTGCATTTGCACCTGTTGTGTAAAGGTTGTGTTCATGAATTTTGGTGCTCATTTCATAATTAAACTGTGTTTATGTTTCCAAATGCTCACATCACCTATTGCAATTAAATACAAGGCAGTTTTCATGGCTATCATCAGCAGAGGAGAACCCACAAAACACATGTTCATTTTTGCCTTTTTAACTTTGTATTACAATTCATTCATCTACTACAGACTGAAATATTACTCAAAATACATTTTGTTTGCAATTAGAGTACGTTGTGTAACGAATCTGATCAATGAGGTTCATCAGTAATTAATTCCAGTTTAAGTTCAATCAGTTGGGCTACCTTTACCTATAATTTACACCAGATGTGGCTTTGTGACGTTGTGTGTGCGTCCTGGTTTTGTTCCGTCATACGAGCGACTGCAATTTCCACCAGCAGTGTTTCAGAAGCGTTTCAGCAGCGGAGCGTTTTGTCCGTCTGATTATGTTCACTTGCACAACTGAAGTCCTCATTCCTTGCACTTTGTGCTTCTACCATGGATAAAAAAGATAAATTGTTTATTTTCTGTCTGTTTTTATGATCATGAGTCTGCACAGGTTCTTTTATTTTGAAAATGAACCGGATTCTCCCTGCCTTTTCTGCGCCTGACTTCCATTCCTGTTCGACCTGTTCTGTGCTAACTGACACGCCATCTGTCAAAAAGGGACTTGCTGCGTATTCTCTGTGGAACAGATCGCCGAGCCAAGACGCTTCTGGGACGCAGCTAAAACGCACCTCAGTGCATCTGGTGTAAACACGAGCATTGACTAGAATGGCCGTGAACTGGCCTGAGTGCTGTGGCACAGCTGTGACGCGTTGCAGCTGCGCCTGGTGTAAATTACTGGTAACACTTCATTCATTCACAGTCTTTTATTGGAGGCCTAGCTAAAAGTCTTGTCTTAAACTTGCTCTCACTCCCACAACCAACTCAGACACCAACGGTCTCATAGCTGGTTTCCTATTGTAAGTACTGTGGCTTCATCACCCCCTTAAAACATAGTATATATACAATATCTAACACAACAGGGTCACATTTCTCACCCTTTAGTGCACATCAAACTAGAAGAGGTCACCCGTTAGAGTGTAGATCTCCACTGGAACGAAGTAACCCACCAACATTTTCATCAGTAACTGTAATTTAATTACATTTTTTCACAGTAACTGTAACAGATTACAATTACTCTTATTATTTAATTACATGTAAGTAGCTACTCTCCAACACTTATTATGCTTTTAAACATTTGTGTGAAACCTTGACATAATTGCCACATGAATTCTTGAGTTATGGCCAAAATAACTATATATATATATAATAGCACTTGCGCTGGCAGCGCAATGGCTTTGCTCCGGGTGTAAGATAGGGCCCAATGCCTCTAATCGATGAAGGTTCAGTTCAGTTTCCTGATACATGATCAGACACCACTGCCAACAAATGTGGTGTAATACTCTCATATTGATATTGTGATTGTGCATTTGCCAGTAAGGTTTGAGTTTAACACTGCTGAACCTTTTCAACTTGCTGCCACCGCACACTGTGTGCAACCATGACAACTGCAGAGATCACACTGAAGGAAATACAGCTACATTTTGACACTTTCACTGGCAGTGAACAAACATATCAATTGAAAAAAAAAAAAAAAAAAAAAACGTCTTAAAGCAACAATGGTTTGATTTTATGGTCTGGGGTGATGAGTCATGTTTATGATGCTAGTGAGCCAAACTTGATAATGAATCATGTCGTATTTCTGTGAATTTCCTCCATTTTTAACTGCAACCCACTCTATTTGGCTCCATGATTAGAGTTTCCAGTTTATCTCACCTGTCACAGAGATTAGTGTGGTTGAAGGTGTGTTTGGAGCCAAATCTCTCAAAGGTATTTTACTGTTGATAGTTTCCTCTTGTATACCAGCTAAAGGAAGAGACAATTGGCAAGTTAGGAGATCAGCAAAAAACAGTCAGTACTTTTTGTTTTGTTCAACATTAAACTTACCGGCACCTTTCTTAGCAGGGTCTAGTGTTATAACCACTGGTGATTTTATCAGTATGCCTTCAGGCTGGAAAGACAGGAGTTCATAAACACATCAGGATTAACACTTATATTTAAGCAAAGCTGTGTGACAGAAAAAAATGTGACTTGCATGTTAAAGTGCAAAAAGCTAAAGCTTTAGTCTTAATGCAGTTCAGAGAGCACAGAATGCATTTCTCTTACCACCACCTGCAGCATCTTCCTGACTCCATCAGCGAGTAATGAGTCTCTCACAGAGGCTTTGACCTCAATGGGAAATTGTCCCTCCTTCATGGGACTAATGATAAAAGGTACAGATCGTGTAGTTTGGGGTCCAACATTGACCTCCTGACGATACCTCCCATGGTTAGATGCTGCACTGCACACATGCTCCGTCTCAAACAGATCCACACGCACCTTGAAATGAGTATAGATCAGATGTAACTAAGCACAAATACTTTGTTACTATATGTATGTAATACGTACTTACTCTACTTTGGATTTCTCAGGTATTTGTACTTCCTGCACTTTAACACAAATATCTGTAGTTTCTAATCTTTACATTTTCAAAATAGGCTTGTTACTTTAGTTTCAATGCATTTGATCAGAATAATTTCTATTTAGATTATTTTTATTTTTTCATCTTTATATTATTTTGCATCATTGTGCAAAGCCGCCCAACATCAAAACTGATTTAAGCAAAGGTGGATGGGACAATAACACACACAAAAGACGTAACACAACGAAAAACAACAAAAGAAATAACAAGACAAAAAACAACGTAGAAGACAAAATGAGACAAAGAAAAGTAGCAAAATTTAAAAAAAAAAAAAACTTAACAAGACAAAAAATAACAAAAGATCTAACAAGACAAAAAGATGTAACTAGATAAAATAAAAATAACATAAAAGACATAAAAAGATGAAAAGACAAACCAGAGGAACAAGAGATTAGACAAAAAACGCAACAAGACAAAAAAGATGGTAGACAACAGGACTACTTTTATACTTTGAGTATATTTTAGAGCTTGTACCTTTTCCGTTTGCACTACTTTTACCAAAGTCTTTTTTACAAGTACCTGTACTTCTACTTGAGTACAGAATATGGGTACTTTTGTCACCTCTAGTGTAGATGGGAAAAGAAAAATGTTCCAGGAAATGTTTGAATAAATGTGGGGAGAATTAAGGAGATGTTTCCATGGTTCATGGGTCACTGAATGGTTCGCTTTGCATGAAAATGATGCGACTCATATGCTATGGCCTTTGCAGTCACCAGGACACAACCCAGTTTAACACCTGTGGAGATTCTGAACCCTGTTAGACACAGCATCCCATCACCTTGCCATCTGACCTTTAAACACAAGAGCTGTATAGGCCTGACTCACTCTCATACGATCTGGGCTGTAGTTATGGAGTATAGCCTTAATTTCCAGCTGTTCTCCACGGACAGCAGAGTATGGTAGTTTGAGATCGATGAAGAATTCCTTCCTCACAATAACCTCTAATGGATCAGCCACACAGACACCTATAGACAAGAGGAACAATAAGCAGTAACTAAAACACAAGGAAAAGAAAGAGGATATTAAGGGGCAAAATGGTGAAACACGAATACTTAAATTCTGAATCATTAATCACCTAAATCCCAAAAGAGCAGGCCAGAATCTGACAAAATGGAAAGGGTGAAAATTCTTAGATATTTTACTCTTGAAACCTGCTGAAAGTTTTGACTGTTAAGTTTCATGCTGCCTGCCTGAGTAACCCCTGTCTGACCCATGGTAGGGCCCAATGGCCTGTGGGTACAAAAAGTCACCAAGTATTCCATGTAGATGGCAGCATGTGTCCACTAAGTTTATACCCATGCTGCAAGCATCTGCCAACACAATGTTACAATTCTACAACAATCTGAATCCCAATTTGCAGCATTTAGTTAGTTTAGCTTTACAAAAACAGTGATCAGTGATCGCTGTCGCTGGCCAGCTGCTAATATATCAGGCTACTGAAGTCTGGGTTTACTGTCAATCAATCAATCAGTCAGTCAAACTAAACTAAACAATAGTTTAGCTGGGGGAAACATTACTGCAGCTAGTAAGCCAGTGTTAGTTAGCTGAACATGCTAATATTCACAAGATATGTTAGAGCAGATTAAGAAGTCTAATCCATTTCTCACATGTGTGCTCTTGTGTTCCACATTTTTGAAAGATTAAAAAAACACCACTGGTCAAAGAAGGCCCCTATTAACCACAAGTACATAAAAAAAAGAGAAAAAGTCAAGTCATGCAGAGAAACAGAATCCTTACCGTGAGTTCTTGACAGACTAATGCCAATGAACTGCCAGGTTGTGACTGAGTCTGGCAAAGGAACATTTTTCACAGATGATGTGGTGTCACTGAAAAAAAAAAAAAAAGTATTATCAGTTTCAGTGACAAACGAATTTTGTAATTTTATTGATGGCATGTTTTTTTTAATGTGTATATTTCTGTTGCCTCACCAGTTCAATAGTTGTGAAGGACAACGTGGCAGTATGATATCTGACCACAGCCAACTTTCAGGGAACTTGGTGCGAGAAACGATCTCATCGCTGTCCATGTAACTGTCATCGTCTTCACCTGAAGTGTCAATGAAAAGGTTACAATTTTCATAGATTCATCCAGGGCTTTCTCCTATCCCTTTGATTGATTCAGATATTAATAAAATGATAGGAGGTAAAGAAATTACATGAAAAAGCTGATGGAAAGAAAGCTATCATAATTAGCAACCCTTTACTTACTTCGTTTCCTCCTGCTGGGGGCTGGACACCTCAAATCTGGAAATGCAAAAAACAGACTAACTCTTAAACAGAACCCAACAAGTCTGAAATCAGTCTGCATAGTATCTGTTATGAGACGCTGATAAAATAAGGTCAATTGACACAGTAGATGCAACAATGTCCCTGTATTTAAATAGGGAGGAGAGATTTACAACAGCAATATTGTTGAAGTTTTAGAACAGAATACCTTACATATGTATTATTAGAAAACTTTAAGGCAAATACGTTTAAACCCTCTCACAAAACTGTGGAGTCTTGTCAGCTTGTGTAAGATACGAGTGCATCGGTTCAGACGGCCTGTATTAGTAGAAAGCTAAACATGAATCAGAAACAAATCAAGGTAGCACTAGCGTATTGATACATTTCACTGGGACACGCATATGTTAAATTTTCAAGGATCTGCCGCTGTAACTTTCCTCCGTTTTCTCTCCTCTTGTCTTCACCTGCACTGCTCTCACTGGATGCCTACTGCCAAGCTCACACAAAACAAGCGCTCCCTCCTCCCTCTCCTGTGTCTCCTCTTTATTTAATCAAAACAGACCGCTCTGAAAACAGCAACAGAAGAGACATTGTAACGCGTCTCACCACCAACCTTTCATAACGCTCAAGCGTAGAATAAGTTAGGATTTTATAAGAAAGATGAGAAACACTGCTGCAAATCATTTGTGCAAAATGTGTCAGACAGCAGAGTACAGAGACACAAGTCTGACTCACAGACGTCATGTCACTGTGAGAGCAGGTAAAACAGAGCATCACTGTTCCTCCACACTAATCAAAACCACAGCACTCTTCATATGAAACAGAGCAGCACATCATCTTACTGCAAAAATAATGTTTTAATATTTTAAACAGTTTTAAAGTTTGTTCATAGATTCTCATTCAGGCTACAGGATCTCATTTACTGTAGTGTCAATGTAATGTCTCTTTCTCTCTGTTTCTACTGTTACTATATTTAGTACTTAGTATATTAGTACATTTAAACTATCAGGATTTATTTTTGACACCAATAGCACTCTATAAATGTAGCATTAATTGAATCAAAATATAAAGGTTCACACATTGCATTGTCTTGTATTGCATCATATCGTATAGTGACAGAGTTGAATTGAATCAAACCGAATCATTGGACATTTATAGATTTCTAAGATATGTACTGTACTGTGTACTCGCTTCAGGTGTGTGCACGTGGATCAGGTCTGAGAGGCTACAGTTGACATTTAGGCTAAAAACATGGTGTAAATGGCGTCTTTTTGGGTCAAATTTTAATGTTGTAGCTTACAGACACTTGGATTACACCACACGAGCAGTATGGAGACATTTTGTGTTTTTTTTTGTGATCTTTTTTTAAGATTTTAAAACTGGTCACCATTCACTTCAATTGTACTGGATTTGGCTGCAACGCTGTTTTCCACTGAAGCTCCAGGAGTGTTTTGTGAACTGGAGATCTTCACCCATCATCACATCAGCACAGGGGTCAGTAGATATTCAGTGAAATTTCATTTTTGGGTGAACTATCACTTTAAGGAGTGATGAGCAAATGCCATCCAGAAAGTTGTTTGTGCATTGGGTCAAGCGCCAACATCCAGTTCATTCTCAGACCAAGCCTCGACAGGCAAGGCCTGGGTTTCAGGATGGAAGACTATTTCTTTCGCTGAAGACTGAGACTTATGGCTGGTTCATATTATACACTGGGGCAGTGCGTGACGGCATTGTTGCCAAACTGCTGTGGCTCCCATATGCTGTGGTGTCCACACAGGTTGCGTTTCTGCCATGAGGTTGCTGCTGAAAGCCCTGTCTTATATACAGTACTATATACAGTACAGTGATTTCCCCCCTTGTTCAGAGAGAAAAGGAAGGAGGAATGAATGCATAGAGGGAGAAGAGAAAAGAAAGAAAGAAAGAAAAAAAAATACTGCCCTGCACTCTTTTTTCACATCTGTGACACACTACACAAATGTAGACAATACAACTGCAGTGAGAGGTGTCCTGTTGCTGACATTATGTTGATATGACTGTCAACAGATCATTTTTAATGCAGACTTTTGCACACGTGGGCTGTGTGGACGCCCTAACCTGTTAATACGGGTGCTGAAATGAAAATCAAAAGGTAACGCCCACACACACGCTGCTCAAGCATGTAGTGTGAGCCAGCCATCACACTCCGAATCAGAGATGGTGAGAGACATAGAGGCCAACAGAACCACAAGGTAAGCTTGAGCAACAATATCTGATTCTACAATACTGAGAAGCTGAAAGGAAAGGCAGCTACACTGATGCAGGGCTGCAGTGGCATTCACAGGCAGAGGTGGAGATGAGAAATTTTTGCAGTTCAGACCACCCAACTGGGAAGTGTATTTGGTGATTTGATAGAATGAGGAATGTCATACATGAATTGCAGTGCAGCTCAAGTTGAATGGTTGAACTAGCTCGCAGGCATCGCTACATTTAGGGACAGAGGTGGGAAGTAACCAAGTACAAATACTTCATTACTGTAGATTTTTCAGGTATCTGTTCTAAACTTGAGCATTTACATTTCTGACATCTTTTAATTTTTACTCTCTACATTTTAACATAAAAATCTGTACTGTCAAGTCAGGCTTGTTACATTAGTTTCAATGCATTTGCATGGACTTATTTTTATTTTGCATCATTGCACACTGTCCGTCCAATATCAAAACAGATTTAAACCTAAGTGGATGGGAAAATAATGCATAGAGAAGATTTCTTCGCATATGCATCAGTGCATATATCAATTAGACAGATGTAATAAGAGAAGAAATACACTAAACAAAAAAGATGGATGATGAACAACATATCAAGACAAAAAAGACATAGCAAGAAGAAAAAACGAGCTGAAAAACAACATAAGATGTAACAAGACAAAAATGACATAAAATGAAAAAGATGAAACTAGACAGACGCAGAAGACGTAACTAGCCAAACAAAATGTAACAAGGTGAAAAACAATGTAAAATACGCAAGAAGACAAAAAGGATGGAAGAAAACAAGGGGCTGTAACAAGAAGAAAAACAATGTAAAAGATGTAACAAGACGAAAAAGACGTAACAAGACCAAAAGTTATTTAAAAGGTGCAAAGAGACGAAAAAGAGTAAAAAGACAAACAAGACGAACCTAGACAAAAAAACGACACAACAGACAGACATAAAGGCAAAAAAAATTAACAAGGTGAAAGAGACATAACAACACCAAAAACTACGTAAAGAATGCTACAAGACGGGAGAGGGAAACTCGACTGCAGAGAAAAGGTGAAGTTCAGTTAGCTTCGCACAAAAACAGCCAGTAGAAACGTCCTTTAGAGGACTACTTTTATACTTTGAGTTAATTCAGAGCCTGCATTTATTCACTTTCATTTGAGTAGTTTAATTTGTACTTCTGACACTTTTGGCCTAAGCAAGCATGTGAAGGAGCACAGCCGCTCTCCAGGACATACTATGGACTTGATCATCACTAAGTATCTCACCTTGTCTGGTGGGAGTCCCACCAGCACTGGACTCAAACAACATCCCAGCATCGTAGAACACACTCATGCCGTCCCTCCCTCCACCTGGTGTGCAGCCTGTGTCGGACTTGTCCACCATGTCCCACACCTGAAAGTTATTCACACATAGAAATTCAACCAGTCGCAAAGTGAGGTTTGACATGAAGGAGTCTTTTCCCCACGTATTTTTCACGTGATTTTCAAATTCTACACATATCAATTATCTATATCAGCACATAATTTGCAGGGTATGGAAAGCTACAACCTATCCCAACTCACATGACAGTGGTGGGGCTACACCCTGGACAGTACAACTAGACAAACATTTACACTCACACTTAAGTTTATCAATTAACCTAACCTTTGCATCTTTGAAATGTGAGAAGAGACCAGGGGCCTTATTACCGACAATCTTATTTAGTTTAAGATGACACTTTTTGGTATTATAGAAACATATTTCTGCATTTAGGAAAGAATTCCATCTGATCTTAAGATAGGAATTCAGCTATTACCAAACCCCCATAACTGAAGAATTTAGGAATTTAGGAATGCAAATTTAAGACAGTGTAGACCCTGTCCTAAATTCAAAATAACTTCCAAAAACAGCAGTGCCAGTGTTGATAGGTCTGTATGGCAATGACAGTGAAGATGCAGAACCACATGAGCAAAGAAATATTCACTGAAAGGTTACTCAAACCGTATGATGATATGTTATATGACCTGGATCATGTATTAATGGGTATATAATTACTATAATGGGTATATAATTACCAAGACACTTGAATCCGCATCCATTTAAATCTATATCCTGGGCCGATAACTGGGAAGAAAACTTCCCAAAAAAGGTGGGGTTTCCTCTTTTCCTCTCACAGTTTCAGTACATATCCTCAACACAGACAAAGGCATGATGAGATGAGTACTGATTGAAAAGTCAAGGAGTTAGGATTTCCAAAGTTAAGAGAATATATATGACAAAATTTTCATATTACTTTTTTTTTTTTAAATCATATCAGCTTCACGGTATTTGACAGATTTTTTTTCATGCAACAGTGTTCTTACCCACATTTTCTTCTAATGAGAAAAGAATTACTGCAGTTGATTGGCTTTAAACAGCCCATTTTACTGTCATAAGGATTGTATCATGTTTTTTTCATGTCCAGACACAGGTAAAAGCATGACCCCTTCAAAGTATGGTTACCATCACATGGCGGGAACGACTATATGATTAAACGTCCCCACCCAAGCTAGTTAGCACCAGAAATACTAGTTTAAAATATTTAAAAATATAATATTTAAAATATTTATCAATAATTCATTCATGCATGATGCCAGTTATCTGTTGCCTCTAAGATTTTATGTAGCCACACGCCACTAGTCGGGGCTGCAGCACTGTCAGACGGCAGCCCCTCTCGCCCAGCGCGTATGAACCGATCGCCCTGGCAACCCTGGATATTTACATCAGCAAAGTCAGACAAATGAATGTAGACTGTGACAGAATAAGCTGATATACACTACTCACAAAAAATTAGGGATATTCAACTTTCAGGTGAAATTTACTGAAAATGTAAAAAGTTCATGCTACAGTGATATTTTATCATGAAAATCGGGCATTTAAGTAGAAGCATGCAATGGTGATTTCTTCATCTCAAACTATTTATTGAAACAAAAGCTAACAACAGTGATGGGTGTACCACAACAAAAAATGTCAGTGTCTCAATAACTTGTCATGTGTCTTTAAGCATCAATTACAGCTTGACAACAACATCTCATGCTGTTCACAAGTCGACTTATTGTCTGCTGACGCATGGTATTCCACTCTTCTTGAAGGGCTGCCCTCAGGTCATTCAGGTTCTAGGGTGCAGGGTTACACGACGACTCAGCTGATCCCATAGGTTTTCTATGGGATTCGGGTTTGGAGAAAGTGCAGGCCACTCCATTTGAGGCACGCCAGCCTCCAGCAGCTGTTCCCTGATGATGCAACCTTGATGAGCTGGGGCATTATCATTCATGAAGATGAAATCAGGCCTGTGTTGCTCATGCAGAGGCACAATGACTGAATTAATGATGTTATTCAGGTAGTACTGGCTTGTCACAGTACCATTCACAAGGTGTAGGTCACCACCACCTCCAAAGGCTCGTCAGGTGACGACAGTGGCTGATGCATAGCGTTCCCCTTGACATCTCCAACAGCATTGGCGGCCATCATTTCTGCTTAATGTGAATGGACTTTCATCAGAGAACAGCACTGAGGCCCACTGGTTCCTCGACCAGCGCAAATGCTCCCTGGCCCATGCAAGACGATGATGCCTGTGCCTGGTGGTGTGGTCAGGTATCGTTGCCGGTCGTCTAGCACGCAGACCATGCTGATGTAAACGGTTTTGAATGTTCTGACGTGACACTCGGGTGCCTCTCACCTCCCTTAAATGTGCCTGGAATTGAGTGGCATTCATCATCTGTTTCCGCAGGGCACTGTTCACAATGAAGCGGTCATCAGCATGGGACTCTATGCCTTTCTGTGACTCTTCCAGTTTCTCTGTGTCTCTGGTGCAACCTGCTGTTGACACTCTGTGACACTCTAAGCTCAGTGGCAACTTCCCTCTGAGAACATCCCGTTTGAAGCCTCGCAATGGCCAGGTACTGTTGATCAATTGTTAGGTGCCGTCTTGGTCTCATGATGTCAAAATGTGAACAGCATGATGAAGAGGACTGTTTAAATACACACTGTCATTGAACCAGAACATTTAGTGGTCAATTCGTGGATCATACACTTGTTGTGATTTTTGCGGTTAATAACGTTGTTAGAGAACAGCATGTTATGCAGTAAGTACTGAAACACTGAACAGTTGGACATGTGCATTCAAAAGTTTATAGAAGGTCAAATTAAGTTCACCTGTAAAGGTTATAGTGCATTTTAGGTGCATTCTGAAATTTCATCCGAAAGCCGAATATCCCTAACTTTTTGCGAGTAGTGTATATTCACTCGACTGGAGAAACATGTGACCACATTAAGCACATACACAGACATAAACCTGCTGCTGCTGCTGCTAGCACTGCTAACGTTAGCCACACTGTGTGTCAGGCTGGCAGCTAATGTCAGCTCTGGGTCCTTAACCTGCAGACACAGTGACCCTCTTCGGTCTGAAAAGGTGAAGCATTTATTGAGTTGTTGTCATGTTATGTACATTAATGTGTAAGGCTTGTATTGCACAGCGCAAAGTAGCACGCATTTCAGTGGCATTTAAACTATGATTTGACAATTGCACACTGTGATTAACGGCTTCAAATGGCTCTTAATACACACAATATTTGTTTCGGACAGTGTTTAACATTATAAATTAATAAATTCTGCTAAATTTTAACTGCTTTCTGAGTGTTTTCTTAGTGTTAGACTAGTTGACTAGTCTAAATTAAATTTTGCATTTAATCGACAGGGAAATTAGTTGCCAATTAAGAATTTTTTCTGTAATGAGGCCCCAGAGCACCTCAAGGAAAACCTGCATAAAGGGAACACATGCAAACTCAACACAGAAAAGCTCCATTCAGCCAGCAGGCTCAGACCACATTGTCTTCTCAGTCAACACACTGCAGGCTAAAAAGGAACATTTTTTCAAAAAGAGAGTAAGGATAAAGAAATGACCTTTTTCTGGGTGAGGCGGTGCTTGTTGTTCAGGACATAGACGCCTTTGTCAACTGCAAACAGTCCCACTGTGGCCTCTGGATCTCCAGTGACCTTCAGACCAAACATCCTGCGAGGTTGATATGACGGAGCGGGTCTTGTTGATTCCAGCTTCAACTAAATGTAAATGGGAGGTTAATGAACGAGACTTGCTACATTGCAAAATATGTCCGAGAAACTTGAACCCTTTGAGTGTCTGTGTGTTGTTTGCCCACTAAAACTCTGTGACATCAGTGTTGTATGTCTCACCGAGCCCATGCAGGAGTCCTCAACATCCACCCAAACAGAGTCTGATACCACTTCATTGTCACTGGTATGGAAGTAGGCTATAACACGGAATGATGGCAGCATGTCTTTGGTAATGGGAACTCCTATGGTAATCAGTATTTGGCCTCTTGACCTGTATCGGCCATATTTCACCAGCTGACCTCTGCTCAGGATCTGGGGACACAGATTTACACGTCAGTACTTATCCAACACAAGTGTATACTACACTGACTGCTGGAAGCAACACAAACACTCAATCATGTTCACAGACGTACACACACACTGGTGTAAAACATCTCTCACCAGGTATGTGATGTCACTTTGTTCATTTCTCTGCCTGTTGAGGAAGAACTGCATTTTCAGGTTATCCCCTAATCTTACTTCAGCTGTGTCCACATCTGTAATGACATTCCACAACAACATTGCTCAACATTTAGTGCAGCTCTGTGCATGGTAGTTAGGCAGCACTGCCACCACCATCACCACTGACTTAACCATCTGATGTCATTTCAGGACGTTACTCACTTATGTGGATGTAATTGTTGCTTTTAGTGGTATACGGGAGAGCTATCATGGTGGCTGCTGCTTGTCTTCCAGGTGGAATCAGAGGATCATTGGTCTTTGCCTGCAATTAAATGCACACAGTTCATAATACACTCATTATATTAAAAGGTACAGTTCACCCCAAAACCAAAATATATATTTTTATTCTTACCTGTAGTGCTATTTCTCCATTTACATTGTTTTGGTGTGAGTTGCAGAGTTTTGATGAGATATCGGCTGTAGAGATGCTGTCTTCTCTCCAATATAATGGGACTAAATGGCACTCGGCTTGTGGCGCTCAAAACACCACAAATATACATTTGAAAAATTAAATTCCAGTGCATTTTTCATGACCTTTTTTTTTTTTACCAAGGATAATAAGTTGTTCCTCTCTAGTAGAAGGAAAGTAGTTCTGGTACATAATACTGCAGAAAGAAAATAGTTCCTACATGAAACAGTTCATGACGAGGTCAATTTTCAAGCCAATTGTCATTTACTCCCATTATATTGGAGCAAAGGCAGACATCTCTATAGCTGAAAACTCCACAAGGCATACCAAAAGTATCTACATGGATAAATTGCAGTATAGGTAAGAGGAAAAATATGTACTTTTGATTTTGGGGTGAACTGTCTCTGTAAATTAAAAAGTTGATATCACTGCCGAGCTGAAGCTAGCTTTAAACAATATAAGACAAATTTGCTAATCAAATAAAATAATTAAAGTTCACTTTAGTTTATTCAAACTGCTAATGTGTCTTTTTGAAAACTTTGTCCTCTCTACAGAAACAGTAGGTAATGGCCAAAGTATGACTAGGTTGTCTAATGTTGACTGCTGTTTAATATTGCTTTAATTCATGGTTTCACAATGTGTGTATTGATTACTGACGGTGACCAGTGTTGTGCATGAACACACTAAAAGAGTGGAGTACACTTAACATGCTCATATGTTTTGTAATGGTGGACTCAATGAATCAGTTTGCAGTTAAAGGTCCAGTGCATGATATTTATGGGGATTTACTGACAGAAACTGAATTGCTACTAATGCTGCTGCCGATGCAGTATGCAGTAAATGGTCACCCTTTGTGCACATGTACTTTATCTGTCACTCACTGCTGAAGGTACAAAACGCAATGACTATCCTTATTTTTTTATAAATCATAGTGCAATAATAACTGAGCTGCACAGTGAACAAGCAGAGTTATTGATCACAACTGAAGGTTCTTTATTGCAGGAAATTGTGCTGTCAGGTACAATCAAATAAAGATTTTCCTGCCATGCATCCCTTTTTTAATTACAACTAGGTGCTCATGGTTGCAACACTCACAGGAAAAAAAGACTTTTCAACCATTTCTGCTCACATACCCATCAAATGTATTAAATTATTATTATTAGAAAAATGGCAACATGGTGTCCTCCATGGAATAGGAGCCCTGCCCTCTGTGGATATAACAAGCTCATTCTAAGATAACAAAAACACGGTGATTCTTATTTTCAGGTAATTGTACTCAATGAAAACATATTTATGAATATTCTATTCTATTTCCATATTCTGCACATAAGTTCCTGTAGATCTTACACGCTGGACGTTTAAGATATCTTACTCTTTAGCTAGCATACACTAGAGTAAATGTGTGTTCAGCAGAGCCATAAAAATTAGCTAAAAACCTGCATAGAGCTGCAGAACTACAAAACTCTTGATACATTTAAGTGTAAGCTTCCATTTGCTAAATGGGATGTACAGAAGAAAAGATTTTGCAGACTTACAGAAATCGTCAGTCTGTTAGTGTTTGCCTCTGTATTGATGGTGACGATTGCCAAGCCATTGGCTGTGGTGACGCCAATCTGTTGGCCTGGATCAACCACCACTGCTACACCTTGGGCAGGAGTATCATCAGGATTCATAACTTCAACCTGCCAACAGAGACACCAACAGCTCAACTCAAATTAAATATTGTTATATTCTGTAAAGTGAAGTAGCTGTGCAGCAAAAAGTTTTGACTGAAAACAGGATATAGTCAAATTAACTTTACTTTCATTGTACAAATGTAAATACAAATAAGTACTTTACCACTACGGAGAAAGACATTCCTGGTTTGAAGTATTTGGGTGTTCTCTTTAAGTGGATGATGTACGGTGATGTGACAATCTTGATGCCTCTCAACTCTGCCTCCACCATTTCACCACCTGTTTGTGATATATGACCATTAAAATGCAGGGACTGCAGATGACTGGTCACAACTTTACTACAATTTTATTTGAATCTGTTTGAGATGTTGGGTTTGGATTAAAGAGACGATCAATAATGCACAGGGCGTCTTTCAACCACTTCAGCAGACAAGCTGGACCACCACAGGTTGCGTGACCAGTCCAAGAGGAGAGGGAAGAGAACAAGGACAAGAGCAATGCTAGCCTCACTTGTACTTAAAGGCTGCTCCTGACTAATGTCCAGTCAGGAAAATGAAATGGGACTCAGACTGGCCAAGCAATGGGAAAAAAAGAGACCACAACATCCCGGTTTTGAGATATAGCACTGGACCATGTTCTGAGCCAACAGAGCTCAAGGATGGGAGGAGAGCAAGGGGAGGTGGACTTGAAACACTGATGATACTTGGTGCACAAATGCAGTCAGAACTGATGTACAATGCGAACCAGATGTCACACTTTTAATGTGAAGATGTGAATCATATTATCACAATCTTGGTAATGACTCAATGTAGATGTGCAGATATATACAGTATGTATATAATTAAATGGATAGTTTATTCACATTTTTTTAACTAGGGATGTTCCTCGCAACAAATTTCCCTGCCAATTGGATGCAAAATTTTTAGACTAATCGACTAGTCTAGCACTAAGAAAACACTCAGAAAGCAGTTAAAATGGAGCAGAATTTATTTATTTATAATGTTAAGCACTGTCTGAAAAAAGTGCGTATTAAGAGTCATTTGAAGCCGTTAGTCTAAAATTGCCAATTCATACTTTAAATGCTGCTGAAGTGCGTGCTACTTTGCACTGTGCAATGCAAACATTACACATTAACCTACAAAACATGACAAAATCTCAAATACTTCAACTTTTCAGACTGAAGAGGAACACAGTGTCTGCAGGTAAATGACCCAGAGCTAACGTTAGCTGCCAGCTTGCCATGCAGTGTAGCTACCGTTAGCAGTGCTGCAGCAGCAGCTGCTCTGCTTGCAGGTTAATGTCCGTGTCTGTGTTGAATATGGTCACATGTTGCTCCAGTTGAGTGATTCTGTACAAGTTTATTCTGTCATGGTCTACATTCAACATTATTTCCATTTTCTAGATTAAAACACTGCCAAACCGCACTGGTTTTATGAGCTGTCATCTGTGCAACACTGCTGATATAAACATCAGGGGTTGCCTGGGCCACCGGGGCATATGCAATATTATTACTGTGGTTCTATGCTACATGTCTACAAATGTTGTACTGAAACAGAAAAGAAACTCAGAATGAATAGGTTACTAGAGCTCCTACTATCAACACAAACTTGATTATAACTTGTACAGTAAATGGCTATTATCTACAGTTCAATGCAAGTTTTTCATACAGAAAACTCCAGAAAAGCGACGCTTATCCTACTATTGGTGTGCGGTATTTACTGCCCTCTACTGGATTTGACATGTGACAGCAACACACTTCAGACGTGGACACAAGCAACCTGGCTGCAACGCGCTTATTCCAGCAAAATCTTTTCCTGCTTCTTTGGTGTCTAGATAAGTTTTGGCCAAACTGAAGTCCCGCCTCAGTAACAGTTTGGTACTGAAAGTCATATATACACATAGTCTGTCTTTCTTACCGCTCTTCGTCAGCACACTGACAGCTACAAATATGGAACTTCCCACCAGGTCGTGGATGTTTGGGAAGGTCTGTGTGATGTGCTCTCTCCTCAGGCTGACAGCTCCGTTGCCATTCTCGATCTAATGTGACATGATATAAAAGCTTTTCTTGAAATACAGCCAACAAACAGTTGGTGGGTCCTTTTCTGAACCTGTCGATTCTCATTTCAAAAACAGTAAAATCACAAATTTTTCAAACTTTAGTAGATTTTCCAGCATTAATAAGGTCAAACTGATGAACAAGTTTGAGGTTGTTCTTGTGTTTGTTTTAGTTTGTTTACAAGATAGTTCCAAAGATAAAAGTCAGACACATACTGTACAATACAGACTGATCAATCACCTGGCAGACTGATAAAAAAGAAATGCATCAAAAGAATCAAAAGACTACGTCAAATCCTTACCTGAACTCTCTGAATAGAACTTGGAAAGCTCCTCTTTTGACCCTCTTGGATAACCCCAAATACCACGTAGGCCGTCCCGTCCAGCTCTTCACCAAACAGATACCTATAACCACAGGAGAAGGATTTGTTTAAGCCCACAATGAAGTTAAAGCTACAACAAGGAACTTTGATATTTTGTTGATTTTGGAGGCCTCTGTGGACAATAGCAGAAGTGTTTCCATAGTAGTTACCACCAAATATAGCACAGGGAAACACAGGCTTGATTGATCCGATTTCAAGGAGAATCCAATAGATATGGCAAAACAAATAGCAAAATCTTTTTGCGGGTCTTCTGTGTTCATGTGGGTCAATAAGAGGCTTCAGTATTAAACTGAAACTCATTCATAACCAGTTAAAAACTCCAGTTAGGGCCCATGTCCACATTGCATTTTTTTCTGGCACATGAGTTTTGTTTCTATGACAAAAATATGTTAAAACTTCCTATGACTGTGTCATTGTTGCACGGTCTACCAATGTCCCTTTGGTCTTTATTAGGTATTAGTATCTATTTGTTTGGCTTTTTTTCACTGTGCGCACCAACCAGAAGATGTGCTGCCTCAGTTTGACTCGGCTCAGCACTGCAGGAATTTGCATCTGGTATGCCCGCTTGAAGGTGTGTATTGATAGGGGTTCATCTTCAGTCAAGCGTCTGTAAAATGCTGGTTAACCACATCATTTCCTATAAATTCTTTGCAACAAAGGTTCCCTGATGTTTTCTTACTTCAATGCTTTTATTATCAAGCAGCTAAACCAGGAAACATTTGGTTTTCATCTGCAGTAATTTAACAAGTTCTTTCAGCTGAAAGTGAACATGAAAAGTGAACAGCAAAATAAAGTAGACACCTCAGAGGATAAACAGCGAAACCGGAGCAAAACTAAAATTTAAACCACTAAGATTCACACACAGGCCTTTGGAAGCTAAGTACTGAGAGCTGGACACAAAGTTACTTTTAAAAAGATTTTCTGCATTTTCTTGGTTACCACGGTGATGAGTCCCTATCTGTTATATTACTGGTTGCCTGGAAAAAGCACCAGTGACGACACCAGAGATGTTCAAGGCTGTCGCATGCGGTTGCAGACTCTCCTCTTTAGGAAAAATGGGGGGAAAAAAGACTCTGGCACTCAGATAAAAAAAAGCTAAATGGACACAGGTCCCTAGTCACTTTAACAATTAACAAAATAGATGTCAGAATGACAAAAGGACAAAACAGCAAGAACTCCAACATAATCTCTAAACAACATCCTCTATTTTTATCCTCCAATCAATCTCCATATCAACCCTGGTCTCTTAATCCTCAAAATAAAACCCCCACATACGTAGCTCTGATGTTAACGGTGAGCTCTTGACTGTCCACATTGAAGAAGGGGCTAGAAGACATCAGTTTCACCTCAAAGCTGGGCAGCACTGAAATATTGAGAACATAAAAGCAATTAAAAAGTATGTGAATCTTGTATATGTTTTAAATAGTGAAGGTAATGAGACTTACTGTATTCCTTGACCTCGAACTCTGCAGAGTAGCTCTGCTGTGGGTTGCTTTGGAACTTCGCCACCACCTTCCACAGTCCGGGACTTCACACAGACAAACACAAGAACACATATTTCAGTAATCACGCAAAGACTTTAAATATTCATAATGTTTCAAGACTAAAGGGTAACACAGGAATTTCATTTCAGACTGCGTGAAATTATTTTTATCATCCACAAATGAGTTGTTTCAAAGCACTCGATGTTTACAGAGAGCAGTAACTACAGAAACACAAATGTTTAGAAGAAAACGCAGAGTTTTCAGGTTGGCTGGCAAACAGTGCAACTGATACTGCAAAATGGACCTTTATTTTTTCTAAGCTTATTATTTTAGTTCATAGTTCAGTGGGTTCAAATGTATGGCTGTTTTGTTATGAATGTCTATTTACAGGTAATATTTAGATAAATTATTGCACAATTTAAGAGAATTTCAGTGGAGAGTTAGATGAGCTCTGTTAAGTAGTTACAGCCAGCAGCTGACGTAGCTTTACCAAGTCACATGATTTCCCCCGGAGTCAAGTAAAGATAGCAGTTGCTGCTACTTTCTGCTAAACTTGTTATTGTTTAATTGTTCTAGTTTAGAGTCACTTTTTTTGTTTGACCGCTGTCTCAGTTATTTAACAATAAACTGATATCCCAAGATAGTGTTTTTTCAAAGTTTCAAAGAAAAGTATTTCTCCATTACATACTACAGATACAACCGGGGGGAAAATTAACTAATTCAGCTTTAGCTAAGTCTAGCCTAGGTATAGCTGTCATGCTTTAGCACTAAGATAAAGAGCAGTAAGTGGGGTTCAGTGGTCATGGAGTCCAGGAATTACAAAGTTGAAGATATATTACTATTGAATGTGTTTATATCAATAACACAGTTAGCCAGACTATTCACATTCACGTATAACAACAACAAATGTATTTACACAACTCACAACTCTTTTAATTCATGTCTCCCTATCAAGCCTGTGATTATGTTCATTCATTAATTTGTTAGTTAGCCTGGATCAGTCAAACCAAAAAGCCTCTGTGTACATTCAGTGTCTTCACACTTTATGCACTTAATGACTAAGATTAGTGTTTCTCAAACTTATCACAGCAAGTACCACCTCAGAAAATATAAATAAAATATTACTCTCTCCAATGACCACTATTATGACTAATGTTAAAATACACTAACACTGGCCTACCCTATCCAGCTGCAGACAGTTCATGCAGGAGGCAGATTTATTTCAAATTAATTTCTTATTTATTTCTAATTTCTAAATTTTTTTATTGTTGACCGTTGCCACAGCCACGCAGTTCAGCTCGCAGTTAATCATGCATGGCACATGAGTGCACTACACACATGAACTTGTCTATGTACCAGCTGATATTGAAACAAAAATATTAGAGGACAAAACATATTTTAAATTATTATAGTTTGAGAAGCTGGGACTATCTTAGATCAGGGTCTCCCCCGGTGTATTGCAAGTCTCAGCATCAGGGAAGTTTATTTTCAGGGGATGTATTTTTAATTTTACATTTATTTATTTATTTATTTTTTAACAACAATTGCACTTGGGTAGCTCAGTTGGAGACATAAATATAATGGTTGGAAAGCTCATATGACACATATGATGTTTGTAAATTTAAATGATAATTTTACATGTCAAGGAAAATACAATTTAATTTCTCTTGTTTTTGTTCTTTCAACTGAATTGACCTGTTATCATTTATGTTGCACTACTAAAAGAACAGAATGCATATATGCAATTACAAAATACATATAAATATATATACATAAATACATATACATATACATATCTGTGTGTTGCTGTCCTCGGAAATATCCACATTTTTTAGTGTGTTTTTAAGATGACTGGGCAAGAAGAAGAAGAGTGAAGGAAATAGAGGAGGATGGGTCAAGACATGATTAGAGCCTGCTAATTAATTATCCCCAACACTGTTTTTAAGATAAAATACAAAAATAAGGCAAGCAAAGGGAATCTGTTAACCAAAATATTTTATCTAATAGTGTTCTGTTTATTATTAAATATTGGAAAGGAAGGAGAGGATCCTGTAAACTATGATTTTCTGACTTTCAGTTTTCAAATTTACTCACAACCCAGTGTAATCAGGGCTGCATCATAGTTTAGTACAGTCCAACAGTTACAGTGATCAAAATGAAAACAAGAAGTTTCAAAACATGAATGTCCACCTTTTTAACGTCATAGATAGTAACACAGCATGTTAATGATTTTGAAAACGGAACTGGAAATGTTGTTTATTTCCATTGCATAAGAATCTTATGGGATGCTGATGATTGTTCCACATGTTCATCAAACTCTTGGGAATTAACAATTTTACTAAAAAAACCCCGCATGAAATAACAACTTAATGGTCCTATTTTTTTCCTTTGAGAACTGACGATGGGATAAGTGGGGTACAGTGTCTGTTATTAGAAAGTAATAGTGAGTCTAAAACTGCCCGACACGTCGCAGAGTCCATTATTGTTTATATACTCACCTGGCAGTTTCAGCAAGGTGGTAAAGTCCAGAGTGGATCCCTGACCTCAGAGAGACTGGCTCACGAAGTAAAATGATGCCTTCAGGGGTCTAAAACAAAAATATTGAACAACCACTGACCACAGTGAGTTTATTTATTTAAAAATACAGGCACAAATTTTGTCTGTAATTCATGAGCCTGGTCATCGTATAGAATAACACGTTTTTAACTATTTCTAAAATTCCTTATTCCCCTGTAGGGAGAGGCTGTGTTCAACGTGCAGCACAACTAGAAATGTACCAAGTTGTTGAGTTTACATTTGCCATTTTATGTTCCAAAATGCAAATGTTACTGTTTGTTAGTGTTTTTAACTTGTTTGTCCTGTGTTTGTAATCTGTTCGTAGTGTATTTAAATACTGAATTTAGTTCCAAATAACCTATTAACTAAAACTTAAGAAAATCATGCCTAATACCTTTTACTGTCTTCAAAGGCCAACAGGGTATTTGACATGGAGTAAATCTGTTTTTTTAAAAACTTCAAATTTATATTTTTAAAAAAGTGTACCAAAGGTTTAAAGAAGTTATTTATTAATTTCCTCATTTTGTTCAAGCTGTAAAGACAAAAAAACCATGTCCTTCTGCTGTGTTTAAATTCATACGTCTTCAGTTTCTTTATTTTCTACTTCAATTTATAATTTTTACATTTTTTGCTTCATGTCAGTTTCTGTGGACAGATGATGCTTGTAAATCAAATGGACATCTTATGAATACAATAAACTTTTAAAAAACAGCTGACAACGTAGTTGATAATATCAATACTGACTTGTGTCCTGCAGCAGGTTAGACATTTATTTACAAATACAAATAAAACAATAAGTAGGCTTGTATATCGTTTCAAAAATGATTGTTGTGGCTTTTTGCCTTCTTTGCTACATAGTGCAGTTGAAGACAGGAAAAGGAGGAATGAGAGAGAGAGGGTGACATATAGGTCGGCCTCAAGTTGGATTAAAATCACAGCTGTTGAGGCCTCAGTACTCAAGACAGACACTCTACCAAGTGAGCTAAAGTCACACAGCACTGGGCACCAGAATCCCATTATTTTCAGATTTTCAGAGTTTGTGGTTTCTTGCCACGATATCTGCTTCGTTTTGCTAACTGTGGTAATACTGGCCTTTTTTTCATAATCAACACAACTGTATAGTTTGATCTTCAGAATGTGTGCTACAGCTGAGAAGAAAATTGCTCGTTTACTCTTCTTTTTGTGACATCTTATCCTCTTTTCCACAATCGGCTGTTCTGTTCTGCTTCTGTTCACCATGCATGCTCACAATGCAGCTTGTTTTAGCATGGTGTCAGTTAGCTTAACTACACGAGGCTAAATTGTCTTAGTGGAACAGCTTGAGCCTTAAGTGGAAGGCCAAGCCCAGTTATTAGCCTTGATGGAATGACCCGCAGGTGTTGCTGGCGCATGGGTAAGTTGATATGTTTTTGTTATTTTAATCATTTGTGAGGAAAAATGATCTACTGTTTTAACCTGACATGCCAGATGGTTTGTTACACAGAACCATCTGGGAAGTCGTCCTTAGAAACTGTTTGGAAAAGGGCAGGTACTTTCAAAAAACACATTCTGCCACATTAGGCAATTACTGTTTAGCATTTGTGATATTTCCTCATCAAGAGCACAGCTGATTATATATTTAAATTCAGAATTTATCAAAGACAAAATACAATACCACAATCTCAATGACAAGTTCAGTTCCTTGATCCCTCTCAACAGGCTCCATGCCGGGCGTCACTGCAAACATCCTGAAAAGAACTGACATTGAGAGAGAAAAAGCTTTAGAGTCAATGGTGCTTTTATATTGCTGCTACACCACCCAGTTAACACGGGTGTGGCCTCCCCCGTGTGCTCAAACATATTGTAGTTACAGCAAGACAGAGCTAACAAAGCAGTTTTGTGTTTGAATGTGAGGTATTTATTCAGTTCAGGAAATTCCACTAACTTTAGAAAGCATTGCGCAAACATGAGTCAAACTAAGACAAAAAGCAGTGGTAAAATTGCCATAGACCAGGGGTGGACGAACTTTTTGACTCGCGGGCCACAACAGGTTCTAAAGTTTGGATGGAGTGTTTGTGTGAACTAATATAAATGACATGTAAAAGAAATTACATCAAAGGTTTTGGCCTTTAACAGGCAGCAAAGCATGAATATGCAACGCTTATTGTACAAATTATTTTCCAAATGCATTTTTTTCATAACACAGTAGAGAAAGTCACGTTCAATTTCAGTGGGAACAGTGTTGTTGGTCTCCCTTCTTAGCCAGTGCTTTAAAAGTCTGGAATTAGTTTTGTTGTGGTAATTCTCAGGATAGATCTGAGGTGTTGGTCAGTTAGCTTGGATCTGTGACGGGCTTTGCTGAACATCTGCTCACACACGTAGGTCAAGCAAAACAATGCCAGCATCTTCTGTGCCGTCCTCCGGAGGTTTGGAAATGTGGCTTCGTTAAGAGAAGCATAAAAGTCATTCAGTTTAAGAGAGCTGGACGTCTCCTTTAAGACGGAGTCAGACTGAAGATCGATCAGTTGCAGCTCCTGTGGTGCTGTTTCAGGGTCTTGTGACGGGACAGGACACCAGCTGAAGTGACTTGATCAGAGAACTGACGGCAGAATTCTCCGTGCAGGTCGTCCAGTGATTTGCTGTATTGGGTGGCCTCTTTCTGCATGGCAAGTGTGGGAAAATAAGTGAAAGATTTGTTTGAAATTTGTCTGGAGAATAAAGTCAGCTTGGATTTGAAGGCTCTCACATTTGTGTACATGTCATACATAAACTGATCTTTCCCCTGTAGCTTCACGTTCAGTCCATTCATGTGTGAAAATATGCAGTGAAGGAAAATAACATCCTGGTCAGGGTTTTTCTCTTTCACTTAATCCTGGGTTCTTTTCAGCAGCCCAACATTTTTTCCAGTTAAATTTGGCGATTCATCCGTGGTGACATTGGTAAGTTTACTCCAAGGTAGCTTCATTCTCTCGATGACAGCAGACACCTGGTCATATAAGTCCTCTCCCCGCGTTCTTCCTTTCAGGGACTCCATGGTCAAAATAATTATTATCATTATCTGAAAACTGTCGTTAATCCCTCTTTAAAAAATTAGGAGCTGAGCAGTGTCTTTTATGTTGTTACTTTCATCCAGTGCTAGTGAATATAACTTAAAGGACTCTGCCTTTTTGTTTAACTCGCTGGCTATATCTTCGTCAATCAGTTCCACACGGCGAGTCACTGTCCTACTAATTTTTTCAAATCTGCCTTTGCTCTCCGCACACAACAGACCTGCTGTCTCTACCATGCATTCTTTCAAAAACTGGCCTTCGGAGAAAGGCTTGCTAGTCTTTGATAATTTGAATGTCAGCAAAAAACTTGCCTTGGTACTTGACTCTTGAATCGCAGTTTCAAGACAATTTGACAATTTTGCTGAGGCTGTAAATTAGTCGTCAACCTCTGAGCAGTAGCCACCTGTACTTGCGTTGACTGCTTGCTAGCATAGTTAGCATTCTTTGTGGCAAAATGACGGCTGATATTGTATTCTTTGAAAACCGCAACAGTTTCTTGGCATATCGGACATACAGCCGTTGATCGGACTTCAGTAAAAAAATATTTTGTTGTCCACTCCTTATTAAACACTCGGCATTCACTGTCAACTTTTCTTTTCTTTGGTACACTCATGTTTACAGAAGGGCTTAAAGGACAAAGCAAAAAAGTGAAGCAGAGTAATACACCACACCCCAACAAAGGTCAATGTGTCTGGAGTGCGACATATATTGGGAAAACGTGGGCATTGCAGGGAAAAGGCAAAATGAATGAGGTTTAATAATAATATAATTTAATTTAATAATATAATTTGGACAAGTTCGGGCCGGACTGAAAAGCCTATTGGACCATATATGGCCCGCGGGCCGTAGTTTGCCCATGCCTGCCATAGACAAATAAATTTAATTGGCATTTGAAAGGGACCACAAATTAAATCATGGCATATGCTGTATTAGTTAATATAAGATTTAGTTTTCATGCGAGGTAGTGTATGGTTTGTCGTTCTTATATGCTCTTACGGCCAAGCATACCGAGTGCTTTAATTAATTGGTTAACAAGCACAAAGCGCCATAAATTCAAACAACTCTAATTATTAATGGACTTAAAACATTAACTCGTGGCTCTACCATCTGAACTAGACACGACACAATTATTAATACCACCAGGTAACACTAAAGAGGTCAGGTTATAGGTCACATACATTGGAATTATGTGCTTCTCTTCCCAGAAGAGAAAATGTGCAAATTTTGGGAAAATATAAATCCCAACTCTTAACCACATCACACTGTCTAACATCACAACAGGCATTTTTGCCCACCCAATGTTCAACCCAAGTTGGCAGCCATGCATAGTAATGTAGAGTTCTACTGACGTGCCTTCTCCACTTATTAGTCAGAGGCCAACAATTTTTTATTTTTTATTTTGAGAGCAATTTGCCCCAGAATATGAATGCATTTTACTTCTATCTTTAATTTTTTTATAACTGTTCTATAAATAACATATTACACTCAAGGGTGAGCTTTAATGTCATTATTAGCACTTCAGTAACGCAGTCTGGACTGAGGCGCAAACAGGATTCCCCCAAAATGTGCCTCCAAATGGTTCCCATTTCCTTGGAAATAAAAAAGAATTTAGATGGATAAACAGCACAACAAGTAACAGGAAAAATATCTATTTTGGATTTTGGGGTGAACTGTCCCTTTAAAAACAGGTTCATTTCCTGGGATTCCTGCAAGTAATGTGCTTCTTTTCCCAGGATTGAAAATATTGCATTTTCATTCGGCGCTATATTTTCAATGGTATTATCTGACCTTATTCATATAGAAATGTTCTCACAGAGGCTGGTGTGTTTTTCAGCACTGACGGAGTATTGAAACTCACCTTTGCTGTTGGGGGTGTAGAGGGTCTTGTCAGTCTGGATGAAGATGTACCCGGACTGGAAGGACACTAAGACGACTTTCTCCAGCAGTCGGTCAGGGAACTGAGCTTGCAGGTACACATACTGCTTCATGTTGGGATCCCTACTGAAGTCACCAGCAGGGATCTAAAACCAGTATGTGGAGACACAGGCAGTGCATGAGGAGCAGGATGAGGCTGATCTCTAATTTATGGTCATGAAAGAAAATGAAGTAACAAGTAACAAGTAACAAAGATTATACAGATACATAACAGTATGGTTGACAGCATTGTAAAGGTACTTCATTACTGTTATTTGTCCAAGCTCCTGGAAGTTATTTGCACTGGTAAGGGTCACAGACGTGGATGCCAGACTTGCTGTTTTGGTTGGATGGTTCATCACCTTAATTTCGACACTGATGTCTCCTCCTGTGCAGTCTTGACACTCCACAAAGATGTTTTCTGCTGTTCCAACCCGCAACAAGTTGGGAGCAGACATTACCTTTCTGCAGAGCAGCAGTGAGAGACAAAGACAGAGATCATTCTGTTGTAATTGTGCAGAAAGAACTACATGCTGTTTAGGATGTATTGACAAACATGTTCCTTTTGTTATATGCATTGTAGGCACTGTAAACCACAACCATAACCAGAGAGGCACTCCCAGAGCTCAGAGCTCTGCCAAGGCCATTACACCTACTGTATCTCACAAGGTTAACTAAAGTCAAAAATAATGTGTGTCCACCCCATAATTCAAATCTGCTACAAAATTGAATCGGTCCTTCTTTGGCCACAAAGAACCACACAGTTTATCAATCAAGACAGTAGTTTTTATGTAACTCTGCAGACAGACACACAAACAAATGGCATCAAAAACACAACCTCCTTGGTGTATACAATGGATGGTTGTGACTATTTATACACATGATTTGCAGATGTATTTATATATTTATTTGACAAAGGTTTAAGGAGTGATCTCTAAGAGAAATGGTTCCCAACCGTTTTCAGCGTAAAATTAAGAGCAGCATGCTTGTCACAGGGACTGGCCTTACTGAGCACGTGTGCAAGTTTTTAAATTTTGTATATTTGAAAGATTTTTATGTGCCTGTAGTGGGTAACATTTCCAGTATTTCACAATTACAATGATTGAAATGAAAAAAATTAAAAATTAAAAATGTTTTGCTTATCCCTTTAATTATTTGCGACCCTTTAGGTTTGCCTTGGGACCTTTTGGTGGGTCCCGAACCAAAGGTTCAGAACCTCTGTCTGATGATTAAGAAGCTGGACCCCATTTTCTCACGTTTCTGTGTCTAAATGACAATTGGGGACAACAATTTTTGAAACTGGTCCAGCATCAAGAGAGACTGCTGCAGCTGGAAAAAGTGAAACTGTAAGATACGATGAAATCCTTCCGGGAAACTGCACACCGTCTACAAGTGCTTGTTTTGCTACAGACAAGGTCAGACTTTCATTCTAAGTATCTGACAATGTAACTGAAAAGATCCCTACAGGGAGAGACCTTTTTTTTAAAAAGTAAGATTAACCAGACACAAGTACTTATTGTTGCTCTCACCAATCTAATCAGACTCCTTTTAAAAGAACAATTAGAAAGAATTTGAACATCGCTGTCATCTGCCTTCAAACTCGACAGTAACAAATTAAAACATCTTGGATCGTCTTTTCAGTGTTTCAACAATCACCAGCTCTGGTTTGGTTGAAATAAATCCTTTACCGTGTCTGTTCAGTGTCCAGTGAGAGGCAGGACCTTAGTTTCAAGCAATTGTTTGATGGATATTTTTAAATGTGCATTGTTTTCTTTTCTATATTAGCCTCCTTCAAATTTTTAACGAGATTAATTTACTTTATGGGTCATTTTAAAACACTGCAATGCATAGTGAGATGTCTGTTGAAGTTGCCTTTCTTCTACTCACAAAAACAATAACACACACAACAAAAAGTATAAAGAGCAAACGTGTAAATAAATGATAATCATAAAAACAAAACTAATACTGATGGTGGCATGCTGAGAGTTAATTTAAGAATCTGGAGATACAGATAGAACGGAGGTACAATTTCTTTTTGAGGACCTAAAGAATAAACTATTGAAGCTTTATATTCTATTTGTAAGGTGCCACTCTGTCGTTTTGTTAATCCAATATAAATCCAGAAGTATTGTGACTGAAGTTTGTCATCAATTAGGCAGTGAATTAATTTCCTCCTCATGTCCTGATGGGTTTAATGGCTGCACAGATCACCTTCGTCTATGAGGCAACCTCCACATTTGCCTCTTTTCAAGAGGTACATTGACACAAAACCTCCTTCTATATTGCAACGTTTGTTATAATCAGAAACTTTTGTCTCTTGACTCTTCTTCTTCCGGGTTTGATTCTGAGTAGTGCCCTCTAGTGGACGTGTTGCAATATGGACGATCTATTTTTGCATGTAAAAGGAGCATAAAAGAGCCTTTAAAATACCTAAAAAGACACGTAAAACATAACAAGACAAAAAGACATTAAAGATGTGACAAGACAAAAGACAACATAAAACAAGTGACAATGGAAAAAAGCAAGAGACAAAAAGTATTAACAAGACATAAAACTATGCAAAACATGTAACAAGACGTGACAAACAAAAGACTGCTACTTTTTACATTTATTTTTTGAGTACATTTCAGAGTCTGTACCTTTTCACTCTTAGTTCAGGAAAGAAGTTAAATCAGTACTTTTACTTTAACAAGTATCTGTACTTATACCTGAGTAAAGAATGTGTGTATTTTTGAGACCTTTGAAACATTTCATCATGGTTCTAGATTCTGTTTACTGTTTCAGGTGTATTGCATCACTGAGCAAACTGAACAAAATTTAGACCAACTTAGTGGAATCATTAAAAAATGAAAAGAGAGGAAAAAAAAGACAAAGACCACATTGCCTTGACACACGTAACAAGAACTGCAAACATTATGTAAGACACAGGGGAAAGAGGACTTTGCAACCTGATTATAAATGCAAAGAACACCTGGTTTAGTTTTGTCTCTCTCTACAGTTTAACCAATGACAATTTAAGTATCAGGAAGCAGTTCAAACAAACAAACTATGTTTTAGCTATGTTGTGAATGAATTCAAGCTCAGTAGCAGTAGTGGCTTGATCACACAACACGCCTGAGCAGTGTGTGATGGCACCACTGCTGGAGAGCACACAGGCTGTGGTGTCCACACAGGCTCTGGTGTCCACACAGGCTCTGGTGTCCACACAGGCTCTGGTGTCCACACAGGCTCTGGTGTCCACACAGGCTGTGTTTCTGCTGCCAGGCGGCTCCTCAAAGTTCTATCAGTCTACATAGAGTTTGCAGAAGAGCTTGAAAGAGAAGAAAATAGTTGTTTTCTGAAGGCAATCACTGATTTTCCCCCTAAAATGAAAACCAACTGGTGACGCCATGCACATGTGCCATCAAGCATGTGGTGTGAATCAGCTGTAATGCTGGTCTACTCACAATGGAGCTCCATCAGCCAGACAAGTGAGTGAGGCAAAGGCCAGAGAGGCCACCATCCACAGCAGAGTCCGGCTCATCCTCCGATCTGATCCTGATCTGCTGTCAATGATGACTGTCGCTCTGCAGCACTGTCCCTTTATCCTCCTGCACAAACAAACACAATTTCCCAGCAGCAGTTGAGAAACTGTTATCTCTGCTGTGTGGAAAAAGATAAACAGCATAAAATCAATGAGGGTTTACATGTTTGATTAACTTCTAAACATACACTTTACTGGAAAATGAAGGTTCTCCTGCACTTGCAAGGTTTTCTGAAATGAAACCTGTGTTTTCTTTCTGTTTTGTACTTGATTTGGAAATTTGAAATTTCATGATTCTCATTCTGACCCTGGGATGCTGAGGGGCAATATCAGGTCAACAAATTTTATAGGCCAAGTTTCACACAATGGGGCACCCCTATAGCTCAGTTGGTAGGGCGTGTGCCCCATGTCGTGAGGCTATTGGTCCTCTGCAGCAGCCGCTGGTTCGACTCCTGCCTACGGCCCATTTGCTGCATGTCATCCTCTCTCTCTCTGCCCCTTTTCCTGTCATGTCTTCAGCTGTCCTATGATTAAAGGCAAAAAGCCCCAAAAATACTGTATTTTCCGCACTATAAGGCGCACCTAAAAGCCTTTAATTTTCTCAAAAACCGACAGTGCGCCTTATAATCCGATGTGCCTTATATATGGATCAATATTGGTTAATTATGGCTACCGTAGTCAGGGGGCGTCGCTGAAGTAACAGCGGTAAAAACGGTAAAGGGGAATTCCAGTCCCACACCACTTGTGTATGTATAAAGACCCCAAAATGGCACCTTTCAAGAGACACGCTTACGACGCAGAGTTCAAACTCAAGGCTATCAGTCACGCAGAAGAACATGGGAATAGAGCAGCAGCCAGAGAATTCAACAACTGACTGACTTATCTGGGCCCCGTTTCCCAGAGCCTTCGTAGCGCTACGTGCGTCGTAAGTTGTATTTTAAGGTCTCCCTTAAGGTTGTCCCAACTCTGGGAAACAGCCCGTAACCTTAAGGGAGACCTTAAAATACAACTTACGACACATGTAGCACTACGAAGGCTCTGGGAAACGGGACCCTGACTGTTTTGTTGACATTCCCTTTAGCGCAGCTCCATCTAGTGGATGCATAACGCAACCCCAGCCACTATAGTAATTTCTATTCTATGCGCCTTATAATGCGGTGCGCCCTATATATGAAAACAGTTTTAAAATAGGCCATTCATTGAAGGTGCGCCTTATAATCCGATGCGCCTTATAGTGCGGAAAATACGGTAATCTAAAAAAAGTTTCACAAAATGGTCTCACCACAATGAACTGGCTAATATGGGCATCCCTTCCCTGTAGTGCTATTTATCCAGATCTAGATTGTTTTGGTGTGAGTTGCAGAGTTTTGTAGATATCAGACATAGAGATGACTTCTCTCCAATATTACAGGACTAGATGGCACTCGGCTTTGGTGCTCAAAGAATGAAGTTCCTACATAAAACTGCTCCCAACAATAAATGTGGATTATCTTGATTAACTGGGTCATGATTTCTAGAAAGAAACACTGGTGTTGGGTTTTTCAAATGTGTTTTTTACGTGCTTTGAGTACCTCAAGGTGACTGCCATTTACTCCCACTATATTTAAGAGGAGGTAGACATCTCTATGTCTGATAACTTTACAACTTGGTAACTCATCAGCTGTGCCAAGTGCTTTGATTAATTCATGGGGGAGTTTTGACCGAGCATGCCTTAAACCAATCAGAAAGTCAGCTCTCATTACCTTAAAGAATCAGGTGTGCCAGGTTTGAATGTGTGGAGTCGATTATTTCTGTAAGTACACGGCCGCTGCTGGAGGGTTCACATGCACAGCCGAGGCGCAGTGGAGGCGCAGGGTGCACAGCTGCAGCACCTCTGACCTGCTGGAACACAGCGAATTAAAGACATAAAACCTGTTTTTGTGGGGAAAAAAAAGCCCTGATTATTTTTGTACATAAATAAGTTGTTGCATTTGGTTCACTCTCATCTCAAAGAAAGGGATACAGATTGTGCAGGCTACCTAATCATCAGCTCAGCTGGCTGAAGCTCCTGAAGAAGGAGCCAGTGGGCAGGAGTGGAGGAGAGCAGTGAGAAGTAGGGGAGAGAAATGGTGAGAGCTAAACCAGTCTGGCCATGAGGCGTCCTCCATCCCCTCTTCCTCTTTCTCCTCATCCTCATCTCCTCCTCCCATCCACGCTCTTCCGTCCTGCTAACACCACTGTGGATGGAGGAAACAGAATCAGAAAGTGCATCTCATGTTTGATAACCTGTGAACAAAATTAAACACAGGTTATCCAGTGGGTAAATACAACCAGCATCAGGCTCTGACAGAACACGTGTTTTTCTCCCAGGTCAGGTCTCGTGTTCTGCTATAAAACCTTCTATGTTAAAGATCATAATTGTTTAAACCTTGTTTCTCTGGATCCCACTAAACATATAGACATAAACACTTCCGTTGCTCCAGCTGTCATGTGACTGATTTGTTAAAGAGGATTTGACAGCTGTGATCCCCTCCTGTGCACACCTCGCAGGTCTATTGACATTTATTAGGCTTTATAATTAAGAGAATAATTAATTATTCCTTATTAGTGAGAATGAAGACACACGCACGCTGTTTAACATAAATGAAAGGTGTTTTGTGATTTTTCAGCCAAGTGTGAGACACATACACACATGCTGTATTTACACTTTATTGTGTATTGAAAAATATGTTCAAAGGACAATTTACTAATCCACACTCCTGTGTGGGGAAAAGACAGACCAGAAACACATCACTATCCAACATGCAGAGCAGGCGCAGAGTTTTTACGGTGAAACAGACTAAGTAGAGAGTAGAGCTGCACAATATATCGTTTGAGCATCGTCATCGTAATGTATGTGTGCGCAATAGTCACATTGCAGGTCCTGCGATGTAGGAGGCAAATGAACTAAAAGTGTTCTCATCTAATTTCAAGGGTACCTGACACACACTGTGCACAGCGATCCACCAATCACAATCGTTCTTAATCAGTTTGCCAAAGCAGACCACGCCCCTGCATATGGAGTGAGTCATAAGATCAGTGCAGGTTAATTGTCCACAAGATGGCAGCAGTGCAGCGTAACATAAAGTGCTATTCAAGTCATCTGGTGAAAATTCCTGTACTTTTTCATATTGCAATATATATCGCAGGGTTAAAAAAATCGCAATGTCAGTTTTTTCCAATATCGTGCAGCCCTAGTAGAGAGTGATTTTCTTCAGCACTGAGTTGGCTGAAGTTGTTTACTGCTGCAGTGTGTGCTGCTCAGCCATTTTCATTTGATACAGGTAAACGCCGCTCCACTCTGTTAACATCTTAATGTCTCTGGATGATGGTAAACAGCATTCACTTCACCTTTGTCTTGCAAACAAAATGATTTAGACAATAAATCAAAACATAATTGGAAAGGCTGCTTTTTGGGAAGATCAAGTTCATCTCCCTGTTGACTAGGGGTGGGGGAAATTTCCGATTCTTAGGTGCATCGCGATTCGGACATGGACGAATCTGAATCGATTCACAAATGTCCAAATTTCGATTATTTAAATCTGTTAATTAAAGTGATACAGAACCTTCTAAATAATGTGGAACTAAGAAGCGCGGTACGCGTCATCGTCGGGACACTTTGGGACGCGCACCTGGAGCGACACGCGCACAGCGGAAAACAAACATGGCCGACCGGCAGCCACCTCGCCATGAGGTCTGAACAGCTCCTTCTAATTTAAAAGCAGCCGTGTGGAAACACTTCGGCTTCTACAACGTCGACGGCGGAAGCGAACTGGACAAGAGCCACGTTATATGTAAGCTGTGTCGAGCTAAAATAAAATACTTTGGCAACACAACAAACATGAGAAGCCGTAACTCGATTCCACCCGACGGAGGAGTCGGGGAGACGGCAGGCTGCTGTTGCTGCGGCTACTAGTGGCTACTGTTGGTACTTTCCAGTTTGCACATATTTCCAATAGTTTAATAAAATATAATCGAAATGAATTCTTATTACAAATGCGCTGTTTTTAAAAATTGCAAGTGACGAATGCTTATTCAGTGAGACAAAAAGAAATGTGTTTGTGAAAAAGTGCATCAATATACATAAAGATGCATCAATAATCGTTTTATAATCGAATCGTAGCCCCTGAATCGTAATCGTAATCGAATCGGCAGGTGCCCAAAGATTCCCACCCCTACTGTTGACTGCTGATAACTCTAGCATGTGCGTGCTGTAGACAGTCTGGGGTTTCGCCTTTTCCAGTGATGAAATAACTTGTAACCAGTGTAAGTCTTAAGTCAAAATAGTGATTATCATGTTCAGTGAAGGGCTGACAGTCATGGCGCTGTGACAGTTATTAAATTAATATGCATCAGAGCTCCTTTTGAACTTGAGGGCCAGTATTTTTTGAATTAGGAGTCTGAGTGGAGTCTATAAAATAGGGTGGAAATTGGACAAATTTTAAAAATATGCCACTATTATTGTTACTCTAATGTGCTTTATCTGTCTATTTTTCAGTTTCCGATATTTATTTTTGGTCATTAATTAATAGAATAATAAAAAAAAAATTGTTAGAATCAATCGATAAATTAATTGACAAATAATCGATTAATCATAAAAAATAACCATTAGATTACTTATTTTAAAAATAATCGCTACATGCACCCCTAATTATTGTGACTAGGTCATATGGGACCATATCAAGACAACAGTGGTGGAATAGGCAGGGAACAAACACCAAAACTAAGATTCCAGTTTAGCTTAAGAGCATACCAGTTCTCTCTCTCTCTCTCTCTCTCTCTCTCTCTCTCTCTCTCTCTCTCTCTCACACACACACACACACACACACACACACACACACACACAAAGACCATCGTCTATGAAAGTTAGGCAACAATATAGCTAACTTTTCAGTGACTATTTTCAGATTTACTTGAATGCTTGCTTAAGCAGATGGAAGCAAAGTCAATATCACAATTTACCATAATTGTGAAAATTATAACACAAGCAAGTAAACATTAATGTTATCTTAATGTTAATTAAGCAAACATTAACCCTACTACCTACCTAATACCTACGTAAGTCTGGAGCTGTCATCTAAAACACGGATGGAGAATGGAGGACTGTGAGATGCAGGATGAAGGTAATGGTAAGTGGATTAAAAGCAGGCTGGAGGCAGCTGTCCAGATGAAGTGACGCCCGAGCTGAAGACGTGTCCTCTTTCATAGAGACCAAGAAAAGTGTCCTGCTCCTCTCTGCGTAAAAGAGTACAGGACAGTTTTTTCAGTCACTTTATTCATCTCAAAGCTAATTTAGTTCTCTTACCAGGTTTGTTTGAACTTTACAGCAGCTGACAACATTATCACATATAAATACTAGCAGCACATAGTAACATTAGCTATTAAGGTACTATATTTAAATAAAAGTTAATTTTGCTAGTACACTAACGCTAATTTCTCTAGTATGCTAATACTGTAATTAGCGATTATCATATACGCTAATTAGCAATTAGCATCTCACTGTAACACACTATGTCTTGATGAAGCAGTACAAAAATACACAAAGACAAGTATTTACCTTTTGCAGGCTGCACTTTGTCACAAAGCGGTTGGAACATGTCTGACCATGACTCCTCTCTGTCATCCAACAGTCACTGGACTCCTCTACTTTGTGAAGTAGCCCGTGCATTCAGTCTACGGGGTCGCCTTTATGTCCCGCCCCTCTACCTTTCCTATTGGATGACAAATTGAAAGAACCAATGACATTGACAAAATACCAAAACACCTAAATGAGAGAGAGCACCTATGTTCTCTGGCATTCTGCTGTGAGCTGATCACAATACTCTTATTCATACAGTCAACAAACCAGTGGTGGACAGTAGTGAAGTACATTTACTTGAGTACTGTACTTAACTACATGTTTTGAGTATCTGTACTTTACTTGAGTATTTGTTTTTTTGGAAACTTCTGACTTTCACTCCACTAAATTTCAAAGACAAATATTGTACTTTTGACTCCTCCATATTTGGAGGAAGGTTGTTGTTACTTTTTGACTGAGCTTTGAAGTCAGCTGTTAGTGTTTTTTTTCTTTTCTAAAATACAGTTGGTCACATGCTGTGTTCCTCACAAAAGGAAACCAATCACAGTAGCTCCTCTCAAATGGGATTGATGTAAAAGTGGAAATACATCATCCAGGCGCTCTCTTTTTCCAGGTAGCTTTTAAAGTTGGATTGTTTTATTGGGGTGAAAAATACAGCGTAATTTATGTATATATACTGCCTCTGATGACAGAAAGAAATCTCAGTTATTTAACAGACTTGTTGAACTCCTTACAGTTATCTTCAATCTGCTTTTATGATGTGATTTTAATACAGTTACATCAGAAAATGAAAACAGCTGTCCTTTTTGTTTTTGATTGTATTTCTATGCTGAAGTTTTTTATAGGTGTTTCTATAGACTTTGTGTAGCAGAGTGGTTCTACAATCAGGTCAGTGCATCATTAGATAGTTTCAGAGATACAAGCTTCTATAAATGCATCATGAAAACAATACAGCATGTATTGAAATTAGAAAATGTACTTTGTAATTTGTACTTTTGAATACTTAAGTATTTTTTAAAAACATGTACTGCTGAATACTTAAGTATTTTTAGAACCAAGTACTCTAGTACTTTAACTCAAATGAATTTTGACTAAGCAACTTTCAGTTGTAGTTGACTAATATTTGACCAGGAGTATCTATACTTTGACTAAAGTACTGGGGTTGAGTACTTTGTACACCACTGGACCTGCTGCACCAACACTGTTGAAGCCTTCCTCTAACTTAGACCAGGCGTGAATCCTACGCCCAATCAGAAACAGCCATACAGGCCGCTTTTATTTATTTATTTATTTTTGCAGGGTGCCTAATACAGAACAAGGTGCCCAACCAAATAAAAGGGTTGGCCTGTTGTAATACCTCACTGATGACGTTACAGTTCACATATTTTTTTTAGGTTATGTGAGCTCAGAGATGATGTGACCAGTTCAAGAGCATCAGCATGTGCTGTGACTTCACAGATGATGTCACAGCTGATGACATCACAGTGACGTCACAGGTGCAGAAGTTAGTATATATAGGTCAAGCAGATGATTATAGACTAAGTTCAAGCCAACCCGCTCCCTTACAGGATGACTTGGGGGGCGGGTTGCCAACAGGCCCGTGGCTACGATGGTCGTACTCGTAGCCTGAGTGTTCCGTGTAGAACACTCATAGGGGCCTGTTGCACCAGGAAGGTCTAAGCCTTCCTCTGGCTGAACGCAACCCGTTCCCTTACAGGATGACGGTCAAGGGCGGGTTGCAAAGGGGGGTCTTAGGGGAAGATGGGACCTGCTGCACCAACACTGTTGAAGCCTTCCTCTAACTTAGACCAGGCGTGAATCCTACGCCCAATCAGAAACAGCCATACAGGCCGCTTTTATTTATTTATTTATTTTTTTTTTTTTGCAGGGTGAAGTTTATTTTCACTCGTGTTTCAACTCTCTGCAGCAACAATGAAAGAACAATGGACCTGTGGACCGGACAGATGAGAGCTCAGCGTTTGTTTTTTTAAACTTTTGGGATTAAAAAGTGGATTTATCTTCACGTTGGCTTGTAAACCTGTGTGCAGCAGCGATCACGCTGTTTACAGTAAGATAATTAGTTTGTCTGTCCATGTTGACTGCTGACCAAAGGAGAAATGAATTTGAAAGTTACAAAGTAAGAGTAAAGAGAGAAGTGATGTAAAGGAATGAATCGACTTTTTCTGGTGATCACTGAGACACACGGTGCTTTTGTACTGGTATTTTTGGCCGTGCTGCGTTAAACTGTGTCACAGCTGATTTGCATTTCCATTACTACTTAAATCGTAGCAAGCCGCACCCAAGATTGCGATTCTGGAGTGGGACAAAGCGAGCTCATCTTGCCTCCAAGCAGACTGCGGTCACGTCTCACAGACCGCGGCCAAACTGTGGCGAGCCTCACTTTCTCCCCCTCCAACAAGCGGGTGCTGTGATACTGAGCTCATGTGTGCAGGAGAGCAGAGAGAAAGATGTTTTTAAAAATCTCTTCATATTCTGCTCTCAGTGCTTCTGTATCTTCACACTGAATTGTTGTTTTGAAATGTAGCTTCCCTCCTCTGTTGCTGTTTTGTACTGTCAGGTATCAGCGTTTTTACACACAGTTGATGTCTGCTGGTCCGTGTTTGCTCACTATTGCCTCTGCAAACTGTTGTGTGTGTGCATGAAGCACATGCTGCTCGTCTGGAAGGAGGAGCTCAGGACAGAGAAAATCTAACTCAGATGTTTCCGTGTTTAGGATTTCTACCTACTGCAGCTTTGGAAAAGGCATTTGTGATGTTATGGAGAAGAACTGCACTACCCACGATTCTAAAGCGTAAAAGTGAGGTCTGTGATTGGCGGAGCTCACCGTTACCATGGAAATGCAGTGAATAGAATGTATACACACATGAAACACAAACTTCAAGATATTACAACATTTTTTGTCTTGAAAGTATAAACACTATATTAACAACAACAGTTTAAGAAGCTGTATGATTTGCATCATATTGAAGGTTAGTTTCTTCACTCAGACCCACTGCAGTGGGGGTGTGGGTGAGAAGGGGAGGAATATGGAGTGAAACAAAGTTAAACAAATATGATTTCTGTAGGGAAAGATAAACAAACTAGAGTTTGCTGATGCTATTGTGCTCACTCTCATTTCTCTGGTGTAATAAAGCCATTATTAGCAATATGAAGTCATTTGCATATCCAAGGAATCATTTTGTAAAAGTATATGAGGTTTCAGTCAATGCAGACAATATGCTTCTTCATAGATTAAAACCTATGCCACATTTTCTAAAGATAAATAATAACTGACAAAAGATAATGATACATTTTAGACTTTAAGGTAGACGTATAGAAAACGTGTCTTTATATCATGTTTTGTTTGCATCATAAAAGAAAAAAAAAAGTTTGGATTTGTGATTTTTTAAATATAATTTTTTGATATGATTTTCTGTCTAAACAGATTTAGTCATAAAATTCACAGCAATTCACCTGCATACTTCAATTTTCTATTCTGCAGTAGTTTTATAACAGCTAAAAATGCTCCCTTTATTACTGCTGTGGTTGCATTAATTGATCTATATGAGCCGTCATATATTCTAATTTGGAACAGATTTCAGGCGTTGAGCTTCCATCTATCACTCCACTGATCTCAATATTATCAAACTTTATTAAACTACAACTTCTAGTTGAACTGAAAATCATCATTAAAGAGTCATCGACATAACAGTGATCACTATTTGTCTTCCCACATAAACCAAAAGTAATGTATATAGGACAAAGACAATGAGATTAAGACCATTATATTTTAATCAATGCAGTGTAACATTGTAACTTTTAGAGCCGTGATATCTCATAGCAGGAAAAGTCTTACATAATAAGAGTAATGCAAAATAAAACTCATTTGAAAATAATATTTTGTTTCCTTGAGTTTCATTACTGCGGACATCCATAGATTTCTAGTGTCTGGACCATGTCTTCCAGGCCCAAACAGGTACGTCTGTATTCCTCAATTTGGCACTCAGCGTCTGTGGGCCAGTACTCAATCCACGTTCTCTCACCAAGCACATACTGATACCTGAGGAGAACAAAGTGTAAAATGCATTGGGTCTTTCACATGCTGGAACATGACAAAAACTGTACATTTAATTACTCTCTCACTAGTAACAGTAACACTTAAACTAAAGTACAAGAAAGGCAAACGTGATTTAGAAAGCAGTAAAACCGTCAAACTGTTTAGATGCAGACAATGTTATGATCAGGATGCACACACCTCACACACACTTATTCACTCACAGAACAAACTTACGTTCCACTTTGGTCATCTCTGTGAATATCTTTCGATGCGCCCATGATGAGGTAGGTTTTACCTATTCTCAGATCCAAAGACTCCCTGCAGTGTTGATAACTGAGGAACGCACGCGCTTTACCCTGAGGACCCACATCATAACTTACTGTAAATAAAATGAAGCAGAGGAGAGAGAGGGCATGTAAGGATTGAATGCATACCTAAAGTCGAAGTACAAAACTTTGTCGTTGTATTATCACATTTTCCCAAAGGAATCACACTTAAAGGAATAGTTCAACATTTAATCAATATGAGGCTGCAGCCAGCTAACATAGCTTAGTATCAAGTGGTAACAATTAACATGGCTCTGTCCAAAGGTAGCCAAATCACACTTACTGGCACCTCTAATTTCCGTTTGAAAAATTAAGTGGAAAGGACACTTTGCTATTTCATGTGGGGGTTGAGTACTGGAGTAGATTTTGGGCAGGAACAGTAACCTCCTGTAGTACGTGTCTGACAATGCAAGCTAAGTTTCCTGACTAGAAGTTGCTAGCTTCATATTCATATTAAGCGTATTGATATGTGAGGGGTATTAATCTTCCAAAATGCTGATTTTTTCCTTTAAAGGGCCAAGAATTGTTCTGTATGAATGGAAATGCCACTCAGATACAAAGTGCCCTTAAAATTTAGAAAAGAGAAAAACATTCTGGTGGCGCTGCTCTGCTGGTGACCCGGACTCGTGCTGCTGCCTCTTGTCTTTTAATGTTTTAATGGTTTTTATTGTCGTACTTTTATGGGTCTGTGTTGTGTGACTGCAACAATTGGACGTGGATTAAAACACCATGGCGACCTTTGCACGAGGACTCCATCTAGCACTGTTTATTTGTGAACTACTCCCCAACATGTCAAACAATTCCTCGCACATAAGCGAAGCTGCCGCTGTGTTACACTAGAGACACACCGTTTTGTCTCCGGTCCACGGGAACGACTCCACCTGTTGATCTCCCCAAGGTTGTGAAAGTACAACCGGCAAGAAGCAGGCGCAATCTGTCTGTTTGTGAATGACAGCTGGTGTAGGAACTGCACCGTGAGGGAGACAGTATGCACAGCTGACGTGGAGCTGCTGTGTGTTTCACTCAGACCCTTCTATCTTCTGAGGGAGCTCGGGAATATTATAATCTGTGCAGTGTATGTTCCCCCCAGTGGAAATGCAGCTAGAACCGTGACCCAAATAGCAGACTGTGTTCACCAGCAACTGCAACGTACACCTGGAGCCCCAGTCTTTATTTTGGAGGACTTCAACCACTGCAGACTGGAACTCTCACTCCCCGGATTTGAACAAGATATAACTTGCGTCACGCAGGACAATAGATTTTTAGATAAACGGTAACATCAAAAATGCGTACACAGCAAAACCAAAGCCTCCTCTGTCAAATTCTGACCATAATACAGTCCAGTTAATCCCAGTCTAGAAGACTATCCTTAAATGAAGTAAAACACAAACCAAGACGGTGACTGTGTGGGACAGAGACAGTATAGAGACACTCAAATGAGCATTTCTCTGCACAAATTGGGATACATTTCGCAATCTGGAAATTGATGTGGCCACTGAAACAATAACAGACTACATACAGTTTTGTGTGGACAGTGTGGGCACCAAAAAGGACATCATAGTTTATCCCAACAATAAGCCTTATATAACTAAATGTGTGAAGGACTGTATTAACAGGAAAAAGATAGCTTTTAAGAATAATGACAGAGCAGGGGTGAAGGAAGTGCAAGAGGAACTCAACCAGATGCTAAGGGATGCCAAGAAGCATCATAAGGATATGTTAGAACAGACTTTTAGGACAATGGACTCTAAAAAGCTGTGGGACTCTACAAAGGCAATAACTAACATGAACACAACCAAGACGTGCCTCATTACTGATGATGATCTGAGGAAAGGAAATGAACTAAATGATTTTTTTCTCAGCTTGACTGCCATAAATATTATTTGTCATCATTTTATGTGTTTTGTTTATATGTATATTTTTACATGATTTAATTTTATGAATATTGATTCGTTTGGTAAGTTACACCACATAGGAACCATGGTCAGTGCCACATTGCACGGGGGACACTTTAAGTTGTTACAGCTCTCCTCCAAGTCAACATGTGCAGCAGAAGAAAGGCATTAAGCTCTGCCTAAAAGTTTAAAAGAGACATTACATCGCCCACCTTTTTTTTGGAGATATTTTGTTCAAGCGGACTCATTCCCTCTTTGGTTGTGTGCAGCCAGCGAGGTATGTTTATTTCTGTGTTATGTTTGTTGTGCATATTTGTTGTCAATTTGTGTGCAACTTGAATGTGTTTATTTTGCACACTGTCATGTATTTAAACAGTTCAACGGTGGATTGATGACCATGATGTTGACAGAAGTGGAGTTCAGATGAATAAATCCATCAGTAACAGAAGAACTACGGTGTTGTCTATTTCCTGGAGGGAGTGATACTCAGGTTTGAAAAATTTGATTTTTCTGAGGAATGCAATAGTGCATTAGATACAATTTCAACTGATCCATGTTGTGGGACTGTTGTTGACCCACACAGGATTCAGTCAATTTTTAAACGTGTGTACTAAAAAAATCCACAGGCCCAGACAGTATCTCTGCACTGCTCTTAAAGGCATGTGCAGAAGAACTCACCCCAGCGTGGTGTCCCATTTTCCAGCAGTCTGTGGATTTACACACTGTACCTGCTAACTGGAAAAAATCAGTCATAATTCCAGTTGCTAAGAAACTGCTTTGAAAAATACATGGCGTCTCCGCTCAAGGCAGAGGTCAACTCGTCACTTGACCCACTCCAATTTGCTTACAGGCAGGGCAGGGGTACAGATGATGCCATTAACAGCATCACCCACCTCACTGTTAAGCACTTGGAAGACCCCAAAGCCTATGCACGGATTTTATTTGTTGATTTTAGTTCAGCTTTTAATACACTGCAGCCTCATCTTCTCATTCAAAAACTGATATTATTGATTTTAATTAAATTGTATTTTGCCTTTTTAAACAATTGAAGTCAGCAGGTCAGAATCAACAACATCCTTTCAGAGCCCAGATCCATCAGTACAGGAGCCCTGCAGGGTTGTGTCAGCTCTCCAGTCCTTTTTACACTGTACACAAATAAATGCACAAACAGCCACCCTGGGAACTTTGTTTTTAAATTTTCAGATGACACGCTATCCTCAGTTTTAAAGCTCATGTGGAAAATGTGTTATGTCGTGTACAGCAGAGACTTTACTTTTTACAAAGACTCAGAGTGTATGGTGTGGACCAGAAGATTATGTTTTTATTCTATCAGGCTGTATTGGAAAGTGTGGTCAGATATGGCATGTGAGCATGGTTTGGAAACCTAACTGTACAACTAAAATCTAAGCTGGCCCGTCTGGTACACACAGTCATGAAGGTGATGGATAAAAACGAGTACCAGCCCCTCCACTCCATTTATGAGCAGTCTGTTCTTTGGCAGGCTCAGAGGATATTGACCGAGCCATCACATATCCTGCATGTAGAATATGAGCTCTTGCCCTCTGGCAGACAATACATAGTTCCCCACTGTAAACTTAACCGATTTAAAATTTAATTTGTTCCTACCTCCATTAAACTTTTAAATAGTGCTGTTTGAGGCTGCAGGGATTGTGCAATAGTTTCATGGTGGTTGTTTTACCACAGGGTATGTGCAATATCTTGCAATGTGCAATGTGGATTATGTGCAATTTATTTATTATGTCGTTTGTTTATCCCACTGTGGAGGCATGTTGTGTGCAGTATTTGAGTCCAAAACAAATTTCCCTATGGGGGCAATAAAGTATATTGTATCATATCATATCGTATCATTTAGGGTGTTTTCATATGTGTCTTGTTTAGTCCGGTTCAAACAGACCGTGGTCCATTTGCCCATTTAGCTGTCAATCAAACCCTGGTATGGACCAAAGAACTGGACTGAGTCCTCCTAAAAAGGTGGGTCCCAGTACGGTTCCAAACGGACTTTGGTGCGGTGTGAAAGCAACCAAACACAGGATTTTATGATAGACGATGCAATTGTAGTACAATTTCAAAAGCTGAACTGCTAATTAATCATTCTGCTGATCATTAAATCTGCTCAGGAGGCAACTGTATAGTTGATCAGACATGCATATCCTATATTTATGAAATTCATTTAGTGACAAGTAAATACAAGTGCACAGATACTTTCCCTCATTAACAGGTCAAGAGTTGTTAAAACTGCCGTGCTGATGATAAAGTGTGTAACCGTCAGTGTTGGGCACGTTACTTTAAAAAAGTAATTAGTTATAGTTACTCACTACTTCTTCCAAAAAGTAACTGAGTTAGTAACTGAATTACTCTATAGTAAAAGTAACTAGTTACCAGGGAAAGTAACTATTTCCGTTACTTTAAAAAGAAGTTGTTGTATGTCAAAGAATTTGAAATTTTCTGAGCAGTATTCGAGTCAATTGAATAGAGAAGAACAGACAGGTAGTTGTGTTATAGAACCTTGTAATATTTATTGCACCTCACCAGCAACAGATTTATCCTACACTTGAAGTGCAACAAAAATAAACAGTAAACAATATAATAAAATAACAATCAGCAGTAAACAATATGAAGTGAGTTTAATAAATTAAATCTAACTCTCACAACCTGAGACAACTGGTCAAGTAGACATTCAGGTGTAGCAAACACAGAAACGTTAGCAAGCTTTGGAAAGCATTATCTAATTGAATGAGCAGGGACAAACAGCCTGGAGTCATAAGAAGTACGTGCGCTATTCTCGAACCTGAACGCACCCCAAGTCTTGGATGACAAATAAACAGAGCAGAGTAGACTCGCTACGGCTGGTAGTTTCTTCAATTTATTCAGAGTAACGCACCGCTTTTGACCGTCAGTAACGGTAACAGCGTTGTAACGGCGGAAAAAATAATTAGTTAGATTACCCCGTTAGTGAAAAAATAACGCCATTACGTAACGGCGTTATTTATAACGGCGTTATTCCCAACACTGGTAACCGTGATCCCACATTAATGCAACTGGAAGTCAAACATGAAAAAGATGGATGATGGGCAGATGATCAAATTGGACAAAAAGATTCCCAACCCTACATGTAATATATGCGTCATGTTTACTTTTAAACACAGCTACTTTTTGAGTTTTGGTGACGATGACTGAATGTGAGCAGCTGCAAATAAATACAATCTATCTGCACCTCCTGAATTAAAAGCTTCAAATTTTGACACATGAATAATCGTTCTATCATTGAATCGTAGCCCTCTGAATCCAAATTGAATTGTGAAGTATCCAGAGATTCCCACACCTGTCCATTACAATTAACACCACTGGCATTACTCAAGTAAAAGTAAAAAGCATTCTTCTGAAAACCTACTTAGAGTATTAGTTACTTTTTAACAGTTGATGCACTATCTGTAGCAGTCATTCAGTAAAAAGGGGTTTCTGTTTCTCCAAATGTTCAGTCTGATTTTCTCCCTACTCCTGTCACCTCTCCAAACCTGTGCCTGCTGCAGCCTTTTATGTTGTTTTTGTCTTTTTGTCCGTATGTTATGGTTTTCATTGGCCTGTCTGGGATAGCCTTATTGGCAACACAAATGGAGATGAAAGGTTTAGATATTAATTCAAATTGTACCCTGTGCTCAAATATAATTTTAAAAGCGACTAAGAAGATTACATAGTGCAAGGCATACTTAAGTACACTAAAATTAAAGACTCACAGTAATACTCAAGGTCAATAACAGTACCCCCCAAAACACAGTAATTTGAATAGTTGTAACTGGTTACTTTCATTTCAGCTTTTAGGCCTCTTTAAGAAACAATACTGTGGGGAAACTGAATGTCTGACAGTTCAAATTGTTTAGAAGATTTAGGTGATAAATGCCAACCATCCTGACCGACGTCCTTTATCCCCTACTGGTGTGTGTTGTAACTTCCTGTAAGAGGAATATAACCACACATGCAGCTTCAAGTGGTTTCTGACATATTCCTCGACATCACACTTACAAATGACAAATGATTTGTATATGTGATCACCAAACACCAAAAGAGAGAAGAGAGATTAAAACCTACCTTGCTTGATGACTTCCATTATCTGCACTGTGTAAATATCACTGGACAAAGCATCTGCAAAACTTTCCAGTCTGACTTTGTAAACTGTGGGGAGGAAACAAGTCGCAGATCGTGAGCTCACTTGCTTTTTCTTCTCATGCTTTCACAAACACACACACACATACTTACTCACACACTCACTGTCTGACAAGTACTCTTACCAAAATCTATTCGGTTGGTTGGTGTGATCTCACAAGATCTCGCAATGCGCTCATCATTTATGATGTTGCCCTTTTTCTGCATGCTACAGCTGTCTGGAAATACACAGTGGGCACAAAGTAAATACACAACTGATGACTCAAATGAACGAGCACACAAGTTTATCTGTTCACATGTTTGTGTAGCTGTTGTTCATTCTTCATGCCATCTCTGCCGCCACACGCACAAAACAGCAAATCATCCCTGTAGCACACCTGGGGCCAGTTTCACATTATTTTAGATTAGTCTGTAATGTTAGACTAGTCTTAATTTTGTCTGACTCAGGCTTAAGACCCATATTTCCATGGTAACAATCAATGCCACCAGCTTATCAGAAACATCAAAAAAAGACAAAAAAAAAAAACATGGCTCATAATTTGCGGTTTGCTAACATTGTTATGGAGAGGGCATCTTGTGCCATATTTTTATTTCTGTTTTGAACATCTTTGATGTACCTTTAAGCGGTGGGATTAACACTGTTTACCGTCACTGACATTTTTTTTCCATATCTGATTTTTTATTTTACTGGTAATTTCTAAGTAAAATCTCCTTGTAACTGTTGAGTTCCTCCAAAAGACACATATTTTCTGCTGGTGTAAAGGAAGCTGAGTGGTTGGCTGTGGTCACTCAGTCTGTCTTTTTTTTTGTTGAAAAAGGTTTTAATTTACCCTGAATTCATTGTACCAGTCTTACTGAACATGGTCATGAACTAAACTGCTTTGTGCAATGGATAAATTTAGATGCATCTAAAGTCTGACTACCTGTTATATGTAAGCCACAGCCAATGTCTTCCTTTGTGGAACCGGTGCCTGGGTTACATACCTTTGTGTACACACAAAAAGTGGAAATATACACAAGTCTGAAAACTAAATGTATCAATGCTCATGTATTAAACCAAAGACTTCAGACTGATAAACTCTAAGCACAATCCCTTTTTTTCACATAGAAAAAAGTAGAAATTTCAAATCACATTTTGCAAACAGCACAAATCCCATCATTTTTCCTGGACAACACTGGCCTTCAGAATACCATATCCTAATTACTAATGGGTCTGACTCACATTTCACCTGTTCAAGCTCAACAGTTTCGCCAAGCGCCATCATCCATAGTTGCTGTTATTGTGCCGGTCAAGCTTTCCATTCTCGTACTGCACATATGCTGCTTACAGCGTCAACGGTGGCAGATTCAAAATCGAAACTTGGAGTAACTTTTGGAAAACGAGGTCTTCAATTCTACAGGGATGTAAACAACAGTGGATTCTATTGGCTTAAATGATAACAAGCAGATTTCAGTGTAACTGGCTAATGTAAGCTAATTCTAATGTTTGAACTCCTTGAGTCAGCTGAAAAATCCAGCATACTTTTTAATGTTTCCATCTGACACACTTTAAAAAGAACAACCTTTAGAAAGTATATTAAACATGTAAAGTTATATGTATGTAAAGTTTGTACATGATATAACATTCCTAATAAAAGACTGAGGCTAAAGCTAGCTCTCTGGTAACATTGCTCAGATGGTGAAATACGACACATATGTATATGATACGAGGACAGACAGCTGGTCAAGCAGGCCTTGATATGGTCACCCAGCCGGATCAGCTGGGCCACAATCGCCCCAGGAAGAGAGCCGGGGTTAGAGCTAAGCTAACTTGTCTTAGACCTTTAATTCTGCTCCAGCTCACATCCTCATCCTTAATCCCCCCACATAATGAAGGCAGAGGTATCTACCACAGATTTGGCTGAAGGTTACTGCAGGTAGCGTTGGTTAGCTGGATGATCACAGCAGGCCTACAACTCCCTAGTTACAGTTGCTATTCTATGATTGGGGCTTAGCTTAGGGTCAATACATCAGACTGGCAATGTGCTATCCAGCTTGAGTTGGCAAGCCACGCCCCCCTCCTGGGAGAAAACTTACATCATATAATGGGAGAGAAGAAAGTGCTGAAAAGCTGCTGTGTAGCAGGTTGTAAAACAAATCAAACACACAAATCCATCACAATCTCTGGTTCCCCATCCTTCCTGGAGAGGAAAGAATGTCTGAGGCTCCAGAGAACGCTAATGTTAGCTTGAGTGTGAGGCTGCTGGAGTTCAGTCATAATCTTACAGTCCAGCAGCATCAGACTGTCGTCTCTGACTAAATCTCAACCTAGCTTAGATCAACAGGTTGTGTTATTTACGGACAATATTAGGCCTAAAGATACCTGGTACTTCACTATTAGCAGTGTCTTGCTACTGTGTTGGTTACTGATCCATGACTGAAGCAGCTTGACAGCTGACTGATGAACATTAATTTATTAAGATATTCTGAATGCTCCAGCCAAGGTCACAGAATAATTATTAGAAACGTCTAGAAAACAAAGGTCTGGTTATCTGCCTGACTTTGACGCATTGACAAAGCATTTCAATCACCTGTCCTGTTCTGGTATAATAGAAGTGAAGTGGGAGCATGAAATCTAAATGATCAACTCTGGGTGACCATGCACTCATATTTGTGCTTTAATTTCATCATCACATCCCCAGAAAGACAGTCTAAACATTTTCTTACTGTAGTGCTTCTCATTTTACTTATCAGGGCACCAACTGTGAACTGTGCACACACAGGTAACATTTGTGTGTTCTCAGAACTACAATAATATCAACTTTAAGATATACAGTATGAGTCTATGAAGCTCGGTTGTAAGTGTAGTCCAGTTGGTACTCACTGGATTGACAGATGTGGACTGTATCCTAATATTTCTATAAGATGTTCACAGTATGTTATTAGAATATGGCAACACTCTTTAGAGTGTATGGACCAAAAAATTGCAGCCTATTTTGGGACCAAAACCCCAAAGGTTTTCTGTAGACAAAAGTTAGAGTGTCTCCTCCTCCATAAACACAAAATATAACATGAAAAATAAAATGATCTAAAACAAACAAACAAAAAAACATGATTCTGTAACTGTAACAAGACTAAATGTAATTTGTTACTTCCACCACTGCTTCTACTGACTACACCCAAAGCAAAATCAAGGTATGATTTACATCTTTGAACCAAACGTTGCTGATGAGTTTTCATCATTTTGTTTACCTTCAGCACATCTGCATTCATTATTTGTACAGATCTTCATTAAGGTTCCATTTCTCCTCTCTGGGTGGTAGAATTTCACACACGGTGTCTCTGCAACAGGAAAGACAGATATTTGAATAACATTTTCAGTTGTAGTACATCAACAAACATACATCAATGTCTTCAAAATGTTCCTTTAATTTTATTCTTATTTTATAGGTGATGTGGTGTAAATTAAACTTAAACTTAAACTTAAACTTAAACAAATGATACCACAACACTGATGTGTACCAGAGCATGTGAGTGAAATGGAAATTTCTGCTCCTCACTCATGGAGCTGTTTGACCCCCTGACTCCCCTGCTCAAAGCCACATCAGGCTGCTCCTCTCATTATCACTCCATACTCAACTCAGATTTCATCCTGCTCCGCTCAAATTCCTCTCTCCAGAAAAGAAAAATCTGCATTGTAATTCAGCTTTACTTTAAACCACAACCCTTTTAGGCTAAAACCTTCAGTATACACGTGTCAACTGAAGCTTCTATGGTGCACTTCAGGCTTCAGATTTTAATTTCCAACACAACCGAACCAGCAGTATTTTAGGAAAAGGTTGCTATTCACATGTATCTATTTATTTCTTCACTACTATTACTGTTAATAATAGTTTATTTTGGTGATACAATATTGTCCCCTGAGGGGGATGTTTTTGTATTAAGGTAACAGGATCATTTACATCAGTGTCACTCTGACAATTCACATCAGTGAGGATGTTTTAGACAACAGCAGACAGCAAACTGAACACAGACACATGCTGAGGACATGCGGAGGGAGAGACAGCATCTGGACAGTTCATCATCATTTACAATAATATAGCGCAGTGACAGATGTTTCATGGAGGAGACGCACATCTGTCTGACAGATACACAGACAGATATTTTAGTCTGCAGTGTATAAATCACAGAACTGTACAGTAACATCAGGATTTATCATCAAAAAGCTTTATATCGATCAGCAATTCACTGACATGCTCCCCTCACTCCCTCCCTCCTCTCTGCTGCCTCTCTCTCCTCCTTCGTAGTTATGATTAATCAGCGTGGAGCAATTTAATGTTTAAAAGTGCACAAATTGGATTTGAAGTAAAAAAAAAAAAAAAAACACCACAGAACTGTAGAGGAACATGATTCATGATCATAAACTGTTTAAATCAAGTCAGCACATCTGTCCATATTCTCTCCATTTTCTCTCTCTCTCTCTCACCTCTCTCTCTGCTGCTCTCTCTACCTTTTTAAGTTATCTTTTTAGATTCCAGAATGAATCTTTACTGAGTGAAATGATGTCTTGACATTGTTTTTCTTGTATCACATTATTGCCATGTTAGTTTTACAGGGCTAGTACACCTGTGTGACTTCTCTGTTACTTTTTTAAAGTACTTCATGAACTCCGTTTTTCGAGCTTGCATCAGCCGAGTTTTGACAGAAAGTAGTGTGGGTGTCTGTGCAATGGGCACTTGGGCATTTGTCAGACTCATGGTGTGAGCGTTCTGTGCTTCATTCAACCCTCCCTGCTCGCTCCGTTCACATGCTCTGATGTGTGTTAATGACTATTTGTCCATTAGCAGACATCACTTTTTTAAAATAAATTGTTGAAGTTTTGAAAGAGAAATTCTTCCCTATTCTTGCTTGATATACGACTTCAGGCGCTCAACAGTCTGGGGTCTCTGTAGTCGTATTTTGCGCTTCATAAATGCACCACACATTTTCAGTGGGAGTCTGTAACTCCAAAACCTGCACATATTTTTCTGTGGTGAAGCTTTCATGTCCCCTAATGTGTTCTGTCTAAGTTTTGTATTGTTTGCATGTTTATTCCTTAGACTCATATTCTGGCCTATCATGTGCTTAGTCCCGCCTACAGCGTAGGCCTATTGGGTTTTGACCTGTCAATCAGTCAAGAAGTCGCAGCACTAATTGTATCCTTTTCGGTTGCTCCAGAGAGAGACGCAGGATGACAAGCGAGCAATTACCTTAGTTGAGTGACAGCCTTAGTTAGACCGGCATTATTCTGACAGTGAGAGCCGGTGTGCGTCCTTTAAGAAGTAAGTGTCCTTTCCTTTTGTAAATATTAATCAAAGTTGTTACACGTGTGCTGTGTGGTTCATGCTTATGTTGTTGTTAGCAGGGTTAGCCGTGGGTCTAAGCTCATATATATGTATCATGTGGCTATGTTAGCACGCAGCAATTAATGCCGTGTGTATCATGCAGTGAAATGCTGATTGTTGTAGGCAACTGCTATGTGTTCAGTACATAAATGCAATACATAAGAGACATTGCATGTTACAGTTTATTAGTTGTATGCTATTGTTGGTCAGTTATGATGTCGCTTAACATGTGATTTGGCAATATTGGGTGAGAGTATTAAGGAACACAGTACTAATACTCTTTGCAATATTAGTTATATGTGGAAATTATGCATGATGCTGTTATATCTTCTTGAGTAAGGCTGCAGTGTTGTATGTAATTCTTCGCATATAATTAATACTCATTTTATGTATTTTATTTTCTATGATTATAGAACCACACAACAAACTTGCTATCCACAATATAAATGCTGCACAGTGCGTGAAGTTTCCAATAAAGATAACATTCTTATCAATGCCCCACGGTGATTGCATTAATTCACCAGCAACCTAGTAGTGAAGCACACACCACCTTACAAATCTAACACTTTCAGCGTTAATGGGTCCTTTGCAGATGTGACAATTACCCATGATGTCACTGGCACTAACACACCACTATACCATCACAGATGTTAGCTTGCTAGCTTGTTAGCTTTTTAAGTTGGTGCTGGTAACAATCTGAATGGTCCATTTACTCTTTAGCCCAGAGGTCACAACATCCAATATTTTTGAAATCTGAAATGTGGACTCATCAGACCACAGAACACTAGGCTTGGGTGGTATCTATTTTTTCATTTCTTCATACCCTCCTGATATTTTAACTTATTTGTGTTAAACTTGTGTAAAACAGCTCAACTACACTGTACTTAATACTCCCACAATGTAGGCAGAAGAGATGGGAAACAACACAGGTATATGCAGGATCTTAACTTTGGTTTTGAGAAGATGCAGCCTTTATTTACTGACAAACTCAAACCTAATCTATAAATTTACAGCGCCATCTCTGGACATATTCTGCCAGAATGACAGCTTCGCTGCTCACCTTCCCCTCTACTCAGCATGCATTCACTGTTACTCTGTCACCACAGACAGTACCGTATTTTCCGGACTGTAAGTCACACTTTTTTTCATAGTTTGGCTGGTCCTGCAACTTATACTCAGGTGCGACTTGTATAAATTAAAATATATAATTTTACATGTTCTTAAATGTTATTTCACACTGACCGACATGACCAAGGAGTAAACATTACATACAGCAGCGAGAGGGCACTCTAGGCTTGTGACAGCTACCGGTATCTGCTACTCCTGTACCACTGAAAATTAATTTAAACATTAATTTAAAGGCAACTGAGAAAGAATTAACACGAATGCCCCCCAAAAGAAAATCAGATTCTGCAGATTACAAGCTGCAAGTAGTGAAATATGCAGCCGAAAACGGTAATCGAGCAGCAGAAAGAAAGTTTGGTCTGAGCGAGAAACTTGTGAGGGACTGGCGAAAAGCGGAGGTTACTCTTACTGCAATGAAGAAAACAAAGAAAGCTAATCGCAGGCTAAAAGCAAGATGGCCACAGCTGGAGGAACAAGTTCACAGATGGGTGCGTGAATAACGTGCTGCTGTGAGAAGCTTGTCAACGGTGCAGGTACGTCTCCATGCCCTGGTAGTTGCCAAGGCAATGAATATGAATTACTTTGCGGGAGGACCTTCTTGGTGTTACTGCTTCATGCAACGCAACCGCTTCTCTATCAGAGCATGGACAACGGTTAAAATAAATTTCCCAAAAAAATGCGACTTATAGTCCAGTGCGACTTATATATGTTTTTTTCTTCTTCATGATGCATTTTGTGACTGGTGCGACTTATACTCCGGAGCGACTTATAGTCCAAAAAATACGGTAATTAGTCCGCCCCTTACCCTCTGTGATACTCACTAAAGTTACACTCACAACAAAATACAACTCTGACCAGTCAGTAGTCTGAAGTGTTTGTTAGCTCACCTTTATCATCTGGACAAAATCCAAAAGAATCCAAAATGGGGCAGGGGCATTTTTCTTCTTTTTAACTTATCAGCCAGATAACTTTCTCCCCAAGATGTCATGTTTCTTCTTCTTATGAAAGCTATGTTTGTCTGCTCAGCTGTGCTGCCGCACAGAGCCTGACCCCTGGTGGCGTAAGCTGGAAACTACAGTACAGGATCTCCCCTTCAGTTTAATTAAAAGAGGAGCGTCTGTATTTATGATGGTATTAAAAATCATAGCATTGGGATTTCTTAATACCATGGTATAATACTTTCATACCACCCAAGCCTACACTACACTTTTCCATTTTGTGTCCGTCCATCTCAGGTGAGCTCGAGCCCCTGATGCATTTCTGGATGTTGTTGATATGACTTTCATTTTGCAGATTTGTAGATGCAGTGACAAACTGTTTGAGCCCATGTAGAATCCTTTGTGTGTTTTTAATGCAGTGCCACCTGAGGGGTCAAAAGTCACAGGTATTTAATGTTTTAGGACTTGCACCTTGTGTGCAGAGATTTCTCTGGATTCTCAAAATCTTTTAATGATATTACGGATTATTGATGGTGAAATCTCTAAAACAGTTTTGTGTTGAGAAACGTAACAACCTAACCATTATACTGTTAAACTGTGTGCAAATATTTGCCACACAGTGGTGAACCTCACCCCACACATGCTTGTGAATGACTGAGTCTTTTGAGGATTTCTTACCCAATCATGACACTGTCACCTATTACCCATTAACCTGTTTACCTGTGGAATATTCCAAAATGCTCAGAGCAAGTTGCAGGCATTCAAATCAGAATGACTGTATGTATGATTGTCTGTCTGATGTGATTTGTGTTTCCAAGTGTCTCTGAGACTCACGGTCATAGTATTCATAGACAGACACAGCAGCTGGTTGCAAGACGCCCACTTTCATCCTCTGATGGATCCTAAAAGCGATCTCCTCTGGTTCTGTGTGAGAAACCTGTTGAGAGATGTCCAACAAGGGTTCAGAGTGTGTGTGTGTGTGTGTGTGTGTGTGTGTGTGTGTGTGTGTGTGTGTGTGTGTGTGAGAGACAAATGACAGGTTAATTAAAGCTGTTTTTGGTCATGAAATGCATGTACAAAGTAGACAGGTGTCTTGCTTACAAACATTACAGGACACGTGCGTTCAGGAGACAAAGCGGCTTTGGTGGCTGGTCAACAGATTATAGTCAGGTATTTGAATAAAACCACCCCACGAAGTTTACTATTCAAATAAATGTTAGCTAAAATGAGCTAGCATGTACAATTCACTTTGCTCAAACTACCTGGTTTTTGTGGTTTTGGTTATTGAACCTGTTTAGCCTCGTCTTATTAACCATATCAGGAGCATGGTCACAACATTAGTGACAATAAGCTTATTAACTCAAAGTAAAATCTTATGTTATTTTATAAGTTGCCACATTTGAAAGAAATTTGAGACACATGTGACAGCTAGTTGGAACAGTGGGGAAATGGCTACACCAATTACATTAAATAGTAGGGATAGACCGATTATCAGTGTGTTAATTATCGGTGCCGATATTTGGCATTTTGACACATTTCGGCATCAGCCTTTTTTTTAATCTGACGGCCGATAAGAGATCAATTTAAAACTGGGTTATTTTGGCTCTGATGCAGCCGTGCCTCTCTGTCTGCAGTCACTACTCTGTCTCCAGCATTGTCCCACCCACAGCACCATCTGATTGGTTACACGCAGAGCCACGGCACGGGTAACAGCCAATCAGCAGTGAAAACTGGGCATGCACAGTGCTCACACACACGGCAGAAAGTAGAAAAAGTTTTGCGGAGTGGAGAAGCTCCGGAGAGCAGATATATGTTTTGAAGGTAAGTTAAGGCAGCAACATCCCAGTCCTTTACAACTCACAACTACTAGTAACGTTACTGTGAGCCCACTAACGTTACATAAACATAAGCGGCAGCTCTGCTCGCTCGCAGTCCCTCCAGACGTGTCTGTTAATCACTTGAAACAAGGTTACTGATAATATTGATATGGAAATAATCCGTGATAGTAGAAATATGTGCGTGTGAGTGAGAGAGAGAGTAAAAACCTAATGAACTCAATTAAGTCCAGTTTTATTTCAGGGAAGCACATTGACGTTAAGGCTGATTAGCTTTTAGCGTAACGTTAGACCACCGGTCCGCTTTCTCCTCCTCTGGCTCTAGACCAGAGGTGTCAAACGTACGTAATTACAGAGAAGACATTAATTTTAGGGTTGAAACCATTCCTAGAGTAATTCGAGTAATTTGATCACTAAAATCCGTTTAAATCCGAACAACTGTACGGCACACTGTGTTTCGCACGTGTGATTCTCTGACCCTGTCTGTATCTGATCTGTTGACTTTCTTCATCAGCAGGATGTTTTATAAAGACAAAAAGCCAAAATCTAACTCACATTCTGGGTTTTTCCATACATATTAATCTACCTGCGATCCAGTTTTCACAGCAGCAGAGAAGCTGCGTGTGGAGGAGACTGTTGTTAATGACGAGTTTATTACAACAGAAACTAACGTGATGGTTAATGACATCGACACCAACCAGATGCTCTTATAAAACTAAACAACTGTATAAGGAGGCCTAAACGTAAAACAGGAGAGTCTGTGTTTCTCTGAGAGAAACTTTCAGACCTTCTCACAGCAGAGTAAACAGGTGAGGGAGGAGAGGAGGGCAGACTGATCACTAATCAATCACTGATACCGTCGTCCTCTCGGACTGATTAAAAAAAATGCCAAAATTGGTGACAAACCAAACCTGGGTGTCCACACAAATAAAGTGTTTGTGTGAAACACTGCAGAGTGAAACATCGTGCTGTTTACAGACAGTCTGCTGTCTGTAGTTTGACAGAGAGACAGAGGGTCGTGTCTAGAAGGGAACCCTAGACCTGCGAAAGATCGCGCGAGTTTGATATTTTAGTAGAAATAACGAACACAAATCTCGTGAGAGTTGTGCAAATAAATAGTTACCTTCTGGACACGACTGAAAAAAGCTCCAAAAATAGAAAATCATGTTGTGTTTTTAATGTGGCGGGTCACCATCAATAAAACAAGATTCACTGAGTCACAGAGAGTCACTGAAACACTGATCACTGACCTGCTGTGATGGAAAAAATACTCACATTCTTTATTTAGGTATTTTTACATTGCGGTATTAGTGTTTTTACTTAATTACAATTTAAAAATTGTGCATGTTATTGTTTCCTTTTTTGAAAATTCAACATTTGTACTGCTTTTGTTGTACTTTCATGGTATTCTTATTGGTATTTTTTGATGACTAAATACAGACCTGCAAACACATAAGAGGACAAAAAGGCGACATGTTCATAAACCAGTCCCCTGTTGGGGGTCTGGGAGCGTCCTGCCATGCTGTGCTTGGTGCAGATGACCAGATAAAGAAATCAGTGACAACTTGAGGTCAGCCCATCCTCGAAAGTAGAAAAAACTTTGGAAACATTGCATTCGGAGCAGTCCAAAACCTGAACGTTTTGCTCACACATCTTTGGCCACATTTAATAAGAGCAACCAACACTGTAACATTACAGAACCAAACAAGGTGAAGCAGCCTTTAGTTTCTGTGCTCCCCACCTGTGGAACAAACTTCCAGAACATCTGAGGTCAGCTGAAACTGTCGGTTTATTTAAATCAGGTCTTAAAACATTACTGTTTACTGCAGCCTACCAGTGAAGTGGATACGTTACATATTTTTAGGATAATCTGTAGCTATTGTTTTTATATTTGTCTACTGCCGCTCTTGTTTTATGTTTGCTTCTCTCTTTATATGCATTTCTGTAATGTTTTAAACTATTTATTGTCCTGCTTTTAGCTTTTGTTTTTAATTATCTCAAATGCAATTTTAATGCTCTTTTATTGTTTCTAATTTAATGCATTTTCAAGTTCTGTAAAGCACCTTGAATTGCCTTGTGTATGAATGGTGCTATATAAATAAAATTGCCTTGCCTTACAGATATGAAGGAAAATGCATTAAAGGTCCCCAATACATTTTCTGGTCAATAAAACTTACTTGAATTTGTTAAAATAATGGGAAGAAAGTCTTGCCTTGTCCAGGTAGATGATGAGCGAGCCTCTTTCTGACAGGATTGTGTTCATCTCATATCTTGCAATTGTGCGGGCTCGTCCTTTTGACAACTACACACACAGACACATTCAATTTTAATTTAAGTCAGTGTCACTGGTGAGGATAAACAACATATGTTTTAGGATTTAGAGACTGTGTTTGTATGTTTTTGTGCATATAAGTTCTTACTAGGTCCAGGTCATGTGTGTTAACAGTGAAACCAGTTAACATGCCAATATCCAAGACTGTCATGGTCGCATCACGGTCGCTGTCCTTATACCTGTACAGGAAATGGACATTTAGAAATAAAGTATGGGTGAGAGGACAGCAAAGCTCTCTACTGAATTTAAAATCAATCAATCTTAAAGCTTTTAAATGTTTTCAAATATTAAATTATGGAGAATGACAGGATGGAAAAGAACTGCTTACAGGGGAGAGAGGAGTAATATACAAAAATTCTTAACTTTTGTTGAATTTGGGTCACAGAGGGTATGAATCAAAAATGGAGTGGGGAGAAATGAAAAGATGGATGTGGCGATGACTGTGTAAAGCCACGTTATTTTAAGGCTCTTCATTATACTTACAAAACCTCTATTTTTAGTTTGTATATCCTCTCATCTTCATCCATGTTCACTGCAGGAGGAAAACATTTGATGAGCATTTAGTTTAATCATGTTTCTATTAAAAGAAAAATACATAGAAAAACACAAACCAAACAGACAAATACAAGCAAGACGAAGACTGCTAAAACAAAAAACAACAGCACACAGAAACAGACATCAAATTACCTGGGAGGAGCTCCACTGACAAGTTAAACTTCTGACAGTCACTGTCCTTTTCTTTAGGCAGAGCGTAATACAGCGACACCATCTGTCACACAAATAAAAGTGCATCTGAAACTAGTGAGGATTTGTCAGGATCCATTATACAGCAGACTGATATACAGATAGGGTAAAGCAACAAGTGTTCTGAGTTTGTCACACCACAGAAATATGTGGGATCAATCACCCAGCCAAATTTGAATTTGTAGTCTGTAACATTAGTTAAAAAAAAGATTTATTTGAATTTTTCTTTTGTTCGCTCACTTTGCATTTTGTAAATTGAAAAAAATAAACAATTACATTTTATATTTTTGAAAACATTCTTACTTTACAGCATTTCTTCACACCTGCATAAAACTTTTGAATCTTGTTCAACCAACGTGTTCTAGATTGACTATATATGCATTCGCCTCATGTCTTTGTCTATTTTGACTCCAACAAAGATACAGTTGATCTGTCTGCAGTATTCACTGTATTCACACAAACAACCTGACAAAAAAAAAAAAAAACATCCTGTCACCATCTGCTGGTAGCTTTAAGAACAGTGTCTGAACATATCAGATAAATCTGCCAGGTCATAGTGGTGTTTGACACCGACAGAGCATTTCAGAGTAAACTGCTCTTTCTTTCATGATTTTGAGACCTAATTTTATATAGTTAGTTAGCAATTTTTTTTAATCACTCAAATTTGGCTGGATGATTAATGACATGTTTCTGTGGTGTGATATCACGCATTTATTGCTGGTTTAGACAACCTTTAACTTACGCTTTTGGCCCTATCTTACACTGATCCAAGTTGAAAGTGTCAGGTGCAATGGATTTAATTTCTTCATTCAATTTCTTCCAAATCCACCTTTGCTGTTGTTATAACCCCCAAGTTGGGCTAGGGGATGAGGGGTGTAACAATAAATACATTTACCGGAAGAAAAAGGAAAAAAGAAAACTGAGACAAAAATGTAAACAAAGGTTCTTTTATTAACAAATTATATGTCAAATTAAGTTAACAAATTAAACTAAACAAAAGGGCTAACCTATTAACTCAAACCACAAATACACACAAGACAGCAAGTGTCGTTGCTAGCCAGGATGGCTGACAAAGACACATTGACAAAGACAAAGACAACGAGTGCCCTTGTAAGCTGGTGAAGCTCACAAGGCACATGGGGCGCCCAAACGAGTATCATGCTAGCTGATGAGGCCTGCAAGACACGTATACACAAACGAGTGACTCCACTAGCTGGGAGAGCTAGCAAATCACATAACACAAACTACTAGCAGTTTAGCCTGACCCTGCAGGACTAGTCTGCCTAAATGCAGACCTCCATCAGCCTAATGGTCCACTGGCCCAGACTGGCTGCACTCTCCAGGCTTTTAAGCACCAGGTCCTGATTGCAGAGCAACTGCACCTGATGCCAATCACTGCAACCTGCAAGGGGGGGGGGGGAGAACCTGGGCACAGGAGAATACAACACCACACAGACACTGTGGCATGTAACACTGTCTTGCACCAGGAGCACAGGGGTATCCTGTCCTGTCCAGCCCCTTGTATCAGCTGCGCACAGTGGGACACATCTATCAGCTGTGCCCAAGAGCCTTGATTAATTCATGGAGTAGTTTAGGCCGATCATGCATTAAACCAATAAGAAAGTCAGCTCTCATCACCTTTAAGAACCAGGTGCACCTGAGGTGCTCCCATAGCTTAGTTGGTAGAGCGTTTGCCCCATGTACGGAGGCTGTTGGTCCTCTGCAGTGGTCGCTGGTTTGATTCCTGCCTGTGACCCATTTTGCTGCATGTCATTCCCCCTCTCTTCCCCCTTTCCTGTCATATCTTCAGCTGCCCCTATCCAAATAAAGGTAAAAGCCCAAAAAATAATCTTAAAAAACTCTAAGAAAAATCTGTAACAACAACCAATTGAGTGTATTGCAGTTAGCAGCACTACTAGCGAAGTTAGCTTAGAGAAAGCTAAATACACACTCAGGTCAAAAACAAAAACACTGTTTTTGCATGCAAACACATTACACGTGTCACTTTACATAGGCCTATAAATGTAATAGAGCAAACATTTCTATTGCTGTGCCATGTTATGTGCAGTTTGGCAGTCACTGAGTTATGCTAACCACATCCATTACCAATCATATCTCTTTTGCATGCTGATGCTGTCAGTCTCAAATATTGTAATGAGTGTATATCTGCATATAAAATAATGAATTACTTAATATAGCTATAATAAAATATCTGCAGGACCCGGCCGGGCTCAGCCTGAACGAGCGACGTGGGCCCGTCTTCCCATAGGCCCATCACCCGCAGGAGGGTTCAGAAGGGGCCGATACCATGTGGTCTGGGTGGCAGTGGGGGCAGGGGCCCCAACGACCCAATCCCATGACATGGAATCTCACTGTGGTGACATGGAATGTCCCCTCGCTGGGGGGGAAGGAGCCTGAGCTAGTGCGGGAGGTTGAGCGGTACTGGCTAGAGATAGTCGGGCTCACCTCCACGCACAGATGGGGCTCTGGAACCCAACTCCTTGAGAGAGGCTGGAGTCTTTTCTACTCTGGAGTTGCCCATGGTGAGAGGTGGCGGGCTGGTGTGGGATTGCTTATAGCCCCCCAGCTCAGCCGCCATGTGTTGGAGTTTTCCCCGGTGAAGGAGAGGGTCGTCGCCCTGCGCTTTTGGGTCGGGGATAGGTGCCTCACTGTTGTTTCGGCCTATGGGCCAAACGGCAGTGTAGAGTACCCGGCTGGAAAGTGCTCGGACTGGAGACTTCAACGCCCACGTGGGTGGCGACATTGTTACCTGGAGGGGCATGATTGGGAGGAACGGCCCCCCCGATCTGAACCCGAGTGGTGTTCTGTTATTGGACTTCTGTGCTAGTCACAGTTTGTCCATAACAACCACCATGTTCAAGCATAAGGGTGTCCATCAGTGCACGTGGCACAGGGACGCCCTAGGTCGGAGGTCAATGATCAACTTTGTAGTCATGTCAACTGACCTTCGGCTGTGTGTCTTGGACACTCGGGTAAAGTTAGGGGCTGAGCTGTCAACTGATCAACACCTGGTGGTGAGTTGGATCCGCTGGCGGAGGAGGAAGCTGGACAGACTTGGCAGGCCCAATTGTGTAGAGGCCCGTATTGTGAGAGTCTCATGGGAACATCTGGTGGAACCCTCTGTCAGAGGCATCTTCAACTCTCACCTCCGGGAGAGCTTTGACCAGATCACGAGGGAGGCCAGAGACATTGAGTCCAAATGGACCATGTTCTCCACCTCCATTGTTGATGTGGCCATTCGGAGCTGTGGCCGTAAGGTCTCCGGTGCCTGCCACAGTGGCAATCCCTGAACCCAGTGGTGGACACCTGAGTACCTCAAGTGTCTGGATGTTGTAGGGCTGTCTTGCTTGACACGCCTCTGCAACATCGCGTGGCAGTTGGGAACAGTGCTTCTGGACTGGCAGACCGGGGTGGTGGTCCCTCTTTTCAAGAAGGGGGACCGGAGGGTGTGCACCAACTATAGGGGGATCACACTCCTCAGCCTCCCTGGTAAAGTCTATTCCAGGGTATTGGAGAGAAGAATTTGGCCGATAGTCGAACTTCGGATCCAGGAGGAACAATGTGGTTTTCGTCCTGGTCGTGGAACACTGGACCAGCTCTATACCCTCCGCAGGGTGCTTGAGGGTTCATGGGAGTGGCAATAAGTCAGACCTGTTCCCGGTGCATGTTGGATTCCGGCAGGGCTGCCCTTTGTCACCGGTTCTGTTCATTATTTTTATGTACAGAATTTCTAGGCACAGCCAGGGGCCGGAGGGAGTCCGGTTTGGGGGCCACAGGATCTCATCTCTGCTTTTTGCGGATGTTGTTGTCCTGCATTAGGTACACCTGTGCAATCTAATGCAGTCAAATACAACTGCTATGCCATAATTTCTACTTTTACAAAGCTTGTACATTTCAGTTTTTGTTGACATTGTTAGGAGTGTGATCATTCTACGTAGTGTGTATTATTGAGTTCATAGTGGACGGTGGTGCTATACAGCAGACAACCCAGCAGAGCATATACATACAGATAGTATCTTCAAATGTCTTTATGAAGATTTATACAACATGTGTGATCATATGAGACTCAATTATTTATCAACTTCCCTGCATCTTTCTATTCCATCCTGTCTTCCGTCTCATCAGGTTGTCTTGAGCTGTTAAGTTCCTTTGTCAACTTTTCAACAAGTTTGTATAGGTCTCTGAAGATGTCTTTGAATTTTTGTTCCTAAAATCTGACCTTTCTGTCAGTTTTTGTCCTTGCGTTCAAAAATCAGTGCTTGATTCAGTTAACCAAAAATGTTGTGGGCCAGTCTGGGCCAAAAATGCCAAGGCTGATTTTGTGCCTCAGTCCACCCCTGCCTACAAGTCAGACATTTTGTACAGGAAAATACCACAGAATTCCCAATCAAACCACAGAGCCAAATTTTCTATGACATACTTCTCTCACACCCAGATTCGATCTCCCGCTTTGTCACTGCATTTATGTCTCCAGCAAGTACCAGTCATCTCAGAGACATCTATGCTGAAGAACTGGGTACCTCCTTATCAGATGAACTGTGGGAGGAGGGTCTGTCCAGTATACAGAGTTGTTCTGTCAATTCCAGATATAGGCTAATTCAATTTAAAGTTATTCATAGACTGCATTACTCCAAAACTAAACTTAGCAAACTGTTTGAATCTGTCTCCCATGTGTGACAGATGTAGTGGTGCTGAGGGCTCACTGTCACACTTACTTTGGCACTGTCCTGTCCTGGGTAATTTCTGGTGTGACATATTTAATTGGTTTTCTAAACAATACAAAATAAACATTCAGCCAGTCTGCAACTTGGCAATATTTGGCTCCTCTGACAGGACAGCAGCCCTTCCCTCTCATCAAATCTCTCATGAAATTAATAATGCTAAACTGGAAGTCTTCATCACCCCCATGTTTTAAAAGTAGGGCAGTCAAACAATTAAAAAAATTTGATTAATCGCAATACTACTCTGTGATTAATCGCGATTAATCGCAGTTAAAATACTTCATATTATATATACTATTACTTGTATTTCTTATATAGTATTGAAGGATGCAATACAGTTAATCCATTACAATTTAAGGATGTAATTTTACAGATTGGTAAAAAATAATAACACATCATAGTAATTTATTTTTTCACATCAGCACCAAATTTTTATTAGTGTATTAAATAAATGCCTATGTATCCGTCTGCACACCTCAACTTTCATAAACAAGTCACGTCCATACACTCTATGGTCGCTTCGATGTGAATGGAGAATCTTGTCCCCCTGAAACTGCCGTACATCTGACAGGCCACTGTCCGTCATAGGAAACACTTGCCAAGTTACAACTAGTCTGATTGTCACCGTCACTGACAAACCAAGAGTTTAACAGTGTTTTCCACTCTCGTGTGTGATCAAATCACCGATAGCAGCGAGTTTTACCTGATCACGGGCAGAGCTGGACGGCTCTTCATCAGGTATTGGAAATACGAGACTAACTCCATCCTGCACTGATTCAAAACGGGATGATTCTGTATTTCAGCGGACGGGTGACAAGTGGCGACAGAGACCACAGCCTGTATACATAGACAGACTCTTCCTGAGTCATGTGATGCGATTAATCGTGCATTTTTTTTTTAACATGTTATTGTTTCCAGATTAATCTCATGTGTTAATGCGTTAACTTTGACAGTCCTATTTAAAAGATGGGTTAATGAAATGATTTCTATTCCTACGATGGAACAAATTCGTTTTGGCAATCGGAACTTTTCTCAAAAAGTGTGGAAGCTGTTTCTGGCACTACTTGATGAGACCTAACTTTACAGCCTAATACTTTGACAATCCTCCACGTGTGTGTGTGTGTGTGTGTGTACTTTAACAACTTTAACTTTAACAATAAATGTGTTAAAGTTCCACTTACTGTCAACGTTGCTTCTCCATTTCCGCTGGCGGTCACTTTTACATCCTCATTTATATTGCTGACCTGTTGAGATTTCAAATATGCAAAGAACACAAAAAAAACCACACAATGTCAGGAGGAGGAATCCCAAATCCTGTTGTTTTTGTCCTGAAAATTAACCGTTATAGTAATACATAATATGAACTACTTATGTACACTATAATTCCTGCTTTTTAGCTCAGAAAAATGTCCTGTTTCTGTAAAATATGTGTAATTGGTGTAGGTGAAGATATGACAGGAAAGGGGGTAGAGAGAGGGGGAATGACATGCAGCAAATGGGCCACAGGCGGGACTCGAACCAGCAACTGCTGCAGAGGACCAACAGCCTCAGTACATGGATCAAACGCTCTGCCAACTGAGTTATGGGAGCACACACTTCACTTGTCTATTGTACTGATGAGACTATCATAAATAATGAGTTGCTGATGTCATTTGATGTGTTTTAAACCAGATGATGGAGAGTGCAGCTGCCAATGTGGGAAAAATTTGTTTGTTGGCCCCTAAAGCTTAATCCTGAAAAGATATAAAATGACTTTAACACACCTTTAACCTTTGCGTGGTGGCATAGACATGACACTGTGCTTCACAACATCCTCAGCATTCTCCTCAGTATTAACAATGAATGAGTTACAGTCTGATGTTACTGTAACTTATTCCAAACATTGTAATCTTCCTGACATGACACGCCCACCCCAAACTCCCCTGTCTCAAATTTCACCCAGTCTCATCTGGTCACCATAGTCAGTGGTTCTCAACCTTTTGTAGCTGAAGGCCCACTTCTAGTTGTTAAAACATTTCTGAGGATCATCCTCCCAACAACAAATTCTGCACACTGTGCTTTCAGCAGCATCACTGCCTGTCATTATGAATCCAACTTTAGTGTATTCAGGGTCATATTTCCTCACAGCATGCTTTGTAGCTTCTACAGGCACAGGGTTGTCTCCCACATCACTTTTTCTTTTCAAAAACTAATCCATATGTCACTGTATTACGTGAAATCCTGAACACATTTGGATATAAAAGCAACAAAAAATTTAATCTAACCATTTGGCAGTACTGCTGTCTCTGGGAACCACTAGATGGCGCTCACTGACACCCATCAATGAGCCGCGGCCCAGTGATTGAGAATGGCTGATCTATGTTATAGATAGTAGATATAGACAGAACTTGTTTTTGTTTACTACCCATGTTCAAACCCTGCCTCAAAATGTTCCCAATGCACAGTTACATTGTTATGCTGATGATACTCATCATTAACTTAAGTAAAAATGTGAAGCCAAAACATCTTGATCGCCCCCCTGGTAACTGACTACAGTGTAGGTACAGGTAAGCATGAGCAAAAAAAAAAAAAAAATCAAATAAATTTTTCTTAAAGGTGGTTTTTGTCATTTTAGGCAGTTTTCCTCACACGATATATGTTCAAATGTTATTTTTTATTATTTGTTTAAATTTTAAATAATTTTGTTTAAATTTTTAAATATGTTTTAATTAGTTATTTGATGTGACAAAAAGCAGTCATCCTGATGTATGGGACAGACCTCAATGCCTCTGTTCCAATCCTGATCACTACTGCAATGTTTTGGCTTCATTTTTCTTCAGTGGGAGGAAGTGGAGACACAGTGTCCATCTTTACAGTCAATCAGTACAGTCACCTTTGCTCAATATTTTGATTATCTGCAGTCTGCCTTTTGTACTGTGGAGTCATAGTTAGTTGATTTTGAATATGTGTGTGTGTGTGTGTGTGTGTGTGTGTGTGTGTGTGTGTGTGTGTGTGTGTGTGTGTGTGTGTGTTTTCTCACTTTAAGTGTTCTCGTGACGTGGTGATTCTCACTGTTGAAATGGAAAAGTGAAGGTCTTGGCCTGCCTGGCAACAAGATCTTCACATTCAAATCAAAGTCTTGGCCACTTATCTGCTCTCTTCCTGTGTGGACACAGATAAAGGAAACAACAACAAGTAACTATGCAAAAGGAGATTTTACAGACACTATCACATTATATGTCCAAACACAACATGGCATTATCATGCCACTGCAAAGTCAGTGGTAGCACGAATGCAGTTGCCATACAACTGTTGATTTTTTTTTTGCATTTGCATTTGCACCTGTTGTGTAAAGGCTGTGTTCATGAATTTTGGTGCTCATTTCATAATTAAACTGTGTTTAGGTTTCCAAATGCTCACATCACCTATTGCAATTAAATACAAGGCAGTTTTCATGGCTATCATCAGCAGAGGAGAACCCACAAAACACATGTTCATTTTTGCCTTTTTAACTTTGTACTACAATTCATTCATCTACTACAGACTGAAATATTACTCAAAATACATTTTGTTTGCAATTAGAGTACGTTGTGTAACGAATCTGATCAATGAGGTTCATCAATAATTAATTCCAGCTTAAGTTCAATCAGTTGGGCTACCTTTACCTATAATTTACACCAGATGCGGCTTTGTGACGTTGTGTGTGCGTCCTGGTTTTGTTCCGTCATACGAGCGACTGCAATTTCCACCAGCAGTGTTTCAGAAGCGTTTCAGCAGCGGAGCGTTTTGTCCATCTGATTATGTTCACTTGCACAACTGAAGTCCTCATTCCTTGCACTTTGTGCTTCTACCATGGATAAAAAAGATAAATTGTTTATTTTCTGTCTGTTTTTATGATCATGAGTCTGCACGGGTTCTTTTATTTTGAAAATTAACCAGATTCTCCCAGCCTTTTCTGTGCCTGACTTCCTACCTGTTCGACCTGCTCTGTGCTAACTGACGCGCCATCCGTCAAAAATGGACTTGCTGCGTATTCTCTGCAGAACAGATCGCCGAGCCAAGATGCTTCTGGGATGGAGCTAAAACGCACCTCAGTGCATCTAATGTAAACACGAGCATTGACTAGAATGGCCGTGAACTGGCCTGAGTGCTGTGGCACAGCTGTGACGCGTTGCAGCTGCGCCTGGTGTAAATTACTGGTAATGCTTCATTCATTCACAATCTTCTATTGGAGGCCTAGCTAAAAGTCTTGTCTTAAACTTGCTCTCACTCCCACAACCAACTCAGACACAACGGTCTCATAGCTGGTTTCCTATTGTAAGTACTGTGGCTTCATCACCCCCTTAAAACATAGTATATATACAATATCTAACACAACAGGGTCACATTTCTCACCCTTTAGTGCACATCAAACTAGAAGAGGTCATTCGTTAGAGTGTAGATCTCCACTGGAACGAAGTAACCCACCAACATTTTCATCAGTAACTGTAATTTAATTACATTTTTTCACAGTAACTGTATCAGATTACAATTACTCTTATTATTTAATTACATGGAAGTAGCGACTCTCCAACACTTATTATGCTTTTAAACATTTGTGTGAAACCTTGACATAATTGCCACATGAATTCTTGAGTTATGGCCAAAATAACTATATATATATATATAATAGCACTTGCGCTGGTGTAAGATAGCAAAACCACTTGCGCTGGCAGCGCAATGGCTTTGCTCCGGGTGTAAGATAGGGCCCAATGCCTGTAATCGATGAAGGTTCAGTTCAGTTTCCTGATACATGATCAGACACCACTGCCAACAAATGTGGTGTAATACTCTCATATTGATATTGTGATTGTGCATTTGCCAGTAAGGTCTGAGTTTAACACTGCTGAACCTTTTCAACTTGCCGCCACCGCACACTGTGTGCAACCATGACAACTGCAGAGATCACACTGAAGGAAATACAGCTACATTTTGACACTTTCACTGGCAAACAAACAAACAACAAACATATCAACTGAAAAAAAAAAAAAAAAAAAAAACGTCTTAAAGCAACAATGGTTTGATTTTATGGTCTTTGGTGATGAGTCATGTTTATGATGCTAGTGAGCCAAACTTGATAATGAATCATGTCGTATTTCTGTGAATTTCCTCCATTTTTAACTGCAACCCACTCTATTTGGCTCCATGATTAGAGTTTCCAGTTTATCTCACCTGTCACAGAGATTAGTGTGGTTGAAGGTGTGTTTGGAGCCAAATCTCTCAAAGGTATTTTACTGTTGATAGTTTCCTCTTGTATACCAGCTAAAGGAAGAGACAATTGGCAAGTTAGGAGATCAGCAAAAAACAGTCAGTACTTTTTGTTTTGTTCAACAGTAAACTTACCGGAACCTTTCTTAGCAGGGTCTAGTGTTATAACCACTGGTGATTTTATCAGTATGCCTACAGGCTGGAAAGACAGGAGTTCATAAACACATCAGGATTAACACTTATATTTAAGCAAAGCTGTGTGACAGAAAAAAATGTGACTTGCATATTAAAGTGCAAAAAGCTAAAGCTTTAGTCTTAATGCAGTTCAGAGAGCACAGAATGTATTTCTCTTACCACCACCTGCAGCATCTTCCTGACTCCATCACTGAGAGATGAGTCTTTCACAGAGGCTTTGACGTCAATAGGAAATTGTCCCTCCTTCATGGGACTAATGATAAAAGGTACAGATCGTGTAGTTTGGGGTCCAACATTGACCTCCTGACGATACCTCCCATGGTTAGATGCTGCACTGCACACATGCTCCGTCTCAAACAGATCCACACGCACCTTGAAATGAGTATAGATCAGATGTAACTAAGCACAAATACTTTGTTATTATACGTATGTAATACGTACTTACTCTACTTTGGATTTCTCAGGTATCTGTACTTCCTGCACTTTAACACAAATATCTGTAGTTTCTAATCCTTACATTTTCAAAATAGGCTTGTTACTTTAGTTTCAATGCATTTGATCAGAATCATTTCTATTTAGATTATTTTTATTTTATTTTCATCTTTATATTATTCTGCATCATTGTGCAAAGCCGCCCAACATCAAAACTGATTTAAGCAAAGGTGGATGGGACAATAACACACACAAAAGACGTAACACAACGCAAAACAACTAAACAAAAAAGATGTAACAAGACAAAAAAAAACTTAAAAGACATAACAAGACAAAGGAAAGTAGCAAGATTTAAAAAAAAAAAACTTACAAGACAAAAAATAACAGATGTAAAGAGACAAAAAAGATTTAAGTAGACAAAATAAAAATAACATAAAAGACATAAAAAGATGAAAAGACAAACCAGAGGAACAAGAGATTAGACAAAAAACACAACAAGACAAAAAAAGATGGTACAAGACAACAGGACTACTTTTATACTTTGAGTATATTTCAGAGCTTGTACCTTTTCACTTTTACTTGAGTTAAGAAGTTAAGTTTGCACTACTTTTACCAAAGTCTTTTTTACAAGTACCTGTACTTCTACTTGAGTACAGAATATGGGTACTTTTGTCACCTCTAGTGTAGATGGGAAAAGAAAAATGTTCCAGGAAATGTTTGAATAAATGTGGGGAGAATTAAGGAGATGTTTCCATGGTTCATGGGTCACTGAATGGTTCGCTTTGCATGAAAATGATGCGACTCATATGCTACGGCCTTTGCGGTCACCAGGACACAACCCAGTTTAACACCTGTGGAGATTCTGAACCCTGTTAGACACAACATCCCATCACCTTGCCATCTGACCTTTAAACACATGAGCTGTATAGGCCTGACTCACTGTGATACGATCTGGGCTGTAGTTATGGAGTATAGCCTTAATTTCCAGCTGTTCTCCACGGACAGCAGAGTATGGTAGTTTGAGATCGATGAAGAATTCCTTCCTCACAATAACCTCTAATGGATCAGCCACACAGACACCTATAGACAAGAGGAACAATAAGCAGTAACTAAAACACAAGGAAAAGAAAGAGGAGAAAAAGATAATAAGGGGCAAAATGGTGGAAAGTCGCCTTTTCCTTTCCATTCTTCCATTCCACAGAAAAGTAAACAAAAGCAGGCTTCTAGCTGACCATGGATTTTGTCGGCTAAAACCAAGCTGCTCACTTGCAGATTTCATAAGTGTAGGTGGCTGATGGAAGTTCATGCTAATGCTTGAATTCCTTGTGTCAGCTGAGAAGTCCTTCTCCAGTTTACTTTTTAATGTTTTTGACTCATTTTAAAAAACAGGAACTTGTGAAAATTAACTAATGGATGCATACATGATATAACGTTAATACAAATGACTAAGGGTAAAGCTAGCTCTTAGCAAACATTGGTGGGATGGTGAAATATGACACATATCTGTATATGATAGAAGGTAGACTAATACTCATTAACATGGGAGAAGGAAGAGCAGGGATTTGATTAGTGCAGACACCCAGCTGGACTGTGATCGCTTCAATGGGAGTGCTGGTATAAGAGCTAAGCTAAACTGAGAGAGTGAGCTAGAGATGCATCATCATCGGCCCACTTTGATTCTGCACAAGCCCACATCCTCCTCCTTAAACTCCTCACATAACAAATGCAGATGCTGTTGTATCAAACAAGTTTATTTGGAGGAAACATTACTGCAGCTAGTAAACTAGTGTTAGTTAGCTGAACATGCTAATATTCACAAGACATGTTAGAGCAGATTAAGTAGTCTAATCCATTTCCCACATGTCTGCTTGTGTTCCACATTTTTGAAAGATTAAGAAAAACAACACCACTGGTCAAAGAAGACCCCTATTAACCACAAGTACATAAAAAAAAGAGAAAAAGTCAAGTCATGCAGAGAAACAGAATCCTTACCGTGAGTTCTTGACAGACTAATGCCAATGAACTGCCAGGTTGTGACTGAGTCTGGCAAAGGAACATTTTTCACAGATGATGTGGTGTCACTGAAAAAAAAAAATATATCATCAGCTTCAGTGACAAATTAATTTTATTAATGGCATGTTTTTTTTAATGTGTATATTTCTGTTGCCTCACCAGTTCAATAGTTGTGAAGGACAACGTGGCAGTATGATATCTAACCACAGCCAACTTTCAGGGAACTTGGTGCGAGAAACGATCTCATCGCTGTCCATGTAACTGTCATCGTCTTCACCTGAAGTGTCAATGAAAAGGTTACAATTTTCATAGATTCATCCAGGGCTTTCTCCTATCCCTTGGATTGATTCAGATATTAATAAAATGATAGGAGGTAAAGAAGTTATGTGAAAAAGCTGATGGAAAGAAAGCTATCATAATTAACAACCCTTTACTTACTTCGTTTCCTCCTGCTGGGGGCTGGACACCTCAAATCTGGAAATGCAAAAAACAGACTAACTCTTAAACAGAACCCAACAAGTCTGAAATCAGTCTGCATAGTATCTGTTATGAGACGCTGATAAAATAAGGTCAATTGACACAGTAGATGCACCAATGTCCCTGTATTTAAATAGGGAGAAGAGATTTACAACAGCAATATTGTTGAAGTTTTAGAACAGAATACCTTACATATGTATTATTAGAAAACTTTAAGGCAAATACGTTTTAAACCCTCTTGTCAGCTTGTTGTGTTCCATGAGACCACTCTTTCATGGTACAGTGTTGTGTATAGAGATGTTCACTGCATGAACAAATTAACAACTATTTTAAAAGCAAGTATTTTAAGGAAAAATTACCTCAATATGTCAATAGAGATTAAGAAAACATGTTAATAAGTTAATATATTCACTTCTCTGACAACTGAATGCTATAATCACGTTGTCCACCTTAGAAATTTCTATTCTGTTTTGTTTGTCTGTTTCACATTAATTAGAGTTCAAATTAATGAATGAATTAATAACTGAATGAGTTATTGTCTGTTTATGATTCATAAGACATAATTCATAATTTTGTAGAGGCAGTAGATGTTTATACCACAGGATGGAGTCTGGCAGGCAGTGAGACAGGCAGCCACTTACCTCAAACACCAGAGTAGGGCTGTGCGATTGCCTCTAAATTTCAAATTGTAGATTGTCATTGCTCTGGATTGCCAATACACGATTAAATTGGCAAAGGGGCAGGGGCGCTACCGGGGGGGCGGGGGGGGGGGGGGGGGGGGGGTATTTATTGCCTTGTGGTTTTGCCATCAACACAAGGCCAGCTGACTTGCTATCTTGCAAGGATCATACAAGCTCCTACATAACAGCTGTTTAAAGTTTTGCTTTTTAAATCGGCGCTACCCAAGCCAGCCGTAACGCACCTCTGGTCATTTTCACAAAAATAAAACACCCGTTGTCTTTTACTATAAAGAAAACCATAAGGATAGAATTTGCGCTTTTATTTTATAAACAGGAAGCGAACCTCCCCTCGCTATAGCTAACTTAAAACCGCCGTAACTGTGTTTTAAATTCCGCTATAGCGCCAGGAAAATCAGGTTTTAAAGCTTTTTCGTGTGAGAAAGTAGCCGTTTAGTTCCCCATTGTGCCGCGAGTTTATCCAAATAACGCTTGTTTGCACATTTGTTCTGACATGGTGGGAGAAGTCCAGACCAGCCGCACCTGTAGCGGAGCGGCGGAGCAGCCTAGCCCGGGTCTGCTGAGGTGACCTGCGGTCAAAACTTCACCGTCATACCGGTAGAAGAACAAGAGCCGATTACTGTACCTGCAGCTTTTTGTAGATTAAACACGGGCTGGATAGCTTCATTTCGGAAGATAAATGTATGTCTCATACATGAAAATAAACATCTGTGGCAGCTAGTTTATTTGAATGAAAAGTGTAAAATGTAAATAGCACCCGACAGTGTACAGAGAAACAGACAACAAGCGCGCACATCAGAGTCAAAAGCACACACGCCAATAGGAGGACGATAGGAGACATTTTTCATCTAGCGGCATACTAATGTAACTCTAACGTTATTATTAGAAATTCACCTAAATCCGTCTTGTACAGCCAAGCCTTGTACTTGGGGTCAGCAGCCCAATCTGGGTCCCATCCAGATGTGCGGTGTTTTTCAGCTGCTGTCCCACCCGCCCTCTCCACACCTTGCTCTGCCCTCTCACCGTCGTTCTCCGTCACCGAGGTTGATGCAGCAGGTGTTTTTTTAAAGAAGGATGTAATTGATCCCTGTTTGGGATCACTGGCCTTCCTCTTTGACATGGTGACTGAAATTTGTCATGCAATGGGATGCTCTTTGGCGCGGTTGTCACTTTTCGCACTTTTTGATTTAGCATCATATCGTGCGCAAAGTGGGGGGCGCCTAAATTTTCACCTTTCTTCAGGGGGGGTGGCGGCCCGCCCCGCCAACAGAATGGTAGGGGAAACACTGAATGACGTTATTTTTAATGTTTTGCATCACATGCAAAAGTGAGCGACACCGCTGCGCTGACAAGCCGGAGACGTGTTGCTCCTCCTCACTTCAAGTCGCTGTCATTAACTTTTAACCTGCAAAGGCGGCAGTGCCGCAACACTGTAGGAATTTATGAAAGCCCTTGTGTGAACATTTCAGTAGTTACACATTAAAACAATATTTACTTGCAATTAGCCTACTCTGTTGAACGACCCCGAAGCATGAGCAAACGGGCTGTGTCAGTTCGAATCAAAGAGATGCGCCCTGTCGCTGTCACAGGGCTGACAGTGTACCCTGTGCTGAGAGGAGAGGAGAGGAGAGAAGAGAGAATGTGGATTGTAGGTCTGTTTGTAAACGGGGCTTCTCTAACAGTCATGTTTTTCCTCCAGAAACATGTCTTAATGCACAGTAGAGCGCCGTTTTTTTTTTTTTCAAAATCGCCTTGATAAACAGCAAATCGCCTGGCAACCTTCCAATCGCCAATATATGATTTAATCGGTGATCGTCCCAGCCCTACACCAGAGTATGTATTTCAGAGCAGTGGGCTTTTGTTTTTTAGGATAACAGGCTTAACTTCACATTGACAGACAACTGACAGTTATAAACAGCTGATCAACTTATAGTGTAGGACTGGTCATCGCTTGATATTCTAAATTTATGATAGTTCCTGCGCTCCTGTGTTACTCCTGCAGCCTGCATAGCTTCCCCTATGTCTGGGCAAGAGGGAGTGGGGAGAACAACTAGCTTCAACCACAGATTGTATTTTAAATAGGATTTCAAACTCTCTATGGCTCCACCTTACAGAGGAGTAATATGGTAAAGCATAAGAAAACAATGAGAGGAGGATGATTTGTTTCACTTTGCATTTTCGAGAATAAAAAGTACAAATGACGAGAATAAAGTTGAAATTTCAAGATAAAAGACAAACATTTGAGAACATATTCATATGCCACGCCCACCTGAGGTCTGCACCTTCAGGACCAAAAAACTTAATCAATTTTCTTATTGTGTCTCATGAGAAAACATATCCTTTCTAAATTACATACAGGTATAACCACTGATATTCTTACATTTATCCATTAGCAGCTATTTCAGTTTCTGTGAATGTGGCTATCACTTCCAAGTTTGTGGTTTCTTTTTCTGAACACAGTTTTCAGCACAATCTCTTCAAAAGCCTAATACTGATTGCTACACTGTGTTCATGCACTAAACATTTTGAAGTATAACTTCACCAATTCATCTACACAAGGCATTTTGTAGAGGCATGTCATGTATGCCAACATTTATAATTTGATATATTCTCAAAGTTCAATTTAAATCTTGAAATTACAAGTTTATTCTCAACATTTTGACTTTATTCTTGAAATCCAAAAGTTAGGGGAAAAAAAACCTTCCTCTTCTGATTTAATTCAACTTTATTTCAAACATTTCAAGGTTTGTTTGACCATCCATCCATCCATCCATTATCTTCCGCTTATCCGGGGCCGGGTCACGAGGGCAGCAGTCTGAGCAGGGACACCCAGACTTCCCTGTCCCTGGACACTTCCTCCAGGTGTTCCGGAGGGACCCCAAGGCATTCCCAGGCCAGCCGAGCGACATAGTCACTCCAGCGTGTCCTGGGTCTTCCCCAGGGCCTCCTCCCAGTGGGGCATGCCCGGAACACCTCCCCAGGGAGGCGCCCAGGAGGCATCCGATATAGATGCCCAGGCCACCTCAGCTGACTCCTCTAGACGTGGAGGAGCAGCGGCTCTACTCTGAGCTCCTCTCGGGTGACAGAGCTCCTCACCCTATCTCTACGGGAGCGCCCCGCCACCCTGCGGAGGAAACTCATTTCAGCCGCTTGTATCCGAGATCTTGTTCTTTCGGTCATGACCCAAAGTTCATGACCATAGGTGAGGGTAGGAACGTAGATTGACCGGAAAATCGAGAGCTTCGCCTTTCGGCTCAGCTCGTTCTTTCCCACGACAGACCGGCGCAACGACCGCATTACTGCTGCCGCCGCACCAATCCGACTGTCAATCTCGCGTTCCATCCTCCCCTCACTCGTAAACAAGACCCCAAGATACTTAAACTCCTCCACTTGAGGCAGGGACTCTTCTCCGACCGGGAACAAGGCACCTTTTTCTGGTCGAGAACCATGGCCTCGGACTTGGAGGTGCTGATTCTCATCCCAGCTGCTTCGCACTCGGCTGCAAACCGCCCCAGTACAAGCTGAAGGTCCTGGTTCGAAGGAGCCAACAGGACAACATCATCTGCAAAATGCAGAGATGAAATCCTGTGGTCCCCGAACCAGACTCCCTCTGTCCCCTGGCTGCTCCTAGAAATTCTGTACATAAAAATAATGAACAGAACCGGTGACAAAGGGCAGCCCTGCCTGAGTCCAACATGCACCAGGAACAGGTCTGACTTACTGCCGGCAATGCGAACCAAGCTCCTGCTCCGGTCATACAGAGACCGGCCCTTAGCAGAGGGCCCCGAAGTCCATACTCCCGAAGCACCTCGCACAGAATGCCACGAGGGACACGGTCGAATGCCTTCTCCAAGTCCACAAAACACATGTGGACTGTTTGGGCAAACTCCCATGAACCCTCAAGCACCCTGCGGAGGGTATAGAGCTGGTCCAGTGTTCCACGACCAGGACGAAAACCACATTGTTCCTCCTGGATCCGAGGTTCGACTATCGGCCGAATTCTCCTCTCCAGTACCCTGGAATAGACTTTATAGGCTGAGGAGTGTGATCCCCCTGTAGTTGGAGCACACCCTCCGGTCCCCCTTCTTAAATAGAGGGACCACCACCCCGGTCTGCCAGTCCAGAGGCACTGTCCCCAACTGCCAAGCGACGTTGCAGAGGTGTGTCAACCAAGAAAGCCCTACAACATCCAAAGACTTGAGGTACTCAGGGCGGATCTCATCCACCCCCGGTGACTTGCCACTGAGGAGCTTCCGAACTACCTCAGTGACTTCAGCTTGGGTGATGAATGAGTCAACCTCTGGGTCCCCAGCCTCTGCTTCCTCTACGGAAGGCGTGTCAGTGGGATTGAGGAGATCCTCGAAGTATTCCTTCCACCGTCCAACAACCAGTCGAAGTCAACAGCTCCCCACCACCAATGTAAACAGTGTTGGCAGGGTACTGCTTCCCCGTCCTGAGGCGCCGGACGGTTTGCCAGAATCTCCTCAAGGCCGACTGGTAGTCCTCCTCCATGGCCTCCCTGAACTTTTCCCATGCCCGAGGTTTTGCTTCCACAACCACCCGGGCCGCGGCGCGCTTGGCCTGCCGGTACCTGTCGGCTGCCTCAGGAGTCCCACGAGCCAACCAAGCTCGATAAGACTCCTTCTTCAGCCTGACGGCATCCCTTACCTCCGGTGTCCACCACCAGGTTCGGGGATTGCTGCTGCGACAGGCACCGGAGACCTTACGGCCACAGCTCTGAATGGCCACATCAACAACGGAGGCAGAGAACATATTCCATTCGGACTTGATGTCTCCAGCCTCCCTTGGGATCTGGTCAAAGCTCTCCCGGAGGTGAGAGTTGAACACCTCTCTGACAGAGGGTTCCACCAGACGTTCCCAACAGACCCTCACAGTACGTTTGGGCCTGCCAAGTCTGTCCAGCTTCCTCCCCTGCCAGCGGATCCAACTCACCACCAGGTGGTGATCAGTTGACAGCTCAGCCCCTCTCTTCACTCGAGTGTCCAAGACACACGGCCAGAGGTCAGTTGACACAACCATAAAGTCGATCATTGACCTCCGACCTATGGCATCCCCGTGCCACGTGCACTGATGGACACCCTTATGCTTGAACATGGTATTCGTTATGGACAAACTGTGACTAGCACAGAAGTCCAATAACAGAACACCACTCGGGTTCAGATCGGGGGGGCCGTTCCTCCCAATCATGCCCCTCCAGGTAACACTGTCGCCACCCACGTGAGCGTTGAAGTCCCCCAGCAGAACGATGGAGTCCCCAGTCGGAGCACTTTCCAGCACCCCTCCCAAGGTCTCCAAGAAGGCCGGGTACTCTGCACTGCCATTTGGCCCATAGGCCGAAACGACAGTGAGGCACCTATCCTCGACCCAAAGGCGCAGGGCGGTGACCCTCTCGTTCACTGGGGAAAACTCCAACACATGACGGCTGAGCTGGGGGGCTATAAGCAAGCCCACACCAGCCCGTCACCTCTCACGTGGGCTACTCCAGAGTAGAGAAGAGTCCAGCCTCTCTCAAGGAGTTGGGTTCCAGAGCCCCGACTGTGTGTGGAGGTGAGCCCGACTATCTCTAGCCGGTACCGCTCAACCTCCCGCACTAGCTCAGGCTCCTTCCCCCCCAGCGAGGTGACATTCCATGTCCCCACTGTGAGATTCCATGTCCTGGGATTGGGTCGTCGGGGCCCCCGCCCACAACTGCCATCCAAATCACAATGCATCGGCCCCTTCTGAACCCTCCTGCTAAACTGTGGCGAGCCTCCTTTTCTCCCCCTCAAACTAGTGTGTGTTGTGGTACTGAGCTCATGTATGCAGGAGAGCAGAGAGAAAGATGTTTTAAAAAGTCTCTTTATGTTCAGCTCTCAGTTCTTCAGCATTTTCACATTGAATCATTTTGTTTTGAAATGTAGTTTCACAACATTCTCTTGAGGAGTTGAACAAACTCTTTTCTGCAGTTTGCACAGACTTTGGTGGTGGAAGTTTTTGCAGTTTAAGTAGACCGCTAAATTGGGCAGTCCTATAGATCGGCTGGTAGGCTGTCCGCCCCATGTATGGAGGCCATCGGTCCTCTGCAGTGGCCGCTGATTCAATTCCTGCCTGCGGCCGTTTGCTGCGTGTCATTCCCCCTTTCCTGTCTGCTTGCCAGCTATCCTGTCCAATAAAGGCAAAAGCCCAAAACATAACTTTAAATAGACTGTTAAATTGGGAAGTGCATTTGGTATATTACTATGGAGTAGACTTGCACCGATTAAACAACAATACTTGTAATCTGGCCAGTTTTCACGTGACCGGCTCTGACCAGTGACCGGCCGGTCAGCATCATGTATCCGATTCTGTGCCGGTCATTGTCACACACGTGTTCTCCACGATGGTCACATCATGCGCGCAGCAGGCAAACCGACCATGATATCTTCAGGCTAATGTTAGCCAGCAGCAGACTGCTGTTCACAGAGGGACAGTTAAAATCTCACCTCCTGTTCTGGCTGAAGAATAAACAACCTGTGTTGATGTGTCTCTTCAAACATTTTCTCATCCAGACTCCTTTAACTTCTGCATCTGTTTTTCTCACGGCAAAGTTTTACTGCAGCAAACTGTTGCACTGCGTCTGTCTCCGGTTTGTTTACATCTGCTTCCACAAAAGATCACGTGAAAACGTGTCCCGAGAAATCCTGCGAGATTCCATGATCTCGCGAGATCACGTTCACCGATTCATAATCTTAATATAAAACTATAATAAGGCCTGGCTGTAACCTGGAGGACTTTGGAGAAAATTTAAATTGTATTTAATGAATATTTAATAGTCAGTATCTTATTCCTGTCCTATTTTAACAAGAAAAGTTGCAGAAATGTTTGTGAAGGCTGTCAATTACACTTCTTAGAAACACTGAAAATCAGAATCAGCCAAAAAAAAAAATTAATCAGTGAATCTCTACTATGGAGAGAGGAATGTCACACTTGTATTGAAGTGCAGCTCAAGTTGTCTGCCTAAACTAGCTTGCAGGTGTCGCTACGGAGGTGGGAAGTAACTAAGTACAAATACTTCACTACTGTAGATTTTTAAGTTATCTGTAGTTTACTTGAGCATTTCTTTTTCTGACATCTTTTAACTTTTACTCCTCACATTTTCTAAACAGGCTTGTTACTTTAGTTTCGATGCATTTGAGTGGAATTATTATTATCTAGATTGTTATTTTTTAATTTCCATCATTGTGCACTGCCCTCCCAATATCAAAACAGATTTAAACTTAAGTGGATGGGAAAATAATACATAGAAAAGATTTCTTCCTGTATCCATCAGTGCATGTATCAATTAGACAGACATAACAAGACAAAAATAACACAAAACGAAAGACGCAGGGCAAGCAATGCAACAAGATGGAAAAAACACAGCAAGGTGAAAAAACATAATAAGAAGAAAAACAACTTAAGACATAACAAGACGAAAAACACTAAAAACTAGAAAAAAAGACAAAAGATGTAACTATTTATTCATTTTCTGTAACCACTTATTCCCAAAGGGTCGCGAGGCTATCCCAGCTGACATTGGGCGAGAGGCGGGGTGCACCCTGGACAAGTCACCAGTACATCACAGAGCTGACATACAGAAACAGACAACCACTCACACTCACATCTATGGGCAATTCAGAGTCACCAATTAATCTAGCATGCATGTCTTTGGACTGTGGGACGAAGCTGGAGAACCCAGAGAGAACCCACACAGACACGAGGAGAACATGCAAACTCGGCACAGAAAGGCTCTGCTCCAGCCTGCCCTAGCTGGGGGATTCGAAATCAGGACCTTCTTGCTGTGAGGCAGCAATGTTAACCACTGCACCACCGTGCAGTAAACAAAATGTAACAAGCTGAAAAAAAGATGTAAAAAGATGAGATGTAACAAGAACAAAAGATGTAACAACACAAAAAACACGTACACCAAAAACAATGTAAAAGATGTAAACAAACAAACAAAAAAAGGATATAAGGAGACAAAAAATGACACAAGACAAAAAAGGCAAATCGAGACCACAGAGAAAAGGTGAGGTTCAGTTAGCTTTGCAGAGAAACATACTCTGGATTTACCTTGTCTGGTGGGAGTCCCACCAGCACTGGACTCAAACAACATCCCAGCATCGTAGAACACACTCATGCCGTCCCTCCCTCCACCTGGTGTGCAGCCTGCGTCGGACTTGTCCACCATGTCCCACACCTGAGCAGTGAAAGTTATTCGCTCACAGAAAATCAACCAGTAGCAAAATGAGTCTTTTTTTCATTCATTCAACATTTGTGATTTCAAAAGTCTGCAAATTAATAACCTATATCAGCTCATAATTTGCAGGGGACTAAAAACTACAGCTACCAAAAGCTCCTAAAATTAAGACAGTGTAGACCCTGTTTAAAATTCAAAATAACTGCCAAAAACATCAGCACAAGTGTTGATAGGTCTGTATGGCAATAACAGTGAAGATGTAGAACCACATGAGCATTCAATGAAAGGTTACTCAAACTGGATGATGATATTTTAAATGACCTGGATCATGTATTAATGGGTATATAATGACTGCCAAGACACTTGAATCTGCATCCATTCAAACCTATATCCTGGGCCAATAATTGGGAAGAAACCCCCCCCAAAAAGGTGGGGTTTCCTCTTCTCCCTCCAACCCATCGCAGCTAAAATTGAAAGCCTCTTTTTTATTGTCTCTTATAGCAAGCTAGTTAGCACGTGACAAGTGAAGGGAGATGATCATTGTCATGGATACACACAGTTTCAGTACATATCCTCAACACAGACAAATGCATGATGAGATGAGTACTGATTGAAAAGTCAAGGAGTTAGATTTTCCAAAGTTAAGAGAAGATATGGGTCCCTATATTACGCTGATCTAAAGCGCATGGTTCAAGGCACAATGGTTTTAACTGATTCAAGGCACGTCCAAATTCACCTTTGCCAGTGGGATACACCCTATCAGCTGCACACAACTGCCTTGATTATTTCATGGGTGTATTTTGGGCATAACATGCAATAAGAGAATCAGAAGTGTTTGCAGAATGACAGCAGATTTACTGAGGGGAAACAAAGAGAAAAGATTTTTAAGTGAGGAGACAGATCTCCTGGTTCAAGAAGCGACAGTGTGAGAGTGCTCAATATAAGTTTGAGGGGAGTGATGCGCAGTTTACACATGGATTATGTGTATAGAACCAGCATCAGACAGGAGTACACACGCCTTATTCTCTCTGGATCTGACAGGTCTCGCGGTCAGACACAACGCCTTAATTTTGTATGTTAGAAATCGTAATCGTTTAACCCTTCTTCTTTTCTCTGGATCACAATAAACATGCAGACACAAACACAACAGCTGCTCCAGCTGTCATGCTGACTGATCTGTTAAAGATGATCTGACAGCTGTGATCCCGTCCCGTGCACACTTTGCAGGTCTAATGAGATTTATTTATGTGTTTGTTTATTTCAATATTTACATTTCATTGCTGAAACAAAATATGATCAAAGGACACTTTACTAATCCACACTGGGAAAAAAACATAAATGAGGTGTTTTGTGATTGCATGTGCACCTCAGCCACATGCACCATTTACTATCTTGCACCTCTTAGACCTACTGCACCACAGACTACGCTTTACCTTTTTCTGGGTGAGGCGGTGCTTGTTGTTCAGGACATAGACGCCTTTGTCAACTGCCAACAGTCCCACTGTGGCCTCTGGATCTCCAGTGACCTTCAGACCAAATATCTTGCGAGGTTGATATGATGGACTTGGTCTTGTTGATTCCAGCTTCAACTAAATGTGAATAGAAAGTCAATGAATGGGACGTGCTTTTCATACATAAAAAAATATGCCCAAGAAATAAAAATTAACTTTATCCCTTTGTGTGTCTGTGTCTTGTTTCCCTACTTAAACTGCTGGTTCGTGTATCTCACCGAGCCCATGCAGGAGTCCTTGACATCCACCCAAACAGAGTCTGATACTACTTCATTGTCACTGGTATGGAAGTAGGCTATAACACGGAACGATGGCAGCATGTCTTTGGTAATGGGAACTCCTATGGTAATCAGTATTTGGCCTCTTGTCCTGTATCGGCCATATTTCACCAGCTGACCTCTGCTCAGGATCTGGGGACACAGATTTGAACATCAGTACTTGTCCAACACGAGTGTATACTACACTGACTGCTGGAAGCAACACAAACACTCAATCATGTTCACAGACGTACACACACACAGGTGTAAAACATCTCTCACCAGGTATGTGATGTCACTTTGTTCATTTCTCTGCCTGTTGAGGACGATATGCATTTTCAGGATATTCCCTAATCTTACTTCAGCTGTGTCCACATCTGTAATGACATTCCACAACAACATTGCTCAACATTTAGTGCAGCTCTGTGCATGGTAGTTAGGCAGCACTGCCACCACCATCACCACTGACTTAACCATCTGATGTCATTTCAGGACGTTACTCACTTATGTGGATGTAATTGTTGCTTTTAGTGGTATACGGGAGAGCTATCATGGTGGCTGCTGCTTGTCTTCCAGGTGGAATCAGAGGATCATTGGTCTTTGCCTGCAATTAAATGCACACAGTTCAGTATACACTCATTATATTAAAGGCACAGTTCACCCCAAAATTAATAAACCATATTTTTCCTCTTACCTGTAGTGCTATTTCTCCGTTTACATTGTTTTGGTGTGAGTTGCAGAGTTTTGATGAGATATCGGCTGTAGAGATGCTGTCTTCTCTCCAATATAATGGGACTAAATGGCACTCGGCTTGTGGCGCTCAAAGCACCACAAAAATACATTTGAAAAATTAAATTCCAGTGCCTCGTTCATGACACGGTGACTCAGGATAGTAAGTTTTTCCTCTCTAGTGGAGAGAAAGTAGTTCCAGTAGATTATACCGTATAAAATAAAAAAGTTTCTGCATGATACTTCTCACACTGAGGTCTATGGATTGTCTTTAGTATAATATACCGAAGGCTTAAAACTCTGCAACTCACACCAAGAGTATCTACATGGATAAACTGCATTACAAGTAAGAGGAAAAATATGTGTTCTATGTTTTTGATTTTGGGGTAAAACGGCCCTCTAAATTATAAAGGCACTATCCAAGCCAAGTTTAGGCTAGCTTTAAATTTCCACACGAAACTGATATATAAAGACAAATTTGCAAATCAAATTAACACACTAAAAGAGTGGAGTACATTGAACATGCTCATATTTTTTTAAATGGTGAACTCAATGGATCAGTTTGCAGTTAATCAATGTGAGCAACATTCACTTGATCATGTAGCCTGAAGTGTATGAACTAACCTGTAGAAAAAGATGAAGACTAGAGATAAAAGATTAAAATAAGAAACAGACAAAATAGACCCATGTGACAGGTAGGGGGAGGTTCTATTAAAATTAGAGTTAAAAAAAAAAAAAGAAAAAAAAAAAGGCTGAAAAGTGAAAGGTGTATCTAGAGTCTGTGTTTGGTTTGTATGTCTGGCCTGATGTAGAAACATGGCAGTGCAACATGGTGTCCTCCTTGGAATAGGAGCCCTGCCCTCTGTGAGTATAATAAGCTCATTCTAAGATAACAAAAATACAATGATTCTTATTTTCAGGTAATTGTACTCAATGAAAACATATTTATGAATATTCTATTCTATTTCCATATTCTGCACATAAATTCCTGTAGATCTTACACACTGGACGTTTAAGATATCTTACTCTTTAGCTAGCATACACTAGAGTAAATGTGTGTTCAGCAGAGCCATAAAAAGGAGCTAAAAACCTGCATAGAGCTGCAGAACTACAAAACTCTTGATACATTTAAGTGTAAGCTTCCATTTGCTAAATGGGATGTACAGAAGAATAGATTTTGCAGACTTACAGAGATCGTCAGTCTGTTAGTGTTTGCCTCTGTATTGATGGTGACGATTGCCAAGCCACTGGCTGCGGTGACACCAATCTGTTGGCCTGGATCAACCACCACTGCTACACCTTGGGCAGGAGTATCATCAGGATTCATAACTTCAACCTGCCAACAGAGACACCAACAGCTCAGCTCAAATTAAATACTGTTATAATCTCTAAAGTGAAGTAGCTGTGCAGCAAAACGTTTTGACTGATAACAGGATATAGTCAAATTAACTTTACTTTCATTGTACAAATGTAAATACAAATAAGTACTTTACCACTACGGAGAAAGACATTCCTGGTTTGAAGTATTTGGGTGTTCTCTTTAAGCGGATGATGTACGGTGATGTGACAATCTTGATGCCTCTCAACTCTGCCTCCACCATTTCACCACCTGTTTGTGATATATGACAATATTGCATTTTTTTTTTAAAAAAAGTTGATTTTTTCCCCCTCCAAGATTTATAAGTAAAATCTGTCCCAAAAAGGCTCTTGTCCTAAAACACAACTCAAGTTTTTTATATTTATTTTACCAGAAAAAGTCAGCAGAGATGGAGAACATTTCATTATAAAGTAAACCCACTGAAATGCAGGGACTGCTGACGACTGGTCATTTAAACTTTGCTACATTTTTGTTTTAATCTGTTTTTTGGGGGACTCCATTGCTGAAATATGCATCACCTATGACAGAAATACAATCACAAGAATTGGAAAAGGGTTTGGATTAAAGAGATGATCAATAATGCACAGGGCGTCTTTCGACCACTTCAGCAGACAAGCTAGACCACCACAGGTTGTGTGACCAGTCCAAGAGGAGAGGGAAGAGAACAAGGACAAGAGCCATGCTAGCCTCACTTGTACTTAAAGGCTGCTCCTGACTAATGTCCAGTCAGGAAAATGAAATGGGACTCAGACTGGCCAAGCAATGGGAAAAAAGAGACCACAACATCCCGGTTTTGAGATATAGCACTGGACCATGTTCTGAGCCAACAGAGCTCAAGGATGGGAGGAGAGCAAGGGGAGGTGGACTTGAAACACTGATGATACTTGGTGCACAAATGCAGTCAGAGTTGATGTACAATGTGAACTAGATGTCACACTTTTAATGTGAAGATGTCAACCATATTATCACAATCTTGGTAGTGACTCAATTTAAATAAATGCACTACAGAATTATTTCCTGGGTGTATATACAGCTATATATAGCATGTATATAATTAAATGTACAGTTTATTTTAAAAAATATCCTAGTTTAATCCAAATTCCATTATCTGTATGTTCCATGTGTAGCATGAAGGGACAAAAATATCCTTTCATTGCGTAACCCTGTGTTGTACAATGACTGATAACCTTGTGTCAGGGTTTGTCAAACAGGAAGCAGGACAACAGACCCAAATGCAGATTGCAACAAGACTGGTGAAGCTCAAGAGTTTAATAACAAAACAAAACACAAAAACAGAGCTGGTAAAAAGGGAAAAACAACGCAATCAAATAAATTCCACCACACGAGAAAATAAAAATTAAAGCCCAGAAAATGAAATAATTGAAAGACACACGTAGAGAAAAAAACAGAATGCAAAAATTCACAAAGAAACAACAGGAGCACAGACAGATGAGGATGAACTAGCAACTAAAGAGGGAGCAAACATAGCACTAAATACTGTGGGACGTGATCAGAGTAACAAGACAGGGTAATAACGAATAGGTGAACATAGGGCTGGGCGGTATGACCCAAAATTCATATCACGGTATAAATTGAATCCCTTCACGGTAATGGTATTTATTGCGGTATAAATGTTGCGGTGTAAAACTTATAATGGAAGTGTTTCTGAAGTGGTTTTGTAGTCCCTTAGCAAAACTAAACTGATTTAAAAAACCACCAAAAAAGCAAAGATATAATGTAATTTTTTGAGTATTTATTGTGCAGAAGAACAACAGAAGTAAGGATAGTGCCTCAGAAGTACAAAAATTCTTACAAAAATAAAGTGGATATTGTAAACAGTACTTCAAGTAAGAGAGGTTTTCTGTAAGTCAAATGGCAAAAACAGTGAAAAGGTTCTGTAATCCTGTAAAAAACACCTAAGTAAAGAATGTGAGTATTTTTTCCATCACAGCAGGTCAGTGATCAGTGTTTCAGTGATACATTAAAAACATTGGCACCACAACATGATTTTCTATTTTTGGAGCTGCGCACCATTTTTTAGAAGGTAACTCTTTATTTGCACAACTCTCGCGAGATTTGTGTTGGTTATTTTTTACTAAAATAATCAAACTCGCGCGATCTTTTGCAGGTCTAGGGTTCCCTTTTAGACACGACCCTCTGTGTCTCTGTCAGACTACAGACAGCAGACTGTCTGTAAACAGCACGATGTTTCACTCTGCAGTGTTTCACACAAACACTTTATTTGTGTGGACACCCAGGTTTGGTTTGTCATCAATTCTGGCATTTTTATTTTTTTAATCAGTCCGAGAGAACAACGGTATCAGTGATTGATTAGTGATCAGTCTGCCCTCCTCTCCTCCCTCACCTGTTCACTCTGCTGTGAGAAGATCTGAAAGTTTCTCTCAGAGAAACACAGACTCTCCTGTTTTACGTTTAGGCCTCCTTATACAGTTGTTTAATTTTATAAGAGCATCTGGTTGATGTCGATATCATGAACCTTCACGTTAGTTTCTGTTGTAATAAACTCCGTCATTAACAACAGTCTCCTCCACGCGCAGCTTCTCTGCAGTTGGTCTGTGTGTTTCCTGATCAGATAAACCAGCGCCGGAAAGACTAGAAAAGTTGCGCCAGTTAAAATAGAAGTGTCCCGTAAAAAAATAAAATCTATTAATTTATTGGTTATAGGTCCGGGTTCGTTCGACGGCGTCCGCGTCTTTGTTAGCGGTCACAGTTACTCCACACATCTTGCAGATGACATTTTTATGCTCAACATCCGACTTTTTAAACCCGAACCACGTCCAAATCACGGATGTAGCACCGTTTTTTTTTTTGTTTTTTTTTAAAACCAGCCCCTCCTTCTCCGCCGTTACCGTGCTTGCGGCCATTTTCACACGGAGGCAGGTGTGATGACGTCATCGACGGTATGACAGTAGAGCAGAAATCTCTACCGTGGCCAAATTTATACCGTTTTCTACCATCATACCATGTATACCGCGCAGCCCTAGGTGAACATAATGTGAGAAAAAAAAGAACAAAGGCAGGAAGTCAAGACAAAGAAACACACAAGGGAAGACATACACCTCACACTAAGTATGTAAAATTGGGTCTCGAAATCATGAAAAAATTAGCAGTTTTCTCTGCTCTAAAGACTGGGAGCGTGTCCGACCCATCGGGGTGTTGGAACTGAAGTGAACTGTAACTGTCAAACTGATATTTCAGGTCCAACCAAAATATACTAAACACAAAAATAGTGTTAGTCTACAATTCAGGACAACATAGTTCTCAGTCATTCTGACATGTTTTCAGCAATGAAGCTCAGCCTAAGTTCAATCAGGAAGACCTTCTGTTACGCTGCCTTCATTCACAACTTTCCTTTACTCCGTCTCTCTCCTCTTATTCCCTCTAATCAGCTGATTGTGGGCGTTCACCTTCCTCTTTACTATCCAATCAGATTTTGCCACAGTCGCAGTAGCCAGTCAATTTGCTGCCTCTGTCTTTGCTCCATCAGTTGTCATTCAGTCAGTTGCGCGACCCTCCTCCACCCCTCTCTCCTCCAGTCATCTGACCCAGGCAGCAGGAGTCTGCAGCCACTTCACCTCACCAGTCTGCTTTGCACCTCATCATCACCACCACTACCAGTGTCTAGACCCCGAGGGGTTCTCTTCACTACAGCTTCATCACCCCCATTTCTATATGTGCACATTATTTTCACCACAATGGGGTCTAACCGCCTAAGACTTCATGTCTCATGCACGTGTCAATTTCTTTTACTCTTAGTCTCTTCTGATTTAACTATTTTTTGTACTCATGTATTTTGTGTTTAGAAGAAAATCCCTTCTTTGAAATCATGATCATCAATACATTTTTTAGAGGGACTCAAGGGCTTTAGACAAGGCCAAACATGAGCATTTCAAATGCTATTTTTAAATACATAGTTGAGTTCCTTCATTTAATAATTACACTATTCTCAATCTAATTTTAACCTAATTTTCTATCAACTTTGCTTCAAAATTAAAGGGGTTACTGTCCTAAAAACAGTAAAATAGAGTTATCCAATCAGATCTTTTGTTGTTGTCTCTTGTCAGAAAAAGATTACAGCTGGTTCACTCACTGGTCAGGACTTTGTTGCCCAGGCAGAGGGCCACAGCATGTGTGTCTGTTTAGAAAGTGACAGGTGAATTAACCAATCACATTTTGAATCACACTGTGTGCGACCAAGAATCATCCTCTTTGGCCTTTCCCTGGGCCAGACTGTATCTGGCATGTAGTCTAGAGACGAAGCAGATGAGACAGACAGACACTGTAATGTTTTGGAGACGGCATTTGCATTTGTCTACATGTTGGTCCAAAAACAGTTTTCAGATGCTTGAATCTCCTTCATTTCAGCTGCTTCCAACAGTGCAGAACAGTAGATAGAAAAAAAATCACTGAGGATCCAGGGTACATGTGTGATGACCCTGTTCAGTCTCCCTGCCTGTGTTTCACTGTGCTCTCTCTTGCAGTTAGTGGGAGTTGGCTGGTAGGTGGAGCTGGAAAGGAGTGCCAGCTGGTACCTGCCCTTGTGGGTCGGGCCTGCAGAGGTTATAAAGGACTGCTCTTTTGGTCACACACTTTCTGGGTGCTTTTCATTACGTTGAATTTTGCCTCCGTGTCTCCTCTCTCCTACATCGACCTGGAAGACATTTTCCCTCCGCCATGATGAAGGATATCATGCACCTTCAGTCTGTGTGTGATGTGTCTGGCACTTTTAGGATATAAAGGTGACAACACAAACCTGTGCATATATTACATGATTTAAAAGAAAGTTTAAATGATCCACACATTTAAAACAAATTACAAAATTAAAGACTACTGGGAGTTTTTAGAAATTGTTCATAAGTAAAGGCTTCTATGGACATTCAGCTACAGTCCCTCTGACAGCTTATACAGCTGTGCAACACATCATCAGTAACTGACGTCCCTTCAGACTGAAGCAGTGGAACAAGGATTTTTCATTTCGGAGTTTCGTCTCCTCCATCCTCACGTCTTTTCCTCACATCCCTCTTTCATTTCTTTGCTGGCTGGAGCTAAGATGCGAAGAAAGGAAGCAAGTGGAGGAGATGAGGAGACCAATTTACTGAATGAAAAGCACCCTCTCTCAGCTGTACTTGCTGCAGCCTCTCCAGCCTGTTTCCTTTGTTAAGTTTGTTGCACCTTACAACACACATTACACCATGTTTTCACCCATCAATACATTCTTAACATGACTGATGACCTTCTTACATACACATCCGATAAGTTATTTACTTTGCTTATTTGATCTGAGTTAAATAAATCAACTTTTGATTGCTCTATCTGTGTGTGGCCTCCCCCCACACTCCCCCCCTTTTTGTCAGGAGTCGGTAACAATAACTAAGTGTTGTACTGAAACAGAGAAACACGGTGTAAAGAAACTCAGAATGATTAAAATGGGTTATTACAGCACTTACTATCAAACACAAACAAGTTTTTACCACAGAAAACTCCAGAAAAGCGACGCTTATCCTACTATTATTGTATGGTATTTACTGCCCTCTACTTCTTTGGTGTCTGGATAAGTTTTGGCCAAACTGAAGTCCCGCCTCTAACAGTAACAGTTTGGTACTGAAAGTCATACATACACATAGTCTGTCTTTCTTACCGCTCTTCGTCAGCACACTGACAGCTACAAATATGGAACTTCCCACCAGGTCGTGGATGTTTGGGAAGGTCTGTGTGATGTGCTCTCTCCTCAGGCTGACAGCTCCGTTGCCATTCTCGATCTAATGTGACATGATATAAAAGCTTTTCTTGAAATACAGCCAACAAACAGTTGGTGGGTCCTTTTCTGAACCTGTCGATTCTCATTTCAAAAACAGTAAAATCACAAATTTTTCAAACTTTAGTAGATTTTCCAGCATTAATAAGGTCAAACTGATGAACAAGTTTGAGGTTGTTCTTGTGTTTGTTTTAGTTTGTTTACAAGATAGTTCCAAAGATAAAACTCAGACACATACTGTACAATACAGACTGATCAATCACCTGGCAGACTGATAAAAAAGAAACGCATCAAAAGAATCAAAAGAATATGTCAGATGCTTGCCTGAACTCTCTGAATAGAACTTGGAAAGCTCCTCTTTTGACCCTCTTGGATAACCCCAAATACCACGTAGGCCGTCCCGTCCAGCTCTTCGCCAAACAGATACCTATAACCACAGGAGAAGGATTTGTTTAAGCCCACAATGAAGTTAAAGCTACAACAAGGAACTTTGATATTTTGTTGATTTTGGAGCCCAAGGCCCTTTTTGGAGGATCTGATTTCAAGGAGAACCTGATACATATGTCAGATATTGAGAAAAACAAACAGCCAGTCTTCTTGCAGGTCTTGTTTTGGTCATGGTCATATAGAGGCATCAGTATTAAATTGAAACTTGTTAACTAGTTAGAAACTCCAGTTAGGGCCCATGTCCACATTGCAGTTTTTCTCTGGCACATGAGTTACTTTTAAAAAGTCTTTTTCACTGGGCTCCTGCATTTTCTTGGTTACCACGGTGATGAGTACCTAACTGTTATATTACTGGTTGCCTGGAAAAAGCACCAGTGACGACACCAGAGATTTCCAAGGCCGTCGCATGCAGTTGCAGACTCTCCTCTTTAGGAAAAATGGGGGAAAAAAAGACTCTGGCACTCAGATAAAAAAAGCTATGAGGACACAGGTCCCTAGTCACTTTAACAATTAAAAATAGATGTCAGAATGACAAAAGGACAAAACAGCAAGAACTCTAACATAATCTCTAAACATCCTCTATTTTTATCCTCCAATCAATCTCCATATCAAACCTGGTCTCTTAATCCTCAAAATAAAACCCCCACATACGTAGCTCTGATGTTAACGGTGAGCTCTTGACTGTCCACATTGAAGAAGGGGCTAGAAGACATCAGTTTCACCTCAAAGCTGGGCAGCACTGAAATATTGAAAACATAAAAGCAATTAAAAAGTATGTGAATCTTGTATATGTTTTAAATAGTGAAGGTAATGAGACTTACTGTATTCCTTGACCTCGAACTCTGCAGAGTAGCTCTGCTGTGGGTTGCTTTGGAACTTCGCCACCACCTTCCACAGTCCGGGACTTCACACAGACAAACACAAGAACACATATTTCAGTAATCACGCAAAGACTTTAAATATTCATAATGTTTCAAGACGAAAGGGTAACACAGGAATTTCATTTCAGGCTGCGTGAAATTATTTTTATCATCCACAAATGAGTTGTTTCAAAGCACTCGATGTTTACAGAGAGCAGTAACTACAGAAACACAAATGTTTAGAAGAAAACGCAGAGTTTTCAGGTTGGCTGGCAAACAGTGCAACTGATACTGCAAAATGGACCTTTATTTTTTCTAAGCTTATTATTTTAGTTCATAGTTCAGTGGGTTCAAATGTATTTCTGTTTTGTTATGAATGTCTATTTACAGCTAATATTTAGATAAATAGATACATTTTTGCACAATTTAAGAGAATTTCAGTGGAGAGTTAGATGAGCTCTGTTAAGTAGTTACAGCCAGCAGCTGACGTAGCTTTACCAAGTCACATGATTTCCCCCGGAGTCAAGTAAAGATAGCAGTTGCTGCTACTTTCTGCTAAACTTGTTATTGTTTAATTGTTTTAGTTTAGAGTCACTTTTTTTGTTTGACCGCTGTCTCAGTTATTTAACAATAAACTGATATCCCAAGATAGTGTTTTTTCAAAGTTTCAAAGAAAAGTATTTCTCCATTACATACTACAGATACATCCGGGGGGAAAATTAACTAATTTAGCTTTAGCTAAGTCTAGCCTAGGTATAGCTGTCATGCTTTAGCACTGAGATAAAGAGCAGTAAGTGGGGTTCAGTGGTCATGGAGTCCAGGAATTACAAAGTTGAAGATATATTACTATTGAATGTGTTTATATTAAGAACACAGTTAGCCAGACTATTCACATTCACTTATAACAACAACAAATGTATTTACACAACTCACAACTCTTTTAATTCATGTCTCCCTATCAAGCCTGTGATTATGTTCATTCATTAATTTGTTAGTTAGCCTGGATCAGTCAAACCAAAAAGCCTCTGTGTACATTCAGTGTCTTCACACTTTATGCACTTAATGACTAAGATTAGTGTTTCTCAAACTTATCACAGCAAGTACCACCTCAGAAAATATAAATAAAATATTACTCTCTCCAATGACCACTATTATGACTAATGTTAAAATACACTAACACTGGCCTACCCTATCCAGCTGCAGACAGTTCATGCAGGAGGCAGATTTATTTCAAATTTATTTCTTATTTATTTCTAATTTCTAAGATTCTTTATTGTTGACCGTTGCCACAGCCACGCAGTTCAGCTCGCAGTTAATCATGCATGGCACGTGAGTGCACTACACACATGAACTTGTCTATGTACCAGCTGATATTGAAACAAAAATATTAGAGGACAAAACATATTTTAAATTATTATAGTTTGAGAAGCTGGGACTATCTTAGATCAGGGTCTCCTCCAGTGTATTGCAAGTCTCAGCATCAGGGAAGTTTATTTTCAGGGGATGTATTTTTAATTTTACATTTATTTATTTATTTATTTTTTAACAACAATTGCACTTGGGTAGCTCAGTTGGAGACATAAATATAATGGTTGGAAAGCTCATATGACACATATGATGTTTGTCAATTTAAATGATAATTTTACATGTCAAGGAAAATACAATTTAATTTCTCTTGTTTTTGTTCTTTCAACTGAATTGACCTGTTATCATTTATGTTGCACTACTAAAAGAACAGAATGCATATATGCAATTACAAAATACATATAAATATATATACATAAATACATATACATATACATATCTGTGTGTAGCTGTCCTCGGAAATATCCACATTTTTTAGTGTGTTTTTAAGATGACTGGGCAAGAAGAAGAAGAGTGAAGGAAATAGAGGAGGATGGGTCAAGACATGATTAGAGCTAATTAATTATCCCCAACACTGTTTTTAAGATAAAATACAAAAATAAGGCAAGCAAAGGGAATCTGTTAACCAAAATATTTTATCTAATAGTGTTCTGTTTATTATTAAATATTGGAAAGGAAGGAGAAGATCCTGTAAACTATGATTTTCTGACTTTCAGTTTTCAAATTTACTCACAACCCAGTGTAATCAGGGCTGCATCATAGTTTAGTACAGTCCAACAGTTACAGTGATCAAAATGAAAACAAGAAGTTTCAAAACATGAATGTCCACCTTTTTAACGTCATAGATAGTAACACAGCATGTTAATGATTTTGAAAACGGAACTGGAAATGTTGTTTATTTCCATTGCATAAGAATCTTATGGGATGCTGATGATTGTTCCACATGTTCATCAAACTCTTGGGAATTAACAATTTTACTAAAAAAACCCCGCATGAAATAACAACTTAATGGTCCTATTTTTTTCCTTTGAGAACTGACGATGGGATAAGTGGGGTACAGTGTCTGTTATTAGAAAGTAATAGTGAGTCTAAAACTGCCCGACACATCGCAGAGTCCATTATTGTTTATATACTCACCTGGCAGTTTCAGCAAGGTGGTAAAGTCCAGAGTGGATCCCTGACCTCAGAGAGACTGGCTCACGAAGTAAAATGATGCCTTCAGGGGTCTAAAACAAAAATATTGAACAACCACTGACCACAGTGAGTTTATTTATTTAAAAATACAGGCACAAATTTTGTCTGTAATTCATGAGCCTGGTCATCGTATAGAATAACACGTTTTTAACTATTTCTAAAATTCCTCATTCCCCTGTAGGGAGAGGCTGTGTTCAACGTGCAGCACAACTAGAAATGTACCAATCCACTTTTTTTCCAGATACTGATACTATACCAATACCTGCACTCATTTATTTTTCCTTCATCATCATCATCATCATCATCATCACCATCATCATCAAACACTGTAGGACTTTGGCTTGTGACATTCACACGTGCAGCTGAAGAGATAACCCTCATCTGCATAATTTTACGATTTACATTTGCCATTTTATGTTCCAAAATGCAAATGTTACTGTTTGTTAGTGTTTTTAACTTGTTTGTCCTGTGTTTGTAATCTGTTCGTAGTGTATTTAAATACTGAATTTAGTTCCAAATAACCTATTAACTAAAACTTAAGAAAATCATGCCTAATACCTTTTACTGTCTTCAAAGGCCAACAGGGTATTTGACATGGAGTAAATCTGTTTATTTAAAAACTTCAAATTTATATTTTTAAAAAAGTGTACCAAAGGTTTAAAGAAGTTATTTATTAATTTCCTCGTTTTGTTCAAGCTGTAAAGACAAAAACATTAAAGTCCAAACCATGTCCTTCTGCTGTGTTTAAATTCATATGTCTTCAGTTTCTTTATTTTCTACTTCAATTTATAATTTTTACATTTTTTGCTTCATGTCAGTTTCTGTGGACAGATGATGCTTGTAAATCAAATGGACATCTTATGAATACAATAAACTTTTAAAAAACAGCTGACAACGTAGTTGATAATATCAATACTGACTTGTGTCCTGCAGCAGGTTAGACATTTATTTACAAATACAAATAAAACAATAAGTAGGCTTGTATATCGTTTCAAAAATGATTGTTGTGGCTTTTTGCCTTCTTTGCTACATAGTGCAGTTGAAGACAGGAAAAGGAGGAATGAGAGAGAGAGGGTGACATATAGGTCGGCCTCAAGTTGGATTAAAATCACAGCTGTTGAGGCCTCAGTACTCAAGACAGACACTCTACCAAGTGAGCTAAAGTCACACAGCACTGGGCACCAGAAACCCATTATTTTCAGATTTTCAGAGTTTGTGGTTTCTTGCCAGGATATCTGCTTCATTTTGCTAACTGTGGTAATACTGGCCTTTTTTTCATAATCAACACAACTGTATAGTTTGATCTTCAGAATGTGTGCTACAGCTGAGAAGAAAATTGCTCGTTTACTCTTCTTTTTGTGACATCTTATCCTCTTTTCCACAATCAGCTGTTCTGTGCTGCTTCTGTTCTCCATGCATGCTCACACTGCAGCTTGGTGTCAGTTAGCTTAACTACACGAGGCTAAATTGTCTTAGTGGAACAGCTTGAGCCTTAAGTGGAAGGCCAAGCCCAGTTATTAGCCTTGATGGAATGACCCGCAGGTGTTGCTGGCGCATGGGTAAGTTGATATGACGCATGGGTAGGTTGATATGTTTTTGTTATTTTAATCATTTGTGAGGAAAAATGATCTACTGTTTTAACCTGACATGCCAGATGGTTTGTTACACAGAACCATCTGGGAAGTCGTCCTTAGAAACTGTTTGGAAAAGGGCAGGTACTTTCAAAAAACACATTCTGCCACATTAGGCAATTACTGTTTAGCATTTGTGATATTTCCTCATCAAGAGCACAGCTGATTATATATTTAAATTCAGAATTTATCAAAGACAAAATACAATACCACAATCTCAATGACAAGTTCAGTTCCTTGATCCCTCTCAACAGGCTCCATGCCGGGCGTCACTGCAAACATCCTGAAAAGAACTGACATTGAGAGAGAAAAAGCTTTAGAGTCAATGGTGCTTTTATATTGCTGCTACACCACCCAGTTAACACGGGTGTGGCCTCCCCCGTGTGCTCAAACATATTGTAGTTACAGCAAGACAGAGCTAACAAAGCAGTTTTGTGTTTGAATGTGAGGTATTTATTCAGTTCAGGAAATTCCACTAACTTTAGAAAGCATTGCGCAAACATGAGTCAAACTAAGACAAAAAGCAGTGGTAAAATTGCCATAGACCAGGGGTGGACGAACTTTTTGACTCGCGGGCCACAACAGGTTCTAAAGTTTGGATGGAGTGTTTGTGTGAACTAATATAAATGACATGTAAAAGAAATTACATCAAAGGTTTTGGCCTTTAACAGGCAGCAAAGCATGAATATGCAACGCTTATTGTACAAATTATTTTCCAAATGCATTTTTTTCATAACACAGTAGAGAAAGTCACGTTCAATTTCAGTGGGAACAGTGTTGTTGGTCTCCCTTCTTAGCCAGTGCTTTAAAAGTCTGGAATTAGTTTTGTTGTGGTAATTCTCAGGATAGATCTGAGGTGTTGGTCAGTTAGCTTGGATCTGTGACGGGCTTTGCTGAACATCTGCTCACACACGTAGGTCAAGCAAAACAATGCCAGCATCTTCTGTGCCGTCTTTCGGAGGTTTGGAAATGTGGCTTCGTTAAGAGAAGCATAAAAGTCATTCAGTTTAAGAGAGCTGGACGTCTCCTTTAAGACGGAGTCAGACTGAAGATCGATCAGTTGCAGCTCCTGTGGTGCTGTTTCAGGGTCTTGTGACGGGACAGGACACCAGCTGAAGTGACTTGATCAGAGAACTGACGGCAGAATTCTCCGTGCAGGTCGTCCAGTGATTTGCTGTATTGGGTGGCCTCTTTCTGCATGGCAAGTGTGGGAAAATAAGTGAAAGATTTGTTTGAAATTTGTCTGGAGAATAAAGTTGGCTTGGATTTGAAGGCTCTCACATTTGTGTACATGTCATGCATAAACTGATCTTTCCCCTGTAGCTTCACGTTCAGTCCATTCATGTGTGAAAATATGCAGTGAAGGAAAATAACATCCTGGTCAGGGTTTTTCTCTTTCACTTAATCCTGGATCCTTTTCAGCAGCCCAACATTTTTTCCAGTTAAATTTGGCGATTCATCCGTGGTGACATTGGCAAGTTTACTCCAAGGTAGCTTCATTCTCTCGATGACAGCAGACACCTGGTCATGTAAGTCCTCTCCCCGCGTTCTTCCTTTCAGGGACTCCATGGTCAAAATAATTATTATCATTATCTGAAAACTGTCGTTAATCCCTCTTTAAAAAATTAGGAGCTGAGCAGTGTCTTTTATGTTGTTACTTTCATCCAGTGCTAGTGAATGTAACTTAAAGGACTCTGCCTTTTTGTTTAACTCGCTGGCTATATCTTCGTCAATCAGTTCCACACGGCGAGTCACTGTCCTACTAATTTTTTCAAATCTGCCTTTGCTCTCCGCACACAACAGACCTGCTGTCTCTACCATGCATTCTTTCAAAAACTGGCCTTCGGAGAAAGGCTTGCTAGTCTTTGATAATTTGAATGTCAGCAAAAAACTTGCCTTGGTACTTGACTCTTGATTCGCAGTTCCAAGACAATTTGACAATTTTGCTGAGGCTGTAAATTAGTCGTCAACCTCTGAGCAGTAGCCACCTGTACTTGCGTTGACTGCTTGCTAGCATAGTTAGCATTCTTTGTGGCAAAATGACGGCTGATATTGTATTCTTTGAAAACCGCAACAGTTTCTTGGCATATCGGACATACAGCCGTTGATCGGACTTCAGTAAAAAAATATTTTGTTGTCCACTCCTTATTAAACACTCGGCATTCACTGTCAACTTTTCTTTTCTTTGGTACACTCATGTTTACAGAAGGGCTCAAAGGACAAAGCAAAAAAGTGAAGCAGAGTAATACACCACACCCCAACAAAGGTCAATGTGTCTGGAGTGCGACATATATTGGGAAAACGTGGGCATTGCAGGGAAAAGGCAAAATGAATGAGGTTTAATAATAATATAATTTAATTCAATAATATAATTTGGACAAGTTCGGGCCGGACTGAAAAGCCTATTGGACCATATATGGCCCGCGGGCCGTAGTTTGCCCATGCCTGCCATAGACAAATAAATTTAATTGGCATTTGAAAGGGACCACAAATTAAATCATGGCATATGCTGTATTAGTTAATATAAGATTTAGTTTTCATGCGAGGTAGTGTATGGTTTGTCGTTCTTATATGCTCTTACGGCCAAGCATACCGAGTGCTTTAATTAATTGGTTAACAAGCACAAAGCGCCATAAATTCAAACAACTCTAATTATTAATGGACTTAAAACATTAACTCGTGGCTCTACCATCTGAACTAGACACGACACAATTATTAATACCACCAGGTAACACTAAAGAGGTCAGGTTATAGGTCACATACATTGGAATTATGTGCTTCTCTTCCCAGAAGAGAAAATGTGCAAATTTTGGGAAAATATAAATCCCAACTCTTAACCACATCACACTGTCTAACATCACAACAGGCATTTTTGCCCACCCAATGTTCAACCCAAGTTGGCAGCCATGCATAGTAATGTAGAGTTCTACTGACGTGCCTTCTCCACTTATTAGTCAGAGGCCAACAATTTTTTATTTTTTATTTTGAGAGCAATTTGCCCCAGAATATGAATGCATTTTACTTCTATCTTTAATTTTTTTATAACTGTTCTATAAATAACATATTACACTCAAGAGTGAGCTTTAATGTCATTATTAGCACTTCAGTAACGCAGTCTGGACTGAGGCGCAAACAGGATTCCCCCAAAATGTGCCTCCAAATGGTTCCCATTTCCTTGGAAATAAAAAAGAATTTAGATGGATAAACAGCACAACAAGTAACAGGAAAAATATCTATTTTGGATTTTGGGGTGAACTGTCCCTTTAAAAACATGTTCATTTCCTGGGATTCCTGCAAGTAATGTGCTTCTTTTCCCAGGATTGAAAATATTGCATTTTCATTCGGCGCTATATTTTCAATGGTATTATCTGACCTTATTCATATAGAAATGTTCTCACAGAGGCTGGTGTGTTTTTCAGCACTGACGGAGTATTGAAACTCACCTCTGCTGTTGGGGGTGTAGAGGGTCTTGTCAGTCTGGATGAAGATGTACCCGGACTGGAAGGACACTAAGACGACTTTCTCCAGCAGTCGGTCAGGGAACTGAGCTTGCAGGTACACATACTGCTTCATGTTGGGATCCCTACTGAAGTCACCAGCAGGGATCTAAAACCAGTATGTGGAGACACAGGCAGTGCATGAGGAGCAGGATGAGGATAATCTCTAATTTATGGTCATGAAAGAAAATGAAGACAAATAACAAAGATTATACAGATACATAACAGTATGGTTAACAGCATTGTAAAGGTACTTCATTACTGTTATTTGTCCGAGCTCCTGGAAGTTGTTTGCACTGGTAAGGGTCACAGACGTGGATGCCAGCCTTGCTGCTTTGGTTGGATGGTTCATCACCCTAATTTCGACACTGATGTCTCCTCCTGTGCAGTCTTGACACTCCACAAAGATGTTTTCTGCTGTTCCAACCCGCAACAAGTTGGGAGCAGACATTACCTTTCTGCAGAGCAGCGGTGAGAGACAAACAGAGATCATTCTGTTGTAATTGTACAGAAAGAACTACATGCTGTTTAGGATGTACTGACAAACATGTTCCTTTTGTTATATGCATTGTAGGCACTGTAAACCACAACCATAACTAGAGAGGCACTCCCAGAGCTCAGAGCTCTGCCAAGGCCATTACACCTACTGTATCTCACAAGGTTAACTAAAGTCAAACACAACGTGTGTCCATCCCATAATTCAAATCTGCTACAAAATTTAATCGGTCCTTCTTTGGCCACAAAGAACCACAACCTTTCACCAAGATGATCAGTCAAGACAGTAGTTTTTATGTAACTCTGCAGACAGACACACAAAAAATGGCATCAAAAACACAACCTCCTTGGTGTATACAATGGATGGTTGTGACTATTTATACACATGATTTGCAGATGTATTTATATATTTATTTGACAAAGGTTTAAGGAGTGATCTCTAAGAGAAATGGTTCCCAACTGTTTTCAGCGTAAAATTAAGAGCAGTATGCTTCTCACAGGTACTGGCCTTACTGAGCACGTGTGCGAGTTTTTAAATTTTGTATATTTGAAAGATTTTTATGTGCCTGTAGTGGGTAACATTTCCAGTATTTCACAATTACGAGGATTGAAATGAAAAAAATTAAAAATCTTTTCCTTATCCCTTTAATTATTTGCAACCCTTTAGGTTTACCTTGGGACCTTTTGGAGGGTCCCAAACCAAAGGTTGAGAACTTCTGTCTGATGATTAAGAAGCTGGACCCTATTTTCCCACATTTCTGTGTCTAAATGATAACTGGGGACAACAATTTTTGAAACTGGTCTTGTGCTTGTTTTGCTACAGACAAGGTCAGACTTTCATTCTAAGTATCTGACAATGTAACTGAAAAGATCCCTACAGGGAGAGACCTTTTTTTAAAAAGTAAGATTAACCAGACACAAGTATTTATTGTTGCTCTCGCCAATCTATTCAGACTCCTTTTAAAAGAACAATTAGAAAGAATTTGAACATTGTTGTCATCTGCCTTCAAACTCGACAGTAACAAATTAAAACATCTTGGATTGTCTTTTCAGTGTTTCAACAATCACCAGCTCTGGTTTGGTTGAAATAAATCCTTTACCGTGTCTGTTCAGTGTCCAGTGAGAGGCAGGACCTTAGTTTCAAGCAATTGTTTGATGACTATTTTTAAATGTGCATTGTTTTCTTTTCTATATTAGCCTCCTTCAAATTTTTAACAAGATTAATTTACTTTATGGGTCATTTTAAAACACTGCGATGTATAGTGAGATGTCTGTTGTAGTTGCCTTTCTTCTACTCACAAAAAAAATAACACACACAAAAAAAACTGTAGAGAGCAAATGTGTAAATAAATGATAATCATAAAAACAAAACTAATACTGATGGTGGCATGCTGAGAGTTAATTTAAGAATCTGGAGATACAGATAGAACGGAGGTACAATTTCTTTTTGAGGACCTAAAGAATAAACTATTGAAGCTTTATATTCTATTTGTAAGGTGCCACTCTGTCGTTTTGTTAATCCAATCTAAATCCAGAAGTATTGTGACTGAAGTTTGTCATCAATTAGGCAGTGAATTAATTTCCTCCTCACGTCCTGATGGGTTTAATGGCTGCACAGATCACCTTCGTCTATGAGGCAACCTCCACATTTGCCTCTTTTCAAGAGGTACATTGACACAAAACCTCCTTCTGTATTGCAATGTTTGTTGTAATCAGAAACTTTTGTCTCTTAACGCTTCTTTTTCCGGGTTTGATTCTGAGTAGTGCCCTCTAGTGGACGTGTTGCATGACATCTATGCCATTGTAAAGGATGTATAGAAGTATGTGGTCAGTGACAGTTACATTGTTTAAAATGAACCTAAAAACAAATCTATTTTTGTATGTAAAAGGAGCATAAAAGAGCCTTTAAAATACCTAAAAAGACACATAAAACATAAAAAGACAAAAAGACATTAAAGATGTGACAAGAGAAAAGACAACATAAAACAAGTGACAATGGAAAAAAAGCAAGAGACAAAAAGTATTAACAAGACATAAAACTATGTAAAATACATAAGATGTGACAAACAAAGACTGCTACTTTTTACATTTATTCTTTGAGTACATTTCAGAGCCTGTACCTTTTCACTGTTAGTTAAGGAAAGAAGTTAAATCAGTACTTTTACTTTAATAAGTATCTGTACTTACACCTGAGTAAAGAATGTGTGTATTTTTGAGACCTTTGAAACATTTCATCATGGTTCTAGATTCTGTTTACTGTTTCAGGCGTATTGCATCACTGTGCAAACTGAACAAAATTTAGACCAACTTAGTGGAATCATTAAAAAATGAAAAGAAAGGGAAAAAAAGACAAAGACCACATTGCCTTGACACATGTAACAAGAACTGCAAACATTATGTAAGACACAGGGGAAAGAGGACTTTGCAACCTGATTATAAATGCAAAGAACACCTGGTTTAGTTTTGTCTCTCTCTACAGTTTAACCAATGACAATTTAAGTATCAGGAAGCAGTTCAAACAAACAAACTATGTTTTAGCTCTGTTGTGAATGAATTCAAGCTCAGTAGCAGTAGTGGCTTGATCACACAACACGCCTGAGCAGTGTGTGATGACACCACTGCTGAACTGCTGGAGAGCACACAGGCTGTGGTGTCCACACAGGCTGTGGTGTCCACACAGGCTGTGGTGTCCACACAGGCTGTGGTGTCCACACAGGCTCTGGTGTCCACACAGGCTGTGGTGTCCACACAGGCTCTGGTGTCCACACAGGCTGTGGTGTCCACACAGGCTGCGGTGTCCACACAGGCTCTGGTGTCCACACAGGCTGCGGTGTCCACACAGGCTCTGGTGTCCACACAGGCTGCGGTGTCCACACAGGCTCTGGTGTCCACACAGGCTCTGGTGTCCACACAGGCTCTGGTGTCCACACAGGCTCTGGTGTCCACACAGGCTGTGTTTCTGCTGCCAGGCAGCTCCTCAAAGTTCTATCAGTCTACATAGAGTTTGCAGAAGAGCTTGGGAGAGAAGAAAACAGTTGTTTTCTGAAGGCAATCACTGATTTTCCCCCTAAAATGAAAACCAACTGGTGACGCCATGCACATGTGCCATCAAGCATGTGGTGTGAATCAGCTGTAACGCTGGTCTACTCACAATGGAGCTCCATCAGCCAGACAAGTGAGTGAGGCAAAGGCCAGAGAGGCCACCAGCCACAGCAGAGTCCGACTCATCCTCCGATCTGATCCTGATCTGCTGTCAATGATGACTGTCGCTCTGCAGCACTGTCCCTTTATCCTCCTGCACAAACAAACACAATTTCCCAGCAGCAGTTGAGAAACTGTTATCTCTGCTGTGTGGAAAAAGATAAACAGCATAAAATCAATGAGGGTTTACATGTTTGATTAACTTCTAAACATACAATTTACTGGAAAATGAAGGTTCTCCTGCATTTGCAAGGTTTTCTGAAATGAAACCTGTGTTTTCTTTCTGTTTTGTACTTGATTTGGAAATCTGAAATTTCATGATTCTCATTCTGACCCTGGGATGCTGAGGGGCAATATCAGGTCAACAAATTTTATAGGCCAAGTTTCACACAATGGGGCACCCCTATAGCTCAGTTGGTAGGGCGTGTGCCCCATGTCGTGAGGCTATTGGTCCTCTGCAGCAGCCGCTGGTTCGACTCCTGCCTACGACCCATTTGCTGCATGTCATCCCCTCTCTCTCTCTGCCCCTTTTCCTGTCATGTCTTCAGCTGTCCTATGATTAAAGGCAAAAAGCCCAAAAAATAATCTAAAAAAAGTTTCACAAAATGGTCTCACCACAATGAACTGGCTAATATGGGAGCTACTATCATCATCCCTTCCCTGTAGTGCTATTTATCCAGATCTAGATTGTTTTGGTGTGAGTTGCAGAGTTTTGTAGATATCAGACATAGAGATGACTTCTCTCCAATATTACAGGACTAGATGGCACTCGGCTTTGGTGCTCAAAGAATGAAGTTCCTACATAAAACTGCTCCCAACAATAAATGTGGATTATCTTGATTAACTGGGTCATCATTCCTAGAAAGAAACACTTGTGTTGGGTTTTTCAAATGTGTTTTTTACGTGCTTTGAGTACCGCAAGGCGACTGCCATTTACTCCCACTATATTTAAGAGGAGGTAGACATCTCTATGTCTGATAACTTTACAACTTGGTAACTCATCAGCTGTGCCAAGTGCTTTGATTAATTCATGGGGGAGTTTTGACCGAGCATGCCTTAAACCAATCAGAAAGTCAGCTCTCATTACCTTAAAGAATCAGGTGTGCCAGGTTTGAATGTGTGGAGTCGATTATTTCTGTAAGTACACGGCCGCTGCTGGAGGGTTCACATGCACAGCCGAGGCGCAGTGGAGGCGCAGGGTGCACAGCTGCAGCACCTCTGACCTGCTGGAACACAGCGAATTAAAGACATAAAACCTGTTTTTGTGGGGAAAAAAAAGCCCTGATTATTTTTGTACATAAATAAGTTGTTGCATTTGGTTCACTCTCATCTCAAAGAAAGGGATACAGATTGTGCCGGCTACCTAATCATCAGCTCAGCTGGCTGAAGCTCCTGAAGAAGGAGCCAGTGGGCAGGAGTGGAGGAGAGCAGTGAGAAGTAGGGGAGAGAAATGGTGAGAGTTAAACCAGTCTGGCCATGAGGCGTCCTCCATCCCCTCTTCCTCTTTCTCCTCACCCTCATCTCCTCCTCCCATTCACGCTCTTCCGTCCTGCTAACACCACTGTGGATGGAGGAAACAGAATCAGAAAGTGCGTCTCATGTTTGATAACCTGTGAACAAAATTAAACACAGGTTATCCAGTGGGTAAATACAACCAGCATCAGGCTCTGACAGAACACGTGTTTTTCTCCCAGGTCAGGCTGGTCTCGTGTTCTGCTACAAAACCTTCTATGTTAAAGATCATAATTGTTTAATCCTTGTTTTTCTGGATCCCACTAAACATATAGACATAAACACTACCGTTGCTCCAGCTGTCATGTGACTGATTTGTTAAAAAGGATTTGACAGCTGTGATCCCCTCCTGTGCACACCTCGCAGGTCTATTGGCATTTATTAGGCTTTATAATTAAGAGAATAATTAATTATTCCTTATTAGTGAGAATGAAGACACACGCACGCTGTTTAACATAAATGAAAGGTGTTTTGTGATTTTTCAGCCAAGTGTGAGACACATACACACATGCTGTATTTACACTTTATTGTGTATTGAAAAATATGTTCAAAGGACAATTTACTAATCCACACTCCTGTGTGGGGAAAAGACAGACCAGAAACACATCACTATCCAACATGCAGAGCAGGCGCAGAGTTTTTACGGTGAAACAGACTGAGTAGAGAGTAGAGCTGCACAATATATCGTTTGAGCATCGTCATCGCAATGTATGTGTGCGCAATAGTCACATCGCAGGTCCTGCGATGTAGGAGGCAAATGAATTAAACGTGTTCTCATCTAATTTCAAGGGTACCTGACACACACTGCGCACAGCGATCCACCAATCACAATCGTTCTTAATCAGTTTGCCAAAGCAGACCACGCCCCTGCATATGGAGTGAGTCATAAGATCAGTGCAGGTTAATTGTCCACAAGATGGCAGCAGTGCAGCATAACATAAAGTGCTATTCAAGTCATCTGGTGAAAATTCCTGTATTTTTTCATATTGCAATATATATCGCAGGGTTAAAAAAATCGCAATGTCAGTTTTTTCCAATATCGTGCAGCCCTAGTAGAGAGTGATTTTCTTCAGCACTGAGTTGGCTGAAGTTGTTTACTGCTGCAGTGTGTGCTGCTCAGCCATTTTCATTTGATACAGGTAAACGCCGCTCCACTCTGTTAACATCTTAATGTCTCTGGATGATGGTAAACAACATTCACTTCACCTTTGTCTTGCAAACAAAATGATTTAGACAATAAATCAAAACATAATTGGAAAGGCTGCTTTTTGGGAAGATCAAGTTCATCTCCCTGTTGACTGCTGATAACTCTAGCATGTGCGTGCTGTAGACAGTCTGGGGTTTCGCCTTTTCCAGTGATGAAATAACTCGTAACCAGTGTAAGTCTTAAGTCAAAATAGTGATTATCACGTTCAGTGAAGGGCTGACAGTCATGGCGCTGTGACAGTTATTAAATTAATATGCATCAGAGCTCCTTTTGAACTTGAGGGCCAGTATTTTTTTAATTAGGAGTCTGAGTGGAGTCTATAAAATAGGGTGGAAATTAGACAAATTTTAAAAATATGCCACTATTATTGTTACTCTAATGTGCTTTATCTGTCTATTTTTCAGTTTCCGATATTTACTTTTGGTCATTAATTAATAGAATAATAAAAAAAATAATTGTTAGAATCAATCGATAAATTAATTGACAGATAATCGATTAATCATAAAAAATAATCATTAGATTACTTATTTTAGAAATAATCGCTACATGCACCCCTAATTATTGTGACTAGGTCATATGGGACCATATCAAGACAACAGTGGTGGAATAAGCAGGGAACAAACACCAAAACTAAGATTCCAGTTTAGCTTAAGAGCATACCAGCTCACACACACACACACACACACACACACACACACACACACACACACACACACACACACACAGTCTATGGAAGTTAGGCAACAATATAGCTAACTTTTCAGTGACTATTTTCAGATTTACTTGAATGCTTGTTTAAGCAGATGGAAGCAAAATCAATATCACAATTTACCATAATTGTGAAAATTATGACACAAGCAAGTAAACATTAATGTTATCTTAATGTTAATTAAGCAAACATTAACCCTACTACCTACCTAATACCTACATAACTCTGGAGCTGTCATCTAAAACACAGATGGAGAATGGAGGACTGTGTGATGCAGGATGAAGGTAATGGGAAGTGGATTAAACGCAGGCTGGAGGCAGCTGTCCAGATGAAGTGACGCCCGAGCTGAAGATGCAGTGGTATAATTTTTTATTATCAAGTTCCCTCCATCCACTTATGCCAAGTTCACTCCATCCACTGTAGTATAATTTTCAAGCGCCAGATTCACTCCATCCAAAGGCAACATTTCACTCTAAGATAGATCATGATGCCCATCCAGAAGGATAATGAGGCAAAGGACCTTGTAGGTACTTTCCCACGCCTAGTGTTTACCACACGGATTAAAAGTCAGTAAGTCAGTAAGAGCCAGACCAGCTGTTCTTTTACCATTTTTAAAAAATATAAGATTGATGCATGCGAACCTAAGGGAAACAGCAATTTGTTAGAAAACGAATGACATTATGATCCCATAAGGTAAAATTTACTACACAATTATGTTTGATTGTGAGCCAAAATGTTCAAAGTGGGAGGAGGCTCCTAGAGCCTCCTAAACAGTATATAACAAGGTGTTTTGCACCTCTTTCTTCAGTCTAAACCTGGGTTTGACTCAAGCTTGTTGATTTTTCTACCTAGAGATAGGGGTGGGGGAAATTTCCGATTCTTAGATGCATCGCGATTCGGACGTGGACGAATCTGAATCGATTCACAAACGTCCAAATTTCGATTATTTAAATCTGTTAATTAAAGTGATACAGAAGCTTCTAAATAATGTGGAACTAAGAAGCGCGGTACGCGTCATCGCCGGGACACTTTGGGACGCGCACCTGGAGCGACACGCACACAGCGGAAAACAAACATGCCCGACCGGCAGCCACCTCGCCATGAGGTCCGAACAGCTCCTTCTAATTTAAAAGCAGCCATGTGGAAACACTTCGGCTTCTACAACGTCGACGGCGGAAGCGAACTGGACAAGAGCCACGTTATATGTAAGCTGTGTCGAGCTAAAATAAAATACTTTGGCAACACAACAAACATGAGAAGCCGTAACTCGATTCCACCCGACGGAGGAGTCGGGGAGACGGCAGGCTGCTGTTGCTGCGGCTACTAGTGGCTACTGTTGGTACTTTCCAGTTTGCACATATTTCCAATAGTTTAATAAAATATAATCGAAATGAATTCTTATTACAAATGCGCTGTTTTTAAAAATTGCAAGTGACGAATGCTTATTCCGTGAGACAAAAAGAAATGTGTTTGTGAAAAAGTGCATCAATATACATAAAGATGCATCAATAATCGTTTTATAATCGAATCGTAGCCCCTGAATCGTAATCGTAATCGAATCGGCAGGTGCCCAAAGATTCCCACCCCTACCTAGAGAGATCAATAAACTTTGTGTGGCAGAACTTTGTTGCTCCTCCAGTGATTTTTCCAGACTTTGCTTGATTCTTCTTTTTGATGGTTTTGAACTCTGAAAATATACAAGTGTTAACAGTGTTTTTATTAAGGTTTTTAGGGTGTTGTGGCTCTAAGCCCAGACCTTACTGGCCTATTTTTCTGAGCTTTTTTGTCACGACAAAGACGTGTCCTCTTTCATAGAGACCAAGAAAAGTGTCCTGCTCCTCTCTGCGTAAAAGAGTACAGGACAGTTTTTTCAGTCACTTTATTCATCTCAAAGCTCATTTATTTCTCATACCAGGTTTGTTTGAACTTTACAGCAGCTGACAACATTATCACATATAAATACTAGCAGCACATAGTAACATTAGCTATTAAGGTACTATATTTAAATAAATGTTAATTTTGCTAGTACACTAACGCTAATTTCTCTAGTATGCTAATACTGTAATTAGCGATTAGCATATACGCTAATTATCAATTAGCATCTCACTGTAACACACTATGGGCCCTATCTTACGCTGATCGAAAGCGCAAGTGGAAAGCGCAAGGCGCAAGGGATTTAATTTATTCAAGGCGTGTCCAAATCCACCTTTGCCAGGGACGGGAGTGATATGTTGTCCTGCCCCGTCCTTTGCGCCAGCAGCGCAAAGCGGAATACACCTATCAGATGTGCCCAAGTGCCCTCATTAATTCAGAGGCGAGTTTAGGCCGAACATGTAATAAACCAATCAGAAAGTCAGCTCTCATCACCTTTGAGAGAGAGGTGCGCCAGCAGCGCAAGCGGAGGCAGCATGACGGCGGATTTACCAGGAAGAAACAAAGAGAAAAGATTTTCAAAGCCAGGAGACAGATCTCCTGGTTCGAGGAGTGAAAACGCGATATATGGAGTCAGCAGGACGTCTCCAAAACAGCTTCACGTGTAAATAATTTATTTTATATTAACGCCTGCAAAAAACAATACAATAAATGAACTGCAAATGTCATGCAGATATGTAACTGCTTATATTTTAACCTTGATGCACGTTGAAAGTATGTTGTATTTTATAATTAATTATTTTCATCATCATCATTATTAACTCTGCTGGCTGAGGAGCGGGGAGAGAGATGGTGCAGTGGAGAGGGGAGGCGAACAGATCCAGTCCAGCCGCAAAGCTTCCCGGTTTTCGCTGGCCCTCCTGAGCCAGGTAGAGCAGATATGTGGTGGTCCGTGCTCCTCCTTCTTCTCCTCTCCCACCTAATCCTCATCTCTCTCCTCCCATCCTCGCTCCTCTGACCCGCTGCGAAATAATCAGAGAGAGTTTCTTAAGTTAAAAATTACGCACAGATATATCCAACCAGCTCTGATAGATGCACACAGAGCTTTTGCTCTCAGGTTGGGCCGGACTCATGTGGTCAAATATAGTGTCTTGTATATTTTATATGTTATAGATCATAATTGTTTAAACATTGTTTTTCTGGATCATAACAAACACGCAGACATAAACACTACAGCTGCTCCACCTGTCATGCTGACTCATCTGATAAAGACAATCAGCTGTGATCCCGTTTGCAGGTCTGCTGAGATTTATTGGGCTTTATAATTATAATAATAGTACTGTTGTACTTATTAGTGAGATTAACTTCAAAGACTCGCGCGTGCACGACTTTTAAACATAAATGAAAGGTGTTTGGTGATTGTAGAGATGAGGGTGCGCACCTCAGCCAAGGGCAAGACACACACATACCTGCACTATTAACTTCAATATTTACACTTTTTTGCCGGTAGATATGTTCAAAGGACACTTCACTAATCGACACTCCTGTGTAGAATAAAGACTCATGTAAATTAAGGTGTTTGGTGATTGTGGAGCCATTGCGCCGCCAGCGCAAGTGATTTTGCTATCTTACGCCAGCGCAAGTACCATTTTTGCCATGTGGGTAAGATAGCAAACGCGTTTGCGCTGGGTCTGTGCCGCTGTGGGCGGGAGGTCTAAACATGAAGGCAAAACCAAGGCGTGGCCGGGCGCGTTTGCTATCTTGTGCTCAGCGCATTGGAGTAAAACGCGCTTGCGCTTTAGACCAGCCAAAACCTGGTCGAAGCGCAAAGTCTGTGGTCTTTCAGCACAAGATAGCACCCGCCAGGCTTGGCCGAAACACACACACGTCTTTACAATCACAAAACACAGTCATTTATGGTCATTCTCTTCCTCCCACGTGAGTGTGGATTAGTTAAGTGTTATTTGAACATATTTTTTTTATCAGCAATAAAATGTAAATATTGAAATTAAAAGCGTTCGCGTGTCTCGCGCTTGGCTGAGGCGCACACACGTCTCCACAATCACAGAACACTTTTCATCAATGTTAAACAGCCGTGTGCGCATGCATCTTTAAAGATAAACTCACTAAAGAGGAAAATAATTATAATTTTAAAGCCTAATAAATCTAAATAGACCTGCGAAGGGAGCACGGCCGCGATCACACCTGTCTGATCGTCTTTATTGGATGAGTCAGCATGACAACTGGAACAGCTGTAGTGTTTGTGTCTGCCTGTTTGTTATGATCCAGAAAAACAAGGATTGAACAGTTATGATCTATAACATACAAAATATACAAGACACTATATTTGACCACAGGACTCCAGCCCAACAGAGAAAAAAGTTATGTGTGCTTCTATCAGAGCTGGTTGGATAGATCTGTGCGTAATTTTGCACACTCCAAACTTCAGAACAGAACAACTTGTTTCGCAGCGGGACAGAGGAGGGAGGATGAGAGGAGGAGATGAGGATTAGGTGGAAGAGAAGAAGAAGGAGGAGCACAGACCTCCGCTTAACTGCTCCTCCACCCGGCTCAGGTGTGCCAGCGGAACTGGGAAGCTTTGCGGCTGGACTGGATTTGTTCGCCTCCTCTCTCTACTGCACCATCTCTCTCCCCCGCTCCTCAGCCAGTAAAATTAATGATGATGATGATGCTAATAATTAATTATAAAATACAACACAATTTCAAGGTGCTTCGGTGTAAAACATTACCAGTTACATATCTGCATGACATTTGCAGTTCATATTTATTGTATTGGTTTTTGCAGGCGTTACTGTAAACTATTTCAGCGTGAAGCTGTTTTGGAGACGTCCTGCTGTCTCCATATATTGCATGCTCTTGCACATTGTGTTCTCGAACCAGGAGATCTGTCTTCTTGCTTTGAAAATCTTTTCTCTTTGTTTCTTCCTGGTAAATCCGCCGTCATGCTGCCTCCGCTTGCGCTGCTGGCGCACCTGCCTCTTAAAAGGTGATGAGAGCTGATTTTCTGATTGGTTTATTGCAAATTCGGCCTAAACTCGCCTGTGAATTAATGAGGGCACTTGGGCACATCTGATAGGTGTATCCTGCTTTGCGCTGGTGGCGCAAAGGGCGGGGCAGGGCAACATATCACTCCTGCCCCTGGCACAAGACGGCAAAGGTGGATTTGGACACGCCTTGAATAAATTAAATCCATTGCGCCTCCCGCTTGCTTTCGATCAGCAGAAGACACGGCCCTAAGGCACAAGCGAGTTTTACCCCAATGCGCTGAGCACAAGATAGCAAACGCGCCCGGCCACGCCTTGGTTTTCCCTTCATGTTTAGACCTCCCGCCCACAGCGGCACAGACCCAGCGCAAGTGCGTTTGCTATCTTACCCACATGGCAAAAATGGCACTTGCGCTGGCGTAAGATAGCTAAATCACTTGCGCTGGCGGCGCAATGGCTTTGCGCCGGGCGTAAGATAGGGCCCTATGTCTTGATGAAGCAGTACAAAAATACACAAAGACAAGTATTTACCTTTTGCAGGCTGCACTTTGTCGCAAAGTGGTTGAAACATGTCTGACCATGATTCCTCTATGTCTCCCAACAGTCACTGGACTCCTCTACTTTGTGAAGTAGCCCGTGATTTCAGCCTACGGGGTCGCCTTTACGTCCCGCCCCTCTACCTTTCCTATTGGATGACAAGTTTGAAAGAACCAATGACATTGACAAAATACTAAAACACCTAAATGAGAGAGAGCACCTATGTTCTCTGGCGTTCTGCTGTGAGCTGATCACAATACTCTTATTCATACAGTCAACAAACCAGTGGTGGACAGTAGTGAAGTACATTTACTTGAGTACTATACTTAAATACATTTTTTGAGTATCTGTACTTTACTTGAGTATTTGTTTTTTTTGGAAACTTCTGACTTTCACTCCACTACATTTCAAAGACAAATATTGTACTTTTGACTCCACTACATTTGTAGGAAGGTTGTTGTTACTTTTTGACTGACCTTTGAAGTCAGTTGTTGGTGTTTTTTTCTTTTCTAAAATGCAGTTGGTCACACACTGTGTTCCTCACAAAAGGAAACCAATCACAGTAGCTCCTCTTAAATGGGATTGATGTAAAAGTGGAAATACATCATCCAGGCGCTCTCTGTAACAAGAACAAGCAAACTCTGCCTCTTTCATTCAAACAAAAAGCGGTAATGGTGACGGCAGGAGAAAAATAAAATTAAACCTCAAGATTTTATTATAATTATTTATTTTTCCAGGTAGCTTTTAAAGTTGGATTGTTTTATTGGGGTGAAAAATACAGCATAATTTATGTATATACTGCCTCTGAAGACAGAAAGAAATCTGTTATTTAACAGACTTGTTGAACTCCTTACAGTTATCTTCAATCTAATTTTATGATGTGATTTTAATACAGTTACGTCAGAAAATGACAACAGCTGTCCCTTTTGTTTTTGATTGTATTTCTATGCTGAAGTTTTTACAGGTGTTTCTATAGGCTTTGTGTAGCAGAGTGGTTCTACAAGCAAGTCAGTGCATCATTAGATGGTTTCAGAGATACAAGCTTCTGTAAATGCATCATGAAAACAATAGTGTGTATTGATATTAGAAAATGTACTTTGTAATTTGTAGTTTTGAATACTTAAGTATTTTTAAAAACATGTAGTTTTGAATTCTTAAGTATTTTTAAAAGCAAGAACTCTAGTATTTTAACTCAAGTAAAATTTTGACTGAGCAAGTTTCACTTGTAGTTGAGTAATATTTGACCAGGAGTATCTGTACTCTGACTCAAGTAATGGGGTTGAGTACTTTGTTCACCGCTGCAACACACTATTTGCTTTTTTGAATTCTTATGTAGGTCTGCTTTAAGTACTTTTACTGTCTTACATTCTGTCTGTACTATTGCAATGATTTGTTTGTCTGACTTTTCCATCATTTTGCTTTTATCAGATTCATTGGGATGCTTTTTTTTTCAACCTTAAAAAGTTTTCACAGTAACATATAACCAGTTTTAAGGAGCACAAAGATGAAATAAAGTGCCAGGGAATAATTAGGACATGAAAAAGTACAATTAAGAAATAAAATCAGTAGAGGGATTGACATTAGGTAGAATAAATTGGAGGAAAAAGAAAGAAAAATAAAATATTAAATAAATAAATAAAGGGTGCCAGATTAATAAATGAGTAATATTAGTAGATAATTTCACAAGCTTTAAATATTGTTTTTTGAGTCTTTGTTGTTTTTTACAATTGCAATATAAGTTAATATCCACTAGAATTTAGGTCAAATTAGGTTTTCTCTTGGAGCATTTCATTTTTGTATAGGAAATCTGCAAAAAATATCAACAGTTGGATTAAAGAGGTGACATCTTTGTCCAGTGAATTATTTTCAATCTAACTTAAAATATCACTTCCATAAAACATTACCATTAGACATGAAATGTAGCTAAGTGCATTACTCTTGTACTTAAGTACCCACAAACTAGAGGGACTTAACATGAGTAGCCTATTATCTGTTTGTCACTTTCTAATTGTAGTCTACTCCACCACATTTCATGCAAAAATTTCATTTTTAAGTAGGCAATAGTGTTATTAACAAATGAAAAAATTTGTATACACAGTATTGTAAGAAATTATAAATTATCATGTTTCATCATAAACTAAACTAAATGCATCTAAAATGATCAGTTCATTAATTAATCAGAAAAATTTGGCATCTTCTTTTGCCCTTTTATTTTACAGCCTAATATAAAAAATGATTGTGAATATCATGCCTTTTCTTAAGGCATTATAATACCAACGTTTTACACATGAATGCTCTGTTTTGTTTATCAGTTTTCTTTGGCTTGTTTTTGAACGTTATCAGTGGACATCTTTTAAGCAAAGAGACCAGTGAAGGATCTGCTTCCTCTGCCACTGTGTGGCACTGCTTTTTTCAACATTCAGACATGCAGATCACTCTGCCTTGTGGCGCATGACCTTAAGGCCAAAACGCACTAAAGGCTAATTGTTCTAAATGGCAGAACACACACTGAAAGCATCTTGACACAAATCAAACTGACTTGATGCTCGCACTCTGAACTTGTTTCGATTTTGGAGCGTCAACTGAGCACCAGGCCTTTTTTATCTGCAGCTGCAGTTCGTGTTTGGGGAGTTAAATGGAATAAAAAAAGGCATGGACGTGAGGAGCAAGTGCTGATTGAGCTTTAGCTCCACCTGACAGCAGATTAAAAAAAAATTACCCACAGCAGAGAGCGAGGCAGAGAGAGAGCGTGTGAATATGGACAGATGCACTGACTTGATATAAAACTTTTCATGATCATGAAACGTAATATTACTGTACACTTCGGTGGTGTGTGATTTTTTTGCTCCAAGTCCCATTTGTGTACTTTTAAATACTTAATTACTCCCTGTCGATTAATCATAACTACGAAGAACTAGAGAGGGACAGCAGAGAGGAGGGAGGGAGATCGTGTGTGAAGTGCTGACTGATATAAAACTTTTTTGATGATAAATCCTGATGCTACTGAACAGTTATCTGACTAAATATCTGTCTGAAAGAAACAGATGCTCGTCTCCTCCGTGAAACGTTTGTCACTTCACTACATTATTCTGAAGCCTGCAGTGTGCTATAGAAACTTCATCTGACGCACGTCTATTGACACGTGTCAGATGAAGCCTGCAGTGCGTTTTGCCTTTTACTCTTCAAGACGCCTCGACACGTCCAACTGCAGGTGGATGTCGTTTCAACAGCAGTGGTCATTCTTGTCAGTCAGTGTATTACCATGATTCTTGTGTTTGCTACACTGATAGAAAAAAGGTCAGCGACTACATCGGTGTGGATCTGATGAGAAACTGGGTGGCGGGTTGAGGATGAAGGGTGTAAAGTTCACAGTGTTACTTTGTGTAGCTAGTTTTTCTAGCACCAAGAGTCCAGTGTGTTTATAGATACATGAAGTGTTGAGAAGAGTCTTGCAGAGTCATTAAGATGTTAACAAACACAATTATTTAGACAATAAATCAAAACATAATTGGAAAGGCTGCCTTTTGGGAAGATCAAGTTCATCTCCCTGTTGACTGCTGATAACTCTAGCATGTGCGTGCTGTAGACAGTCTGGGGTTTCGCCTTTTCCAGTGATGAAATAACTCGTAACCAGTGTAAGTCTTAAGTCAAAATAGTGATTGTAACGTTCAGTGAAGTAAACAAGTTAGTCTAACTTTTGTGCACTCACAATTAAATTAGTTCAACTATTGTAGACTCACAATAAATAAGTTAGTCTAAGTATTGTGGACTCAAAATAAACAAGTTATTTTTACTTTAAAATATCAAGTTTATTTAATTCTTTGAGGCAGTGAGTTTGCATAATTTTTTTGAGTACACCCAATTTATTAGATTTTACAGTGTATTTACACTGTGGCATTATATTTGTGCCACATTCCTGAACGAGCAACGTTAGATTTTGAGCACAGAAAAATTTCTTTTGAGAACACATGCATTATATTTTGAAGAGTACTGATTGGCAAGCAATGAATATATAAAGAATGAACTCCGCCTTCTGTAGAAGCCACAAGTCCGTACGTTTGAAACCTTATTTTAAAGCTAGGGTAAGCAACATTGATTTGCTATCATTGAGAAATAAATAACCTTTCAGCACATTGTACTGTAAATCAAGTGGTCTGAGAGAGAACTAGATTTCTGCACCTCCTATTGGCTGTTTTCAGCATTTAGAGAATCTGGCCTGTGACAGTAAAACCAATCACAGGTCTTCTCAGACCAGGAGATCCTATTGGCTGTTCTACTTGTGCAGCTGCATGTTCATGTTCTTTTGGTGAGACCCTGAATCAATGACGGAAACTACTGCAGGTAAAGTCGCTGTAAAACTGAATATATATAATGTGGAATTACAATAAAGAGAATCTTAAAAAGAGTCTAATGGGCACCATGCTCAGTTCACGTCTATTGCGAGGCTTCACCAAGTGCCGAGAGGACCAGGCGGAGCTGAGACACAGACCCAACAGACAGATGCTCAGAGCCGAGGAGCTCTGCAGGAGAGGGTTGGTGGCAGACTGGAGCTTCTGGAGGAAAAATGACACTAGAGTCACTCTGATGCCAGCTCCTTTACTGACACGAGGGAAGCTCAGAGTGTATGTTTTGAACTTTTGGAAATAAAAAGAAGATTTATTTTCACTCCTGTGTTTCAACTCTCTGCAGCAACAATTAAAGAACAATGGACCTGCGGACCGGCCAGACGAGAGCTCAGCGTTTGTTTTTTAAACTTTTGGGATTAAAAAGTGGATTTATCTTCACGTTGGCTTGTAAACCTGTGTGCAGCAGTGATCACGCTGTTTACAGTAAGATAATTAGTTTGTCTGTCCATGTTGACTGCTGACCAAAGGAGAAATGAATTTGAAAGTTACAAAGTAAGAGTAAAGAGAGAAGTGATGTAAAGGAATGAATCGACTTTTTCTGGTGATCACCGAGACACACGGTGCTTTTGTACTGGCATGTTTGGCCATGCTGCGTTAAACTGTGTCACAGCTGATTTGCATTTCCATTACTACTTAAATCGTAGCAAGCTGCACCCAAGATTGAGTGATTCTGGAGTGGGACAAAGCGAGCCCATCTTGCCTCCAAGCAGACTGCGGTCACGTCTCACAGACCGCGGCCAAACTGTGGCGAGCCTCACTTTCTCCCCCTCCAACAAGCGTGTGCTGTGATACTGAGCTCATGTGTGCAGGAGAGCAGAGAGAAAGATGTTTTTAAAAATCTCTTCATATTCTGCTCTCAGTGCTTCTGTATCTTCACACTGAATTGTTGTTTTGAAATGTAGCTTCTCTCCTCTGTTGCTGTTTTGTACTGTCAGGTATCAGCATTTTTACACACAGTTGATGTCTGTTGGTCCGTGTTTGCTCACTTTTGCCTCTGTAAACTGTTGCATGTGTGCATGAAGCACATGCTGCTCGTCTGGAAGGAGGAGCTCAGGACAGAGAAAATCTAACTCAGATGTTTCCGTGTTTAGGATTTCTACCTACTGCAGCTTTGAAAAAGGCATTTGCGATGTTATGGAGAAACACTACACTACCCACAATTCTAAAGCGAAAAAGTGAGGTCTGTGATTGGCGGAGGTCTCCGTTACCATGGAAATGCAGTGAATAGAATTTATACACACATGAAACACAAACTCCAAGATATTACAACATTTTTTGTCTTGAAAGTATAAACACTATATTAACAACAACAGTTTAAGAAGCTGTATGATTTGCATCATATTGAAGGTTAGTTTATTCACTCAGACCCACTGCAGTGGGGGTGTGGGTGAGAAGGGGAGGAATATGGAGTGAAACGAAGTTAAATAAATATGATTTCTGTAGGGAAAGATAAACAAACTAGAGTTTGCTGATGCTATTGTGCTCACTCTCATTTCTCTGGTGTAATAAAGCCACAGCAATATGAAGTCATTTGCATATCCAAGGAATCATTTTGTAAAAGTGTATGAGGTTTCAGTCAATGCAGACAATATGCTTCTTCATAGATTAAAACCTATGTCATATTTTCTAAAGATAAATAATAACTGACAAAAGATTTCGATACATTTTAGACTTTAAGGTAGACGTATAGAAAACGTGTCTTTATATCATGTTTTGTTTGCATCATAAAAGAAAAAAAAAAGTTTGGATTTGTGATTTTTTAAATATAATTTTTTGATACAATTTTCTGTCTAAACAGATTTAGTCATAAAATTCACAGCAATTCACCTGCATACTTTAATTTTCTATTCTGCAGTAGTTTTATAGCAGCTAAAAATGCTCCCTTTATTACTGCTGCGGTTGCATTAATTGATCTATATAAGCCGTCATATATTCTAATTTGGAACAGATTTCAGGCGTTGAGCTTCCGTCTATCACTCCACTGATCTCAATATTATCAAACTTTATTAAACTACAACTTCTAGTTGAACTGAAAATCATCATTAAAGAGTCATTGACATAACAGTGATCACTATTTGTCTTCCCACATAAACCAAAAGTAATGTATATAGGACAAAGACAATGAGATTAAGACCATTATATTTTAATCAATGCAGTGTAACATTGTAACTTTTAGAGCCGTGATATCTCATAGCAGGAAAAGTCTTACATAATAAGAGTAATGCAAAATAAAACTCATTTGAAAAGAATATTTTGTTTTCTTGAGTTTCATTACTGCGGACATCCATAGATTTCTAGTGTCTGGACCATGTCTTCAAGGCCCAAACAGGTATGTCTGTGTTTATCAGTTTGGCACTCAGCGTCTGTGGGCCAGTACTCAATCCACGTTCTCTCACCAAGCACATACTGATACCTGAGGAGAACAAAGTGTAAAATGCATTGGGTCTTTCACATGCTGGAACATGACAAAAACTGTACATTTAATTACTCTCTCACTAGTAACAGTAACACTTAAACTAAAGTACAAGAAAGGCAAACGTGATTTAAAAAGCAGTAAAACCGTCAAACTGTTTAGATGCAGACAGTGTTATGATCAGGGTGCACACACCTCACACACACTTATTCACTCACAGAACAAACTTACGTTCCACTTTGGTCATCTCTGTGAATATCTTTCGATGCGCCCATGATGAGGTAGGTTTTACCTATTCTCAGATCCAAAGACTCCCTGCAGTGTTGATAACTGAGGAACGCACGCGCTTTACCCTGAGGACCCACATCATAACTTACTGTAAATAAAATGAAGCAGAGGAGAGAGAGGGCATGTAAGGATTAAATGCATACCTAAAGTCAAAGTACAAAACTTTGCCGTTGTATTATCACATTTTCCCAATGGAATCACACTTAAAGGAATAGTTCAACATTTAATCAATATGAGGCTGCAGGCAGCTAACATAGCTTAGTATCAAGTGGTAACAATTAACATGGCTCTGTCCAAAGGTAGCCAAATCACACTTACTGGCACCTCTAATTTCCGTTTGAAAAATTAAGTGGAAAGGACACTTTGCTATTTCATGTGGGGGTTGAGTACTGGAGTAGATTTTGGGCAGGAACAGTAACCTCCTGTAGTATTCACTGGCTGTCTGACAATGCAAGCTAAGTTTCCTGACTAGAAGTTGCTAGCTTCATATTCATATTAAGCGTATTGATATGTGAGGGGTATTAATCTTCCAAAATGCTGATTTTTTCCTTTAAAGGGCCAAGAATTGTTCTGTATGAATGGAAATGCCACTCAGATACAAAGTGCCCTTAAAATTTAGAAAAGAGAAAAACATTCTGGTGGCGCTGCTCTGCTGGTGACCCGGACTCGTGCTGCTGCCTCTTGTCTTTTAATGTTTTAATGGTTTTTATTGTCGTACTTTTATGGGTCTGTGTTGTGTGACTGCAACAATTGGACGTGGATTAAAACACCATGGCGACCTTTGCACGAGGACTCCATCTAGCACTGTTTATTTGTGAACTACTCCCCAACATGTCAAACAATTCCTCGCACATAAGCGAAGCTGCCGCTGTGTTACACTAGAGACACACCGTTTTGTCTCCGGTCCACGGGAACGACTCCACCTGTTGATCTCCCCAAGGTTGTGAAAGTACAACCGGCAAGAAGCAGGCGCAATCTGTCTGTTTGTGAATGACAGCTGGTGTAGGAACTGCACCGTGAGGGAGACAGTATGCACAGCTGACGTGGAGCTGCTGTGTGTTTCACTCAGACCCTTCTATCTTCTGAGGGAGCGCGGGAATATTATAATCTGTGCAGTGTATGTTCCCCCCAGTGGAAATGCAGCTAGAACCGTGACCCAAATAGCAGACTGTGTTCACCAGCAACTGCAACGTACACCTGGAGCCCCAGTCTTTATTTTGGAGGACTTCAACCACTGTAGACTGGAACTCTCACTCCCCGGATTTGAACAAGATATAACTTGCGTCACGCAGGACAATAGATTTTTAGATAAACGGTAACATCAAAAATGCGTACACAGCAAAACCAAAGCCTCCTCTGTCAAATTCTGACCATAATACAGTCCAGTTAATCCCAGTCTAGAAGACTGTCCTTAAATGAAGTAAAACACAAACCAAGACGGTGACTGTGTGGGACAGAGACAGTATAGAGACACTCAAATGAGCATTTCTCTGCACAAATTGGGATACATTTCGCAATCTGGAAATTGATGTGGCCACTGAAACAATAACAGACTACATACAGTTTTGTGTGGACAGTGTGGGCACCAAAAAGGACATCATAGTTTATCCCAACAATAAGCCTTATATAACTAAACATGTGAAGGACTGTATTAACAGGAAAAAGATAGCTTTTAAGAATAATGACAGAGCAGGGGTGAAGGAAGTGCAAAAGGAACTCAACCAGATGCTAAGGGATGCCAAGAAGCATCATAAGGATATGTTAGAACAGACTTTTAGGACAATGGACTCTAAAAAGCTGTGGGACTCTACAAAGGCAATAACTAACATGAACACAACCAAGACGTGCCTCATTACTGATGATGATCTGAGGAAAGGAAATGAACTAAATGATTTTTTTCTCAGCTTGACTGCCATAAATATTATTTGTCATTATTTTATGTGTTTTGTTTATATGTATATTTTTACATGATTTAATTTTATGAATATTGATTCGTTTGGTAAGTTACACCACATAGGAACCATGGACAGTGCCACATTGCACGGGGGACACTTTAAGTTATTGCACCTCTCCTCCAAAAAACATGTGCAGCAGAAGAAAGGCATTAAGCTCTGCCTAAAAGTTTAAAAGAGACATTACATCGCCCACCTTTTTTTTGGAGATATTTTGTTCAAGCGGACTCATTCCCTCTTTGGTTGTGTGCAGCCAGCGAGGTATTTTTATTTCTGTGTTATGTTTGTTGTGCATATTTGTTGTCAATTTGTGTGCAACTTGAATGTGTTTATTTTGCACACTGTCATGTATTTAAACAGTTCGACGGTGGATTGATGACCATGATGTTGACTGAAGTGGAGTTCAGATGAATAAATCCATCAGTAACAGAAGAACTACGGTGTTGTCTATTTCCTGGAGGGAGTGATACTCAGGTTTGAAAAATTTTATTTTTCTGAGGAATGCAATAGTGCATTAGATACAATTTCAACTGATTCATGCTGTGGGACTGTTGTTGACCCACACAGGATTCAGTCAATTTTTAAACGTGTGTACTAAAAAAATCCACAGGCCCAGACAGTATCTCTGCACTGCTCTTAAAGGCATGTGCAGAAGAACTCACCCCAGCGTGGTGTCTCATTTTCCAGCAGTCTGTGGATTTACACACTGTACCTGCTAACTGGAAAAAATCAGTCATAATTCCAGTTGCTAAGAAACTGCTTTGAAAAATACATGGCGTCTCCGCTCAAGGCAGAGGTCAACTCGTCACTTGACCCACTCCAATTTGCTTACAGGCAGGGCAGGGGTACAGATGATGCCATTAACAGCATCACCCACCTCACTGTTAAGCACTTGGAAGACCCCAAAGCCTATGCACAGATTTTATTTGTTGATTTTAGTTCAGCTTTTAATACACTACAGCCTCATCTTCTCATTCAAAAACTGATATTATTGATTTTAATTAAATTGTATTTCTCCTTTTTAAACAATTGAAGTCAGCAGGTCAGAATCAACAACATCCTTTCTGAGCCCAGATCCATCAGTACAGGAGCCCTGCAGGGTTGTGTCAGCTCTCCAGTCCTTTTTACACTGTACACAAATAAATGCACAAACAGCCACCCTGGGAACTTTGTTTTTAAATTTTCAGACGACACGCTATCCTCAGTTTTAAAGCTCATGTGGAAAATGTGTTATGTCGTCTACAGCAGAGACTTTACTTTTTATGTAGACTCAGAGTGTAAGGTGTGGACCAGAAGATTATGTTTTTATTCTCTCAGGCTGTATTGGAAAGTGTGGTCAGATATGGCATGTGAGCATGGTTTGGAAACCTAACTGTACAACTAAAATCTAAGCTGGCCCGTCTGGTACACACAGCCATGAGGTAGAAACGAGTACGAGCCCCTCCACTCAATTTATAAGCAGTCTGTTCTTTGGCAGGCTCAGAGGATATTGACCAACCCATCACATATCCTGCATGTAGAATATGAGCTCTTGCCCTCTGGCAGACAATACAGAGTTCCCCGCTGTAAACTTAACCGATTTAAAAATTAATTTGTTCCTACCTCCATTAAACTTTTAAATAGTGCTGTTTGAGGCTGCAGGGATTGTGCAATAGTTTCATGGTGGTTGTTTTACCACAGGGTATGTGCAATATCTTGCAATGTGCAATGTGGATTATGTGCAATTTATTTATTATGTCGTTTGTTTATCCCACTGTGGAGGCATGTTGTGTGCAGTATTTGAATCCAAAACAAATTTCCCTATGGGGGCAATAAAGTATATTGTATCATATCATATTGTATCATTTAGGGTGTTTTCATATGTGTCTTGTTTAGTCCGGTTCAAACAGACCGTGGTTCATTTGCCCATTTAGCTGTCAATCAAACCCTGGTATGGACCAAAGAACTGGACTGAGTCCTCCTGAAAAGGTGGGTCCCAGTACAGTTCCAAACGGACTTTGGTGCGGTGTGAAAGCAACCAAACACAGGATTTTATGATAGAAGATGCAATTGTAGCACAATTTCAAAAGCTGAACTGCTAATTAATCATTCTGCTGATCATTAAATCTGCTCAGGAGGCAACTGTATAGTTGATCAGACATGTATATCCTATATTTATGAAATTCATTTAGTGACAAGTAAATACAAGTGCACAGATACTTTCCCTCATTAACAGGTGAAGAGTTGTTAAAACTGCCGTGCTGATGATAAAGTGTGTAATTGTGATCCCACATTAATGCAACTGGAAGTCAAACATGAAAAAGATGGATGATGGGCAGATGATCAAATTGGACAAAAAGATTCCCAACCCTACATGTAACATATGCGTCATGTTTACTTTTAAACACAGCTACTTTTTGAGTTTTGGTGACGATGACTGAATGTGAGCAGCTGCAAATAAATACAATCTATCGGCACCTCCTGAATTAAAAGCTTCAAATTTTGACACATGAAAAATCTTTCTATCATTGAATCATAGCCCTCTGAATCCAAATTGAATTGTGAAGTACCCAGAGATTCCCACACCTGTCCATTACAATTAACACCACTGGCATTACTCAAGTAAAAGTAAAAAGCATTCTTCTGAAAACCTACTTAGAGTATTAGTTACTTTTTAACCGTTGATGCATTATCTGTAGCAGACATTCAGTAAAAAGGGGTTTCTGTTTCTCCAAATGTTCAGTCTGAATTACTCCCTACTCCTGTCACCTCTCTAAACCTGTGCCTGCTGCAGCCTTTTATGTTGTTTTTGTCTTTTTGTCCGTATGTTATGGTTTTCATTGGCCTGTCTGGGATAGCCTTATTGGCAACATAAATGGAGATGAAAGGTTTAGATATTAATTCAAATTGTACCCTGTGCTCAAATATAATTTTAAAAGCGACTAAGAAGATTACATAGTGCAAGGCATACTTAAGTACACTAAAATTAAAGACTCACAGTAATACTCAAGGTCAATAACAGTACCCCCCAAAACACAGTAATTTGAATAGTTGTAACTGGTTACTTTCATTTCAGCTTTTAGGCCTCTTTAAGAAACAATACTGTGGGGAAACTGAATGTCTGACAGTTCAAATTGTTTAGAAGATTTAGGTGATAAATGCCAACCATCCTGACCGACGTCCTTTATCCCCTACTGGTGTGTGTTGTAACTTCCTGTAAGAGGAATATAACCACACATGCAGCTTCAAGTGGTTTCTGACATATTCCTCGACATCACACTTACAAATGACAAATGATTTATATATGTGATCACCAAACACCAAAAGAGAGAAGAGAGATTAAAACCTACCTTGCTTGATGACTTCCACTATCTGCACTGTGTAAATGTCACTGGACAAAGCATCTGCAAAACTTTCCAGTCTGACTTTGTAAACTGTGGGGAGGAAACAAGTCGCAGATCGTGAGCTCACTTGCTTTTTCTTCTCATGCTTTCACAAACACACACACACATACTTACTCACACACTCACTGTCTGACAAGTACTCTTACCAAAATCTATTCGGTTGGTTGGTGTGCTCTCACAAGATGCCGCAATGCGCTCATCATTCATGATGTTGCCCTTTTTCTGCATGCTACAGCTGTCTGGAAATACACAGTGGGCACAAAGTAAATACACAACTGATGACTCAAATGAACGAGCACACAAGTTTATCTGTTCACATGTTTGTGTAGCTGTTGTTCATTCTTCATGCCATCTCTGCCGCAACACGCACAAAACAGCAAATCATCCCTGTGGCACACCTGGGGCCAGTTTCACATTATTTTAGATTAGTCTGTAGTGTTAGACTAGTCTTAATTTTGTCTGACTCAGGCTTAAGACCCATATTTCCATGGTAACTATCAATGCCACCAGCTTATCAGAAACATCAAAAAAAGACGTAAAAAAAACATGGCTCATAATTTGTGGTTTGCTAACATTGTTATGGAGAGGGCATCTTGTGCCATATTTTTATTTCTGTTTTGAACATCTTTGATGCACCTTTAAGCGGTGGGATTAACACTGTTTACCGTCACTGACATTTTTTTTCCATATCTGATTTTTTATTTTACCGGTAATTTTTAAGTAAAATCTCCTTGTAACTGTTGAGTTCCTCCAAGACACATATTTTCTGCTGGTGTAAAGGAAGCTGAGTGGTTGGCTGTGGTCACTCAGTCTGTCTTTTTTTGTTGTTGAAAAAGGTTTTAATTAACCCTGAATTCATTGTACCAGTCTTACTGAACATGGTCATGAACTAAACTGCTTTGTGCAATGGATAAATTTAGATGCATCTAAAGTCTGACTACCTGTTATATGTAAGCCACAGCCAACATCTTCCTTTGTGGAACCGGCCCCTGGGTTACATACCTTTGTGTACACACAAAAAGTGGAAATATACCCCATTTTGAAAACTAAATGTATCAATGCTCATGTATTAAACCAAAGACTTCAGACTGATAAACTTTAAGCACAATCCCTTTTTTTCACATAGAAAAAAGTAGAAATTTCAAATCACATTTTGCAAACAGCACAAATCCCATCATTTTTCCTGGACAACACTGGCCTTCAGAATACCATATCCTAATTACTAATGGGTCTGACTCACATTTCACCTGTTCAAGCTCAACAGTTTCGCCAAGCGCCACCCTCCATAGTTGCTGTTATTGTGCCGGTCAAGCTTTCCATTCTCGTACTGCACATATGCTGCTTACAGCGTCAACGGTGGCAGATTCAAAATCGAAACTTGGAGTAACTTTTGGAAAACGAGGTCTTCAATTCTACAGGGATGTAAACAACAGTGGATTCTATTGGCTTAAATGATAACAAGCAGATTTCAGTGTAACTGGCTAATGTAAGCTAATTCTAATGTTTGAACTCCTTGAGTCAGCTGAAAAATCCAGCATACTTTTTAATGTTTCCATCTGACACACTTTAAAAAGAACAACCTTTAGAAAGTATATTAAACATGTAAAGTTATATGTATGTAAAGTTTGTACATGATATAACATTCCTAATAAAAGACTGAGGCTAAAGCTAGCTCTCTGGTAACATTGCTCAGATGGTGAAATACGACACATATGTATATGATACGAGGACAGACAGCTGGTCAAGCAGGCCTTGATATGGTCACCCAGCTGGATCAGCTGGGCCACAATCGCTCCAGGAAGAGAGCCGGGGTTAGAGCTAAGCTAACTTGTCTTAGACCTTTAATTCTGCTCCAGCTCACATCCTCATCCTTAATCCCCCCACATAATGAATGCAGAGGTATCTACCACAGATTTGGCTGGAGGTTACTGCAGGTAGCGTTGGTTAGCTGGATGATCACAGCAGGCCTACAACTCCCTAGTTACAGTTGCTATTCTATGATTGGGGCTTAGCTAAGGGTCAATACATCAGACTGGCAATGTGCTATCCAGCTTGAGCTCCTGGGAGAAAACTTACATCATATAATGGGAGAGAAGAAAGTGCTGAAAAGCTGCTGTGTAGCAGGTTGTAAAACAAATCAAACACAAAAATCCATCACAATCTCTGGTTCCCCATCCTTCCTGGAGAGGAAAGAATGTCTGAGCCTCCAGAGAACGCTAATGTCAGCTTGAGTGTGAGGCTGCTGGAGTTCAGTCATAATCTTACAGTCCAGCAGCATCAGACTGTCGTCTCTGACTAAATCTCAACCTAGCTTAGATCAACAGGTTGTGTTATTTACGGACAATATTAGGCCTAAAGATACCTGGTACTTCACTATTAGCAGTGTCTTGCCACTGTGTTGGTTACTGATCCATGACTGAAGCAGCGTGACAGCTGACTGATGAACATTAATTTATTAAGATATTCTGAATGCTCCAGCCAAGGTCACAGAATAATTATTAGAAACGTCTAGAAAACAAAGGTCTGGTTATCTGCCTGAATTTGATGCATTGACAAAGCATTTCAATCACCTGTCCTGTTCTGGTATAATAGAAGTGAAGTGGGAGCATGAAATCTAAATGATCAACTCTGGGTGACCATGCACTCATATTTGTGCTTTAATTTCATCATCACATCCCCAGAAAGACAGTCTAAACATTTTCTTACTGTAGTGCTTCTCATTTTACTTATCAGGGCACCAACTGTGAACTGTGCACACACAGGTAACATTTGTGTGTTCACAGAACTACAACAATATCAACTTTAAGATATACAGTATGAGTCTATGAAGCTCGGTTGTAAGTGTAGTCCAGTTGGTACTCACTGGATTGACAGATGTGGACTGTATCCTAATATTTCTATAAGATGTTCACAGTATGTTATTAGAATATGGCAACACTCTTTAGAGTGTATGGACCAAAAAATTGCAGCCTATTTTGGGACCAAAACCCCAAAGGTTTTCTGTAGACAAAAGTTAGAGTGTCTCCTCCTCCATAAACACAAAATATAACATGAAAAATAAAATGATCTAAAACAAACAAACAAAAAAACATGATTCTGTAACTTTAACAAGACTAAATGTAATTTGTTACTTCCACCCCTGCTTCTACTGACTACACCCGAAGCAAAATCAAGGTATGATTTACATCTTTGAACCAAACGTTGCTGATGAGTTTTCATCATTTTGTTTACCTTCAGCACATCTGCATTCATTATTTGTACAGATCTTCATTAAGGTTCCATTTCTCCTCTCTGGGTGGTAGAATTTCACACACGGTGTCTCTGCAACAGGAAAGACAGATATTTAAATAACATCAACAAACATACATCAAATATCTTAAAAATGTTCCTTTAATTTTATTCTTATTTTATAGGTGATGTGGTGTAAATTAAACTTAAACAAATGATACACTGATGTGTACCAGAGCATGTGAGTGAAATGGAAATTTCTGCTCCTCACTCATGGAGCTGTTTGACCCCCTGACTCCCCTGCTCAAAGCCACATCAGGCTGCTCCTCTCATTATCACTCCATACTCAACTCAGATTTCATCCTGCTCTGCTCAAATTCCTCTCTCCAGAAAAGAAAAATCTGCATTGTAATTCAGCTTTACTTTAAACCACAACCATTTTAGGCTAAAACCTTCAGTATACACGTGTCAACTGAAGCTTCTATGGTGCACTTCAGGCTTCAGATTTAAATTTCCAACACAACAGAACCAGCAGTATTTTAGGAAAAGGTTGCTATTCACATGTATCTATTTATTTCTTCACTACTATTACTGTTAATAATAGTTTATTTTGGTGATACAATATTGTCCCCTGAGGGGGATGTTTTTGTATTAAGGCAACAGGATCATTTACATCAGTGTCACTCTGACAATTTACATCAGTGAGGATGTTTTAGACAACAGCAGACAGCAAACTGAATACCTACACATGCTGAGGACATGCGGAGGGAGAGACAGCATCTGGACAGTTCATCATCATTTACAATAATATAGCGCAGTGACAGATGTTTCATGGAGGAGACACACATCTGTCTGACAGATATTTTAGTCTGCAGTGTATAAATCACAGAACTGTACAGTAACATCAGGATTTATCATCAAAAAGCTTTATATCGATCAGCAATTCACCCACATGCTCCCCTCACTCCCTCCCTCCTCTCTGCTGCCTCTCTCTCCTCCTTCGTAGTTATGATTAATCAGCGTGGAGCAATTTAATGTTTAAAAGTGCACAAATTGGATTTGAAGTAAAAAAAAACAAAACAAAACACCACAGAACTGTAGAGGAACATGATTCATGATCATAAACTGTTCAAATCAAGTCAGCACATCTGTCCATATTCTCTCCATTTTCTCTCTCTCTCTCTCACCTCTCTCTCTGCTGCTCTCTCTACCTTTTTAAGGTATCTTTTTAGATTCCAGAATGAATCTTTACTAAGTGAAATGATGTCTTGACATTGTTTTTCTTGTATCACATTATTGCCATGTTAGTTTTACAGGGCTAATACACCTGTGTGACTTCTCTGTTACTTTTTTAAAGTACTTCATGAACTCCGTTTTTCGAGCTTGCATCAGCCGAGTTTTGACAGAAAGTAGTGTGGGTGTCTGTGCAATGGGCACTTGGGCATTTGTCAGACTCATGGTGTGAGCGTTCTGTGCTTCATTCAACCCTCCCTGCTCGCTCCGTTAACATGCTCTGATGTGTGTTAATGACTATTTGTCCATTAGCAGACATCACTTTTTTTAAATAAATTGTTAAAGTTTTGAAAGAGAAATTCTTCCCTATTCTTGCTTGATATACGACTTCAGGCGCTCAACAGTCTGGGGTCTCTGTAGTCGTATTTTGCGCTTCATAATGCACCACACATTTTCAGTGGGAGTCTGTAACTCTATCTTTCTGTGGTGAAGCTTTCATGTCCCCTAATGTGTTCTGTCTAAGTTTTGTATTGTTTGCATGTTTATTCCTTAGACTCATATTCTGGCCTATCATGTGCTTAGTCCCGCCTACAGCGTAGGCCTATTGGGTTTTGACCTGTCAATCAGCCAAGAAGTCGCAGCACTAATTGTATCCTTTTCGGTTGCTCCAGAGAGAGACGCAGGATGACAAGCGAGCAATTACCTTAGTTGAGTGACAGCCTTAGTTAGACCGACATTATTCTGACAGTGAGAGCCGGTGTGCGTCCTTTAAGAAGTAAGTGTCCTTTCCTTTTGTAAATATTAATCAAAGTTGTTACACGTGTGCTGTGTGGTTCATGCTTATGTTGTTGTTAGCAGGGTTAGCCGTGGGTCTAAGCTCATATATATGTATCATGTGGCTATGTTAGCACGCAGCAATTAATGCCGTGTGAAGCAATGCTGTATCATGCAGTGAAATGCTGATTGTTGTAGGCAACTGCTATGTGTTCAGTACATAAATGCAATACATAAGAGACATTGCATGTTACAGTTTATTAGTTGTATGCTATTGTTGGTCAGTTATGATGTCGCTTAACATGTGATTTGGCAATATTGGGTGAGAGTATTAAGGAACACAGTACTAATACTCTTTGCAATATTAGTATATCCTCTTGAGTAAGGCTGCAGTGTTGTATGTAATTCTTCGCATATAATTAATACTCATTTTATGTATTTTATTTTCTATGATTATAGAACCACACAACAAACTTGCTATCCACAATATAAATGCTGCACAGTGCGTGAAGTTTCCAATAAAGATAACATTCTTATCAATGCCCCACGGTGATTGCATTAATTCACCAGCAACCTAGTAGTGAAGCACACACCACCTTACAAATCTAACACTTTCAGTGTTAATGGGTCCTTTGCAGATGTGACAATTACCCATGATGTCACTGGCACTAACACACCACTATACCATCACAGATGTTAGCTTGCTAGCTTGTTAGCTTTTTAAGTTGGTGCTGGTAACAATCTGAATGGTCCATTTACTCTTTAGCCCAGAGGTCACAACATCCAATATTTTTGAAATCTGAAATGTGGACTCATCAGACCACAGAACACTAGGCTTGGGTGGTATCTATTTTTTCATTTCTTCATACCCTCCTGATATTTTAACTTATTTGTGTTAAACTTGTGTAAAACAGCTCAACCACACTGTACTTAATACTCCCACAATGTAGGCAGAAGAGATGGGAAACAACACAGGTATACGCAGGATCTCAACTTTGGTTTTGAGAAGATGCAGCCTTTATTCACTGACAAACTCAAACCTAATCTATAAATTTACAGCGCCATCTCTGGACAAATTCTGCCAGAATGACAGCTTCGCTGCTCACCTTCCCTTCTACTCAGCATGCATTCACTGTTACTCTGTCACCACAGACAGTACCGTATTTTCCGGACTATAAGTCACACTTTTTTTCATAGTTTGGCTGGTCCTGCAACTTATACTCAGGTGCGACTTGTATAAATTAAAATATATAATTTCACATGTTCTTCTTAAATGTTATTTCACACTGACCGACATGACCAAGGAGTAAACATTACATACAGCAGCGAGAGGGCACTCTAGGCTTGTGACAGCTACTGGTATCTGCTACTCCTGTACCACTGAAAATTAATTTAAACATTAATTTAAAGGCAACTGAGAAAGAATTAACACGAATGCCCCCCAAAAGAAAATCAGATTCTGCAGATTACAAGCTGCAAGTAGTGAAATATGCAGCCGAAAACGGTAATCGAGCAGCAGAAAGAAAGTTTGGACTGAGCGAGAAACTTGTGAGGGACTGGCGAAAAGCGGAGGTTACTCTTACTGCAATGAAGAAAACAAAGAAAGCTAATCGCAGGCTAAAAGCAAGATGGCCACAGCTGGAGGAACAAGTTCACAGATGGGTGCGTGAATAACGTGCTGCTGGGAGAAGCTTGTCAACGGTGCAACTACGTCTCCACGCCCTGGTAGTTGCCAAGGCAACGAATATGAATTACCTTCTTGGTGTTACCGCTTCATGCAACGCAACCGCTTCTCTATCAGAGCATGGACAACGGTTAAAATAAATTTCCCAAAAAAATGCGACTTATATATGTTTTTTTCTTCTTCATGATGCATTTTTTGACTGGTGCGACTTATACTCCGGAGCGACTTATAGTCCAAAAAATACGGTAATTAGTCCGTCCCTCGCCCTCTGTGATACTCACTAAAGTTACACTCACAACAAAATACAACTCTGACCAGTCAGTAGTCTGAAGTGTTTGTTAGCTCACCTTTATCATCTGGACAAAATCCAAAAGAATCCAAAATGGGGCAGGGGCATTTTTCTTCTTTTTAACTTATCAGCTAGATAACTTTATCCCCAAGATGTCATGTTTCTTCTTCTTATGAAAGCTATGTTTGTCTGCTCAGCTGTGCTGCCGCACAGAGCCTGACCCCTGGTGGCGTAAGCTGGAAACTACAGTACAGGATCTCCCCTTCAGTTTAATTAAAAGAGGAGCGTCTGTATTTATGATGGTATTGAAAATCATAGCATTGGGATTTCTTAATACCATGTTATAATACCTTCATACCACCCAAGCATACAGTACACTTTTCCATTTTGTGTCCGTCCATCTCAGGTGAGCTCGAGCCCCTGATGCATTTCTGGATGTTGTTGATATGACTTTCATTTTGCAGATTTGTAGATGCAGTGACAAACTGTTTGAGCCTATGTAGAATCCTTTGTGTGTGTTTTTAATGCAGTGCCACCTGAGGGGTCAAAAGTCACAGGTATTTAATGTTTTAGGACTTGCACCTTGTGTGCAGAGATTTCTCTGGATTCTCAAAATCTTTTAATGATATTACGGATTATTGATGGTGAAATCTCTAAAACAGTTTTGTGTTGAGAAACGTAACAACCTAACCATTATACTGTTAAACTGTGTGCGAATATTTGCCACAGTTTTTCACACAGTGGTGAATCTCACCCCACACATGCTTGTGAATGACTGAGTCTTTTGAGGATTTCTCACCCAATCATGACACTGTCACCTATTACCCATTAACCTGTTTACCTGTGGAATATTCCAAACTGCTCAGAGCAAGTTGCAGGCATTCAAATCAGAATGACTGTATGTATGATTGTCTGTCTGATGTGATTTGTGTTTCCAAGTGTCTCTGAGACTCACGGTCATAGTATTCATAGACAGACACAGCAGCTGGTTGCAAGACGCCCACTTTCATCCTCTGATGGATCCTAAAAGCGATCTCCTCTGGTTCTGTGTGAGAAACCTGTTGAGAGATGTCCAACAAGGGTTCAGAGTGTGTGTGTGTGTGTGTGTGAGAGAGACAAATGACAGGTTAATTAAAGCTGTTTTTGGTCATGAAATGCATGTACAAAGTAGACAGGTGTCTTGCTTACAAACATTACAGGACACGTGCGTTCAGGAGACAAAGCGGCTTTGGTGGCTGGTCAACAGATTATAGTCAGGTATTTGAATAAAACCACCCCACGAAGTTTACTATTCAAATAAATGTTAGCTAAAATGAGCTAGCATGTACAATTAACTTTGCTCAAACTACCTGGTTTTTGTGGTTTTGGTTATTGAACCTGTTTAGCCTCGTCTTATCAACCATATCAGGAGCATGGTCACAACATTAGTGACAATAAGCTTATTAACTCAAAGTAAAATCTTATGTTATTTTATAACTTGCCACATTTGAAAGAAATTTGAGACACATGTGACAGCTAGTTGGAACAGTGGGGAAATTGCTACACCAATTACATTAGATAGTAACTCGAACCTTGCCGATTACATCACTAAATTAGTTTTCAGTAATGGTGATTACCAAGTACACTTCTGTATAGCAACACATTAAGACAGAGTTCCGGAGACAAAGAGTGAGAGACGAGCTCGAACAAACTAAATGTTTACAAGCTATAGGAACATCCCAATGTAGAGATCAAGAGAGAAAGAATGAGAGAAGCTCACTTGTACTTCAGAAGTTCCAACCCATAGAAAGTTTCAGAGCGAGACCATCAACGTAACCATAGAAACTCACAACAACTGAGCTGCATCTCCTGCAGTGAACGACATCCTCCTGGGTCATGTCTAGAAGGGAACCCTTGATTGGCAAAAATCTCAGGAGATTATGGTTTGGGGGTAGAATGATCATTCTTGTGAGATTTTTTGTGGCTCTGGGGTTCCCCTCTAGACACGACCTGCCCACCAGCACGGCCCAGGAATGACAATGTCACATGATGCTCTTTGGCTCAGTGTTACAGGCCTCGCGAAATGACTTATTTCATTATCAAGATTTGAGCCATTCCGAAAATTTGGAAAGTCTGTAAGAGCTGCACAATTAAAATCAGATAAACTGGAAATAAGCTGCTCAGCCAAAGTAAGTCTCTACTGTACTTGCTGTATGGGCCACATAGGAGGATACAGTATGTGGAAGCTTCATGCACCACTGAGCAGCTCTCAAAGGAATGAATGGAGACCAGCGTTCAATGCTCTATCCAGTTTTTCTTTACATCTTTAAGGCCACTGTTTGAGAGCAGGATTTTAAATTTTAAAAAAATATTTCCCAGTCTTCTCTATGATGTCCTCCAGCTGTTCTGCCTCAGCATTCAGCTATTTAAATTAGAGAGTCTTCTGATGGACAGACAGTTTTACTTGTTTTTAGCTGCTAGTTAGCTCAGAGTTGAGGCCGGCTATGTAAAGCTTCTGAGAAAAGTTTATGGGGTAATGAATGTGGTTAATTTTCCATTTATCACAACAAATGAGACAGGACTTAGGTTGGAAAAATGAAAAGGGCATTTCTAAGGACCGATTATTGCACACAATTTTAAAACTGAATAGCAGTCAGTTACTTCAGCTGCTAACTGCAGTTATCTCATCTCCAACACACATTTGCACCCTCAGTTTAATATTTCTGCATGCTCAGTATTTCAACTAATAACTGTAATAACTGTCAAGGGCAAGGAGCTAGGTCTGGCACAGGGACTGTACATCTCCATGTGCATCTTGCAGCCTGTCCTCAAAAGTAGAAAAAACTTTGGAAACATTGCATTCAGAGCAGTCCAAAACCTGAACGTTTTGCTCACACATCTTTGGCCACATTTAATAAGAGCATCCAACACTGTAACATTACAGATATGAAGGAAAAATGCATTAAAGGTCCCCAATAAATTTTCTGGTCAATAAAACTTAATTGAATTTGTTAAAATAATGGGAAGAAATAAGGGAAGAAAGTCTTGCCTTGTCCAGGTAGATGATGAGCGAGCCTCTTTCTGACAGGACTGTGTTCATCTCATATCTTGCAATTGTGCGGGCTCGTCCTTTTGACAACTACACACACAGACACATTCAATTTTAATTTAAGTCAGTGTCACTGGTGAGGATAAGCAACATATGTTTTAGGATTTAGAGACTGTCTGTGTTTGTATGTTTTTGTGCATATAAGTTCTTACTAGGTCCAGGTCATGTGTGTTAACAGTGAAACCAGTTAACATGCCAATATCCAAGACTGTCATGGTCGCATCACGGTCGCTGTCCTTATACCTGTACAGGAAATGGACATTTAGAAATAAAGTATGGGTGAGAGGACGGCAAAGCTCTCTACTGAATTTAAAATCAAGCAATCTTACAGCTTTTAAATGTTTTCAAATATTAAATTATGGAGAATGACAGGATGGAAAAGAACTGCTTACAGGGGAGAGAGGAGTAATATACAAAAATTCTTAACTTTTGTTGAATTTGGGTCACAGAGGGTATGAATCAAAAATGGAGTGGGGAGAAATGAAAAGATGGATGTAGCGATGACTGTGTAAAACCACGTTACTTTAAGGCTCTTCATTATACTTACAAAACCTCTATTTTTAGTTTGTATATCCTCTCATCTTCATCCATGTTCACTGCAGGAGGAAAACATTTGATGAGCATTTAGTTTAATCATGTTTCTATTAAAAGAAAAATACATAGAAAAACACAAACCAAACAGACAAATACAAGCAATACAAAGACTGCTAAAACAAAAAACAACAGCACACAGAAACAGACATCAAATTACCTGGGAGGAGCTCCACTGACAAGTTAAACTTCTGACAGTCACTGTCCTTTTCTTTAGGCAGAGCGTAATACAGCGACACCATCTGTCACACAAATAAAAGTGCATCTGAAACTAGTGAGGATTTGTCAGGATCCATTATCCAGCAGATTGATATACAGATAGGGTAAAGCAACAAGTGTTCTGAGTTTGTCACACCACAGAAATATGTGGGATCAATCACCCAGACAAATTTGAATTTGTAGTCTGTAACATTAGTTAAAAAAAAAGATTTATTTGAATTTTTCTTTTGTTCGCTCACTTTGCATTTTGTAAATTGAAAAAAATAAACAATTACATTTTATATTTTTGACTCCAACAAAGATACAGTTGATCTGTCTGCAGTATTCACTGTATTCACACAAACAACCTGACAGAAAAAAAAAAACATCCTGTCACCATCTGCTGGTAGCTTTAAGAATAGTGTCTGAACATGTATATGATCACATATACACAAACGAGTGACTTCACTAGCTGGGAGAGCTAGCAAATCACATAACACAAACTACTAGCAGTTTAGCCTGACCCTGCAGGACTAGTCTGCCTTAATGTAGACCTCCATCAGCCTAATGGTCCACTGGCCCAGACTGGCTGCACTCTCCAGGCTTTTAAGCACCAGGTCCTGATTGCAGAGCAACTGCACCTGATGCCAATCACTGCAACCTGCAAGGGGGTGGGGGGTGGGGCAGAACCTGGGCACAGGAGAGTACAACACCACACAGACACTGTGGCATGTAACACTGTCTTGCACCAGGAGCACAGGGGTATCCTGTCCTGTCCAGCCCCTTGTATCAGCTGCGCACAGTGGGACACATCTATCAGCTGTGCCCAAGAGCCTTGATTAATTCATGGAGTAGTTTAGGCCGAGCATGCATTAAACCAATAAGAAAGTCAGCTCTCATCACCTTTAAGAACCAGGTGCACCTGAGGTGCTCCCATAGCTCAGTTGGTAGAGCGTTTGCCCCATGTACGGAGGCTGTTGGTCCTCTGCAGTGGTCACTAGTTTGATTCCTGCCTGTCCCATTTTGCTGCATGTCATTCCCCCTCTCTTCCCCCTTTCCTGTCATATCTTCAGCTGTCCCTATCCAAATAAAGGTAAAAGCCCAAAAAATAATCTTAAAAAACTCTAAGAAAAATCTGTAACAACAACCAATTGAGTGTATTGCAGTTAGCAGCACTACTAGCGAAGTTAGCTTAGAGAAAGCTAAATACACACTCAGGTCAAAAACAAAAACACTGTTTTTGCATGCAAACACATTACACGTGTCACTTTACATAGGCCTATAAATGTAATAGAGCAAACATTTCTATTGCTGTGCCATGTTATGTGCAGTTTGGCAGTCACTGAGTTATGCTAACCACATCCATTACCAATCATATCTCTTTTGCATGCTGATGCTGTCAGTCTCAAATATTGTAATGAGTGTATATCTGCATATAAAATAATGAATTACTTAATATAGCTATAATAAAATATCTGCAGGACCCGGCTGGGCTCAGCCTGAACGAGCGACGTGGGCCCGCCTTCCCATAGGCCCATCACCCGCAGGAGGGTTCAGAAGGGGCCGATACCATGTGGTTTTGGTGGCGGTTGCGGGCAGGGGCCCCAACGACCCAATCCCATGACATGGAATCTCACTGTGGTGACATGGAATGTCCCCTCGCTGGGGGGGAAGGAGCCTGAGCTAGTGCGGGAGGTTGAGCGGTACCAGCTAGAGATAGTCGGGCTCACCTCCACGCACAGATGGGGCTCTGGAACCCAACTCCTTGAGAGAGGCTGGAGTCTTTTCTACTCTGGAGTTGCCCACGGTGAGAGGTGGCGGGCTGGTGTGGGATTGCTTATAGCCCCCCAGCTCAGCCGCCATGTGTTGGAGTTTTCCCCGGTGAAGGAGAGGGTCGTCGCCCTGCGCCTTCGGGTCGGGGATAGGTGCCTCACTGTTGTTTCGGCCTATGGGCCAAATGGCAGTGTAGAGTACCCGGCTGGAAAGTGCTCCGACTGGAGACTTCAACGCCCACGTGGGTGGCGACAGTGTTACCTGGAGGGGCATGATTGGGAGGAACAGCTCCCCCGATCTGAACCCGAGTGGTGTTCCGTTATTGGACTTCTGTGCTAGTCACAGTTTGTCCATAACAACCACCATGTTCAAGCATAAGGGTGTCCATCAGTGCACGTGGCACAGGGACGCCCTAGGTCGGAAGTCAATGATCAACTTTGTAGTCGTGTCAACTGACCTTCGGCTGTGTGTCTTGGACACTCGGGTAAAGTTAGGGGCTGAGCTGTCAACTGATCAACACCTGGTGGTGAGTTGGATCCGCTGGCGGAGGAGGAAGCTGGACAGAGTTGGCAGGCCCAAACGTATTGTGAGAGTCTCATGGGAACATCTGGTGGAACCCTCTGTCAGAGGGATCTTCAACTCTCACCTCCGGGAGAGCTTTGACCAGATCACGAGGGAGGCCAGAGACATTGAGTCCAAATGGACCATGTTCTCCACCTCCATTGTTGATGTGGCCATTCGGAGCTGGGGCCGTAAGGTCTCCGGTGCCTGCCACAGTGGCAATCCCTGAACCCAGTGGTGGACACCTGAGTACCTCAAGTGTCTGGATGTTGTAGGGCTGTCTTGCTTGACACGCCTCTGCAACATCGCGTGGCAGTTGGGGACAGTGCTTCTGGACTGGCAGACCGGGGTGGTGGTCCCTCTTTTCAAAAAGGGGGACCGGAGGGTGTGCACCAACTACAGGGGGATCACACTCCTCAGCCTCCCTGGTAAAGTCTATTCCAGGGTATTGGAGAGGAGAATTTGGCCGACAGTCGAACCTCGGATCCAGGAGGAACAATGCGGTTTTCGTCCTGGTCGTGGAACACTGGACCAGCTCTATACCCTCCGCAGGGTGCTTGAGGGTTCATGGGAGTTTGCCCAACCAGTCCACATGTGTTTTGTGGACTTGGAGAAAGCATTTGACCGTGTCCCTCATGGTATTCTGTGGCAGGCGCTTCGGGAGTATGGAGTTCGGTACTCTTTGCTAAGGGCTATACGATCTCTGTATGACCAGAACAGGAGCTTGGTTCACACAGCCGGCAATAAGTCAGACCTGTTCCCGGTGCATGTTGGATTCCGGCAGGGCTGCCCTTTGTCACCGGTTCTGTTCATTATTTTTATGTACAGAATTTCTAGGCACAGCCAGGGGCCGGAGGGAGTCCGGTTTGGGGGCCACAGGATCTCATCTCTGCTTTTTGCGGATGTTGTTGTCCTGCATTAGGTACACCTGTGCAATCTAATGAAGTCAAATACAACTGCTATGCCATAATTTCTACTTTTACAAAGCTTATACATTTCAGTTTTTGTTGACATTGTTAGGAGTGTGATCATTCTACGTAATGTGTATTATTGAGTTCATAGTGGACGGTGGTGCTATACAGCAGACAACCCAGCAGAGCATATACATACAGATAGTATCTTCAAATGTCTTTATGAAGATTTATACAACGTGTGTGATCATATGAGACTCAATTATTTATCAACGTCCCTGCATCTTTCTATTCCATCCTGTCTTCTGTCTCATCAGGTTGTCTTGAGCTGTTAAGTTCCTTTGTCAACTTTTCAACAAGTTTGTATAGGTCTCTGAAGATGTCTTTGAATTTTTGTTCCTAAAATCTGACCTTTCTGTCAGTTTTTGTCCTTGCGTTCAAAAATCAGTGCTTGATTCAGTCAACCAAAAATGTTGTGGGCCAGTCTGGGCCAAAAATGCCAAGGCTGATTTTGTGCCTCAGTCCACCCCTGCCTACAAGTCAGACATTTTGTACAGGAAAATACCACAGAATTCCCAATCAAACCACAGAGCCAAATTTTCTATGACATACTTCTCTCACACCCAGATTCGATCTCCCGCTTTGTCACTGCATTTATGTCTCCAGCAAGTACCAGTCATCTCAGAGACATCTATGCTGAAGAACTGGGTACCTCCTTATCAGATGAACTGTGGGAGGAGGGTCTGTCCAGTATACAGAGTTGTTCTGTCAATTCCAGATATAGGCTAATTCAATTTAAAGTTATTCATAGACTGCATTACTCCAAAACTAAACTTAGCAAACTGTTTGAATCTGTGTCTCCCATATGTGACAGATGTAGTGGTGCTGAGGGCTCACTTTCACACTTACTTTGGCACTGTCCAGTCCTGGGTAATTTCTGGTGTGACATATTTAATTGGTTTTCTAAACAATACAAAATAAACATTCAGCCAGTCTGCAACTTGGCAATATTTGGCTCCTCTGACAGGACAGCAGCCCTTCCCTCTCATCAAAAGCAGGCTCTCAGGACAGGAATGGTTGCAGCTAAAAAATTAATAATGCTAAACTGGAAGTCTTCATCACCCCCATGTTTTAAAAGTAGGGCAGTCAAACAATTAAAAAAATTTGATTAATCGCAATACTACTCTGTGATTAATCGCGATTAATCGCAGTTAAAATACTTCATATTATATATACTATTACTTGTATTTTTTATATAGTATTGAAGGATGCAATACAGTTAATCCATTACAATTTAAGGATGTAATTTTACAGATTGGTAAAAAATAATAACACATCATAGTTATTTATTTTTTCACATCAGCACTAAATTTTTATTAGTGTATTAAATAAATGCCTATGTATCCATCTGCACACCTCAACTTTCATAAACAAGTCACGTCCATACAGTCTATGGTCACTTCGATGTGAATGGAGAATCTTGTCCCCCTGAAGCTGCTGTACATCTGACAGGCCACTGTCCGTCATAGGAAACACTTGCCAAGTTACAACTAGTCTGACTGTCACTGTCAAACCAAGAGTTTAACAGTGTTTTCCATTCTCGTTTTCACCGATTGCAGCAAGTTTTACCTGATCACGGGCAGAGCTGGACGGCTCTTCATCAGGTATTGGAAATACGAGACTAACTCCATCCTGCACTGATTCAAAACGGGACGATTCTGTATTTCAGTGGACGGGTGACAAGTGGCGACAGAGACCACAGCCTGTATACATAGACAGACTCTTCCTGAGTCATGTGATGCGATTAATCGTGCATTTTTTTTTTTAACATGTTATTGTTTCCAGATTAATCTCATGCGTTAATGTGTTAACTTTGACAGTCCTATTTAAAAGATGGCTTAATGAAATGATTTCTATTCCTACGATGGAACAAATTCGTTTTGGCAATCGGAACTTTTCTTAAAAAGTGTGGAAGCTGTTTCTGGCACTACTTGATGAGACCTAACTGTACAGCCTATGAGCCTTGCTGCTACGTTGTTCCTTGTGCTATTTGTCAATCTTGCCTCCTCCTGACTTACTGATACTTTGACAATCCTCCACCCATCTGTGTGTGTGGTGGTTTTTTTTCTTCGTCTGTCACACCCTCATCCTTTCTGGTGGAACGGACAGTCTCCCATTATGCCAATACTGTTGTGCACTAGTATCTTTGGACCAACCTTGGGAGCTTTGCGATTCCCCTGTATGTTTTCTGTCATTTTATATAATGATTTTGGGTGTTTTACATCTTTTGTCTGTGTATTTGTCTTACTGTGTAAAAGCTAAAATAAAAAACAAACAAACAAAAAAACTGGAAGACCAACATCAGCACTGCATAATTTGGTGCAATGTGAAGACATCTGAAAGTCATTTCCATCAAAACACAATACAATACACAGTATAATGAAGTTTGTCTTCATGTAGGAGTCAACAAAGACACAACAAAACTCAACAGAACAATAAATGTGTTAAAGTTCCACTTACTGTCAACGTTGCTTCTCCATTTCCGCTGGCGGTCACTTTTACATCCTCATTTATATTGTTGACCTGTTGAGATTTCAAATATGCAAAGAACACAAAAAAAAACACGATGTCAGGAGGAGGAATCCCAAATCCTGTTGTTTTTGTCCTGAAAATTAACCGTTACACTGAACTACTTATGTACGCTATAATTCCTGCTTTTTAGCTCATAAAAAGGTCCTGTTTCTGTAAAATATGTGTAATTGGTGTAGGTGAAGATATGACAGGAAAGGGGGTAGAGAGAGGGGGAATGATATGCAGCAAATGGGCCACAGGCGGGACTCGAACCAGCAACCGCTGCAGAGGACCAACAGCCTCAGTACATGGATCAAATGCTCTGCCAACTGAGTTATGGGAGCATCTATTGTACTGATGAGACTATCATAAATAATGACTTGCTGATGTCATTTGATGTGTTTTAAACCAGATGATGAAGAGTGCAGCTGCCGCTGTGGGAAAAATTGTTTGTTGGCCCCTAAAGCTTAATCCTGAAAAGATATAAAATGACTTTAACACACCTTTAACCTTTGCGTGGTGGCATAGACATGACACTGTGCTTCACATCATCCTCAGAATTGTCCTCATTATTAATAATGAATGCTACTCTAACTTACTCCAAAGATTTTAATCTTCCTGACACTCCAAACTCCCCTGTCTCAAATTTCACCCAATCTCATCTGGTCACCATAGTCAGTGGTTCTCAACCTTTTGTAGCTGAAGGCCCACTTCTAGTTGTTAAAACATTTCTGAGTATCATCCTCCCAACAACAAATTCAGCACACTGTGCTTTCAGCAGCATCACTGCCTGTCATTATGAATCCAGCTTTAATGTATTCAGGGTCATATTTCCTCACAGCATGCTTTGTAGCTTCTACAGGCACAGGGTTGTCTCCCACATCACTTTTTCTTTTTAAAAACTAATCCATATGTCACTGTATTATGTGAAATCCTGAACACATTTGGATATAAAAGCAACAAAAAAATTTAATCTAACCATTTGGCAGTACTGCTGTCTCTGGGAACCACTAGATGGTGCTCACTGACACCCATCAATGAGCCGCGGCCCAGTGATTGAGAATGGCTGATCTGTTATAGATAGTAGATATAGATAGAACTTGTCTTTGACTACCCATGTTCAAACCCTGCCTCAAAATGTTCCCAATGCACAGTTACATTGTTATGCTGATGATACTCATCATTAACTTAAGTAAAAATGTGAAGCCAAAACACCTTGATCGCCCCCCTGGTAACTGACTACAGTGTAGGTACAGGTAAGCATGAGCAAAAAAAAAAAAAAATCAAATAAATTTTTCTTAAAGGTGGTTTTTGTCATTTTAGGCAGTTTTCCTCACACGATATATGTTCAAATGTTTTTTTTTTTATTATTTGTTTAAATTTTAAATAATTTTGTTTAAATTTTTAAATATGTTTTAATTAGTTATTTGATGTGACAAAAAGCAGTCATCCTGATGTATGGGACAGACCTCAATGCCTCTGTTCCAGTCCTGATCACTACTGCAATGTTTTGGCTTCATTTTTCTTCAGTTGGAGGAAGTGGAGACACAGTGTCCATCTTTACAAGGCAAGGCAAGGCAAGGCAATTTTATTTATATAGCACCATTCATACACAAGGCAATTCAAGGTGCTTTACAGAACTTGAAAATGCATTAAATTAGAAACAATAAAAGAGCATTAAAATTGCATTTGAGATAATTAAAAACAAAGCTAAAAGCAGGACAATAAATAGTTTAAAACATTACAGAAATGCATATAAAGAAAGAAGCAAACATAAAACAAAAGCGACAGCAGACAAATATAAAAACAATAGCTACAGATTATCCTAAAAATATGTAACGTATCCACTTCACTGGTAAGCTGCAGTAAACAGTAATGTTTTAAGACCTGATTTAAATAAACCGACAGTTTCAGCTGACCTCAGGTGTTCTGGAAGTTTGTTCCACAGGTGGGGAGCACAGAAACTAAAGGCTGCTTCACCTTGTTTGGTTCTGATCTTGGGAACACTGAGTAAACCTGTTCCAGATGATCTGAGGGGTCTTGGTGCTTCATAACGTATAAGCAAATCAGAGATATATTTAGGCCCGAGACCATTTAGTGCTTTGTAAACTAGTAACAAGATTTTAAAGTCTATCCTTTGACACACGGGAAGCCAGTGCAGTGATTTAAGCACTGGTGTAATGTGCTCCACTCTCTTGGTGTTGGTGAGGATTCTGGCAGCAGCGTTCTGGACAAGCTGCAGTTGTCTGATTGATTTTTTACTCAGACCTGTGAAGACACCGTTACAATAGTCCAGCCTGCTGAAAATGAAAGCATGAACAAGTTTTTCTGTATCTTCCCCAGACAGAAATCCTTTAATTCTTGCTATGTTTTTAAGGTGGTAGTAGGCTGATTTAGTAATTGTCTTTATGTGACTGGTGAAATTTAGGTCTGAGTCCAGAATGACACCAAGATTTCTGGCTTGATTTTTAGGTTTTAGTGTCATGGATTCAAGGTGAGCACTCACTTTTGATCTTTGTTCTTTAGGGCCAAAAGCAACTATCTCAGTTTTGTCTGTGTTTAGCTGTAGGAAATTCTGGCACATCCATGTATTGATTTCATCAATGCACTTATTTAACAGATGTAGGGGACTGTAGTCATCTGGTGACACTGTAATATAGAGTTGTGTGTCATCTGCATAAGTATGGTAGGAGATGTTGTGATATACAGTCAATCAATACAGTCACCTTTGCTCAATATTTTGATTATCTGCAGTCTGCCTTTTGTACTGTGGAGTCATAGTTAGTTGATTTTGAATATCTGTGTGTGTGTGTGTGTGTGTGTGTGTGTGTGTGTGTGTGTGTGTGTGTGTGTGTGTGTGTTTTCTCACTTTAAGTGTTCTCGTGACGTGGTGATTCTCCCTGTTGAAATGGAAAAGTGCAGGTTTTGACCTGCCTGGCAACAAGATCTTCACATTCAAATCAAAGTCTTGGCCACTTGTCTGCTCTCTTCCTGTGTGGACACAGATAAAGGAAACAACAACAAGTAACTATGCAAAAGAAGATTTTACAGACACTATTACATTATATGTCCAAACACAACATGGCAATATCATGCCACTGCAAAGTCAGTGGTAGCACGAATGCAGTTTTTTGCATTTGCACCTGTTGTGTAAAGGTTGTGTTCATGAATTTTGGTGCTCATTTCATAATTAAACTGTGTTTATGTTTCCAAATGCTCACATCACCTATTGCAAATACAAGGCAGTTTTCATGGCTATCATCAGCAGAGGAGAACCCACAAAACACATGTTAATTTTTGCCTTTTTAACTTTGTATTACAATTCATTCATCTACTACAGACTGAAATATTACTCAAAATACATTTAGTTTGCAATTAGAGTACAGTGTGTAACGAATCTGATCAATGAGGTTCATCAATAAATTAATTCCAGCTTAAGTTCAATCAGTTAGGCTACCTTTACCTATAATTTACACCAGATGCGGCTTTGTGACGTTGTGTGTGCATGGTTTTGTTCCGTCATACGAGCGACTGCAATTTCCACCAGCAGCGTTTTGGAAGTGTTTCAGCAGCGGAGCGTTTTGTCCGTCTGATTATGTTCACTTGCACAACTGAAGTCCTCATTCCTTGCACTTTGTGCTTCTACCATGGATAAAAAAGATAAATTGTTTATTTTCTGTCTGTTTTTATGATCATGAGTCTGCACGGGTTCTTTTATTTTGAAAATGAACCGGATTCTCCCTGCCTTTTCTGCGCCTGACTTCCATTCCTGTTCGACCTGCTCTGTGCTAACTGACGCGCCATCCGTCAAAAAGGGACTTGCTGCGTATTCTCTGCAGAACAGATCGCCGAGCCAAGACGCTTCTGGGACGCAGCTAAAACGCACCTCAGTGCATCTGGTGTAAACACGAGCATTGACTAGAATGGCCGTGAACTGGCCTGAGTGCTGTGGCACAGCTGTGACGCGTTGCAGCTGCGCCTGGTGTAAATTACTGGTAACGCTTCATTCATTCACAATCTTCTATTGGAGGTAGGGGTGGGCGATATGGCAAAAATATCATATCACGATTTTTTTATTAGAAAATCACGATTTCGATTTTATCACGATCTTACATGTATTTATATTATGTATTATGCTATGTATTTAGATTTACATTTACTGTTTTTACTTTACTTTCTACTTTTTTTTCAAGCACAAAGGTAAAAGTAAAGGTAGTAATGTCTGCAAAAGCCACAAACAGAAGATGTTACTAACTCTTTTAACTGAAACAGTCACCAGAATATTTTGTTCACATGTTAAAATCACAACATTTTTCTTCTGGAGCAGGACAGACGCTCCCAGACCACCAGAGGACAGAGGACTGGTTTACCAACATGACACCTTTTTCTCCTCTTATGAGTTTGCAGGTCTGTATTTAGTATTAAAAAAATACCAACAAGAATACCATTAAAGTACAACAACAGCAATAAAAATGTTGATTTTTCAAAAAAGGAAACAATAACATGCAAGGTTTTTAAATTGTAATGAAGTAAAAACACTAATACCACAATATAAAAATACCTAAGTAAAGAATCTGAGTATTTTTTCCATCACAGCAGGTCAGTGATCAGTGTTTCAGTGACTCTCTGTGGATCAGTGAATAGTGTTTTATTTATGGCAGCCCGCCACATTAAAAACTTTGGCACTACGACATGATTTTCTATTTTTGGAGCTGCGCACCTTTTTCGCTCGTGTCTAGAAGGTAACTCTTTATTTGCGTAACTCTCGCGAGATTTGTGTTCGTTATTTCTACTAAAATAATCAAACTCGCGCGATCTTTCGCAGGTCTAGGGTTCCCTTCTAGACACGACCCTCTGTCTCTGTCAGACTACAGACAGCAGACTGTCTGTAAACAGCACGATGTTACACTCTGCAGTGTTTCACACAAATACTTTATTTGTGTGGACACCCAGGTTTGGTTTGTCACCAACTTTGACATTTTTATGTTTTTTAATCAGTCCGAGAGGACGACGGCATCCGCGATTGATTAGTGATCAGTCTGCCCTCCTCTCCTCCCTCACCTGTTCACTCTGCTGTGAGAAGGTCTGAAAGTTTCTCACAGAGAAACACAGACTCTCCTGTCTTACTTATAGACAATTGTTTAATTTTATAAGAGCATCTGGTTGATGTCGATGTCATTAACCATCACGTTAGTTTTGACTGTTGTAATAAACTCCGTCATTAACAACAGTCTCCTCCACACGCAGCTTCTCTACAGTTGGTCTGTGTGTTTCCTGATCAGATAAACCAGCGCCGGAAAGACTAGAAAAGTTGCGCCAGTTAAAATAGAAGCATCCCGTCAAAATTTAAAATCTCTTAATAATTTATTGGTTATAGGTCCGGGTCCGTATAGGACGGCGTGTGGGTCCACCTGTTAGGGACCCCTGAACGATCCATACGATCTCCTCACTTTGGCAGATCGTCTACATGTTCTAATCCTTCACGATCTAATATCGTCATATCGCACACCCCTAATTGGAGGCCTAGCTAAAAGTCTTGTCTTAAACTTGCTCTCACTCCCACAACCAACTCAGACACCAACGGTCTCATAGCTGGTTTCCTATTGTAAGTACTGTGGCTTCATCACCCCCTTAAAACATAGTATATATACAATATCTAACACAACAGGGTCACATTTCTCACCCTTTAGTGCACATCATACTAGAAGAGGTCACCCGTTAGAGTGTAGATCTCCACTGAAACGAAGTAACCCACCAACATTTTCATCAGTAACTGTAATTTAATTACATTTTTTCACAGTAACTGTAACAGATTACAATTACTCTTATTATTTAATTACATGTAAGTAGCTACTCTCCAACACTTATTATGCTTTTAAACATTTGTGTGAAACCTTGACATAATTGCCACATGAATTCTTGAGTTATGGCCAAAATAACTATATATATATATATAATAGCACTTGCGCTGGTGTAAGATAGCAAACCCACTTGCGCTGGCAGCGCAATGGCTTTGCTCCGGGTGTAAGATAGGGCCCAATGCCTCTAATCGATGAAGGTTCAGTTCAGTTTCCTGATACATGATCAGACACCACTGCCAACAAATGTGGTGTAATACTCTCATATTGATATTGTGATTGTGCATTTGCCAGTAAGGTCTGAGTTTAACACTGCTGAACCTTTTCAACTTGCCGCCACCGCACACTGTGTGCAACCATGACAACTGCAGAGATCACACTGAAGGAAATACAGCTACATTTTGACACTTTCACTGGCAAACAAACAAACAACAAACATATCAATTGAAAAAAAAAAAAAAAAAAAAAACGTCTTAAAGCAACAATGGTTTGATTTTATGGTCTGGGGTGATGAGTCATGTTTATGATGCTAGTGAGCCAAACTTGATAATGAATCATGTCGTATTTCTGTGAATTTCCTCCATTTTTAACTGCAACCCACTCTATTTAGCTCCATGATTAGAGTTTCCAGTTTATCTCACCTGTCACAGAGATTAGTGTGGTTGAAGGTGTGTTTGGAGCCAAATCTCTCAAAGGTATTTTACTGTTGATAGTTTCCTCTTGTATACCAGCTAAAGGAAGAGACAATTGGCAAGTTAGGAGATCAGCAAAAAACAGTCAGTACTTTTTGTTTTGTTCAACAGTAAACTTACCAGCACCTTTCTTAGCAGGGTCTAGTGTTATAACCACTGGTGACTTTATCAGTATGCCTACAGGCTGGAAACACAGGAGTTCATAAACACATCAGGATTAACACTTATATTTAAGCAAAGCTGTGTGACAGAAAAAAAATGTGACTTGCATGTTAAAGTGTTTTTCAATATTTCTTATTTCAAGTTCAGAACTATGACAACTTTCATCCTTGAGTCAGTGACCAGATAAAACTTCTGAGCTAAACTTCAGTACGATGTTCTTGCAGCTGACTTGTGCCAACACATATTAATCAGTCAATTACAGGTCTGAGATTTAAATTGTGCACTATTTTATTATTTAGCTTTAGCTTTAATCTTAATGCAATAACAGTTCAGAGAGCACAGAATGCATTTCTCTTACCACCACCTGCAGCATCTTCCTGACTCCATCACTGAGAGATGAGTCTTTCACAGAGACTTTGACCTCAATGGGAAATTGTCCCTCCCTCATGGGACTAATGATAAAAGGTACAGATCGAGTAGTTTGGGGTCCAACATTGACCTCCTGACGATACCTTCCATGGTTAGATGCTGCACTGCACACATGCTCCGTCTCAAACAGATCCACACGCACCTTGAAATGAGTATAGATCAGATGTAACTAAGCACAAATACTTTGTTACTATACGTATGTAATATGTACTTACTCTACTTTAGATTTCTCAGGTATCTGTACTTCCTGCACTTTAACACAAATATCTGTAGTTTCTAATCCTTACATTTTCAAAATAGGCTTGTTACTTTAGTTTCAATGCATTTGATCAGAATAATTTCTATTTAGATTATTTTTATTTTTTCATCTTTATATTATTCTGCATCATTGTGCAAAGCCGCCCAACATCAAAACTGATTTAAGCAAAGGTGGATGGGACAATAACACACACAAAAGACGTAACACAACGAAAAGCAGCTAAACTAAACAAAATAGATGTAACAAGACAAAAAAATAACTTAAAAGACATAACAAGACAAAGGAAAGTAGCAAGATTAAAAAAAAAAAAAACTTACAAGACAAAAAATAACAGATGTAAAGAGACAAAAAAGATTTAAGTAGACAAAATAAAAATAACATAAAAGACATAAAAAGATGAAAAGACAAACCAGAGGAACAAGACATTAGACAAAAAACACAACAAGACAAAAAAGATGGTACAAGACAACAGGACTACTTTTATACTTTGAGTATATTTCAGAGCTTGTACCTTTTCACTTTTACTTGAGTTAAGAAGTTAAGTTTGCACTACTTTTACCAAAGTCTTTTTTACAAGTACCTGTACTTCTACTTGAGTACAGAATATGGGTACTTTTGTCACCTCTAGTGTAGATGGGAAAAGAAAAATGTTCCAGGAAATGTTTGAATAAATGTGGGGAGAATTAAGGAGATGTTTCCATGGTTCATGGGTCACTGAATGGTTCGCTTTGCATGAAAATGATGCGACTCATACGCTATGGCCTTTGCAGTCACCAGGACACAACCCAGTTTAACACCTGTGGAGATTCTGAACCCTGTTAGACACAGCATCCCATCACCTTGCCATCTGACCTTTAAACACAAGAGCTGTATAGGCCTGACTCACTCTCATAGGATCTGGGCTGTAGTTATGGAGTATAGCCTTAATTTCCAGCTGTTCTCCACGGACAGCAGAGTATGGTAGTTTGAGATCGATGAAGAATTCCTTCCTCACAATAACCTCTAATGGATCAGCCACACAGACACCTATAGACAAGAGGAACAATAAGCAGTAACTAAAACACAAGGAAAAGAAAGAGGAGAAAAAGATATTAAGGGGCAAAATGGTGGAAAGTCGCCTTTTCCTTTCCATTCTTCCATTCCACTGAAAAGTAAACAAAAGCAGGCTTCTAGCTGACCATGGATTTTGTCGGCTAAAACCAAGATGCTCACTTGCAGATTTCATAAGTGTAGGTGGCTGATGGAAGTTCATGCTAATGCTTGAATTCCTTGTGTCAGCTGAGAAGTCCTTCTCCAGTTTACTTTTTAATGTTTTTGACTCATTTTAAAAAACAGGAACTTGTGAAAATTAACTAATGGCTGCATACATGATATAACGTTAATACAAATGACTAAGGGTAAAGCTAGCTCTTAGCAAACATTGGTGGGATGGTGAAATATGACACATATCTGTATATGATAGAAGGCAGACTAATACTCATTAACATGGGAGAAGGAAGAGCAGGGATTTGATTAGTGCAGACACCCAGCTGGACTGTGATCGCTTCAATGGGAGCGCTGGTATAAGAGCTAAGCTAAACTGAGAGAGTGAGCTAGAGATGCATCATCATCGGCCCACTTTGATTCTGCACAAGCCCACATCCTCCTCCTTAAAGTCCTCACATAACAAATGCAGATGCAGTAGTATCAAACAAGTTTATGTGGAGGAAACATTACTGCAGCTAGTAAGCTAGTGTTAGTTAGCTGAACATGCTAATATTCACAAGATATGTTAGAGCAGATTACAGGCATGAAAACGGGTCAGGGGTGCAAAAGGTGAGAAGGATACAACCCCTCTTGGGGGGTCCAGGGGCAAGCTCCCCTGGAAGAAAATTTTGGACATTTTATATTTAAAAGCATCAATGTGGTGCACTTTGAGAGAAAAATCAAGCAGACTTACAGGACAGTGTGAATGTATAATAAAGTATCTATACATATTCATTAGGCGTGTGTATCTCACTGACTGAGACGATTTGATATGTATCTCAATACATGTTCAATGATACGATATATTTTTATAAATCTTTAAGTGGCTAACGATTCAGTTCGATATGATTCAGTTCTGTCACAATACGATACGATGCATTTACATTTTGATTCAACTAATGCTACATCTGTAGAGTGCTGTTAGTTGCCAAAAAATCCTGATAGTTTTACTAAATATAGTAACAGTAGCAGAGAGAAGGAGACCTTACAGTGATGTTTATATCTTATTAGGAGTCTCATGTGTAAATGAGATGAGATAAATGAGAATTTTGATTAGTGTGGAGGAACAGTGATGCTCTGTGTTACCTGCTCTCACAGTGACATGACGTCTCTGTGGGTCAGACTCGTGTCTCTGTTCTCTGCTGTCAGACACATTTTACATAAATGATCTGCAGCAGCGTTTGTCATCTTTCTTATAAAAAACAAAATTATTCTACATGCATGTTATGAAAGTTTGGTGGTGCAACGCAGTAAAATGTCACTTCTGTCGCTGTTTTCAGCGCCATCTGTTTTAAGTAAATGAAGAGGAGACAAAGGAGAGGGAGCAGGGAGCGCTTGTTTTGTGAGCGCGGCAGTGGGCGTCCAGCGAGAGCGGTGCAGGCAGAGACAGGAGGAGAGAGGAGACGGAGGAAAGTTAACAATGGCAGCTCACAGATCCCAAAATTAAATGTATGTGCATCCCAATGAGATGTATCGATACGCTAGTGCTGCATCGATTTGTTTCCGATTCATGTTCAGCTTTTTACCGATGCAGGAACGTCCGAACCGATGCACTCCTATCTTACACATTAAAGTCCGATGCATGGGACACATGAGTGAATCGTTACACCCCTAATATTCACATTTTGCGTTATAAGAAATAGGACCAACACCTATGCTGTATAAGAAACGAGACTAGCAACTTCTCCAATGAAATGTGCAACAGCACAGCTTTCATACAGGGTTCAGTGGCGAAACAAGATAATCAATTAAGATAGTACTCAATAGTCTGTCATTTCTTCTTCTTTGCCTGGACCAGTGTCTCCATGGCCCGCTTTCGCTGTTTTTCCACGTTTCAGCTTTGCCCTGCGTCAGTCAACGTTACCTTTAGCCTCTAAAGCCGGTCCCTTCAGCATCCGCCCAAATCAGCAAATGAGTCGTAACTGTCGTCTGCCCTCAGGTCAGCACAAACCAATCAGGTAGCAGTATTCTCCCCTGCATTCGCGCTAATATTTCAATGTTGTAGTGCTAGTAGGGAAATGTCTTGTTGAATTCAAGGCTCCCTTCAGGCACGCGCACACGTTCGCAGCTCACTATGGCTCAGCGCTGCTCTCATGTATAAAACCAAAGTCCTAATCCTAATCCACTCCATGTCCCATCCATACCCCCCCCCCCCAAAAAAAATTTTTTTCATCGGATCTACACGATTCACGTAGGTCACCTATTTTGGATTCAAAATAAGGTGACCTACCGAAAGGTGAGTGATTTTCATGCCTGAGATTAAGAAGTCTAAACCATTTTTCACATGTGTGCTCTTGTGTTCCACATTTTTGAAAGATTAAGAAAAACAACACCACTGGTCAAAGAAGACCCCTATTAACCACAAGTACATAAAAAAAGAGAAAAAGTCAAGTCATGCAGAGAAACAGAATCCTTACCGTGAGTTCTTGACAGACTAATGCCAATGAACTGCCAGGTTGTGATTGAGTGTGGCAAAGGAAAATTTCTCACAGATGATGTGGTGTCACTGAATTAAAAAAGTTATTATCAGTTTCAGTGACAAACAAATTTTGTAATTTTATTGATGGCATGTTTTTTTTAATGTGTATATTTCTGTTGCCTCACCAGTTCAATAGTTGTGAAGGACAAGATGGCAGTATGATATCTGACCACAGCCAACTTTCAGGGAAGCGGGTGCGAGAAACGATCTCATCGCTGTCCATGTAACGGTCATCGTCTTCACCTGAAGTGTCAATGAAAAGGTTACAATTTTCATAGATTCATCCAGGGCTTTCTCCTATCCCTTTGATTGATTCAGATATTAATAAAATGATAGGAGGTAAAGAAGTTACATGAAAAAGCTGATGGAAAGAAAGCTATCATAATTAACCACCCTTTACTTACTTCGTTTCCTCCTGCTGGGGGCTGGACACCTCAAATCTGGAAATGAAAAAAAAAAACAAAAAAAAAAAAACAAACTCTTAAACAGAACAAGCCTGAAATCAGTCTGCATAGTATCTGTTATGAGACACTGATAAAATAAGGTCAATTGACACAGTAGATGCAACAATGTCCCTGTATTTAAATAGGGAGAAGATATTTACAACAGCAATACTGTTGAAGTTTTAGAACAGAATACCTTACATATGTATTATTAGAAAAATTTAAGGCAAATACGTTTTAAACCCTCTTGTCAGCTTGTTGTGTTCCACGAGACCACTCTTTCATGGTGCAGTGTTGTGTATAGAGATGTTCACTGCATGGACAAATTAACAACTATTTTAAAAGCAAGTATTTTAAGGAAAAATTACCTCAATATGTCAATAGAGATTAAGGAAACATGTTAGTAAGTTAATATATTCACTTCTCTGACAACTGAATGCTACAACCACGTTGTCCACCTTAGAAATTTCTATTCTGTTTTGTTTGTCTGTTTCACATTAATTAGAGTTCAAATTAATGAATGAATTAATAACTGAATGAGTTATTGTCTGTTTATGATTCATAAGAAATAATTCATAATCTTGTAGAGGCAGTAGATGTTTATACCACAGGATGGAGTCTGGCAGGCAGTGAGACAGGCAGCCACTTACCTCAAACACCAGAGTATGTATTTCAGAGCAGTGGGCTTTTGTTTTTTAGGATAACAGGCTTAACTTCACATTGACAGACAACTGACAGTTATGAACAGCTGATCAACTTATAGTGTAGGACTGGTCATCGCTTGATATTCTAAATTTATGATAGTTCCTGCGCTCCTGTGTTACTCCTGCAGCCTGCATAGCTTCCCCTAAGTCTGGGCAAGAGGGAGTGGGGAGAACAACTAGCTTCAACCACAGATTGTATTTTAAATAGGATTTCAAACTCTCTATGGCTCCACCTTACAGAGGAGTAATAAGCATAAGAAAACAATGAGAGGAGGATGATTTGTGTTTCACTTTGCATTTTCGAGAATAAAAAGTACAAATGACGAGAATAAAGTTGAAATTTCAAGATTAAAGTCAAACATTTGAGAACATATTCATATGCCACGCCCACCTGAGGTCTGCACCTTCAGGACCAAAAAACTTAATCAATTTTCTTATTGTGTCTCATGAGAAAACATATCCTTTCTAAATTACATACAGGTATAACCACTGATATTCTTACATTTATCCATTAGCAGCTATTTCAGTTTCTGTGAATGTGGCTATCACTTCCAAGTTTGTGGTTTCTTGTTCTGAACACAGTTTTCAGCACAATCTCTTCAAAAGCCTAATACTGATTGCTATACTGTGTTCATGCACTAAACATTTTGAAGTATAACTTCACCAATTCATCTACACAAGGCATTTTGTAGAGGCATGTCATGTATGCCAACATTTATAATTTGATATATTCTCAAAAGTTCAATTTAAATCTTGAAATTACAAGTTTATTCTCAACATTTTGACTTTATTCTTGAAATCCAAAAGTTAGGGGAAAAAAAACCTTCCTCTTCTGATTTAATTCAACTTTATTTCAAACATTTCAAGGTTTGTTTGACCATCCATCCATCCATCCATCCATTATCTTCCGCTTATCTGGGGCCGGGTCGCGAGGGCAGCAGTCTGAGCAGGGACACCCAGACTTCCCTCTCCCTGGACACTTCCTCCAGGTGTTCCGGAGGGACCCCAAGGCATTCCCAGGCCAGCTGAGCGACATAGTCACTCCAGCGTGTCCTGGGTCTTCCCCGGGGCCTCCTCCCAGTGGGGCATGCCCGGAACACCTCCCCGGGGAGGCGCCCAGGAGGCATCCGATATAGATGCCCAAGCCACCTCAGCTGACTCCTCTCGACGTGGAGGAGCAGCGGCTCTACTCCGAGCTCCTCCCGGGTGACAGAGCTCCTCACCCTATCTCTAAGGGAGCGCCCCGCCACCCTGCGGAGGAAACTCATTTCAGCCGCTTGTATCTGAGATCTTGTTCTTTCGGTCATGACCCAAAGTTCATGACCATAGGTGAGGGTAGGAACGTAGATTGACCGGAAAATCGAGAGCTTCACCTTTCGGCTCAGCTCCTTCTTTCCCACAACAGACCGGCGCAACGACCGCATTACTGCTGCCGCCGCACCAATCCATCTGTCAATCTCGCGTTCCATCCTCTCCTCACTCGTAAACAAGACCCCAAGATACTTAAACTCCTCCACTTGAGGCAGGGACTCTTCTCCGACCGGGAACAAGGCACCTTTTTCTGGTCGAGAACCATGGCCTCGGACTTGGAGGTGCTGATTCTCATCCCAGCCGCTTCGCACTCGGCTGCAAACCGCCCCAGTACAAGCTGAAGGTCCTGGTTCGAAGGAGCCAACAGGACAACATCATCTGCAAAATGCAGAGATGAAATCCTGTGGTCCCCGAACCAGACTCCCTCTGTCCCCTGGCTGCGCCTAGAAATTCTGTACATAAAAATAATGAACAGAACCGGTGACAAAGGGCAGCCCTGCCTGAGTCCAACATGCACCGGGAACAGGTCTGACTTACTGCCGGCAAAGCGAACCAAGCTCCTGCTCCGGTCATACAGAGACCGTACAGCCCTTAGCAGAGGGCCCCGAAGTCCATACTCCCAAAGCACCTCCCACAGAATGCCACGAGGGACACGGTCGAATGCCTTCTCCAAGTCCACAAAACACACGTGGACTGGTTGGGCAAACTCCCATGAACCCTCAAGCACCCTGCGGAGGGTATAGAGCTGGTCCAGTGTTCCACGACCAGGACGAAAACCACATTGTTCCTCCTGGATCCGAGGTTCGACTATCGGCCGAATTCTCCTCTCCAATACCCTGGAATAGACTTTATAGGCTGAGGAGTGTGATCCCCCTGTAGTTGGAGCACACCCTCCAGTCCCCCTTCTTAAATAGAGGGACCACCACCCTGGTCTGCCAGTCCAGAGGCACTGTCCCCAACTGCCACGCGATGTTGCAGAGGCGTGTCAACCAAGACAGCCCTACAACATCCAAAGACTTGAGGTACTCAGGGCGGATCTCATCCACCCCCGGTGCCTTGCCACTGAGGAGCTTCCGAACTACCTCAGTGACTTCAGCTTGGGTGATGAATGAGTCAACCTCTGGGTCCCCAGCCTCTGCTTCCTCTACGGAAGGCGTGTCAGTGGGATTGAGGAGGTCCTCGAAGTATTCCTTCCACCGTCCAACAACCAGTCGAAGTCAACAGCTCCCCACCACCACTGTAAACAGTGTTGGCAGGGTACTGCTTCCCCGTCCTGAGGCGCCAGACGGTTTGCCAGAAGCTCCTCAAGGCCGACCGGTAGTCCTCCTCCATGGCCTCCCCGAACTTTTCCCATGCCCGAGGTTTTGCTTCCACAACCACCCGGGCCGCAGCGCGCTTGGCCTGCCGGTACCTGTCGGCTGCCTCAGGAGTCCCACGAGCCAACCAAGCTCGATAAGACTCCTTCTTCAGCCTGACGGCATCCCTTACCTCCGGTGTCCACCACCAGGTTCGGGGATTGCCACCGCGACAGGCACCGGAGACCTTACGGCCACAGCTCTGAATGGCCGCGTCAACAACGGAGGCAGAGAACATGGTCCATTCGGACTCGATGTCTCCAGCCTCCCTCGGGATCTGGTCAAAGCTCTCCCGGAGGTGAGAGTTGAAGATCCCTCTGACAGAGGGTTCCACCAGACGTTCCCAACAGACCCTCACAGTACGTTTGGGCCTGCCAACTCTGTCCAGCTTCCTCCCCTGCCAGCGGATCCAACTCACCACCAGGTGGTGATCAGTTGACAGCTCAGCCCCTCTCTTCACTCGAGTGTCCAAGACACACGGCCGGAGGTCAGTTGACACAACCACAAAGTCGATCATTGACCTCCGACCTAGGGCGTCCCCGTGTCACGTGCACTGATGGACACCCTTATGCTTGAACATGGTGTTCGTTATGGACAAACTGTGACTAGCACAGAAGTCCAATAACAGAACACCACTCGGGTTCAGATCGGGGGGGCCGTTCCTCCAAATCATGCCCCTCCAGGTAACACTGTCGCCACCCACGTGAGCGTTGAAGTCCCCCAGCAGAACGATGGAGTCCCCAGTCGGAGCACTTTCCAGCACCCCTCCCAAGGTCTCCAAGAAGGCCGGGTACTCTGCACTGCCGTTTGGCCCATAGGCCCGAAACGACAGTGAGGCACCTATCCTCGACCCGAAGGCGCAGGGCGGTGACCCTCTCGTTCACCGGGGAAAACTCCAACACATGGCGGCTGAGCTGGGGGGCTATAAGCAAGCCCACACCAGCCCGTCACCGCTCACGTGGGCTACTCCAGAGTAGAGAAGAGTCCAGCCTCTCTCAAGGAGTTGGGTTCCAGAGCCCCGACTGTGTGTGGAGGTGAGCCCGACTATCTCTAGCTGGTACCGCTCAACCTCAACCTCCCCCAACCTCCCAAGCTCCCAGGAGCTCAAGCTCCTTCCCCCCCAGCGAGGTGACATTCCATGTCCCCACTGTGAGATTCCATGTCCTGGGATTGGGTCGTCGGGGCCCCCGCCCACAACTGCCACCCAAATCACAATGCATCGGCCCCTTCTGAACCCTCCCGCTAAACTGTGGCGAGCCTCCTTTTCTCCCCCTCAAACTAGTGTGTGTTGTGGTACTGAGCTCATGTATGCAGGAGAGCAGAGAGAAAGATGTTTTAAAAAGTCTCTTTATGTTCAGCTCTCAGTTCTTCAGCATCTTCAGATTGAATCATTTTGTTTTGAAATGTAGTTTCTCTCCTCTTTTGCTGTTTTATGCTGTCAGGTGTCTGTTTTGTTACACACAGTTAATGTCTGTCAGTCTGTGCTCGCCCACGATTGCCTCTGTAAACTGTTGCGTGCGCACATGAAGCGCATGCTGCTCGTCTGGTAGGAGGGGCTCAGGACTGCGAAAACTAAACCTAACTCAGACTTAACAATTAACTGATTTTAGGCTTTCTACCGACTGCAAATTTAAAGTTCTGGCCTGCAGCAGCTCTCGTCTCAGTGCTGCATTTTGGTCTGTTCTCCTGTTCAACTTTGCGACAAACGCAGCACAACATTCTCTTGAGGAGTTGAACAAACTCTTTTCTGCAGTTTGCACAGATTTTAGTGGTGGAAGTTTTTGCAGTTTAAGTAGACCGCTAAATTGGGCAGACTTATAGATCGGCTGGTAGGCTGTCCGCCCCATGTATGGAGGCCATCAGTCCTCTGCAGTGGCCGCTGATTCAATTCCTGCCTGCGGCCGTTTGCTGCGTGTCATTCCCCCTTTCCTGTCTGCTTGCCAGCTATCCTGTCCAATAAAGGCAAAAGCCCAAAACATAACTTTAAATAGACTGTTAAATTGGGAAGTGCATTTGGTATATTACTATGGAGTAGACTTGCACTGATTAAACAACAATACTTGTAATCTGGCCAGTTTTCACGTGACCGGCTGTGACCAGTGACCGGCCGGTCAGCATCATGTATCCGATTCTGTGCCGGTCATTGTCACACACGTGTTCTCCACGATGGTCTCATCATGCGCGCAGCAGACAAACCGACCATGATATCTTCAGGCTAATGTTAGCCAGCAGCAGACTGCTGTTCACAGAGGGACAGTTAAAATCTCACCTCCTGTTCTGGCTGAAGAATAAACAACCTGTGTTGATGTGTCTCCTCAAACTTTTTCTCATCCAGACTCGTTTAACTTCTGCATCTGTTTTTCTCACGGCAAAGTTTTACTGCAGCAAACTGTTGCACTGCGTCTGTCTCCGGTTTGTTTACATCTGCTTCCACAAAAGATCACGTGAAATCGTGTCCTGAGAAATCGTGTCCCGAGAAATCCTGCGAGATTCCATGATCTCGCGAGATCACGTTCACCGATTCATAATCTTAATATAAAACTATAATAAGGCCTGGCTGTAACCTGGAAGACTTTGGAGAAAATTTAAATTGTATTTAATGAATATTTAATAGTCAGTATCTTATTCCTGTCCTATTTTAACAATAAAAGTTGCAGAAATGTTTGTGAAGGCTGTCAATTACACTTCTTAGAAACACTGAAAATCAGAATCAGCCAAAAAAATAAATAAATCAGTGAATCTCTACTGTGGAGAGAGGAATGTCACACTTGTATTGAAGTGCAGCTCAAGTTGTCTGCCTAAACTAGCTTGCAGGTGTCGCTACGGAGGTGGGAAGTAACTAAGTACAAATACTTCACTAGATTTTTAAGTTATCTGTTGTTTACTTGAGCATTTCTTTTTCTGACATGTTTTAACTTTTACTCCTCACATTTTCTAAACAGGCTTGTTACTTTAGTTTCGATGCATTTGAGTGGAATTATTATTATATATTTAGATTGTTATTTTTTAATTTCCATCATTGTGCACTGCCCTCCCAATATCAAAACAGATTTAAACTTAAGTGGATGGGAAAATAATACATAGAAAAGATTTCTTCCTGTATCCATCAGTGCACGTATCAATTAGACAGACATAACAAGACAAAAATAACACAAAACGAAAGACGCGGGGCAAGCAATGCAACAAGATGGAAAAAACATAGCAAGGTGAAGAAACATAATAAGAAGAAAAACAACTTAAGACATAACAAGACGAAAAACACTAAAAACTAGAAAAAAAGACAAAAGATGTAACTATTTATTCATTTTCTGTAACCACTTATTCCCAAAGGGTCACGAGCCTATCCCAGCTGACATTGGGCGAGAGGCGGGGTGCACCCTGGACAAGTCACCAGTACATCACAGAGCTGACATATAGAAACAGACAACCACTCACACTCACATCTATGGGCAATTCAGAGTCACCAATTAATCTAGCATGCATGTCTTTGGACTGTGGGACGAAGCTGGAGAACCCAGAGAGAACCCACACAGACACGAGGAGAACATGCAAACTCGGCACAGAAAGGCCCTGCTCCAGCCTGCCCTAGCTGGGGGATTCGAAATCAGGACCTTCTTGCTGTGAGGCAGTAATGTTAACCACTGCACTACCGTGCAGTAAACAAAATGTAACAAGCTGAAAAAAAGATGTAAAAAGATGAGATGTAACAAGAACAAAAATGATGTAACAACACAAAAAACACGTACACCAAAAACAATGTAAAAGATGTAAACAAACAAACAAAAAAAGGATATAAGGAGACAAAAAATGAGACAAGACAAAAAAGGCAAATCGAGACCACAGAGAAAAGGTGAGGTTCAGTTAGCTTTGCAGAGAAACATACTCTTGATTCACCTTGTCTGGTGGGAGTCCCACCAGCACTGGACTCAAAAAACATCCCAGCATCATAGAACACACTCATGCCGTCCCTCCCTCCACCTGGTGTGCAGCCTGCGTCGGACTTGTCCACCATGTCCCACACCTGAGCAGTGAAAGTTATTCGCTCACAGAAAATCAACCAGTAGCAAAATGAGTCTTTTTTTCATTCATTCAACATTTGTGATTTCAAAAGTCTGCGTATCAATTACCTATATCAGCTCATAATTTGCAGGGGACTAAAAACTACAGCTACCAAAAGGTCCTAAAATTAAGACAGTGTAGACCCTGTTTAAAATTCAAAATAACTGCCAAAAACATCAGCACAAGTGTTGATAGGTCTGTATGGCAATAACAGTGAAGATGTAGAACCACATGAGCATTCAATGAAAGGTTACTCAAACTGGATGATGATATTTTAAATGACCTGGATCATGTATTAATGGGTATATAATGACTGCCAAGACACTTGAATCTGCATCCATTCAAACCTATATCCTGGGCCAATAATTGGGAAGAACCCCCCCCCCAAAAAGGTGGGGTTTCCTCGTCTCCCTCCAACCCATCGCAGCTAAAATTGAAAGCCTCTTTTTTATTGTCTCTTATAGCAAGCTAGCTAGCACGTGACAAGTGAAGGGAGATGATCGTTGTCATGGATACACACAGTTTCAGTACATATCCTCAACACAGACAAATGCATGATGAGATGAGTACTGATTGAAAAGTCAAGGAGTTAGATTTTCCAAAGTTAAGAGAAGATATGGGTCCCTATATTACGCCGATCTAAAGCGCATGGTTCAAGGCACAATGGTTTTAACTGATTCAAGGCACGTCCAAATTCACCTTTGCCAGTGGGATACACCCTATCAGCTAAACACAACTGCCTTGATTATTTCATGGGTGTATTTTGGGCATAACATGCAATAAGAGAATCAGAAGTGTTTGCAGCATGACAGCAGATTTACTGAGGGGAAACAAAGAGAAAAGATTTTTAAGTGAGGAGACAGATCTCCTGGTTCAAGAAGCGACAGTGTGAGAGTGCTCAATTTAAGTTTGAGGGGAGTGATGCGCAGTTTACACATGGATTATGTGTATAGAACCAGCATCAGACAGGAGTACACATGCCTTTTTCTCTCTGGATCTGACAGGTCTCGCGGTCAGACACAACGCCTTAATTTTGTATGTTAGAAATCGTAATCGTTTAACCCTTCTTCTTTTCTCTGGATCACAATAAACATGCAGACACAAACACAACAGCTGCTCCAGCTGTCATGCTGACTGATCTGTTAAAGATGATCTGACAGCTGTGATCCCGTCCCCTGCACACTTTGCAGGTCTAATGAGATTTATTTATGTGTTTGTTTATTTCAATATTTACATTTCATTGCTGAAACAAAATATGATCAAAGGACACTTTACTAATCCACACTGGGAAAAAACATAAATGAGGTGTTTTGTGATTGTGTGTGCGCCTCAGCCACATGCACCATTTACTATCTTGCACCTCTTAGACCTACTGCACCACAGACTACGCTTTACCTTTTTCTGGGTGAGGCGGTGCTTGTTGTTCAGGACATAGACGCCTTTGTCAACTGCAAACAGTCCCACTGTGGCCTCTGGATCTCCTGTGACCTTCAGACCAAACATCCTGTGAGGTTCATATGATGGACTTGGTCTTGTTGATTCCAGCTTCAACTAAATGTGAATAGAAAGTCAATGAATGGGACGTGCTTTTCATACATAACAAATATGCCCAAGAAATATAAATTAACTTTATCCTTTTGTGTGTCTGTGTCTTGTTTGCCTACTTAAACTGCTGGTTCGTGTATCTCACCGAGCCCATGCAGGAGTCCTTGACATCCACCCAAACAGAGTCTGATACCACTTCATTGTCACTGGTATGGAAGTAGGCTATAACACGGAACGATGGCAGCATGTCTTTGGTAATGGGAACTCCTATGGTAATCAGTATTTGGCCTCTTGACTTGTATCGGCCATATTTCACCAGCTGACCTCTGCTCAGGATCTGGGGACACAGATTTGAACATCAGTACTTGTCCAACACGAGTGTATACTACACTGATTGCTGGAAGCAACACAAACACTCAATCATGTTCACAGACGTACACACACACAGGTGTAAAATATCTCTCACTAGGTATGTGATGTCACTTTGTTCATTTCTCTGCCTGTTGAGGACGATATGCATTTTCAGGATATTCCCTAATCTTACTTCAGCTGTGTCCACATCTGTAATGACATTCCACAACAACATTGCTCAACATTTAGTGCAGCTCTGTGCATGGTAGTTAGGCAGCACTGCCACCACCATCACCACTGACTTAACCATCTGATGTCATTTCAGGATGTTACTCACTTATGTGGATGTAATTGTTGCTTTTAGTGGTATACGGGAGAGCTATCATGGTGGCTGCTGCTTGTCTTCCAGGTGGAATCAGAGGATCATTGGTCTTTGCCTGCAATTAAATGCACACAGTTCATAATACACTCATTATATTAAAGGTACAGTTCACCCCAAAACCAAAATATATATTTTTATTCTTACCTGTAGTGCTATTTCTCCATTTACATTGTTTTGGTGTGAATTGCAGAGTTCTGATGAGATATCGGCTGTAGAGATGCTGTCTTCTCTCCAATATAATGGGACTAAATGGCACTCGGCTTGTGGCGCTCAAAACACCACAAATATACATTTGAAAAATTAAATTCCAGTGCCTCTTTCATGACACGGTGACTCAGGATAGTAAGTTTTTCCTCTCTAGTGGAGATAAAGTAATTCCAGTAGATTATACCGTAGAAAATAAAAAAGTTTCTGCATGATACTTCTCACACTGAGGTCTATGGATTGTCTTTAGTATAATATACCGAAGGCTTAAAACTCTGTAACTCACACCAAGAGTATCTACATGGATAAACTGCATTACAAGTAAGAGGAAAAATATGTGTTCTATGTTTTTGATTTTGGGGTGAACTGGCCCTCTAAATTATAATGGCACTATCCAAGCCAAGTTTAGGCTAGCTTTAAATTTCCACACAAAACTGATATATAAAGACAAATTTGCAAATCAAATTAACACACTAAAAGAGTGGAGTACATTGAACATGCTCATATTTTTTTAAATGGTGAACTCAATGGATCAGTTTGCAGTTAATCAATGTCAGCAACATTCACTTGATCATGTAGCCTGAAGTGCATGAACTAACCTGTAGAAAAAGATGAAGACTAGAGATAAAAGATTAAAATGAGAAACAGACAAATAGACCCACGTGACAGGTAGGAGGAGGTTCTATTAAAATTAGAGTTAAAAAAAAAAGAAAAAAAAGGCTGAAAAGTGAAAGGTGTATCTAGAGTCTGTTTGGTTTGTATGTCTGGCCTGATGTAGAAACATGGCAGTGCAACATGGTGTCCTCCTTGGAATAGGAGCCCTGCCCTCTGTGGGTATAATAAGCTCATTCTAAGATAACAAAAACACAATGATTCTTATTTTCAGGTGATTATACTCTAATGAAAACATATTTATGAATATTCTGCTCTATTTATGCCATATTGCCATATTCTGTGATAAATTCCTGTAGATCTTACACACTGGACCTTTAGTGTGTGCTAATTAAAGAGCAAGATATCTTCGAGTAAATGTGTGTTCAGTAGAGCCATAAAAATGAGCTTAGGAAGCTAAAAACCTGCATAGAGCTGCAGAACTACAAAACTCTTGATACATTTAAGTGTAAGCTTCCATTTGCTAAATGCGATGTACAGAAGAAAAGATTTTGCAGACTTACAGAGATCGTCAGTCTGTTAGTGTTTGCCTCTGTATTGATGGTGACGATTGCCAAGCCATTGGCTGCGGTGACGCCAATCTGTTGGTCTGGACCAACCACCACTGCTACACCTTGGGCAGGAGTATCATCAGGATTCATAACTTCAACCTGCCAACAGAGACACCAACAGCTCAGCTCAAATTAAATACTGTTATATTCTGTAAAGTGAAGTAGCTGTGCAGCAAAAATGTTTTGACTGAAAACAGGATATAGTCAAACTAACTTTACTTTCATTGTACAAATGTAAATACAAATAAGTACTTTACCACTACGGAGAAAGACATTGCTGGTTTGAAGTATTTGGGTGTTCTCTTTAAGTGGATGATGTACGGCGATGTGACAATCTTGATGCCTCTCAACTCTGCCTCCACCATTTCACCACCTGTTTGTGATATATGACGATATTGCATTTTTTTTTAAAAAGTTGATTTTTCCCCCTCCAAGATTTATAAGTAAAATCTGTCCCAAAAAGACTCTTGTCCTAAAACACAACTCAAGTTTTTTATATTTATTTTACCAGAAAAAGTCAGCAGAGATGGAGAACATTTCATTATAAAGTAAACCCACTGAAATGCAGGGACTGCTGACGACTGGTCATTTAAACTTTGCTACATTTTTGTTTTAATCTGTTTTTTGGGGGACTCCATTGCTGAAATATGCATCACCTATGACAGAAATACAATCACAAGAATTGGAAAAGGGTTTGGATTAAAGAGATGATTAATAATGCACAGGGCATCTTTCGACCACTTCAGCAGACAAGCTGGACCACCACAGGTTGTGTGACCAGTCCAAGAGGAGAGGGAAGAGAACAAGGACAAGAGCCATGCTAGCCTCACTAGTACTTAAAGGCTGCTCCTGACTAATGTCCAGTCAGGAAAATGAAATGGGACTCAGACTGGCCAAGCAATGGGAAAAAAGAGACCACAACATCCCGGTTTTGAGATATAGCACTGGACCATGTTCTGAGCCAACAGAGCTCAAGGATGGGAGGAGAGCAAGGGGAGGTGGACTTGTTTGAAACACTGATGATACTTGGTGCACAAATTCAGTCAGAGTTGATGTACAATGTGAACCAGATGTCACACTTTTAATGTGAAGATGTCAACCATATTATCACAATCTTGGTAATGACTCAATTTAAAAAAAATGCACTATAGAATTATTTCCTGGGTGTATATACAGCTATATACAGTATGTATATAATTAAATGTACAGTTTATTTTAAAAAATATCCTAGTTTAATCCAAATTCAATTATCTGTATGTTCCATGTGTAGCATGAAGGGACAAAAATATCCTTTCATTACGTAACCCTGTGTTGTACAATGACTGATAACCTTGTGTCAGGGTTTGTCAAACAGGAAGCAGGACAACAGACCCAAATGCGGATTGCAACAAGACTGGTGAAGCTCAAGAGTTTAATAACAAAACAAAACACAAAAACAGAGCTGGTAAAAAGGGAAAAACAACGCAATCAAATAAATTCCACCACACGAGAAAATAAAAATTAAAGCCCAGAAAATGAAATAATTAAAAGACACACGTAGAGAAAAAACAGAATGCAAAAATTCACAAAGAAACAACAGGAGCACAGACAGATGAGGATGAACTAGCAACTAAAGAGGGAGCAAACATAGCACTAAATACTGTGGGACGTAATCAGAGTAACAAGACAGGGTAATAACGAATAGGTGAACATAGGGCTGGGCGGTATGACCCAAAATTCATATCACGGTATAAATTGAATCCCTTCACGGTAATGATATTTATTGCGGTATAAATGTTGCGGTGTAAAACTTATAATGGAAGTGTTTCTGAAGGGGTTTTGTAGTCCCTTAGCAAAACTAAACTGATTTAAAAAACCACCAAAAAAGCAAAGATATAATGTAATTTTTTGAGTATTTATTGTGCAGAAGAACAACAGAAGTAAGGATAGTGCCTCAGAAGTACAAAAATTCTTACAAAAATAAAGTGGATATTGTAAACAGTACTTCAAGTAAGAGAGGTTTTCTGTAAGTCAAATGGCAAAAACAGTGAAAAGGTTCTGTAATCCTGTAAAAAACACCCAAGTAAAGAATGTGAGTATTTTTTCCATCACAGCAGGTCAGTGATCAGTGTTTCAGTGATACATTAAAAACATTGGCACCACAACATGATTTTCTATTTTTGGAGCTGCGCACCATTTTTTAGAAGGTAACTCTTTATTTGCACGACTCTCGCGAGATTTGTGTTGGTTATTTTTTATTAAAATAATGAAAAATGCGTGATCTTTCGCAGGTCTAGGGTTCCCTTTTAGACACGACCCTCTCTGTCTCTCTGTCAGACTACAGACAGCAGACTGTCTGTAAACAGCACGATGTTTCACTCTGCAGTGTTTCACACAAACACTTTATTTGTGTGGACACCCAGGTTTGGTTTGTCACCAATTCTGGCATTTTTATTTTTTTAATCAGTCCGAGAGAACGACGGTATCAGTGATTGATTAGTGATCAATCTGCCCTCCTCTCCTCCCTCACCTGTTCACTCTGCTGTGAGAAGATCTGAAAGTTTCTCTCAGAGAAACACAGACTCTCCTGTCTTACTTATAGACAATTGTTTAATTTTATAAGAGCATCTGGTTGGTGTCGATGTCATTAACCATCACGTTAGTTTCTGTTGTAATAAACTCCGTCATTAACAACAGTCTCCTCCACATGCAGCTTCTCTGCAGTTGGTCTGTGTGTTTCCTGATCAGATAAACCAGCGCCGGAAAGACTAGAAAAGCTGCGCCAGTTAAAATAGAAGCGTCCCGTCAACATTTAAAATCTATTAATAATTTATTGGTTATAGGTCCGGGTTCGTTCGACGGCGTCTGGGTCTTTGTTAGCGGTCACAGTTACTCCACACATCTTGCAGATGACATTTTTATGCTCAACATCCGACTTTTTAAACCCGAACCACGTCCAAATCACGGATGTAGCACCGTTTCTTTCTTTTTTTTTTTTTTAAACCAGCCCCTCCTTCTCCGCCGTTACCGTGCTTGCGGCCATTTTCACACGGAGGCAGGTGCGATGACGTCATCGACGGTATGACAGTAGAGCAGAAATCTCTACCGTGGCCAAATTTATACCGTTTTCTACCATCATACCATGTATACCGCGCAGCCCTAGGTGAACATAATGTGAGAAAAAAAAGAACAAAGGCAGGAAGTCAAGACAAAGAAACACACAAGGGAAGACATACACCTCACACTAAGTATGTAAAATTGGGTCTCGAAATCATGAAAAAATTAGCAGTTTTCTCTGCTCTAAAGACTGGGAGCGTGTCCGACCCATCGGGGTGTTGGAACTGAAGTGAACTGTAACTGTCAAACTGATATTTCAGGTCCAACCAAAATATACTAAACACAAAAATAGTGTTAGTCTACAATTCAGGACAACATAGTTCTCAGTCATTCTGACATGTTTTCAGCAAATGAAGCTCAGCCTAAGTTCAATCAGGAAGACCTTCTGTTACGCTGCCTTCATTCACAACTTTCCTTTACTCCGTCTCTCTCCTCTTATTCCCTCTAATCAGCTGATTGTGGGCGTTCACCTTCCTCTTTACTATCCAATCAGATTTTGCCACAGTCGCAGTAGCCAGTCAATTTGCTGTCTCTGTCTTTGCTCCATCAGTTGTCATTCAGTCAGTTGCACGACCCTCCTCCACCCCTCTCTCCTCCAGTCATCTGACCCAGGCAGCAGGAGTCCGCAGCCACTTCACCTCACCAGTCTGCTTTGCACCTCATCATCACCACCACTACCAGTGTCTAGACCCCGAGGGGTTCTTTTCACTACAGCTTAATCACCCCCATTTCTATATGTGCATATTATTTTCACCACAATGGGGTCTAACCGCCAAAGACTTCATATCTCATGCACGTGTCAATTTCTTTTACTCTTAGTCTCTTCTGATTTAACTATTTTTTTGTACTCATGTATTTTGTGTTTAGAAGAAAATCCCTTCTTTGAAATCATGATCATCAATACATTTTTTAGAGGGACTCAAGGGCTTTAGACAAGGCCAAACATGAGCATTTCAAATGTTATTTTTAAATACATAGTTGAGTTCCTTCATTTAATAATTACACTATTCTCAATCTAATTTTAACCTCATTTTCTATCAACTTTGCTTCAAAATTAAAGGGGTTACTGTCCTAAAAACAGTAAAATAGAGTTATCCAATCAGATCTTTTGTTGTTGTCTCTTGTCAGAAAAAGATTACAGTTGGTTCACTCACTGGTCAGGACTTTGTTGCCCAGGCAGAGGGCCACAGCCTGTGTGTCTGTTTAGAAAGTGACAGGTGAATTAACCAATCACATTTTGAATCACACTGTATGCGACCAAGAATCATCCTCTTTGGCCTTTCCCTGGGCCAGACTCTATCTGGCATGTAGTCTAGAGACGAAGCAGATGAGACAGACAGACACTGTAATGTTTTGGAGACGGCATTTGCATTTGTCCACATGTTGGTCCAAAAACAGTTTTCAGATGCTTGAATCTCCTTCATTTCAGCTACTTCCAACAGTGCAGAACAGTAGATAGAAATAATATCACTGAGGATCCAGGGTACATGTGTGATGACCCTGTTCAGTCTCCCTGCCTGTGTCTCACTGTGCTCTCTCTTGCAGTTAGTGGGAGTTGGCTGGTAGGCGGAGCTGGAAAGGAGTGCCAGCTGGTACCTGCCCTTGTGGGTTGGGCCTGCAGAGGTTATAAAGGACTGCTCTTTTGGTCACACACTTTCTGGGTGCTTTTCATTACGTTGAATTTTGCCTCCGTGTCTCCTCTCTCCTACATCGACCTGGAAGACATTTTCCCTCCGCCATGATGAAGGATATCATGCACCTTCAGTCTGTGTGTGATGTGTCTGGCACTTTTAGGATATAAAGGTGACAACACAAACCCGTGCATATATTACATGATTTAAAAGAAAGTTTAAATGATCCACACATTTAAAACAAATTACAAAATTAAAGACTACTGGGAGTTTTTAGAAATTGTTCATAAGTAAAGGCTTCTATGGACATTCAGCTACAGTCCCTCTGACAGCTTATACAGCTGTGCGACACATCATCAGTAACTGACGTCCCTTCGGACTGACGCAGTGGAACAAGGATTTTTCATTTCGGAGTTTCGTCTCCTCCATCCTCACGTCTTTTCCTCACATCCCTCTTTCATTTCTTTGCTGGCTGGAGCTAAGATGCGAAGAAAGGAAGCAAGTGGAGGAGATGAGGAGACCAATTTACTGAATGAAAAGCGCCCTCTCTCAGCTGTACTTGCTGCAGCCTCTCCAGCCTGTTTCCTTTGTTAAGTTTGTTGCACCTTACAACACACATTACACCATGTTTTCACCCATCCATACATTCTTAACATGACTGATGACCTTCTTACATATACATCCGATAAGTTATTTACTTTGCTTATTTGATCTGAGTTAAATAAATCAACTTTTGATTGCTCTATCTGTGTGTGGCCTCCCTTTTTGTCAGGAGTCGGTAACAATAACTAAGTGTTGTACTGAAACAGAGAAACACGGTGTAAAGAAACTCAGAATGATTAAAATGGGTTATTACAGCACTTACTATCAAACACAAACAAGTTTTTACCACAGAAAACTCCAGAAAAGCAACGCTTATCTTACTATTATTGTGTGGTATTTACTGCCCTCTACTGGATTTGACATGTGACAGCAACACACTTCAGACGTGGACACAAGCTACCTGGCTGCAAGACGCTTATTCCAGCAAAATCTTTTGCCCTTTTCCTGCTTCTTTGGTGTCTGGATAAGTTTTGGCCAAACTGAAGTCCCGCCTCCAACAGTAACAGTTTGGTACTGAAAGTCATACATACACATAGTCTGTCTTTCTTACCGCTCTCTGTCAGCACACTGACAGCTACAAATATGGAACTTCCCACCAGGTCGTGGATGTTTGGGAAGGTCTGTGTGATGTGCTCTCTCCTCAGGCTGACAGCTCCGTTGCCATTCTCGATCTAATGTGACATGATATAAAAGCTTTTCTTGAAATACAGCCAACAAACAGTTGGTGGGTCCTTTTCTGAACCTGTCGATTCTCATTTCAAAAACAGTAAAATCACAAATTTTTCAAACTTTAGTAGATTTTCCAGCATTAATAAGGTCAAACTGATGAACAAGTTTGAGGTTGTTCTTGTGTTTGTTTTAGTTTGTGTTTACGAGAAAGAGAGTTCCAAAGATAAAACTCAGACACATACTGTACAATACAGACTGATCAATCACCTGGCAGACTGATAAAAAAGAAGTGCATAAAAAGAATCAAAAGACTACGTCACATCCTTACCTGAACTCTCTGAATAGAACTTGGAAAGCTCCTGTTTTGACCCTCTTGGATAACCCCAAATACCACGTAGGCCGTCCCGTCCAGCTCTTCGCCAAACAGATACCTATAACCACAGCAGAAGGATTTAAGGCCACAATGAAGTTAAAGCTACAACAAGGAACTTTGATATTTTGTTTATTTTGGAGGCCCAAGGCCCTTTTTTGGAGGATCTGATTTCAAGGAGAACCTGATACATATGTCAGATATTGAGAAAAACAAACAGCCAGTCTTCTTGCAGGTCTTGTTTTGGTCATGGTCATATAGAGGCATCAGTATTAAATTGAAACTTGTTAACTAGTTAGAAACTCCAGTTAGGGCCCATGTCCACATTGCAGTTTTTCTCTGGCACATGAGTTACTTTTAAAAAGTCTTTTTCACTGGGCTCCTGCATTTTCTTGGTTACCACGGTGATGAGTCCCTATCTGTTATATTACTGGTTGCCTGGAAAAAGCACCAGTGACGACACCAGAGATTTCCAAGGCCGTCGCATGCGGTTGCAGACTCTCCTCTTTATGAAAAATGGGGGAAAAAAAAGACTCTGGCGTTCAGATAAAAACAGCTATGAGGACACAGGTCCCTAGTCGCTTTAACAATTAAAAATAGATGTCAGAATGACAAAAGGACAAAACAGCAAGAACTCCAACATAATCTCTAAACAACATCCTCTATTTTTATCCTCCAATCAATCTCCATATCAAACCTGGTCTCTTAATCCTCAAAATAAAACCCCCACATACGTAGCTCTGATGTTAACGGTGAGCTCTTGACTTTCCACATTGAAGAAGGGGCTAGAAGACATCAGTTTCACCTCAAAGCTGGGCAGCACTGAAATATTGAAAACATAAAAGCAATTAAAAAGTATGTGAATCTTGTATATGTTTTAAATAGTGAAGGTAATGAGACTTACCGTATTCTTTGACCTCGAACTCTGCAGAGTAGCTCTGCTGTGGGTTGCTTCGGAACTTCGCCACCACCTTCCACAGCCCGGGACTTCACACAGACAAACACAAGAACACATATTTCAGTAATCATGCAAAGACTTTAAATATTCATAATGTTTCAAGACTAAAGGGTAACACAGGAATTTCATGTCAGACTGCGTGAAATTATTTTTATCATCCACAAATGAGTTGTTTCAAAGCACTCGATGTTTACAGAGAGCAGTAACTACAGAAACACAAATGTTTAGAAGAAAACGCAGAGTTTTCAGGTTGGCTGGCAAACAGTGCAATTGATACTGCAAAATGGACCTTTATTTTTTCTAAGCTTATTATTTTAGTTCATAGTTCAGTGGGTTCAAATGTATTTCTGTTTTGTTATGAATGTCTATTTACAGTTAATATTTAGATAAATAGATACATTTTTGCACAATTTAAGAGAATTTCAGTGGAGAGTTAGATGAGCTCTGTTAAGTAGTTACAGCCAGCAGCTAACGTAGCTTTACCAAGTCACATGATTTCCCCCGGAGTCAAGTAAAGATAGCAGTTGCTGCTACTTTCTGCTAAACTTGTTATTGTTTAATTGTTTTAGTTTAGAGCTGCTTTTTTTGTTTGACCGCTGTCTCACAGTTATTTGACAATAAACTGATATACCAAGATAGTGTTTTTTCAAAGTTGCTATTTCTCAATTATATACTACAGATACAACCGGGGAAAAAGGTAAGAAGCTTTATTGTCATTGTAAGGGGTACAATGAAATTTTGTTTGGCAACATCTCTTGTAGCAACTACAATGTCCTGGTCATAAAATATAATATAATGTAATATAAATACATTATATTATATTTTATGATATTGCTAAAAAATAAGTAAGTAAAATAAAGTGCAATTATAATATTTACAACAGTAATAGTCTGTATCAAGAGTGCAAGACAGACACAGTCAGTAGTCAGTGGGAGGGGTCATGGTTCCTACAGCAGTCTCTTCACAGGCATGGGGAAGAAGCTGTGTCTCAGTCTGTTGGTGTGGGCTCTCATGACTCTGAGTCTGCCAGAGGGAAGGCTGGTGAATAGAGAGTGTCCTGGGTGGGCGGGGTCATCCCGGATCTTTGTGGCCTGTTGGAGAAGACTGCTGGAGTAGATCTCCTCTATGTGTGGAAGTGGGCAGCCGATAATCCACTGAGCCATCTTGATGACCCGCTGCAGTTGTTTCTTTTCACATGCAGTGCAGCTGGCATACCACACCGTACATCCATAGGTGAGGACTCTCTCTATTGTGCAGTGGTAGAAGTTTTTCAGCAGAGGTGGAGGGAGTTTGTTCCTCCTCAGCGTTCTCAGAAAAAAAAGAGCTGCTGGGCCTTTTTGATGATGTGGGTGGTGTTCACAGTCCAGCCCAGGTCCTCCGAGATGTGCAGGCCAAGAAACTTGAAGCTGGTGACCCGTTCCACTTCCTCCCCATTGATGCTCAGGCCTGAGTTCAGTGTGGTCCTCGACAATGATGACTTCTTTTGTCTTCTTGGAGTTGAGGTTGAGGTGGTTGTCACTGCACCATGCCGCCAGTGCTTGGACCTCCTCCCTGTATGGTGCCTCGTCACCGTTGTTGATGAGCCCCACAATGGTTGTGTCATCTGCAAATTTGAAGAGGGTGTTGGAGCCATGAGTAGCGACGCAGTCATGAGTGTACAGTGTGTACAGTACTGGACTCAGCACACAGCCCTGAGGAACACCAGTATTGAGGACGATGGTGGAGGATGTGGAGGTTCCCATTCTGACATGCTGGGGTCTGTTAGTCAGGAAGTCCTTGATCCACAGACAGAGGGAGATTCCAAGTTGTAATGTCTGCAGTTTGTTGATGAGTTGAATGATGGAGTTAAATGCCGAGCTGAAGTCAACAAATAGCATACTTATATATGTGTTGGGGCTTTCAATGTGGCTGAGAGCGGTGTGGAGGGCGATGGAGATAGCGTCTGTAAAAGTAACTGATTTAGCTTTAGCCAAGTGTTACAACCCTTACCTCGTGTTGGAAAAAGGGAAGGAACATAAACCAGTTGTAATTGGTAAAAGTAAAGTTATTTATTAACACTGGCAAGTAAATTGACAATTAGCGGGAGAAATTAAACTAAACAGGTGAGAGGCCTGATGGCTGCTGCTCAACAAAGAGAGCTCACAAAGTGGGAGCTTACAACTACATAGAGGAACTACAGAAGCTAAAAATATGGATGCAAAAAAACCCATCGTTAACTAACTACCTTACCAAGATTTTAAAACACAAATACAGGGAGCCAGCACCCCTGTGCCTTGTGTGGTCTGATACAACAATAACCAAACTATCAAGTGTGTGACGACTTCTATCAGTTTTTGAACCCGTTTCCTGGCCCAGTCCCCTTTAACAAGTACCTCATACAACAAAGCGTAATACTTTAACAACGACTAGAGCGTGACTGGCATGCTCGCTGAGCTTATATAGCATCGACTTCCAGCTGCACTCCTGTGATTGGTGGACGGACAAAAGGAGGACACCAATCAGCAAGCCGAACAACGCAGGACTGGGTGGCGAAGGTAACACCCCTCGTCGCTGGAAGCAAATCACAGGCTGGAGTTCACACTACAATATACATAAAAAGAACTACACGCCAAAGGGTTAGACTGGGGGGGGGGGGGGGGGGGGTGGTGGTGACCATAACACCAAGTCTAGCCTAGGTATAGCTGTCATGCTTTAGCACTGAGATAAAGAGCAGTAAGTGGAGCTCAGTGGTCATGGAGTCCAGGAATTACAAAGTTGAAGATATATTACTATTGAATGTGTTTATATTAATAACACAGTTAGCCAGACTATTCACATTCACTTATAACAACAGCAAATGTATTTACACAACTCACAACTCTTTTAATTCATGTCTCCCTATCAAAGCCTGTGATTATGTTCATTCATTAATTTGTTAGTTAGCCTGGATCAGTCAAACCAAAAAGCCTCTGTGTACATTCAGTGTCTTCACACTTTATGCACTTAATGACTAAGATTAGTGTTTCTCAAACTTATCACACCAAGTACCACCTCAGAAAATATAAATAAAATATTACTCTCTCCAATGACCACTATTATGACTACCGTTAAAATACACTAACACTGGCCTACCCTATCCAGCTGCAGACAGTTCATGCAGGAGGCAGATTTATTTCAGATTTATTTCTTATTTATTTCTAATTTCTAAATTTTTTTATTGTTGACCGTTGCCACAGCCACACAGTTCAGCTCGCAGTTAATCATACATGGCACGTGAGTGCACTACACACATGAACTTGTCTATGTACCAGCTGATATTGAAACAAAAATATTAGAGGATCAAACATATTTTAAATTATTATAGTTTGAGAAGCTGGGACTATCTTAGATCAGGGTCTCCCCCGGTGTATTGCAAGTCTCAGCATCAGGGAATTTTATTTTCAGGCGATGTATTTTTACTTTTACATTTATTTATTTATTTTTTAACAATTATTGCACTTGGGTAGCTCAGTTGGAGACATAGGTATAATGGTTGGAAAGCTCATATGACACATATGATGTTTGTCAATTTAAATGATAATTTTACATGTCAAGGAAAATGCAATTTAATTTCTCTTGTTTTTGTTCTTTCAACTGAATTGACCTGTTATCATTTATGTTGCACTACTAAAAGAACAGAATGCATATATGCAATTGCAAAATACATATAAAAATATACATAAATACATATACATATACATATCTGTGTGTAGCTGTCCTCGGAAATATCCACATTTTTAGTGTGTTTTTAAGAAGACTGGGCAAGAAGAAGAAGAGTGAAGGAAATAGAGGAGGATGGGTCAAGACATGATTAGAGCCTGCTAATTAATTATCCCCAACACTGTTTTTAAGATAAAATACAAAAATAAGGCAAGCAAAGGGAATCTGTTAACCAAAATATTTTATCTAATAGTGTTCTGTTTATTATTAAATATTGGAAAGGAAGGAGAAGATCCTGTAAACTAAGATTTTCTGACTTTCAGTTTTCAAATTTACTCACTACCCAGAGTAATCAGGGCTGCATCATAGTTTAGTACAGTCCAACAGTTACAGTGATCAAAATGAAAACAAGAAGTTTCAAAACATGAAACTGGAAGTGTCCACCTTTTTAACGTCATAGATAGTAACACAGCATGTTAATGATTTTGAAAACGGAACTGGAAATGTTCCCAGTTTTCAACTGAGTGGACTTAAACAATGGTCCTAATCCTTTGAGAAGTGATGATGGGCTAAGTGGGGTTAAGTGTTCATTATCAGGAATTACCAGGGAGTCCAGAGTCCATTATTGGTTATATACTCACCTGGCAGTTTCAGCAAGTCGGTAATCTCCAGAGTGGATCCCTGACCTCAGAGAGACTATCTCAAGTGGTAAAATGATGCCTTCAGGGGTCTAAAACAAAAATATTGAACAACTATTGACCACAGTGAGTTTATTTATTTAAAATACAGGCACAAATTTTGTCTGTAATTCATGAGCCTGGTCATCGTATAGAATAACACTTTTTTAACTATTTCTAAAATTCCTTATTCCCCTGTAGGGAGAGGCTGTGTTCAACGTGCAGCACAACTAGAAATGTACCAATCCACTTTTTTTCCAGATACTGATACTATACCAGTACCTGCACTCATTTTTTTTTCCTTCATCATCATCATTGTCAAACACTGTAGGATTTTGGCTTATGACATTCACACGTGCAGCTGAAGAGATAACCCTCATCTGCATCATTTTCCATGATGCATTGTTGAGTTTAAATTTGCCATTTTATGTTCCAAAATGCAAATGTTACTGTTTGTTAGTGTTTTTAACTTGTCATGTGTCTGTAATCTGTTCGGAGTGTGTTTGTTCAGAACATGGTGGTTTTTGGTAGCTTATGTTGTGTCATTTTTGGTGGTGATTTATTGTTGAGCTGGTTGTTGAACATGAGTGAGGTGGTGAGTACATTTCTTCACTCCAGCTGTATCACTGCACAATAAGTCAGAGTGCTTCTAGATATTAAATGCAAATGCAAGCCAGATGTAAAAAAGCTGCAATTCAGCTCTCAACTTACATGGCTTTAGCATGCTGTTTACAAACAGAATACATGTGGTGTTGGACAGAGGGGTATTCTATCAATGTGGACAAAGGAAAAGCACTGGCTTATTATGATAAGTCTTGCTAATTTAAGTGAGACATCCATTCCACAACTGTGGCTTATAGCAATCCCTGCTCAGTAATTTATATCACTGAACTAGCCTGCTCAGACAGACACTCTACCAAGTGAGCTAAAGTCACACAGCACTGGGCACCAGAATCCCATTATTTTCAGATTTCAGAGTTTGTGGTTTCTTGCCAGGATATCTGCTTCGTTTTGCTAACTGTGGTAATACTGGCCTTTTTTTCATAATCAACACAACTGTATAGTTTGACCTTCAGAATGTGTGCTACAGCTGAGAAGAAAATTGCTCGTTTACTCTTCTTTTTGTGACATCTTATCCTCTTTTCCACAATCGGCTGTTCTGTTCTGCTTCTGTTCTTCATGCATGCTCACAATGCAGCTTGTTTTAGCATGGTGTCAGTTAGCTTAACTACACAAGGCTAAATTGTCTTAGTGGAACAGCTGGAGCCTTAAATGGAAGGCCAAGCCCAGTTATTAGCCTTGATGGAATGACCCGCAGGTGTTGCTGGCGCATGGGTAAGTTGATATGTTTTTGTTATTTTAATCATTTGTGAGGAAAAATGATCTACTGTTTTAACCTGACATGCCAGATGGTTTGTTACACAGAACCATCTGGGAAGTCGTCCTTAGAAACTGTTTGGAAAAGGGCAGATACTTTCAAAAAACATATTCTGCCACGTTAGGGAATTACTGTTTAACATTTTACCTCATCAAGAGCACAGCTGATTATATATTTAAATTCAGAATTTATCAAACAATAGACAAAATACAATACCACAATCTCAATGACAAGTTCAGTTTCTTGATCCCTCTCAACAGGCTCCATGTGGGGCGTCACTGCAAACATCCTGAAAAAAACTGACATTGAGAGAGAAAAAGCTTTAGAGTCAATGGTGCTTTTATATTGCTGCTACACCACCCAGTTAACACGAGTGTGGCCTCCCCCATGTGCTGCAAGTCATATCGTAGTCATATCGTATTGTATGCAATTCAAAGTTTGGAGTTAGTTTTGTTTGGTAATTCTCAGGATAGATCTGAGGTGTTGGTCAGTTAGCTTGGATCTGTGATGGGCTTTGCTGAATGTCTGCTCACACACGTAGGTCAAGCCAAACAATGCCAGCATCTTCTGTGCCGTCCTCCGGAGGTTTGGAAACGTGGCTTCGTTAAGTGAAGCATAAAAGTCATTCAGTTTAAGAGAGCTGAACGTCTCCTTTAAGATGGAGTCAGACTGAAGATCGATCAGTTGCAGCTCCTGTGGTGCTGTTTCAGGGTCTTGTGACAGGGGACAGGACACCAGCTGAAGTGACTTAATCAGAGAACTGACGGCAGAATTCTCCGGGCAGGTCGTCCAGTGATTTCTGCATGGCAAGTGTGGGAAAATAAATGAAAGATTTGTTTGAAATTTGTCTGGAGAATAAAGTTGGCTTGGATTTGAAGGCTCTCACATTTGTGTACATGTCATGCTTAAACTGATCTTTCCCCTGTAGCTTCACGTTCAGTCCATTCATGTGTGAAAATATGCAGTGAAGAAAAATAACATCCTGGTCAGGGTTTTTTCTCTTTCACTTAATCCTGGATCCTTTTCAGCAGCCCGCAGTTTTTTCCAGTTAAATTTGGCGATTCATCCATGGTGACATTGGCAAGTTTACTCCAAGGTAGCTTCATTCTCTCGATGACAGCAGACACCTGGTCATATAAGTCCTCTCCCCGCGTTCTTCCTTCAGGGACTCCATGGTCAAAAACTCTTCCATTATCTCAAAACTGTCGTTAATCCCTCTGATAAAAATTAGGAGCTGAGCAGTGTCTTTTATGTTGTTACTTTCATCCAGTGCTAGTGAATATAACTTAAAGGACTCTGCCTTTTTGTTTAACTCGCTGGCTATTTCTTCGTCAATCAGTTCCACACGGTGAGTCACTGTCCTACATGATAAACTAATTTTTTCAAATCTGCCTTTGCTCTCCGCACACAAGAGACCTGCTGTCTCTACCATGCATTCTTTCAAAAACTGACCTTCGGAGAAAGGCTTGCTAGTCTTTGATAATTTGAATGTCAGCAAAAAACTTGCCTTGGTACTTGACTCTTGAATCGCAGTTTCAAGACAATTTGACAATTTTGCTGAGGCTGTAAATTAGCCGTCAACCTCTGAGCAGTAGCCGCCCGTTCTTGCGTTGACTGCTTGCTAGCATAGTTAGCATGCTTCGTGGCAAAATGACGGCTGATATTGTATTCTTTGAAAAACGCAACAGTTTCTTGGCATATCGGACATACAGCCGTTGATCGGACTTCAGTAAAAAAATATTTTGTTGTCCACTCCTTATTAAACACTCGGCATTCACTGTCAACTTTTCTTTTCTTTGGTACACTCATGTTTACAGAAGGGCTCAAAGGACAAAGCAAAAAAGTGAAGCAGAGTAATACACCACACCCCAACAAAGGTCAATGTGTCTGGAGTGCGACATATATTGGGAAAACATGGGCATTGCAGGGAAAAGGCAAAATGAATGAAGTTTAATAATAATAATGTAATTTAATTTAATAATATAATTTGGACAAGTTCGGGCCAGACTGAAAAGCCTATTGGACCATATATGGCCCGCGGGCTGTAGTTTGCTCATGCCTGCCATAGACGAATAAATTTAATTGGCATTTGAAAGGGACCACAAATGAAATCATGGCATATGCTGTATTAGTTAATATAAGATTTAGTTTTCATGTGAGGTAGTGTATGGTTTGTCGTTCTTATATGCTCTTACGGCCAAGCATACCGAGTGCTTTAATTAATTGGTTAACAAGCACAAAGCGCCATAAATTCAAACAACTCTAATCATTAATGGACTTAAAATATTAACTCGTGGCTCTACCATCTGAACTAGACACGACACAATTATTAATACCACCAGGTAACACTAAAGAGGTCAGGTTATAGGTCACATACATCGGAATTATGTGCTTCTCTTCCCAGAAGAGAAAATGTGCAAATTTTGGGAAAATATAAATCCCAACTCTTAACCACATCACACTGTCTAACATCACAACAGGCATTTTTGCCCACCCAATGTTCAACCCAAGTCGGCAGCCATGCATAGTAATGTAGAGTTCTACTGACATGCCTTCTCCACTTATTAGTCAGAGGCCAACAATTTTTTATTTTAAATTTTTTTGAGAGCAATTTGCCCCAGAATATGAATGCATTTTGCTCCTATCTCTTATTTTTTGATAACTGTTCTATAAATAACATATTACACTCAAGGGTGAGCTTTAATGTCATTATTAGCACTTCAGTAACGCGCCCTGGACTGAGGCGCAAACAGGATTCCCCCAAAATGTGCCTCCAAATGCTTCGCATTTCCTTGGAAATAAAAAAGAATTTAGATGGATAAACAGCACAACAAGTAACAGGAAAAATATCTATTTTGGATTTTGGGGTGAACTGTCCCTTTAAAAACAGGTTCATTTCCTGGGATTCCTGCAAGTAATGTGCTTCTTTTCCCAGGATTGAAAATATTGCATTTTCATTCGGCGCTATATTTTCAATGGTATTATCTGACCTTATTCATATAGAAATGTTCTCACAGAGGCTGGTGTGTTTTTCAGCACTGACGGAGTATTGAAACTCACCTCTGCTGTTGGGGGTGTAGAGGGTCTTGTCAGTCTGGATGAAGATGTACCCGGACTGGAAGGACACTAAGACGACTTTCTCCAGCAGTCGGTCAGGGAACTGAGCTTGCAGGTACACATACTGCTTCATGTTGGGATCCCTACTGAAGTCACCAGCAGGGATCTAAAACCAGTATGTGGAGACACAGGCAGTGCATGAGGAGCAGGATGAGGCTAATCTCTAATTTATGGTCATGAAAGAAAATGAAGACAAATAACAAAGATTATACAGATACATAACAGTATGGTTAACAGCATTGTAAAGGTACTTCATTACTGTTATTTGTCCGAGCTCCTGGAAGTTGTTTGCACTGGTGAGGGTCACAGACGTGGATGCCAGCCTTGTTGTTTTGGTTGGATGGTTCATCACCCTAATTTCGACACTGATGTCTCCTCCTGTGCAGTCTTGACACTCCACAAAGATGTTTTCTGCTGTTCCAACCCGCAACAAGTTGGGAGCAGACATTACCTTTCTGCAGAGCAGCGGTGAGAGACAAAGACAGAGATCATTCTGTTGTAATTGTGCAGAAAGAACTACATGCTGTTTAGGATGTACTGACAAACATGTTCCTTTTGTTATATGCATTGTAGGCACTGTAAACCACAACCATAACTAGAGAGGCACTCCCAGAGCTCAGAGCTCTGCCAAGGCCATTACACCTACTGTATCTCACAAGGTTAACTAAAGTCAAACACAATGTGTGTCCATCCCATAATTCAAATCTGCTACAAAATTTAATCGGTCCTTCTTTGGCCACAAAGAACCACAACCTTTCACCAAGTTTATCAGTCAAGACAGTAGTTTTAATGTAACTCTGTAGACAGACACACAAACAAATGGCATCAAAAACACAACCTCCTTGGTGTATACAATGGATGGTTGTGACTATTTATACATATGATTGGCAGATGTATTTATATATTTATTTGACAAAGGTTTAAGGAGTGATCTCTAAGAGAAATGGTTCCCAACTGTTTTTAGCATAAAATTAACAGCAGTATGCTTCTCACAGGTACTGGCCTTACTGAGCATGTGTGCGAGTTTTTAAATTTTGTATATTTGAAAGATTTTTATGTGCCTGTAGTGGGTAACATTTCCAGTATTTCACAATTACGAGGATTGAAATGAAAAAAATTTAAAATTAAAAATCTTTTCCTTATCCCTTTAATTATTTGCGACCCTTTAGGTTACCTTGGGACCTTTTGGAGGGTCCCGAACCAAAGGTTGAGAACCTCTGTCTGATGATTAAGAAGCTGGACCCTATTTTCCCACATTTCTGTGTCTAAATGATAACTGGGGACAACAATTTTTGAAACTGGTCCAGCATCAAGAGAGACTGCTGCAGCTGGAAAAAGTGAAACTGTAAGATACGATGAAATCCTTCCGGGAAACTGCACACCGTCTACAAGTGCTTGTTTTGCTACAGACAAGGTCAGACTTTCATTCTAAGTATCTGACAATGTAACTGAAAAGATCCCTACAGGGAGAGACCTTTTTTTAAAAAGTAAGATTAACCAGACACAAGTATTTATTGTTGCTCTCGCCAATCTATTCAGACTCCTTTTAAAAGAACAATTAGAAAGAATTTGAACATTGTTGTCATCTGCCTTCAAACTCGACAGTAACAAATTAAAACATCTTGGATCGTCTTTTCAGTGTTTCAACAATCGCCAGCTCTGGATTCGTTGAAATAAATCCTTTACTGTGTCTGTTCAGTGTCCAGTGAGAGGCAGGACCTTAGTTTCAAGCAATTGTTTGATGAATATTGTTTTCTTTTCTATATTAGCCTCCTTCAAATTTTTAACGAGATTAATTTACTTTATGGGTCATTTTAAAACACTGCGATGTATAGTGAGATGTCTGTTGTAGTTGCCTTTCTTCTACTCACAAAAACAATAACACACACAAAAAAACTGTAGAGAGCAAATGTGTAAATAAATGATAATCATAAAAACAAAACTAATACTGATGGTGGCATGCTGAGAGTTAATTTAAGAATTTGGAGATACAGATAGAACGGAGGTACAATTTCTTTTTGAGGACCTAAAGAATAAACTATTGAAGCTTTATATTCTATTTGTAAGGTGCCACGGGTGTCGTTTTGTTAATCCAATCTAAATCCAGAAGTATTGTGACTGAAGTTTGTCATCAATTAGGCAGTGAATTAATTTCCTCCTCACGTCCTGATGGGTTTAATGGTTGCACAGATCACCTTCGTCTATGAGGCAACCTCCACATTTGCCTCTTTTCAAGAGGGACATTGACACAAAACTGCCTTCTGTATTGCAACGTTTGTTGTAATCAGAAACTTTTGTCTCTTAACGCTTATTTTTCTGAGTAGTGCCCTCTAGTTGACATGTTGCATGACATCCATGCCATCGTAAAGGATGCATATAAGTATGTGGTCAGTGACAGTTATACCGTTTAAAACGAACCTAAAAACAAATCTATTTTTGTATGTAAAAGGAGCATAAAAGAGCCTTTAAAATACCTAAAAAGACACATAAAACACAACAAGACAAAAAGACATTAAAGATGTGACAAGACAAAAGACAACATAAAACAAGTGACAATGGAAAAAAAGCAAGAGACAAAAAGTATTAACAAGACATAAAACTATGTAAAATACATAAGATGTGACAAACAAAGACTGCTACTTTTTACATTTATTCTTTGAGTACATTTCAGAGCCTGTACCTTTTCACTGTTAGTTAAGGAAAGAAGTTAAATCAGTACTTTTACTTTAACAAGTATCTGTACTTATTACTGAGTAAAGAATGTGTGTATTTTCGAGACCTTTGAAACATTTCATCATGGTTCTAGATACTGTTTACTGTTTCAGGCGTATTGCATCACTGTGCAAACTGAACAAAATTTAGACCAACTTAGTGGAATCATTAAAAAATGAAAAGAAAGGAAAAAAAAAAGACAAAGACCACATTGCCTTGACACATGTAACAAGAACTGCAAACATTACGTAAGACAGGGTAAAGAGGAATTTGCAACCTGATTATAAATGCAAAGAACGCTTGGTTTAGTTTTGTCTCTCTCTACAGTTTAACCAATGACAATTTAAGTATCAGGAAGCAGTTCAAACAAACAAACAAACTATGTTTTAGCTCTGTTGTGAATGAATTCAAGCTCAGTAGCAGTAGTGGCTTGATCACACAACACGCCTGAGCAGTGTGTGATGACACCACTGCTGAACTGCTGGAGAGCACACAGGCTGTGGTGTCCACACAGGCTCTGGTGTCCACACAGGCTCTGGTGTCCACACAAGCTCTGGTGTCCACACAGGCTGTGGTGTCCACACAGGCTCTGGTATCCACACAGGCTCTGGTGTCCACACAGGCTGTGGTGTCCACACAGGCTCTGGTGTCCACACAGGCTGCGGTGTCCACACAGGCTCTGGTGTCCACACAGGCTCTGGTGTCCACACAGGCTGTGTTTCTGCTGCCAGGCAGCTCCTCAAAGTTCTATCAGTCTACATAGAGTTTGCAGAAGAGCATGAAGGAGAAGAAAATAGTTGTTTTCTGAAGGCAATCACTGATTTTCCCCCTAAAATGAAAACCAACTGGTCACGCCATGCACATGTGCCATCAAGCATGTGGTGTGAATCAGCTGTAACGCTGGTCTACTCACAATGGAGCTCCATCAGCCAGACAAGTGAGTGAGGCAAAGGCCAGAGAGGCCACCAGCCACAGCAGAGTCCGACTCATCCTCCTACCTGATCCTGGTCTGCTGTCAATGATGACTGTCGCTCTGCAGCACTGTCCCTTTATCCTCCTGCACAAACAAACACAATTTCCCAGCAGCAGTTGAGAAACTGTTATCTCTGCTGTGTGGAAAAAGATAAACAGCATAAAATCAATGAGGGTTTACATGTTTGATTAACTTCTAAACATACAATTTACTGGAAAATGAAGGTTCTCCTGCATTTGCAAGGTTTTCTGAAATGAAACCTGTGTTTTCTTTCTGTTTTGTACTTGATTTGGAAATCTGAAATTTCATGATTCTCATTCTGACCCTGGGATGCTGAGGGGCAATATCAGGTCAACAAATTTTATAGGCCAAGTTTCACACAATGGGGCACCCCTATAGCTCAGTTGGTAGGGCGTGTGCCCCATGTCGTGAGGCTATTGGTCCTCTGCAGCAGCTGCTGGTTCGACTCCTGCCTACGACCCATTTGCTGCATGTCATCCCCTCTCTCTCTCTGCCCCTTTTCCTGTCATGTCTTCAGCTGTCCTATGATTAAAGGCAAAAAGCCCAAAAAGTAATCTAAAAAAAGTTTCACAAAATGGTCTCACCACAATGAACTGGCTAATATGGGAGCTACTATCATCATCCCTTCCCTGTAGTGCTATTTATCCAGATCTAGATTGTTTTGGTGTGAGTTGCAGAGTTTTGTAGATATCAGACATAGAGATGACTTCTCTCCAATATTACAGGACTAGATGGCACTCGGCTTTGGTGCTCAAAGAATGAAGTTCCTACATAAAACTGCTCCCAACAATAAATGTGGATTATCTTGATTAACTGGGTCATCATTCCTAGAAAGAAACACTGGTGTTGGGTTTTTCAAATGTGTTTTTTACGTGCTTTGAGTACCGCAAGGCGACTGCCATTTACTCCCACTATATTTAAGAGGAGGTAGACATCTCTATGTCTGATAACTTTACAACTTGGTAACTAATCAGCTGTGCCAAGTGCTTTGATTAATTCATGAGGGAGTTTTGACCGAGCATGCCTTAAACCAATCAGAAAGTCAGCTCTCATTACCTTAAAGAATCAGGTGTGCCAGGTTTGAATGTGTGGAGTCGATAATTTCTGTAAGTACACGGCCGCTGCTGTAGGGTTCACATGCACAGCCGAGGTGCAGTGGAGGCACAGGGTGCACAGCTGCAGCACCTCTGACCTGCTGGAACACAGCGAATTAAAGACATAAAACCTGTTTTTGTGGGGAAAAAAAGCCCTGATTATTTTTGTACATAAATAAGTTGTTGCATGTGGTTCACTCTCATCTCAAAGAAAGGGATACAGATTGTGCAGGCTACCTAATCATCAGCTCAGCTGGCTGAAGCTCCTGAAGAAGGAGCCAGTGGGCAGGAGTGGAGGAGAGCAGTGAGAAGTAGGGGAGAGAAATGGTGAGAGTTAAACCAGTCTGGCCATGAGGCGTCCTCCATCCCCTCTTCCTCTTTCTCCTCACCCTCATCTCCTCCTCCCATTCACGCTCTTCCGTCCTGCTAACACCACTGTGGATGGAGGAAACAGAATCAGAAAGTGCGTCTCATGTTTGATAACCTGTGAACAAAATTAAACACAGGTTATCCAGTGGGTAAATACAACCAGCATCAGGCTCTGACAGAACACGTGTTTTTCTCCCAGGTCAGGCTGGTCTCGTGTTCAGCTATAAAACCTTCTATGTTAAAGATCATAATTGTTTAATCCTTGTTATTCTGGATCCCACTAAACATATAGACATAAACACTACCGTTGCTCCAGCTGTCATGTGACTGATTTGTTAAAAAGGATTTGACAGCTGTGATCCCCTCCTGTGCACACCTCGCAGGTCTATTGGCATTTATTAGGCTTTATAATTAAGAGAATAATTAATTATTCCTTATTAGTGAGAATGAAGACACGCACACTGTTTAACATAAATGAAAGGTGTTTTGTGATTTTTCAGCCAAGTGTGAGACACATACACACATGCTGTATTTACACTTTATTGTGTATTGAAAAATATGTTCAAAGGACAATTTACTAATCCACACTCCTGTGTGGGGAAAAGACAGACCAGAAACACATCACTATCCAACATGCAGAGCAGGCGCAGAGTTTTTACGGTGAAACAGACTGAGTAGAGAGTAGAGCTGCACAATATATCGTTTGAGCATCGTCATCGTAATGTATGTGTGCGCAATAGTCACATCGCAGGTCCTGCGATGTAGGAGGCAAATGAATTAAACGTGTTCTCATCTAATTTCAAGGGTACCTGACACACACTGCGCACAGCGATCCACCAATCACAATCGTTCTTAATCAGTTTGCCAAAGCAGACCACGCCCCTGCATATGGAGTGAGTCATAAGATCAGTGCAGGTTAATTGTCCACAAGATGGCAGCAGTGCAGCATAACATAAAGTGCTATTCAAGTCATCTGGTGAAAATTCCTGTATTTTTTCATATCGCAATATATATCGCAGGGTTAAAAAAAATCACAATGTCAGTTTTTTCCAATATCGTGCAGCCCTAGTAGAGAGTGATTTTCTTCAGCACTGAGTTGGCTGAAGTTGTTTACTGCTGCAGTGTGTGCTGCTCAGCCATTTTCATTTAATACAGGTGAACGCCGCTCCACTCTGTTAACATCTTAATGTCTCTGGATGATGGTAAACAACATTCACTTCACCTTTGTCTTGCAAACAAAATGATTTAGACAATAAATCAAAACATAATTGGAAAGGCTGCCTTTTGGGAAGATCAAGTTCATCTCCCTGTTGACTGCTGATAACTCTAGCATGTGCGTGCTGTAGACAGTCTGGGGTTTCGCCTTTTCCAGTGATGAAATAACTCGTAACCAGTGTAAGTCTTAAGTCAAAATAGTGATTGTAACGTTCAGTGAAGGGCTGACAGTCATGGCGCTGTGACAGTTATTAAATTAATATGCATCAGAGCTCCTTTTGAACTTGAGGGCCAGTATTTTTTGAATTAGGAGTCTGAGTGGAGTCTATAAAATAGGGTGGAAATTAGACAAATTTTAAAAATATGCCACTATTATTGTTACTCTAATGTGCTTTATCTGTCTATTTTTCAGTTTCCGATATTTATTTTTGGTCATTAATTAATAGAATAATAAAAAAAATAATTGTTAGAATCAATCGATACATTAATTGACAGATAATTAATCATAAAAAATAACCATTAGATTACTTATTTTAGAAATAATCGCTACATGCACCCCTAATTATTGTGACTAGGTCATATGGGACCATATCAAAACAACAGTGGTGGAATAAGCAGGGAACAAACACCAAAACTAAGATTCCAGTTTAGCTTAAGAGCATACCAGTTCTCTCTCTCACCCACTCTCTCTCTCTCTCTCTCTCTCTCTCTCTCACACACACACACACACACACACACACACACAAAGACCATCATCTATGATCTATGGTGTTATGAAAATTATGACACAAGCAAGTAAACATTAATGTTATCTTAATGTTAATTAAGCAAACATTAACCCTACTACCTACCTAATACCTACATAACTCTGGAGCTGTCATCTAAAACACAGATGGAGAATGGAGGACTGTGAGATGCAGGATGAAGGTAATGGTAAGTGGATTAAAAGCAGGCTGGAGGCAGCTGTCCAGATGAAGTGACGCCCGAGCTGAAGACGTGTCCTCTTTCATAGAGACCAAGAAAAGTGTCCTGCTCCTCTCTGCGTAAAAGAGTACAGGACAGTTTTTTCAGTCACTTTATTCATCTCAAAGCTCATTTATTTCTCATACCAGGTTTGTTTGAACTTTACAGCAGCTGACAACATTATCACATATAAATACTAGCAGCACATAGTAACATTAGCTATTAAGGTACTATATTTAAATAAATGTTAATTTTGCTAGTACACTAACGCTAATTTCTCTAGTATGCTAATACTGTAATTAGCGATTAGCATATACGCTAATTAGCAATTAGCATATCACTGTAACACACTATGTCTTGATGACGCAATATAAAAACACACAAAGACAAGTATTTACCTTTTGCAGGCTGCACTTTGTCGCAAAGTGGTTGAAACATGTCTGACCATGACTCCTCTATGTCTTCCAACAGTCACTGGACTCCTCTACTTTGTGAAGGAGCCCGTGCTTTCAGCCTACGGGGTCGCCTTTACGTCCCGCCCCTCTACCTTTCCTATTGGATGACAAGTTTGAAAGAACCAATGACATTGACAAAATACCAAAACACCTAAATGAGAGAGAGCACCTATGTTCTCTGGCGTTCTGCTGTGAGCTGATCACAATACTCTTATTCATACAGTCAACAAACCAGTGGTGGACAGTAGTGAAGTACATTTACTTGAGTACTATACTTAAGTACATTCTTTGTGTGTCTGTACTTTACTTGAGTATTTGTTGTTGTTTTTTTTTGGAAACTTTTGACTTTCACTCCACTACATTTCAAAGACAAATATTGTACTTTTGACTCTGTTACATTTGTAGGAAGGTTGTTGTTACTTTTTGACTGAGCTTTGAAGTCAGCTGTTGGTGGTTTTTTTTCTAAAATGCAGTGGTCACATGCTGTGTTCCTCACAAAAGGAAACCAATCACAGTAGCTCCTCTCAAATGAGATTGATGTAAAAGTGGAAATACATCAGGCGCTCTCTGTAACAAGAACAAGCAAACTCTGCCTCTTTCATTCAAACAAAAAGCGGTAATGGTGACAGCAGGAGAAAGACAAAATTAAACCTCAAGATGTTATTATAATTATTCATTTTTCCAGGTAGCTTTTAAAGTTGGATTGTTTTATTGGGGTGAAAAATACAGTATAATTTATGTATATACTGCCTCTGAAGACAGAAAGAAATCTCAGTTATTTAACAGACTTGTTGAACTCCTTACAGTTATCTTCAATCTGCTTTTATGATGTGGTTTTAATACAGTTACATCAGAAAATGACAACAGCTGTCCTTTTTGTTTTTGATTGTATTTCTATGCTGAAGTTTTTATAGGTGTTTCTATAGACTTTGTGTAGCAGAGTGGTTCTACAAGCAGGTCAGTGCATCATTAGATGGTTTCAGAGATACAAGCTTCTGTAAATGCATCATGAAAACAATACAGCATGTATTGATATTAGAAAATGTACTTTGTAATTTGTACTTTTGAATACTTAAATATTTTTAAAAACATGTAGCTTTGAATACTTAAGTATTTTTAAAAGCAAGAACTCTAGTACTTTAACTCAAGTAAAATTTTGACTGAGCAACTTTCACTTGTAGTTGAGTAATATTTGACCAGGAGTATCTATACTTTGACTCAAGTACTGGGGTTGAGTACTTTGTTCACCACTGCAACAAACTATTTTATTTTTTGAATTCTTATGTAGGTCTGCTTTAAGTACTTTTACTGTCTTACATTCTGTCTGTACTATTGCAATGATTTGTTTGTCTGACTTTTCCATCATTTTGCTTTTATCAGATTCACTGGGATGCTTTTTTTTTCAACCTTAAAAAGTTTTCACAGTAACATATAACCAGTTTTAAGGAGCACAAAGATGAAATAAAGTGCCAGGGAATAATTAGGACATGAAATAGTACAATTAAAAAATAAAATCAGTAGAGGGATTGACATTAGGTAGAATAAATTGGAGGAAAAAGAAAGAAAAATAATAAATAAATAAAGGGTGCCAGATTAATAAATGAGTAATATTAGTAGATAATTTCACAAGTTTTAAATATTGTTTTTTTGAGTCTTTGTTGTTTTTTACAATTGCAATATAAGTTAATATCCACTAGAATTTAGGTCAAATTAGGTTTTCTCTTGGAGCATTTCATTTTTGTATAGGAAATTTGCAAAAAATATCAACGGTTGGATTAAAGAGGTGACATCTTTGTCCAGTGAATTATTTTCAATCTAACTTAAAATATCACTTCCATAAAACATTACCATTGGACATGAAATGTAGCTAAGTGCATTACTCTTGTACTTAAGTACCCCAAAACTAGAGGGACTTAACATGAGTAGCCTATTATCTGTTTGTCACTTTCTAATTGTAGTCTACTCCACCACATTTCATGCAAAAATTTCATTTTTAAGTAGGCAATAGTGTTATTAACAAATGAAAAAAATTGTATACACAGTATTGTAAGAAATTATAAATTATCATGTAAACTAAACTAAATGCATCTAAAATGATCAGTTCATTAATTAATCAGAAAGATTTGGCATCTACTTTTGCCCTTTTATTTTACAGCCTAATATAAAAAATGATTGTGAATATCATGCCTTTTCTTAAGGCATTATAATACCAATGTTTTACACATGAATGCTCTGTTTTGTTTATCAGTTTTCTTTGGCTTGTTTTTGAACGTTATCAGTGGACATCTTTTAAGCAAAGAGACCAGTGAAGGATCTGCTTCCTCTGCCACTGTGTGGCACTGCTTTTTTCAACATTCAGACATGCAGATCACTCTGCCTCATGGCGCATGACCTTAAGGCCAAAACGCACTAAAGGCTAATTGTTCTAAATGGCAGAACACACACTGAAAGCATCTTGACACAAATCAAACTGACTTGATGCTCGCACTCTGAACTTGTTTCGATTTTGGAGCGTCAACTGAGCACCAGGCCTTTTTTATTTGCAGCTGCAGTTTGTGTTTGGGGAGTTAAATGGAATAAAAAAGGCATGGACGTGAGGAGCGAGTGCTGATTGAGTTTTAGCTCCACCTGAAAGCAGATTTTAAAAAATTACCCACAGCAGAGAGCGAGGCAGAGAGAGAGCATGTGAATATGGACAGATGCACTGACTTGATATAAAACTTTTCATGATCATGAAACGTAATATTACTGTACACTTTGGTGGTGTGTGATTTTTTTTGCTCCAAGTCCCATTTGTATACTTTTAAATACTTAATTACTCCCCGTCAATTAATCATAACTACGAAGAACTACAGAGGGACAGCAGAGAGGAGGGAGGGAGATCGTGTGTGAAGTGCTGACTGATATAAAACTTTTTTGATGATAAATCCTGATGCTACTGAACAGTTATCTGACTAAATATCTGTCTGAAAGAAACAGATGCTTCTTTCCTCCATGAAACGTTTGTCACTTCACAACGTTATTCTGAAGCCTGCAGTGTGCTATAGAAACTTCATCTGACGCACGTCTATTGACACGTGTCAGATGAAGCCTGCAGTGCGTTTTGCCTTTTACTCTTCAAGACGCCTCGACACGTCCAACTGCAGGTGGATGTCGTTTCAACAGCAGTGGTCATTCTTGTCAGTCAGTGTATTACCATGATTCTTGTGTTTGCTACACTGATAGAAAAAAGGTCAGCGACTACATCGGTGTGGATCTGATGAGAAACTGGGTGGCGGGTTGAGGATGAAGGGTGTAAAGTTCACAGTGTTACTTTGTGTAGCTAGTTTTTCTAGCACCAAGAGTCCAGTGTGTTTATAGATACATGAAGTGTTGAGAAGAGTCTTGCAGAGTCATTAAGATGTTAACAAACACAATTATTTAGACAATAAATCAAAACATAATTGGAAAGGCTGCCTTTTGGGAAGATCAAGTTCATCTCCCTGTTGACTGTTGATAACTCTAGCATGTGCGCGCTGTAGACAGTCTGGGGTTTCGCCTTTTCCAGTGATGAAATAACTTGTAACCAGTGTAAGTCTTAAGTCAAAATAGTGATTGTCACGTTCAGTGAAGTAAACAAGTTAGTCTAACTTTTGTGCACTCACAATTAAATTAGTTCAACTATTGTAGACTCACAATAAATAAGTTAGTCTAAGTATTGTGGACTCAAAATAAACAAGTTATTTTTACTTTAAAATATCAAGTTTATTTAATTTTTTGAGGCAGTGAGTTTGCATAATTTTTTTGAGTACACCCAACTTATTAGATTTTACAGTGTATTTACAGTGTGGCGTTATATTTGTGCCACATTCCTGAACGAGCAACGTTAGATTTTGAGCACAGAAAAATTTCTTTTGAGAACCCATGCATTATATTTTGAAGAGTACTGATTGGCAAGCAATGAATATATAAAGAATGAACTCCGCCTTCTGTGGAAGCCACAAGTCCGTACGTTTGAAACCTTATTTTAAAGCTAGGGTAAGCAACGTTGATTTGCTATCATTGAGAAATAAATAACCTTTCAGCATATTGTACTGTAAATCAAGTGGTCTGAGAGAGAACTAGATTCCTGCACCTCCTATTTGTTGTTTTCAGCATTTAGAGAATCTGGCCTGTGACAGTAAAACCAATCACAGGTCTTCTCAGACCAGGAGATCCTATTGGCTGTTCTACTTGTGCAGCTGCATGTTCATGTTCTTTTGGTGAGACCCTGAATCAATGACGGAAACTACTGCAGGTAAAGTCGCTGTAAAACTGAATATATATAATGTGGAATTACAATAAAGAGAATCTTAAAAAGAGTCTAATGGGCACCATGCTCAGTTCACGTCTATTGCGAGGCTTCACCAAGTGCCGAGAGGACCAGGCGGAGCTGAGACACAGACCCAACAGACAGATGCTCAGAGCCGAGGAGCTCTGCAGGAGAGGGTTGGTGGCAGACTGGAGCTTCTGGAGGAAAAATGACACTAGAGTCACTCTGATGCCAGCTGCTTTACTGACAGGAGGGAAGCTCAGAGTCTATGTTTTGGACTTTTGGAAATAAAAAGAAGATTTATTTTCACTCCTGTGTTTCAACTCTCTGCAGCAACAATTAAAGAACAATGGACCCGCGGACCGGCCAGACGAGAGCTCAGCATTTTGTTTTTTAAACTTTTGGGATTAAAAAGTGGATTTATCTTCACGTTTGCTTGTAAACCTGTGTGCAGCAGCGATCAGGCTGTTTACAGTAAGATAATTAGTCTGTGTGTCCATGTTGACTGCTGACCAAAGAAGAAATTAATTTGAAAGTTGCAAAGTAAGAGTAAAAGTGATGTAAAGGAATGAATCGACTTTTTCTGGTGATCACTGAGACACACGGTGCTTTTGTACTGGCATTTTTGGCCGTGCTGCGTTAAACTGTGTCACAGCTGATTTGCATTTCTATTACTACTTAAATCGTAGCAAGCCGCACCCAAGATTGAGCGATTCTGGAGTGGAACAAAGCGAGCCCATCTTGCCTCCAAGCAGGCTGTGGTCACGTCTCACAGACCGCGGCCAAACCGTGGCGAGCCTCACTTTCTCCCCCTCCAACAAGCGTGTGCTGTGATACTGAGCTCATGTGTGCAGGAGAGCAGAGAGAAAGATGTTTTTAAAAATCTCTTCATGTTCAGCTCTCAGTGATTCTGTATCTTCACACTGAATTGTTGTTTTGAAATGTAGCTTCCCTCCTCTGTTGCTGTTTTGTACTGTCAGGTATCAGCGTTTTTTACACACAGTTGATGTCTGTTGGTCCGTGTTTGCTCACTATTGCCTCTGTAAACTGTTGCGTGTGTGGATGAAGCACATGCTGCTCATCTGGAAGGAGGAGCTCAGGACAGAGAAAATCTAACTCAGATGTTTCCGTGTTTAGGATTTCTACCTACTGCAGCTTTGAAAAAGGCATTTGCGATGTTATGGAGAAACACTACACTACCCACAATTCTAAAGCGAAAAAGTGAGGTCTGTGATTGGCGGAGCTCACCGTTACCATGGAAATGCAGTGAATAGAATTTATACACACATGAAACACAAACTCCAAGATATTACAACATTTTTTGTCTTGAAAGTATAAACACTATATTAACAACAACAGTTTAAGAAGCTGTATGATTTGCATCATATTGAAGGTTAGTTTCTTCACTCAGACCCACTGCAGTGGGGGTGTGGGTGAGAAGGGGAGGAATATGGAGTGAAACGAAGTTAAATAAATATGATTTCTGTAGGGAAAGAAACAAACTAGAGTTTGCTGATGCTATTGTGCTCACTCTCATTTCTTTGGTGTAATAAAGCCACAGCAATATGAAGTCATTTGCATATCCAAGGAATTATTTTGTAAAAGTATATGAGGTTTCAGTCAATGCAGACAATATGCTTCTTCATAGATTAAAACCTATGTCATATTTTCTAAAGATAAATAATAACTGACAAAAGTTTTTGATACATTTTAGACTTTAAGGTAGACGTATAGAAAACGTGTCTTTATAGCAAGGACAAGGACTTTTTGATGTGATTTTGTCAATATAATTTTTTGATATGATTTTCTGTCTAAACAGATTTAGTCAGAAAATTCACAGCAATTCACCTGCATACTTAATTTTCTATACTGCAGTAGTTTTATAGCAGCTAAAAATGCTCCCTTTATTACTGCTGCGGTTGCATTAATTGATCTATATGAGCCGTCATATATTCTAATTTGGAACAGATTTCAGGCGTTGAGCTTCCATCTATCACTCCACTGATCTCAATATTATCAAACTTTATTAAACTACAACTTCTAGTTGAACTGAAAATCATCATTAAAGAGTCATCGACATAACAGTGATCACTATTTGGCTTCCCACATAAACCAAAAGTAATGTATATAGGACAAAGACAATGAGATTAAGACCATTATATTTTAATCAATGCAGTGTAACATTGTAACTTTTAGAGCCGTGATATCTCATAGCAGGAAAAGTCTTACATAATAAGAGTAATGCAAAATAAAACTCATTTGAAAAGAACATTTTGTTTCCTTGAGTTTCATTACTGCTGACATCCAAAGAGTGCATACTGCTGGACCATCTCATCCAGGCCCAAACAGGTATGTCTGTGTTTATCAGTTTGGCACTCAGCCTCTGTGGGCCAGTACTCAATCCACGTTCTCTCACCAAGTACATACTGATACCTGAGGAGAACAAAGTGTAAAATGCATTGGGTCTTTCACATGCTGGAACATGACAAAAACTGTACATTTAATTACTCTCTCACTAGTAACAGTAACACTTAAACTAAAGTACAAGAAAGGCAAACGTGATTTAGAAAGCAGTAAAACTGTCAAACTGTTTAGATGCAGACAGTGTTATGATCAGGGTGCACACACCTCACACACACTTATTCACTCACAGAACAAACTTACGTTTCACTTTGGTCATCTCTGTGAATATCTTTCGATGCGCCCATGATGAGGTAGGTTTTACCTATTCTCAGATCCAAAGACTCCCTGCAGTGTTGATAACTGAGGAACGCACGCGCTTTACCCTGAGGACCCACATCATAACTTCCTGTAAATAAAATGAAGCAGAGGAGAGAGAGGGCATGTAAGGATTAAATGCATACCTAAAGTCAAAGTACAAAACTTTGCCATTGTATTATCACATTTTCCCAAAGGAATCACACTTAAAGGAATAGTTCAACATTTAGTCAATATGAGGCTGCAGCCAGCTAACATAGCTTAGCATCAACATTGGAAACAATTAGCATGGCTCTGTCCAAAGGTAGCCAACACTTACTAGCACCTCTAATTTCTGTTTGTTTTAGTCTAAAGAACTGGACTGAGTCCTCCTGAAAAGGTGGGTGCGGTTCCAAACAGAATGTGGTGCGGTTTGTTTGTGGTGTGAAAGTCAATGAACCAAACACAGGATTTTATGATAGAAGTGATTTTAGCACAACTTCAAAAGCTTAACTGATAATTAATCATTCTGCTGATCATTAAATCTGTTCAGGAGGTGATCGTACAATTGATCAGACATGTATAGCCTGTATTTATGAAATTCAGTCAGTGACAGGTCACTAATTCAGCGCAGGTATTCTCCCTCATTAACAGGTCAAGAGCTGTTAAAACTGCTGTGCTTGTAACCTACTCTATGCCCGTGCCAATCTCAGTGCAGGTGTGAAAATACCCTGTGACACACTTAGGGAGAACATATCAGGGGGTGAAACACATTTGGCAGTTCAAAGATAAATACTCACCTTCCTTGATGACTTCCAGTACACGCATTGAGTAAATGTCAGTGGACAATTCCTCTGTAAATTGATCCAGTCTCACTTTGTACACTGAAAACAAACAAGTCGCAGATTAGCTCACTCGTTCCTTTGCATGTCTTACTCACACAAACATACCCACCCATTTCAGATAAGAGAAATATATAAATGCGGCCCAGTTGTGCTCTCTTACCAAAATCTATTTTGCTGGTTGGAGTGGTCTCACAAGACTTAGCTGTGCGCAGGTCATTGCTGATCTTGCCCTTCTGCTGCATGCTGCAGTTCTCTGAAAGTAAACAATGGGCACAAAGTAAATACAACTGATGACATGATGCACACAATGATATATGTACAGCATGATTGTGGATGACTTGATGGGTGGGAACAGCTGTATCACAATTTAAGTATTAGCGACTTATTCTTTAGCTGTCTTGGACTGCCAGCTTTCTCAAATGCATGTGCTCAACTTCACCGCATCACAGACTGCATGGGTTGTAGCTGCTGTGGCAGTGGAACAACCACATATCACATTAAATCGAAGAACGCTTGTGTTGAAACCGTACAAGCACAAGTTTTTTTTCTCTATTTTTGTACAAAAATGATTGAATGCATCTATTATCAAATAAAGATCTGAAATATGACAGAGGTTATTTTTATGAGCACGCTCCACGTTATCCAATATTTAAATATGTCTTTGATGTGTAGACCTCTGTGTATTTATATGTTTCATAGGGTATGTAATGCAGCCAGAGAACAGCATAGGAGGAAGACAAAAACACATCTGGTATTGTTTGGTATGAGCAAAATTTGTATTTTTCTTTGATAAAGATTAATGGATTAATTGAAGATTCTTGTTTAAAGGGTGACAGCAGTCATGATTCAGTTTTTGAGATTTTCATATCATTCTGTAGCTTCCCAGTAGTGTTCCTCATGTATACAAATCCAAACATTTAAATTCTGGTCGAAATACAGAGGCTTTTCAGATCGAAATACTCTTTTTACAAGCCATTTCCATGTGATGTGATGTAGGTTTCTGCATGTTGACATTGCTATACTTTATAAACCCCTGAGGCTGAAGAAGCAGCATGTAAAATATGGCCATCTCTTAAAGTTAACTTCAAACAATACTCTGTTTATATATTAATTTAGTGCAGTTATACAATTTAGTGCAATTATATTAATTTAGTGCAGCCACATTAATTTGGTGTAGTTATATTATATTGGTGTCGATACATTATTTTGTGTAGTTACATTACTATAGAGCAGCTATGTTATTCTAGTGTAGTTATATTTGGTGTTGTCATATTTTTTGGTGTAGTTAGAATATTTTAGTGCAGCTATATTAATAAGCCACATTGTTTTATAGCACGTTACTCCCAGTACTGTTCTTCCTACAGACAGGTCAAAACCAGTACATCCCATATTATCCAAGACCTCATTCTGTTTACCTTCAGCACATGTGCATTCTTCATTTCTGCAGAGTCGCAGTAGTTGTCCAGCTCTTCTCTGTGGATGGTAAAATTTCACACACGGTGTTTCTGCATTGGGAAAGAAGGATATTTGACAGTTATTTGCTAATTGCAGTACATCAGAAAATGTACATCAAATACTCGCAGAGACAGCACAAGTGTCTCTGAAACTCACGTTCATAGTACTCATAGACAGACACAGCAGCTGGTTGTAAGACGCCCACTTTCAGCTTTTGATGGATCCTAAATGTGATTTCGTCCGGTTTTGTGTGTGAAACCTGTGAAGAGATGTGAAGCAAAGGTGAGAAAGAGATAAAGAAATAAATAACAAGGCAGAGAGATACATAGATAGGAATAAAGAGTGATTTCTTACCTTGTCCAGGTAGATGATGAGCGAGCCTCTCTCTGACAGGGCTGTGTTCATCTCATATTTTGAAATTGTGCGAGCACGTCCTTTGGCCAACTACACACATGAACACACATATCAAATAACCCGACCATAAAACACATGTTGCTCCTAACCATAGACATTAACTTCTGACTGTATGAGGGTATGTGTGCGTCTGTAAAAGTTCTTACCAAGTCCAAGTCCTTTGTGTTAACGGTGTAGCCAGTTAACAAGCCAATATCCAAGACTGACATAGTTGCATCATGGTCCCTGTTCATATACCTGTACAAAAAATAGACTTGATAATCAAAATAAATAATGGGCAGCTCAAATGAGCTCAAATTGATGTGAAAGCTCATTCAAAATAATGTTTGAAAAGAATTTTACACCCCCATATTTTTTGATGAAAGGAAAGTGTGAAATTGAGGTGGATACCAGAGTAGGATAATTACAAATTATGAGAAAAACAAACAGAGGGAAGAAGAGAGGTAACATGGGGGCCATAGCTGGTGAGAAAACTTCTCATTTGTACTTACAAAACGTCTATTTTCAGCTTGTATATCTTCTCATCCTCATCTAATTTCTCTGGAGGAGCAAAACAGTAGATGAGCATTTAATTAGTTCCCTTTTCTCATATGACAAAAATACTTGGCAGGAAGATGGATAGACAGCAGGAAAAGCTGACAAACAGACAAAATGACAACAAAGAAAGACAAATTACCTGGGATGAGCTGCACTGACAAGTTAAACTTCTGACAGTCACTCTCCTTTTCTTTAGGCAGAGCGTAATACAGCGACACCATCTGTCACACATATAGAAGTTCATGTTAAAGGTGAAATATGTAACACCCTAGTGTTCAGAAATGGGTACTGCATAGAGACAAATTGGACATATTGGCCTGATATGGGCCTATTAAGGATATATCGTTATCTGCATAAATATTTACCAATATGCACCAATTTAAAAATGTATTTTATACAGAACACATATTAATTAATGATTTCTTACAACTCATAAACAGATATGAACAATAACAGCAAACTTTTGGTGTTAATGTTAGCAAGTGAATGAACGTGAACGGACAGTGTGCAGAATCACACAGGTCAAAATATAAACAGGCGTTTCACACTGCAATGGAAATTTCAAAGGATGACATACTGGTTGTAGCCAGTCATGATCATTTTATAATGCAGTACAGTAAATATATTGCATATTTTTTTCTTAAATATGATAAACTTATAGGCATTTAGCTTAATAATATAGCCCACACAAGTTTAAAGAAGGATTTGACCTCATCTGAGATTCAAAAAGGACACATCAATAAACAGGTGACAAACTTTCAGAACAAAAATATATTTTACTCACTGTCACTGTGGCTTCTCCTGGGCCTGAGGCAGTCACTTTCACATTCTGGTTTATGTCATTGATCTGTGGGAATTTAAATATGCACACAAACACACATGCAGGGATCAGCCGACACAGTCTTACAGCAGTTCATGAAATGCTGTCTGTTCCATCCATGGCCACTAGGGCACCGGTACTCGATACCTTTAAAGGGATAGTTCACCAAAAACTAAAAATTCAGTCATTATCTACTTAGCTTCATGCTTGAATGAAGGTCAGATTTGGTTTATTAATTTCACAGGAAAACATTGGTGCAGAAACTCCCTAACAATGGCACTGAATGTTCTATTGTTTGGGAGCCACTTGAAAGACATCATTTACACCATGTTTTTAGCTTAAATCTTCACTATAGATCCTTTGCCTGGAGGCACATTCACGTGTGTGTGCACGCTGTCTGAACTCGGTGTGTGTGGTGTGATGCTGTGCACACACAAGCGAGCGGCGTGTAAGGTCTTTAGGAGACTTGGATTATGCCAGACGAGCAGTATGGAGGTGTTTTACGATTTTTTCTGTTGTTATTTTACATTTGAAAACTGGTTATCATTCACGTCAGTTGTTTGGGAGATTCTCAAATGCTGTATTTTTGATTTTGTGGTGAACTGTCCCTTTAATGAGCCATGGTGCATTTATTTGTTTGTTTGTGTCTCTGCGTTCTCACTTTAGATGTTCTTGTGGTGTACTGGTTGTTCTTGTTGAAGTTGAATTTGTCAGGTTTTGACCTCCCTGGCAACAAGATGTCCACATTCAGATCATACTCTGGTTCTCTAGCCCTGGCCCAGTACTCAGCTACAGCCTGGTACACCATAATGGTAGCCTGCAGAATGATTGGACGAAAATGAGAAAAAATAGAAGTTAGAAGTTGAGATGAACTAAAAAGATGTGCAACTGCACTAAAAATTGCTAGAGGTACAGAGGAGTCTGTGTTACCTGAGTTGATCCGTAGCCTCCGCCCACCTTCTGCTGTTGGTTGAACCATCTGACAACAGCTCTGGCATCTTCAAAGGCCTTTATTAACAGAAGGCAAATACACAGCTGAAAGTGGTTGTTTCTATTATACTTACAACCTGTCAGTTTACTAAGTCCGCTGTGGTGCTTCTTAATCAGTTTTCCATTTCAGCACAATCAAACGTCAAGACTTGAAAGTTGCCTTGATACAATCACATCATGCTTAATGCCTCCAGGTATCTTCTCAATGAAATTATCTACCATACTGCCACTCACTGTAACCTGTACTCTCTAACAGAGGGGGGAAGAAACGAAGTACAAATACTAAGTTACTGTAGCTAAGTATAGTTTTCAGGTATCTGTACTTTACTTGAATATTTATTTTTCTGGGCACTGTTTTACTTTTACTCCCTATATTTTAACAAATATATGTACTTTGTACTCATTACATTTTCAAACCAGAACTGTTACTTAGGTTTTAATGCATTTGAGGGGAATTATTGATTGTCTTTGTTTTGCATCATTACACACCACCTTCACAATATCAAGACAGTTTTTAACCTAAATGGATGGGAATATAACACATATAAAAGACAATTCCTAGGTGTATCCATCTGTGCATATAACACACAACAGATGTAACAAAACAAAAAAGATGTAAGAAGATGATAATCAATGTAAAAGATGTAATAAGATACAAAAGACATAACAAGACCAAAAAAAATGTAACAAAATGTGAAAAATGTAAAAATACCAAAAAAATGTAACAAAATATAAAAAGACAAAAAAGACGCACAAGATGTAAAAGATGTAATAAGATGTAAAGGCTGTAACAAAATGTGAAAAATGGAACAATACATGCACACATACACAAAAAAGGACAAAAAAACACAGGCGTCGGATCAGGCAAATTCCTGTGTATGTTGTACTTTTGGCAAGAAAAAGGTAAAATAAATAAAATATATAGATGTTTTTGTCAAATTTGTTTCATTATTGTGTGATCATAAGCTGCAGGATATTCAGTTCATTACACTGTCATAAGCCTATCATGACATGTATCATGAACATGGAAAAAGTCTTTATGAATATACAATACAGGCCACATATGACAGTTTAATGCAATGATAAAAGATAGAGCCTACAGTTTCTTTGAGTTTGGTAATGTCAAGTTGTCATAATTAAAACAGTGACAGGTTATGTTGTTTTAGTTAATGTCAAGTTGTCACAACAAAGACACTGTTAGCTTGATTAATGTCGTCATAACGAAGACATCTCAAACAATGCCAACTTTGCATTAAAAATGCCATATTAACCAAGAGACTCTTAATGACAATGGTCATAAACATTTGCAAAGACTGTATAAGGTGTTACGACATGGTTATGAAAATGTCATGACAGTCTTATGCATACCCTTTCAAATAGACTGTTACCAAATATGGTTATCTTAAAAAGTGTAAGACTTCACCAACATTTGAGGCTGTGACATTACTGAGAGACACATTTCACTGGCTTTTGTTTCCTAATCCTCTACACTTTTACTGATGTCATCATGGATGATGACTTTTGCAGCGTGACACAAGTAGAACATAAGTAGAACATGCTCACCTCGACCTTGACCAGAGCAAGAAGAGCATAAGCTGTGGCCTCCAGTGTGTAAACACGTCCTTTAGGTACTGGCCAGTGGGACAACGCTAAAGGAAGAAATACCTTTTTATTAGTATTCTGTACCTGGAAAAAGATAATAATAAACTAATTCCCCAAGCCCTAATCTTAAAATATTTATTCCAGTCAAATGTGATTTTAAGATTCTTGGTCCTTAAGAGCAAAGATTCACATGCAAACACGAGAGCCTGAGTGATGAAAGATTTTTTTTAGGCCAATACATACAGTATAATACTCATAAAGTTATATTTGAGAGATTAGATTGATTAGATTGTGAACAGTATATACTGAACAGGACCTTAGGACTGAAACCTTGTCAGTTAAGGTGGACAAGCTTAAGAAAAAATGTAATGTTTTTGAATCTATACACCTCTGAACTATGTTTTTGAATATTAGTTGAAGAATGTTGCTGTGTGTTGACACCTGGGGAAATAAACTTGAAGAGGATCTCTCGGTTCAGTTTTGCTTCATTAGCCAGGGCGTATGATGTCATGGCAACAGCATATGGGTTGGTGAGGCTGGGCAGACGCCTCTCCAGGTAGGCCACAGCTTTGTCTATACTGCCTGGCAGACTCTGGACACAAGAAAGAAGGAAGAAAGGAGAGTAAGGGAGAGCAGATATATAGCAGGGATTTCAGTGGGAACATAAGAGGCTGGGTCACATAAATGTTTAGGAATGTCATAAAAGTTGACTAGATTGTATAACAGCAACCTCACTGCCTCACTGCAACATGCTAGCTATCACATGACCACAACAAACAGGCCATATTACAACACATGCTGTCAAAGAGGTGTCTGTAGTGTGAAAATAGGGTGTCTTTTTCAATCTATTTAAAGGCATGCAGAAGCCAAATCATTTTCTAGTACGTAGGACAGCCGACATTGTATTTTCGCCACTGGAAAGGCACCCTAGAACGCACTTAACCAAGTTTTGTCCAGTTAAAATGCTCCTCAGAGGTCACTTCTGTGTTGTTTTTTCAAACATGGGGGCACCAGGCAATCACCTCTCTTGAGCCCCCCAGTTGTAGACCATTTCTGTTCAGCTCACTGTGTCATCATGGGATTTAATCTAACGCTTACATAAGCAATACCAAGAGATCCCAGCAAATGTTGCCATTTTGACTGTGTCAAATGATTCAAAACGGTAATTTCAGAACAAATGACCATTGACCAATTGACCAATGACCTTTGTTTGGTTAAATTGAGAGAGAATCTGCGGTGATGGAATCTAATTTTCAGGACACATTCAGAGGGCTCAACCTTGTTACCACAGCCAACATCTGAATGGCTAATAACAATGGTTTTCTGGGTGATAATGGTTCACTGGATCAGCAACTGTGGGGCACAACAAAGCCACCAACATGGTAGGAAAGTAATCTAGTAATATAACTGGTAATCTAACTAATTACTTTTCACATCAAGTAAGAAGTGAAGTAATGACTTAAAATAAGTATTTAGCAAAAAGTAACGTATTGCTTTTCCTGAGTAACTTGCCCAACTCTCACCTCAGAACCACTCACTGAGCTACGTCTCTCACTTTGCACAACATACGTGACCAACACCAACATGGCCGTGCCTTGTAACATTACTTGATCTGTTTTATCCAGTGACTCCTAGATGTGAAAGACTGAGCAAGACCTATTGCTTGTTTGACTACATCCTGGTATGAAAACAAACTGGCATCGTAGCTTCAGGTTGTGGAGTGGAGTGGGTGTGTAGTCTTTTTAGCTATCTTCACAGTCTTTCAACAGTTTTATGACAATCTGTGACATTCTTGATTTAGAAATCTGTTTTTTTTTTAAACTGACAGGTGTCATAAATCATGGCTGAATTCAAAAGGGATCAAAAAATATTAGTCCCTTGCTGTCTCTTGCCAAAATAAGGTCACATGGGGGTTCACAGAAGGGGAGAGACATTGCTTCTCTATTGTAAACGACATAATGTGCTGTACAAGAACAGAAAGCTTGACAGGAGTAGCAACAGTAAGTGACGGGGGGATTGACTGAGGAAATTGTCAGATGCTTCATTGGTTGAGTGCTTCAGAAAGCTTTGAGAGAAAACAATGTATGCAGATGAGGTACTCACATTAACGGTGGCAGTACACAATGTGCGTGACTCCTGCATAGCAATGAGGCAGAAGGCTGTCATTGAGGCTTCTGAGTCTCCGCCGCGCACATCACCCTACACAAGCACACACACACGTTTTTATTCATATAAGGCGTTTTTCAATGACATGTTACAGTTTTCACTTTGATTGTCTACTTTTTTAGCATTAAGATTAAGAATTGATGTTATTGAAATCAGGACACGCACAATCATCTCTCCATGGTAAACCTTTCCAACTTCTCTAAATACACCGTCGGGCTGCTGGGCGTGGATAATCAGGAACTTGATGGCGTCACAGATGACACTGGTTTGCACTGCCACCAGTTTTTGTGCCATGGCAAACACCTTGGCAACATAAGCTGTCAGCCTTATAGAGAGGAGAGGAGAGGAGAGGAGAGGAGAGGAGAGGAGAGGAGAGGAGAGGAGAGTGTATAATCGTATAATTTCTTTTGCACACTAAATTCCCCCACGTAGGTAGAATCTAAATTGCTGGAGGATGGAAGATATGCAAATAATCACATATGAGTACATGAATGTTTGGATGCCTCACCAGGTGCTACTTTGGTGTTTTGCCCACACAGCAAAAGACCCATCTTTTTTACGGTAGGTAAGCTGTCTCTGGTAGCCTGGAAACAAACAAAACACACAACTTATTAACCAACTGCAGGTTTATCCATTAGATGCCAGTTTGAGGAGTTTGTTAGATTTTTTTTTCTGGGATCATAGCGTTTCTATAGTTATTCTGCTGGTATAGGTTTTTGTTTCTTTAGGACAATCCTGGTAAAAATTTCAGCAGGCTATGGGCCCAATCTTACGCTGATCAGAAGCTCAAGTTGAAGGTGCAATGGATATAATTTATTGAAGGTGTGTCCAAATCCACCTTTGCTGTCTTGCACTGGGGGGCACAGGGGTATCCTGCCCTGTCCCGCCCCTTGCGCCAGCAGTGCACAGCACAATACACCTATCAGCTACGCCTTAATTAATTCACAGGGGCCAAACATACAATAAACCAACCAGAAAATCAGCTATCATCACCTGTAAGAAGCAGGCGCACCAGACGTGCAAGTGATGGCAGCATGACGGTGGATTTACCAGGTGAAAACAAAGAGAAGAAGAATAGTAAGAAGAAGATTTTCAAGCGAGGAGACAGATCTCCTGGTCTGAGAAGTTAAAGTGAGAGACCGTGTGATATATGGAGACAACAGGATATCTCCGAAGCAGCTTTTATTTAACATTAACACCTGAAAAAAGTAATACAATAAATGAACTGTAAATGTAAATGTCATGCCGAGATGTAGCTGGTTATGTTACACTTAAATAACTTGAAATTACATTGTTTTTTTATAATTCATTATTATCATCAACATTACTGGCTGAGGAGTGAGGGAGAGATGGTGTGGTCGAGAGGAGAGGCGAGCTGATCCAGCTGCATCTGAAGCTGGCTGAAAACCCACCTGAGCCTTACAGCTTCACGGCCGCCCATTCTCCATCTCCCTCTCCTCCACTAACACTGCTGTGGATGGAGGAACCAGAACCAGAAAGAGTTTCTGAAGTTTGATAACCCATGAGCACGATTCCGCACAGGTTACCCAACGGGTATATCAAATCAGCATCAGGCTCTTATAGAAGCACACAGACCTTTTTCTCCCCAAATCAGGCTGATCTCGTGGTCAGATGTAACATCTTGTTCATTTTGTGTGTTATAGATCATAATTGTTTAATCCTTGTTTTACTTGATCCCCATAAACTGATCTGTTAAAGACAATCTGACAGTTGTGGTCCCCTCCTGTGCACACTTTGCAGGTCTATTGACATTTATTGGCTTTATAATAATAATAATTCATTATCCCATATTAATGAGAATAATTTTAGGTATCTGCGCTAATAAATACCTCTCTGTGAGCCTACCATTGTTGATGTGTTGGAGGGCTTCTTTCCGTTTTTGAAAGCCCACAGCTTCCCACTGATTGGTTGTGTCCAAATATGTGGTTGCAATGACAGGCAGGGTCATGTGGATCATGTTCTGCTCTCCACATCCTGAGGGCTGGTAGATCAGACTACCCATTGATTGCCCGCTAATGGCCTTCTCCACCAGTGCAGCAACTTGTTCTCTCCCTGAATACACACACACACACAAACAGAAAATCCAAAGCTTTATAGACCAGTGGGGAGACACAACTAAATATAAACACAAAGGTCCCCCCACAACCAGTAAGGTGGCTGTTTCCCAAGAAGAACAATACAAAGTTACACAAATCAGTTTGATTCTACAGGCCCTGTATCAATATAACATTATATCTCACCTGTCACAGAGATCTGTGTGCTAGTAGGTGTGTTTGGAGCCACTTCTTTCTTAGGAATTCCACTGTTAAGAATTTCTTCTTGTGTACCACCTAAAGGGAGAAAGTGTGGGCATGAGTTAATAAGTGATAATCACATAATATGACTAAATTACTATATAATTCAGCTATTTAAAGGGTTAACTCACCTACACCGAGCTTAACTGGGTTTAGATTTACAATCTTAGGAGATTTAATCAGTACACCTTCAGGCTGGAAAAATGACAGGAAAAACATTAGATATCACAACTATTTGAATATTTTTTATATGCTGATGTGTAACAAAACACAGTATGGCTTGCTTGGTAAAATATCCTCTCTTGGTAGTTTTTTCTTTATTACAGATCACATTGCATAAATATAAAGATAAACCCTAAAAGACAACTGAATACCTATATTGATATACAGGTTGTGTTATGTAACATATGTACAAACGGTAATTTAACCCAAACTATGTTTTTTTTCCCCCTAAACCTACCCAAGTAGTTTTTGTGCCTTTATTTTGAAAGTCTACCTGAGCGTTATATATAAAGCTCATATATACATATACATATATATACATATATATATATATATATATATATATATATATATATATATATATATATATATATATAGATAGATAGATAGATAGATAGATAGATAGATAGATAGATAGATAGATGGATAGATATAGTTATTATAGCTACATACAACCTCCCAGCTAAACATCTGTCCAAATTGGCTGCAGCTGACACGTATAACCCTAATTCCACAAGAAGTTGGGATATTGTGAAAAACATAAATAAAAACAGAAAGCAATGATTTGCAAAAACTGTTTTACCTATATTCAATTGAATATAGTAAAAAGAAAATGTATTCTGTTTTTCTTTTTTTTAAATACACTCATTCTGAATTTGGTGCCTGTAAGCTGGTCCAAAAAAGTTGGGACGGGGCATGTTGACCGCTGTGACACATCACCTTTTCTTTTAAGAACACTCAGTAAGTGTTTGGAAGCTGAGGACACTGATTGTTGAAGTTTTGAAAGTGAAATTATTTTTCACTCTTGCTTGATATATGACTTCAGGTGCTCAACAGTCCAAGCTTTTTTACTATGAAATTGTTGTAACACATGCAGAAAGCGTCTTCATGGTCTTGCTGAAATAAGTAGGCTATCTCTGGAAAAGACATTGCCAGGATGGCAGCATATGTTTCTCCAAAACCTGTTTGTACCTTTCAGAATCAATGGGGACTTCACAGATGTGACAGTTACCCATGATGCCATGGCACGAACACACCCCTATACAATCACTGATTCTGACTTTTGAAGTTAGTGTTGGTAATAATCTGGATGGTCCTTTTCCCTTTTAGCCATGAGGTCACAACAAGATTATCTTTTTGGGGCTTTTTAACACCGAACCATGATGCTGTCATCTATTACCAATTAACCTGTTTACCTGTTCAATGCTCCAAACAGGTGTTTTTGAGCATTCTATAACTGTCACAGTTTTATGTTGCCCCTGTCCCAACTTTTTTGAAACATGCTGGAGGTATCAAATTCAGGATAAGTGTATATTTAGAAAAAATTATAGTTTTTCAGTTTGAACATTGAATATTTTGTCTTTGTGCTGGATTTAATTGAATACAAGTTGATTGAAAATGATTTGCAAATCATTGCATTCTGTTTAATTTATGTTTTACACAATGTCGTAACTTTTTTTTTGGAAATGAGGTTGTATATTTCCATCATAATGTTTCAGGACGGGGAAGAAATGTAAACTTAAAAACAAAAACATATTTCATATTGAGCATTTCACTGCAATAAGGGAAAAGTTCTGATATGGCATAAAAAACTCTTAACTCACGACATGCAGTTTATCTTACCACCACCCGCAGCATCTTCAAGATTCCATCATTGAGCGATGAGTCTTTAACAGCCGCTTTGACCTCAACGCGGTGTTGTCCTTCCCTCATGGGGATAATGATGAAGGGTACAGATCGTGTAGTTTGAGGCCCAACGTTGACTTCCTGACGAAACCTTCCATGTTTAGAGGCTGCACTGCACAAGTTTTCCTCCTCGATTAGATCCACACGCACCTTGAAAAACAGATGAGAATACACAGAGGAAAGGACTGAGATATGTGCAATTGATCAAAAATGAAGGACCTGCATTAAGTAGATGCCATTAAGTAGATAATCATCAGTTTCTTTTTATGTCACCTAACAATGAGGCATATCTAATTTGGAGAAATGTAACCCATTTTTTCCTAGAGGATCAATTTGGTTGGAAAAGCACATTGTAAATATTGTGGTGAGGCTGTCCCAGTTCTGGGACTGACCACCAGTTGATCACTTACAGTATTACATTTGTCAGGGAGCAGAGTAAAGATTTAATTCAATCTCTTTTTTTGTCATATATTGTATGTCAATCCAGTCTCAAAGGCTCTGGTCTGAAACACCAGAGCAGAGTGGCGCAGACTTACAGTGGCAGGATCAGGGCTGTAGTTGTGAAGGATTGCTTTAATTTCTATCTGTTCTCCACGGACAGCAGAGTAGGGAAGTCGGAGATCGATGAAGAATTCCTTCCGGACAATGACCTCTAACGGCTCTCCAACACAGATTCCTTAAGAAAGAGAGAGATACCAAAAACAAATGAGGGAACAGAAAGAAAAAAAAGGTATAGGGGATGGGAGAGGTCTTACTAGGAGGTATGATTAAAACTCAGGGCAGATTTTAGTTACTAAATCCTCACCGTGAGTTCTTGACAGACTTATGCCAGTGAACTGCCAGGTTGTGATTGAGTCTTGCAAAGGAACATTTTTCACTTTTGATGTAGTGTCACTGAAACAAAAAATGTTAGCACCTTGAGAAGTAAAAAGTAGCTTAAATCTTAGTGGTGTCATTACTGAAGTTATCAGTGTTTTTTTTTGTGTGTGTAGGTTTCAGTTGACTCACCAGTTTGGTGTTTGTCGAGGACAAGGATCTAGTTTGATGTCTGACCACAGCCAGCTTTCAGGGAACTTCGTGCGAGAAACAATTTCATTGGCGTCTATGTAACTGTTGTCATCATCTTCACCTAAAGTGTCATTAAAAAGGTTATTATTTTTCATTGGGAATCAGTGATTGTTTTCTAACTACAAGAATGATCATTAATAATAACCACCCAGGGCCTCCCTCCATCCCTTGTCCCCGTCTCTTACTGCGAGCCAGTTGGAGATTTTCCTCCTGCCTCTCAGCTCGCAGGCCTTCCATTTCTTTGCAGCAGTGCAGGAAGGCATCGACACAAGCTTGACCATCATTGATGTACTCGCTGCGCCTCTCACAGGTATATGAGAGCAGGGTCTGGGTCATGCCATCCCTACAGCAGTCATGTAGCAGTGGGTCTGTATATTGACTTGCTGGAAAAAAAGAGCGTTGTGGGGGAGAGACAGAGGTGAGGCGGTATGGAGTAGAAAAACAAGGGTGAACTGGAAATTTGTAAAAATTAAAAGAGAAATACAAGAAAGTATAGAAACAGAACTTTTCTTCTAGTTAAGTCAGTTTTGCCTTACATGCATTCTGTCCTTAGACCCTTGATTTGAATAAATTAAGGCTGTATGTAAAAAGAGTTTCAGCTCAGTTTGATCATTCTACTAATACAAAGACGAGTGAAAATCAGCAACACAAGATGTCAAACTACAAACATTGTGGCGAGTCTGAACTGTGTGGCAGAAGATGACTGAATATCTTGTTACTGGGTAGTATGGAGCTATGGTTCTTACCTAAGGTGGTAGTGATGTTCATTATAGTAGTGGCTCGTCTCCTCCTGCTGGGGGCCGGGCATTTCAATTCTGGAAATGCAACATGTACAAGATCATTAACAGAATGCCAAAAGGTTCCAGACTTGGATTTTGCATTTTCAGAGTGTCAAAGTAAGGTATTTTATCAGGTTTGCCACACCTACAATTCTTATCCTCATTTGCTTTTGCTGAAATTTTAAAATATTATAAAAATACTTAATTAGAAAATTAGTACAAATCCCCCCACCTCTACCCCTGGATCCTACCATCCCTCCATACATGATATGGTGTGGCCTCTCTCAGTAAAAGAGGGGTATGTCCCAGGAAAGGGGGACTATGGAAGCGTCACCTTGTCTGTAGGGAGTCCCAGAAGCTGTGTTGGACTCAAACAACAGCCCAGCATCGTAGAACACACCCATGCTGTTCGCCCCTCCACCTGCTGTGCAGCCTGTGTCATGCTTCTCTACGGTGTCCCACACCTGTCATTCACACACAGAAAAACAGACAAGACATAGGGTTACGCTGCGTAAGCTAAACTCACATGGCAGTTCTGAGAGGTCATTAGAAACATTTACTAATGCAATGTATTTGCTGCAGGACAAATTTATACCGGATTGTTATTATTTGAGGTACAGGTTAATATGTGCCATTATTTATACATAACCTTTTAAATTAAACACTTGTAACTTATACTAATATTAATTAAAACTTATATTAATATTTTCAGTGATAAATATGAAATAAAGAATTGCCTTTTTCTGGGTGAGGCGGTGCTTGTTGTTCAGGACGTAGACGCCTTTGTCAACTGCCACCAGTCCCACTGTGGCCTCTGGATCTCCAGTGACCTTCAGACCAAACATCCTGCGAGGTTCATATGACGGAGCGGGTCTTGTTGATTCCAGCTTCAACTAAATGTGAACGGGAAGTCAATGAATGGGACATGTTTAAGCAGTTTCATACATAAAAAATTATGTCCAAGTAATGTACAAATAACTTTAGTGTGTGGGTGTCTTGTTTGCCCACTTAAACTTTGCTTTGTGTGTCTCACCGAGCCCATGCAGGAGTCCTTGACATCCACCCAAACAGAGTCTGATACCACTTCGTTGTCATTTGTATGGTAGTAGGCTACGATGCGGAATGATGGCAGCATTTCTTTGGTAATGGGAACTATGAGGGAAATCAGTACTTGGCCTCTTGTCCTGTAACGGCCATATTTCACCAGCTGACCTCTGCTCAGGATCTAGGGACACAGATTTACACATCAGGAAATTATCCACCATGAGTGTACATAGTGCAAAGGTCATGGGACACAACGAAAATAGTTAGGTACGTGCACAAAAGCACAGGTGTAAAGCGTTTCTCACCAGGTATGTGATGTCATTGTCTTGATTTCCCTGCCTGTTAAGGTTGAGGTTGATTTTCAGGTTGTCTCCTAACTGCAGCTCTGCTGTATCCACACCTGAGAAAATGAAATGTTGCAATGAGTTCTTGGTACTAAAAAGAGATCTAGTGCATGGTGCGTTCTTTGCCCCTGCCACCACCTTCACCACCTTGTTTTTTTTTTGTGTGTGTGTTTCACCATCTGCTGTTATTTCAGGATGTCACTCACCTATGTGAATGTAGTTGTTGTTTTTGGTGGTATATGGGAGAGCTACCATGGTGGCTCTTGCTTGCCTTGCATCTGTAAGAGCACGTTCATTGGTCTTTGCCTGCAATTAAAGACACACACACACACATACACAAACAAGTAGTTACAAAAAAAGTCTCAAGTTTCCTCAAGTATCCTATTGAGGCTTTTCCTCGTATACTTCAATCTAACAAAGTAAAATTTATTAATAGAATAACAAAGCGCATGAGGAATTGACAAGGATTTTAACATAAAACACTACACATCAAACTATGGCTCATCTAGGGCTAGGAATATTACTGACTTGACTATTTTCATCCGCCTCACCTGATTGTGTTTATGTTGCTTGAAGCTGCAATATTCAGTTTTACTCATACTTAAAAACATGAACATCCACATCCTCCAAACATTATGTAACTGAAGTCTGTATCACTGATAAGTTAGCAAAATAACATCTACTTTCATATCCAGCAAACACAGAACAACATTCACACTCATTTAGAATCATGTTATGGCCACCTGACAGATTTAAGTCACTCTCCTTTTAACTGTGTTTTGGTATCCAACAGCTGTTGAGAGTAATCTTGGTCTTTAACTGGAAAGCGCTCACACACTGTACAATAAATGTGTGAGCAGGAGAACTATGACACTGGGCTAAGGAAGAGAGCTGCAGATTTCATCAAGTAAATATTAAAAATGTTGAAATACTTCAGAGACTTACAGTGATGTCCAGTCTGGTAGACCTTGCCTCCGTGTTGATGGTAAGCCTTGCCAAGCCATTGGCTGCAGTGAAGCCCATCACCTGGCCTGGATTAACCACCACTGCAACGCCTTGTGCAGGACTCTCGTCAGGATTCACAACTTCAACCTGCCATCAGAGACAAAAATAGCTAAACAATCAGCTAAACAGAAAACATCTAACAGCCCGTGCATCATAATGAAAATCCACCAAAACATTGCTCAATAATAGTTACTTCAGAGGCATGGAGACTTTCAAAGTTTTGAGTTGATACTGTCAACTGCTTTTGAAAAAGTTACTATATTTTGGGAGTGAAATGTATAAGAGATCTTGTAATTTAAACAGAAATAAAGCTATACTTGTACTGTATGTAAATGTAAAGAAGTATTTTACCGCAACATCGAAGGACATTCCTGGTTTGTAAAATTTGGGTGTTTTCTTGAAGAGGATGGTGTACGGTGATGTGACAATCTGGATATTTCTCAACTCCGCCTCCACTATTTCACTACCTGCGAGGTGATGCAGAAACACAAACAAATTAACTCACACACACACACACACACACACACACACACACACACACACACACTGAACACAAGAGAAACTTTTGTACATGTCTCACGTGATTAACTGATGCAGATAAAATATCCTGATATCTTTATTTTCTTTTTCCCTCTCTTTTTTGTTTTCAAATTTTTGGGACAAATAACACTGACAGTTACTTTCACCCTCACAGCTGTGGAGTTAGTATGAATCACATGATTTAAAATACTGAACAGGCACAAACACACAGTGTGTCTTTCTTACCGCTCTCCGTCAGCACACTGACAGATACAAATATGGACTTCCCCACCAGGCTGTGGATGTTCTGGAAGGTCTCAGTGATCTGCTGTCTCTTCAGTGTGACCACTCCATTTCCTCCCTGAATCTAATGTCACATGATACAGATAAATGCACTTTGAAATACAGTGATCAGTTGTGGGTACTTCATCACGTTTTGAATCAAACTGGGCATAGCCACAATAGTTTTAGCTTTGCATGTTGACTAGAAAGTAATGAATTTTTCATTTTAGGTAAAACATTTTTTTCATTACAACAAGCTTGATTTCTTACTATTTGCTTGCTAGCTAATAAAAGCAAACAAGTTAACTTAACACCCCACAGAGTGTGTGGAGCAGGACTGTAATTTCATCTTTTTAGGGGTATGGTCAGTTTTTTGAGGGCACAAAGATCAAATGCCAGCGCAAGAAGGTCATCAACTAAAAATTATTTTAAATCCACAGAAACAATGAATTTAACTTAAAGGTATAATATCCAACATTTTCCTAAAAAGCAATGTATAGACTCATAGAAACATCCCTCTCAGTCATCACTTATGACCAATTAAAAGTGTGTAGTGGTGGCTATATCTGCAGAGACCCTGTCCTCTGCCTGTATTTCTTAATTTTTCTCATTATTTGCTGTGCTTACCAAGACAAAATGTTGGTATCTGACATCCTGGTATCTTTCTGGTGTGTTTATTAACAGCCTGGACAAATCCTACCAATTCTTCCTTTAAGAATTAAGGATGATTTTTAAATATTATATATGCTGTTTTATATATGATATTAAAATAATGAGTTAGCATCTCAAAATTATGACTTATTATCTAACTTACAGGAGTTTCTTTTTCCCCACTGTGGCCGCTGAGCGAGCAACACAGAAAGTCTCACTGAACGGCGGCGTAGTGTTTATGCCAGCCCTGCTTAAGGCCAAGCTTAACACATACACCTACTGTATCAGACACAATGACTATGACAACTGTCAGACTGACCAGACAAATACAGCAAAAGAGTAAGTAACTGCTCACCGGCACTCTCTGAAGAGACCTTGGAAAGCTCTTTTTCTGACCATTTTGTATAACCCCAAATACCACGTAGGCCGCCCCGTCCACCTCCTGACCAAACAGATATCTAAAAGCACAAGAGAAGGACATGTTTAAGCCCACAATGACATAAAACAGGACAATTACAAACAGGACGGTCAAAATGTAACAACAACAAATGTCTCAAAACTGCAACAGCGCCCTTTATTTTGTCCTTCAATCAGTTTAACAATCAAACCTGGTCTCTTAATCTTCAAAACAAAAACCTTCACATACGTAGCTCTGATGTTGACGGTGAGCTCTGGACTGTCCACATAGAAGAAGGGGCTCACAGGTAACAGTTTCACCTCAAAACTGGGCAGCACTGAAAGATTGAAAGCATTTTAATATGTTCAGTTAAAGATGTTGAAATCAGCTAAAAAGTTTCTGAAAGTTGTACACATTTTAAATAACAAGTAATGGTAAAGTAAGTGCAAGTAATGAGACTCACCGTATTCTTTGACCTCGAACTCTGCAGAGTAGCTCTGCTGTGGGTTGCTGTGGAACTTTGCCACCACCTTCCACAGCCCGGGACTTCACACAGACAAACACAAGAACACATATTTCAGTAATCACGCAAAGATTTTTTTTTAAACAATATTTTTTCACTCCACACACAATCATGCAAAGATTTTAAATATTCATAACATTTAGAGACTGGAGGTAACACAGGAATCAGACTTCATACTGTGTGACGTCTTTTATATCTTACACAAATTAAATGAGCTGCTGCAAAACACATGATGTTTATTATATTCTGAAGAGAGCAGAAACACTGAAGTTTAGGAAAAAAGCTTTAAAGTTTGGCTGGCAAAATGTGCAATAGGCTACTGCAGAATGATTGTACTACCTTTATTTTGTGCCTTTTAAGGCTGATTGTTTCAATTATATATGATATAATATTGTTATATGATATAAGTCATTGGGATTAAATTTCTGTTTAAATGTACTCAAAAGCATTGAATTTAGAAACTGACTTTTTGTGATCGGGCCAGATACTGGTGTATAAGTGACATAGATCCATATGTGTGTGATAAAAACACTTAGAGCACTATCTTATACCTGGAGCAAAATGGATGGCGCAGGTGGCTCTGTTATCGTACACCACTCATTTTTGCCATGTCTGCAAGATAACAAATTCACTTGTGCCTGGTCTGTGTGACCAAGCACGGGAGGTCTAAAAAATGAAGGCGGGGCCAGGTGCGTTTGCTATCTTGTGCTTGGCGCACAGTCAAAACCACTTGTGCCTTGGACCAACTAAAACCTGGTCAAAACGCACTGGAGCAACTGCAGTGTTTGTGTCTGCTTGTTTATTGGGATCCAGAAAAACAAGGATCAAACAACCATGATCTATAACATACAAAGTGAACAAGATGTTATATCTGAGAACGGGACTGGCCCAACCCTGGGAGAAAAAGGTACTTGTGCTTCTTTCAGAGCCTGATGCTGTTTGTCCAACACATATGTTGAATACGTCGCCTGTAATTCTTTCCTCAAACTTCAGAGACACTGTCTGAGTCAAACACCTACTTCCTAAAGGTGGTGAGAGCTGACCCTCTGATTGGTTTATTGCATGTTAGACCTAAAACACACACTGATAGGTATGTTCAGGGTGGGACAGGGCAGGATACTTCTGCACCCCTGGAGGAAAAGTGGATTTGGAAACGCCTGGAACAAATTAAAACCTTTCTGCCTTGCACTTTGAACTTGTGCTTTAGATAAGCGGAAGATAGGTCCCTTTATTAAATAAATAAATAATATCGACTCTGACTTCAGGAAAACTTTAAACCAGTTCATACTCACCTGACAATTTCAGCAAGTGGGTAATCTCCGGAGTGGATTCCTGATTTCAGAGAGACTGGATCAAGTGGTAAAATGATGCCATCAGGGGTCTTAATAAAAAAAAAAAAAAAAAAAAAAAAAAAAAAAGAGCAAATATTAACAGTGAGCTGTGCCAGCTTACAAATTAATTTAGTAAATCAGTGCTATAATCTTCACTTCAGCTGTGCTTCATGTGCAAGTCAACAACTAGAGCAGGGATCTCAAACAAATTTTAATTAATGGGCCACGTACAACTCAAATTGATTTCAAGAGGGCGGTATCAGTCAAACTGCATAAACTACATGTAACAAACCTTTGAAAATTTCCCTTTCTTTTAGTGTAAATAAGCACAAGTACATTCTGAAAATGTTTGCGGTTAATGAATAATTTCAGTCAGTCTACTATCATTACACATGAAGAAATAGGGACTCATCCACTTTTCTTGGTAGTCCTGCCATTCTCGCCCCATTTACACCTGTTATTAAAATCTGATCTGTATCTCAATAAGTCGTCCAGATAAGGAAAAATGCATGTTGAAGCAAGGTGTAAGTGCTTGGCGATGGAGGTAGTCTGGCTTGCATTGTGTACAACAATCTAGCTAACACATCCAGATACAGAGCACATGTTAAGGACAGGTGTAAATGGGGTCAACATGTACACTTTTTTGTCTTTTTGACAAAGACATTTTTCATTAATGTCGACTGCATGAACAATTGGCTGTAATAGACAGTGTTGTGTCATGTACCCTGTATGTAAGCATGTGGGATCTACATCCAGCTTGGAGTCTGCTTGTTATCAGCACAGAGGACATATCAGGAATACCAGTGCGTTTTATTGAAAAATTGGAATTAATGACTTCTTTGTGAAGTCACCCACTGGGCCGTATTGGACTCTTTGATGGGTTGTGTTTGGCCTGCAGGCCATCTGTTTGAAAACCCTGAACTGGAGGAAGGCATGCACTTATTTTTACAGCAAGGCATAGGACAGGTGCTACTGGAGATAGAAAAGAAAACTAGCAATGAAACAAGGGGAGGTTTATTTGTTATTTTGATAATTTCTAAAGAAATGAATCTGCAGTTTAATATCTGTGATATAACTTCATTGAGAGGCTTCATGCTCCCAGTTATAGATGATTGCATAATATTGATGCGGTGCTTATCAACAGTAAAATACAATACCACAATCTCAATGGCAATAGAAGCGTCACTCTGGGTTTCGTCATTCCTTTCTACTGGCTCCATGCGGGGCGTCACTGCAAACATCCTGTAATGAACTGACATATACACATTTACTCAACTTCAATCCAAATGGAAGATTCCTACTGGTGAAACATTACTATGAAATGGCCTTTGTTACATGAGATCTGTTTGAGCCTCTGGCGAAGCCTTGATGCCAAAACACGTCTAATTTGTTCTAATGCAAGAACACTCAACTTGCTTTACCTGGGTGGCAATTTTGCAATTTATTTAATTTTCTATCAATATTATTTGTCAGATAAAATAAATGAACATTTCAAGGCCTTGTCTTTCTTTGAAATTCTTTGTTTTCTTGTTTTTAAAGATTATTTTGGGGGTTTTGATATGACAGGAAAGGGGGGAGAGAGAGGGGATGACACACAGCAAATGCAGAGTTTTGGAGATACTAGCTGCAGAGATGTCTGCCTTGTCTCCAATATAATGGGGCTAAATGGTATTCAGCATGTGGTGCTCAGTTTCGGTAGATCCTAAAATAGTTCCTGTAGATTTCACTACAGAAAGAAAGTAGTTCCTGCATGAAACTGCTCACAACACGGTCTGTGGATTATCTTGAGTAACTGAGTCATGATTTTTGGAAACAGACACTGGGGTTGAATTTTTCAGTTTTTCCATTTTTCTTTCTTTTGGCCCTTTGAGCACACCAGGATTTGCACCATCTAGCCCCATTATACTGGAGAGAAATATGTAGTTTTGATTTTGGGGTGAACTGTCCCTTTAAGTTTTTTCAGTAATGAAATACATATTTATTATTGGATCAGAAATATCTTTATATATCCTTATTTCTGTTTTTCTGTTTTCTCCTCTTCAGCTAGTTGTCTTCCCCTGCAGATCTGATTCTAATGCACCTTGCACAGCCGGAAAGGACATCAAACAAAGATCAGCCTTCTCTGTTACTGAAGGGATTTATTTACTTTATGAATTAGGAAATTGTCAGAGGGCACCCTATCACCGGCCAGATTTGATCCATGGGCCGAGTGTGCTTGTTCTATGGTCTAACATGATCATGCTATGACAGTAAAGGCATTATAATTGTTTTAACAGAGAGTGCCTTGAAGTTTGTGTGTGCTGTATATTACTGTTCAGTCAAACTGTGAATTAAAGAGTGTGGTATGTTTTCTATGGTATTATCTTATCTTGTTCATATAGAAATGTTCTCACAGAGGCTGGTGTGTTTTTCAGCACTGACGGAGTACTGAAACTCACCTTTGCTGTTGGGGGTGTAGATGGTCTTGTCAGTCTGGATGAAGATGTACCCAGACTGGAAGGACACTAAGACGACTTTCTCCAGCAGTCGGTCAGGGAACTGAGCTTGCAGGTACACATACTGCTTCATGTTGGGATCCCTACTGAAGTCACCAGCAGGGATCTAAAACCAGTATGTGGAGAAAAAGGCAGTGCATGAGGAGCAGGATGAGGCTAATCTCTAATTTATGGTCATGAAAGAAAATGAAGACAACTAACAATATGCATAAACAGTAAAACTATTTCATTACCGTTATTTGTCCAAGCTCTTGGAAGTTTTTTGCACTGGTGAGGGTCAAAACCGTGGATGCCAGCTTTTTTGTTTTGGTTGGATGGTTCATCACCATGATTTCAACCCTGATGTCTCCTCCTGTGCAGTCTTGACACTCCACAAAGACGTTTTCTGCTGTTCCAACCCGCAACAAGTTGGGAGCAGACATCACATGTCTGAGAGAGAGACAAAGTATTGACAAATGATGTATTGACAAATATGTTCTTCCACTCTAGTGTCTAGGCTGTCTAAAAAAATTTTGTCATTCAAAACAAATTAACTTTTCTAGCCAAATAAACTTGATATTAATTAGGTTGTACTTAATAAAACATGTTCAGTAACCTTAAAATTAAGATAAAGCAGAACCAAAAACTCTTCAGTCACAATGACATTACAAACAAATTTGATATCCTTTTACATTTACATTCTAAACTTGAAGAGTCACCTCTTCATTTCACACACAACTTACAGCTGCAGCTGCTACTTTGTTCCAGCTTTGGCACAAACATAATATAAGTGAATTTATTGAATATTAAGGGTAAAGGGGTAGGGACTGAATTCAGTACTAACCTTCATCATGGTTCACAGTTTTTCCATTTTTGTGAAAATAAGTAACCATGACTTTAAGTGTTTTACAGACACACACAGAAAGTTTTTATCAAAGTGTAAGATGGGTTGTAGGAGAGTTTAAGCTCTCAAAACCATGTTTGCTGGCAAGTCTGCTAACATCCTGATCATGTTACTTTAGAAACTTAATTTAATGAGCTGATTGAACTCTGAACAGTACATTCATTCAACTCATCATTTCAAGTTAAAAGGCTTCGACTTCACAACTTCAAGAAATCACGTTTATTCTGAAAATAAATACTAGAAATCTTGTCAAGTCAAATCAAGTTGAAGTAACTTGAATAAATGAGACATACTTCCAGTATGACCTTTTACAGTGAAAAGTTTTAGGACTGGATCATTTAGAGAAGTGTTTCCTTTTTTTTTGCATGTGACCCCTTAAAATGAAAAAAACTTGATGGTCTTGGCCTTGCTGAACGTGTGTGCTTTTTCAAATTTTGAATGAGAGGAAACATTTTCAGTATTTTGAAAAAAAAAAAAAGGGCAATGGTTCTAAAAAGAAAACCCCTGAAAAATAAGTGAAATGTTTTACCACCACAATTGTGCCTTCAGTTATCTTGTGACCGTTTGAGGCGTCCCGAGCCCCAGCTCGACCATGGACTTTGCACACAATGGGTGATCAACTGATTATCTTGATTAAGATCCAGCCCTGGATCAATACAATATTTCACCATGGTTCTAGATTCTGTTTGCTTGCTGGCATCATTAGAAAGACCACATTACCTTGACTCATGTAACACAAACTGAAATCTGGGCCACAGCTCCTCGTTGTGTAAGACACAGGTCAAAAGGGTGAATCAAACTGATATTTGTAGCCATACACTCTTTCATCTTATAGTGAATACAGAGAGCCCCTGAAATTACAGTTGCTCTCATCATAGTTTAACCAATGACACGTTGAATATCAGGTAGCTGATCAAACAAACAAACTATATTTTAGCTCTATTGTGAATGCATTCAAGCTCGATCGTAATCTATAAAGGTATCGCCGGTCTACTCACAGTGGAGCTCCATCAGCCAGAGAAGTGAGTGAGGCAAAGGCCAGAGAGGCCACCAGCCACAGCAGAGTCCGACTCATCCTCCTACCTGATCCTGATCTGCTGTCAATGATGACTGTTGCTCTCCAGCACCCTCCTTTTATCCACTCTCCTCCCTCCTCCTGCACCTCCTTCACCTCATGACCCACCCGTCCTCCTCCCAAAGTGTTTCTGTACACTCAGTGGAAGCACAAACACCAACACATGATTTCCCAGCAGCGGTTGAGAAACTGTTATCTCTGCTGTGCAGAAAAAGATAAACAGTAGAAAATCAATGAGAGCTTACATGTCTGAATAACTTGTAAGCATACAGTTTACTGCAAAATGACTCTTCTGCATTGATGACGTTTTCTAATATGATGCCTTTGTTTTCTTTCTGTCTTTTTCTTGTTTGGGAAATTTCATAATCCGTACCCTGAGCCTGATGAATCAGAATACTTACACATAATCAAACATATTGAACATGCAAAAACACACAGACAACAAGTGGGTGTTGAGTAACTTCTGGTAAAATATCTGGCAGGGCTTTCTGGAGTTTCAACAGCAGGGTTTTTTTTTTGTTTGTTTGTTTTTTACAATGACTGTGTCCTTCTTACTCTTCTTTTTCTTCTTCTTTTTATTTCTTGAATGATATTTTGAAAGTATTTGTGATTTGAATGGACATTATATATTTTAATGTTTTGCCTGGAGGCTGACTGGATTTAGTAAAAGATAGATCCCATTGTGTGATGAGATTTTTTTTTCCTTGGGCCAGATGCAGTTAATAGTCCCTGCCTTCATCTGTACATTAACAGGGTGTCCCAGTAATACTCAAATACTATTTGTGGACTGACTGATTGTTCTTTAACAATACATTTAATCCTTTCACTGCAAAATCAGTGAAAAGCAACATTACATTTGATCACTTTGGTACTAAAAGTATTTTCTTTTCTCTATTAATGTTATACAGTAAACACACAAACATGAATAAAGTTTATCCTATGGATTTAAATTTATTAAACTGTTACGTGCCACAGTGTCTGTGTGGTGTTGTGCTCCTTTATGCCCAGATTGTGCCCCTCCCCCTCCTTGCAGATTGCAGTGATTGACATCAGGTGCAGCTGCTCTGCAATCAGGACCTGGTGCTTAAAAGTGGGCAGCCATTCAGGGCCAGTTGGCCATTCGGCAGACTTCAGTCTGCTAGTCTGTAGACTAATTCTGCAGCAGCAGGTTAGACTACTTGTGGCGGTTGTCAAGTGCTTTGCTAATGTGCTCTGCTAGTGAAGTCACTTGTCTTTGTGTTTCGTGTGCCTTGTTTACCTCATGGTTGGGAAGGGCACTGGTTTGGGCGCGCCTCATGTGCTTTGCTAGTCCCGCCAGCTACCAAAGGCACTCGTGTTTTGTGCTGTGCTCTTGTTAGCCTTCCTGGCTAGCATGGACACTTGTTGTCATGTGTGTGTTTAATTTAGTAGGTTGAGTTACCCCTTTTGTTAGTTTAATTAGTTGACTTAATTTGACACACTTTATTAATAAAAGTACCTTTGTTTACATCTTTGTCTCAGTTCTCCTTCCTTCCTTTTTCTCCCGGGTAAAATTAATTAATGTTGCACCCCTCATCTCCTAGCCTAACTTGGGGTCGTAACATAAACTTTGAGTTTTTAAGGAGGTATGTACAAAAGGCCACTCTTTATGGTCTAATTGTCCTGGCAGCAGCAGGCAGTGGTAGGAGCAGTGTTGTTTGGTCAATAGAGGGCACTCAGGCGCCACCCCACCTCTCCCCACATCCTAAAACTTAAGTGAAGAAGACTTAATTACTTTAAAGTATATACTATAGTTCTTTAAATGAGCAATGTCAATATTATGTGGTTAGTGAGTAAAATGTATAATCTGCACTAAAATGTGCTGTTAAAAATGTTTTACGATGTCCACGTGTTTCTGGCCATTTAGTCAGACTAACTCAGACTAGTCTGACACACATGAACTGATGAAGCTTCTTGGATGAGAGGCAAAACGCTTCAAAGACATATAAACAAGTCCAGTTGCATTCAATTTAATCTTTTCTTGAGACTACAGGCCCCATCTTACACCTGGCGCAAAGCCATTGCACCGCCAGCGCAAGTGGTTTTGCTATCTTACACCAGTGCAAGTGGCATTTTTGCCATGTGTGTAAGATAGCAAATACACTTGTGCTGGGTCTGTGCCGCTGTGGGCAGGAGGTCTAAACATGAAGGCAAAACAAAGACATGGTCAGCACATTTGCTATCTTGTGCTCAGCGCATTTGGGGTAAAAACCAGGGGCGTGCAATACTGCAAAATTTGGTATTGATCCGATACCAAGTAAATACAGGGCCAGTATTGCCGATACTGATACTTTTTACTTAGCAGCTTATCTACTTTTGTGTAGGGGAGAGCAATGAGTCATAGTTTATGAAGTGAATGCATCATCAATGTGCAAATTTGAATGAAAATTGAAAATTTTAATTTTCATGATCATTGAATGAATTTGTGATTTTTCCTCTAATTAGTTGATCATGATTATGATCATAACAAAACACAGGACAAAGATTTTTGGCAAATAAAAAATACTTTGTATTAACTACCTCAATATTTGCAAGTTTATCAAAAAACTCAATTTGCAAACATGAAATCTGCACGAAATTATTACTGGAGAACTGAGCACTGAGAAATGTTTTAAATTTAAATTTTACTTTTTCAGTTAAGAGTTTTGTTCAGTTTTTGTTCATAAACAATATAACAAAAAAATCCCTTTCATTGCACACAATTGTTTGTGAAAAATAAAGTCAACAGTGCAAATTTAAAAAAGTGCAAATAACTAAAGAAAAGCAAAAACTACTATAGGTTCTCATTCATGACCTCCAAACCCCCAAAGCCCTCCTGTGTCCAAGGAATTATTCCCTGAGGTCCCCTTTTGGGCCCTGTCCCCATGTTGAGAACTACAGATTTATAGGTTTTTGTTCAGAAATAATAACATGTTTACAGTTTTCCCTTTTATTGCACTTCTCTGACTTACTAACTGTCCTGCCTTTGAGAAAATTCTTTCAGCTTGCAGTACTTTTGTCTGCAGCTGTAAAATACAATGATGATAATAATTAACTATAAAATGCAACATACTTTCAAGGTGCTTCAGGTTAAAATATAAGCAGTTACATATGTGCATGACATTTATTTAGTTCATTTATTATTGGTTTAGTATTGGTTTTTGCAGGCGTTAATGTAAAATAAATTATTTACACATGAAGCTGTTTTGGAGACGTCCTGCTGTCTCCATATGTCACGTTTTCACTCCTCGAACCAGGAGATCTGTCTCCTCACTTTAAAACTCTTTTCTCTTTGTTTCCTCCTGGAAAATCTGCCGTCATACTGACACTGCTTGTGCTGCTGGCTCACCTGCCTCTTAAAGGTGATGAGAGCTGACTTTCTGATTGGTTTATTGCATGTTCCACCCATAGACGTATATACTTAGACGCCACATTGAGCGGGTTGGCCCATTGCTGCGATACGTCAGTGTGTCCGCCATATTGGATGTGGCAGATCTGCCCCATAAAATAATGCAAGGAAATGGACCGAACTTCATAAAGCACCTTTCTATGAAGTGATTTAAATTAATGCCCTTTATTCACCTATTCACACACACACTAATATATTTGCGAAACAAATAGGCATCAAAAACAACGTATGTAACTTTTAATGTGATGATTATAAATGTTTATTCCTTATATGTTTAGGACATAGGTAAGCACCAAACCAACATATGTATTTTTCTAATGTTTTCATGAGTTTTTACAGCTATCAATGTACGTAACACTGTTATTGTGATAATAAATATTGAAATATTAATATTAAACATCTGTGTTTGTCCTGAAACGTAGATGTGACAGGTGTGTTTTCTGAATAAAGAGATGTTTACATTTAACTGATTTTGATATTTAGTGACTGATGAACATATATACATACATATATCTGAATATATATACATACATCTATCTGTACAGGCAGGCATTGATGAACATATATTAGGGGTGCAACGGGTTGCAGTTGACCCGTGTCCTGTACGGATCGCCCTCTACGGTTCGGCATGCATGTGATCTGTGGACCACATGTGAGCATCATAGTTTTACTGTCACTGTTACTTTTTTATAAGTTATAATACGCAACATCTCAATGCAGAGTTGCAGTGAACAGACAGGACAGATGCTGCTGTGTGCAGCTCATCTCTGTGAAGAGCGACTGATTTAAAAGCCGTCACATCACCTTGAGTGAAATCCAGACCATAACTTTTTTCACTGATGTAACTCTGCTATCACCAAAGAAACAGAAAGGGCGGGGCAGGGCAAAATATCACTCCCGCCCCTGGTACAGGACGGCAAAGATGGATTTGGACACACCTTGAATAAATTTAATCCATTGCGCCTCGCGCTTTCCACTTGTGCTTTAGATCAGTGTAAGATAGCGCCCTGAATCTCACATGTAGTTTGGCTATTCCACACAGGCATCATGGCTCATGATCCTGCTCTTGCTCAAGATAATTCAGACTTACTTGTGAATTAAACATCCAAATTTAGTCTCTCAGACGAAACAACTATAAAGTGTTCAAAAAAGCATTTCAGACCTAAAGCTCTCTGCCAGTGACCTTACCTCTCTCTTCACATTGTGAATTGCTCTCCCAGTGCACTGCTTTTATTGTTCTACTGAAAATTTACCAAAAGCTTTTATTAAATGTATTAATTACAATGTATTAAATAGCATGAGAGGCTTGGAAAATCCAAGATATTTTATTTACACCCACTGTACAGAATAAATATCTTTAAACTATTCCAAGCAGTTGTTGGTGAAACTGGATATAAATTTCATATGAATAATGTGCACAGCACTCTCCAGTTTTGAGGGCATTCTGGGATCAAGTACATCTCATATTTCATAGATCTCATAAACCTGATCTGGAAGTGAAACATAACCATCTTCAGTAAATAGAGAAACAACCATGAGAACAAATATGCTTTTGCAGTTAAACAACAAACAAAAGAAACTCTTAGCCAGCTGTATTTTTTATTTCAAACAACCTTTACATTTTAAGATTTAAAGCTTTCAAAAGATAATTATCTAATTTATTAGAATTACAACCACATATTACACACAGAATAAAGTAAACTTTAAACAGAATTAATTATCGCACAATGACAAAACAACCCTATGAATAAAACAAATAAAACAAGTGAAATTTTACTAGACAGTAATTGAGCAATGAAACTCAAATATTAAAAACAACTCAATAAATTAAATTCCTTGCCAGCCGAGGTAGTTATGTTTTTGTTCCAAACACCCTTCACCATGGAGAAGATAACATTTGAGACTCCAAAATCAAAAACACATTTTTGAGATAGCAGCTGAAGAGATATCTCCAAAACTCTGCAACTCACTACAAAACTATTTAGATGGATAAACAGCTACTTAACCATTTTAACAGTACATATTGAACATGGTATAGAATACAATGTGAAATTGAATAAATCTTGTGTTGTAAAAACAATACAACTACAACAATACACAAACTGTATTATTAATCTTAAAATAAAAACAGAAAAGTCAACAGGATTTGTTAAAAAAAAATAAAAAAAATCCATCAGGGGGACACGACAGGAGTGAACTGGCTGATCTGTAGGTGGACAGACTCTGCTACATGTTTATACAATTCCTTGGCCATGTCAGGGGAAACAGGCGAGGGCATGGACTGTTGCCTGTATCATGATGTGATAAAAGCCAGACTTAAACAGTTATATTAAAAAAGTAGACAGCTACAATTGTGTCATATTGCAGGTGATGCTAGACGAGATTTGATATGAGCAAATGGCATTAAATGATTCTACTAGTCTATGAGTTAAAGTGTGACATATGTGATGAATAAAAGTTAGTGAAATCTCACCTCTGGCAGAAGCACATCAATAACGAATGCCAGCTGATCAGCAAGCTTCCAGTCTGTCTGTGTTTTTCCCACTACTCCTGAAGAGGTCCACACTTGATCCACTTGGTCCCTGTCCTCCTCCTTTGTCCAAGGAGACACAACTTTTCCTGTAATGACTGCCTGCAAAAATAGTTTGGCAGGATCCTATATGTCAATGTAGAGTTGCTACATAAACCTAAACTGCTTCTCTTTCGTTGTTTATATTCTGCTTAAATATGTCAGTTTAGACATTTCAGTTGTAAACTCACTTCAAGATGTAACAGTAAGTTTGGAAACCGTTCAAAATTCTTACGAAAATATGGCAATCACATAGATGTACTTACCTCCATATTTTACGACAGATCTCTGACGGCCCTGCATGCCCCTCTGTCTCGTGACAAAATGAACACTGGAAATGTCCAAGTCCAGTTTTTCTAGCTGTGGACATTCTCAATGTAGGAATGTTGTCTTCTTGGTCTGTAGGAGGAAAAAAAACTAAAATTTTAGCAAGTATTTGGAAATACTAAACTCCTAAAACAAGCAGCAATGGACTGGATTCTGGTAGCCTGTAGAGTGAAGATGGTCATATTTAAAAGAAAAACTAAGGATAAAAACTAGAACAAATAGTTGATTGTTTAAAGCTGTAGGTTCCCTGCACTGTTTAAAGATACACATTGCATTAAAACTAAGCCCAAAGTCTTATTGTACAGTCTGAATACATCTTAAATCCACAAATAAAGTTTGACAACAATTCATCTGTATTTAAGCTATAATTAGTTCTCTAATTAATAAACTCTAATTAATAAACTGTAGTTGTTACATTGTTAGACAAGCACGTGCAATACATAGAAGCTACAGCATCTTAGTACCTGTTAGCTAAAGCATGTTAGTACTGGGAACAATTAGCAAACCTAACTTTATTAAAATGCTCTAAAATGAACAAAATGATCACGGTGTACATTGCACCTTGATGTTCAGTACATGAGTTTGGTGGGGCGCACAGAACAGACCTCAGCATTCATTTGAATGCTGCTGGTTTACACATCGTCACCTCTGGGTCACAGCAGCGACATGCCTTTCTTTTGGGGACAAAACACAAATCCCCATAATTTTTTCCAGCTGAAGCTCCGGTTCCCTTTAGTTTTGACTTCTACTTTATGCAACTAAATAAAGCGCAATTGTAAATGATAAACTTCAGAAACTGCATTCTGAAGTTGTTTTGCCAAATCATACCTATTATTCAAAATGAGCAACTTCTATAAATTACCCCTTTTTTTTGCGAATGCAGATGCTGTTGCCCATCAGGGGGTAAAAATGGCCCTGCGCTGTTAATAGAGGGTTGTGGTACGTTAATGGTTTGTAGAGGTAAAATATATGCTGAACTATATTTTATTCCTTATAGTCAGTTCTCAGTTCTCATGATTTGTCAGACACTAATTGGTTACTTGTCCTTGAACATGCAGCTGCTTCTTCGGAAGAACAACATCTGATATCACAAGCACATCCTGACCCTTTTGATAAGCACTTCTTGATCATCCTCTCTCAACCCTTCCTTGTTTTCCTTATTCCATAAGACAGAGATACACTTGTGATTCTTTATCAGTTCCTTTTACACTCTGTGTGACTGTGTACTGAAAGCCCTATTAAAACACCACAAAGACAATCTTGGTCTTCGTGCCTGTTTTCATTTCCAGATTTTCCACCACAGGTTCTTTTGTTACAATAAGTTAAAAACTGATGATAAAATTCTTTCCTCCAACTGATCTTGGTGTTTGGATAGTGACTTGAATTTCAGTCAGTATATTAAAACAGTTGTCCAGTTTTGCTCTGTGTAGTTGCACAAAATCTCCAAGGTACGGTCCTGTCTGTGTCCCAAAAACCTGAAAACTGCCATTCTTTATGTCCTGCTTAGATTACTGTAACTCACTCTATTTGTGCCTAAGTAAACACAATCTTTCCAGATCTCAGTTCATTCAAAATTTTGCTGCCAGACTCCTCACAAATACCCATCGAAGAGAACACATAACCCTGATTTTTAGCATCATTACACTGGCTGCCTGTTTGTTTTGGACTTTTAAAATGTCACTTGTAAGGCACAGATGGGACAGGCCCCTGAGTATATCAGCAGCTGCTTCAGTCCCTCTGAGCTCTGAGTTCTTTTAGAGATTCTGATCCAGAAGATCTGGATTAAAAACCCAGGGCAACCGGGCCTTTGCTATCATGGCCCTGTCAGTCTGGAATGACCTGTCAGAGGAAATCAGGCAAACATCAACTTTTGTTGTTCCCTTAATTTCATCTTTCTGTATACTTTATTATCTCTTGTTCTTTCTTATTTTTGTATTTTTTTGGATTCTGTTTTTATTCTGCTGTTCTCAAGCAGTTTGTAAACATGTTTTGAAAAGTGCTATACAAACAAAATTTATAATTACTACTTATTAATATTTATTATTACTATTCTACTCTTCTTCTGTGTATATTGTTTAAAAAGTTTTGTGTTTCCAATATGCAAAGACATCAACATTGGCAAATTCTGTTTGGAGCTGGTGAGAATAAAACTCTAGCCACCAGTGGGCAGTGTTAGCTCTTCTCTTCTCATGGGGTATAGCCCATTATTTACCAGAACTCAAGTTCAAGTTCAGGCTCAGGTAGTTCATTTGTCATTTCCACACATAGAGTATATAGGATTAAAATTGTGTTTTTCACAGCCCAAGTTGCAAACACAGACATATAGAAATCTAGAATATATATATAAAAAACATTTAAAAATATAAAAGATAACAAGACATCTCACACACAAGAAAAATTACAATTTCAAACAGAAACAGATCTCTGAACTATGAGTCCTTTGCTTTAAAGTGCAGTGTGTACACTAGTGTGTAAATATCGTGACTGGTAGCAGAGCTGATGAATAATGCTGCTCTGCTGATGCGTACTGTCTGCGTTCTCACCAACAGAAAGTCCAGAATCCAGTTGCAGAGAGAGGTGTCAAGGCCCAGCAGGGACAGTTTGTGCACCAGTTTCTAAGATGACTGTGTTGAATGCTAAACTGAAGTCCATGAACAGCATTCTGATGAAGTGTCTCTGATGTCCAGGTAACACAGGGCTGAGTGCAGGGTGTAGGAAATGGCATCGTCAGGGAAGCGGTTGGAGAGGGTCGACGACCAGCCACTCAAAGCACTTCATCATGATGGGAGTCAATGCCAAGAAGCAGAGGTCAGTGAGACACATCACAGCCATGTCCTTTGACACAGGGACTGTCCCTGATCTTTTTGAAGTCTGCAGCGATGACAGCCTGATGTCCATTGGGACATCTGCCAGCTGATTTGCACAGTCCCCCGGTATTCACCAAAGTATGTCTTACGTGGGTCACGTCAGCCAGAGAACCTGCTCCTATGCTTTCAACAGGGCATGGACCTCAGCTGTGAGCCATGGCTTCTGGTTGGCATGTGATGGGCTTCACATCGCTGACATCCAGTCACAGATTCTGTTTTCTCTTCTAGACAGATAGCTGCACCCTGAGCAGAGTCCAGTTGGTGTCAGCAAAAACAGTCTTGCAGGACGTGCAGTATTAATAAAGAGGGGACGGCTGGATGCGTCCACCCCATGTATGGAGGCTGTCAGTCACCCCCCCCTCTCTCTCTCAGGTGCCCCAAATAGTTAAGGGACCTTCACATGATAAGAAATGTGTCCCGGCATCACCGCGAGGTAGGGCACAGAAAGGCAAAGCACAGCGCCACAACTGCTATGTCCTGTCTGCCTGGTATACAAATGGCTGAGCTACCTTTAGCTCTGGATGTAGCTAAGTTCATAAACTATATGATTCACAAATCTTATAGCCTGATCTGACTATTCACATTTTGCCAGACATTACTTTTACTGGTGAGATTGTAGTCTGTTTTTTAATGTTGTGTTTTAAAGTTTGGGAAACCCTGAAATACTTTTCTTTGGTCGTGCCTGTAAGGGAACCCTTAATTTGCAAGACTCTTGCGAGACTGTTGCATGTTGTTCCTTCATTGGGACATTGAAAGATAGCTCTCATGAGATCATTCGCGAGTCTCAGGTTCCCTTCAAGACTCGACCATCAGTTTCTCCCTCCTCTGCTTGTGTCACTTCAACACAACTGTTGTCTCTTCTGCCTGCGTCATCACATACTGATGGCACTGATGGCACCGTGGAGCTCACGCAGCACGTCGTTAGCATTGGCACTGAGGGAATAAACACTGCTGTCATGATGATGGTGGTGAATTTCCCCTGGCAAATAAAATGGCCTGCACGAGAAGAGCAGTGCATTGCAACTACCATAGCGTTCACACACCAGTCATTGTTGATGTAGACACACAGCCCTCCACCGTGGGTCTTACTGGAGGCTGCAGGGTCTGTGTTTGTCTAGTATGAGGTTAGCCGTTATAGCTGGAAGGCTGTATTCTGGCTACTTGATTACTTTAAGTGAATTTTTTGATCCATATAAGCCACATATGTCATGATAAAGGCCCAGTTTGGATATCCACAACCAGTGGAAACCCCAGTTTGGGTGTCCACAGGTTGTGGTTATTCCTTACATTGCAGGCGTTTCTGAAAAACTCAAAGCCCAGCAACACCCTGAGGCAAAAACTTGTTCACCCCAAGGACAAAGCACCCAAACACAAGCTGGAGGATGTAGTGTATGCCGTCCAGTGTAGTAAGGAGTGCACGGACCTGTACATTGGGGAGACAAAACAACCACTGTATAAGCGCATGGCACAACACAGGAGAGCCAGTTCCTCAGGTCAGGACTCAGCAGTCCATCTACATCTGACAGCTACAGGACACTCCTTTGAGGATGACAATGTCTGTATTTTGGCCAGTGAAGACAGATGGTTTGAGAGAGGAGTGAAAGAGGCCATTTTTGTTAACCTGGAACGGCCGTCTCTCAACAGAGGAGGAGGTCTAAGACACAATTTATCTGCTACTTACAATGCAGTCTTAAGATCACTTCCCAGGCAGTTGGATACCCACCTGAAATCATGTGACTCCAACAAGTCACAAATATTCACAGACATCTAGAACTATCTCTAACCAAATTAACCATGAATATAGGCCCCGTTACCCGACCTCCACCTGTGATTAAACACACATACAGACACAATTCCAATCCGTCCATACACACTTCCTCTCTGTGACTCCACACAGAGTCACTATGTGGAGGGTCACTTAAATAAACAAGAGGATATAAATACACCTGCAAGTTTTGAGACACACTTGCCTGTCTCTGATGGAGACAGGAATATTCATCATGATGAATATTGTCTGATAACAAAGATGTAAGTTGCTCTGACATGACACAGTTATTACATTCATGGCATAGTAAGCTCAGGAAAAAAAATATTCATTAGATAAATGAAAACTTTTGTGGCAACATCTATGTGTTTTTTCATGTCATTCCATCATGTGCATGAAAAAAGTTTTTTTTGAGGTGAAGGAACTTATAGAAATAATCACACCTCACACAGAACTAATTTTTGTGGCATTTCACGCACAGACGTGTGGCACACACACGTGAGGCGCACACATGTCTCCACAATCACAGAACACTTTTCATTAATGTTAAATAGCCATGCGTGCGTGTGTGTCTTTAAAGATAAACTCACTAAGGAAGAAGAAATAATTTTTTAATGATAAAGCTTAATAAATCTAAACACACCTGCAAAGTGCGCAAGGGACAGGATCACAGCTGTCAGGTTGTGTTTATCAGATGAGTCAGCATGACAGCTGGAGTGTTTGTGTCTGTGTTTATTGTGATCCAGAAAAACAAGGATTAATCAATTATGATCTATAACATACAAAATATACAAGACACTATATTTGACCACATGAGTCCGGCCCAACCTGGAGAGAAAAAGTTATGTGTGCTTCTATCAGAGCTGGTTGGATATATCTGTGTGTAATTTTGCGCACTTCAAACTTCAGAAACTCCTTCTGATTGTTTCATAGCGGGTCAGAGGAATGAGGATGGGAGGAGGAGATGAGGATTAGGTGGGAGAGGAGAAGAAGGAGGAGCACAGACAACCACGTAACTGCTCCTCCACCCAGCTCAGGTCGGCCAGCATAACCAGTAAAACATAACCAGTTACATATCTGCATGACATTTGCAGTTCATTTACTGTATTGTTTTTTGGAGATGTTAATGTAAAATAAAATATTTACACATGAAGCTGCTTTGGAGACGTCCTGCTGCACACTTCCATGCTTTCACTCCTCAAACCAGGAGATCTGTCTTCTCGGTTTGAAAATCTTTTCTCTTTGTTTCCTCCTGGTAAATCCGCCGTTACTGCCACTGATTGTGCTGGTGGCACACCTGCCTGTTAAGGGTGATGAAAGCTGACTTTCTGATTTGTTTATTGCATGTTCGGCTTAAACTCGCCTGTGAATTAATGAGGGCACTTCACACATCTGATAGGTGTATCCCACTTTGTGCTAGTAGCACACTGGGTGGGGCAGGGCAAAATACCACTCCTGCCCCTGGCACAGGACAGCAAAGGTGGATTTGGAAACACTTTGAATAAATTAAATCCATTGTGCCTCGCGCTTTCCACTAGCACTTTAGATCAGCGTAAGATAGGGCCCCATATCTCTGAGACATCTGAACCATAGATTTAAGGTATTTGGGCATTTTCTTGAACACAATGGCGTACAATGGTGTGAGAATCTGGATACCTCTGTCACCACCTGTTCATGATACATACTACATATCACAATCATACATGAAAAAATGAAGAAAAAAAACAGGTAGATTTTTAGCTTTCTTTTAAACTCTACAAATAAAATCTTCCACATGCATCTCTCTTGTGTGCTGTACATGTACGTAATATACTGAAGCTTGACAGTTATTTTAAGCGTGGAACTAGAAAAGGGTTTTGCTCGCTTCTCATTATTATTCTCCAGTATGATGGAGCCACTAGTCACAATAATCTGTAGCTATTTGCATGTCCAGGGAATAATATCTGTCTTAAAGAACACGGGATTTCACTATATGCAGATAATATGCTTCTTCATCAGATGTCATATCTACCAAAAATCTTGGAACGAGTGGAAATATTTTGTTGAACTTCAGACTATAAGGTAAACATAGAGAGAAGCATTTATATATGTTTTGTAATTTGATTCAGAAAAATAAATGATTTGATTTTGACCATGTAATTGGACAGAGGTAAATTTATGAATTTGTTCATTTAAATGTTGTGAGGTGACTGCATTATTCACAACATACTTTTCTAATGTGATTTTCTTGCAGTTAAGAAACGTTGGATCAGTAGGACTTTATGCCACCAGAAACCAACAGCAACGAAAGCCAATAAAACCACAGTGTTTCACCTACACCAGTACATAGTTTAATTGTCTATTTGCCAGTGGTTTTACTACTGCAGGTTTTACTACTTCTTAAATGCCCCCTTTATTACTCCTTGTTGGGCTTAAAATATGAGCTGTCCCATTCAGAATCATAGAAGATTTGAAATTTGTTTCATTTTACATATTTGAACTTTTCATGCATCACTGCATGACCTCAACATTATCAGATGTTATTAAAATTCAGCTTCTTGAACTGAGAAAAGATCATTATACAGTAATGGACATAACAGTCATTACTATTAATTAACTTTCTACATTAACCAAAAGTTAATTTCTATGAAAGACAAAGACAGTGAGATTAAGATCATTACATTTTAATCAATGCAGTGTGACACTGTGACTTTTGCAGCTACATCTCGTAGCAATTAAAGTTTTACACCATAGAAACAATGCATAACAAAAAGAACAGATTTGAAAGAAAAAATTTCCTTGAGTTTCACTTCATCGGACATCCATGAATTGCATACGTGTCGACCAGGTCCTCCATTCCCAAACAGGTACGTCTGTATTCGCTGGTCTGACACTCGGCGGTTGTGGGCCAGTACTCAACCCAGGTCCTCTCACCAAGTGCATACTGGGGCCTGTGAGACATGGGGAGAGCAAAGTGTAAAATGCATGCACGTCTTCATATGGCTATCTATCTTTAACATGTTAGAACACAACATGAAAAAGCACAACTCCCTCCTTCCCATGAAAAACTGTACATTTAATTCCTCTGTCAATAGCAACAGTAACACATAAAGTAAAGCACTGGTTCCCAAACAATGGTATGGGATTTTTGTGACAACTATACATTTCCCTAGGTTTTATTTTTAGGGATCATTGCAGCCTAAAATGCCTGATTTCACAGAAGCTTTTATAAAAAAATTAAATAAAAAAATTGTGACGCATGTTATAATGTTTTTAGGTGATTTTTGCAATGAGCAGTGAAAATCACAAAAAAAAGTTATGAATTTACTATATAAAGTATAGAAAATATAAAACCTTCTATCAAAGCAAACCCAAGTCCCCAGATGATGGGAATCATTAGTGTGTGACAAATCCCACCCACAGTCCTGGAACTCTGCCTCTGATTGGCTAGTACTCGCTGCCTCCGTCTGTTAGGTTGGTTATAGAAGCTATTTTACATGGATATGAATACAGTGCGTGTGACTTGAGATTTAGACTTGCCCTTTGGTATGCCTCGGTCACAAAAAGTTTGAGAATCAGATATAAGAAAGGCAAATTTGATTTAGAAAGCAGTGAAACAGATGGAGACAAGATTATGAAGGGGGTGCAGACACACCACACACTCCGATTAACTAAGAAGAAGCTTACGTTTCATCTTCGACATCTAATTCAATATCTTTGGATGAGCCCATGACAAGGTAGGATTTGCCTTTTTTCATGTCTAAAGCCTTCCTGCAGTGCGGATAACTGAGGAATAAGCGCACTTTATCCAGCGGATTCACATCCTGAGTTCCTGTAAATAAAATGAAGGAGAAGAGAGAGAACATAAATAAAAGGTACAATATGCAACATTTTCCTGCCGTCTGCCTGTATTTCCTCATTTTTCTCATGATGTTGCTGTGCTTGGGATGTTTTACCAACCTAAAACACTGGTATTTGACATCCTGGTCTCTTTCTGGTGCATTTATGAACAGCTTGGACAAATCCTACTGATTCTACTTTTAAGAATTAAATGCATAGCGATAGCAAACTAAGTTACTTGGCTGCAAGTGGTAGTTTCATTTTTAGCGTACAGATCTGCGACTGGTTTCAATATTCTTATCTTACTCTGGCAAGAAAGTGAATTAGCGTATTTCCCAGAATGTTTTCCTTTAAATTGTCAAGAATTTTTCTGTCTGACTGTAAGTGAAATGACAGTGCCAATACATTTTCAGAGAGAGCCAAAAAATTATTATGTCATCTACCCATTTGGGGCACCTTAGGGAGAAAATATCAGTGGGTAGTTCATTTTAGGCAGGTCGAAGATAAATACGTACCTTCTTTGATGGTTTCCAGTACACGCACTTTGTACATGTCAATGGACAATTCTTCGATAAATTCTTCCACTCTCACTTTGTACACTGAAGACAAAGAAGGTACAGATGCGTGAGACCATGCTTACTTATTCTCTCAATGTCTTACTCACAAAAGATACGCAACCATTTTTAGATAAAAGTGCTATATAAATGTGGTCCATTTATACTCTCGTACCAAAATCTATCAGGCTGGTCGGAGTTGTCTCACAGGCCTTAGTTATGCGTTCATCGTTGGTGATGTTGCCCTTCTTCTGCATGCTGCACGACACTAGAAGTAAACAATAGGCCCAAAGTAAATACAACTGATGATATGATGCACCTGTGAATATATGTATGAGTGTGGATGGCTTGTGGATAAAAGCAGCTGTATCACAAGTGAAGTATGTTAGTGACATTTTCTTTAGCTCTGACTGCTCCTGGGATCCAGAGATGGGACGTAACAAAGCACAAATACAAACACAAATAGTTACTGTCCTTTAGTAGAATTTTCAGGTATCTGTACTATACACAAGTATTTATTTTTCTGGTAACTTTTTATATTATAAAGTATTGGTACTCCTTGTATTTTCAAAACAGGCTTGTTAATTTAGTTTTAATATATTTTAGGGGATTTATTGAGTATTTTTACTTTGCATCATAGTGCGCTGCCTTCATAATATCAAGACTCAACTCAACCTAAATGGATGAAACAACTGGGATGCATATTATGCATGACAGACAGACAGATAAAAAAAAAAAAGATGTAGGAAGATGAAAATCAATGTAAAAGACATAACAAGATGTCAGAGATGTAACAAGACAAAAAACTGAGAAGATGTAACAAGATGGTGTAAAAGATGTAACAAGATGTAACAGACAAGAAAGGCTACTTTTTACTTTTATATTTTGAGTACATTTCAGAACCTGGTACTTTTTCACTTTAACTTGAGTAAAGAAGTTGAATCAGGACTTATGCTATAGGACTATAGTTTTTGCTTCCTCTGACAGAGAGTTCTGATAATTATGTTACAATATGCTGATTAACTGTAAACCAAAGTCCACAACCATTGTACCAAATCTGAAGATTAGATATCACATTCATAAGAAGGGGATGGACAGACGAATGGCCCGAAAACATAATGCCTCTAGCCACGGCTGTCACAGGCTAATAATATATAGTACATAATATATAGTAAACAGCAGAATTTTTCTACTTTTTTAACCTACGGAACTTGAAAATAAATCCAACTTGTGCAACTGCAGCAAACGTTGGAAAAGCCACTAGTTTGCATTAACATTCTCACACACCACTGGCTGGACAGATAGCGAGACTCTGCTTACATATCCAGAGATCACGTGACGTGGAGGTGTCTATGGAGGACATGGAGCGCGTGTCAGGGAGAAGCAGCACTGAGCCGCAGGTAGGTTATATATCTGTACAGTGGACTGTATAAAAAAGCCAACACACTCACTGACAGTGCTGCTAAATAAAAGTGGCAGCATGTGATTTCTGAAAGTTTTATTCTTTGGTAGATTTTGTAATTTTCTTGTACTGAAGTTGCAAATGACACATTATCTATCAACTGTGCTACAATGATGTACCACAGTCCTGTTCTTCAAATGTATATCCATATCCAATTGAATGATTCAACATGTGAAGTTAGTACTGTGTTAAGGTGTTAGTCAGTGGTAACAAAAGTATGTTTGCAGCAGAAAGATTGGGTTGACAGTTAAATATCATCCTGTTTACCTTCAGCACATCTGCATACATCATTTTTACAGAGCCCCAGTTTCTCTTTGATTTTCCCCTCTGGATGGTAGAATTTCACACATGATGTCGCTGCAATAAGAAAGAAATACATTTTGTGCTAATTACATTACAGTACATCAGAAAATGTACATTAAATACGTTGGTAATGTAATAATGCCTCATGTTATCTACTTTGACATCTGATGGCAGCAAAGAAAAAATCTTGAAACTCATGGAGACAGCATGTTTTTAAGTGTCTCTGAGACTCACGTTCATAGTACTCATAGACAGACACAGCAGCTGGTTGTAAGAGGTCCGCAGGCATGTCCTGATGGATCCTAAATGAGATCTCCTCTGGACTTGTGTGAGAAACCTGTTGAGAGATGTAAAACAAAGGTGAGACAGGGGACAGAGATAAAGAAATAAATAACAATACAGAGATATACACAGAGGAAAGAGTGATGTCTTACCTTGTCCAGGTAGATGATGAGCGAGCCTCTCTCTGACAGGACTGTGTTCATCTCATATTTTGAAATTGTGCGAGCATGTCCTTTTGACAACTAAATGCAAAAAAACACACATACACTGTCATACATCTTTCTAAACCGTAAAACACGTCTGGTTTCTGCAAACCACTGACTTTTGACTATGCAGGCATGTGTGTATCTGTAAAAGTTCTTACTAATCCCAGGTCGTGTGTGTTAACGGTGAAGCCAGTTAACAAGCCAATATCCAAGATTGTCATAGCTGCATCGCGGTCCGGGTCCTTAAACCTGTACAGAATAATAAAATAAACAAACAGCATGAAGAAGACGACGAGAAAAGAGAGGAAAGCCTTTCATCAAAAGTCAAATATCCTGTAAGATTTCAGAGGTTTTGAATATGGTTTAAGTGTAATCTCTAGCTGCTGAAAACTTTGAAGGGCCAGAACTGAAAAGAAAAGTGAGGATGTTCACAACCATCACTCCAGGTGGGTGCAGAATACGCGAGGTAGCCATGATGTGTATGGATGCATATAAGCACACGTAGTTGAAAACAAGTAGATCTCTGGTCTTAGGATGAAAGATTTGAGGGCATCACTCAGGAAGAAATAATTCATAAATCATTACTGTCGGCAGATGACCTCTGCCATTTCTCTTCCACTGACTTTGACAAGGTTGGCTCCTACTCAGGGTATAAACCGAACCTCAACAAAAGTGAACTTCCCATTAATTCTTCTGCCAAAAATACACCTCATTCATTTTTTCCCATTCAAGCTTATGACATGCACATCTAAATATTTTATCACTAATTTGATATAAGACATTGGGCCTCATGCAAGAACATTTTTGGTATTTGTATCTTAAAATTCTCTTACTTTTTGTGTATGAAAAGACCTCAGATTCAGCAAACACTCATAACTTCAGATAACTGTGTAAATGATGCACCTGTGCGTATTTGAGTGCACGTGCATGAGACTTGTAAATGAGCATAACTGACGCCCCAATCATACCATATACCAGTAAAAGGGAGAACTTTTTGAGTTTGGAATTTGATCTTGCTTTCAGAGATCCATAATGGAAAATCTGTCACTTTAACAGCATCAGCAGTGGAATTAAAGGACCTGCTAAACTGAAGCTAAAGTAAAAAACCTGCTTTTGAAATGTAAGGAGTAGAATGTAGGGATATTTGTGTTAAAATGTAGGGAGCAAAAGTAAAATTGTCAGAAAAATAGTCGGGAAAAAATGGAAGACTTCTTATTTGCTCTGTGACTACTATGGTTTGTGATGTTGTCCCAATAAAACATAATGTAATACCACAGTTTGTTAGAAAATGCTCTTTTACAATCAGTATGACTTCCTTATTGTACTTACAAAACTTCTATTTTCAGCTTGTAGATGTTCTCATCCTGTTTCACTGCAGGAGCAAAACATTTGATAGGTTTAGTTAATATGTTTTTCTCATAACAGAAAAGTACTTGACAGGATGATGGATAGACAGCAGGAAAAACAGATGAACATAAGCAAACAAAACTGACCAACAACAAAGACAAATTACCTGGTTTGACCTCCACTTTCAAATCAAATTTCTGACAGTCGTCATCCTTTGGTTTAAGCAGAGCGTAATACAGTGCCACCAGCTGTCACACAGATAAAAATGCATCTTAATATGTGATAAGCTAATAGGTGTCTATCTTAATAATATAGTCCACACAAGGTTAAAAAAAACAATAAACAACAGATGATATAAAAAAATATTTGACTTACTGTCACTGTTGCTTCTCCTGTGCCCGTAGCAGTCAGTGTTACATTCTGGTTTATGCCATCTGCCTGTTGAAATATACAGGGATCAATAGAGGAAAGATACAGAAAGCAGCAAGGGTAACAACATTAATGAGTCACTGTGTGTGTGTGCGCGTGTGTGTGTGTATACGTGTGTGCGTTCTCACTCTAGATGTTCTCGAGGCGTAGTGGTTTGCCTTTTTGAAGTTAAACTTATCAGCGCCTGCTCTGCCTGCCCACGAGACATCCACATTCAGATTATAATCTGGTTCTTGAGCATTGGCCCAGTATTCAGCTATAGCCTGGTACACCATTATAGTAGCCTGGAGAGACAGAGTGATGGAGAGAAAACAAGTAAAAATAGGTTACGCAAATAGGTGTGTGCAACTGCACTAAAAACAGCTACAGGTACTACGGTCTAGAGGAGTCTATTATGTTACCTGAGTTGATCCGTAGCCTCCGCCCACCTTCTGCTGTCGGTTGAACCATCTGACAACAGGTTTGGCATCTTCAAATGCCTGTATTAATAGAAGGCAAATACATGGTTAAATTTTTTGTGGTTGTTGCAGATATACTTTAGGTTACAACCTGCCAGTTTTCCAAGTCTACTGTGGATCTTCAAAATCAGTTTTCCATTACAGCACCATTAAACCTCAGAAACTTAAAAGTTGCCTGATACAATCACAAAATGTTTGTTTTAGCTTTGGTCAAAGTTGTCTTATTAATGTGTGGTTATAATGTACAGGATGTTCAAATCTGTTCATTGTCTTCATAGCTCAAGTTTTAAGTCTTAAGCCAGGGATATACTTGCTTTTAACTACTCATTCACAATGCATCCATATGCATCATGGCTGTCTCGTGTATCCTGCATCCATTTGGAGTGATGGTTGAAATCAACACTGCACAAATGCAAATGCATGGTTAAATGGCAAGTATGTCTCTGGCCTTAGGGTGCGTTCATACCAAACCTGTTTGATTTAATTAAAGTGAACCCTGGTGCATCTGCTTGGTCAGTGCGGTTCTTCTGGGCTGGTGTGAAAGTCAACCGAACCCTGGTGCAGACCAAACAACCGAGACTGCTTGAAAAATGTGGGTCTCAGTCTGTTTCCAAGTAGATGCTGGTGCAGTTTATTGTTGGTGTGAAAGCAAGCGAATCAACAACATGATTTTATGATGGCAGGTACCTGATTTCACAACTCTTCAGATTCCAACAATTTGTCACCCCCGAGATGCGGATCTTACCCATTAGTGGCTAAAAGTGAAACACCAGGCTTTTCTAGTGACATGAATGTAAACCTGTCCATGGCTGTATAAGACACCCCAGTCTGCTGACACATACATACATATATATATAATTATTATTGTATTATATTATTTATAAATGTGTAAGATTTTACCAAAATTTAAGGCAGTGACATTACAAACAGACACATTGCATTGATTTGATTCAAACCATCTACACTGACAGCATGGATGATGACTCCTTTTCTGCAGAATGACATTCTGGTGAAACATAAGTAGCACATGCTCACCCTAGTCTTGACCAGAGCAAGAAGAGCATAAGCTGTGGCCTCCAGTGTGTATTCATGTCCCTTAGATACTGGCCAATGGGATGCGTCTGAGGAAGAAAGACACAAATTGAGCACATCGTGAGTTAAGACAGGCCACAAAGTAAGGCTCAGCTCACAATCCCACAGCAGCTGGTCTAAAGCAGTCCATATCAGCTGATGGCTCAGCTGACTCCCTCCTTATTTGCCCTCTTCCTATTTTCTCCTGAGATCACAGTTCACCCATATTTCTCAAGATTTCTGACTTTCTGACTTGTCAAACCATTTTTTCCTGTCCATTATTACAGCCTCAGACGGTACAGCATGTATAAGCCCCACATGACTATAAAAGTTTGTTTTCCACCCAAACGACAGTACAGCTACACCAACCCAGATTCCCAGAAAAAAAAATCCTCTTTCTTAAAGCAACTTTTAAAGGAAAAAGTAACACATTTTGTGAAATCTGCCACATCAGTTATAAAATAATGAATAACAGAAAAATGATGAATATTAATTTATGGCAGAGAGTTATGCAAAATCACACCAGGGGGATGAATTATTCTGTAATCTTTACTGAGAATCAAAAGTAAAATTAAAAGTGTTTAACATCAAAATGGCGTTGCAGTGTAGACCTGCCATGGTTAATCTATTAAAATTGATTATCAAATTAATTGCAAACTAGTTTGATAATCAATGAATTGATTTGAGAATTTCTTTGGGAAACACTGATCAATTGTTTTCACCATTTTCTGATATTTTATACCAAATAATCAATTGATTAATCAAGAAAATGACAGAGAGACTGAAAATACTGAAAACAATTGTTAGAGGAAAGATAGGAAAGCTCCACACGTTATTGTCAAAATTGTGCCAGAATTCATTAATCAAATGATTGAGAAAGTGACTGACGGATTAATTGACAATGAAAACAATGGCTGGTATCAGCCCTGCTGCGGTGTACTTATCATGTTTTTATCTTTATTCTTTAAAATGCAAGAAACAAAGTCTCTGAAACTCAAATCTTTTGGTATTGAAATCCTCCCCATTTTTATAGCAAAATGATAGTGTGTGCTGCCAGACCACATTTGCAGATTCAAGTAGGAACATGTTCCTGTTTCAGTCAAAAGTGCCTATAATGCCTATAACAAGCAAATTCAAGTCAAGTCAGTTTTATTTCTACAGTGCCAAATGGTAGGAGAAGTTGTCTGTTGGTGATTTTCAGTTAGAGCAGGTCCAGACTGTTCTCTTTATTATGTTATTTACAAAGACCCAATAATTCCCATCAAGAGCAAGCACTAAAAAAGCTACTCTTAGAACTTCAGAATAGAAGTATCATGGAATATCTGAGCTGAACATATGTACTATTGACTTAAAATCACATTTTAAAACCATCCAGTCTATCCACTGAGTAGACTGCAGAACTGCAGTGTGAAATGGATTCAGATTTAATCGTTGTGGTTCAGTAATGATGCCGGAAGACTTATGTTTTTCTGCAATGGACAATAGATTAAAAAATCAAAGGATAACTGGGAGAACAATAAAACTCTTCTCTTTCATGTAACACTGTGGGGACAGCAAATGGTTTAAATCTTTTGAATTTTATTCTTCGGGGACCATCACTACTTCAAATGTAAATGAGGCATTTGGTGACTGAATTCTACTGTATTTATTTATCTTAAATGTGCCATTATTTCAGGGAGGAAGGAAACTACGAACATTGCGACAAACGGTTGACTGTTGACTTAAACTGATGACTACTGGTTGACTAGGAAAATCTTTGGTTGTGGGCAGCCCTGACACACACACACGCACACACACACACACAGACACACACACACTCCTAGTGCATTCATCTTTTTTTTTAAACAGGCTTGATATACAATGCAAGCTATAATGAAGCCTTTTGTAAAAATAAATTAATCTGTTTATATCATCATCATTAAATGATAACATTGATAAAATTAATGAATCTGGAAACTTTTCACAGATGCCCTGGTGGAGTGCTATGGAACCCTGGGGGTCCCTGGACCCCTGTTTGAGGACCACTGATCTATGTAAATGAGATACAGTTTATAAATGACCTCAAACATGACTTTGGCAGTGATCGTTTGCTCTAATAAAATAGTCATTATTTTTGGATGTGTAGTGTTCCTGAATGTAATGTTCTGTAATGTTCTGTTTGTGAATATTGATGGGAGATTATGTGACGACACCTTGGGAAGCAAATTTGTAGAGGATCCTCCGATTCAGTTTGTTTTCATTGGCTAGGGCATATGACGTCATGGCAACAGCATATGAGTAGGTGAGGTGGGGCAGACGTTGCTCCAGGTAGGTCACTGCTTTGTTTATCTTGGCCGTGAGACTCTGAACAGATAGAAAAGAAAGGAAAATTAGGGAAGAACAGTTGGGTAACAGTAATCCATTTCTTTCAAATATCCTGTTTCCTGTAAAAGGGTTCAACATTACACACTGACCAGGTTTTAGCAGGTCTGAAGCTCAACTGGCTTTGACCACAATGCACCATTTACAGGATACTACATGTGCCTGGCCATGCCTTCATTTTTAGACCTCCCGCCCTACGCTGCACAGACTTGACGCATGTTCATTTGCTATCTTGCAGTCGTGGAAAACACGACAACTTCTTTGTGTCTTGTCACATCTTTTTTTTTTCCATGTTGCTTGTCTCATTATGTCGTTCTGTCTTGTGCATGATATGTACTGATGGATAAACTAAAGAATCGTCTTCTCTACGTGTGATTGTCCCAACAAGTAAAGTATAGATACCTAAAAACTTATTGAAGTACAGTAATGAAACATTTGCACTTTGTTACCTCCCACCTCTGGTAAAAAACAAAGTGGTGATGCTAAACTGTGCAATGATACGAATTTTCAAGATATTGTTGTCATAGAAACAAAACCCACATGCAGCATTTTTTTTTTTTTTTTTTTTTTTTTGTTTTTTTAACTTCACAGATGCTTCATTGCCAGCATGAGAAAAAAGTACTATGTGGACATGGGGCCTTCATTGTCTCAACTCACTGTTTCAAAATTAAGAATTTCAAGTGTTAAACCTGCCCCTGTTGCCACTGTAAAGTGCTTTTTTGATGTGTGAAAAGGGACAGCTTGATAGGATTAGCCATTGTAACTAAGGCTGACGAGCTTATCAAATGGTCAATTGCTTCATAGTTCAGTGCCTCAGTCAGGAAATCAAGAAATAAGGTGAGGGGAAGAGAGAAAAAAATGAATGGAAGTGAGGTACTCACATTAAGAAACCCACTACATATTGTGCGTGACTCCTGCATAGCAATGACGCAGAAGGCCGTCATGGAGGCATCTGAATCTGTGCCTTGCACATCACCCTACACAAGCACACACAGATGATAGTCAACAACATGAGAGTTTTCAATTCGGCTGGTTATTTTTTAATGTTTGCATCATGTTGAAGAACTGATGCCAATGATTTCAGTGCACGCACACGCATTGCATTACTGTACACACGACCAATTTCTGTAAACGAGCCATCTGGTTGCTGTGCGTTGAGAATGAGAAACTTGATGGCATCACAGATGACACTATCTTGTATGTTCACAAAAGGTTTGGCCATGGAAAACACTTTGGCAACATAAGCTGTCAGCCTAGGAGAGGAGAGGAGGGATTTAATAGCATAGTTTAATTTACCACACATCCATAATCAAGATCTAAATTTGGGGAACACATGCAAGTACATGGACATTTGGGTGGCCTCACCAGGTGCTACTTTTGCTGTGGCGAAACACAGCAAAAGATCCTTCATCAGCTTTACGATACCCAAGCTGGTTGCTGTATCCTAGACACAAACAAAACACACAACATTTTGACTGACTGCCATGTAGCTCTCTACTGAATCTTGGCCTTTGAGTCTTGGCCCTCCAGTTTGAGGAATGCTGTTAGATTACAGATTATAGCATCTTTCTAGTTGTTATTCTCAGCAACCCTTGCTTGGACCTCTAGGGCAGGGATTGCTGTTTATCACAGTGACTACTTTTGCATGCACAAAATATTCAGTTCTGTCCTCAGATTCTGAAAAAGACAACGGGCCTCATGTGTGAATGTTTTCTTATTTCTCTTTTATATTTGCTCTTAAACAAAGCTTTGAGAGGAAAATCCTACATGGGATACATGATGCAGGCACTTACAGCAAACCTGTTCATTATCCACTTGAATATGTTAATGAATCGCTTTGATCTTAAATTGGAAATGCAAGGAAACTTGCAATTTGCATCTTGAAATGCTGCAGTAAATCCATGTAAGGGCAGCTTTTAATGAATGCATCCATTTGGGGGCAATCCAGCCTGAAAACAGGTGAAACAGTGGACAGGGACATGTCAGACCTATCACAAAAAACACTCTTAGGAAGAGTGAGTACATGCAGGTGAGGTGGGTTAGATCGTTTTGTCTCCGATCTAATTTGAGGCTCCAGAACAGCACACAGTTTTTGAAGAATCTGTCTCCGTAACCTAACCTATGAGGGGTCTCTTAAATTTTGGTCTTGGTCTCTAAGAATTGGAAAATACGAGAGTATTAATAAATGCCACAAAAGTGCTGTAAGTGTTTGCACTCAAATACTTTTTTCTCGTGCTTTTTGCCTTTTTTTTGATAGGGGCAGCTGAAGAGCAGACAGGAAATGGGGTAGAGAGGAGGGGTGACACCCACCATGGGGTCACAGGCTGGAGTCGAACCAGCAGCTGCTGCAGTGGACCGACAGCTTCAGTACATGGGACGCACGCTCACTAAGACACAGGGGCGCCCCATCTGCACTCACAATTTTAAGATGAAAGTACAAACGGTTCAGGCATAAGGCCCAGTATTCTAACTAAGCAGTTTACATGGCTACTGAAAATTAATATTTTCTATTTAATATTACTATTCCTATTTACATGTACCCATGCATACTCTGATTATGGACACTTTCTTTGCCCCAAAATGGTATTTTTTCAATGATTTCCAGTGGTGGCTGACATTTTCAACCATGCAAACACAGCCTCCCTCTTCATTCGTTTAACCACCTTCTTGAAAAGGTCAGCATTGTGATATTTGGGCATATCCAAAAACCTGTTTGTGTCCAAGTCTTTCATAATGTTTAATAAAGTAGGTATATTTCTCCTTCTGACCAGAAATGTGGGCTTTTCTTTTGTGCATGACTTACAAACTGTAGGCTAGTTGGTTTGTTTCTGAAGCACAGAGCTTACAGGAAGCGGTATGTGTGTCACAAATTGCAGTGAAAAACACAGACTGAGATGCATATTCTGTGCATGCACTGTATACATGTCCATAGAGTATTCTGAAGATTTAAAAAATACCAATGTAGGCCTCACAAGGCTTCATTCAGAATTTGAAAACAGAATATGCTATTTACTTGACCTGTGTCAAATTTAAAATACTGCCAAATTGTCAAATATTGTCAATATTGTCATTATGAATAATAGTGGAAAATTAGTGCACATGTAAATGTAGCCACTGTCTTTTTTGATACCACTTCTGCCAAGTCAGAAAATTTCAAATCACACACAGAGAGCCGTCAATAAGATCTCTGGTATTTGTTGTAGTAAATCATCAGTGTGAGCCTACCAGTCTCCATGTGCTTGATGGCTTTGTCACGTTCATCAAATCCTACAGCTTCCCACTGTTTGGTTTTGTCCAAATATGTGGCAGCAATGACGGGCAGGGTCATGGCTGCCAGGTTCTGCTCTCCACAGCCTGAGGGCTCACTGATTAGTGTTCTCATGGATTGCCCACCAATGGCATTCTTCAGCAGTGAAGACACTTGTTCTCTGCCTACACACACACACACACACACACACACACACACACACACACAGAAAAAACAAAGCTTTAGAGACCAACAGGGGGAAACTTAATAAACAACCATGCAAAGGCCCCCACAACCAGTAAGGTGGGTGTTTCCCAAGAAAAACAATACAAAGTTATACAAATCAGTTCATTCTACAGGCCCTGTATCAATATAACATTATATCTCACCTGTCACATAGATCTCTGTGCTAGTACGTGTGTTTGGAGCCACAGCGCTCCTAGGAATTCCACTGTTAAGAATTTTCACTTGTGTACCACCTAAAGGGAAAAAGTGTGGGCATCAGTTACAAGTGATAAATAGATAATATGACTAAATTACTATATAATTAAGCTATTTAAAGGGTAAACCCACCAGCTGGGTCTAGAGTTACATTCCGAGGAGTTTTAACCAGTACACCTTGAGGCTAGAAAAACAACAGTTAGGACAAACATTAGATATCAACTTTTCATTTTGTTATTTACAGGTTATAGAGCATCAAAGTTTGCATCAAAGTCCTCAAAAAGAAAGAAGAAATCCATTCAGCTTCTTTCCTCAGGCTGTGAGAGTCTTGACTTCATCTTCAACATTCCACAATGACATTTTTTTTTAATGATGTGTAATTTAATTGCTATCATTTATTTACCCATTTGTTGTTCTAGTTTTTTGTGTATGGTTATTGCTTTTTTGAGCGGCACAAATGGAACTCCAACTAACGTGTCATTATACCCTGTGTTGTAAATCAGTCCATAAAGTAAAATAACCTCAAAGTAAAAGTATCTTTCATGCAAAAGGAAACAACGCACATTTAGAAATATTTGTACTTTCCCCATTACTGCATGCTGTATATAAGGAATCACTACAACATGGTACTCTCCCTCCTACTTTAAGACAAGCCTCCATAGGTCTCCTTTTAAAAAAAGATAAGGATCCGGTTCTCTGCAGCTCCTACAGACCTCTCTCGTTAATAAATGTGGATGCTAAGATCCTCGCAAAAGCTTTGGCCTATCGCCTAGAAAATATTGTACCAACTATTGTTTCACCTGAGCAAACTGGATTTGTTAAGGGGCGGCAGCTGTTTTTTAATGTCCGTACTCTTCTAAATATTATCTATTCTAAAACCAACACAGCAACACCTGAAGTAGTGATCTCGGTTGACGCCGAAAAAGCATTCGACAGGGTTGAATGGGATTATTTATTTACTGTACTAAAGAAATTTGGGCTGGGAAATGTGTTCATCTCATGGATACGTCTCCTCTATACATCTCCACAAGCTAGTATTTCTACCAATAACATCCAATCCAGTTTTTTCACTCTCGCCCGTGGTACCAGACAGGGCTGTCCTTTATCTCCCTTACTGTTTGCACTAGCTATAGAGCCCTTGTCAATCTTTCTGAGGTCCTCTTCCATTTTTACTGGGATTTCACGATTGGGCACAGAATTTAAATTATCCCTTTATGCCGATGATTTATTGTTGTATGTTTCAGATCCTGTTCTTTCCATCCCAACAATTTTATCCACTTTTCAGAAATTCGGATCATTCTCAGGTTACAAAGTAAATATCTCTAAAACTGAATGCTACCCTGTCAATGCTTCAGCATTACAGCTCAAACAATCTGACATCCCTTTTAAATTTAGCCCGTCTGGCTTTAAGTATCTAGGGATCAGTGTAACCAGAACACTAAACTCTCTTTTTTCTGCTAATTTCCTGCCTTTAATGTCTAAAATTAAATCTGACCTCCAAAGATGGGGAAGCTTACCTCTCTCATTAATTGGAAGAATTAATGCAGTTAAAATGAACATTTTGCCCAAATTTCTATTTTTGTTCCATTGTCTCCCACTTTTCCTCCCAAAACAGTTCTTTAAGACAATTGATCAAACTATTTCTCACTTCCTATGGTGTGGAAAGGTACCCAGGATCCGCAAATCCACACTTCAGAGATGTAAATTCAACGGTGGATTGTCTCTTCCAAATTTTCAATTGTATTACTGGGCAGCACATATTCACAAGATTTCATTTTGGTTCAAATCAGTTGATCTGCCATGGTGTGATTTGGAGGCGCAGTCATGCGACTCATCCTCCCTAACTGCTTTGCTTACCTCTTCTATTCCATCCAACCTCTCTGGCTTTACAAATAATCAAGTGGTTCACTCCACACTTAAAATTTGGTATCAATTTAGGAGGCACTTCAAATTCAAGTCAGCATCTACCTTAGCTCCTTTATTGAGGAATCATTTATTCCAACCTGCATTTACAGATTCAACTTTTTCTGCATGGCATAATAAGGGCCTGAAATGTTTTAAAGACCTCTACAAGGATGGTATTTTTCGCAGCTTTACAGATTTCTCAAGTGAATTTCATCTCCCACCCTCTCATCTCTTTCGTTACTTCCAAATCAGACACTGTGCTAGCACTTTGTTTCCAGCTTTTCCGTCTTTACCATCAAGTCCGCCGTGGGAGGAGCTTCTAACCCATGACCCACTTCAGAAGTCACTCATCTCCAAAGTTTATAACGAAATCTTGTCTTTTGATTGCTCACCAGTTACCAAAGTCAAGACTGTTTGGGAACAAGAACTGGGTCTACATCTGGGAGATGACTGGTGGGACACTGCTCTTAAGAAAATTTACATTAGCTCAGCCTGTGCTCGTCTCACACTTATACAGTTTAAAGTTTTGTTTAGAGTCCATTATTCCAAAACTCGACTGTCACAAATCTACCCCAGTATCACAGACGTTTGTGACAAATGTCATGCTTCACCTTGCAATTTAACTCATATGTTTTATTCTTGTTCGTTACTTTTTCGTTTCTGGCAGAATTATTTTGATACCATGTCAAAAATACTTTCAATGTCCATAAAAGTCTCCCCCCATGTCGCCATATTCGGGCTCCCAGAAGACCACAACCGGTTTACCTCTAACCAATTAGATATTTTAGCCTTTACTTCTTTACTGGCAAGACGCCATCTTCTCCTTTACTGGAAGTCAACAAAAGCTCCCTCCAGCACTCAGTGGCTCAATGACACCATGTCTTTTCTAAAGCTGGAAAAGATAAGATATTCACTGAAAGGAAATTCTGATAAATTTTATAATAAGTGGCTTCCCTTTTTAACATTCTTTCGTTCTTTGCAGTCTATGCCTCCTGATTGATGGACCCCTACCTCCTTTCCTTCCCCTTTTTTTTTTTTTTTTTTTTTTTTTTTTTTTCCTTTTCTCTTATCTTTATCATTATTATTATTTATTCGTTCTTGTTGATTTTATTTATTTATTTATTTTTTTTTTTTCTCCTCTCTCTCTCTTTTGGCTTCCCTTGTATTCTTGTTTAAACACTTATTACATACAAAAATCCTCAGTTATTTATTTACTTTTATTATTACTTTTTTTTTCTATTTGTACACTGTTTGTTTGCTGCCCTGTCATGTTCCTGTTGGGCCGCAAATATAAAATAAGAAAACATTCTAGGAGGCATATTGAATGTCACGCTTTTCATTCTTCACGATGCACAGTCCTTCTACTGTATCAATATGTTTACATTGTGATTACATTGTGATGCAGATGTGATGTGATACTTAATGTGATTATGTCATTGGTTTTTGTTCTAATGTGCCTTACCTCCTAATAAAAATATTAATAATAGAAATATTTGTCAAACAGGTCCCTCCCATCAACGAACAGATAGCTAGTCATACTTGTAGATGATTGGGGGGCAACTGGGGTGGGCCAATCAATTTTCAGGGGTACCCCCCCTCTGGAAACCCCCGTGCCAATGAGGGGTCTGTAAAATCCTTAATCCCCCCCCCCAAAAAAAAAAGTTGTGCGAGACCATTGGGATCACATTCAGCGAGGGGGTTAACTCTTCATCTTCAAGGGCAGCTGTATGAAGGTACAAAAACACTGTAAATCCAAAGCACAGGACCATCAACTTATCCCAGGGAGCAAATGTAAGCCAGGGTGTTTTTATGGTCATCAAATGGGTGATGCTGCATCGATCTCACGGTGAGCGCTGGTGGATAGTCGAGAGAGAATGTGATGTGTTTTTCATAGAGCACCTACTTGCGTTCATTGAACTACATGTGCTTCTCATTAACCATCTTGGAGTAATCTGCACAAAGATGACCAAGATGTGACGGCCCCTCCGGGTCTCACTTGTGAGGGTTGCTCAGTATCTGAACTCTGGCGTAATACCCCAATACTGTGTGCTCTGTCAGTTTTCAACACCTGTGGAAAGTCGATAGTCAGAATCTCTGGGAAAACTTTTTCCAGGAATGATAAGGCCTGCCTTCAATGCAGCCCTCTGAAAACCCAATAAAATGTAAATTATGCCATTGCTCTCAGTTCTCAGTGTCATCCAGCATTTGTCAGAGGGCTTCAACTTCTGTCGCTGTGGGGTTAGCCGGCTGCATTTCATTAGCCTCCTCTAAGAAGCAAAGACAGCTCTCTACTTAAGTAATACAGTGAGTGATAGCTAGTTTGCTGTTGGTAGCTGTTGTTGTCACCCAGCTAGCCTTTAGTCTCTTAGCATGGGATTTTTCAGGGACTCAGTGAGTGTAGCAAACCCTTTAGCCACTTCGCCAGGGGTGGAGCTATCAACTGGCGTGTCAGAGTCAAGTGCATCATGAAGTAGCAATTTCTTCTGATTAGCTTAGCTTGTGTTAAGCGCATTGTTAGCACTCACTCTTACCCGTACCTATCATCCATGTCACATGACTCCCTAGAAAATGGTTCTAATATGGTTAAAAAAAAGCTCAGAAACGGCTATATAGGAGTGTCTTTCACTTACCACCACCCGCAGCATCTTCTGGACTCCATCAGTGGCTGATGAGGCAGTAATAGCTTTGACCTGAATGGGATGTAGTCCTTCCCTGACTGGCATAATAACGTAAGGTACAGATCGTGTAGTTTGTGGCCCAACATTGACAATCTGTTGAAACCTTCCCTTCTTAAATGCTGAAGTGCACACATGTTCCGGCTCAATAAGATCCACACGCACCTTGAAAATGAGACAAAGATAGAAAAAGAGACTGAGGTATGAGTAAAGACCCAATATAGCGTGGATCATAATCATCAGTTTTCTTTTATGTCACCTAACACAGATGTAGCCCTAATTTGAAGAAATGTGATGACTGCTCCGGTGCTGTGACCAACCGCCTTTTGCGCTCGTCATAGACTGGAGTAATGATTTCATATGTCAGTCCAGTCTCAAAGGCTCTGGCCTGAAACACCAGAGCAGAGTGACACAGACTTACTCTGATAGATTCAAAGCCGTAGTTGTGAAGGATTGCTTTAATTTCTATCTGTTCTCCACGGACAGCAGAGTAGGGAAGTCGGAGATCAATGAAAAAGTCTTTCCGGACAATGACCTCTAATGGTTCTCCAATACAGATTCCTTAAATAGAAGGATACAAAAAACAAATGATGGAACAGAAAGAAAACAAGGTGTGTGTGTGTGTGCATGTGTGTGTGTGTGTGTTGGGGGATGGGGTGCGAGTGGTTTTAACATTTGGGAGGTATTAGTAAAACTCAAGACTCAAGATTTAGTCCTCACCATGATTTCTTGACAGACTAATGCCAGTGAACTCCCAAGTTGTGATTGAGTCTGGCAAAGGAACACGTTTAACCTTTGAGCGTACACTGAAACAAAACAACAACAACAAAAAAGAGAAAATGTTAGCAGTGTAAGTGGTAAAAGGTAGGTCATGCCCGAGATGGACCTACTCTGGAGCGGGGCCAAAGCAAGCCTGACCCACCTTCAAGCGGGCTGCGGTCACATCTTGCTGACCATGGCCAACCTGTGACAACCCTCCTTTCTTCCCCTCAAACAAGCAGCTCATGTCTGTGTCTATAAGTGTCTATGACTGTGTGTACAACTCTCTGTTTTTTAAGACATAGGTCCCTATCTTACACTGATCGAAAGCGCAAGTTGGAAGTGCAAGGGTCAGTGGATTTAATTTATTCAAGATGTGTCCAAATCCACCATTGCTGTCTTGCACCGGGGGCACAGGGGTATCCTGCCCTGCCCCGCGTGCCACCAGCGCACAGCGAAATATGGCTATCAGCTGCACCCAAGTGCCCTTATTAATTCACTGGCGAGTTTTGGCCGAGCATGCAACAAATAAATCAATCGGAAAGTCGGCTCTTATCACTTTCGAGAAGCAGGTTCACCAGGAGCGCAAGTGGTGGCAGCATGATGGTGGATTTACCAGGAGGAAACAAAGAGAAAAGATTTTCAAATGAGGAGACAGAGCCCCCGGTTCAAGAAGTGACAGCGCAAGAGACAGCAGGACGTCTCCAAAGCAGCGTCATGTGAAAATATTTTATTTTACACGAACACCTGCAAAAATCAATACAATAATTGTAAATGTCCTGCAGATATGTAGCTGATTATGTTTTACACTGAAGCACCTTGAAATTGTGTTGTATTTTATAATTAATTATCATCATCATCATTATTATGGTTGAAGAGCAGTTACGCATCTGTCCACACTCCTCCTAACTACTCCTAATCCTCATCTCCTCCTCCCATCCTTGCTCCTCTGTCCTGTTAACACTACTGTGGGTGTAGGAAACAGAATCAGAAAGTGTCTCTGAAGTTTGAAATGCACAAAACTCCTGCCTGTGGCCCATTTGCTGCTTGTCATCTGTTTTTTTTTTTTTTTGGCCGTGTGTGTACTTCTGCCAAATGCGCCGGGTGCTATCTTGTGCTGACAGACCTATTGCACCACAGACTTTGTGCTTCCACCAGGTTTTAGCCAGTCGAATCTTTGCTATGAGCCGTATATAAGTTTTATGAAGTTATTGCTGATAATAACCAGCATCTGAATAGCACAATAATGCGTGACTTAATTGTGAAGAATTTATAGGAAGATCAGTACTTATTTGCCCTTTTACAGCTGCTTGACTCGAGCTAAGCTGCTCGTCATGAGTCGTGAGACACACCTTCAAGCGAGTAGGTTGTAATGGAAATGCAAATCTCTGCTGTGCTGCACTAATGTGCCAAGTCAAACTGAGTCCAGTTAAGCCAGGACACATGCAAGGGAAAGGAGTAAAAGTCTATAATGGAGCCCTCATGCACTTGATGATTTGACAGTGGGACAGCCCTGAGCCCTTGTGGACTTTGGGCGTTGGGATTGGGTTTTAATGGTGTCATTAATGAAGTTATCATTTCAATTTTTGTGTGTGTAGGCTTCAGATGACTCACCAGTTTGTTGCTCCTGAAGGGCAAGAATCTAGTATAATATCTGGTATTAGCCAACTTTCTGGGAAGTGGGTCCGAGAAACAATTTCATCAATGTCGAAACTGTTGTCAAGAGTATCACCTAAAGCATAATTGAAAAGGTTGTCATTTTTCATTGAGAGGCAGACTGTTTTCTAACTACCAGAATGATCATGAATAATGACCACCCAGGGCCTCCCTCCATCCCTCGTCCCCGTCTCTTACTGCGAGCCAGTTTGAGTTCTTCCTCCTGCCTCTCAGCTCGCAGGCTTTCCATTGCCTTGCAGCACCGCAGGAAGGCATCGACACAAGCTTGACCATCACTGATGTACCCGCTGCGCCTCTCACAGCTATATGAGAGTGGAGTTTCCTTCATGCCATCCAAACAACAACTACGTTGCAATTGGTCTGTATATTGACTCACTGGAAAGAGAGAGGATTATATGGGAGAGACAGAGGTGAGAGGTAAAAAGAAGGGTGAAAAGGAAATTTGTAAAGGAATAATTTTAAAATGAGAAAAAAAAACCTCCAGTATTGAAAGACATTCAATAAAAGTAGCACTAATACATGTTATGGCCAAGACAAGTATATCAGCAGCAAAAGATGTTCAATTACAAACATCTGGTCATTGGGTAGTTTGGAGTTGTAGTTCTTACCTATACTGCTGCTGGCTTCCATTATTGTAGCGGCTCGTTTCCTCTTGCTAGGTGCCGGGCATTTTAATTCTGGAAACACAACATGGACAAGATCTTTAATAGAACCCAGCAAGTTTGGACCTAGACTTCATTTTTGTATGCTACATTTGATGTGATACTCTTAAAATGAAAGAAAATTAGCTGGACGCAGGGTGTGAGAGTGAGCAAAATGGATTTACAATTGCCCGTCTTTGTTGGACTGTTGAAAAATAATATTAACAACAGCTTTATAGTGGAAAAAATAACAATGGAGTGATTTTTTTAAATCTATATTCTATAACTAAAAAAAGAATGGACCATGATCAGCTCAATCACCGTGGTTGACTCATGGTTGAGAAATACCTCAAAGGCATTCAATGTTGGTTTTCGGCATTGCTGCTGAAGTGCACAGATTACAAATAATCCTTTAATGATATTATGAATTGCTAATGATCCCTAATCCCTAATTTCCTTGCAGTTTTGTGTTTAGAAAGCATGTTGGATGTTGGACATCTTGCCCAATCGGTGTGTGAGCCTTTCGAGGATGCCCCTTTAATACCCAATCATGACACTGTCATCTGTTACCAATTAACCTGTTTACCTGTGGAACGTTTCAAACAGGTGTCTTTTGAGCGTTCCACAGTCTTTTGTTGCCGCTGTGGCAACCTTTTTTTGAAATGTGCTGCAGGTATCAAATTCAGATAGATAAGAGTGTATATTTACAAAAATGTCAAATTTGTGTCTTCTCTTTGTACTGTACTCAATTGAATACAAGTTGAAAATGAATGAAAATCACAGATTTGACTAACATTGCATTCTGTCTTCATTTACATTTGACGCAACATTAATCTTTTGGAATTAGGATCATAAAACTATCTGCAAAGCATAATATAATTTAGGTGAAATGACCCTTGAAGATGTAGCTTTTCTAATGTCTGCTAGATGCTTATACCTAAAAAAAAGCACTTGAATGATGGTGATGAATAAAAAAAAAAAACCTAACTTTTATACCCACTTCTCCTAACTAGTAATTTAAGACTAAAGAAGGGTATGTGCAGGGAAAGGGGGACTATGGACATGTCACCTGTTCTGTGCTGAGTCCCAGAAGCTGTGTTGGACTCGAACAACAGTCCAGCATCGGAGAACACACCCATATTGTCCTTCCCTCCACCTGGTGTGCAGCCTGTGTCATACGTCTCTACAGTGTCCCACACCTGAGGAAAGTGGAAGTCATTCATACACAGAAACTTGACTCATGCGATGTATTTGCTGCAGCAGAAATATGTACTGGATATTATTTGAAGACAAAATTGAAAGTTGACATGTGCAATTATTTATACATAGCTTTTAAAATTACACGCACTACATTAATATTTTCAAAGGTAAACATGAAATCAAGCAATTGCCTTTTTCTGTGTGAGGCGATACTTGTTGTTTAGGACGTAGACGCCTTTGTCAACTGCCACCACTCCCACTGTGGCCTCTGGATCTCCTGTGACCTTCAGACCAAACATCTTGCGAGGTTCATATGATGCAATGGGTCTCTCTTGTTCCAGCTTCAACTAAATGTGAACCAGAAGTCAGTGAGTGGGACCTTGTTAAAGCAGTTTCATAGATTAAAAAAGAAGAAACATCCAAGAAATATACCAATAACTTTATCCCTTAGTGTGTGGGTGTTTTGTTTACCCATTTAAACTCTGTGTTGTGTGTCTCACCGAGCCCATGCAGGAGTCCTTGACATCCACCCAAACGGAGTCTGATACCACTTCGTTGTCATTTGTATGGTAGTAGGCTACGATGCGGAATGATGGCAGCATTTCCTTCTTAACTAAAATTGGAAGGGAAATCAATTCAGCTCTTGACTTGTAACGGCCTTTTTGTATCAGCTGACCTCTGCTCAGGACCTGGGGACACATTTAAACATCAGCACTAACCTGATATAACTTCTGAGAGGATAACAAACATCCATGCATGTACACAAACACACAAAAATACTGGTGTAAAATCATCTCTCACCAGGTATGTGATGTCACTATACGGCCGGTTGTTAAAGTTGAGGTTGAATATCAAGTTTTGTCCTACTGCCACCTCCTGTGTACCCACACCTGCAAAAATGACATGTTGCAATGAGTGCTACAGATTGAAAAGATCTAGTGCGTCGTGCATTCTTTGCCACTGCCACCACCATCACCACATTTTTCACTTCACTATCTGCTGCTAATTCAGAATGTCACTCACTTATGTGGATGTAGTTGTTGTTTTTGGAGATATGTGGGACAGCTGTCATTTCGGCTCTGGCTTGCCTGCCTGGTGTAAGACCAGGCACATCGGTCTGTGCCTGCAATTAAAGACACACATAAGTAAGCATACAAATACCATGTGACTGCTGGAAAGACAGTTGCGAGGAGGAAATAAGCCAAACATGCGGCAGGCATGGGATGCAGTACAATTTAGGTTTTGGAGACACCTGCTAATAGCTATGAAATGAAGCTCAGCGTAAGTTCAATCAGGAAGACCTTCTATTATGCTGCCTTCATTCATAACTTTCCTTTACTCCGTCTCTCTCTTCTTATCCCCTCTAATCAGCTGTTGTGGGCGTTCACCTTCGTCTTTACTATCCAATCAGGTAGCCAGAAGATGTTCACCTCGATCCTCCCCGACACCCTCTCCTCCAGTCTTCAGGTCCAGGCAGCAGGAGTCCAGAGCCACTTCACCTCACCAGTCTCTGCTTTGCACCTCATCATCACCACCACCAGTGTCTAGACCCCGGGAGGTTCTCTTCTCTACAGCTTCATCACCCCCATTTATATATGTGCATATTGTTTCACCTCAATGGGGTCTAACCACCAAAGACTGTTCATGTTTCATATCTCATGCATGTGCCAATAAACCATTTTCTTTTACTCTTAGTCTCTCCTGATTGAAATAAAATAAAGAAAGAATATAACCCTAGATTCTGTGAGTGTGGGGGCAGAAGAAGACTCCATCCATCTATCCATTTTCTGTAACTGCTGGCTGACTCATTGTAAGGGTCGCGGGGGGCTGGAGTCTATCCCAGCTGACACTGGGCGAGAGGCGGGGTTCACCCTGGACAAGTCACCAATTCATCACAGGGCTGACACATAGACAGACAACCACTCACACCTACGGGCAACTCAACCGCTAACCACTGCACCACTGTGCCGCCCAGAAGTGAATTGTGTGTACATTCTAATATGTTGCAAATTTGGTTGGTGTGTGTTTTGTGCATGATGAATAAATACATAACTGACAACAGGTGCAAACACTATGGAGGCAGCAGTATTTAAATGAGGGTTTGAATGTTTTTCAGGGTTGAGCCATGGGGAGTTTGGATGGAAAGCGAAATGACTGCAAGCATGAAATTAAAGTCGATCCCATGGACGTGTTAGTGGAAGTGGCAAGTAAACAAAATGTTGAGCCACAGCAAAAAAAGCATGTCAAGAACAACAGATGAAATTAAGAGAAGATGGCAAGATATAAGGCGAGGAACAAAAGAAAAATTGGCTCTTTATAAAACTTCTTCAACCATCATCAAAAAAAAAAAATCATAATCATTAATAATAAATAATAAATCCATCATGCAGGAGGTACAAGCTGTGTCCTCTGTGGCCCTAGTGCTTAGGTGGGACACCGTCATCCTGTGGGAAACACTGATGTGGTTGAGGAGGATATAGGCCAAGCAGCCACTGATAACATTAATCAGGCAGCGGCTACACTAGCTGTTGCACCAGCAGCAGTGCCCGCAGCAGTGGAGCAACTACATGGCAGCAAAGAGCAGGTCAGAAGGGATTACCAGGTTTAGTGGGAGCAGGAGTTTGCATTGCTGAGAGGGAAAATGGGAAAACGTTCTGCAATATCTGCAGAGAAGTTAACATGCGTAACGTATTTATCCAAGGTTTGCCCAACAATGCAGAATTCGGCACTGGCTGATCACATAAGTAGTTGTAGCCATGTTGAAGCATCAAAGATGGTCAACCAGAGCGTGGCAATGGTAAAGCATGTAGAGAAACAGCAGGTTGTTTGTAACATGGCATTACAAATACAACTGAAGGTTGTGCTGCATATGGCAAATACAAACCCCCTGAGTTGCTTGTATTGTGACCTAATAAACCTCTTAAGCCTGCAGTGCGCCATAGAAGCTTCAATTGACAGAGGTCTATTGATGTGCCATGGTGCACTGCAGGCTTCAGATTTAAAATTCCAACATAACAGAACCAGGAAGAAAAATGTTGCTATTTTATGCATCTATTTATTTCTTTAGTATCACTATTGTTAATAATAGTTTATTTCTTTAATATAATAAGGTCCTCAGGAGAAAAATCCTCTTTTTACACTAAGGCAGCAGGATCATTTACATTAGTTTCACTCTGACAATGTATATCAGTGAGGATGTTTCAGACAGCAGCAGACAGTAAACTGAACACCGACACACAAATGTTTGGTGGAGGAGACGAGCGTCTGTCTGCTTGGCCTTTACAGAGACAGACATTTTTAGTCTGCAGTGTATTAACCACAGAGCTGTACAATAACATCAGGATTCATGATCAATTAAGTCTTTTTTTTTATCAGTTGGCACTTCACACATATGTTTCCCCTCCTTCCCTCTTCTCTGCTGATTTTCTCTCCTCCCTCGCAGTTATGAGTAATGAAGTAATGAAGTATTTAAAAGTACACAAATCGGACTTGGAGTAAAAAGAACAGGCAGCACAGAAGTGTACAGTAATTATGATTCATTATCATAAAAACTTTTGATATCAAGTTGACGCATCTGTTTTCATTCACACATTCTCTCCATCTCCCTCTCCTTCTCGCTCTCTGCTGCAGGTCTGCTTTTCTTTCATTTACCTGTTTCGGGTGGAGCTGGAGCTCCATAAGCAGTCGCTCCTCATGTCCATGCCTTTTATATTTCATTTAGCTCTGCTCAAACAAGCATTGAATGTGCGAAAAAAAAAAAAAAAAAAAAAAAAAAACTCTGATCCTCATTTGATGCTCCAAAATCAAAACTAGTTTGGAGTGGGAGCATCAAGGCAGGAACAGGACCTGCTGATCCTAAAACAGCCATCAGCTGGCTGTTCCTCAAGAGGCCAGTTAAACACATATGTGTCAAATGTGTTCCTCTGGTGTTGGAGGAGGAAGCTGCGAGAGGCTGCCTAGCAGCTAAGTTGTAGCCCGCTTATTACCCACAGCCCGGAAGAACTGGTGGACGCCAACAACCAAGAAAAGAGGTTTACATTTACGGATAAATTCCATCAGGTGCAGCTGCGTTGCGTTACAGCTGCACCATGAAAGCCAGAGCTGATTGAAGCCATTCTACACAATGCTTGTGACTGCACCAGCAGCGTTTTGGCGCATCCAAGCAGCGGCTCTCTGCTCCTCTAGTCTACTTTTGACGGACGCCGTGTCAGGTAGCACAGAGCAGATCGAAAGGGCAGGAAGTCAGACACAGAAAAGACGGGGAGAATCTGGTTAATTAAAAGAAAAAAAAAAAAGACCCCATGCAGTGTCAAGAACCGCGTAGCCTCCTTATCCATGGTAGAAGCACAAAGGGCAAGGAAAGAGGACCTAATCAACAAAATCTGAGCAAGTAAATATAATCAGGTGGGAAAAGCGCACCGCTGCTGAAACGCGTCTGAAACGCAGACAAAGCTGTGCTTGGTGGAATCAACTGGTCATATAGCCTTTTAAAACATATGTTGGGTAGGTCTTTTGTATGGCCAGAATATTAACAGCCATATTGGCCATCACAAGAAAGTCTAGCATCAACTCTAAACATAAAAATTAGCTAAGTAAGCTAAAAAAAAATATGCACATCTTGCTGATAGTTGTGTTTGATTTCAACGATAGGCTACAATATTAAACATGTTGGTCAGTGTAGGTTTAGGGTTCCATTCGCCAAACAGGTCAGTAGCATAATGCAAAAAAAAAATACTTACAGTGATCCTCAGATTGCCAGTTCCTTCCGGTGGATTGACGGGAAGCCTTGCCAGGCCATTTTCTCCAGTGTTGCCTGTCACCGGACCTGGATTGACCACCACTCTAACTTCTGAGGCAGGAGTGCCATCAGGATTCACAACTTCAACCTGCCATCAGAGACACAAACAGCTGAACTATAAGAAATTATCTTATGCTAATAGTTTGATCACTGATTGACTGTGAAAACTTCATCATATTCAAAACAATTCCTCAAAAATTGGGGGGGGGGTGTGCACCTACTGTGTGGGGTCTTGACATGAAAAATTTGGAACTCTTGACATAGATAATATAGAGCCCAACAGTGACCGCCCACTTTTTCAACATCTCCAGTTGCAAAGACAACCGACTACGAGATGAATTGTGACCATAAAACATTGGATTTGGAGCAAAAATAAGACTGGAAAAATGAGAAAAAGGCAAAAGTAAAAGACTGTGTTATTTAAGAGTGAAGATACTATTCATCCCATAAACCTAGGCCTTCAGAGAGGGACTAATATATCAATATTTCAAATGTTATATTTAAATATATTCTATTTGATTTATTTCATTTAGGCTATTCTCTTCAAATTCTAATTTCAACCTCATTTTCTATCAAATTTGCTTCAGAAATTAAAGGGTTGCTGTTCTGAAAACAACAAACTGCAGTTATCCAATCAATTTTTTGTTGTTGTTGAACTTCATCACTGGGACAGAAGGCCTGTGTGTTTGTTTAAAAAGTGACAGGTGAATTAACAATTTTGATTAACAGTGGGTGTGACTAAAAATAATCCCTCTAGGCCTTACTGAAGGCCAAATCGAGACCGACACTGTTTCTAGGTGTTTAACCTGACAGCACTGCCTTTTTCACTGCGGTGAATATGCTTGAATATTCTTTTTTAAAGCTTCTCCAATAGTGCAGCACAGCAGACAAAGCTGTGTTGACAGATAGAAATGATCTGTGCTACATGTAACTGTGTGGGTGGCATTGAAACAGAAAAAACTTAATTGTAACTTATCCAAACAACAGTAACAGAAAAAATGGCAATTATCTACTGTTTAATACAAGTTTAAGTGCAGAAAACTCCAGAAAAAACATTTCTCATTCTACTATCACTGTGTTTGGTGCCCTCTACTGTTTTTTTTTTTTGTATATGGCAACTACACACTACAAACCCATGTCACAATCTTCCTGGCTGCCTGCTGCTTATTCCAGCCAAATCTGTTTCCATTTTGCTGCATTTTTGGTGGTGGCTACACTTTGGCTGAACTGAAATCCCACCTCTAATAGTCATGGTTCGTCACTGGTGGATGGCGTAGTACTTCTCCAGGACATCGCAAATAAAACATGTTTTTCTTAAAAAAAAAGGTTGATATCATATAGGCTTTTGGCCTCTACAGAAGCGTGTACCATTGTTTTGCAGTCCTATAACTTTTGGTAAGTCTACCTTATGGCATTATGCTTGATAACTGAAATCCCGTCTTTGGAATTAAACTAACAATAACAAATACTTCATTATTATTCATTATTCAAATTCATTCATTATTATTATTATTTAAAGGAGGATTAAATAGCATGTGACTTATGTTTTCAACTGTCATCTGTTTTTTTAAAGAGTGACTGTGTTTCGGTTTCCTGTGTTTCCGTCTTCTGAAGTAGAAATAAAGTCATACTTTTGCGGTCAGTTCATGTAAATGTAAATAAGTAATTTACCACAACATCCAAGGACATTCCAGGTTTGTAAAATTTGGGTGTTTTCTTGAAATGGATGGTGTACGGTGATGTGACAATCTTGATCGTTTTCATCTCTGCCTCCACCATTTCACTGCCTGTGAGTTGATAGAGAAACACATTCAGACACACACATACTGATTACAAGAGAATCTTTTATACATGTCTCCACCTTCTTCTTGAATAGCTGAAACAGAAAAAAAGCATATCCTGGTACTTTTATATATTTTTTTTCCTATCTTTGTTTTTTTTTTTGGGGGGGGGGCTTACAGCTGTGTAATTACATACTGAATGGCAGTGTGTCTTTCTTACCGCTCTCAGTCAGCACACTGACAGATACAAATATGGACTTCCCCACCAGACGGAGGATCTTATCGTTGGTGTCTGCGATGTGCTCTCTTTTCAGTATAGCCATTCCTTCTCCTCCCTCAATCTAATGTAACATAATACAAAAATGCACCTTTTATAGTGGTACAGTGATACAGTTCATGAACAGGTGGCCACCCTGGCTTTGATTATTCATCTGGTGAAATGATAGATGGATTTACAGTAAAAAAAAAAAAAAAAAGTGCTCACCCTCCTTCTTTGAATAGAACCTGGAAAGCTGTGCTTCCTGTCCCCATCAATAATCCCAAATACTACGTAGGCTTCTCCGGTCACTGGTTCATTAAACAGATACCTAAAACCACAAGAGGACATTTTTTTTTTTAATGTAGTAAAAACAAACAAACAACAAATGACGCCCAGCACAACCTCTGAACAACACTCTTTATTTTCTCCTCTGAACAATTTGACAATCAAACTTGTATAATGAAGCAGGATTTATGGTTATGGTTAAGAATAACTGCGTTACTGACAACAGTGCAAACACTGTGGAGAGAACAGTATTTAAATGTGGGTTTCGCATGTATTTTCCGTGTTTACTTTAGTTCCAAAGAACATATCAATGAATAAAAAGTTCAGAAAATCATGTCTCACAACTTTTACTGTCTTCTAAAACCAACAGCTTGTTTGATACACAGTAAACCTGTTTTTTCAAAAGAAAAACATAACATTGCCAAAGTTGTAAAGAAGTTATTTTTGTCATTCACTCATTTGTTCAAGCTGTGAAGAGCAAAAACTTTAAAGACCAAACCATGACAATGACCTGACGTGCTGTTTTATTCATACTTCTCCAGTTTCTTTATTTCCTACCTCAGCTTATAATTTTTTGATATTTTTGCTGATGCTGCAGTGAACACTCATAAATCAAATAGACATCCTGTGAATGAGAAAACATTTTAAATATTTTTATTTAAATATAAATAATCGCTGATTATGTAGTTTGTAATATCAGTATGAACAGTAACAGACTCATGTCCTGCAGCAGGTTAGACATTTATTAAAAAACGCTATAAAACAATAAGTAGGCTTGTATATCTCTTCTAAAATGATTTTTGTGGCATTTTTCCTGGTTGGAGGTGCGGCTTAGTAAAGGGTCAATTCAAGCCAGGCTTCTTCACCCAAGTGAAGACCTACTTATCAGCCTTGATGGAATATCCCCCAGGTCTCTAAATCCTCAAAACAAAAACCTTCTCATACCTAGCGTCAATGTTGACTGTGAAGGTTTCACTGTCCACGTAGAAGTAGGAGAGTTCAGGCCTCAGTTTCACCTCAAAACTGGGCAGCACTGGAAAATTGAAAATAATTTACTGCCTGTCAGGGTAAAAGTGTAAGTGAATGTAAAATGTTTATATGGTTTGAAAGCAGTGCAGTCCGTGTGACCTACCATATTCTTTGACCTCAAACTCTGCAATGTAGCTCTGCAGTGGATTGCTGTTGAACTTTGCCACCACCTTCCACACTCCGGGACTTAACACAAGCGCACACAAGAACACATACTTCAGTCAAGTAAAAAAATGCATTTACTGACTGATGGTAATGCAGAAATCAGACTCAATTCTGCATGAAGACATTTACAAAAACAATAAATAAATTTGCAACATGTAAATTAACTGTATAAAAACAACATGGATATGGTAAAATACACTTTGCAAAATCGCATAATCTTAAATGATTCAAGGTATTAATGTTTTGAATTAAATTCACCACACATCCATTTAAAATGTGAATTCGCCACTTGGCAAAAAATGGTATAGAAATGCAACTGATACAGTTAGATTCAAATAATATAAAATAGTCACCTGGCAACTTCAGGAAGGTTGTAAATTCCACTGTGGATCCCTGTGTTCAGAGAGACTGTGGCTCGTGATAAAACGATGCCTTCAGGGGTCTAAAAATATTGAACAATCATTGACAGTGAGCTGTGGCTGTTTACAAAAACATTTATTAAATCCTTTCTGTAATTTTGTCTACAATCCATGAGCCTGGTCAACATCTAGATTGACACTTTGTTTCAGCTATCTGTAAAATTACTGTCTTTCCCTGTGGGGAGGAGCTGCGTTCAATGAGAGGTGTTAGTGGGGGCAGAAAGAAACCGAACAATTACATGACACAAGGGTAGGTTGATGTGTCTTTGTTATTTTGATCATTTGTAACGAAAACGATAAGATAAGTTAAGATAGAACTTTATTATCACTGAAGGAAATTCTTGTGCCAAATTGCTCCAGAATTACACTAAGAATGATAAGAACAGAGCATCAAATAAGTGAAATGCAAATATAAGGTATTAAGTGTAGAAAGAGTAAATGCAAAGAAACCGTGCCTTGTAGCAAAACAGAATAGAAGTAAGATAAGTTAAGTTCAAAGTAAGCTTAACATACAAAGTAATGACAGTTACATTGAAAGTAATATTAGCAGTGATTTTGAAAGATAATCAATAAAAAAATATATTGAATGTAATTGTACATGATAATAACGAAAAGTAATAACGATAGTGAAAGTGATATTGCACGGTGTACTAAAACATGACATTAAATGTAATAGAAAAACTAATATTACACATAAAGCCCCTGATATTGAAAAGTAATACTGCACATGGTTTTAAAAAACTGTATGTTAGTATGTTAGTGTATCTATGCAAGTACTATTGTAGATGATAATGAAAAATAATACAGTACATCAAACATGACATTAAACTTAATAGAAACTTGTTATTGCACATGACAGTGAACATATTATTGCCCATAATACTGAAAAATAATATTGATGTTGAAAGTAATATGGAACATGGTATTGGTATTATTGTTTCATGCTCCAAATTACAGCTGATTAGATAATATTACCCTCAATTGTGTGCTTATCAAAAGTAAGATAAAATACCATAATCTCAGTGATAATAGATGCATCACTTTGGGTTGCCCTCTCAACAGGCTGCATTTGGGGTGTCAAGGCAAACATCCTGTAGTGAACTGACAGAGAGAGAAAAGGCTTAATTTAAGAGGTGAAAGTTAAAGGAAGACATGTTATGTCAAACAACTTTTTGACTTTACTATTTGACTCATACCAAAAGAACGACTTATTTAACTGGTTTTAATTATTCAGTCATTAATTTATCCTTTTAGAAAGGCTGGTGTGTTTTTCAGCACTGACGGAGTATTGAAACTCACCTCTGGTGTTGGGGGTGTAGAGGGTCTTGTCAGTCTGGATGAAGATGTACCCGGACTGGAAGGACACTAAGACGACTTTCTCCAGCAGTCGGTCAGGGAACTGAGCTTGCAGGTACACATACTGCTTCATGTTGGGATCCCTACTGAAGTCACCAGCAGGGATCTAAAACCAGTATGTGGAGACACAGGCAGTGCATGAGGAGCAGGATGAGGCTCTTATTTGTGGTCATGAAAGAAAATGAAGCCATATGACATAGATTATACTTGTAAGTATACAGTGCGTATAAAAAGTAGTCACCCCTTTTATAAATGGAATTATGGTCAATATAATTTGGCTTTTGTGACAAAAAACTTACAAAAAAAACCCCTAAAAAACTTCTTACCCTGATGCCCCCATCACTCTGGAACAGGGTAAATCTGGACTCATCAGACCACATGACCTTTTTCCATCGCTGAGTCCAATCTTTATGTTCCCTAGTAAACTGAAGCCTTCTTTTCTGATTAGCGTCACTGATAAGTGTTTTTTTAAGGCTGCACAGCTGTTTAGTCCCAATCCCTCGAGTTCTCTTCACACAGTGTGTGGAAATGCTCTTACTTTCACTACTAAACATGACCGTGATTTTTACTGTTTTTAATGACTTGATTTAACCAAACGTTTAAGTGATCTCTGAACACGATCGATCAGGATTTTTTTTCCGACCACATTTCTTCCTGGAAGATGATGTTTCACCACCATCCTTTGAGGTTTTAATAATATGTTGGACAGTTCTGAACACAATTTTAGTAGTAGTTTCATCAATCTCCTTAGCAGGCCAATAATCTGCATCAATTAGGGTTAAATAACTTATTACCAGCTGAATTATTAATCACTGCAGTAATTATCCAATGGGAAGCTCTTATCTATTTGCTTAGTTAAATCCAGGTGGTGACTCCTCTTGGCCAGGCAGTGTAATGTAAAATAGGTGATTGCATAAATATTCACCCCCTTGACTGACCTAATTCAACAGTGGTCCAGCCAACTGGTGTTTGTAGTCTTACAATTAGTGAAATGAAGATCACCTGACTGCAGTGAATGTGTCTCAAGTGATTGTAGTAAAGACATGTGTGTCTGGAAAGTCCAGTCAGTGGTTAGTCAGTATTTCTGGCTGCAATAACACCATGAAGACAAAAGGACACTCCAAGCAGCTCCAAGAAAAGGTTATTGAAAAGAGTAAGTCGGGATGGAGACAAAAAAAAGAAATCACTGAACAGCAAGACAATGACCTGAAGCACACAGCAAAGGCTACACAGAAACGGTTCAAAGACAACAAGGTGAATGTTCTGAAGTGGCCAAGTCGAAGCCCAGGTCTCAATGCAAAAGTGCATTTGTGGCTGGACTTGAAAAGGGCTGTTCACGCCTGATCCCTGTGCAAACTGACAGCACTTGAGCAGTTTTGCATAGAAGAATGGAGTAAAATTGCAGTGATTGCAGTGTGCAAGTGACTTGAAGGAGGTGAATATTTATGTAATCACTTATTTTACATTATATATTTTTATTTTATTGACATTATTTTGTAGGAACCTGTTTTTGCTTTGACACTAAAGACTTTTTTTTGGTTTTTTTGTTTTTTTTGTCAAAAAAGCCAAATTATATTGACCATGATTCCATTTATAGACGCAATAAAACGGGAAAACCTCCAAGGGCATTAATACTTTTTTGCAGGCACTGTAAATGCAGTAACAGTATAAAAATAATGCTTCATTTACCATTATTTGTGCAAGCTCCTGGAAGTCTTTTGCACTGGTGAGGGTCACAGATGTGGATGTCACCTTTGTTGTTTTGGTTGGATGGTTCATCACCCTAATTTCGACACTGATGTCTCCTCCTGTGCAGTCTTGACACTCCACAAAGATGTTTTCTGCTGTTCCAACCCTCAACAAGTTGGGAGCAGACATCACATGCCTGCAGAGCAGTGGTGAGAGACAAAGACAGATAATCTTCTGTTGTCACTCTGCAGAAAGAACTACATGCTGTTTAGGACATACTGACACCCATATTCTTTCTTATTGAGGTACTATAACGCATATAACAATGGAGGATTGTGTATTTGGGTACAGATAAACAGTGGAAACCTGGTGCAGTGCTCACATCTGTCTGGGTCATAGGTGGATGATTATTTTAACTGAATGGCAATGGTGGAAACAGTACTGAAAATCTGTACTCAACTACAAGTACTGTTACATCACTAAAGTACTACTCAATTACAAGTAAAAGTACTGGTGTTAGAAAAAGATTTAATAAAAGTACAAAGTTTTTTTCTAGAGAAACTGTGCAGACGATTGGTTACTTTTTAACTGTTGACGGATAAAACAGTTCCACGGCTCAAACAAACACAGGACTTTCACCAGGAGACCAGGGTTCATGTCCCATGTGAAACCAAAATATCATTATAAGCTGTAGTATGCATAACGTTATGTGAGTCTTCTGTGACTTTCATCATGTGATCTTTGTGTTGCGAGTCACTTCAGTGACAAAACAGAGATACTGTAACACACAAACATGGTCTAATTCTAAACATAAACAAGTAGTTTTTGTGCCAATATCTACCCAAGTAGTTTTTTGCCTAAACCTAACCAAAAAGTTTTAGTGTCTAAATCTAACCAAGTATTTTTCTTTTTGCCTAAACTTAACCTTAACTTAACTTGTGCCTTAAAGCGATAGTTCACCCAAAAATGAAATTTCACTCAATATCCACTCCCCCCTGTGCTGATGTGAGGATGGGTGAAGATCTCCAGTTTCCGGAGCTTCATCGGAAAACAGTGTTGCAGCCAAATCCAGTACAATTGAAGTAAATGGTGACCAGTTTTAAAATGTAAAAAAAAGAACACAGAGTGTCTCCATACTGCTCGTGTGGTGTAATCCAAGTGTCTGTCACAGTTGACTGCAAACTTTCAACAAAGAAGAAAATGTCCGAAGAGGAACATCGTTGCTTTGCTACAGCCGCGCCGCTTGGGTGAGAGCCTGTGTACCTGCTTCAGGCGTGTGCACATGGATCAGGTCTGAAAGGCTACAGTTGACATTTAAGCTAAAAACATGGTGTAAATGGCGTCTTTTTGAGTCAAATTTTAATGTTGCAGTTTACAGACACTTGGATTACACAACACGAGCAGTATGGAGACATTTTGTGTTTCTTTGTGTTCTTTTTTTTACATTTTAAAAAACTGGTCACCATTCACTTTAATTGTACTGGATTTGGCTGCAATGTTGTTTTCTGCTGAAGCTCCAGGAGTGTTTTGTGAACTGGAGATCTTCACCCATCATCACATCAGCACAGGGGTGAGTAGATATTCAGTGACATTTCATTTTTGGGTGAACTATCGCTTTAAGAGCTTGTGTGTTAAGGTCTTTTTGCAAAAATATTTGATAAAGTAGGTCTTCAATATATCTTCAGAAATAAATTATCTTGTAGTGTCAGTCAAATTAAAACAATTATATTTGAAAATCATAAACAGAAATGGTCAGAAGAAGTTCTGTGTAAACCAAAATTGAGAATGTATAGTATGATTAAATGTATTTATTGCCCTGAGCACTATGTCACCCTTAACCTGACTAGAGCACAGAGGTCTGTTTGTGCCCAGCTGAGATGTGGTATTTTGCCTTTGGCAGTGGAAACTGGTCGATTCCATTCAATTTCTGAAGAAAATAGAAAGTGTTGTTCATGTAATTTGGGTGAGATTAAAAATGAAATGCACTTTTTGTTCTGTTGTCCATTGTATCATGATTTTAGACACAGGCTTTTTCTTAAAATGTCTGATGATTGTTTGAATTTATTCTCCATGTCTGATGAATGTAGACTTAAATACCTGTTTACAGACAAAGTGTTTCCTTTAGCTCAATTTGTGTCAAATGCCTATCAGCAGCGTACAAGGTCACTCTTTATTTGATGTGTTAAAAGATAGTGATGTGCCTTAGATATGCTCAAGGTTTGTGATATAATTCTAGTAAGCAGGTCTGAGACCTCAGTATTTGATTTGAGTTTGTCATGTATGACCTTTTTTCTTTCGCTCTCTTTGTATCTTGGTGTTTGCTCCTGACTTGTCTTGTTTTTGTTGTTTGTAGTGTCTTATAAGCCCATGAGGGCTGGGCACCTTTTTTAGTGCATGACACTTTGAAAAAAAATTAAATTACCTTACCTTACCATATATTACAGATCAGAGCTACAGCACAAGATCCAGCACTGGATCAATACAACATTTCACCATGGCTCCAGATTCTGTTTGCTCTGTCTGCTGTATTGCATCACTGTCCAAACTCTGAACAAAATTTAGACCAACTTATTGACAGCATTAGAAAGACCACACAAACTGAAACCTGGACTACAGCTCCTCATGTAAGACCAGTGGTGGACAAAGTACTCAACCCCAGTACTTGAGTCAAATATTACTCAACTACAAGTGAAAGTTGCTCAGCTAAAATTATACTCAAGTATAGAGTACTTGCTTTTAAAAAGTATATTTTCTAATATCAATACATGCTGTATTGTTTTCATGATGCATTTACAGAAGCTTGTAACTCTCTGAAACCATCTAATGATGCACTGACCTGCTTGTAGAACCACTCTGCTACACAAAGTCTATAGAAACACCTATAAAAACTTCAGCATAGAAATACAATCAAAACCAAAAAGGACAGCTATTGTCATTTTCTGATGTAACTCTGATGTATTAAAATCACATCATAAAGTTAGATTGAAACAAAGTCTGTTAAATAACTGAGATTTCTTTCTGTCTTCAGATACATTGATTATGAAGTATTTTTCACCCCAATAAAAACAATCCAAGCCTACCAGGAATTATTTCTCTTTCTCTTTTTCTCTTTTACATCAGTCCCATTTGAGAGGAGCTACTGTGATTGGTTTCCTCCTGTGAGGAACACAGCATGTGGCCAATTGCATTTTAGAAAAGAAAAAACAGCTACAGCTGACTTCAAAGCTCTGCTTCACCTAAAAGTAAAGAGTACTAAAAACCTTCCTAGAAATGTAGTGGAGTCAAAAGTACAATATTTGTCTATTTGAAATGTAGTGGAGTGAAAGTCAGAAGTTTCCAAAAAAAACAAATACTCAAGTAAAGTACAGATGCTCAAAAATGTACTTAAGTACAGTACTCAAGTACATGTACTTTGTTACTGTCCACCACTGTGTAAGACACAGATGAAATGTGTGTGAAAAGTGAGTAAAACTGATATTTCTATCCCTACACTCTTTCAAGTGATTAATACAAGCAGACAGCCCCTGGTATTGCTCCCATTACAGTTTAACAACTAAAAAGTCATATCAGAAAGCTATTCAAACAAACTAAACATATTTCTAAACATATTTTAACTCTGTCATGAATGAAGTCAAGCGCGGTCGTAATCTATAAAGGTAACACCAGTCTACTCACAGTGGAGCTCCATCACCCAGAGAAGTGAGCGAGGCAAAGGCCAGAGAGGCCACCAGCCACAGCAGAGTCCGACTCATCCTCCTACCTGATCCTGATCTGCTGTCAATGATGACTGTCGCTCTGCAGCACCCTCCTTTTATCCACTCTCCTCCCTCCTCCTGAACGTCCTTCACCTCCTTACTGTCTCACCTGGCCTCCTCCCATTTCATACACAGGGTTGTACAAAGATTGTTGTAGCAGTATTGATGTAATTCCTTTATAATACACTCAAAATACTACATAGATGATTAATCAATTAAATGCAAAATGAAAAAGGGTGAAATATAAAGAAAAACAAACACACACACACACACACACACACACACACACACAAAATTCAAAATGGCCGACTTCCTCTAGGCTTTTTAGAGACAGAAGCTATATCAGATGAATTTTTTCATCACGACTAATGTGTGTGCCAAGATTCATGCACTATCGAGCATGTTTAGCCCCTCAAAAATGTGACTGAAGATGGCAGATAATAATAATAATAATAAATAATAATAATAATAATAATAATAATAATAATAATAATAATAATAATACAAGCAAATCCAATAGGGTCCTCGCACCAATCAAAGCTGTAAGCAGCATTGTACAGACTCTTGTAACCAATGCATATTGGGGGAGCTGCTGCCATGAAGTTGTTGACAAAGGTACATCAACATACCTCCAAATTTTAAATTCAATATCGGCCTGTTCATGACAACAATCTGGGGTTGAGATAAAAAAAAACTTCCTATTTCATGGCCAAATTCTGAAATTTGTCACAAACTTCACAATGTATTATCACCATTTCATGTTGCCAGTAGTCGGCACTATGATTATGACTGAGTATTGGCATGTAGATGTTTTCAGACCAGGATGTTCATCAAACATGACGTTTGGGGCAGATTGGAAAATGTACATTTGAGTTACCGGAGCTGAGTGTTTCATGGCGAAACATGGAAAATTTGATGCCACAGACACACCACTCAATGAAACCAAAAAAGCTTTGTCTTGAGATTGACACGGCGTGGCTGCAGAAAAGAAATGATGTTCCTCTTCTCTGCCCGAAGCCCTCGGACATTTTCTTCTTTGTTGAAAGTTTACGAAGTCAACTGTGCGCATAACAAGTCACTATTTCTGAGCAGATCTCTCTCTGTTGTCTGAGTTATCTTATGTCGCGCCGATTGTGCAAGAATCTGTGTACTCGCTTAAGGCGTGTGCACACGGTTCAGGTCTGAGAGGCTACAGTTGACATTTAGGCTAAAAACATGGTGTGAATGAATTTTGGGTCAAATTTTAATGTTGCAGCTTACGGACACTTGGATTACACCACATGAGCAGTATGGAGACATTTTGTGGGGTTTTTTGTGTGTTCTTCTTTTACATTTTAAAACTGATCACCATTCACTTCAATTGTACTGGATTTGGCTGCAACGCTGATTTCTGCCGAAGCTCCAGAAGTTTTTTGTGAACTGGAAATCTTAAGCCATCCTCACATCATGGATGGGGGGGGGGGGGGGGAGTAGAAATTGAGTGACATTTCATTTTTGGCTGAACTATCAAGCAGCACTGTTTGATGTGTCAACTTCAAACTCCACAAAACACATGATTTCCCAGCAGCAGTTCAGACACTGTTATCTCTGAGGATAAACAAAAGAAAATCAATGGCTCACATGCCTAACTTCTTCTTTTTTTTTTAACATTATTTTTTGGGCTTTTACTGTACTGTGTTGTACTGTATTGTGACAAGACAGCTGAAGATATGACAGGAAAAGGGACAGAGAAAGCTGGGGGGATGACACACAGTAAATGGTCTGCAGGTAGGAGCAGAACCAGCAGCCACTGCAGAGGACTGGCAGCCTCAGCACACAGGGCACACGCCTCACCAACCGAGCTATAGGGGCGCCCCACATGCATAACTTCTAAGCATACAGTTTGAATACCCTAATAAGCCGGGGACTTCTGAACCGGTTACTCTGAAATCCATTTAAACTATACTGTTATTTTTCATTGGCCATGTGTCTATATGTGTTGTAGCTTACCTATTATATTAATGTTTAAGCCTTATTTACACATGCAGCCTTTCCCAGAAATGTTCCATTATTTTTTCTGTATTGACCATGTATGAATGAGAGCCAGAACTGATGGTCTGGGAAATCTGCACCAGCAATTTCCCACCTCAAGACCCAGTAATATTTCAGGAAACATGCCAGGAAGGCTGTGAATGAAAGCAGGAACATTACTGGGAAGGACCTTGCCCTACCTTTTACCCACTCTCACCCACAGCCTAACTTCAACTGATCAGATCCCATCCGACTGTTCAAAGTTGGGGCACTCTGCTCTGGGGCTGCAAAGAGCTGAGGACTCGTCTGAGAAGACGGGTCGAGGTGAGAGCAACTGTTGTCTTAGTGAGGCCCACGGCAGGAAAACCGACTCTGCTGCTGTATGAACATGTGGGTTTGACTGGAGGGACTTAGTGGAGTGATACAAGTGATTCGTGCCTAGGTTTGCTTTGGTTTTGCCAACTGCAGCTTTAGGTTTGTCCATCTAATCTCACTTCCATCATAATTTGACCAGCAAGCTGAGTATACATAGACGCACAGTGATTACACACAAAACGAGGGCTATGTTAGACTGTCAGCATTGGCCAAAAATAACATTTAAGTATTCAGTCTAAAATACAAACTCAATGCAAAAGTTATAGAAATATATTAAAAATTCTGTTACGTTTAATGAACATCTGTTGAAAATTTCAACATTATTGAGAATTGTGCACATGTAATAGCACACACACACCAGAAGCACGTTGTTAGTGGGAAGCAAACATTTGCTTATGTGGAAATTTAGTTCAGGAGGGTTTAAAGTTCCCATTAAGTCAACATCGATGTTGTTGTTTTTTTTATCATTGCATTATATGTGATTTCCCAGCAGCAATTGAGAAACTGTAACCTGAGGTAACAAGACAACAAAAACCATAATATCAAATTATTTACAAACATAACTATCTCACATACAGTGTTGTAATGTCCAGCAGGAAGAAGGCCACATCTGTGTTGTTTTGGAGCTTCAAAACAGAGCGAAGCTCCCTCCATGACTCGAGTGCATCGCTGATGTTTACTCTACTTTTCGCCCAACGTCGGTGCAATTCCCGTTTGGCTAAACAGGCTTGAGTGGGTATTACCCCCTTCTCTTTGGGCCCACGGGGTGTATGTGTTGCAGTTTGTGTTGTGGAAGTTGCCAGTTGTGTGCTACTGGACTCCATTTCTGTGTTATTGGGATGCTTTGTTGCTGTATAGGAGCTAACTAAAGGGAGGCACTCGGAACTGAGCTCGCACGTCATCCGTGTCACGCCGACCTAATTTTTCCAGGACAGCACGACCACAGGCGCTTCACAATATAGCTGGCCACAGGCTGATAGAGGCAACCAACTGAGTAAAACTCTGTATGCCAATAAACGTCAGTAACTGAAATTAATTTGAAGTCAAACAGACCAACTGGGATCTAGATATGGTAAGTTAGTTTATGAAATCACGAAGCTCGCGTCAGCTCACTTTAACTGTGCAATATAACTTGCTATTATTAAACATGAACTAAAATGGCTATGAAAAATCCGACTGCTGACTGGAGTAATTTCATCCTGAAAATGAATGGGCTTCAGTCTGGAACTGTTCAGTGTTTGGAACTACCTGCCGCTCTATGAACCACATGACTTTGCGCATGTGCTTAAAGAGCTTGAGCCACAGTAGAATAGGTACGTTCGAGATGAACTGCGGGTCACGTGTTTCCTGTCAACGGTGGAGGTTGGAGGTCTGCAGCCAGGTACTCTTGGGAGACTAGATGAGATCAGGTCGCCGCAGCAGGAGGTGGAGACAAAAAGCTTCAGTCAAGTTGGACAGTTTCCAGCAGACTTCAGAGCGTGTACAGGAAGAGACGCTAACATCCTGTTAGATCACCTGTAGGTTACCTGAAGTTTGCAGATCACTTTCATAGCTGAAGAAATAAAGTGTGTTTTTGATTGTTGATTGAAGTTGAAACAGGGATCCCCTTTCTGCGATGTGGAACATTTGTTCTTTTATCTGCCTTGTAAAGTACTTTGAAACTGTTATTTTGATAAGTCACATATTAAAAAAAAACTTTATTATGATCCACAAGATATTTGCTTGTTGACAAACTAAAACGTCATTGCAAATCATAAGACTAATATATCCAGCATTAAAATATTACAGTTACACAGGAAATTAGTATTATATACAACACGTGGTGTTTGTTGTCAAAATTAAGAGCCAATCAGAGCTTGTCAGCTCATCAATCAGGCGACAGCCAGGCACTTGTAGTCGATGGAAAGCAACTGCGGTGCCTGGCTCTACAAACTGCAGCCGCCTCGATCTCATGAGCTTACCGTTGCCCACATGTGCATGATGTCAGACAAAGTCGGGATCAAGTTGGACACAAATCTAACCGGCATGCAGTGTGCGGCGATCACTGCTGATCGATTCTGCGCAGGCCTGGATCATCTGGAACGCACCTATTGACTCGATGGGAAATATGAAAGTAAACACAAAAGAATAAAGAACAACATAAATTTGACTTGTTATTTTGTTTGTTTGTTTGTTTCTTTTTTCCTTTCAAGCAGAAGATGGGAAAACAAACATCGCTTTTCAACATTTGGTTTATACAGAAAAACAAATAAATGAAAATCTCACCTGTTTTTTTGTTTTTTAGTTTGCCAGACTGAATTGAATAATTGCATGAATGGATGAAACACGAACCGTTTTGTTCACAACTCAAAGATATTATGTTTCTGAGAGGAGTTAAGAAACCAGATTATATAAATAAAACAAAAAATAAATAAATACATTTTACTACTTGAGACAGTGCAAACATGAATGTAGTTGGAACATACTTCTCTCTGTTTCATTACACTGACTGGACATCCACATGAAAAGCACTGAATATTCCCTTTAATTATATTGTCCAAAATGGCAAACTGTGTCTAGCTTTTTTTTGCAAACAACATAAGACCTGTAAATATGCTACAACCATAATCTTTTTGTACTTTTTAAGTTAGTTTAAGTTAGTATGTTTGGGAACACCACCCCACAGACGTTCTCTTTATGCGCCTATGGCAGATATAAAAGTGTCAAAAAGTGTTTACTGTGGCCCAATGTCCAAAACAATGTGTTAAAGTGCCCCTCTATTGGGTGCCCTTCCAGTGGAGAAAAAATATACTGTCATATAGACTGCCCTATGATAGAAAATGTGTTGGTCTCTATGTGCCTCTAAATGGTTAAATAGTTAATAGTTCCCTCTGTGTTTTATTACAGAGGTGTAGTGGTTGTTGTACAAAAGTCTCATAATAAAACCATTTCACTGTAAATGCATCATGTTTTTGGCACGCTGGTGCTCCACCGTATACAGCTGGTGCCCTTTTTATTTTATTTTTTGCCCCTGCCCTTTGGACTTGCTGAGTCCGCCACTGTTTGTTTCACATTTTAATGTTGGACTTTAATTAGTAATTTTTCCATTTAGGGTATGTTTGACCACATTTCTTTTCTTTCTAACACTACTCTGTGTAACTCATGAACAAAAATGGATTTTTTCTTCTTTGCTCTAAACTTTTATTTTGAATGACTCATTCTTTCTTTCTTTTTTTTTTTTTTAACTTCTGATAAGCCCTAGTTCAGCCAAGAGCAGCCATAGTGTGCCTTTGTTCTGCATGTCAGGAGACCTGCTATTTGGACATGAACAAAGTTTGTTTGATTAGTAATAATGAAAGTAGGCCACACCAGAAAGCCGATTCTCCTGACAAACAACAGCCTTCTGAACTCGCATGAGGCCTTTTCTCTTTAATTATTAAACCTTCATGGTATCAGAGTGATTAATGATTGGTTTGTCAGGGCAAACAATCAATCTTTGTAATGAGCTCTGCGGTCTGTCCCACTACCACACTAAAAAAGAACAAAAACCTGACAATTTTGTGGCAAAAAAGAAAAAGACAATCACCCAGTAGTTCCCTGCAAAGTTGACTGCAGGTTATTCAGTATTCAGCCATGTCAAGTTGGATTACAAGCCGTAGGGAACAAAAACCACTTAGTTCAAAACAAACTGTGAACTGTGTCGAGAAGAACGGAACAACAGCTTTCACTTTGCTAGAAGCTGACAAGAAAGATACCAATTAGTCATCACACCATGATAAAGAAGTGGAACTCCCAGAGGAGTTTTATATCTCATAGACAGTTTCATATTTTATATTTATATTTATTTTCAAATCTACAAGGGACTTTCATATTTGGTTGTTTTTGTTTAAAATCAGAAGTTTGTCCGCTGCCATAACCCCATAATATAACATCACAAATACAAATATCAAAATAAAAATCTCCTGGTTCTTTTTAATTTATCAGGATGAAGAACCCCAAAGAGTCAGTTAACTATTTCAAAACAAAATTGTTTTGTGTATCAGTAGCACCAGTGACATAATTTTGGGTGACTGATATTTATTTGAAAGTATCAATAAAAACAGCTATTTATTTACAATTCCAATGTTTTATGTAATGCATGTAATGTTTATGTAAATGTGAATGAGATTTTAAAAATATTTTACAACAAAGTGTCTACTGCACTTCCATATGATCAAAGTGACAAAACCATTCCATAAAATTAAATATTGAACATTCATTTTCTTTTATCATTGCATGGGCTTATTTATTGAACATATAAAATTAATTTGATTATTAGGTAATCTTTAATGAACACACACAGCTACGGTTTATGAACACTTGGGAACTGAACACAGCGACAGAGAGAGAAACGCACAGAAAGAGAGAGAGAGAGAGAGAGAGAGAGAGAGAGAGAGAGAGACAGGAGCAGCGGTTTCTGATTGGCGCAGATGGGACACGTGACCAGGCTCATTTACATATGGACAGGCAGGTGAGCGTGGGAGAAAACAGTGTCAGCTACGCTACGAGCACGTTGACAGCAGGCCGCCGGGTTATTATGAGTTTCGTCGGTTTCCCGGAACACTTCGCGTTGAAGCAGGAGTCACCGCAGGCCACGTCGGTCGTCTCACCTGGACGCTCATTAACCGGCAGGTAACTTCCGTCTGAATCCCCAACAACAACCCTAACAGTTTCTGGGCGTCTTCTCGACTCAGAGAGCCGGTGGGACCTTTCACACTTGTTTCCTTATCAGCGGTTTCACCTGTCAGTTCCCAGCAGCAGCAGCAGCAGCAGCAGGCTCACCTGAGCTGAGGAGGCACCGGTTGAACAGGTGGAGCAGGATGTGCTGCATTCCGCCAGTGTGGAGACACGCATCCGCCTGTGGCAACACAAAACTTGAGTGGGTGTGTTGGTGTTGGTATGATTAGTTTATCCTGGATTAGGGAGAAAATTGGCCTTTTCAGAGTCTGAATGAGGTAAATTCCGCTTCTTAACGCGATAAAATCACGTGCATGCTGGATGATAGTGTATTTTCTTACCTCCCGCCTCCTGCATTATTATATTCACCATGTCTTTGGTTTCTACCAGAAATTATTCTGTAGCTTTGATGCAAATGTATTCATGTATAGAAAAAGAGGATGCAGGAAACAGCTGTTTAGTCACATGACAGAATTTTGCCAATGCTTCATAATTACCAGCTTCATGACTGAACTGAACGGATGAAACATTAAAAAAACAGATTAAAAGATTAAAAACCATGAAATGCCAAACACACGAAACAAACTTTTTTGAACTAATTGAAGTGTTTATTGGACCTTTTGACAAAATTGGTCAATATAATGTACAATTATGATAGCCACGGAAAATTTTGGGAGAAAATCCATTATAACTGTTTGCAGCACACAAGTGATTACAGTAAGAGCAGGTTGCATATGTAGAAAATGCATGTAAGTATCTCAGTTTATATCAGAGTGCATTTGTGATTGTGGTGGAATAATATAGACTCATATATAAATGACACTGCTGCGTACATACATACATACCTGCTGCTTTGTATTTGATACACATTTTCAACACAGTTTTACTCAGATAAAATATAAAGATCAAGTAGCTATAAGTTGTTTCACTAAAGCAAATATTCATACTGAAATATTAGTAACAATATAACTGTTAATCTTACAGTAACTTTGTCTAAATTGGCAAAGATTCCCTGCCAAAAACATGCAACTCGCCACATGATTGATTTGTTTGTTTTTTTAGAATAGACTTTTGTTTTTATTTCAATTCCATATGAAGGGGTAGTTTACATTGGTATGAAGCAACTAGAAAAAAAATGAAAAGATTATTTTGAGGGCAAGATTATAGGATATTTTTGGGACCATGTCATGGGCCGGGGCGGGGGAGCTCCTTTGCTATAAAATGCAGGTAAATGATGGACAATCGCAGCTTCTGAGAGTTTAACGTGACATCTTCATTTTTCTCAAAATGTCTTAAATATACATGTTTAGTTTACTGTTACATAAAATGAAGTAAAGCAGAAAATCCTCACATTTGAGTTGCTGGAACATGCATCGTATTATTGAACAAAAAGTGACCTGAATTGTTTCTGTACTAATGTTTCTGTTAAGTGATTGTTATGCTCACACAGTATTCTATAAATCAACATTTCTTCTCTTTCTGCCACTGCTACTTTTAGTGCATGACGTTTTGTTGGCCTGTTGTCAGTAATACACCTGCTCAGCAGAAACTTCAGCACCCCTAAAGAAAGAATGTAATGCAATACAATCCAGCAGGTGTAAATGCCACCCGTGTGAAAAACAGTCAACAGAAACTTTGCTGTGTGTGTGTTAGAGAAGAGTCCATACTTTCTAGTGTAAATGATTATATAGTGTATTTGCAGCAACAGTATAAAACAAAATAATAATTGTAGTGCCTACTAATTAGTCTGTAGCTTATACAATATGCTGCAGTTCTCATCTTGACTAAGTCATGGCACTGACATAATTGATAAGATCTTTCTCTTGGTATTCAAAGCTCTCAGGCCTGAAAAGAGCCCATTTCCTTGACAGCTAAGCTGCTTTCACGTCTCACGGGTCTTCTTGCTGTGCAGTTTTAGGTCTTTGATTGTCTTGACCAAAGTGGACGGCTCATGATGGCTTCACTTTGTGAGGAAAAGCGTGAAATGACGCAACAAATGCCCCTTTATGTGAGCGCGCCCAGAGTCCGAAGAAGGAAGTTGATAACCACCGTTTTGATACCCGCTATCTCTTAGCTTATGCAAAAAAAAAAAAAAGCCTGGCTATGTTGATCATCCTTTGTAGTACATCCCTCTGATCAGACCATAGATTATAATAAAACTAGACAGGCCATTGCTGCTCAGCCCTGCTGCCATTTTTTTTACAGTGGTCATTCACAGTATTACAGCAAAAAAAAATTCTCCACCAGCCCAAAAAGCATTTTCCTCCATCAGCCACCATTATAAAAGAGACGACTGTTGACAGGACACCTTAAATTGCAAACAAGGTCACTTATGGCTCTTTATATTGTGAATTGTTGATCCATGGAGTTTTCATTGTTGTATAACTTTCCTCAAGCCGAAAAAAGCACTTTAAAACCTAAAAAGTCTGGCACAGGTGAACTGTGGGAACTGTACAGTATTTTTTAACGTGTGTGAACACATCTGATATGGACAATGTCCTCATGCATGCTGTATGTGTGAAAGGGCCCATTTGGATGATGTCCCAGCCGTATCCTCAGGGTATAGTGAAAACAGCTTAAAGCTGACTGACCTTGTACATAAAACCTTGGAGAGTGAGACCCATTTAATCACCCTCTGATTTGGCTGCTGTTGTTGTTTTTCAGGTGCCTCGCTGTCATTTGTATCTGACTGATGCTGTGTTTGTCCAGATGTAAGAAGACAGGCCTCACATTCCTGATCGATACTTCAAGTCCTCAGGGAGGTGAGGTTGGATTAAACACTGTCGTATGATCTCTCCACTGTGTGGCTGTTCGCTATTAGGGAGGCTTTTAGTGAGAATTTGAGAGAGCGGAGATAAAGACGTATTTAAAAGTCTGTTTGTCCAGTTCTCAGCATTTTTTTAGCTTCTAACTGAATCTCTGTGTTCTGAAGATTAGTGTGTCTCCTGTGTCCTGAGTCATATGCAACTTGTAAAAGAGTATAAATTTATGACGTGCAACTTTGTAGCTAGCTAGTCAAATGTTTGCACAACTGTGTCATATTTTAACATTAGCTTTTATTGAAACTCACCATTTTTGGTCAATGTTGCCCTTTGTTGCTGTCACAGTAATAGTTTCATATTTCGTTTTATTGCGCTGCAGATTTTTCACAGCCTTTTTTTTTCAGTTACTTCTTGACACATCCTGTCAACTTCTCATAGTTGTGTGTATTTCTTCTGGCTGCTGGTTAAATTTACTTTTGATTATGTGTTTGTTTTTTCCATAGTCTTGGATGAAATCATCTTTTTCTTTTTTTTTCTTTGTCCATTTTGAAGATGCTAGCTTACACAGGCTAACTAACAACTGATAACAATACTGTCTGGTTCAAATTATTAAATTATGACAGTATCTGCCATGAAAGCATTAGTCCAAACCACTAATACCCAAGTGTGGTGCGCCATGAGAGGTCATGAAAAGTAAATAAATAAAATGTTTTAAAGTTTCAAATTACCTTAAAATACATATGATTAATTTTTAAAAAGTAGTCACAACTGATAAAACAAAGCAATTAGGTTTAAATTGTGTGTTATTCCTCATGTATCTGACCAAGTTTAGGTGTTATGCAGTATTTGGTGACTTTTCACATTAACACCCGAACGTATTTTATATCTTGTTATCGGAACAATTAGCCTTGAGTCTTAATCAGAGTTGTGATTAAAGGTTTAGATATGCCACAGAGAATTTTCAGATTTCAGATTGGGACGTGGAGTTCTTAAGTTTGGGACTGGCTGATCTAAACACTTAGGCAATAAGACAACCTAAGAGGCTTTAGGCAAGAATAAACAACAAACTTAAGGTGGTTTATAAAAACTTGCACTGTGACGTACAATATTGCAAACCAAAGCATTTCAGAGACCTAACTGACATTTGACATGCTGCATGTAATCATCAATGGTTTTATCTGGAGTTCTCCATTTACTGACCCCTCTGACAGCCTGACCGGCGTGTGATTCCCTCCCCAGCTGTCTGTCACCACGGCGATGCAGGCGTTAATCCCTTCGACAGTGTCGGCGTTTGTGTCCACCGCGTTGTCCCTGCTCAGCCTGACTCTGCTGCTGCTGCTGTGCATCATCAGGAAGAAAAGACGGATGGAGGGAATGTACAGGCCCAGTGCAGAGGAGAGGAAACAGACGGGAGCAGCAGGATCTGAAAAGCCTGGCCTGCCCCTACCGTTGCCTAAAGAGGAACGCCTCATATGACTGAGCGTAAAGAAGTGCACACACGACCTGTGGATGTATACTTCCTGTTTGCTGATGCTGCTGACCTCTGGAATACCGCATGTTTGTCTTTCACCCCAGAAACCTTCACACACACTGTTTGTGCTGCACCTTTTCATTCTTTGTAACAAATGGACGGATCAGACTATCACCTGTTTCACTGCATGGAAAGAGGAAACGCGTGTTATTTGAGTTTCTGTCATATTCCCTTATCTAAGTAAGTCACTCCTTTTTATTCTGTCACATACGGGACATGAACTGAAGTATATTTTGTATTTGTTGAGAGGTTAGTCTGTTTTTTACTATCCCTTGTCTTCTATGTATTTATATATAAAACATTGTGATGTACACTATTTCCAGTTATGAAGGATATTGATTAAAACACTGAGAATGTCTGCGCACTTTTTTGTGGAGCTCTGAGAAACTTCTTAGAAAACAAACTCAGTATGTTGGTACACAAAGTGTTCTGTTAATAAACCAGGAATGTGCACACTGGGTACCACTGCTCTCTTTCAATCTCTTGTCTTGAGCATTGAAGGCAAAGGGAGAAGACATGTTCAAAATGTTTAGTTTATTAGGGTTTGTTCAGACTTATCAGAAATGTAATAACCATCCTCAGAATTTGTCAGTTTTTGTTGGGAAGTTGTTCAAGGCACATATCCCTCACACACGTACACTTGCAGAAAATATTTTTGTATTAGTGGCATATTCGCCATAGTACAGTTGGTGATAGGTAAAACATGCATTGTCCTCACTGTTAAAGTATTTCTGTCTTTATTTAAACTTTATAGTATAGTTGAGTCAATTGTAAGTGCAATTCACAAGTTAATTCATGAAGTATACAATATTCAGACAAATGAACAAAAATCTGTTTTGCCACATCTGGGTGAGGCAACCTGCCCGGCAGTTTGTGCTGGGATATTTTATGAGGATAAGGGCTGGTGATTTTTACATGGTTTTTCCTATTATCAATAATTCCTATGTATGGAAAGACAAACTGCACTACATCCCCGGATGACATGTTCCAGTTTATTTTTGACTTAATCCCACATAGACCGTCCTGCTGTGGTAAATACTCACTGTCACACTGGGTTGCACCAACAAGGATTAATTTTTTAACCCATCATGGGTTAATTTTATATTATGTTACACCAAATTTTGAAACTACCTTAAAATTAATAAAGATACAAATTCAAACCTTCTATTTTTTTGACTCTAAACCAAGATTAAATTTACATCTGTTGCACCAAAACTTTAATTTAAAATGTGATCCAGTTTTCACCTTAAACTTTACACTTGAGTAGGTTAAACTTTTAAAATAGCTCCCCCTTTTTTAAGATGATTTGAGAAAAATAATCAAGTTAAGGGGAAAAGTTAATTCACTTGAGTTTTATGACGTGTCTCTTTCATTCACTCCAGTCGATCCCTTAAAACCAACACATTCTCATCCCACCTTGTGTTTTTGGTTCAAATAAGTCCGTCACGTGACCCACATTATGTAATGTACCTTATAACGTTTAATAATATTTGGGTTTCACGTGGGACATGAACTCCAGCTGGTGAATTCTGTGCTTGTTTGATCCATCCATCCACCCCACCTCCACCTGGTGTGCAATTTCTCGTTCTTTATGGTACGCTGAACGCCTGGTCCCATTTGATGACGTGGGAATAAGAATGGGCTGTTAAAACAGTGTAACTGCTGCAAGGCGGTCTCTTTTTTCCTTACTGTGCCGTTGTTTGGTTTATAATCCTCTATTATTTGGCTACACTGCTCCATTCATTCAGCCACAAAGAATAAATTAGAGCTTCTATGCTGAACTCTCATGAGTAGGATAACTGGGCTAACTAAGACAGAAAACAGTATAATGTGCTAACTTTGTAGCTAGCTTGTAAACAATGTAATATTTTGTTAAGGAATATAGAGCAGCTAGTTGGTTCCCTTGTCTTTAATAAAAGCACAGTCTTTATTGATTTATTATTTTTCTTAATTAATTTTTTGTTTATGTTAATTTGGATAGGCATAAATAATAATAAAAGTCTATTTAAATTCAGTTTACATGACTAAACTTTAATAAACTGGTTTGTTTTTAATGGATTTACTCTTATTATACCCAGTTTTACTAAACAGTCATTAGAAATAATCTTAGACCAGCTAAATATCTGTTGGTGCAACCTAGTCTCTGTGGATGTAAACCACCCCAACAATTTATTTTTCACTTTATTTTTGAGCGAACAAGTGGGCTGAGAGTCACAGAGAGGAAGGAGAAAAGGGTCTTTTCATGGGTCATGTTTTTTGTTGACAGTAAGAAAAACTAAGAATGCCACCAGCCTCATCCTTTAAGCTTCAAATCTCTTCTTCAGTTCAGACACTTTAATTGCAGGCAGGTCTTCCTCTGAGCGTCCCTCTGAGCTGCTGTTCTCCTCTGATGTATTTGAGTCACCTGGTGGATGAGTTTGTGCGTTCTCCCTGTTCCGAAACATATTGCAAGGTCTCCCGGGTTCGGCCCTGGACTTCACCTGAAAGCCCTGGCCCTGGAAGCGTGCTAGAGCAGACAGCACTTTAGGAGGAGAGGTTGTCTGTCTTATCTGCTGCTCCTCTTTCTTTACTGCTTCTTCTCTCTTTTTTTCCTGTCCTGCTGGAGGTTCATCGAAAGCCTGAGGCCCAGGAGAAGTTGTGGGTTCCAGATCGTCCTCCTGTCCTTGCTGCTCCTCCACGGTGTTGGGATGATGGAGATTCACTTTTGTCAGTTTGTTTAAAGATCCTGTCTCCTCTTTATCGTTGTCCTCCTGGTTTTCTCTTCCCTCTTCTTCTCTTGTCACCCCTTTCTGCATTTCATTTGATGTTTTTTCTATCTCTTTTCCCTCAGCTACCTCCACACTCTGATTTTGCACGTATTCCGTCTTTTTGTTCAAGCCTTCATCCTCTTGTTTCTCAGCTGTTTCGTTCACAGGGTCCTCTCTTAAACTCTCCTGACCATCTGTCTTTCTCTCTTCCACTGTCTCCACTTCCTTTGAGTTACTTCTCTCATCTGTGTCTTCTTTGTGGTTCCCATTTATTGCTACGTTCACTTCTTCCTGTTCCTCTCTGAGCTCTCTCGGTCCACTTTCTTGCTCCCCCAGTTCACACGCTGCCAGCAGACTCTCCGTCCCCACCTCCTCTGGTAAGCTGGTGTCCTGGCACGGCCAATCAGGGTCCTCCGTCAAGTCTGACAGCTCCTCTGTGGTTTCCAGATTCCAGCTGTGCAGGCTGCCACTGCCACTGATGGACAGAGACAGGCTCTCCTGGCTGGGGTTGGCTGGAAAACCGTGCTAGAAAATACAACAGCCGATGTTAGACCAGAAATCACATCTGTGTGTGTGTGTGTTAGTTATCCCTGCAAGACACAAGGTACTACTGGATGGATCAGCCTTTTTTTTGTGCATATTTATGACTGTGTGCTGAGAAACTTTTTTTTTTCCCGAAATATCGGAGTGACCTGAAAACATAATGCCTACATAATATATTCAGAAATATTGGTAACACTTTATATTAAGATGTGCTAGTTAATAGGCAATAAGGCCCTCAAGACGGTTGCTAACATTAACATGTGTAATAAGAATATAATTATATATAGGTATTAATAATAACATAATAATCATGTCTATTGTTAGATTATAAGACATTTATAAACATTTCCTAACAGTTTAAGAAAATTGTTAACAGTTTATAGACTGTTGTTTCTTGTTACTTCTTCTTTACGAACACATTTTCTGCATTTAACTAAATTACCTATTATGTCATTTGTTGTTGCTTTATCAAGATTTTTAGCTGTTAACTATGCACTTATAAACAGTTAAGTATGCTTTGTAGGGGTACCTGATCTAAAGTGTGAAGTGTGTTTATTGACATTAATTAATCCTCTCTTTGATTAACTGTTAATAAGTGCATAATGAAGGATTAATTAACCACAATAAGCACTGTTCACACTTTAGCCATAAAAAGTACGTAGAAAACATAATAAAGCAACAACAAAACCTTAAAGACCAAAGCAATTCTAAACAATTATAAGAAACTCAAGGCTTGTATTAGCAACTTTTAAAAGTCTATAAACTGTTAATAAATTCCTTATAAGTACTTATAAATGTCTTATAATCTTAAAATAAATGTTTATTATGCTCTTATCAACACTTACATTATCTTATTAACACATTAATGTCAATAAGCATCTTATAAAGGACTAATTACCTCTAACTAATGCTTATTACAGGCACCTTAATATAAAGTGTTACCCAAATATATAACAGAATAAGTAGTATTGTATTATATGTATTGTTTTATATGTTTTCAATGGCATGTGTTGAAAAAATATAAGGTGATGCAGAAATGGCAGTAAAATGTTAAGGAATGTTAATTTATTCTCAAATTAACTTAACTAAGAAAGAAAGATTTATTAATAATAAGTGGGTTACCCCCCCCAAAAAAAGAGTAGGAAACACTGCTCTCCTGAACTCATTCTACTAGTTCCTCATCTTTTTACCTTGGTGATATAGTCATGACTGTCCGGTCCAAACAGATCCAGGCTGCGAGTGCCGTACAGCAGGCCACGCTCGTGGGAGCTGCGGGAGCTGAGGGTGTCAAAGATCTCCCCAAGCAGATCCATTTCTTCCGAATCGCACAGCAGCGAATCTTCCCCCTCTTCTTCCTCCTTCTGGAGCTCAGAGTCGAGCTCGACCAAAGGTCCAGACACAGCCCTGATGCACAGAGACAACAAAGCACAAAAATACATGCCGCCGTGGTCTTATCTTTTTACTGGGTTTTTCGACATTCCTCCACCTCCTAGTTTCTCTCACCCATCCCATGTGTCTCCAGTATGCTTCATGTCCTCCTCGTCTCTGGGTGCCCTGTGCTTGTGAACAGGCCGACGGGGACGTGACTGACATGAAGCAACACAGAGTGACGGAGCAAAGCGACGCAATATTTCCCCAACAGAAGTGATAGATGTTGGGATGAATCCCAATAAAGTGACAGAAATGGAGCAATAAATGTTGCGAAATAGCACAAAGAAGCAGCAGAGGACAGTAGAATAAGCAAATTAGGTAATGATGAGATTTTCTGAAATATTTAATGTTGAACATTTTGAGACAGGTCTAACCTTTCCAAAGTGTTGTGTGATTGGCAAGCGGTTCTGCAAGCAGTCAGATTGGGCACGACGGTGTGACACTGATCCTCCTCTCTGAAGACTGTGTTCTTCATTGTGGGCCTACATTATACACACACACACACACACACACACACACACACACACACACACAGACACACACAAAATAAGCATTACAATAAAACCACAGTAGAATTGGTATCAATCTAAGCATGTACTACAGAAGTGGGAAGTAATTTGGTACAAATTCTGTACTGTACTTAAGCAGACTTTTGAGCTGTCTGTACTTTACATGAATATCTCTTTTTCTGACAACTTTTTACTTTTACTTCCTACATTTGGAAACAAATATCTACTTTTGACTACAAACGTTTTTAAAATAAGCTCATTACTTTAGCTTCAATGCATCTGAGCCGAATTATTGAGTCTGATTTCAACCTAAATGGATGGAACAATAAGACATATGAAAGGTGATTCCCTGGTGTATCCAACAATGCATATCACGCACAACAGACGTAACAAAACAAAAATTACATGAAATGATAAAGATGTAACAACAAAAAAGATGTAACAAGATAAAAAAAAAACAACGTAAAAGATGTAAACAGACAAAAGAGACATAACAAGACAAAAAAGAGCTAACAGGATGACAAACTATGTAAAAGATATAACAAGACAAAAAAAAACATAACGAGTAAAAATACATAATAAGATAAAAAACAACATAACAAGATGGAAATGAATGAAAAAGGCATAACAAGACAAAAAACATTAAAGATGTAAAAAATACAACAAAGACATAACTCAATGAAAAACAACAAAAATGTAACAAGATGAAAAACAATGTAAAAGACTTAAAAAATACGCAACAAGAGTAAAAAAGACATAACAGGACAAAAACCAACAAACAAAAAAGATAAAAACCAATTAAAAAGGCAAGACAAGACAACAAAGACGTAACAAGACAAAAAACTGTAAAATATGCAGCAAGACAATAAAGGCAAAAGATGAAAAACAATGTAAAAAACATAAGAAGATAAAAGAAACATAACAATGTGAAAAAGATGCAAGAAGACAAAAAACGACGCAGAAGAAGTAACAAGGCAACAAAGGCATAACAAGATGAAAAATCATCTAAAAGACATGACAAGATGAAAAAGATGTAACAAGTTAAAAAGAAAACGGATGGAAAAAGATAACAAAGATGTAACGAGATGAAAGAGCCAACAAGACGGAAAACAATGTAAAAGATGTAATAAGACAAAGTAAATAAGAAAGTAACCAGAAAAAGCAACGTAAATGATGGCTACTTCATTTCAGAGCCTGTACTTTTTCACTTTACACAATAAAGAATCAGTACTTCTCCCTGTATTTCTATGAATGTGTCTTTTATCACCTCTGACATACCTGCATAAACACTGACCCACCTTGTGTATCAGCAGGTTTTTCAGACCAGATTTGGCGAGACCTCTGGCCTGAGAGAGAATAAAAGGATTGTGAAGGAAATTGTTTTGTTAATACTGACTGGATTCACTTGCTCTTGCTTCCAGCAGAAACACCCGGGCTTGTACTCACCTTTATGTTTGCTCTGGACTTCATGTTAAGGATGAGTGCTCCTCCCCCTTTCTGTTAAAAGCACAAATGCATCTCTGTTGTAGTTTTTAAACAGGATTGGAACAAACTTAAAGGAAAAACTGCTAATATATTTATTGTTGTAAATCATAAATGATCATGATATGTCATCAGAGATCGAGAAAACAAGTTAGGTTGAAATGCTCACTTCTCTGACAATGATGCTAAAGCTTTGAAATTTCTATTTTCGGCCAGAATAACTGTTTTTGTTTTGTTTCACTTTAATTAGAGTCCAAACTAACGCTGAATGCACTTAACCTGAGCTTCCCTGACACTGTGGAGGAGAGGGCGAGGTGAAACAACTCGCTTCAACCACAGACTGGATATTGAATAGGGAGTGAACATATTTATCATACCATCAGTGGCTACAACTATTTGGACATCTATACTCGTTCTTGCATTTGCAATTGCTAAATATTGCTCCCTTAAGTGTTTCATTAAAGATTAAAAGGACAGTTCATCCCTACATCAAAATACATATTTTTCCCCTGGCCTGTAGTGCTATTTATCCATCATTGTTTTTATGTGAGTTGCAGAGTTTTGGAGATATCAGTCATAGAGATGTCTGCCTTCTCTCCAGTATAATGGGACTGAATGTCACTCCGCTTGTGGTGCTCAAAGCTAAAAAAAAAAAAAATACATATGAAAAATTCAAAACCAGTGTCTCTTTCCAAAAATCATGACCCAGTTACTCAAAATAATCCACAGACCTTGTTGTGAGCAGTTTCATGTAGGAACTAGTTTTTTTCTAAAAGAAGAAAGAAGTTCTAGTAGGTTCTACTGCAGAAAGAAAGAAGTTCCTACAAGAAAAATACACCACTGCTACTCACAACCACAAAAATTCTAGATGGATAAACAGCACCACAGATAAGAAGAAAACTGTATACTTTTGATTTGGGTGGTCTGTCCCTTTAAAGTCACTTACCTTTAAATTACCAACTAACTGTTGATACGATTTGCTTCTCCCTTTAAACAGACAGAGATACAAAGGAGGATGTGTGATAAATAAGTAGACTAATAGGAAATGTCACACACACACACACACACACACACACACACACACACACGCACACACACACACACACAGATACACACCTGCAGTCGTTTCACAATTTAGGATCTCCTCCTCAAAGAGATCATCTGGTTCTTTCCCTTTGTTCAGAATATCCAGGCGGCCATCAATGAACTAAAAAAAAAACATGCATGTGGTCATGTTATAAATTATATGATCCCAATATATGACAATGTTCTCTCATTTACAGTGACATGACGATGACTTAGAAGTCCTGCTGATGTCATAACTTTACTTATTTTACTTATACTGGCTTTATATGGTGCAACTTCAGTTGGTTGAAACGTGGCAGCTTAAAAATTGCATCAAACATAATTTCCATGCCACCTGACAGTTACACCATGTAATTCAAAAATAATCAAAATGTCACGCAACATAATTTAACAGTTAATTTAACAGTTAATTTCATTTTTTTTCACAAGGTGTGGCTGCATTAGACAGACACAAACAAATACAAATGATATTTTTTTTGTTTATTGTTTACAAGAAAAACTAACAAAACTTTTCACCATGCAACTCAATTACAACTTAGTTTCACCTGAGTTTCAGCCTGCTAAAGTTTGACGTGGTGAAGCCAGCCCTAGGTGGAACTAAACTGCAGTTGAGCTGCATGGTGTAACGCCCCCTGTAACACACTTCAAACTTGTATGAAACTCAGCATGAACAGTTGCAAAACTCTCAATTTTGTGAAACTAAATTACTTTCAAGCCATGGCCAATCAAAACACTGATAACATGTCACATGTCACCATTCCACATTTCAACTGATTTGAACTGATTGATTTCAATTTGACAACAGCTTATCACCAAAATGAATACATTACTAAAACAGAAGAGGGTCTTTTGGATGTTTTCAGTTATAGATGTGCTTTAATAAAATTTTGATGAGAATCAGAGCTATTATATAAAAGTCAATCATGCTTACTGATGCAGGGTTGCCAGCTTTGTGTGGCAAACCAGCTCAGCGGCCAATAAAACCAGCGCTGGCAGGCGGAGAGCATAAGCACATTTTATTTGTGTGCTAACGTGGGCCTCCGTGTAACAGTGTCAGTGTCAGGTGTGTGTATGTGCCATTGTGTGTTTATAGATATTATTCATGTAATTTACATGCAAAATAGGTCCACCCAAGCAGCAGCAGAGGTGGGAAGTAACTAAGTACAAATACTTAGTAACTGTACTTAAATAGATTCTTCAGGTATCTGTATTGTACTTGAGTATTTATTGTTCTGACAACCTTTTATTTTTACTCCCTACACACACACAATGACACTTCCCACTTGATATAATCTAGAGAAAACACTGACAAAAAATACATTTTAGTGAAAGTAACCGTCCGTCCGTGTGTGTGTGTGTGTGTGTGTGTGTGTGTGTGTGCATCAGACTTTGAGTATTTTTGAATTGTTCCATATAACTGTCAAGTTGCATGGAAATTATATTTCATGCAATTTGCAGCCTCCAACTAATTAGTTTCAACATGTAAATCCAGCCTGAACCTGATTTTATTAACTACCACACAGTTCTGTGGCTTTATTAGTGTAAAACACCTAAAAGCAGCAACGTGGAATATGTGCAACACCTTATTAGTTAAATTAGGAACCTGCATCAACGGATGTCAGAACCATGTGTTAACCAGCTGTGACATTTCACTTTGCAGTTCCTGTCTGTCCAACAAGCCTTTCTCCAGTGCTGTAGTTACAGTATCTGTCCAGCAGAGGGCAGTAAATGGAGCGAGGCACAGTGTGTACCTGTTTGAAAGACTGTAGATGAATGGCACTCTGCAGGAACTGCCTCATACTGGAAGATTTGTGATCTAGAAACAGCTCCTCACTGAACCACATTTCACCTTCCTGCAAAGAGAGAGAGAGAGAGAGAGAGAGAGAGAGAGAGAGAGAGAGAGAGAGAGAGAGAGAGAGAGAGAGAGAGAGAGAGAGATTCTTAACGCTGGAACTACCGAGGCAGTCACTCTAAATTTTGCAGTCTTGTAACTTGCTGAGATAAAACCTATGTAACTGTAGGACTGAAAACTTGTGTATATTTTATTCTATGATTATTTTATCAAAATTACAAAACACGAAAGAGTTTTGAGTATTTCTAACTAGACTGGCCATAGCAGTCATATTGACCATATTATTAATATCATATAATTTCATTCCTGCTGTTGATGATGCACATCACCATTGCCTGGCAATTTCTTTTTCTAGTTTATTCTAGCGAAAACCATGTTTAACTTTGAGCTAAAACCAAGGAGAAAAGCAAGCTTTGAAGGATATCAGAACGAAATGTCACTGAGAAGGAGAAGGAGCAGAATTTTTTTTTCATGTCCATTCACTGGTATTTCACAGTTTCATATTATTATACTGTCTGTCTGTTATTTATACTGTTTGTAGAATTATATCGCAATTGTTTATGACTTGTGTGATCCAAACATTTCCAATATTTCCAGACCGTTGTAAAGTGTAAAAGAGATGCAACCATTTCCAAATTTCACATGTTTTCATCTAACAAAACATTCCACTTATAAAAATTACATCAGGTAGACTAACTGCATTCTCTTGGCACTGATGAATTATTCAAATTGAGGATTTTGTTTTAATATATATATATATTTTTTAACCTTTTATGGCGATGATGTCATAAAACATGATGAGAGACATTCAAAACTGAATTCAAAAACATCACTAGAAGCTTCAAACATAAATATGATATGACAACAATTAGTGTTAGCGTAGCCTCGTATGAGCAGTCAGAATGACTGCCACAGCTTTTCTAGTAGCTGTAGAATTCTGGTAGTTCTAGTGTTAAAGAGTTAAAACTGCTTGTTTCAGACAGAGGGTGAATAGAGGGGCTATAAGATAAATAAAGATTTTTGAATCATGCAAAGCTATCCCAGAAAATACAAATACAGAGCTGGAAATGTGCATAATAGGTCCCCTTTAAATGCACACAAAAGTCTGCACTCTTCATTAAGTTTCTCTGTGAGGGACTGACCTTGTGACCCTGCAGTGCATCCCTGTAGCCTCCAAACAGCAGAGCCTGAGCTTTCAGGAATGCCTTTGAGACACCGCAGCCAGGAGACACGGCCTGACGCTTCAGACACACCTTCAGCCCGGCCATCTGGAGACATATATACATTAATATCTGTGATAGAAATCCAGAGCAACTGCTGCTGCTGCTGCTGCTCGATGATGATGATTAAGCATCAAGAGAAGATGAGGTGCAAAAGGTTGGACAGTGAGTTTGTTTGATTGTAAAAGTCCCTGATGTACATGACTACGTTATCTGAATACAAAAAGGCAACTGTATTCCACTACAGGTACAGATAAAAAGAAACATAATCAGATTACAGATACATTTAGTAAAAATGAGGATTATTTGAAGGATTACAATTTTAAAATAAAGAATAATATACTACCATGCACAGTGTGCACACAGTTTTCAATTCATTATCATGGCCTCTTGTGGAAAAAAAAAAAAGCTTCACTGGGTAGAAATTCCACCATTTTTTGTCTATAAATCCATCAGTAAATTGTGCAAAACGAAGGAATGAACAGCTGGACAAACTAATAAACCTGACAACAAACTGCACGATTAATCTATTGTTAATTTACTATTACATTTATCTGTATCTATTTGGATAATCGATTAAATGCTTTGTCCAAATTCTCTGATTTCAGCTTCATAATTGTGAATCTGTTTTCTTCACTCCCCTCTGCCAGCAAACTGAATATTTTTGGGTTGTGGACAAAACAAGACATTTGAGGACATCATCTTGAGCATTGATTGTAGATCTTGATCTTGAGCAGCCCTAAAAACAGGCTAAACTATCAAGTAGTCAAGATACATTACTTTAACATTGTGGCACTTTCAGTACATTTACTGATTACGTTTTTTTTTAACAGGTCATTTGCATTTTGCAGCATCAGAATACATTTTTAAAGTAACCCTGCTGATCCCGTAGCTAACAGAATGTTTCCATAGCAGGAGCTGTTAGAGGCCCAGGAACCATTTCATTTCAAGTAGCTTACTGTTTCCACCACAGACACCAGTGTCTAATTTCAGTTGCTTTGCCATAGTTAGTAGCCCCAAAATGTGCCTGTTCTGGGAGTAGAACTTTCTGGTTTCTGTGCATAGGGGCAGAGTTTTAATACCTTTTTATTTATTCGTTCTTTTTGTTTTTTCCTTTTGTTTTTTAATCCTTCTTGATTTGTGAGGTTGGGGTTTTCCTTCCCTTAGCTGCTTCCAGACCCTGGAGAAGGAGCAGGTTCCCAGGGGGCGCAACCCATCACCTATTCACCCATTTGACTCGGCACATCAGCCCAGTGTGGCAGGGATATGCATTTCCATTACAACAGGGTTACTTGCTTGAGAGTGTCTCAGGACTGAAGCCGAGCAGCATTTAAACAGGGAATAAATACTGAACTTCCTCTAAATTCTTCACAATAAAAGTCCAATTATAGTGTTAGTCAAAAGATTCTATTAAGAAGCAACAAAACCAGGAATTTTTCAGTTTTAAAGGCGAGTTCAACCATATGGGGGTCACCGTGGTTGGTTTTTGCAACCTTGTGTAGTACTGACGAGAGTGTGGAGTTTGTGGGTGATGTACTGTGAGTTGGGCGATGCTTGGTTTTGGCTCGTCTGTCTATCAGGAAATAATGGTGACCTGTCTGGTCATGAAGTTTCTCATATGACAAATAAACAGTACACTAAAATATGTTTCTGAAAATGGAATAGGCAATTCAGCAACAGAATATTGATTCATACAGTATTTGATTTAATTTGCAAGGCAGATGGATTTGTGAGATCATAAGATCACGTGGGAATCCATGCTGGCAGGCTTCAAGTTATCGGCTTGTGTCAGCACCAAAAGTGGTGCAGCCAGACTACCGGCAGCTAGTTTAGGTGTGACGACAGCGAGAAGCATCCATAAAAGCGACTCATCTCAAACAAACAATAGCGGCTCCGAAGAGGTTAGTGTAGATACTGTGATAGCATTGGATGGACTCACTTAGGATGACTTGTCAATCACAGTGTAGCTCCGTCCTAAATGATACCTCGCTTTATTGTCTATTTTACTCCAAATGAGTTTATAATTTACAAACTCAAAATAATACTGTAAAGGAGAACACTTGAAACAAGCTCTAGAGGCCATCAGCTCATTAGGAAACTATTTACTGAGGTCATAAATCAAGTGAGAAGTAGGGTGATTATTTCCGTAAGTGTACACACAACTGGACTTCTTTTTGAAACTAGTGAAAATGCCCCCTGGTGGCCATTAGAAAGAAGCCATGTTAAGGCACTTCCATGTTGGCTTCACCTTTGACACCTGAAAGCTCCATGCACTATTTAATATACTATGTCTTTGATTGTAACCAAGCTTTTACCACTTGGTAACTTTATTGCTTCATTATGTGTTTTTTAATCTGTTCAATCTAATCATGATTGTCTTTGTGGTTCTACAGATGTGTTAAGACAAACAGAAGTGACGTAAGTGTAAAGAAGGGGCTTTTACCTTGCAGTTTATTTCCTGAGTTTATTTCCTGTGGCTTCAGCAGTCAACAGGACATCTGTGCCCTTTAACTGACAAGCATCACCTGATTCTGTGGTACTGACTTCACTTAAACAACATGCCAGTCATACTTTCCTTACTGTAAAAACAGTTAAGTGTTAAGTGGGAGGCACTGAAATCTACAAGCACACGCACACACACGCACACACACACACGCAGAGTATTCATTACCACATCTGAAGGTATCCTCTTGAGGTCGTCAAAGGGGGTTTCCAGAGTATTTGTATCCACATTCAGAATTACAACTTCCTCCAACCCACGACTCCTCACCTTCTGTCGGACAGAGCCAGAGACACAGTTTGATCTGCTGGTTTGGTCAGTTTGAGGGACTTAACGTGGTAGATTCATAGTTGTAGTATCTGAGTATAATTTTAAACAGTAGCTTACCTCAGATAGACTGGTGTGGACCCCTATTAGGTAAGGCATCGGCGCACTGTAACCAAATAGAGAGAGAGTAGGGAGAGCAATCAAATATTTTTTAAACCTGTAAAATCATTTTACAGTTATTATTTTGTGTCAGATGATTGTTTTTTTTGTTTTGTTTTGTTTTGTTTGGTCTTAAATGCGCAGGGTAATGTGCAGTGATTGGGACAGACAGACAGACTTCTTACCAGCAGTAGTCCAGTAGATGGGGTGGCAGGACAGGGATGAAGATGTGTTGCCAGTACATGGGATATATGACAGCACTGAGTGCATGCACGCAAGACGTCAGCTACAGCACACACAACACAAAATGGAGAAGTGTTTCAGGCAACGTGTCGGTGTGGTCCACTATAGGTGACATATGGTGGTCAGTGTGTGACTTCAGGAAGATGTGGTTAAAGGTCATAGGTTTCCAGAGAATGAACGTGCTTCTGGGCCCAGAAATAAATAAATATACTCCCGTTAAAACAGAAGAGCAGAAATGTGTGTCTTACAGTGCTGAGTTTGCTGGCAAAGATGAGGATGCGTCTCTCAAACAGCATGCTGGCATAGAGCTGGAGCAGGTTCCCCACATCTACTGCCACAATCAGCTCTGTCAAGTTCCTCTGGTATACAAACACACACACACACACACACACACACACACACACACACACGCATATATATCAGTTTAAACAGGCAATGTACTGTGTACAATACAACAGAGCAGGTTACAGTGTATAAGTACTTCATTTTGATTGTTAATTGCAAAGGCCTCATCTTGTTGAGTATGTCTGTTCAAGAATTAGTCAGCAGCTTGAGTTTCAGTGAAGCCACAGGCTCCTTGAAGTTTCTAAAAATATTATGCTGTTGTTTTCCAGAGCAGCCACTGAATCCATTATTCATTATAGCATTACAACATGGTTTGGTAACCTGACTGTCAAAACTCAGATCACAACTCCTGATCGGAAGAACAGGAAAAATAATTGGCACCCTGCCCCCCACTGAGGGGACAGTGACGAAGCAGGGCCTTAAAAATCACCACCAACCCAAACCATGTCTTTCATAAGGAGTATGAGCCAGTGTCTTCAGGCAGAAGAACAGGTGTAACTTCAGGTTAGTCCCATTACCAATCAAACTATTTAACAGTAGGAGGTGAAATGTGTGTATATATGTGAGTTGTTACGGGTTACTCACATTTTCAGGGATGGAAGGGAGACTTCTGGGGTCTGGAGCAATAAAATATGGAACCTGGTCAAAACAAAACAAAAATTAGGGCTTTTACCACTGTACTTAGCCCCAGGCTAAGAGAGGTGTCAGCCTGAGACTAAGAAACTTTTCACACTGGCACATAAAGTGGTTAGTCAGAAAGTGGACTAACCCTGACTTTAGCCTAGGGCTTGAGTTAGCAGCATCATCCCCTGAAAATCGACTTAACCCAGGGCTAAAAGGTGCCAGTGTGAAACAGGGTTAGAAGATCAAAGGACTACTCATGAAACATTCTAATATGTTCACATCAGCTGCTGTACCAACCCTGGACTAGCAGCCCTGGACTGTGTGAAAGGAGGCCAAGTTATCCCAGGGTTAACACTATATGCAGTGTGAAAACTAGGTCAGTTTAGTGTAAGTGTTTTTGCTTTTAGCTGGCTTCAACATCATACAGACATGCGTGCATTACAGGTTACAGGATCAGACTTATGGTTTTCATTCCAAAATTTTGAATCTGTCAAATAATGTTGTTGTAAGATTCAAATCGTGTAGGCCTAAGCTAATGTCTTACTGTTATGTGACCTTAAAGTTATAATATAGGAAGCAAATCTCATTCCAACTTAGAGTGGAGACTGGTGCAATTCAGCCCTGAACTTACTATTTTGATTGCAGCTTGTTCTTATTATGTGAACTTTAACTATGAGTCAAGAAAAGTAGAGAACAGGCTCGTTTTAGCACCACTTCCTATGTTACTTTTTGCTGTTTTACAAGTTTCATTACCAGAAAACAGATCTGCCCAATTTCTGTGAATTATTACAGTTAAATTCTTTGTCTCCAAGTCGTGAGGAAGGAAAATAACTGTAAGTTTGAGTGTAAAATAACATCTGAAGAAGGAATGATTGAATCAACATTGGTATGGAATCAGCAACTGTTGTTTTTGTATATAAGGCAAGACACTGTGAAAGACCTTCTTCTCTCCATGCTGCATGAAGTAAAGAGATTTGATTCATCTCACTGTCCTGGTAATTCTTCAGAGAACTAACAACTCTCACTATTTAGATGAAGACATTTTACAACAATGTCAATGTTGTATGTCATTACTCACTGAATCACAGCAAACCTGTGATGAAGTGTTTGCCACAGATGTACACTACATATAATGACTGGCAGAGCCATATTAGAAGGACAGTTCACCCCCAAATCAATACAAAATACACATTTTTCCTTTGGCCTGTAGTGGGTTTTTTTGGTGTAATTTGTTTTGGAGATATCAGCCATAGAGATGTCTGCCTTATCTTGAATATAATGGAACTAAATGGCACTCTGCTTGTGTTGCTCAAAGTGTCAAGAAAAATACAGTGTCTATTCCCAAAAATCATGACCCAGTTACTCAAATTAATCCACAGACCTTGTGGTGAGCAGTTTGATGCAAGAACTACTTTAGTAGTTATTACATGAATTTGCTCAGAACTAAGTCTGTGGATTATCTTGCCTAACCAGGTCATGATTTGTGGAAAAAAACATTGCTATTGAATGTTTGAAAGAAATTTTTGCCCCTGTCTAGCACCACAAGCCATTTATTCCAGTTATATTGAAGAGAAGGCAGACATCTCTACGACTGATATCTCTAAAAGTCAGCAGCTCACAGCAAATCACTCTAGATGGATGAATAGCAGTGCAGGTGAGAAGAAAAATATGTATTTTTGATTCTGGGGTGGACTCTTCCTTTAAATTACGGCTAATGCAAACCAGACTTCTTTGTCTTGCAGGATCAAACTGCACTTGCTGTTACCATGGTAACCACAGATGTCACCAACTCAATCAAGACGGAAATCATATAACAACTTCAATAATATTTTCTCTGATTTCACACCATAGAAATGTTTTCGATGAATGATGGATCTTTCAGGTGGAAGATTTTGGAATGAAACTTTTTCAAATGCGAAAATCCACAAGATACAACCCACTGTAGCAATGAGACACATGGACATTTCTCGTAAGACAAGACATTTAGTCAGTGCAATCATGGGTTATTTCCAGGTATTGTGTATATACAGTTATCTGTTTCAAATGTCATAATGAATGGTAGATGTTAGTGCAAATCGTGTTACGTTTGGCTAAAACATTTGATTAGAGGGGTGAGTGAAAAGGTTTTAGTCCACACCACTGACATAAATAAAGATGGACGATATGTCCCCATTTCCTCTCATTGTGTAAAAATAAAGCCAAACATCAATGTTTTTTTTTTTTCACTGGCCCTGTTGGGCAAGTGGGTGAGAAATCTACTTGCCTGAAAACACTTTTTACTTGCCACTGTGTTTTATGTACAAACAGTCAAGAGTAAAGTTAACTGTCATGTTTAATATGGGGCTGCAACCTCTATCAAACAGAAACAGTGAAAAATCCTATTTTACAATATCCAAGATATCCAAATTAATACGATAATAAAAGAAAGGAGGGAAATATCCATATTGCAAGCCTTATTGTGGAGCCCTGCCAAAATATCTTGGATATGAGTGTTGCCATCTTGTGCTGGTGACATCGTCTGCAGACAGATTCTGCTCAGTAGTGACCCGATCATGACGTGGAGCCCCCTTATTACAGCTCCAAACAACTAATTAAACTTATCAGAACTTATCAGAAAAAATAATTGATGTTTTAGTTTGGCTCATGTCCTATCTACTAAAATGGAGGGGGTGGGATTTATGGCCTATTCTGCAGCCAGCCACCAGGGGGCGATCAAGCTGTTTTCGCCACCTTTTGGAGAGCTGTCATGTTGTCCATCTCTATATATGTCAGTGGTCCACACACATACGGTTTAGCCATCAAGCATAGTCAGCTGAAGTTTTCCAGCAGGAGTTAGTCCATATTAGCCACACCGTTATTCCAGACCAACATGAACTCCTGTGGGACTCACCCCCTCTTGTCCCTCTAGGTGTCCAACAGGATGGGACACCTCTGTGTTGACCAATAGCTGCTCTCCCTCAGAAAAAAACACAACACACTAACCACTGACAAAAAAAAACAGCCATAAAGCCAAGTGCGACTCCTGGTTCTCATTGGTTTATTAGAGATTTACCATCTGCAGAGTGACCGATCCAGGTGCCAGTGGTATGGGCTGCTTGTAGAGCGCAGCCAGCAGCGCTTTCATCTCATTGGTCTGTTGAAAAGACAATGGTCGTTACATTAATGATACTCATACAAGAGTATGTGGCTTGGGGACTAATAGAGGAGCAGCAAGCAACGGAAGCTCACCTGTCCTTTCGTGAGGTAATCTGCCAGATTGTTGAGAAGTTTGTAAAACACTTCAAACCACGGAAGGTAACTGTAATCAGAATGATTAAAGATGGTTTTCATTGCGGTGTTCAAGCTCAACTTGGGCATGAGAATTACTCTTTCAAACATATGCCTCAAACATATGTACCTGAGTATGCAAAGGCAGGTGTGTGTGCTGTTGGTGAGACGACAGAAGCCAAACCGCTGGCATCCCTCAAGGTCAGTCAAAACAAAAGTAAAGTGCTGCACGGCCACTCCATCCCTCACTCTGTGCAGATCAATGTAGGGAGAGGTGGACATACAGAAGAACAGACTAGAAATGTAAGCTTGAGCAAAGGCAGTCACGGGAATCCAGACAGTTTACACTCACCTTTGTATGTCATATGGGAAGCAGAACCTGGGTAATGTTTGAAATGACTCCTAGAATAGAATAGAATTGCATGTGTAAAAACCAAAAAACAAGTCAAAGATTCTATAGTCATGCTAATTGTTCTGTAGGGCTGAATTTAGCCACAATCAGCATGATAACATGTCCACCACAGTTTAAATGACCATTTTTCCTGTCTTAGGTTAGCATGTTAGCATGCAAACATTTTCTACAAAGCATTAGCAACACAAAGTACAGCTGAAGGTCAGTGGTTTTGCAGGTATTCAGTCACACACCAAGGTGTTAGACCAATAAAAAAAAAACAGGTGTGGTTCTACACCACTTGTACTGGGGGCCTAAGGCTGGGGGCCAGTTGTTTGGTCAGAGGGGCACAGTCGAACCTGGAAGTAAAAGTGAGGGGTGTAACAGTCTAATTGAGCTGCCAGAAGTAATACATTGTGTCTAATATGTTTTTTAAGTTAAAATTCCTTGTTAAAATGGCTCATATATCGCTCTACACCTTGCCTTCATTTGGTATTCAAGGATTCACGAATATACAAATATTCCCTGCCCTCTCAACACACCCCACACCCCCACCCATACCTTTCAGTAGCTGCATCCGGCTTCTCTTCTGTTTTGCAAGCTAATTACAGTAACTAGATACATCTGGCTTCTGCTGTGGGCTGGGCATCGCCGCTAATGATATGTATGGTGCCACCCCCTCGACCAATGGGACTGGTTCCTGAGGTTTATGATGTCATATACCCAGCCTGACTGAACACTTTTTTTTGAGACTGTCCTTGCTTACTGCAGTTTCAAAGCAAGAAACGCTCAGACATGTCAGTTACTGCTAATTTCACTCTTGATATGTCTGGTATCAGATGAAAATCACCACAAGGTTAAAAACGTGATTTTCACTTGAGGGGGTCTTTCAGATACGCCTTTATTTTGTAAATTCCCTTGGGATGTCACAAATGTCTGGAGGAGTTCAGTCATGAAACTGACAAATCATAATTTAGTTGCTTTTGAAATGTGACTGAATGTGTTAAATGGACACATGATATTATCTGATATCATTCACAGACCCCTGAACTGAATCGAAATCGTATTTTTGATCATCTTGGCTGACTTTGTGATGTCAACAAATATCGTGCCGTTGTCCAAAGAATTGATTTAATATTACATCCCAGCCCTATTACATCCCTATAAGTGTGTCCCTTACATCCCTTAGTTTCAGTTATTTGTTTCAGTTACATGGTGTAAACACCATATCATTGTAAGAAAGTGAGATTTTTTTTTTATATTAATAGATTCTTGCAATCCACAGAGGCACACTGCTAGCATAAAAACAAGCTGCTCTGGTCATTTTAATGTGACATATCCACAAATATTCTAGGTTTATATATTGTTAGGAGACATGAGCGGCTACCTCATCGCTGAAGTCCTCTGGAAACTGAAAGAGTACACCAGGATCTATGACATCAAAAAGAATGAATGAATGAATAGATGGATGAATGAACATCATTGCTAACACTCCAAACAAACCATGCACTTTTAGAGAAGAAGAAAGTCTGTTAAGTGTTTTACAAGGCAACACTGAGTGAAACAGAAAGAGAATTCACTTTATGAGGCAACTAATGATCCAAAATCTGGTATAAATGTTGCAAATCAGTAAAACATGGGCCTATTTAGCGTCTTTAACCCTTTCTGCTCACATTCAGCTGTTCTGTCAGATTACCACAACATGTTCCCATTTGGTTCAAGTGTGACTAGACGGGCTGTGTGGTTTTTCTGATCACATGACAGGAAGTATCACGACTCTCAGCTCAGCAGAAACACCTTTATGAACATCAAGACTTTCAACTTATCATTTGTATAACACATGAATCAACTAGTGTTGCTTTTTATGTTTGAAGCCAGTCTCAGGCGGTAGTTTAACAACTAGTCTGGTGTAGCGTGTCGAGGAAAAAAATGACAAGAAGGTGACTAGTGTCGCAGGAAGAAATTGAGGAACAATTTCAATCAACTTCTCTGTTGCTGAAAAAACAGTTCTATAGCAGATAGCACACTTCTAGTAGGGGAGACCTGGGAGTGTTGTAACAGGGGGTTAGTTGTAGTTCCGTCATTGTGACCAATTAGAAAGCTGCTGCAGTGATGCCATCAATATGGTACACCCTCATTTCCTTTTTGAGGTCACAGGAGACGTGTCAAGTCTCTGTGAGCAACACTGGATTTAATGACTAAGAAAGAGATTCTTTATTGAGATTGACAGTAGCAACAGTTGATTAAAATGATGAGAATTTCTGCATTGTGTGCATGGAGCAAACTCAAGATCAAAAGAAGTGTAGATCAAGAGTGTACATCATCAGTACTGGTTCCACAAAGCCCGCAACCCAGATGCTCCACAAGTGCTTTTTCTTGTTTTGTTTTGATTTTGTCAAATTTAATTGTTGACTTTATTCAAAACTGTATATTCCTCAATTTTCAGTAAAGCTCTTTCATAAATTGGATGGTGTGGATCTTAAATCAGCCAATAACTTCTCATTGTGACATCCATCCCCAGGAAGTATTACAGCTCAACCCAGTAGTGGGGTAGGATGTAACAATGGAACTCTTTGTGTTCGACATAAGCGCACATAATCTCTGATTGTGTAGTAGACTTCAAAATGAGTTTTATCTGTAATAAACAAATATGGGTACCATATATGAAAGATTTAGGTTTACAACAACAACAAACGTTACTGATGCTCAAACAAAGTGTTACCAACATCCCCAGTCTCCCCTACTCCACGGAGACTGAAACACAAGCTGTGAATCATATTACTGCAAATACTACCTGGCCTAGGTGTGCAGCATGGAAAGTAGACAGAGGACTCACCTTTGTCTCTGGCTACAGGACAAGCTGCTTCAAAGAACCAGTAGAAGGTTCGCTCAGGGTTTTGTCTGAGAGGAAAGAGATTCACAGCACTGATGTGAGATTATAACTACAGCAGTGTGTTGACTACCAACACATGTCCACTTTAATGCTACTACTAGGAACTTTACTACTACTTTACTATTACTTTTGTTGATTTAGGAGGCCCCTTTGGGTTCCACCATAATAACCACAAACTACAAAGGCAAAAATAAAATGATCAAAATAAAAATTCTGCTTGTTTTTAACTGGCTAACATACCATGCTGTCTCGTTTCATCTGATTCCAAGGAGAATCCGACTCAATAGCAGACATAAAGAATAACTACAGAAATATCCTCTCTTTTTTTGCGGATGGTCTTGTTAACTTGTGTAAATCATATAGAGGCATCAGTATTCAACTGAGACTTTAATGCTAACTGTTTCCAGGGAATCTGACCAGCATTTATCATATTACACAAATCATGGTTTCACATTTTGCTCTCAGGTAATTATAAAACAGGTGTGCTCTTAAGGACAAAGGTAAACTGTGATATATCTGTTACAAACAAGACTGTTCTACACAAACAGTGATTACATGAAAGGAGCAGCATGTAAAATATGGCCATTTGTGACTCCAAACAAATAAGGGGCAGCATATCACCAGACTGCTGCTCACTACACTCTCTGCTGTAACTATCTTTGGCTGTAGCTAGCCAACTAGCTTCCATTAGCTCAGTTAGCAGTGCAGCTAGTGGCCCTATTATGACTCAAGTCTGGCCAGACCTGCAGCTCAGAGCAGCGTAACCAGGTTCAGCAGCCTCCAAAACCTACAGAGGCCAGTTTGACGACACACTGTTTACAGTGTCTCACCAGGACTCTGTCTCTGGGAGCAATGTAGAAGGCAGGCGGGGACAGGAGAGGAGCGAGAGGGAGGTCGGGCATCAGAGAGGCAGCGAGGTGCGACAATATTTTCACTTCTAACCCTGTGGGTTAAGGATTTACTTTCAACCAAACCAGAGTTAGTGATTGTTGAACAGTGGTAGTATTGTTTTGTGTTTGTCAAGTTTGAATTGTTTTATGAACATGCTTATCTTAATTTGGTGAAAGAGAGATAAGTATAAGAATATTTCTTATTTATTTATAATATTTGACATTTTGTGGTTTTATGTTGTTTATTTACTAGGCTGGAGATATACTTGCTTTTTAACCATGTGTTTGCATACACGAAGCGTTAATTTCTGAGAATGTGCACAACCATTTCTCCAAATGGGCACAGGATGCGTGAGGCAGCCATGATGTGCATAGACACATAGTTAAAAGTACATTTAACTCCGTATAACCATATTTTATGTTCGTCCAAAAAATCCTGAACACAGAAATGGTGAACGACAGTTTAAGAGTCTAACTCTACAAGTCAGTACTACATAGTTCTCAGTCTTTTCACATTTTCAGCAACTATTTTCTAACATATATGATGTGTTTCCCTTTACACAGACTATAAAAGCTAAGAGAGCTTGTGAAAGTAGTGACCTCGCCACTAAATACGACACATCTCCCAGGTGAGACTACTACTCGTACTATCACCTCTTGACGCACAAAGTTCTATTACTCGACAAGACGGGCTGGGGCTAGCTGGTCAGTGTGCTAACTTCAGTAGATATCTTCACATTCTATTTATAATGGCTGATCATTTTAATAAATGTTTGTAATTTAAGTTCCAGCCATATTTTACACATTTCTCCTTTAAAATATTCAAAGCTGGTCATACACAACAAACACAGATGAACAGTTTGCTCTGCTTTGAATAGGAACAGGTCTACTGTGAAGTGAATGACAACACATTACAGGCAACAGTGTTACTGCAGGAAACTTCCTGTGCAGTTGTGAGAGGAAGTCATAAAAACCACAAGAACAGACTGACGGGCAGAGTGATGATGATGATGATGATGAAACTTGAGCGAAATTGACATGATTAACTTACTTCAGTCTGGAGCCCATGCTGTCTGAATGTGTCTGCGTCCATGTGTCTGTCCAGGAGGACAGAGATCTTCAGCAGGTGTGCTAAGTGACAGTCACACCGCTGATGTAGCAATTCGTGTAAACGAAGGCAGACAGCAGCAGCAGCCTGCACAATCAGCGCCGGAGTGACAGAACACTTCCTGATCTATGTCAGTATGTGTGTTGTGTCAGTGTGTATATGTACGTATGACGTCTGTTATAAGACCGCATCTCCAAATACCTCTGTTTTAAAAGCCTCGTGGTCAAAAGGTAGCCTTTAATTACCAAACACAAATCAAATGTAAAAATTCTCCTTTCCTCTTGTACCTCTGATTTCATTTTTCATGTGGTAAATCTCTAGAACTACTACTGCCTGATCGTGTGTTATAAAAAGAGGAACTGTCATTTATGGGGTCCAAACATGTAACATTGGAGCTGATGTTCAGGATCTGTTTATTGCTTGATTTATATAGAAAATTACAGATTTTATGTCTTTATATATCATATAACCAGTGTGCGATTTGAAAAATAAAAACAGAATTTGTACAATTTTAATTATTATAAGCAAATCATGACTTTTTATGTGCATTTTCCAGCACAAAAAAGCTTTTTGTTTCCTGTGGGTATTCACTCTCGAAGGCTAGCAGACATCAGTAAATGGCAGTGACAAACTATAGATAAACTGGATTTATTGTGTCATTGAAAGTGTGAGGTGGAGCCATCATCGCCACTTTATTTCACAACTTTGTTAAATACTCAATTCTGATTGGTCAGTTACAGCATTCTAAGGTCTGTTATTTCTGTATAACAAACTGTTGTTGTGTATAACAGCTGCTTTTAAGAACAGACTCTTGCTATGAACGGAGTAGTCTGACTCACTGGAAGCAAGTCCTGTCATTGGTCACTTGCTTCAAGCAGCATGGCAGCATCCGCTATCTCTGTTTTCAAAGTCCCCGGGAAACAAGAACAACCTCTGAGATGCAACCCACACACTGAAAATGACAAACTAGCACCTGGGACGCTAATGGTACAAATGCAAACAAGCTAACAGCTGATATCTTTTCTCTTGCAGTGATGTAGTCATTTAATTGCAGAGCTCGCCTTCCGACATGCAAATGTTCCACCAAAACAAGTTCTCCCGTGACACTATTTTACAGCAGCACTGTTGCTGCATCCTGGGCTTAGCATCGCTCAAGACGTTTGTGATTGATTTAAAGAAATGCAAACAAGGAAGGGTGTTTTCTCCCCCATTGCAGAACGTGTATGTGGGCAGCCAGACGTTTCTCCAGTGCTGCACGCTGTGGAGAGGTGTGGCTTTGCAAGACTGTGGATACAATTCTGATCATAGATTCTGGAAGAGCAATACATTTATTCAAAAAAAAAAATTAATCTGTAATTTTTTAATCAATATTTTGTGTCAAATAATTGTTTTGTGAGTAAGAGATAATGTTGTGGTGAGGTCAATATTGTAAAATAAACTCCTTCAGGATGATACTGCATCACCGTCAGGGTTTATTTCACAATATTGACCTGCTCTGAAGAACATCCTGTGTTGGTTCTAGATGAAACCCTTGGAATATAAAAGGGTTGTTGGTAGAACACCCTGGATAGGTTCTTGTTAGGACCCTTAGTAGATGGAAAGGTTCTGGATATTGCCCCCAGAAAAGGTTCAGGTGGAACCATCACACTGTAGAAGGGCTCTCTCACTGGAGGTTAAAAAATGCCAAAAAGGGTTCTCCTGTGAGGACAAGCTGAAGAACTCTTCATGGTTCTAGTTAGCACTTGTATATTCAAGAGTGCATGTCTGACACGTCTAAACCACTAAACACATCAATCTCATACTGCCTCCTTGTGGTGTTCAAGCCAAACTGCAGACTGTAGATGATGCTGGTCTCCATTTTGGTTTGCTTTCATACTGTGACTTCAGCAGTAAAACTGAAAGCCCAATTGAGCGTCATTGAAACTTGTTGATATGTGTGGATGTTTCAATCATTAACTTTCATCTGCCTAAGGACTGCAGATGAAAATGAACTTTAAAGGTATAATCTGAAATGTTTCCTTAAAAAAAAAGTGCAGACTCATATTATATAATCCCTTTCAATCATCACTTATGATCCATTAGTAGTGTGTCATGGTGGCTGTATCTGCAAAGACCCTGCTGCATTTCCTAATTTGTTTTCTCATTTTGCCAAACCAAAATGTTGGTATTTGATATCCTGATGCATTTCTGAACAGCTCAGACAAACCCTATTGTCTACCTTTAAGCTTACCCTGGTACAATACAGGAAATGGTAACATCTGTGTTTAATATTGTTTGTGGTCTGTTTTTACGCTGAACTGTTTTTTAAACTAAAATAAATAAGTAAGCAACACTTGGCACATATCTCCTTATTTTGTTGTTAAAAGTGTATTAAATTCACAGACACAAACACACAAAGGGATATTTTTCCATCAAATTTATTTCAATCAATGCCAGATTAGACAAGTGATCGTATTTGCGTGGTGTTGAACAGTTGGTGTTGAATACTTGGCCCGGGTACTGTTTGACTGATGATGATAAATGAACGTAAACAGAAAACTACAGGCAAGAGACCACAAGCGCACCCAATTTAGCTACCTCTACATGAGCACTGGGATGGGAGGTACGATTTAGTCTTGTGAATCCTACTCTGGTGGGAGAGGCAGAGAGAAAAGGAAACATAGGGAACGCAGGGAGAATTATGTCTTCCAAATGTCATACTTTCGCTTTTGACTTCTAGTATGTACTGCAGCAGTCCTTACAAAGTCTGCACCTATGCATGCAATATGCATACAATTGGGACATACTATGCCTTGAACTTTGACCGTCTTGCTCAAACATCTGTCGCAGCCCATAGCACAGAAATTTAAGAGAAAAAGCATGACATTTGGAACGAAGCATCAGAGAGCACAGAAAAGGACAGAACTAAAACAAAGAAAAGAAAGATAATGAGATCAGAGTAGGAGTGAATTAAGTGGATGGATGGTTGGATGTAGTTATGACAGGTGCAGGTGAGACATGGTGAGTGACTTTAGCTTTAGGCCACCTCCTCCTCTCCCTCCTCCTCAAACTCTCCCTCCTCAGCTGTGGCATCCTGGTACTGCTGGTACTCGGACACCAAGTCGTTCATGTTGCTCTCTGCCTCTGTGAACTCCATCTCATCCATGCCCTCACCGGTGTACCAGTGGAGGAAGGCCTTGCGGCGGAACATGGCGGTGAACTGCTCCGAGATGCGCTTGAACAGCTCCTGAATGGCGGTGCTGTTGCCAATGAAGGTGGCGGCCATCTTGAGCCCGCGGGGTGGGATGTCGCACACGGCCGTCTTGACGTTGTTGGGGATCCACTCCACGAAGTAGCTGCTGTTCTTGTTCTGCACGTTCAACATCTGCTCGTCCACTTCCTTCATGGACATGCGGCCACGGAACACAGCGGCCACGGTGAGGTAGCGGCCGTGGCGCGGGTCACAGGCGGCCATCATGTTCTTTGCGTCGAACATCTGCTGTGTGAGTTCGGGCACGGAGAGGGCTCTGTACTGCTGGCTGCCCCTGCTGGTGAGTGGCGCAAAGCCGGGCATGAAGAAGTGCAGGCGAGGGAAGGGCACCATGTTGACGGCCAGTTTGCGGAGGTCAGCATTGAGCTGGCCGGGGAAACGCAGGCAAGTTGTCACCCCACTCATGGTGGCAGAGACCAGGTGGTTGAGGTCTCCGTATGTAGGTGTGGTGAGTTTGAGGGTTCGGAAGCAGATGTCATAAAGAGCCTCGTTGTCGATGCAGTAAGTCTCGTCTGTGTTCTCAACCAGCTGGTGAACAGACAGGGTTGCATTGTAGGGCTCCACCACTGTGTCTGACACCTGGAGGCACAACAGGCAAAGGTCACGGAAATGAAAAGGCAGAGATGTGGAAAAAAAAAACACCCTTACAGCGTGCAACATGATCTTTATACCTTAGGAGAGGGCACCACACTGAAGGTGTTCATGATGCGATCGGGGTATTCCTCACGGATCTTGCTGATGAGCAGAGTTCCCATACCAGAGCCGGTACCACCACCCAGAGAGTGTGTGAGCTGGAAACCCTGTAGACAGTCGCAGCTCTCAGCCTCCTTCCTCACCACATCCAGGACAGAGTCCACCAGCTCGGCTCCCTCTGTGTAGTGGCCCTTTGCCCAGTTGTTACCAGCTCCACTCTGGCCTGTAAGCAGAGGGTTAATTACAGTCTGGCCTTATTGAACTAATTGACCCTCTGTGTTCCAATAACAAGTGAACAAGCTTAGTACCCAGGTCATAGTGGCTCTCTTTTCAACATAGAAGAGCTTCGCACTTATTTACACACAGGAAACAGGAAAAGAGAAATTTGACAGGGTCAGGTAATTGCTTATTTTATCATCTAAACTGAAGAAAAAATATTTTATTTCTTTGTATGGAAAGCAACAATTCTCTCTTAGTACCTGGTACCTCGGTCCATTTTCTCCTTGTCTGTACTTAGATATGTGCTAGGCTCGTCTATGTTGAAAGAAAAAAAACACAGGAAAGACAAGTTTGACCGAGGTTCCAAAAGGGGTGGGAATTAGAACTTATTTTGTCATTCAAACCATGGATCTTTAACACGAGGCTGGGGACTCCGTGTCCTCAGAGTTACTGCAGGGGGTCCGCCAGATATTGTTTGATTTTTTTTTTTTTTTATTTAACACATTAACATGAATCCAATATAGCACAGCTAAATCAGCCTATTTGTAACAAAAAAGAAACAAACAAAAAAAAACCACAAGCATTAATTTACACAGTACTGACACAAGGCTACCCATGAATCCTGTGACTCATGTGACCTATCTTATCTACTAAATCACTTTGTAGTACCTATTCATAACTGTGAGCAAGTTAGTTATGTACTATTGGCTAATTAGCTCTATTATTATCCAAAGCTTATATACACTATGGAGACTGTGACATACTCTCCACCTCAGAAACTACAGGTGAAAGTGCAGAGGGTGGGGCGAAGGCACCGAACATTAGCTATGCTGCTGACTTAGCAGCTACGGGTAAGCACCGACAAGAGAAGACCTTAAAATATTCAATGCAATAAATGTAATAAGGCGTCTCTGCTCCGTTTATCTACCAGCTAATGGGTCCATGACTTAAAAAACATTGAAGACCCCTGATTTAAACTGAAAAGATGTTTTATTTTTCTTTTGCTATATTTATGGGAAGCAACAAATCTCTCTAATATGCTGATAAATAACATGACCTTTCCTTTTCCTATGTAATAATCAATATGTGTGTGTATATGTGTGTTGCTCTGATCATATACCAAAGACAAAGTTGTCGGGTCTGAAGATCTGTCCGAAGGGGCCGGAGCGGACAGAGTCCATAGTGCCTGGCTCCAGATCCACTAAAATGGCCCTAGGCACATACTTCCCACCTGCAACACAAATTCATGTATAAAAAAACATTTTTATTAGATAAGAAGACGGACTATTAAAGTACCAAGCTCACTGTGATTTATGTGTGTGTTTGGTTTGAACAGTCCTGACCTGAAGCCTCATTATAGTAGACATTAATTCTGTCCAGCTGCAGGTCACTGTCTCCATGGTAGGTTCCTGTTGGGTCAATGCCGTGCTCATCACTGATCACCTCCCAGAACTACAGAAAAATCAGAGGGTTCGGTTAGACAGGAACCAGTTCATAAGAACTACTGACACTTTCATATCTCAACACAGTGTTGAGTAAATTGCATGCATGTTAGGGCTGCACAATTAATCGAGATATTATATTATTAAAAACTAAATAAATTAAAATATGTCTAAATATGGAATCATGAAAATATTGCCACATATAACTTTATTTTGACATGACTTCTTTCAACTATAAAGGCAGTTTATTAGCCACATTACACATCTGTAATCATCTCCATTCAGCCAAATGATGTGTTTGTATCTAAGGCAACAAGTGTGATTGGGTCTAGGGCTGCAACTAATGATTATTTTCAGAGCTGATTAATGAGTCAGTTATTTTCTTGATTAATCGATTAATAGTTGTTTATTTTAAATGTTGATCAGTGTTTCCCAAAGCCCAAGATGATGCCCTCAAATGTCTTGCTTTACGCACAGCAATTCAGTTTGCTGTCATAGAGTAACAAAACAACAAACATTCATATTTAAGAACCTGAAATCAGAGAATTTTGACTTTTTTTTCTTAGAAACTTACTCAAACTGACTAATCGATAATCAAAATAGTTGAAGATTAATTTAACAATCAATTGATCACTGCAGCCATCATCGGGTCCTTTAAGCAAGAAGTGTGCTTAATCCCTGTGTATTCATTATTCTACGGGTCATAAGTATTTAAATCCAGCGAGACTTGTCTAAAAAGGCTAACTGCATATTAGACACAATGTACTGTAACTCAGACAATGTCATATATGCCTGATGACTTCTATCGCCAGCTTTTAAGTATTTGTTTTTGCCGTCACATACCATACACCCTGGTGAAATGTCAGGAAGGTATGAAGGTAGAGCTGCAATAATTAACCTATTATTACATTAATCAGCAACTATTTTGATAATTGTTTATGATTAAAAATATCCAAATTCTCTGAGGTCAGCTTCTCAAATGTGAATATTTTCGGGTTAGTCCTCTTTTGGACAAATGAAGCCATTTGAGGACATCAACTTAGGCTGTGGACAACAGTGATCAATATTTTTCATCATTTTTTGATATTTTACACAACAAACCAGTAATCGCTTAATCACGAATTTTAATCAACAGATTTATCAATGCTAAAGATGATGGTTAGTCGCAGCCCTATCAGAAGGCATGAAAAAACAGATACCGCCCACGCCTACCGACGCCCATTATTAGGAGCAGGGATGATGATAATATCCTTATTATAATAATTCTAATAAACACTGATGTCATATGTGTGAGTTGATATGCTGGATGCATGCCTGCCAGCGTTCCAGTGCATTCTGTGTCTGAGCCACACCCCTCTCTCTCTCTCTCTCTCTAACCACAGACACACACACAGACATAGACAGAAACACAGACACAAACACACACACTCATTTGTGCTCCTGTAAAGGGCATCAGCGACAACAGCGGGGATGTCTCTGCTCGCCACCGCCCATCCTAAACGATGCCATTGTACTCTGGCTGTAACCAGTCTTATACAACACTTTCCAGCCCACTGTGTTGACCCATTTAGTATTTCCTGTGGACATGTCCTCTCTGCAGCCGACACGTACACACCAACACGGTTAAACTTAAATTCAGTCACATAAAAACGGACTGCAGGTAACAGGTATAACAGCGACGCGTGTGAAAGTGTGTGAGTGTGTTTCTTCATACCTTTGCTCCAATCTGGTTCCCGCACTGGCCGGCCTGCAGGTGCACTATCTCACGCATGTTGTCGCTGCGGTGTGGGTGGGTGGGGGTCTTTTTGGTTTCAGAGGGGAAGCTGACGACGGGCTCCGGTGCTGCGGCTGTTCGGTCTTGGCCCTCCCGGCTCAGTCGACACACAGTCTGGCTGAATGGCGGAGGAGCTGTGGCTGCGTCCTAAGCTCTGTCTCGCCCTTCCCTCCGTCCGCGGCTGCGCCGTTCATCCCGGTGCTGCAGCATGACGTCATCTCCATGGCAACGGGAACCGGGCACAGCCGGAAAATTGGCGAGCCTGTGCTGGCTTGCTGGTGGAGCGGTTGTTGTGGGATTGACGTGCTTGTGAGATAGCATTAGAGAGATTAAACGATTTAGACTTAAGGTCTGTGTAAAGGAAAAAGGGAACTTTTCTTCTAAACATTATGCTTGTGAGAACAATCGTTGTTAAAAGAACTACTGAATTGTGGAGTTGTCAAACTGTTGTTCACCATTTCTGAGTTCATGGTTTTTTGGGCAGACCTGAAACATGGCTCAGATCCTAATAATACTAAATAAACCCCATGAACCACAGACAAACGACACCACCCTACCTAAGGCCTCAGCTATGCATACTTATACGCCCTTACTGTGACAACCTGTACTGGTGTGGTTGTTGTTCTTCTGGATTTTCTTCTGTTCCTCTGCAGTTGGCGGGCTGCATGGCAGAGGTGTGGCTGGATAATGACACACACTTGTTTCAACTCTTCCACATTGTGCCTGATAGTCTATACAGAAGGCTGGATGTGTCAGTTCTGTCCACCATGTTTGTTTCACTTCATTTTTACTTTAACTGAATTACCTGTGTGGTCACCCTTGTCTGGACCTTGAGCTGGTTCATATCTACGCATCTATATGCATCATAGCTGCTTTGCGTAAAGCCCTGGGCGATATAGCCGAAATATCTATCATGATAGTTAAGTTTCATATCAGTCGATATCAATAGCTATTAATCATGTAGATTGTAACTTATGACATGTGTACTCCAAGCGGTCGAGGTGATAACATGAGTAAATATCACAATACTTTTTACCAAATACCTCAATACTGTGACAATAATGTAGGGATGATTATTGGTACTTTCACAAAATGTTAAACCAATGAGATTTTTTGATAAATAATCATCAGTAATGTGGATACAATGACAAAGTGGGTAAAGGCAAATAATAGAACAGTCTGGTACATTCAGAAAATTACAGCACTTCCCTCTAATGCAGCCTTTAAAACCAGGAAAAGACAACACTTATGCTATATCACAATATAATGATATCTAAAATCGAAGACAATATCTAGTCTCATATCATAATCCGCTGTTGCGTAGCCATACTCATGTACCCTCAGAAATAAGTGCTATATGCATACACGAATGTGACTCTCTGTCCAAATCAGCCCAGCAGTTCGCTTCAGCTCACTTCATTTCCAACAACCCGACATAGATGAAAGAAAAATACCTTGCTGTCGAAGTCCTCTGGCTCGGGCGGCTCACACATATCGGGCCATGTCCAATAAACCGACTAGATGGAGTGTCAGTGTTTCAGTAGTGGTGTTTGACACTGATACAGCGGTGTGGACACACCCCCAGCTAAGAAAACTGCTACTTTTTTCATGATTTTTAGACCTAATTTCATATGCTTGGGTGTGTCTTCAACTAAGGGCACTTTTATGTCCCAGCAGTGAAATTTTGGATTTATGTTAAAATTTCTCATATGATGCTAGATAAATATATACAGATTTATTAAAATCTTGAAAGACCACCCTTTCCCTTTAAAACAGCATTAGTTCTTCTGGGCACACTTGCAAAAAGTTAGGGATTTTGTATGATCATGGTCAGGTGTATGATTAAACAGTTATACCAAACAGGTGCCAATGATTATAAGTTTCATATGTAGGTTGAAACACAGTCATTAACTAAAATAGAAACAGCTATATAGGAGGCTTAAAACTGTGTGAGGAACAGCCAAACTCTGACCAAGGTGAGGTTGTGGAAGACAGTTTGATGTCAGAGGTCAGACACCATGACAAGACTGAACACAGCAACAAGACACAAGGTAGTTATACTGCATCAGCAAGGTCTCTCCCAGGCAAAGATTTCAAAGCAGACTGGGGTTTCAAGATGTGCTGTTCAAGCTCTTTTGAAGAAGCACAAAGGACCGTACACACAGTGGTCAGCCAAGGAAACTTAGTGCTGCAGATGAAAGACACATTATGCTTATTTCCCTTCAAAATCGGAAGATGTCCAGCAGTGCCATCAGGTCAGAACTAGCAGAAACCAGAGGGACAAAAGTCTGGCCAGAAGTGGTCTTCATGGAAGAATTGTGGCCAAAAAGCCATACTGACATGGAAACAAGGTCAAGTGACTCAAGTATGCACGAAAACAGAGGAACTGGGGTGCAAAAAAATGGCAACAGGTGTTCTGGACTGATGAGTCAAAATTTGGCTGTAGTAGAAGGCAGTTTGTACACTAAAGAGCTGGAGAGTAGTACAATAAAGAGTGTCTGCAGGCAACAGTGAAGCATTGTGGAGGTTCCTTGCATGTTTGGGGCTGCATTTCTGTAAATGAAGTTGGGGATTTGGTCAGGATTAATGATGTCCTCAGTGTTGAGAAATATAGGCAGATACTTATCCATCATGCAGTACCATCAGGGAGGCATCTGATTGGCCCAAATTTATTCTGCAGCAGGACAACGACCCCAAACATACAGTCAATGTCATTAGGAACCATCTTCATCTTAAAGAAGAATAAGGAGCCCTGGAAGTGATGGTATGACCCCCACAGAGTCCTGATCTCAACATCATCGAGTCAGTCTGGAATTTACATGAAGAGACAGGAGGATCTGAGGCAGCCTACATCCACAGAAGATCTGTGATTTGTTCTCCAAGATGTTTGGAATAACCTACCTTCCGAGTTCCTTCAAAAACTGTGAGCAAGTGTACCTAGAAGCATTGATGCTATTATAAAGGCAAAGGCCGGTCACACCAAATACTGGTTTGATTTAGATTTTTCTTCTGTTTTCCCACTTTACATTTTGTAAATAAACAATTAAATTTTATATTTTTGAAAACATTCTTAATTTACAGCATTTCTTCACAACTGCCTAAAAACGTTTGCGCAGTACTGTACATTTAAATAACTTAATATTACTGTCCAATTAATGGATATTATATGCTAGGAATCACAGATAACATAGCAGACCTTACTTGCTGCTATTTATCTGCAAAATTAGCAAAAGTGTCTTTACTACAACAGTTTTCAGTGTTGCAGTAAAGACAATTTCAAGGCAAACAAAGTGTAACTTCAGTATCTTTCAAGCCTAATTTACCATGTTTTGTGTCTAATGTAACTAATGGGAACCACAATTTTGGAAATTAGTCATGTATTGAATGATACTGCAATGTAATCCAGCTAATGTAAACAGCACTTATTGTTAAAGTTCATACTACCATTTATCATTAACGTTGCTTCCTTATGGACACAAGATGTCATGTCATGTTTGTCAGTTTAAAAGATAATTTTTCAAGTCAAGACAACATTATGATGTCGCAGTAAAGTTGACCATTTACATTTGGGATATAAAATGCCTTCACCTCATCATTTTCTGCTATTAGATATTTGTGTGATATTTTGTCATAATTAACATATAAAATTAATTATGGCCAAAAATGTGTTTAGTGAGGTCACTGTGACCTTTGACCACCAAAATTCAATCAGTTCATCTTGGAGTCCAAGTGTACATTTGTGTTAAACTTGAAGAAATTCCCTCAGGGTATTACTGAGACATCGTGCTCACAAGAATGGGATAATCTGAAAACATAATTCCTCTGGCCATAAAAACATAAAGGCATAAAAATCATTAAAAAGGTTTTTTTAAAAAAAGGTTTTTCAAGAATCTGAATGTGAATCACAGAGGTCTTTCAGCATTCAGTCATGAATGAGCCCCAAACATAAGGCTGATCCGTTAAGTACTATTCAAGATTAGCTGCGGACAAGAAGCATTTCCAGTGATCACACACGTACATTCACTCACACATGCACAAACTGAAGCAATTACATGATCTCCTCTTAACCTACATCTGGCTGGCATAATTACACCCAATAGCAGCACACATACAGTACCCATGATTTGAACTAGTGCAATACCATCTCAACCAAGTACATGTAATAATATGATACAGTCAGCTCACAGTGTACATTATGTGATTGTGCTTAGAGTGGCATTAATATTCAGATATGATGTAGAATTTAGGAGGTATAAGTAACAAGTATATTGTAATAAGTAATAAGTAATAATATAGAATAGATATTATATAAATCATTTTTGAGAATTGGCACAAAACTGTATTTTAAGGGTATCGGAGTAGTTTTATAAGTACAAGTACGAGTACATGAGAACAATATCGGACTGATACCTGATGCTGGTATTGGTATTGGTGCATCCCTACTTGTCACACTGCCTAGTGATTTGTTTTATGTTATTAAATGTAGACATCAATGTTGACATCTTACACAGTTGACAATTTTTTTTTCATTTCACAGCACAAATAGTGAGTATTTTAATTTTAAAAGTTACTCAGAGTTCTCTTAGTTCTACTAAAAAGACACATTTTTAAACCACAATCCTTATTTAACTTTCATTTCAAAGAGCTATGGAGCTGACTTGTGATGGTTGAGGCACATCTGATAAAATATTATTTGATGAATTTGTTGAAAAATAGAAGTGCTTGAGCAGTATTCCTGTCTTTTTAAACCAGGGATTGAGACAGTGGAGCTTAGGGTACAGCCAAACCTTTTTAGGTTTAGGAAAGTATATTTCAAAACAAAATCAGATAGATAGATAGATAGATAGATAGATAGATAGATAGATAGATAGACAGACAGACAGACAGACAGACAGACAGACAGATAGACAGATAGATAGATAGATAGATAGATAGATAGATAGATAGATAGATAGATAGATAGATACTTAAAATAGATTTTGTAGGTTTTTAACACATTTTTAAATTATTTAAAGTTATGAATTCTTGCCTGGGACAAAAGTGTTTTCTGGTACAGAGCAAGTTTAGAAATGGAAAAAAATTAAGCAGACTAAAACCACATTTCATAAATTAAATATACTGAATATATACATAAATCCTCAAAGAATAAATTTTCACTAAAAATTGAATTAGAGAGTTTGTATTAATAATGGTGGTATTAGTCATTTTCATTTTGTTTTGGCAGTGCATGATTTGTCCCAGTTGTCAAGAATGAGTATATGTGCAGTATTTGCAGATCCAGTCCAACTAAGGCAAATGAGAGGAAGATTAGTATTTGTACTGCTGTCACACAAGTATCTGTCCACTGAGGATTAATAAAGTTAGTCTCATCTTATGAATAGTTGATTTTTACATGGACATTTGATGTCCTGGTTATGAGTCCAGTTCTGGGTGTGATCGTATTTGGGATATGATGTGTTTGTATGCAACATAAAGAAACCTGTTCTTTCATATCTTTGTTGTAACTGTGTCAGTCCAGCCTTGGGGAAAAGAGTTCCTGTTTTCCCTGTTTCTAACTCCCTTTTACTGCTGTCTGTGTCTTGCATATTGTCAGGGTTCAGTATCTGTCCAACAATATTGGTTCTACAGCTTGACATCCCCAGGCTGCTAAAATTCCTAAGAAGGAATACATGACCTCAGTCTCCTCAGTGAATATGTTGCATGTACAACCAAATTAAATGCTTTCCACCATTAGGAAGCAGCTTGTTATTGTGTTTGTGCTGTTGCCCGTAGAAACAGGAAGTTTGAAAACAGAGACTGGAAGGGAGCGAGGAAGGAAGAAGAATGTTGGTGTTGTCAGCACATGTGATGGCATTCCACAACCTTTTCTTGCAAGTGTCAAAAAAAAAACAAAATAAAACATCAAAGGTGATTAAGAAATCTGATTACAAGTGATCACTTACTGAGCAGCAGTGTTATATCAACTGGATCCTGACACTGGATATACAGTATTTGGATTCATGATTGTAGATCTCGCCACTGACACATAAACTAGGACATGTTATGGTCAGATGTGTTTTTCTTACACTGTCTTGTCCTTACCTCAAGTGGCCTGCAGCTACACCCATGACACCCACCAGTCAGTAACTGTACAGGATCCAGTCAGTATTGCAGCCAGATTCTGAAATACATTGAAGCACCGCCAACAGCCTCAGGCATAAACAACGTCAGCCTGACTCAACAGTTTGGAGTGTTTTAATCATATACAAGCCTGATCTGTTTTTCATTCTTGTAACTGATCATTTGTTCTACTAAGTAAGGGATACTCAACTTGCTGTTGGAGGCCAGGAGCCACATTTGCCAAATGACAGGAGGCTAGGGGCCAATAATATATAAACATCTTGATTTGTTAGAGTAGAAAATTAGTGCCACTTAACACTTAACTTTTACTTTCATTTGCATGCATTATAAAAGAGTCACAGTACAGCTTGCATTGAGGACAGGTACTGGCCACCTCACTCATGGTGCAACAATAAACCAGCACAAAAATGACTTTTAACAACATCAGACACCATGTTCTGAACAAACACATTTACAAACACTTTACAAACACTAGCATTTGTATTTTGGAACATAAAATAGCAAACTTAAATGCTCTGGGAAATTAAGCAAAGGGAAGGCCGTCTCTCAGTCTATTAGCTGCACATGTGAATGTAGAGTTAGTTATATTACATTACACAAACTACTCAAACTTTCCACATTGAAGTCCAGTTTTCAGCCTCATGCAATCATATCATAATCTACTACTATTACTACTACTACTACTACTACTACTAATAATAATAATAATAATAATAAAAAAAAAAAAAATAATAATAATGATAATGAAACATCAAGAGCGCAGGTACAGTATTGGCATTGGCAGAGGGTCAAATTAGATATCAGATTGAAACTGAAAAAAGTGTATCATACATCTCTACTTTATCAGGCCTTTTTTGCTGCTGGAAACAAGGTTGACGAAAGTAGCAAGGCTACAATAATCACAACAATGACCTGAAAGACAATAAAACAAACTCTAGGGGAGTGTCCAGTTCGGGGGGTGTCCAGACCTCTTGAACTGGGGTGGTCCAAGTGGTGCTCTCACTTACGCAAGGTTCTCAAGAAGGATGTACGCACACACACGTCATTACAGTCTTTCACGAGCAGTCTTAAATCAGTCACAAACTGTTCAAACGTCGTGTTAACTCCTTGCACTTTTTCATGGAATTTGTGACAAGCAAATATGACGTTTGTCTTCAGCATAACGTACGCCTCAAACCAGTCATAACATGATTTCAGTACCTTCCTTTCGTCTTCAGTAAGTGTCCATGTGTTGTAAATGTAGCTGCACTTTTCATCCTCCCCTTTCTTCTTGAACGGACCAGAAAACATTAACTCTACTTGAAGTTTAAACTTGCACCATGCTTCAGGCAGGTTGTTTGCAACCCAGTCCATATGGGGAGAAGGAACTCCAGCACCGTCCATCTTTGTCCGTTGTCTCGTTTTTATGTCCACACATGTACAAATTATTCCAGATGATAATGTGCTTTAACAAGCATTTATTAACGTGCTAGAAACAAGCTGACTGTTTTATGCAGGAAGGTGAACTTCACACACACTGCGACTGTGTGACAGGGTATCAAGAGTTTACACTCTGGACCAATCACAATCAAGTATCTTTCAGAAACCAATAGGGATACTTGTTAATATCTTATAGTTCCAACATTACAATTAACACATCTTACTCTTAGATTCTATGCGAATATTACATGTTTCTGAATTAAGTTTAAATAAGGATAAATGGGTGATTTCATGTAAAAAAAAAAAACAAACAAACAAACTAGGGGTGGGTGGTATAAATGGTATACGGTAGAAACGATATGAATTTGGCCAACAGTAGAGATTTTGACTATACTGGCCTACTGCATCAGCGCATGTTGATGATGTCATGAAGCTGGTGAACAACCTCTGATGTGCAAGACAGTTGCACTAGATATTGCAAGTTTGAAATTTGTTGTTCTATATTTAACGGAAAAGAAACCTGTTGAACTTGAAGGATTTTATTTCAAATATGTGCAGCTTTATTTTTGTGAAATATAAATAAGTAATCAGATTAGCAGGAAGAAAGTGTAATGTTTGTTTTTTACATTTTACACTTTATTTTAAACATTTTACTTGTATTTTTTTCTATTTAATATATCTGCATCTTTATTTATGTTATTTGAGAATTTTGTGTTACATTGTTTGGAGAAAGATCATTACACGGCTTCAAAATTACTTGAAAGGCTTTGTATTTTTTAAATAAGTTTTACACAATAAATGTTCTTAAAATGGCATTCTATACTATTTTGAAGTGTGTTTATTCTGCTGTAATGTATCTGCTATGTGACTATGTCCAGAAACAGTCATTTTGACATATATATACAGAAGAAAAGAATATATCACAATATATATCGTATATATCGTTATAAATTATATCGTAATATAAATTTTAGGCCATATCGACCAGTGCTAAAACAAACAACCAAAAAAAAGTACAAAGAGTACCCACGTGGAAGTCTGGGTTATTGCAGTTATGACATGCACAATACTACCACGAGGGAAAACAAACAGAAAAGTTAGAAAAGTAAAGGTCTGTAAATCTGTCTGGAGTCACTTTCCCCTGGGGACTTTTTTTCTTTTTAATTTTTTTTTATTTGGCATCCATAGCCTTCTTATGGAGCAGCAAGAAGATTAGCTACTGTCAAAGTTGACAAAATATTTTTTGATGTATAGGCTACATATTTTTACAGTTAAAGAATGTAAGAATCAATTTGCACTGTAAAAAAAAAAACAGTTAAAACAAGTAAACATTTCAAGTCAAGGTACAAAAGAGATTTTTGAGTTTTACACCCAACTTAAACTCTTGAGCTTTGAAATAAACTGTCTAATCTTTAGTTGAGATAATTACATTACATTTAAGTTTATCCAAAGAAAAAAAGTTAATAATCTCAACAAAAGATTTGTAGTTAGGTAAAACTTTTTCAGTGTTTGAGTTTTTCAGTGTTTGAGAGCTCAAAACTGTTGCCTTTATGTTTGAGTTTTCTCAACTTTTTCGTTTTTACAGACCTACAACAATAAGTGAACATTTTGAAAAAGCAAAAAAAAAAACAAAAAAAACCCAAAACAAAACTGTTATTAATTTCCATAGAAATTTCTTGGCCTTGCTATTATGACTCTTCCTCTGTATCACAGTGGTGCATTTTGCTGTTGTTGTTGTTTTCAAGCTGCATGCTTTCACTTCTTTCATTAATTTTGCACATTATACATCATATTGCCTCTCATTGTGATGGGCGGGACTTGTTTTTGATAATGTTGCATTGGGGTCTGGTGACTTGTTGTGCTACTGAGTCTGCATTAAACATGTTGTGTTTTTCTGGAACTGATAATGAAAGTAACTAAAAAGTGAAAGATCTTGCTTCCTTCTCATTTCTGTTTATAGCAGTATCTATGCGCTTTCGCCTCCTGTGCTAGTGTCAACAGCATCTAGCTGAGTCTGGCCAAACCTTGAGATTCCAGCCAGACTGAGACCAAACACATCCTCCAAGACTGACAGTGACCAGTTTGACAGGGAATACAGTACCCTGGTGGTTTTCTTGCTTGATTTCGCTCCCTGTAACTAACTCTACGGCTAGCACTGGCTCCTGTGTCTTTAAGCCCCCCTCCCTAAGAGCCCACTTTATTCTGATTGGCCAACTTCGCAGAAGCCTGCTAAAGGTCAGGACCCATGTTTGGGATTTTAGGGAAACTGAAGTATATGTTGCAGCGATAATATTTTGATTAGTTTTCTGGATGCCAGACAAGTTTTATATGTTGTTAGCAGTAACTTTGGCTGCTAGTTGGCTCTTTAACTCAGAGATGGGTCTGACTATACAAGACTACAATGCCCAGTGCTTCTGAGCACCATCTAAATATGGAAAATAGCCATACAGGGCACTGAATTTGATTAATTTGTTGTTTATCAGATCATAAATGAGGTGAGGGATAGGTTGCAAAAACATTAGCAGCAGCTAGAGCAGAGTGTTTCTTGGGGTTGATTACTGTATACAAGCACACAACTCTATAACTTTATTCACTGAATTTGGTGAAAGTGGTTTTCTTCTGATGAACATTGTAAATATTACAATTTAATAATAATATACGAGTAATAATATTCATGGAAGTTGTAATAACATAGTTATGATAATATAATGCCTTACACACACCACTTCAAATAAATGTTACCAATTAACCTTGTAAATTAAAAATTGGTTGACCTTGTTGTAAACTTTAGTTTGACACTGAGAGAGTCTGGACAGAGAGTTCAGACCAACCTCAACAGATCTGCTGTTGCAACAGTAATTTGGATATCTGGACACGAGCACGGGTGAAAAAAACAACTCGAGTACAATGCAGGTCGGAGCGTTTGTGTAATTCATACTTTCTATTTTGTCTCCACAAATGTTGTTGCTGTGTTTATGTGTTATTTAGAATGTTCTGGTCTGATTTTCACTGCAAAATGCAAACTTTGGAGATGCATCGGTGAACTGACTGATTTTACAATGTGGAGACAAATAATATTTTCATTGATGTGCAGCACTGTTTTGTGTTAGGTTTGATCCATGTATTCATGTACTTTACTCGAACAAAGTGGTTCCCAAACCCAATATAGAGTGAAACAAAGCTGAATGAATATTATTTATGTGGAGGAAATAATCAAGTAAACGTTTGGTGGGTCTATCATTCTAAACCTTATTTCACTAAAGTTAATATTTTGAATCTTTTTTAGTGGCTCTACCCTCATTATTCCTGATGATTGATAAAAACTGTGAGCTGGTGAGGCGCAAACTTTGTTCAGCTTCTGAAAGGGGGACATGCCAAAAAACATTTTGGGAAGCACTACCCTAACAATATCTCTAAGAAAAACCCAGACTATTTCATTTTTAAAAAGTAGAAATGTTAAATGTGTTTTAAACTGAGTACAGCAGTGTGTAACTGGTTCAAAGTTCGAAGTATGTCTGAGCTGTATGGTGACAAAGTTGGGTTTTTACGAATAAATGTACAGTTTTGAATGATGTGTTTCATTTTGGAAGGAAGGAAGGATCTGAGATGTTCTGCTATGTGTGTGTGTGTGTGTGTGTGGTTGGGTGAATCGTGTGTAGTGTTTTGATAAAATGAGCCCTGTTTTCAAAATCATGCTTCAACAATTGTTAAAAAAAAAACTGTAATCCAGCCCTCATGTAGTAACACCTGACCTCCACTGAGGGGTGATAGAGATCTTCTGTTGTTTACGCCAAACTGTCTCCAGCTCTGATCCCTTTAATGAGTTACATTTTATGGGTTATAGAGTAAAATTGCCACAAAGCTCAATAAAGGGAAGAGCAAAGCCTACAAATACTGATTTGTTTTTTCCAAATAATTCATGACTCAGTGGTATTGCTCACCCTTTACATCTGTTACAAATATATAAAAGGATGCTTCTGCTCGGTTTCTGACATATAATATAAAACAACTCTAAAAACAAATATTCAAAGCATGTAGCTACAGGAAAACATTTCAATGTGTTTAAATCCATTTTTCAGAAATAGCAGCTTAGTACAGAACATGTTCTGTACTTTACTTCGAGTAACACAGTTTGATTCGGCCTCAGTATCCTGTCTCTGTACCATGTCAAGTCAGAGGACTTCATCTACATCACAAGAAACGTTGGAAGACAGCGGGGTGAAAACTGTATCTGCTGGCTGAAGACTTGACAAAACTCCAAACCAATCACTGCAGGCCAAGTCACCTGTAGACATTTTCCCTGCTATGTAGGGTTAAGTCGTATACCATGCAGACATTTACTTTATGAAACACTAGTTTACTAGTGGTAAATGGTAAGTGGTAAATCAAGCTTGGCGCTGTGATTGGTTGTTGCTTTCCAAACGAACACAAAAGATTTTACTGTAATTTTAAATGCTGATCATCTGTAGAAAACTGTGTGTAGTGTTTTGCAAAAAGTGTGATTTACATAGAATTGAAACCTGATACATGACTTTCAGATTTCAATGACTGCATTTGCAGTTTCTCATAATTGCAGAAACACTAAACCTCACTCTTTGAACCAAATGCTCAGAGCCCTAAACCTGTTTACTGAAACATTCACTATTTGGCAAAACCCTAAACACATTTTTACCTGCCAAGACACATTTTACACTGTGATGCACCTCTGCTGCAAAATGTTGAACACAGACAGAAGCTATCATCATGGAAACACAACGACTCAAAATTCTTCACACTTGTTTCTAATTATGTGAATTACAGTTTACCACAATTGTTTACACACTGAAATGGGAACTTAAAATGCAGCTACTGAAATCTGAAACTCAAGTACTGGATCCCTAAACCAAGCCTGCGACACTGCAGCACAATTTCTGCCTTACACTCAAGTCTTCAGCCAACAAAGAGAGTTTTTGCTATCTTTTTAGTGTGTAAACATGTGTGGAAAACAAAACAAAATAAAAAAAAACTGTAACATCGCCAGAAACAAGTGTGAAGAATTTTGAGTCACTGTGTACAAAAGATGACAGTTATGTTCAGCTTCTGTCTTCTTCAGACAATTAAAGACACACAAAGACACAGAGACATGCTTGACAGTCTGCTGCGCTTGCTTTTCCTCAGCAGGATTTGAAGTGTGCAGAGCATATTGGCCTTCTCATGATGTCGCCTGTTCAAAAATGCTCCATCAAACCCATAATGCCTCAGGTCACGCTCGCCTTATTCTCTCAGTATCTGCCTCCCAAATCACAAGTATCTCCTGCTCTACATCTGTCCAACCTACCTGCCCTTTTCCCCCAGTATGCTTTGTTAAATGTTAAAACAGGCTTGGGGAGTAGTAGATTACGTGGATTACGTTGTTTGGATACTTAAATTCCAAATAAAAAGTATGTAATCAGATTACTGATATGTTTAGTAAAAATGGGAATTATCAACAGAATAACAATTACAATGCACAGACCAACAACCAATGTTAGCTACACACGCCAGCTGCTAACGTTAGGCGTAGACCCCATGTGCTAACATTAGCAACACAGATCAGCCACCAATGTTATCTATGCAGACCAACCGCCAACGTTAGCTACACAGAGCAACTGCTAGCATTAGCTACACAAATCAACCACCAATTTTTGCAATTCGTACCAACCACTCACATTAGCAGCAAACCAACTGCTAATGTTAGCTACAAAATAATCAAGTTAGCTAGCTATTCTGTCACTGCTACTACAACTAACATTTCTACGACAAAATATATTGGGGCTATTGGTGAATGCTAGTGACCAGGATGGTGTGTGGGTAAAAACGAGGCCCCAGTAAGTAAGAGTCAGTGTGTTGTCCCACATTCTTGTGTCCTTACCGCAACGCTGAATTTTGGAAATTGGTCCAGTATTGAGCAATAATGTAATAATGTAATAAATAATTACTGTAACCCAATATTGTTAAAGGTTACACTATTACCATTTACAATTAATATTGTATCTTTATCAGCATCTTATTATTGTCATTGTTATTTGCAAATATTATTCTAACACTTGAGTAGAGATGATTTACAGGTTAGAATTGCATCTGTCCTAAAAAGTAACAGGTTTTCTTTTGTGTGTATAATCACCCTTAATGTCTAAGGTTACTGTCTACATTTTCCATTGAGTAGAGAAAATCATGAATTCTCTATTTTTTTTATTCAAGTATTTACAATAATACACAAAGCTTGATGAATATACATTTAAATGTCTTAATATTTTATAGAAATACATACATTTTTGTCCTTCCTGCAACATTGTGCTATTAATCTAAATGTGCTCTTGCACACAACAAATGAGAGAATAGCAGTACAAACACTCACAACAAACTTAAAACATTATATTAGGCTGGTTTTTACCATATTTGGTAATCGAAAAGTAAAGGAAAGTAATCAAGTTCCATTACTTTTTTATTTTATTGGATTATGTTACTGACTACAATTTTAACAGGTAATGAATACCCTCACACACACACACACACACACACACACACACACACACACTTCTTGTAGCTTTCTCAATGCTCATCAATCTCACAGTTATTTAAATATGTTACACTGAGGTGAACATTTGACCGCTGGTTTGTCATTTTATGCAAGAGCTGGCAGATCCATTCCCTCTCATTAATGAGAGTCATAAAACCAGCCGGCCTATCAGAACCACCTAGTTCACTGAAGTCGGTGCTCAGCACTCTGAAAGGATACACACACACAAGTGAAAGTGCACACACACCGAGGAAAAAATACTTTTCAAATCAAAATGGGATCAAAGGACAAAAACTAAAGACTGATGGAGTGCAGGAAAGAAAGGACAACTTGATTCACTCTTTAATGCAACATATAATTTATTGAGTAATTCACAGGGTACCATAAAGAACCAAACATTATGTGAGGCTGTTTTACTGCATGTTTATGTAGAGTGAATATCTATAAATCAGTGCTGCTTTTGAAGGTGAATAAAAGTTAAGTGATCCATGAATTACAGGAGTAGAAGCCTGCAGAAACATTAGATCACTTGTTTACATGTGAATTTAAACAAGATCTATTAATCTTATCTTATCTTATCTTATCTTATCTTATCTTATCTTATCTTATCTTATCTTATCTTATCTTATCTTATCTTATCTGAGTTTATCTGAGCTTATCTTAGGTTGTCTTATCTCGTCTTAGCTTTACTTAGCTTAGTTTATCTTATCTTAACTTTATGACTGAGAAGGATTAGATAAGAACAGGGGAAAGGATTTTGGCTGTTTGCCATCATTAGTAATCAATATGACAGTAAGGGCAAAGACAATGGTGTACCAAGGGAATTGGGACAAAGACAGAGAAGTTGTGGGTGTGCAGTGTGTCTGCATGTGTGCATGTGCATGCAGCATATGGATGTCTTAAGAAGATTTGTTCCTTCCTCCTCTTTTTTACATATTCAGCAGTTGTTTTTGTCAGCAAAGAAAAATCAGCCTCTTGCTTCTCACTACTTACCCATTCATGAATCCCCTTCATATTATATCCTGCAAAAAAAAAGAAAGAAAGAAAAATAAATCCAAGTATGGACAAACAAGAATAACTTAAAAATATAAATCAATAATATGGGACCACCACATGAAAAAGAATAGCATGCAGAATGATTATTTTATTGCTCATTCATAATTTTGCTGTGTTTTACCATGCTTAAACTGACTGAACCATCTGGGAAGTGGTCTGTAGAAACTATTTGGAAAAGGGCACGTGCTTTCAAAAAAAAAAAATTGGGCAGGTCTCATGTCAAACACGGGCTAACTTCGACCAATCAGATCAAACTCTTGCCGAAGCCTGTCAGAAGAAGAGTGAAAACATCTTTTCCATCCCTCAGTGGTGTTCTGTGCTCCTCTTTTCTCTTTTCTCTCCAGTTCTGATGCAACTGATGCTCTCACAGTATCTAGCCTTTGTTCATTCACGACGAGTCACTTCTGTGGACGCTTCTTGTTGTTGTCACGCCTAAAACCACGCCTGTAGCTGCCATTAGGCCTTGATTGACTGCAACACTTATGGTGTGGACACAAATGAATAACTTGAAGCTGGTCGAGATGAATTCTCGCTTGATCTCTCGAATCCAGCTGCCTTGCAAGGTAAAAATAGCACTATAACTAACAGAAAAATATGTATTTTTCTGCCTCTTTACTATAAGTCACATGATGTGACTTAAGTCTCTGGAAAGTGGAACACCTGAGAGAAACCCAATAAAAACATCCCACAGCTTAGAGGCAAGTAAATCAAACAACTCAGTCACTGTGCAGCCTTTAATTGGTTTTCTTTATCTATTGACCACCTGTTTTTGTTTTTTTTTTAAATTCTGGAACCAGAGCCACAGACAGCCACTGGTAATTCATAATCATCAAGGATAAGTGCCAAGAGAATTGGTGTTAAATTCTTGTAGTAATGTGCTCAGTTAATGTGATTGTATGTTTACTGATGTCATTAAACTAATTATCTTTCTTCCTCACTGACTCTCTTCTCTGAGTCATCTCACGATGCCCACATCTCTCTGTCTACAACATTATACAGTTGTACAAACAAATCACACACAAAGAAATCTGCTAGAAATAGTGCTTTTCACATCAGTGGCTGTAGCCATGAAAAAACAAAAGAGTGAAATTCACACTTATATGTGTATTCAGCCCACAGTCACACACACACACATATATAGAGTCATGCACATTCATAACACACGGCCAGAATCATTTATATTAGCCCATTATCATAATTACTGCCATTATGAAGTCAATAACAACCAATAATTAACATCCAAATAAACAAGCCAAAAGCAACTAGATGGAATTAATTGTATCATGAAATATGTCTTCAGGGAGCAGACGTGTTTATATAGAATAGACCTCCTTTCTCCTCCCATCTCTCTTTTTCTAACTTTGTCTTTCTCAACGATTACAAACAAAGGCTTTCAAATCATCTCAGGGCTTATCACTGAGAAACACGAGCAACTTCACTCACTGTGAGGGGGAGTGAAGATGTGTGGTGTGTGTGTGCGGGGGTGGGGGGGTGGGTGTGTGTGGTTATGTGTGTGTGGATGTCTATTACTCATGTTGGAGGGACACAAATCTGGCATAATGTAAAGTAAATCATGACTTTCAGAATGAAGACTTGGCTTATGGTTAGGGTTAAGGTTAAGGTTAGGGTAAGTCTCCAGGAATCCACAATCATTTTAATGGCAGGAAAACCAGTTAGTCAGGCATAGACACAAATACACATACTGTACATGCACAGATCAGAAACACAATAGATTTCCAAAGCTCAGACCTCAGAGTGGCATTTCTCTATTATTTATTCATATGCTCATTAATTATTCAGTGGGTGATCAATAGCCTGCAGTATTAAACCTGGTGGCTCACAGAAACTGGGACCAACCATCTTCAAAAAAATAATAAGCAGGTTGTTTTGGAAAACATCATGTGAAGGGTTTCATTTATTCATTTAATTTAATTTAAGATGCCTGTTGGCTACTGGACTATCTTTCATTCTATTCGATTGACTTTTTGTCCTGTTTTGTCTTCAGCTTTTTCATTAAAGAAAAGGAAAAGTAAGGTCAATCTCCTTCTATTTTTTGCACTTTTCCTACCTACCACCCCCTCCTCCTCTCCACATTTATTTATCTGAGTCCTGTTTTATTCAGACCTCTGCTGTATCCCCATGGTAACCTCAATCTCTCCTGCAGACATTGAGCTTTTAATGGACAGAGGAATGGATGGACGGACAGAGGAAATATGAGGCAAATGATGACCATAAAGGGAGGATGACAACATGAGTGTGAGTATATTACAGCAAGTTGAATCCTCTTTTAGTCATAAGCAAATGATAAATGTAGTTTTTCTCGTGTGGCTTTGAGTTGAACAAAATTCATGTAACAATATTGTTGGCAGCTTGTCGCCCGTTGAAGTTCATTATAGAGAGCCAAAATAAGATAACCGGAAATGATCATGATCACTATATTAAACAGCCGGGATAACAACACGTTCTCATCACATACTCATCATAATTTGTCACTGCCCTTCAGTGTTGTTGCTGTTTTTAACTCGGGATGTTCCTGGCAACTAATTTTCCTGTCGATTAAACGCAAAATTTAATTTAGACTAGTCTAACAGCAAGAAAACACTCAGAAAGCAGTTAAAATTGAGCACAATTTATTAACTGATAATGTTAAACACTGTCTAAGAGCCATTTGAAGCCATTAATCACAGTCTACAATCGCCAAATCGTAATTTAAATGCTGCTGAAATGCATGCCTCTTTGCAATGTGCAATACAAACATTGCACATAAACCTACAAAAGATGACAACAACTTGCTAAATGCTTCAACATGTCAGACCAAAGAGGATCACAGTGTCTGCGGGTAAACAACCCCGAGCTGATGTTAGCTGTCACCCTGCCACACAGTGTGGCTAATGTTAGCAGTGCTAGCAGCATCAGCTGCTCTGCTTGCAGGTTAATGTCCATGTCTGTGCTGAATGTGGCTACACATCACTACAGTGATTACATATCAGTTCATTCGTTCACAGTCAACACTGTCATCTGTCTGACTCTGCTGATAAAACATCCAGGGTTGCCTGGGCCATCAGGGCCTACGTGCTTACGGTGTACGGCAAAAAGGGCTGCCGTCTGATGGGGCTGCAGCCCTGACTGCTAGCAGCAGCTGCATAACATCTCAGAGGCAACAGTTAATCGCAATAGATTAACCGACCGTCTGAAGACATCTTGGATTTTTGCTACACCCTTTTCAGCCCATCGTCAAAACCCTCCAGCAGAACTACTAGGCACAAAGTCAGTATTACCCCAAACTGGGCAAAAGCAAGAAAGAAACATTGACCCAAATATTTTAACATATCATGCCAGACTTTAATCATATATAAAACAATAGGATTGGCGGTTGTTCAGTTTGTTTTCTAAGTGTCTTGACATCTGCAGAATACGTTTATGTACAGGGCAGATTACAGGGCTCTGCCTCAGTCTCAAGCTATGATGGAGGAGTTGGGCAGCACAATCATACCACAGGAGGTCACGTGGAAAATACAAAAGAGGTAAGCATCGTTTATGTAAAGTCAGAGTTTGTCTGGGGTGAGAAAAAAAGTTTGTAGAACTTGGCTAGCTGCAAACCTCCATATCGTTAGCTGCTGTGTTACAAACCACATAATCAGAAATATTAATGAAGTATTGAAATGAGATAAATAGTCAGGTGATAGTATCCACAGGGATAAAATATTCCTCTTCACAGGTGAAAATTCCAACAGACAGCCAAGGAAGGAGTCTGCTTGCATTTCAAATAGATATCTGCTCCAGCTGCTGCCTCACAAACATCTGGTCACCTGAATCTGCTGCTGCTGTAGGTATAATCACAAACACTGTTAGAAAGAATATTGAGAAATCTAATTTGGCTTTGACACTGTGGCTGGTTGGAGTGGAGGTTATCCAAAGGCAATCATCCAGATAATGATAAGTAGCTGCCAGAATGAACTCTGAGAGTCTTTTTGTCAATGCTGCTGCTCAGAAACATGAAATGAAACGGTTCAGTAGCATTATTGAGCTGGTGTCAACATTAACAGGAGAGGAGAGCTGAAAAGATGATACAAAAGGAAAACAAGATGGAAAGAAGAAGCATGACTGAGAAAGTTCTGATACCAAGTCATGTTTCATGTCAAAGATGTTGCTTCTAAGACAATCACACCTGAGAGAAAAACAGGAAATCACAAAACACTCAAGGACAATCCCTATTAACAAACCTAGTTAGACATTCACTCAAAGATAATAGAACAGACACATGATGGGCTTGTTTTGATCCACCATAAAGGAACAAAGTAGTTCATGATGGGTTAGGTACAAATTCGTAGCCTGAAGGTTGAATGTAAACAGGAGAAATTAGGTGGTGATGATAACATGGTTGACATCTTCACAGTTCTAGATCTGGTATTGTGCATCAAGTTTGATTGAATTTGTGCACGAAGCATTATTGATGTAAAACATAATGGATGCAACACCTTGATGGTGAGGACAGGTTGTTTGTGGACTAGGATGTTGAAGCCTCAAGTTGGACATTTTCACATCTTGTTTTTTTTTTTTTTTGGTTTGTTTTTGAGGTAGAAGAGACCCTATAAGACGAGCAGATGAAGCTGGTGAAGGAGCCTGCTGGACAGTCGGTGGTTACACAGGTTACCAGCCCGGTGGGGCCAGTTACCACTTCCATATCAAACAATAAATTATCATCTAACGCTAGTGCTAGCTTGGTTAGCAAGGTGCGTCCATAGTTCATGTTATCTGAGATATTAAAGGTGCAGGAAGTCTTTCTGGCAGCCATGCAGTCATTTTTAGGCAGTCATGCTACTAAATTTCATTAACTGAAAACAAAGTGAAAGAATCAAAGTTAGATGCAAACATGGACAACACCCAAAAACAGTAGCTTAAAGTTAAAAATTGCTATGCTTTTTTAGTGTCTGACAGCTCGCCATGGTCGCAACTTTTCAATTACAAGGTAGCCGTGCCCTAAATCATTCCCCTCCTTATCATCCGTTTTCCTGTAAATAGAATCATAATTAACATAAATTAACAACACGCTCTGTTAAAGAAGACTTGAAAGACACAAGTGAGACTATAAACTCAGAAGGAAAAAGTTTACTGAGTTTATAAATCAAGTGAGGAGTAGCTTAATTTTTTCATAGACTCATAGATAATATAAAAAAAACCCTTCTGGAACTTTTTTTCTTTCTTCTTGTTTGTTACATATACTATGAAAAGAAAATGACATTTTGAATCTGGGTAAAAAAAAATGTTGCTAAGGGACTAGTAAAAGCAACGTAAAGTCACATCTTAAATTAGCTAATGTTAACAAAACACTAGCTAGCTATCTTTCTAATCTACATCAATTGTTAGCTGTCCAGTTAGTTAGTGTTTTGCTAACAATGGCTAACTTAAAATGTGACTATATGTAATTTACATGTCACCTAACACATAGTGTATTTTAGGATAGGAAACAGAAAAGAAGGAAGTTGACCAGTGCTGCTGGTTTCCAAGCTTTCTCAACTTTTATTGGTCCACTGACCAAAAGGGGGCGGTACTTAAGAAGGGTCTATTGGACTTGTTTTTCCATCCAGTGGAGTCACCCACTTAGAATGCATCATTAGAAAGAATGCATGTTTAAGGCCCTTCCACAATAGCCTCACTTATCAAAGACTTGTACACATATGGTATTAACAGACAAATACATTATGTTACAAAAAACAAGCTTTAAGTTCACCTTTTGCTTTGTCATCCAACTTGCTCTACATTTTACACGCTCTACTAACCCAAGCATTAACTGCTCATAGCAGCCTTTTATGGGCTATTGAGAGAAAGACTTGGCAAGAGGGAATATGGGATGGAAAATGAGCAAGTGAGGAAAAAGATGAATTGGGAAAGTCAGTGAATGTCATTGTGTCCATATCATTTCACCCTCGACTTTGATCCACTCAGACTTCCAGTTGAGATGTGTGCTTGTTAAAGAAGGAAAGGAAAGTCTGCAGAAAAGCTTTTTACATTCATCTTATTTTATTTGGTGAAAAAAAAGACAATGTAATCAATGACCAGAAAGAAGTAAAAAGCAAGGAGACAGAGTTGCAGAATGAATAAAATGAATGAAAGACTGTCTGTTGTTGTTGTTGTTCTTTTTAGAAGCTAGATTTTTTTTCTGCTCTCTTACATTTTCTCCTCAAAAGATAAATAATTTTTTCCCTCTTGTGCTGAACTCTCTCTGTGACCTTATCTCTCAATTCTCAGCCAGTCTTATTTTGCGTTGCAGTCTGACACTCTGCCTTATTAACCAGATCTTTTATGCCTGATGGTGTGAGCTACCTGACTTTTCATGCCTCAGATTTCAGAAAACTTGAATTTAAATGAAACCACATAAGTCAGGGTACAGAATTTCTTCATTTTATTCTGGCACGTGAGTTTAGTTTAGTTAAGTTCACTCAGCTAGAGATTCTGACGGCCCAGCAAACATTTACCCAGAGTTTTCCAATCCCAGGGAGTGAGCACTTGCCACAAACCATTCGGCACCTTGAGATCTAATGGGATACACCTTGGAGACTGCAAAATGTGTATTTCCTAACTAAGGATGTGTGTAATTAGTCGATTACACTATTAAACGTCACCACCCTCGCTAGTCAGCACCAGAAATACTAGTCATTTAAACTGTTTAGTAGTATTTTATCCATGCACAATGCCAGTTAACTGTTGCCTCTAAGATGTTATGCAGCTGCCAGCCACTAGTTGGGGCTGCAGCCCCATCAGAAGGTGGTCCATCTTGCCGTATATTTTTAAGAGTGTATGCCCTCGATGGCCCAGGGAACCCTGGACGTTTATATCAGTAAAGTCGGCCAGATGACAGCTCGTACAACCAGCACAGTTTGTTTTAATCTAGAAAATGGAAATAATGTTGAATGTAAACTGTCCCAGACGTGGACATTAACCTACAAGTAGAGCAGCTGATGTTGCTAGCACTGCTAATGTTAGCCATACTATATGTCAGGCTGGCAGCTAACGTCAGCTCTGTGTCGTTTACCCGCAGACACTGTGATCCTCTTCGATCTGAAAAGTTGAAGCATGTAGTGAGTTGTCATGTTTTGTAGGTTAATGTGTAATGTTTTTATTGCACAGCACAAAGTAGCGTTTAATTGACAGGGAAATTAGTCACCAGGAACATCCCTATTCCTAACTTGCAACGTAACATTTAAGTACTAGACCTTCATCAGGCAAAATGTCTAGTATAAAACAATATCTTACATAATATTTTACACTTGTTGAACATGTTTTCTTAAGTAAAACTGAATTAATACCAAGCTCATTTGACTGACAAAATTATCACAACTTGCCTTTTAGATTCAGACAATTTTTTTTTTTACTTTTTAAAAAAAATTGAAAAGGTTTTTATATCCAGTGTAGTTAAAGTTAGTTTTTTGAAGTTTTGATTAAAATGTCTAAATATTTACATGATGATGGATATGCACAATAGCATGTGGTGTAATCTCAGTAACTTTTTGAGCAGACTTTTTTCTACTTTCCAGGGAAAATAGTCTCAAACACTGCTGCTCACCCCAAATTACTTTTAACTGTATGCATGTATTTAAATACCCCTGAGTTCAGGGGGCATCATAAATATTTTAACATTTTACAAGAAGAGACATAAGAGAGATTTCAGTATAAAACACATTTGGTATTTAGTAATACATAACTGCGCTGACATACAGGAGTGGAATTAGAAAATGTGAAAATTTAAATAACTTGAAGACAGAAGACATTTTACATTTAGAGCACAATGTCTGAACGACAATATGATCAGAAAAACAAGGGGTTAGATTTAGGTTATCTGAGGATAGGCTTTTTAAAGGCAAAAATAACTACATTAATCATTGGTCTTATGAAAATAACAAACAGGAGGTTGTGCACCCTCCCTTTGATTTCACAAACAGCCATGCCCCTCTGTTTTTATTCACTGACTAAACAGGAGATAAATGCACCCATTGCTGAATTTTCCATTTCCTGCACAGCAAGAAAAAAGATAGAGAACAAGAGGAGAAATTACATGATCATTTACACGGGGAACAGAGAAAAAGTAGGAAATGTGAGCTTTGTTTGTATGCATGTATGCTCATTAAGAGAAGCAGAGGCGCGGATGGAAGTAAGAACACACAGTCCTGATGAAGTTTTCGTCCATTTGTTTTCATGATGAGGAGGTGTGAACAGAAACAGCTTCAGGCTCCCTGCTAACCCCTCATGCGTCAGCTGTCCCCCTCAGACGCTGACGATTTAAGACAGAAATCACAGAGAAAGGAGTGAGGAGAGAATGAGGGAGGCAGCAACAGGCGTAAGCAAGGGAAACAGAGAGGGGACGAAGGGACGAGGAGGAGGGAAGACATCTATGCCGCAGCAGCTGTGGGTTATAAAAGCAATCAGTGCCCACTGTTTATCTTCTTAATGAATTCATCTTGATTCGGCTCATTTTGCAGATCTCAATCCTCCACGGACTCCCGCTGTCTTTGTGTGAATCTTTTCACATGGTCACCGACCTTGGAGCCTCGCTAATATAGTCACACTGAATGAACATCTAAACAGTAATAATCAAAAGACCCTCTACTGTTAACAAATAAATCTGGAGGGCTCAGCACACAGGCATTGCAAATGTTGATGATTTGAATTGATCAGACATGATAATGAACACCTGAGATTTTTTCCCACCAGCTGAGAGCACAGCCACTGTACACTAAAAAAAAGGAGAGCTGTTGCACCAGCTTAAAAAATGAAAAACAAAAAATGCATCAATAGGTAACACACAAATCGATTAAGTCTTTCAAAAAGTGTACAAGCAGAGCACGATTGTTTTAAGTCAGATTTAATAATCTTTCAAATCAAAACTTCATTAAGCTTAAAAGTTTCCAGTTTTCAAAATCAGTTATTTAATTTACTGCTCCTTAAGCACCTAATAGTATGGTTACAGGAAAAGTATTTTTTTATAGTAACCTTAGTGTTTTATTTTACAACCCCAATTCCAAGAAAGCCAGGACCATGTGTAAAACATAAATTAAAAACAGAATCAATGATTTGCAAACAACTTTTCAACCTATATCCAATTGCATACAGTGCAAAGACAAGATATTAGGTTATCATGTTCTATGATTATATTTTATATGTTATGCTGTTAATGTTCATGTTTTATGTTGTAAATATATGCTCAGTAAGCATTTGGGAACTGAGGACACTAATTGTAGAAGTTTCTTCTCATTTTTGCTTGATATACGACTTCAGGTGTTCAACAGACTGGGGTCTCTTTTGTCATATTTTGCATTTCATAATGCCTGAACTCATTTGCTACAAAGCCATCCCGTTGACACACATGATGAATGTGCCTTGGCGTTGTCTAAAACAGGGACGTATCTGAAGGAGACGATGTCTTGAGCATGAAAGACCTTTATGTACCTTTCAGCATTCATTTTCTGAATCTTTCAAAGATATTTTGGATTGTTGTCTTCTGTTACTCCTGTCTCAACTTTCTTTGAAAGGTGTTGCAGGCATCAAATTCAGAATGAGTGTATTAAGAAAAAACAATAAAGTTTATCAGTTTGATCATTAAATATCTCGTCTTGATATTGTATTCAACTGAAGACAAGTCAAAAATGATTTTACAATCATTGCATTTTGTTTTGATTTACATTTTCCACAGCTTTCAAACTTATTTGGAATTAGGGCTGTAGTTTGTTAAATGTAATTAAAATTCTCACATTAGCCTGACTTAATCGCTGGCTTAATCCAGTCAGTTTATGAAAACTTAATTGACAATTCAACTAATTTCAGTTGATCATTTTATATCTGACATGATGCATTATTTGATCGCAAAATATATCTTGCATTATATATACCTTCTTTCCAACTAAACTGCAGGAAAATCTGAAAAGACATCACTCCAGCAATACTGAAATACAGTTTCTACAGTTTATGAAGCTGCTGCACTGACAGGAACATGTTGAAGAGCCCTGAGGGACACTGAAGAGTAAGGAGAGGATTATTTAGAGGCGTGCACGCTGCAGTCCCATGCATACTTTACTCAGTTTATTACAATGACCCTGATTAATGAATGTTTACACATGATGATGAGCTTCATAATCTTCCCTGCCAAGTACACATACAGTAGGTCTCCCACTCCTACACAAACAGTAGCCTCTACACACTGAAGACACTGCTGTTTGGAGACTAATGAAGTGTTGTAATGTACTGTGCATGGTAAGTTTACCTTATTTTAAAATGTATTTTAAAATTTAATCCTGCTAAATAATCCCAATTTTTGCTGAATGTAACTGTAATTTCATCTTTTTTTCTGTAACTCTAATGGAATACAGTTACCTTTTTTGTATCCTGATTACATAATCCTGGTACATGTAATCTGTTACTCCCCAAGCCTTTATATAATTACTATAATACACTTTCTATCCAGGATGCATCATAACTGTAAGTGATTTTTAATGTAATTGTCCTTGATTGCAGGTGTATTTATTTATTATTCATGCTTTCTCATTGACGTGAAATAGATGAAAATGTTCAAATGCATTGAAGTGCATGTAAACTACAAGCAAACACACAGGTTCACATATATACACTAATGTTTTCATTTAAAGTAATACAGTAGTCTGACATTTTGAGAAATGTGCTTATTCACTTTAGGTTAGAATATTGATACTACTCTTATATCTGTGTGGTGAATATGACAGTCCCAACTCATCAAACACTCATGTTTTGTCATCACACCTCTGTGACTCACACAGATGCACGCAGCACCTGTTAGTGGCTGAAACAGATGCAGTGGGCTTTCAGAACCTGTCCACAGCAGTTCATTGCTTAGCTTCCATGCTGGTGCCCCTCTCTGCTTCCCCACAAAGGGGGCGTGCTGACCACCATCTACTCATACACTATTGATCAGAACCTCATTCAGCGCCACTTAAAATAATCCAAACTATCCCTTTAACAAAATCTTGAACTTTTCCTCTCACAGTGATTTTCCAGAAACTGAAGAAGCTACAGACGTGAAACAAGGACAGTACTTCCATGCAGATGCTGTAACTCTTCTTTTATTTGTCTCGTGTCTCCTCCAACTGAATCCTGATATTTTTCAGACTTTTGGTCTCTGCTCTGTCTCATTGCTGTCTCTAATAAAAAGACACGTAATATCAGGAGGCCCAGCAGTTTTGATGCCTTTGAATGGTCCCTGTGGGAATCTGAGCGTAGCCTGCGACTCCTTGAAATTCAGATCCCATCCGTGACAAATATTACTTTGCATTTCAAAGTATGGAATATGCTCCATCCACGTTTAGGGAAAAATGTTGCAATGATAAGCTCCAGAACACAATGCAGACAGACACATATGCAGTTTAATACACTTGTGAGGAGTTTCCAATGTTTACATTCTCCCCCCAAGCTGAACTCTAATCACAACATGTCTTAACATAACCCTGACACACACACACACACACACACACACACACACACACACACACACACACACACATCCAGCCTAATGGGATGATTAAAGAGGCGGGTGATCGTAAACCAAACTGTTAGTCATTAATGAAACCTTGAACAAACACAGCAGAGTCTCTGTGGACCCATTTCTCCCAAAATGTGCTACTGTTTATACAGGCCACAGCATGAGAGGAGGAGATAACAGCAGTGATTTACTATAACAGAGCAGAGGCCCTCAGGGCACCCAGTGTCTGCCAATACGGCACATCTAGTTAAATTTATATGTAATCAGATCAGGTCTGTTCTCAGCTCAGAGGTTTCTGTTTTGGCTCTGATTCAGCAGTTTGAACAAGCAGAATTTAGGTGGATTGATGTGTTAGTCCAACATCATGGGTCTTAAACAGGGGCTCTGTGACCCGTAGTGGGTCATCAGAGTTACTGTAGGGGGCCCCCCAAATTATTGTTTGATCTTTTTTTTTTTTTTTAAATTAACAAATTAACATATTATTAGAAAATATGAATTAGCCTATTTGGTAAAAACAAACAAACAAACAAACAAACAAAAACACAATCTGAGCCACAGTGGATCGTTTTGTAACTTCACAAGCAAGAGACTCTGACATCCTCTTCACAAGGGTTGGGCTGTTTTTCCATTCCTCCATACCTGCCTGACATTTCACCAGGGTGTTCAGTATGTGATGGTATCATTAAAAGCTGGTGATAGAAGTTACTGTAGCATGTATGACATTGTCTGAATCACAGTGCTTCGTGTCTAATATGAAGTTTCTTAGACAAGTCTTGCTTGGTTTAAATACTTATGGCCCATAGAATAATGAATACGCAGGAAATAATCACCCATATCCTGTAGATTCTTGCTAAAGGACCTGATGATACTTGTTGCCGTGGATACAAACACATCATTTGGCTGAATGGAGATGATATACAGACGTATCATGTGGATAATAAACTGCTTTTATAGACGTCATATCAAAATAAATGGAAATATTTTAATGATTCCATATCAAATCATATTTACTTAATTAACAAGGAGACCTGGGCTATAGAGCAGAAATGACCAGACAATTATTTCTTTTCTACCTCCAAATAGTTCTTCTGTTGGCTAAGTTCTCGATTAATAAATTAAAAGATAGTAATTTATTAGTACTACGTTCATATCATTTTAGATTTTTATTTTCAATCAATAAAAAAAGCAGTTGCAACTTCAGTGTTTCAGATAACATCATTCACGGTGATGGTATTGAAAATCATGCCTTTGAGACTTCTAAATACCCTGGTATACCTCAATACCTTGATACCACCCTTGACCTCAGAAACCATTGGTGAAAGTACAGAGTGCTAATGCACCTAACATTAGCCATGCTACTACTGATAGTAACTTGGCAGCTACAGGTAAGTGCAAAAGAGAGAAGACCCAAAAATGCAGTGCATGTAGGAGGGGGTCCCTGATTTGTCTCTCTATAAGCTGAGGGGCCCATGGCCTGAAAAACATTGAAGACTCCTGTCCTACTCCTGTCCTACATACAAGACACCTTAACACTTCAGATAAAGCAACACAACAGCATCTTTTTGTTAGACCTTCCCTTAACACCTAAATCTTGTCTTGCCCTCAAATGGGCACCTGACTCCCCGAAATACCACCTGTTAGGGAGGACGTTCACTCTGGAGACAGACCACCAGGCACTGGCCTGGCTGAAGGACATGAAAGGGGCCGCTGTTGAAGACCTGTGCTCCAGTCTAAGCAAATAGATGATGCTGATGATATTTCTTCTTGGACTTTCTTGCTCATGGCTAAATTCCACCAGGCACAGCTGCATTGCGTTACGGCTGCGCCACGTCAGCCCGAGCTTCTCCCAGCCATTCTACGCAATGCTTGTGATTCCACCAGCAGCGCCTCGGCTCTCTGCTTTGCTTCAAATGTGCGCCAAGTCTATTTCTGATCAGCGGATCAAACGGGCAGGAGGTCAGACACAGAAAAGGCAAGGAGAATCTGGTTAATTTTCAAAATAAAAGACGCCATGCAGACTCATGATCATAAAGACAGCATAAAAAAAATAAAGTATTTAACCACATAGCCTGCTTATCCATGGTCGAAGCACAAAGAGCAAGGAAAGAGGACCTAACTGAACAAAATCTGAGCAAGTAAACATAATCAGGTGGGGAAAATGCTCCGCTGCTGACAATGCTTCTGAAACGCTGCTGTTGGGGCTCGCAGTGCCTGGTGGAATCAATGGGTCAGACTTGACAATGTTCCTCCAGAGGCCAGAGGTGGAGTTCCCCTTTAACTGCATTACTACTCAATATAATCTATCTATCTATCTATCTATCTATCTATCTATCTATCTATCTATCTATCTATCTATCTATCTATCTATCTATCTAATTGTGAACAGTTCTGGTTTTCTAACATGTGGGACATTAGGCCATCAAAGAGGGCACTTTTTCATGTTTTATCTGTAGGGGCATTCAAGAGAACACAAAGGAAAGCCACTGGATCCTCAGCCCAGTATCCCACATATCCAGAGAGACTTTACTCTCTAAACAAGCTGAATATTAATGTCAAATGTTAGAAACAGAAGCCGTAACAACAAAATGTACAGTATATTATATGAGCTGATCTGTGTGATTAAAATGCCTGGCATGCTCATCCGCTCTCCACGTTGCCGTCATTTGGGTAATCAGCGGTCATATCAATCAATGTTTAATATGTCATGTGGTTCTGGTCTTCCACACTAATCTCTTCACTCTTACTGATTGAAATTCACTGTGTTGTCAAGCACATATGTGGGGAAAAAAGAAGTACAACTCATCTAGTAAGAAAAGGGTGTTAAAAGAGACCTATTATGCTCATTTCCAGCTCTATGTTTCCGTTCTGGGGCTCCATTAGAGTAGCTCTGCATGATTCACAGTTCAAAAACAGCCTTATTTATCCTATACTGCTCTATTATGCAGAGATTCTATTCACCATCTGTCTGAAGCAAGCAGTTTTATCTAATTTCTCTTTCAGGCCTCCCTCTGTAAAAAGCCCACTTTTTTCTGATTGGCTAACTTCCTGACAGCCTGCTGAGGGTCAGGACCTTCTGCTCATGAGCCACGGCTGCAGATCCTCACTGACTACTCTACAAAACACAATGTCATTCACTGATTTTGGTCAAACTGGATTATATTTCATGGAGAAAACATTTTCTGGTCTTCCCTGCAATGTCCTCCGGTTGCTCTGCCTCAAGGCAATTTATGCTGCAGAGTTTGTGAGTTTGCGACTATGTGAGACTAAAGCACCGTAAGCATGGAAGTCTAAGCATGGAAAATAGCCGTATGGGTAACTGAATTTAATCAATTCACTGTTTATCAGTGATTAATGTACATAAGCAAAAAGCTTCATAAATTTATTCACTGATTTTTCTGAGGCTGTCATACTGTGTCTCCATGATATTTTATGGAGAAAATATTTTCCGTTTTTCTCTCTGATGTCTTCAAGCTTGTCTATCTCAGCTTTTGGTTAGCTACTTTAGCCGCTTACTGTGTACTAGCTCAGTTAGCCTACAGCTAACTCTGCCTCAAACACTGGGGGAATGCATGGCTAACTAGGTGTACCTAAAACAGAAGGCCATATAGAGAAATCCGTATGTGCCAGTGTCAAGCACTGCAGAAAGTAGAAACTAGAGCTTTTTGCTGATGGGAATAACTTCTGTCTACACACTATATCTATATTTTGTTGGACTGCCTTTAGCTGTGATTGCAGCACGCACATCATTTTGATAAACTAAATAGAATAGAATAAAGAATAAATGTCACAACATTTATTTCTGTCCAGAGTTTCATTCATTTTTAACCAAGATCTAGTATTGATGATGGGAGAGTCAGACCTCTGTGTAAAGTCTTCTCCAGCACATCTCAAAGATTCTCAGTGGGGTTCAGGTCTGGACTCTGTGGTGGACAATCCACATGTGAAAATGATGTCTCATGCTCCCTGAACCACTCTTTCACTATTTGAGCTCGATGAATCCTGGCGTTGTCATCTTGGAATATGTCCGTGTCATCAAAAAAATCCACTGATGTAAAAACTGTTCATTCAGTTTATTCAGGCAGTGAACTGACCTCATAATGTTGCTGAACCTCGACCTGAGCAACTGAAGCAACCCCAGATCATAACACTGCCCTCACAGTAGGCACTAGGCATGATGGGTAAATCACTTCATCTGCCTCTCTTCTTACCCTGATGCCCCCATCACTCTGGAACAGGGTAAATCTGGACTCATCAGACCACATGACCTTTTTCCATCGCTGAGTCCAATCTTTATGCTCTCTAGTAAACTGAAGCCTTTTTTTCTGATTAGCGTCACTGATAAGTGGTTTTTTAAGGCTGCACAGCTGTTTAGTCCCAATCCCTCGAGTTCTCTTCACACTGTGTGTGGAAATGCTCTCACTTTCACTATTAAACATGACCGTGAGTTCTACTGTTGATTTGTAATAATTTGATTTCACCAAACATTTAAGTGATCTCCGATCACGTTCATTCAAGATTTTTTGACACATTTCTTCCTTGAAGATGATTTTTCACCACTATCCTTCCAGGTTTTAATAATGTGTTGGACAGTTCTGAACACAATTTTAGTAGTTTCATCAATCTCCTTAGTTGTTTTCTTTGTTTGATGCAGGCCAATCATTTGAAACAGATTAACATCTTTTCCACGACCACAGGATATGTCTGCTGACATGGTTGTTTAAGAAATGAGAAGCTCCTCACTGCATCAGTTAGGGTTAATTAACTTATTACCAGCTGAAACATATTAATCACTGCAGTAATTATCCAATGGAAACCGCTTACCTATGTCCAGCTGGTGACTTTTTTTTGGCCAAGCAGTGTATGTCAGAAAATAAGGAAAAGCATAATGGATTCCCTTTAAAGACATGGAGACTATAGTTAGATATGGATCAGGTGTGGGGTCCAGGATAAATCCTTTTCCTGGCAAGATGTGCAGCAGTAGCACTTTTCTGGCAGATGAGCTGACAAGTCGTTAGCAGATATGAAAGTCTGAGCCAAGTGTGAAAGAAATCAGCATCTATCTCTGATGGCTTCTATTGCTGTTACACATATTAGGACATAATGAGCTATTAGTCATCTGCATTCTGTATGAGTGGCTCGGCCTGCAGGGACCAGTGTTGTCGAGGTACGCAGAACCTGTGTGTGTGAAGGCTCTTTGGGGATCACCAGACAGAGGAAAATACAGATGATGGGTCACAAGTGTTACAAATGAACACACACAAATGCAATTTTGGGTCCACTGTTCAAACTACTTCACATACTCAGATAGTTGACAAAAGCAGATTTCTCCATCTTCACTTCTCAAAGGCTTTGGGCTTGTTCACGTCCTACTGGGGTACAGAAAAATTATACATTTTAGCGTAATAATGATAAATTGCTATGACTTTGACATAACCTCCACATCAGAAAACACCAGTGAAAGTGTAGAGGTTGAGGCTAACACAAGCTGATATTAGCCATGCTGCTGACTTACACAGGCAAGCATAAACAAGAAAACAACTGAAAATATTCAATGTATTATATGTAGTAGGTATAAGAAGATGAAAAAGATGTTGCAAGATAAAGAGACATGACAAAAATGTACACAAAAAACAGCATAAAAAGACAGAACAAGACAAAAAAAAGGATATAAAAGACATAAAAGGATGAAAAAGACACAACATAATTGAACAGATGTAACAAGGTAAAAAAACAACGCAACAAGATGAAAAAGATGTAGCAAGACAAAAAACATGTAATAAGACACAACTCTCACACAACAGCCTGTACTTTTTCAATTTTACTTGAGTAAAGAAGTACCTGCACTTGTACTTGAGTACAGAATGCGTCCTTTTGCCACCTCTGGAAGGACCTGTACTTTTAACTGAAGTGTTGCAGTGGGAACATTTGATTCCCATCGCAGATCAAATTGCATTGTGCTCATGACGTGATTTTTATGCAGCATCAACACCCCACCCACCCCAACACACACGTATTTACTCTTACACACCGTTCACACAGATGTGAGCAGTGTTTTTTCCTCTTCCTTCACTTTTGTGCTACTGTTAAGCCTCACCCAGTCTCTGCCTGTTCCCGGGATCAAGTACTTTCCACAATAGACCTGTCACAGCTGATTGATTTCAACACCAAGCAACTCCGCTGTCATTTCTGTGTCATTGTTCTGAGGTGTTTTTGTCCTGATCCTAAAATAACTTCTCCTGACTTCGTGTGGCGCGTGTATACAACTTCCTGTCTAGTTTTAACTCATGGGAAGTGGGGAACTGAAAGAGCTAGAAGCGGGAGCTCACACTGCCCACGAATGCAACACACACACACACGCAGGTGACGGTGAAGCCAGTGATTTCAAACAAAATTCCAGGCACTAAAGGTCAGAGAACTATTATGGAAAATTTGATTTAGCCTTTAAATATTTATTCATTCAATAATGAATATTATATTCAATCATTCTTCCAGTAATTAGAGTGGCCTTTGCTGTGAAGATGGCTCTCAGTAATGATGATGTGCTCCATCCCCTCTCAATCACAGCTTCATCCTCTGCTTTCACATCTTTCACAAGACTGGAGATCTTCATGGAGTCGAGAGACAGACTCATTACGACGTAGTCTCAGAAGTGACACTGAAGCCCCTTTTGCACTGGACAAAAACCCACTAACATCTGGCTTTTGTCTTCAGTGGAAAAGGGTTCAATTGCCATTCACTCCCAGGTCAAATGGCTCTGCAGTAGTCATGGGTTTGTTTTGCATGACACCTGTTTTGTGTATAAACATTTTCCCTGCATTCTTCACAATAAATTGTAATCTAAAGGCTTTTATTATGATGCTGCAAAATCAGGAAATGATGGGTTTTCATCAAGCTGTAACTTCACACAATTCCCGTCAGCTGAAAGCAAACATAAAACAGTTAAATAAGGCAAACATCTGAAAGTACAAACAGTGATGCAAGAGAGAAACTTCAAATCACAGAGATTCACTTAGAAGCTACAAAGGTCCTGAGAGCTGAACACAGACTTTAAAAAATGTCTTTCTCTCTGCACAAGTGCAGTCTCAGTACTCCAGCGCACCTGAGTAAAAAAAAAAAAAAAAAACAGAAAACAAACTTGCCTACTGGCAACTGGAAAAGTGTCGATCACATAGTTTTAGATGATAGATCAGAGAAATACAGAACCTGAGCCTGGCAAGTGCACAACATTAAATATAAAGTCAGCAGTCTTTGCCAGTTTAAACATAGAAAATAAGAAAATAGCTTTTTTCACAATTAGGAGCCCTAAGAAGAATTTAAGAATTAGGGGCCCTTTCAGTCCTCTGCCATCAAAGGGGACAGACCTCTGTTTTGATAGCTGTTGTCATAGCTGTGCAGAGAAATGTATGCCATTTATTAATGTTAAAATACCCTCTACTGCCTGTGTTTTTTTCAAGTGGATAGGCTTTTGAACCAAACTCCATTCTAAAAGCAGGTGTTTTATAGTAGGGCCATATTTTTTCACAGTAAAAACTTTCGTTACACCATTACTAAGGGCCCTATCTTACACCTAGCGCAAAGCCGTTGCGCTGCTGGCACAAGTGGTTTTGCAATCTTATACCAGCGCAAGTGCCATTTTTGCCATGTGTGCAAAATAGAAAATGCACTTGCACCGAGTCTGTGTGGCTGTGGGCGGGAGGTCTAAACATGAAGGCAAAACGAAGGCATGGCCCGGCACTTTGCTATCTTGTGCTCTCTGCACCTTCTCTCCTCCGCTCCCCCACAACACAGTTTCAAAACATAACCAGTTACATATCTGCATGATAACCCTGTGAAAGTGCATTAGATATGTAACGTTACTTAACAGCTCTATATATGATATAATGTTAGTGCTTTCTCAGCAAACATTGGTGGGGATGGTGAAATATGACATGAAAATGTATATGATAGAAGACAGAAATACTCTCGGGAAAAGGAAGTGCAGTCACACAGCAAGACCAGCTGGACCGCGGTCACCCCAGGCAGAGAGCCGTGATAAGGGCTAAGCTAACCCGTCTTAGACCTAAGAAAGTGATTCAGAGAAATGTATCATCGTTGACGCACTTTGATTCTGCACCAGCCCACATCCTCCTCTTCAAAACCCCGTCCATAACAAATGGGGGTAACGTTACTGCAGCTAGTAAGCTCGCGTTTGTTAGCCGGACTCGCTAACGTTTCCATCTTACATTAGAGCAGTTAAAGTTTAATCCATTCCCCACACGTGTGCTCTTTTTTTTCACAATGGTGAATAACTACAATAAAAGCCAGATGATGAGATGTAGAGTGTTGCTTGTCTTAGAGCTCCATGCACATCACATCAAAGTGTAGCAAAATGCGTCACTTGACAGTCCTATGGCTCCCTTAGTTACAGTTGCTACTCTATGATTGGACAGTTGCTGTTTGCTGTTGCTGTTTGTTACATGTTGTTTATCTAATTTAAAATCCACACAATGGCTATAAGGGAAAAGGGTGTTGAAGGATCAAATCTAAAAAACAACTCTTTGATAACAAAACCAAATTGACCCCCTCTTTTAGCAAACTGTTGACACACATTACTGAGTAAACATCTCCACATAAATATCAACACACAGCTGAATCTTTAGAAATGGATGACACATTTGACAAGAGATTTGATGACGATATGGATATGATTTGTTCTCACACATCTGCACTCCTGTTAGCTGTGGGTCTCAGCTGAAATTGACATTATTGTTGTAAGACGTTTTCCCAATTAGCTGAATCAACTGCTCACAGATGGTTTTAGCAGAGCGTTCCTGGGGGGCAGTTTTACAGAGGATGTATGGAAGATTTTTGACCACTGTAATATGTTTTCAGTGACCTTCTGTTTATATAATGTATTTTCCACAGTCTTCCCAGCAGATTTGTAGCATCATGAATGCCCATCCGGAGGATTATCTGGTCCCAGTGGTTAAAGTAATATGACAGCCCTTAAAATAGATGTTTCCTTCCTGGGCAGAGTCAGCATAAAATCAACCATTTGATCTGTTTTCATAATATCTTCGCTTGGGTTTTGTAATTTGGGTTTTTTTTTTGTCTCACTGTAAGGAAATTAGCTTTAAACAATCAGTAAGTGGTAGACTTTTGCTCTTTTGGTAAAAGCTTCTGAATAAAATTGTGATAATGAAACAGAGGGTTGGTAATGATTTTAATTTTTAAAGCTACTACAAAGAGCTTTCATGTTTTGTTGGTTTTGGAGGACCCTGTGGACAAAAGTGGTTGTGTTTCCACGGTAATAACCATAAAATATAACTTAAAAAATGAATTTATCTGAATAAAAATCTCCTCTTGCTTGTTTTTAACTAAATAATGTACTACTCACTGTAAGCTTGTCTGGGAAAATGTAAACAGCCTTGTTTCATCTGATTTTAAGTAGAATCCAACTTGGTAGCGGACATTAAAGGGATGGTTCAGGTTTTTTGAGGGGTGGTTGTATGAGGAGCAATTGTTTTTCCTAAGGGGCCATATGAGAAGCCCTGATTGTTGCCGGGGGCCGCAGATTAAATATAGAAAACATACTGTACACGTACTCTCAGTCTTCAGTATTTATTATATTGAAAATCATTCCAAACAGCATCTTATTAAGAACATTAAATTATGCAGGAGTCTTTGAAAATACTGTACAGGTAATCTAAAGCAGCACACCAGGGATGCTGTGGACACAATCTATCCTGTACATCTGTTTTATCTTTGACAAGAAGTGTTAGCTGCATAACAGCCAGATATAAAATATACCAAAAAAAAGCACAAATCACAGTTTTTAGATGAGAACATTAGTTTGTTTTTTAATAATCCACGGTGGATTGTCAGTGCCAAAAACAAATAGCATGACAAAATAATACTGTTTTGTACACACAGAACAAACAGGTGATGTTTGGACACAACTCATCATGAAGTCCTGTTTGCATCTTTGACAAGAACTGTTGAGCAACAAAACAAACCAAAACAGTACAATATCTCCTGTCCTGACCTATTAACACATGTGTAGGTTACTTTTTTCAATTTATGAGAACAGGAGTACTTTTGTTTTGTTTTTTGGATAATTCAGTGTGGAGTGTCAATGCCAAAAAACAAAAATCTTGCCAAAAAAAATTACTGTTTTCTACATAGCAACTTGTTCGTTGCAAACTAAACACACAGCCTTATTGCTGACCTATTGTGAAAAAAACCTTAACAGTCCATGACTTATTAAACACTCGACATTCAGCATCAACCTTACGCTCTTTAGTGCTCATTTGGTGACTCCAGTGTTTTCCTCCATCAGTCATCATCAGGCCCTTCAGGTCTGTTTTTTTCCCATTCATGTCTGGACAATTGAGGAAAGTCTGCAGGACAGTGGCATTCAGTGCAGCAGGGAGTTCTGGATGCTGCAGACTGTATGTGAGATGCCTCCATTTCCTGATTGACAAAGAACAATGTTCATTATACTATGGTTTTGTTTACATAAGTAAGGGATAAGATCATTATTACAAGTTAACCCCCCGACAGACTGATGCAGGACTCCAGTGTGAAATGGAGGAGTCTGAAATCACCCTGTACTGGTTTATTTCACAATAATGACCTGCTCGCAGTATATTATCCTGCTTATTAGATGGCTGTTCAATAAAAAAATATTAAATAGAAAAATTGACATTTACAAAAAATTCTTTATTTATTTACAAATTTTTTTCATTGATTTTCAGAAATAACAGTGCATTGAATCCCCTAACTGACCAATCACAATCGAGTATTTGACAAAGCTGTGTAATGAGTAAGGGATAATGTACAGTGAGCAGGTCAAAATAAACCAATTTCACAATAATGACCTGCTCATGGTACATTACCTCACTTAAATGTTACTTTAAAAATGATTTTATTGATGTGTTGAAAATGCAACCGTTTGTTTATTCAAACCAACAGACTGTTATTCAGAAATAACAGATCTGAGAATTAACCAGAATTTAGTATTTTATGTTATAATATATTAATACATTACATACCCATATGTTATATTGTTATATTTATAGAGACATGTATTATCAGTTATTGCTATCACATTATAGGACCTCTTGGATTCACAACCTTGACAAACATTTTTATGACTTCACACCGGCAATCTCATTCTTCTCATCCTACTCTTTTGAACAAGATATCTCAAGAATGCCTTGAAGGAATTTCTTCAGACTTTGCAAATGACCACTTGGACTCAAAGATGAACTGATTAAATGTTGGTAGTCAAAGTTCAGATAACTGTGACCTCACATTTTTGGCTATAACTCAAGTGTTCATGCGCTAATTATGACAAAATTGCACACGTCTAACAGGATAGAATGAAGCGGTGATGACATTTGATATCCAAAGGTCAAAGGTCACCTTCACTGTAACATCATAATGTTCAGCTCTCTATTAGTCCTCTTTAAAAAATAGTCTCTAAGTGAAGACAGCATGTTTCTCACTGGAAATTATTCACTGGAATCACACATGTATAGAATGACATGCACATCTCTGCTGGTTCAGGCAGTTATGGTGACATTGCAGTAGGTGCTTCACCATCTGTTGCCTGATGGGGATCTGCACTCCACTAGGTTTTTATTTGTTTTGTAGCCAACTCTTTCATTTATTTTTCCCATTTAGGTTGGTGTAGGCATTTGAACATAACACCAAAGACACTTTATGTAGTCATACAAGGAACTATAATTAAGGGAAAACTCTTCAAAAATGCAGATAAGATGCATTATCATCTCAGTCTTGGGTCTTTACCACACTGTATTTTTAAAATGTTGTATTTATTATTTCTTTTAGTTATTATGAGGCTGTTGTGTTTGAAGCTAACGAGTGACAGATCCGTCCAAACCTCATTTTTCCGATGTGCACATATGTTATTCTGTACTCACACCCTGTCTTTACATATTGTGAAAGACAGGTGATTCCCCTGAGAAAGCTGCCCTTAACTAATAATCTCTGCTGGCCTCATCCTGCCACGCAGAGCGCTGCCTCCAGTGGTTTAGGGGGAGAGGGGTTTTCACACAGATTTCTAGATCAATCACACACAACACACACACACACACACACACACACACACATTATTGGACATGTGCGCATGACGATAAATAATTTATCCGCTGACAACTTATTACCTTCTGTGCAACAGCACACAGTTGAGTCATTATAATTTCATGTTGCAGTCATCTCCAATGGAAACACGCGTGTTGACTGATAGTAAGTCCACTGATCGGCTTTGCAGTCAAACATGATGTGGAATAACCGCATAATGATATGCACGCACAAGAATTTATTTGTCTGATTTTTTCAGCCAATGTTGAAACGTGTTTTTTTTTTTTAGCAGTGAAAATGTTTTCACTTCAGTCTCAGAAATGTGTCAAAAGTGTGTCAGCTCAGGTTCAGTAGACTGAAACTACAGGGTAATGACAACGATCAACGTCTCCCTCCTCTCACATGTTGACTTGACAAAATATATGCTGACACCTTTTTGCTGACAGAATTCAGTTTAATTGGATCCACAGAGACACAATAAATTGGCTTTCATATAAAACTTTTTGCTTTCTCTCATGACATTGTTTGCTTTGTGACCCTCCTAACACTTGCAACATTTTAAATAAAAGTACAGGTACAATCATGTTTAGTGAAACAAGAGTCTTCTTTTTCTCAAGATAATTAATCATGTATATTTTCATTTTTCAGTCACCTGGACTGCAAGCAAAAACATAGAACATCAACACATCCCCCAAACCACCCGGCTTTGTCTTTATAATATTCACTTGTATCAATATTTACAGTGTACAGTGCCGTCTCTTACACTTCAAACAGAATACTTGTTTGCCATCCTTGATCAAAAAGTTCACTACAGGAATCCCTTTGTGAAAATCCTTGTTGGCTCCAGTGCGACTGAAATTGATCACATTTGGAATTCACATTTGCAGTTAAATTTGCTTGCTTTCATTTGCTGATTTTCTTGGTCTAAAAGGAAATAAAGTGTTTCTGTGTGGCACATTTTGCTTTCTGCATCATGAAATATGAGCCCTTATCCGATTAGCAGAAAAATAAATCACAACAATCAACATTTCTGGCATATAAATGGACTTTTATACGTTGTGCATACTGCACCTGTATGACTGAAAAAAATATGAAGCTGTATGAACAATGTGATGTGGAAGTACTTCAGTTTATGTAAAACACCAGAAATCCCATTTTCAAATATACTTTTAATCCAATTAAAGGAGAAATCTGTAATATATTTGCTGCTCTAAATCACAAAATGACCACAATATGTCGTCAGAGATTAAAGGGCGACTCTTTTCAGGGTTTTTCAAATGGAAACGCTCACTCAGCTGTTACAAAAGCAGTGACGTAGGTTAAAGCGTTGATGTCCTCCCTCTCCTCTCCCCATACACGAAAGGAATCCGATTCTCCCGGTGGCTCAGCTGGGAGATATACTGTATATGAGCTTAGATTTTATAGTCTAAAAAAACAAAATGAACTCTAAAAATATCAACAAAGAAAATATTCTTACGCCGGTTGTCCACAATAAACCATCTATTTTCTGAATTCAAGTTTCTCTCTGTTACCAAACTAAGATGAGTTTGTTCATAAAACACACCTCAAACTCAACATAAACAAAATAAAACTCGCCAAAAAGTCTTTGTTTGTCTGTCGACTGTTCAACAATCAACAGCTCTGGTTTGGTTAACAATAAATCCTTAATTCACTGCATTAGATGTGAAAATATTGTGGGTCCCTGCTGCCTCTCTGATGCCCAACCTCCCTCTTCCTTCTCTCCGCTTCATGTCTCTCCAGACATTGTCAAACTTGTTCCTCTTGGTCTCAGAGACTGTGTTTGGTCCCAGTTTGGCATGTGCGCTGTTTTCCCAGTTCACTTGCCAACGGTGTAAACATAACCCTACCCCCCCGACCCCAGCGCTTTGAGCCACAGGTCCGGCCAACTGAGCTAACGACAGCTAGGAGGCTAGCTACAACCAAAGAGGGTTACAGCAGAGAGTATAGTGAGCAGCAGTAGTTAGAGGTTACTAGGGCGATATGCTGCCCCCTGTTTGGTTAGAGTTAACTTACATGTTGCTCCTTCAACCTCAGGGGTTTACACACCAACATCATCATGCAGAAACCTACGTCACGTGGGAAAAAAGTGTTTGGAATGGCTTGGAAAAATAGCATTTTGACCCAAAAACCTAAGTAATTTGACCAAAATGTAATTATTTGGATTGTATACATAAGCAACACTACTGGAAAGCAACAGAATGATATAAAAACCTTGAAAATCCAAAAATGAATGTGGTTGCCCTTGAAGGAGGGTGAAAGGCTGGCTTCTCTGACAGCAATGCTGCATCCAGCATGTCCTCCTTTGCAGAATGTCTGTTTTTGTTTTGGTGCTTACAAATGCTTATGAGTCGTAAGGAATCATTAATTATCTCTTAGAAGGAGTAGATGATCATAACAGTTAAATTGAGCAAAATGTTAATGGAGTCTGGAAAGTGGTAAAGCCAGAGGTCAGTGAACTCCATCTCCAGAGTGAGTATTTTTGGAGCAATGGGCTTTTGTTTTTGGGATAACACTCTTAATTTCATGTCGAAAGACGACTGAGTCATCTAGTTATGTCACGTTTAACCAGTGTGTCATGTATAAAGTCTGCATTAAGACAAATCAAGAATTTAAAAGTCTTCGCGCCTGATAAATCCAGGTGCTGTGGACATATTTCTAATCACATATATACACTTAAATATTGTTTCACCCATATTTCTCCATTGTTCATTTACATTCAGGCAGGAAATTCTGTTACAAAAAGCAAAGGATGGAGTTAGTATAAATAAAAAGGGAGGACATGAATGTGCATGTGACTTATATTATTATTATTATTTTCTTGTTTAGCTTCAGTCATTTAAAACCAGAATAATTAAAACATGAAATTCTTTGTGAGGATCAAAGCATCCGTCCTCTGTGAGGCTGCCTCTGCAGGGCCAAACACCGTGGGACCAGAGTCGCTGGTGTCTGGTGAATCGCTCACTTCTGCCTTTTATCCTCATTTCCATGAACAAGACGTCAAGAGTCACGCCAGCTGAAGAGCACATTCAGTTTCATAAAACCAAAAACAAACTTGACACTGAGAGGCTTTTGGAGGAGAGTACCACAAATGAGTGTCCATTGCTGCAAACAGACACAACACAAGCATGGCTCACAGTGGCAACAGCAGTACAGATGGACAGATGTGAGCAGGGTCGTTGTCGAAATGGCAGTCGTCCATTTGCGCGTGCGCGCGCACACACACACACACACACACACACACACACACACACACACACACACACACACACACACACAGAGGCTTGTGTTACTATATCCATCATAGACATAACACTTTCCTTCGCAACTTACCCTAACTTGAAAACAAATCCTCAAACAGCCCTTTAAACTTATGGGATCCATCATGTTGGCCCCACAGATCTGGTTGGACCCCACAGATACAGTTGTGTAGTACACTCGCAGTTTTTGGACCATGCTAATTAAAGGGGTAGTTCACCCAAAAATTAAAATTCAGTCTTTAACTACTATTTCACCGGAAAACAGCATTGCAGAATATCCCAAACAATGTGAGTGAATGGCAACCAGTTTAAAAAAAAAAAAAAAACATAAAATGCTTCCACACTGCTCGTCTGGTCTCCTAACATGGCAAGTTGACCCAAAATACATCATTTACACCCTGTTTTTAGCCTAAATCTTAATTGTAGATCCTCAGCTTGGAGCCATGTCCATGTGCACACCGTCTGAACTGGGTGTGTGTGTTGTGATGGTGTGCATGCGCAAGTGACGGGGCTTTTGGAGACATGGATTACACCAAATGAGCAGCATAGAGGACTTTTAGGTTCTTTTTGGTGGTCTTTTACACTTAAAAACTGGTCACCAGTTACTTGAATTGTTTGTTGAACTCCAGCAGTGTTTTGTGGACTAGAAAACTAAACCTGACCTTCAATCGGCACAAGGGTGAGCAGATAATGACCCCATTTACACCTTGCATTAATTAGATCAGATAGCAGTCGCATGGTGCTTGACCACATGAAAACACAGGGGCCTCATTTATAAATGTTTATTTATAAATGTGTTTATCTGCATATTATTTAACCTGATTACAACTGAACCTTGTATTAAAGTGTGTTTCCAGTGTCCACATTGAGATCCAGTCAGGATCACTTTTGCCAACTGACAAAATCTTTTAATAACTTTTGACCACAAACTAGTCTAGATGGTACACACAAATTTTGAAGTCAGCTATATTTTTTCTGACTAAATTAAAAAATGGCTGATCTCCTTTTGGGTTGAGGCTATGGGTCCAAGAGGGATTTTTGTTTGCCTGGGCATAATACATGGGTGTACCATTTTTCGTACATGTTTGTACATGTTCAGGCCTGGACTGTTAATAAACATGTGAAGTTTCAGGCAGATTCAACTTAGTATGCTGAAGTTAATGCAGTTTCCTGTGTTTTGGCGAAACCTTGACTTTTGCCATGCCAACCTTCGTGTGCAATTCACATCGCAATCTTCACAATACAGCATTACCATGGTCTTAAGGCCTTTCGTGCCGGATTTGAGGTGGATATGGTCAACAGCATGTCAAAGTCTAAAACATGAGATTTACTGTTGCCAGTAGGTGGCGCTATGACTGTCATGGAATGTTCTCATGTAGAATTGTTCAGGGGGGGCATCAAATTTCAACAGCACACTACGGACACGCCCTTCATCGACAGCTAAATCTTTTAATAAGTTTTGATCACAAAGTAGTGTAGATGGTACACAGTGATTTTGAAGTTGTTATGATGAATCCTGTAGGAGGAGTTTGTTAAAATACAACACGCCAAAACTTACCACAAAACTCAAAATCGCCACTTCCCTGGTGGGTTTGGGCTATGGGTTCCAAGAGATGTTTTAGTGCGTCTGGGTGTGATACATATGTGTACTGATTTTCATGCATATGGATGAAATGTGCTGCAGGGGCTGTTAAAGGGTGTGGCCAAATTATTTTGCCACTTCCACTGCCGCAAACCATATCACACTTAAATTTTCATTGGGACTGATGTGTGTGCCAAATTTGGTGAGTTTTTCAATATGTTTATGCCCCCCAAAATGCAATTCAGTGGGCTGGAGTGAACTGATGGAATGATTTGGACTAAGAGGTATGTTCGTAACTGACTGTTAGGGAGGGTAAGGGAAGGGGGGCTTATAGTGTTGGGGGGTGCATGGCTCAAGCCATGTTTCAGGTCCGCCCAAGAAATCCTGAACACAGAAACAGTGAAAAACAGCCCAGAATTCAGTACTACATTGTGATTTCCCATCAACTATTTGTACAAGACGTTAATGTGGTCACAATATATCACTGACCCCTTCTGGGGGTGGTTTACCTGATTGGATCATAATACGTCCTCAATGCATCTTACATGCATTTGCACCTGAACTTTCATATGTTTAAACATTATTGCCATCCGATCACCCAAAACACATTTTAGTGCAAGGTTTAAAAGGATCAGAGTTGGGAACACTAATCCTGATCCTTTCTAAATGTGGACAGTGGAAAAACATATTAATGGCAGGTGTAAATGTAATCAGGTTAAATCATATCTAGATACAATCTGGATACAAGCCATATTGTAATGCATGGTGTAGCAAGCCCACACACACACACACACACACACACACACACACACCAATAGATATTTGCAGCTGGGCAGGTTAAAACTGAATTTCCTCCTCCAGCAGTGAACATCCTGATCTGTGTGGGTCATGTCCTCATTCTCTTCTCACTCAGGCTGTCTTGTTGGCGCATGATAAACACTGATCAGTGAAAGTTTTCGTGACGAGGGATCAGAGCAGGTTGTCCTCAGACGTTAGTCTCCTCTCCTTCCAGAGGGTACTGCGCCTTCTCCTCCAGACACACGTCCTCTGTGGCAGTGCTGATGTGACTGGCGGCGCCTCTGTGTGGCAGGAAAGAGAACTGCAGGGCGTGTCTGCTCTTGGCTGGCCCGCCTTTCCCGGTCCCGTTGCTGTAGGAGACAACCAGTCGGCGGTTCTCCTCAGGTGCGGCGGAGCAGGAGGGGCCTCTGTCAGCTTTGTTGAGGCAAGGCGAGTCGCCGCTGGGGTCGCTGGCATTGTTGTCGGGGAGATAGGGCAGATTGCCGGTGGCGATGCTGCCGCTCTTGATGTGCGGCGTGTGGCTGTGGGTGTGGCGGTACTCCTCATCAATGTCCTTCCCCAGCTTCCACCTCTTCCACTTCTTCAGCATCTCTGACTGCACCTGAGGGATGATGGGATGGCAGCAAGAGAGAGAGAGAGAGAGAGAGAGAGAGAGAGAGAGAGCAGATAGACGAGAGATGCAGATTAAATAAGACACCGAGCACTTCATCAAATGGACCGCTCTTGCCAAAGACTACATTTAAAGGTTTAGAGATTAGCAGATGGATGATGTTGTGTCTCTCTTACTTTGTAGACAAAAGAATCAAGTGCAACTAGAGCGAATACTGAGCTTTTAGAGGTATAAAAGTTAAAAGATAAAGACTAGCAATAGGAACACTGATGATGAGAAAGGAGAGGAAGGAACTGCAGCAGTGGCAGAGATTAAATTAAGGCGGGGCTCAACATGAAGGCACATCTGTCTCACCTCTTTGTTGACAAAGCAGTACAGGATGGCGACCAGCAGACCCTGAAACACAAGGGAGAGTTATAACACTTCAATCATGTCAGATACTGGAAAAGAAACGAATATTACGAATATTATTATATATTTTTTTTACTGTGTATTAAATGTCTAAATGTTAAATATTCAATCCCTTAATTACTGTAAAAAATATCTTATAATTTATGTGTTCGTGACAATTACATTGTCTAAAAAGCAAATGATTAAAAGCCTCTCTGGTTCTACAAAGAGCCATCACCAGTTGAAGAACCTCTTTATTTAAGGTGCATTTCTTCATTAATACTTAATGTGGTTCTTTAAACTACTAAAGGTTCTTCATTTTATTGGAGTTATTTGGTGGTGGGTGTGTGGCATTTAAAAGGTCTGAAAGTCTTTTAACCCTGCAGAAGTCTGGTTGCTGTAAAGCTTTCCTGTCTGCACAGAATGTAAAGTGTGTGTATTGTGGTGCACAGCTCAGTGCAGCTGTCATCGCTGTGATGTGAAATGATTCACCGATTATCAGACTAGATGCAGATTAATTTAACAGTCAATCAATAATAGATTAATCATTCCATCTCATTTAACTTTATGTTCACTGTTGGGTAAGTGATTGATTGATTGATTGATTTAAAAACAAAAAGATATGAAATTTCCACATAGTGAAGCATTTTTTCACTAGAGGCCATGGCAATGAACTGGAAACTTTGTGTGCAGCTTTAAAATCATAATGCACTCCTGAGAAGGCTACAATTGGAATTGAACATCCAAACTTTCATCTGCATTTTTGCAGCAAATAATATAAAGCTAAAATGTTAACATAAAGACAAACAAACAGCAAAACAACAACTCTGCAGTGGGCAGGTTTGGAGAGGTGAGTGTGACCACAGACCAGAACAGCGCAGGAGTTGGGATTAACTTAGACTGAAGATTTGGAGAAACAGAAACCTATTTACTTGAATGCCTGATATTGACAATGCATTTAACAACAATGGCAGGTAGTTTTGGAAGAGAATACTTTGTACTTCTATTTAATTATTTATTAACACCAGAAGTTTTACTTGCATTTGAGTAATATTTCAGTAATGTAACAGCACTTCTGCTTGAGTACAGATTTCCAGTTCTCTGTCCACCACCATATATAACACACCAACAAGGTCAGGGAAGAGGAAGAAGAGGATGAAGACTGCCAGCAAGTCAAGAAGGGTGTAAACAATGCAGGATTTAAAATATTTAAGAAATCAGTTTTGTAAATGTTTTAAGAGGAAGGAAAAACATTCAAGTTCTCAAGGATACATGCATTGGCATTTTTGTAAATAACACTGAATGTAAACAGAAACTTTGTTTGTTGACAAGAAAAACATCCTTAAAATACTAATACTATTCATCCATCATTCATCCATTTGTGTAGTGGTTTACTGAAGGCCCATCATGTATAATCATGTATAACTCTTCCTCTGAAAGTGCTGAATGTTTTCCACTAGTTAAATATGAAATGGATTAAAGGCATGTTAGCGCAGTAAGCCAGATGTTTCTTTTGATGTAGAATATTTATTCTAAATTTATCAGAAAGATGCCAGCTGCTGTAAAAATGCCACAAATGTAAGATTGAACATATATCCAGTTTTATTATAATCAGATTTCTGGGAGTAAAAATGCATTTAATGATCCGTCCTTAGAGAAAAATACAGACATACAGAGAGAAAACACAGAGAAACACACGAATTTTCAAAGGACTGAAGTGTGAATAAGTGAGAGTGAAGTGTCATATGAAGCTCTGACCTGGAAAGAGTTGAACAGCAGGTCACAGAAGAGGCGGATGAGCCGCAGCATGGAGCCTTTAGGGACGGATTCATCGATGACGAAGGTGAAGAGGATGGCGTGAATCCCAAGCAGAGGGATGAGAGTCAGAGTGGACTTTGCTAATCTGGATCAGAGGAGAAAAAGGGAAACAATGAATAGTTGTAAAGATAAGATATTACAAGCAGGCACGTGCACAGACACACCCCAGGTGACGCTCTAGCACCTGCCCTCTTGCCCTCTGACCAGGTAAACTGCCCTTTTTTCCAGAGGTAGAAAGAGTACTGAAAATCTGTACTCAAGTACAAGTACTGTTACATCATTAAAATTACAAGCAGAAGTACCAGTGCTAGAAAAATACTTAAGTTAAAGTGTAAAGTACTCTTCTACTTTGTAACTATTGATGTTTAATGCCTTTTCAATAGCAGCATTCAATCAAAAAGGGTTTCTGTTTGTCCAAGAGTCCAAACTCCTGCTCTGTTCTGCTCAGTGATCACACTCACCTCTTGTCAGTTTTGTGCACTTTCCCTAACCAATGAAAAAGCTAACAATCGATTAATCACTAATATTTTTTAAATACAAAACACATTCTTTTTTATTATTATATTCGCTTTTTTTTTTGTCAGTTTTTAAGTTTAAGATGTCTTATTCAACAAATGGCTCCACCAAACAAAACAATATTAAATGAGGTGCAATTACTGCTATTTTTAGACTGTTGATTAAAATTTGGCTATTTGATTCTTTGTTGGGTAAAATTTTAATGGTGATTAATTGATTAATGATTAAAATCCTTATTCCAAACCAGTGCTGCTGCAGTGTTTCATTTGTTGTCCATATATCATTGTCTTTATTCCTTACTGGCTACAAAAATGTAGATGAAAGGTTTGGATATCGACTCAATTTGTACTCAGTACACAAGTAGATTGCAAGTACCCAAATAATTTGTATTTGTAATTAGTTAAATCCACCTCTGCTTTTTGCAGGACAATGGGCCTCATGCAAGAACCACTTGTATGAACAGATTTGTTTCTAAGTGATGTGTACGACTGATTTAGGAGAACTAGTCGTCTTCACCAGTTTTCTCGTAATTTGAATTTTCTTTCAGATATGGACACAATTTCTGAGTGCTCCTGACCTGCCGTAGACTCATCAGTCTGCTGTTATCCAGACCAAAGACATTCTCTGATGACTGTATATTTCATTAGTTTGAAGACATTTTGAGTTTAAAAAATGAATTACACTCCACAATTATGATGACATTATCCTCTTTGACTGCGTTTCAAATTATAATATAATTGTAAATTTAGACACAAAGCCTATCATCTTTAATTTAATGATGTATGTTATCCCTGTAATCCCTGTGCAGGAGAACATCCTCACTTATTCTGTCCTCTGTCTCTCTGGGATGGAAACTTCTCCTTCACCCCCTCTTCCTGTTGCAGTCATCGATCACCTTGCTGTGGCAAGGCGCTCTTTTTTCTTTGAAGCCATTTTCATAGAGACATTTCTTCTGTATTTCAGTGACCTTCTGATAACAACTTCATTTCTTGGCTTTAGCAGGTCCCTTAATTCTCCTGGGACCTGCCTTAATTCCATTCCATTTTTCCAGGGTTTACCATCGCTGGAAACATTTGGGATAAAATATATAACATATGTCAAGCAGTTTTAGATAAAGGGACCCTAAGTCACACCCCTTCTGGTGTGGTATTCTATGAATCACATGTATAATGTTTGTTAATTTAAAAGATAATTTTACAAGTCAAGAAAATCACTGTCATCAGTTTATTGTAAAACTGTTTAAGTATCAGACTGTGAAGATACAGTTAGAAAGTCTACACACCCAGATGTCATGACTTTCTCTCTCCACAATCTAATAAACGAAGCTATGATGTCTACGACTTTCCTATCTTGTAAAAATTGATAAACATTATATGTGTCATTTGTGACACAAACAGGAATAAAAAAAACTCTCTTGTCATGGAGAACATTCATATTTTTTCTGAAATAAAGTCCCATGGAGCACCAGAAGGGGAGGGGCTTCACTTCTCTATAACAAAAGGGAAATTAGCTAGCAGGACATGCACCGTTTCCTTCAATAAATTACAGTTTGATCATTGGTGGAAACATTTGGGATAATTTATATATAATATATAACATACAGTATGTCTCATGTTTTTAGACATTTTACATATGAAATGTTACATATTATAGATTTAAAGTGGCTATGCTGTAATCAGTGTTTCTGTATGGATCACATGACTACCTGTATGTTAAAGGGGATCGCCCATAGTGATGAACCTGCAAACAATTCTCAACCAGCTCTGCACTTCCTCTCAGCTCTGTGGAGTCTGATAGTGCCTTGATTGTTTCCCGTTAACATACAGGTGCATTATTTTCAGTGAAAAACCTGGCGAGTATCCCCCCACACCTTTTAGTTTTGTCTTTCAGAATAAGAAATAGTTAACTCACCTGAACTTGTAGTCAGTGTATCTCATCTGATGAGCTCTGAGTTTAGACATCAGGATTTTTATAATTCGGATGAATATGAAGAAGTTAATCTGAAACAAGGAGTGAAGTTGAATGGATGCAAACAGATATGCAAAATATGTACATTTTTGTGGATGACATAATTTATAAGAGAGACAGAGACTCCCTAAAATATCTGGAGTTTTTCTGTGCTCTGTCGGATTTTAACTGGACACACACACACAAACACACAAACACACAGACACACACACACTGTGATCTAGTGCAGAACCCTCTCCAGTGACAGAGAACATTAATTATTACAGCACTCAAGTTATTAGCGCACCAAGTTTGGTAACGTGTATGTTGTCTTGAAAGGGGTTTATGTGAATGTGTATGAGTTTCGGTGCACATAAACACAGTTAATTTAGGTGTGTGTGTGTGTGTGTGTGTGTGTGTGTGTGTGTGTGTGTGTGTGTGTGAACAATAGTTGAACTGCAAGGTTGTGTTTGGGATTGTTGGAGGATGACATATGAAAGCGAATTCCTCCACAGAGCGCACACTGTATGACTTACACAGACAGGAAATATAGGGGATTGTGAATATTTTGGTGCGTGTGTGTGTGTCTGTGTGTGTGTGCACGTACATTTTAGCATGAGGTCACAAAGGTTGCTACTGTTACTGTTAATGTGCGCTTGTGCTCATAAGTGTATCCATCCATAATGTTGATTGTCTCTATGGGAACAAGAGGCAGGAAACACACATCTTATTTCTGTGTGTGTGTGTGTGTGTGTGTGTGTGTGTGTGTGGTCTAGCTACATAAGTAAGTTAACGTTCCAATTTAAGGCAGCAATCTTCGAGAATCTTTGTGAATTTTATGTATTTGCCTGATCTCAGTCCTTGGGGTCAAAATTTGATTCTCACTATAATCTGCGTTTATTCTTTTTTATTTCTCAAAATTACTTTAAGCATACTATTTGGCTCACATGAAAAGCACACTAAAAAGAGTGTCACAAAAAAAAAAGCGGGCAGCTCAAAACCACAGCCACTAAAATCCTATAACAAGTTTTTGGAAAAACTGCAAGATGTACTCTGTTATTTGAAATTAGTTCTAAATGCCAACATGACTATATATAAACTGTTCTCTATAGAGTCTAATGTCAGAAATATTGTGGACAATAGTTTGCATATTACCACTTTAAAAGGACACAGTATTGCAAAGGTCTCGGAGTATAAATATCATGGATTGTAGCTGGATCAGAAACTGATGTTTAAACTTCACATTGACACATTTAGTTACAACAGAAAACTGGATGTTTGTACAGAAAAATAATTTTCCCTTGTCTGTCCTGGATTATGGTGATGTAATTGGATTATTATTATTATTTTTATTTATTTATGAAGCTCTTGATGAAACTTACCATTACTGTTTCTTCATTAAACTTGTCCAATAGTCATTATTCGACTCATTGAAGCGAATGGCTAATACTTAAAGTCCCATATGCAAACAATAAATTTGAGAAAATTGTTTTTAGTTTTTGTGCTGAACACTTTATAACACACAGTAAAATATGTATCTTTTACTTACAGGTCAGTTGAAAACCATGAATATAAACTATAAACCACTTTGCTCTTGTATATAACTGTTTTTGACTGTTTTCTGTTATTGGCTGTTTTCATCTATCTATCTCTAGGAACTTTTTCCATGCTCAAGAGAAAATCTTTCAGGTAGTTTAATATAATAACCAATAACATCCAATAATGTTATTGATGACATGACATAGAATATTGATGCACGCACCGCAGTGCCCGCTGTTTTATCTGTGGTCTGTGCATCTCTATTCCATGTCATGTGATCCAGTGACTCCAAATTAATCTGCAGGACGGGCAGGTCGCTGCATAAAAATAATAAACATTGTGTGTGTAATTCATATATAATCAGACATATAATATGAGTATATGATTAATAGTGGATGGTTTGTGGGTCAGAATCAGCATGCATCTCCCCAGAGAGGGAGAGAGAGTGAGAGAGAGAGAGAGAGAGAGAGAGAGAGAGAGAGAGAGAGAGAGAGAGAGGCCGTGTGAGAGCCCATTTTTTACCTGGCCCCTCAAAAAACTGGAATTGAGAATCATTAGGAACCAGAATCGATAAGCAGAACCGGAATCACTAAAATCCAAACGACACCCGACCCTAATTAAACCTGGAGACAAAAATATTATTTGAGCCTAAAATGACATAATAAATAATGCATTTTAAGCTTAAAGTATTTTTGCTTTTTTGTTTTTTGCCCAGCAAAATATAAATGACAAAATACTCAACAATCATTTAATAGTTATTTAAATATATTTAATTTAAATACTGCCCATCTCTGAGTGTGACACATGTAAGACTGTCCTTTAAACTTTCATATTGCCTCTTGTGTTATATATTGCTGTGTTTGACTCTGTCCTTTAACCCTGTGTGCTGTCTATCGCTGTGTTGCTTTTGGGTTGTGCAGCAATTGTCATCTGAGATCATAATAAAGCTTAAGTTAATTTATTACCACATTACTGTGCAGTGAAATACTCTACGAGCCTTTAAAAGAGTAACGTCACACTTAATCTAACATCAGTCCAAACACTTGCCTTCACTGAACATCGGGCCTATTTAATTCATTTTTACTCCATAAAATCATAATTAGAAGCTACACTTGACCAATCAGAGTCACATTATGTCGACATAATGAGCACTCAAAGACGGGAGGCAATGCTATAGATGTACAAGAATGCATGACGCAAAACCAGGAACTTTTTTATACAAAAAAAAAAAAGACAGGAATTTGCATTCTCAGGTACATTTTTTACTCCAGCTCTTCCAACAAGTGTTTGATCTGCATACTTTGAAAGAAGAACACATGCACCCAAACACAAGCTTATCTCTATTCACAGCAACATCTGCCAAGACACAGCTGGTGAATGTCAGCTGCTGTGTGTGTGTGTGTGTGTTGGTGTGTTTGTGTGCATCCGTAGTTCGATTACATGTCATACGTGGGTATGAAAGACAAAAAGATACAGGCAGTCTTACCAGATAAGCAAACAGTATTGGAGAACGGATGATCCACCAATAGCCCATGTTAATATTCCTCTCCCAGCACCTACACACACACACACACACACACACACACACACACACACACACACACACACACACATTTTAAATTGTAACTGATCACCAGTCTCATTGTTATTCTGATCTTTTCACTGTATCCAAAGAATCATCACATATCCACACACTCTAATGTGAATCCTCACAGGTCACAGATAAAAGCTGCTACATCTAAACTGCCTTTCATTCGATGTGACAACGAAAAAAAGAGACTTACTCCTCGTTCTCATACAGATATTTCACCGTGATCCATGGCAACACGAATATGAGGGGTGCACCTAAAAATGACAGAGGTGAAATGTGAGCGTGAACAACTTTTGATGAGTTTTAACAAACAGGGTAAAACTTTGTAACACATGGAGCCTGTCGTCATTTTCCCAGATTAGTGGTGATATCGTAGATGTGTTTGTGGTAGATCATTCACTCCAAAGCCTCATTTTTAGCACACACAGCTATGACGAATGACAGTTTGCGCCATATTTTATCTTTAACCAAGTTATCGCGGTGACATGATTTTATTACCCGTGATACACCATCAAACGTTGTGATCATTACTTATGATCATGAGTTTAAAATCTCATTCTCTAAAGACAATATTTCTACACTCGTCTTATACGATGAAGACTCGAAAGATCTCTGAATGTGAAAATGTCTGCCTGTGTCTGAGCTTGAGAAAAGTAAAATCTGTTCATCTGTTTTTTTTTTTTTTTTTTTTTATTTTGCACATTATCTGTCCTGTCAGGTTACTATGACTCGCTAACATTAATAAGATAATCCAGTTAATACTGTGGCTTGAACATGACTTCTGATTTATCTCTTTTCATAATTAATGAAAATAAGATATGAGATTTCAACATAATTATATCATTCAATTGTTGTCTCAGAACAGAAAACGGAAAATTAATTACAAAGTCATCAATTATTTAAAGATAATTAAGTTGTGACCTCAGGAAAACCAAGATGATCAACAAAAGCTGCTCTGGGTTTATGAATGTTTTTATTATGTGACGTGTCATTTTGAAATAATATCTTATTAAAATCAGGTAGTTGGTAGATTAGTTCATGTCTCACATCCATGTACATATTACTATGAATATTTCTGCATTTGTAAAAGAAAACACAAATCCCACTTCCAGAAAAGGATGCTGTGTAAAACGTCCTGAGATGGACTGACACGAAGTGGAAAAGTGTGTTGTGGTCTGATGAGTCCACATTTCAGAAATTTTCAGAAATGATGGACATCATGACCTCTGGGGTAAAGAGGAAAATCTGTGGCTCCAGAGGGAACAGCGTGAAATTTGATAAACTGTTTCAAGTGATGGGACTTGGGTCAGCCTGTGTCAGCTGAGTCTGGAAAGAGATTTGATGAAGTCTTGTGAGATCTGGAGGCATGTTTTTGCTCCAGTGTGCACAGACTAATTGTGTTTTATCACGTGACATCCAGACATGATCACTGAGTCTAAAAACTACAAGCTTCAAAATGAAAAACACCTGAGGGTGAGGAATTAGAAAGAAGCGAACTCAACTCTTCAGCTCCTCATCTCTCTAATATTGGCGATTAATTTAATAATCAATTAATACCTGATTAATTGTGGCAGCTCTAATAGGATGGAACCTCCTTTAAATTGTCACCCCTCTATAGAATTCTGTCATTAAAACCAATTTTGGTTGTTTATAACACAAACACATCTGATTTAAACATTTTAAGTATGTATATGTGTTGACTTTTGAGTCAAACTCTAAAGTTTTGAAATAAACTTGAAAAAGTTTTGCTGACCTATAATCTTTAGTTATGATAATTTACTTTTCCTCGTTAGATAAGCTTGAATCTTTGTGATTAAGAAATGTAAAAAAAAAAAAAAAAAAAGCCTAAGTGCCTAAATAATTAAATAGTAAAATAGTGAAAATAGTGAAGATAGTAAAATTTTGACATTTACTTTCACTTAAATAGATTTACTCAGAATTGTTTTTAATATAATGTTTTGAGTTTCTAAAAGTGTCAAAATGTAAAACTCAAACTCAAAACTGAAAATTCTGTTGCAAATTATCTTGAAATTTGGAATTTTCTCAACTTTTTCATTTTTTTTACAGCTGCAAGGTGCTGGAAAAACCTGCAAAATGCACCCTGAAAATGCCTAGAAAGTGCTTGATTGTGACTTCAGAACAGGTGCAGGAATGCTGAATATGGCGGAGACTTTGACGTATCGTGTACAGTCAATGCAGTGTCTATGTATATATGTGTTAACCTTTACTGCCGTTAACACCTGCTTGTTAGAGTCTGTTTGCTCTGACTGATCTGTCTGAACACTCTGCTTCTTAGCTTGAATTCTGCTTAATCTTCTCATCAAACTGACCAATTTTAGTCAAACAGAACAAACAGAAACACAACTTTTTCTAAATATGAAACATCATTACTTTGTGATAGTGAGTCGCTGTGTAACAGCTGAGGGTCTTACCCCAGCCAATGGCCAGGTAAATGTAGAAGTACTTCTTCTCGCTGAACACGGTGATGACCAGCAGGCTGTGCAGGTAGATGCCTTCCACCAGCAGCCAATAGTTGTTGGCCATCACGCTGTACTGCATCATCACCATGGCACCACGGCACCACGTCACAGCCTGGCAGACAACACGGGATGGGGGGGTGGTAGGGATATGAACAATAAACCAAGGTGACGCCGTCTCTAACAGTACAAAAGACGAAAATGTTCAAAGCTTCGAGTCACAGCTGACAAATACTTTGCTTCATTTAAGTCAAATTTGCTCTGAGTCAGACTGCAGCATCATACAATGCTCAAATCTTGGCTTAGAACAGCAGCTCAGAGGTCAAGGACTGCTGTCCTACACGTGGACGATTTGATTCTGACGTCAACATAGATCTTTTTCTTTGCTCACTTGCCTTCAAAGCAATTAAAGGTACAATAGACCTGTAAATATATTTACAAAGTGTCGTGCACCTCCACACAAAACCAACAAATCTCATTTACCGTACATTTTTAATTGCTTATTGCTTGTACTTAATGTGGATTGATGTTGACATGATGCTACAGTGCAAATAAATACAAATGCTTAGGAAGAAGGGAGCAAGTGGAACAGGAAAAACAGATATGTGTGGGCATTTCTTGATTTTATCTTCCTCCAGTGCCGGAACCTCTATCCCTTCCGAGATAAAGAAATAATAAATACCTCCTACAACCACACTTAAAAACCACTTAACCATCCCTTTAATTAAGGTAGAGGCATCTAAGTATATAGCAAAACTTACTTGAAGTGTCAGAAGTAAATGTAGCATCACTCATTGTGCAGTAAAGTGCTTTACTGTTAAATCTGATGGTTCTGGATTCATATTACTGTTGCATTAATGTGTGTGTTGCATTTTACTGCTGTAGATCTTAAAGCTTGTGCTCAGCTTTGCTACTTTATGTACTGTTGGGTAGTTTAATTGACTGCAATACATCATATTAAATGAGATCATCATACCTTGTGCACTATTTGAGAATTCGCCACATCGCCCGGCCCTAGCGTGCGTCTCACATTTTTGTTATTACCATTAGAGGGGCAAATGCTTTGAAGCTTCAGTGCTTCGTTCGTTGCTCTTTGTTGCTCATGCAGACGATGTTATGTCAGTCAGTGTCAAGATCATACTGAAGCTGCACCCTGTCCCTCTCTGCATGCCGCTGTCCCCATCGTCTCTTGGACCACCAGCTCTCTGACAGCTTCAGCATGACCTGGACGCAGGCCGATTCTTAGATGCACTGTTCTGCATTTACAATTTATGTTCAAGCACCAGTGCAGGCAGTGCGATGTTCATGTTCCTGGAATGGATGAGTGTTACGGGTTTGTGTCGTCTTTTCACAAGTAGTTACTTTGATATTCTTTTTTTTTTCACGGGATCTATGTTTTTTTCTTATTTCCGTTAATCAAATGGTTGTCAAACTTTAACCATGACATAACATATCATGAAAAATGTTTGCAGAGAATATTTCCCGTAAAAAACGGGCATTTCTATCACATGAACACAGTCACAGTTCCTCAGCAGATGATGTTGGTGCCGTGTGTTTGCTGTCACCGGTATGTTGCCCCAAGCTTGTGTCCGAGTGTCACTGCTGCTCCGGGGGTCCAGTGTGAGGGTCAGCAGGGCGTCTTTCACCAGAATGGATACGGCTCTCAGGATGAAGGAGGCAAACAGGTTCATGTGGATGTTGTTCCTCATACAGTGGAGCTTCCTGGTGCAGAGGTGACAGTCTGTGACGACTTCTGACTTTTACAACATGCATTCATGACTCTGCATACATTTTCACTTTTTTTTTGCCAATCTGTCCTTGCATCCTATACTTCTTGCTTTCATCTTTCATCTTTTCCTGTCCTTTCCTTTCCTTTTTATTCCATCTATCCTTTCTTCTTCTTATTTTTTCCTGACTTGTTGTCCTTCCTTGGTTCCTTCCTTTCATTTTCCTACTGTTTTCTATACCTTTCATTTACTGCTTCTTTTGCCCTTCATTTGTTCTGTTGGATGTCACAACTGGAGAATAGAATATTTGGATGTAACCTGCTCACCATCATTTTGATTAGATACTGTTATTTATTTATTATTTAAGTTTTTCTCAGTAACTGTGACATATAATAATAACATGTCACTTAATACATGCAAGTAGTTACTCTCCAACACTTCTAGTTTCCTATTAGACATTTATTCGAAGTTTTGTCATTATTAGGATGTGAATTCTTGAGTTATGGCTAAAATCATGTTTTGTAAGATTACTGGGACATTGACCTTTCACCACCAAAACTGAATCACTCTGGCCATGTGGAGCCATAAAAAAAAGGTTTATCAAGGTTTTTCAAAAATTGTGACTCTCAGAGGTCTTCTCTTTCGCCATTCTTGTCTTTCCTTAGTTCCTCCATCCACTTTTTCTATCATTCCACCCCCTTCATTTATTTTGATTCTACTGTCTATCTATTTCCTCTCTCTCCCTTCCTTCCTTTCTTCTGTCCTCTTTCCTTACTTCTATTATCTTACCCACTTTTTCTTCATTGCATTACTTTTTCCCTTCTTTTGTTTTATCTATTACTCTTCCCCCCTGTCATCTCTCTCTCTTTCTCTCTCTGTCTTCTTTCTCCTTTCTTCCACCAATTAATTCCATTTGAAATTCGAATACTTCTTTTACTTTTTCATTAGTCCAGCTATTTCTTCCTCCACATCTCCCCCCTCTGTCTTCCCTGTACATGTTGTACCTGAAGGTGATGAGGATTCCCAGGGCTAGTAGCAGAGCTCCCAGGGAGAGCGAGTATCCCACTGTGTACATGATCCGCAGCTGACTGAGGATGCGGCCATACTGCTGCTGCAGAACCGACAGGAGAGACAGAACCAGTTATAACAGAGGTGGGAAGTAACTAAGTACAAATACTTTGTTACTGTCTTTAAATAGATTTTCTGTACTTTACTTGAGCATCTATTTTTCTGACAACTTTTTACTTTTACTCCCTGAATTTTATCACAAACATCTACTCTTTAAATTTTCAAAACAGGCGTGTTACTGTAGTTTCAATCCATTTGAGTGGAATTACAGATTACTTTTATTTTGCGTCATTGTGCACCACCCGTCCCAAACTCAAATTTAAACCTAGTGTTTTGTCCCCTAAGATGGGACAAAACACACATAGAAACATACAAAAGATGATTTCATCAATGCATATCATATCAGACAGATGTAACAAGATGAAAAAGAAATAACAAGCTGGAAAATACACAGAATGATGAAATAACAATGTAAAAGATGTAATGAGACAAAAACGATGTAAGAAGACAAAAGAGACAAACTTAGATGAAAAATGATGTAAAAGATGTAACAAGATGAAAAATATGTAACAAGACAAAAAAAACAACATAAAAGATGTAACAAGATGAAAGAAATGTAACAACGCTACCCACAACACACACACACACACACAACACACACACACACACACACACACATACACACACACACACACACACACACACTGTAGATTAAGTCTGGCACAAAAGATGTAAAAAGAGTCATAAAGACAATTTGAACAGATGGGAGGATTTTCAAAGACTGAGTCATTTCAGATTGTGTCAAGTTAAAGTGTCAAGTCAGTCACTGTCATAATGTCATCTAACCATCTGCCATTGCAAGCGGCTTCAAACATGACAACACTCTCTTCACAAGGCAGTCCTGACCCACAACACACAGTTACAGACACAGACATGGACACACAAACACACTGCGCTGTATACACACACACCTCACCAGGGTCGTCCTCACATTCGCTGGTGTTCTTTTGCGCCCATCGACCATCTTCATCGCAGATTCTGTAGACCAGACCCTGCTGAACTGCTCACACAGAGAAGCACATTATGAGATTTATTTTTATATTATATATTTATTTTATTAGGAAGCCGTGTGTATCTCCCACTGTTAGGAGATCATTAAATAACCACAATTTGCATATCTGTAGTGTGAGTGAGCAAGTAAAGTCTTACTTTTTTTTTAAACCAAATTAATAGTTTGAATAGGGAAATTAAGTTGTGATCTGTGAAGTACATGGTCATAGGTCTTCAACTAATAATCTGCATTTTGTTTTCTTCATTAATTGGTTAACCATTTTGTCTCTAACTCACCAGAAAATATTTAAAAATGTTCACAGCTTCTCAGATTCCAAGCAACCATCTTCAAATGTTTCCTTTTGTCCGACCAACAATCAAAATCCAACCATTTTCACTTTGCAACAGAAAGCAGAAAAAAAGCTGCCATGGAACATGTGGTTTAGGAGTTTGGCTCTTGACACTGTCTAGAGAAAGAGACCTGTGCCCATCTTCAGGGGTAAATAGAGATAAGCTCACTTTCACACCTAATCAGAGCCTCCAAACCAACTGGAGGGCGGAGCCCCGCAGGTCAGGTTCACCGCTCCCAGAGTCACAGTGTGAAGTCTTAACACCAGTCTCAGGTTGATAATAGAGTGAAAGCTGACTAATTTTTGGCCTTCACACCCAACTTGTGCAACATTATTTCTCTAAAACTAATGTACACTCTATCCAGTGCAACGTTCATCCAATAGACTGCTGGTTTCTTTCATTTCCAATGAAGGACGAGGACATATGATGAGCTGTGTTGCCATTGAAGAAAGTTTTCCATTCAATCCATTAGATGACTTTAAATAAAAGCACTTTGAGAAGGTCAACTTGAAAATCTTGTCACTGGACGGGCATTATTGTATAGAAATGAAGTAAATACTTCATTTTAACAAGTGGGACAGGTCTTTTAGAAACTCTCCAATCTTGTACTGTACTTCTCATACAGATGTGGGGAAGAGGAGTTCTAGCTTCAAAAGGGGGATTGTTTTTATTTATTTATTTATTTTTATGCAACACATGAAAATATAATTTATTGTACAATAACTATGCATGGAGGTTCTTGACCCTGTTAGTTTAAGTGAGTAATGTATTGTGGAACGTTTGTAGCCTCAATGTAGGGTTAGGTGTTTATTAGATGTTTATTACATGATTTTGTTAAATATTCAATCTTGATTGGTCATTTGGTCAGCAGACCACTGCTATGGACACAGACTCTGAACAAACAATAAAATTATTGTTCTATCACTAAAAATAATTTTAAAATGAATATTTTGTGTCAAATTATTGAATTTTCTTTGGGTGACCCTTACCCTAACAAGCAGGATAGTGTACAGTGAGCAGGTCACTGTTGTGAAATGAAGCCATAAAATCATTTTAAAATGAAATTAAAACTGCATCATCCTGTCAGGATTTATTTTTACAAGAACGACCTGCTCACTGTACATTATTATTTACATATATATAGGGGTGTGTTTGGTCCAGTTCTGTAAGACCTTTAATCCGCAGGAGGTTTTCTGTGAAGACTGTTGTGCGTTGCAGTGCCACAAAGGAACTGAATTCCCAACAAGGAAGAAAAAAAATCCCCCGATATTTTTACCTCCAAAAATGTGATCTGTCAAGCGGCCAGTCAGGATTTCATCTTTGTGAGAAGATGACGCGACCATTCAACATTGTTCCTCATTCCTCATTTTTCGTAGACCATAGATCTGAACAGTGTGAGTGACAAATGAACCCAATCCAAAGTCCCTTCACTACCTCTTTTGGAGCTTTTGACGATGTTGATGTTAAAAACTCTGTCTGAAAAAGGTTATGAAATGTGGTTGAAAAGTGTAAAAAAGCAAGTGAAGCCCTAAGTTGAGTTTATTTAGTTTACAATTGTCTTGTCGTGTCTTCTTTTGACATTTAAAGCAACATTAATAGATTTTTGGCCCACAACCTGTAAAGACAACACTGACCTCTTGCAGAGTCAATTTGTGAAAGTGTTAGCACATAGTTGGCTATTTACAAATCCAGCAGGCACAGAGCAACAGCAGCATTTATTTGGAGTCGTGTCTTTGTCCACCACATGAAGAAAGCAGGTTTTCTCTTCCTTTGAGAAAAACTTGTTGACCGAATTAATTAGAAGATTAAGAAACAAAAACAATAGCACAGTAAAATAGACTATCTGACAGCTGGAGTAAAAGAAAGAGAAGAAGAATCATAAAACTCATTGGGGTTAAATTTGTCTCTTAACCTTCTTTGGGGAACTGATTATTTTGCTCAGTCCATCACAAAAAGGCAGCTATTTGAATGCAACCTCTTAAAACCAACCATAAAGTTGGAGTTTAAGTTTTGGCGCAACAGAATGTAATGTAGGTTATGTATGACTTAAAACTAAACTGATGTTAACGGCATAGTATGCAACATTTTCGTTTAAAAAAAAAAAAAATCTGGGTGCATTCAGCAACATAATCCCATAATGCCTGCGACACCTCACCAATCCAAAACGTCAGTATTTGATATTCTGGGAATGAGACACGATAATAAATCTTTCTGTTGCGTTTATGAACAGCTCGGATAAATCCTACTGATTCTACCTTTAAACAGAGTTTTAAATTTAATCTTAAACTAGTTAAATTAGTTTGCTGCACAATAACTGAATTTAAAGTTAAGGTAATTTAAATTTAAACCATGTTTTAATCAGGTTTAAAAATTAGACACACTTCACACACACTGTGCACACACCCTCATGCACAGACCTTTACGGTACCATGGCAGGAACCATGGGCAGGAGACATTGACAGTGGTTCCTGGAAGTCCATCAGGCCAGCAGGCGTACAGGTCGAAGGTCCTGTTACACACCAGCCCTGCAGCAGAGAGCAGATGTGTGAAATCTGTGCTCTTGGCTCTCCGGCGTGCGTCTCGTTCAGAGGCGAGCACATGCTGGGAGGAGAGGGGCTCACCTGTGGCGGGGGGCGTGGCGCTGAGGTAGTCCAGGCACTGGTTTTTGTAGCTGCTCCACTGCTCCTTCACAAGCTCCAGGGAGTTAGTAGAGGAGACCTGCAGGAGGAGGAAACTTGCTGAAGCTTCATGTCAAGTTTCAGCCACGCCACCATCTCATGAGTGCAGTGTCAACAACGACATATTAAACATGTTTGCTGGTATGTAATTATTGACATGCACTTTAATGCCTGCCATGACTGATAATATTTATCACAGTTGCTACAGATGATAGACTCCTCTTGTTGCCTGATGTGCTTTTAATGTGTCTATATGTTTCTGTGGTGTACCATGAATTGCTTTACAGAGGACAACAAAGTTTTCTAAGTCTTCTAAGTCTAAACGCCCTGTTTAGATGATTTGTAGCACATAGTCCTGTCCGTAGTGCATGGTGCAAGAGCATTTAGGGAACGTCCAAGTCCACTTTGCTATTTAAACGGCATATAATCAGGTGCAAAGTAAGGCACAAAGAGGTTGTGTCCAGTCTCTTAATTATTCATGTGTTTTGGGCATAACATGAATCCAATGAACCATGAACCAATCAGTGTCATCTCCCATTCCCTTTCAGAGCCAGGTGTGCCTGCCTGTGGTGTTTTGCTATTTAAAATACATTTGGCAATTTAGAGCAGTGAAGAGAGGTGCTGGAAGACCGATCAACCTGGAGCGTTTCAGGCACGGCGGTTTACTGGCAGGCCTGGTCATAAAAATTAACATTATGATCAGCAGCAGATGGGCTGCAGGTGGGTGGAACAGGATGGAGCATCTCCCCCTGCCTCGTCTGTGTGCACTGTTACACACGATCCAAGGCACAGGAGGATAACCGCTGTGACATTACAGTAACCATGAAAACATTAGTACAGTAATGTAGTAGTAATACAAACGATAGCAATGACACCTGTGCTATGCTGTGTGCTTCTTTGCACCAGGTGAAAGAAAGAGCCCTAAGACTCTCAGCAACAGACAGAGTGAAAGTGTAGTGAATCACAAGCAGTATTTAAAATGCGTATTTAAGATACAAAACATGGGTAACTGTAGTCCATCACAGCTACATTTTCATCTTTGGTATTCTGAATACAGTTACTGTTTTCAAAATAGTTTACTTGAAGGGATTACTTTATTTGTTTTTGTTTTATTTGCCCTAAAATTCTCCATGCATTTCCCATAAAAGTGCAATAATTTGTGAGCCTGCAGTGCACCTGTGACGCCAACGAGAGGAGACGCACAACCAGGACACTGTCAAGAATATGTTTTTGACATGAAAATATGCAGAACATTTTACCTACACATGTGGTCAAGAAAGTGCCAGCGTTACAGCTTCGTGAGCTCTGCTTGCCATCAACAAGCTACTTTCTGCATAAAAAAAACCCATGTCTAATTTGAAGAAGCGCTTTTGCTGAGTTGAGTTTTTAAAATGTATTGTTCTGCGCTTTGAGCGCAAAAAAGCCGAGCACCATTTAGTCCCATTACATGTATCTCCAAAACTCTGCAACTCATACCACAAAAATCTAGATGGATAAATATCGCTGCAGGGTAGAGTAAAAATATGAATTTTTGATTTGGGAGTGAACTGTCCATTTAAACTTGAGGTTCTAACGTTAAAAATCTTTTTAATTATTAAATAAGCAATACTTCTGAAGCACCTGGACTACATTTAGTTTAGTTTTAGATAAAATGACAAACTTTGTACATGTTGCAGTGGGGGTCATTTCCTTGTTGTGGTGGTGAGCAAAGAGGAAACACTGATGTATGAAACACATGATCATACATCCTGTCATTGTTTCATTTATGGATTTAATTACAGTGAAAAACAAAGTATCACTCTTTCTGCTGGGGACCCTACAGAACCCCTTCAAGGGCTGCCATTTGAGAACCACTGCTCTCTGTAGCCCAGTGAGAACAGTACAGAGATCTCTCCAGTGAGGCCATTTCCAAAATTAATAACATTCAGGGTGACTCAGACAAATCAGCAAGATGATTTTGAAGTATTACACAAGTATTACAAAAGTTATCCAAAGTATTTATAACAGGATCAGTATGTTTTAAAAGTAATTCTCCCAACACTGATCACATCTCAGTGTGTGTGTGGGTGTGTGAAAATGAGAGCGAGGCGATGAGTCATACCTTTGTGCAGCTGCAGAGCATGAGCAAGGCCAAGAGGAGACACACCTGGGACATCCCACTGATGCTGGGAGGATGGGGGTCGGTGGGGACCAGAACGCAGAGGAGGTCCGACACATGAGGCGGTCTCGGCCCTATCTCACCGTGTGGCCTACAGACACGATGCGGAGAAGCTTGTTAGCAGGAAGAATGTTTCTGTCAGAGGTGGGAAACAGTTCAGTACAAATACTTTGTTTCTGTACTTAAGTAGAGTTTTCAGGTGTCTGTACTTGAACATTTATCTTTCTGCCAACTTTGGACTTTTACTTCTTACATTTTAACCCTAATATCTGTACTTTCTACCACATTTTCAAAACAGGCTTGTTACTTTAGTTTTATTGTATTTGAGGGGAATTAGTCATTATTTTTATTTTGCATCATTGTGTGCTGCCTTCCCAACAACAAGACCAATTCAAACCTGAAAAAGATGGAGCAATAACACTCAGAAAAGACATTTGCTTGGTGTATCCATCAGTTAATATCATGCACAACAGACCTCAAAAGATGAAAACAACATGAAACATGTAACAAGAAGAACCAAAACAACATAATAAGACAAAAATGACGTAAGAGAAACAACAAGGTGACACCAACATAAAAGGTGTAACAAGATGAAAATGACGTAAAATGTGTAACAAGAAAAAAAAACAATGCAACAAGATGAAAATGACGTAACAAAATAAAAATGATGTAAAAGACATAACAAAATTAAAATGATGTATAAGACGTAACAAGACAAAAATGACATAAAAGACACAAGATGACACTAAAGTAAAAGGTGTAACAAGACAAACATGATGTAAATAAGATGCAAGATGTAACAATTTGAAAATGACATAAAATACATAACAAGACAAAAACAACATAAAAGTTGTAATAAGACAAAAACAATGTAGAAACGATGTAACAAAACAAAAATGACACAAAAGACGAAAGATGAAAACTGTAAAAGATGCAATAAGATGAAAATGATGTAAAAGACACAACAAGTTGACACCTGTGTAAAAAGAGTTAATGACGTAGCAAGATGCAACAACACATAACAAAACAACAACGATGAAGACAGAGAGGAAGACTCGAAAGTGGAGAAAAGGTGAGGTTTGGTTAGCTTTGCACCGACACAAGGGGGCAACTTTTTACTTGTGTGCCTTTAGCACCCTGTGTGTGTGTGTGTGTGTGTGTGTGTGTGTGTGTGTGTGTGTGTGTGTGTGTGTGTGTGTGTGTGTGTGTGTGTGTATTGGGTGTTGTTTGAACTGAGAAGAGATGGAATAAAGCTGTTGGGAATCAATGAAGAGAAAAAATAAGCAACAATCAGTCACATACTGACTGCTGCTCTTTCACGCTCACAACAAATGTGCTTAAACATACATCAACTGAAATAATCAGAATCTGTGTAATGTGTAAAATTGTGTAGTCTACTTATAGGACCATCTCCTGTGCAAAATGCAACAAAAGCAAGCCTTTTTTTTAATACATTTCTTGAAACATTTACTGTGAAACTGCAGCACAAAAGCATCAATCATGGGAGCTGTACAGATGATTGGATAATGGGACTGGACAGCAGGGGAAAGTGGGTCAGCAGAGAAGATGGCGCCTTCGGGGAGAACACGCTACACTTACCCTTGCATCTAGAAAACCTTATGTAGAGTCTGTTACTGTAAAGAGCTAGAATAGTTTGAGTGTGTTGATTTTCATGGCAGGTGCATCTCCTGCGGCATCAGTTGACCATCTCTGCCCGCGAAGTTGGAGAACAAAACGAAATCTGAAACGTTTCTGCAAAAAACACCTTGACCATGGCAACATTTTTGGCTAAAACGTTTCAAATTCCATTCTGTTCCAGTCTCTGTGCTTCTGTTGATGAGGCCGTGTGTGTGTGTGTGTGTGTTTTCTCTGTGTACATCTGTGTACATGGTATTGTCCTTGCTGTACCTGACAGAGATCTAAGGCAAACATTGATGCACTGGCATGTTACCACTTAAAAATAAAGATTAAAGATTTTCGGTCATTCCCTTTAAAAAGACAGCAGAGCAAACTAAGTTTGTCAAAAGTATCAGTACTACAACTAGACTATCTGTTACTATCTCAAGCACCAAACTACAAAAGAAATTATCTAAATGTCAGGTCAGTTCAGGTTTTATTGCCCTGCCTGACATTTGGCTTGCGGCAAAACCACAACGTTCAGTGATCTTTTCTGTACCAGCAGCTAAGCAAGCAGCAAAACTTTATTATTACTTTTTTTTTTTACTTTATTTTAGCAACTTGAAAAAGGTCCACCTAAAAAACTGTATATCGGTATGCTATATTTAGAATATATCTTTGCCATCAGACAGCCTGTTCTGAGGGGAAACTGATATTACATGAGTCAAATATTGCTCTCTCCAAACCAACCAAACTCCATGGGTGAAATCAGTCATTTAACCTCAAAGAACACAGAAGTTGCTGTTCTACCGCTGCCTTGAACTGTTAGTTTATTAGTGTTATTGTATGACTCTGGTGTTTTGAAAAAGATAGTTAGTATTCTTTAAAGTCACAGAATAACACAGCACATACAGCAACTCTCATGTTGTATGAAGTAAAATGACTTATTTCACCAATGGAGTTTGGTTTGGTTTGAAGCGATCAATATTTGGCTTATATAATAGCAGTTTACCGTCAAAAAAAGGCTGTCTGTCGACAAGGTAAAGTGGTTAAAGGATTCTAAACATAGCGTACACTTACACTGATATCGACTTCTTAGGTGGATCTTTTTTAAGTGGCTGAAATACTGATTCTTGGTGACTCCGGCTACAGCAGTGTACATTATTTAGCTTCCATGTTCATGCTCCTCTCTGTCCCTTCAAACTGGGGGCATGACGACCACCATCTACTGTTGGTAATACACTGACGGTAAGTACCTCATACACCCCCACATTAAATGATCCAAGCTATCCCTTTAATTTTGAAAAAAAGACAAAAACAACTATTTTGTGTGCCCTGGACCTTTTTTCTTTTTGGTATCAAGGCATCTATTTTTGCTGCTGTGTTTTCTTCCACCAACAGACCGTTTATCTCCTTGTTGGTTGTTACAGTAATAACCCTCCTCTTTACGACCACAAGCAGCGACTGAGCAGCAAAACCAAATAGACGGTTTACAAGGCCCAACATATTATCTACACGCTCACAATCTGTGTGATTAAACTAGAACAGGATGAAACATGTCCCTAATAAATGCGTTACTTGCTTACATTACTCAAAACTAAAATACTAAGCTGTTTTTGGAAGTTTTTAGGGTTTATGACACAGAAACTTTCCAATATTATTTATTTTTTTGTAATAATTTCCAGTAGGAACTTGTGGGCTTGGCGCTCAGAGCCACAGACAGGCTGGAGATGTCAGAAAGTGTTGAGAAATGGACTAACACCTTGTTGGTTTTGGTCTTTTCATTTGATTTGTTGACAATAAAAAATAAAGAATATCAGCCATCTTATCCCTTAAGGTGTTTTCATGAAAGAAAAAAGTGTGGAAATGCTGGAGCTTCTATTACAAGAATGAATCTGTGCTTCCTCTTCTGAGTTTCTGTTTTTCTGGTCAACCATTATGAACTGTAGAGTGTGGAGTATGAGAGTTACTGTAGCTCTTCTACAAGAAAACTGTTCAGGGGTCTTGAATTATTTTCAAGTCGTCTCATACCACTTTAAATTACCAATCCAATTAAATACAATTTAAATAAAAACACAGTTCTATTTAAAATAAATAAATATGTATGTATTTCTGAATGTTTGCATGTTGTAATCTGCTGATAGTCTCTGTCCAGAAAAGAGTAGCATGTCCAACAATAGTTCTTTATCAACAAACACAAAGGCAGAGCAGATTAACAAGCTATGATCAAAAGTTTTCACTGTATACTCTGTGACATTTGACAAAAGCACAGACAAAACTAACAATATATAGAAACTGCTGGTTGCATTTTTGAGTATTTTAATTATATGTTAGTAATGGAAACAAAAAAGTCAATTTTCAGAAATGCAGCACTTTCTTGCAGTACTTGAACATTGAAGTGGGCAAAAGCGCCTGAGGAGAGGGCGGGTGGGAATACACAAGACAACCACTGTAGGGGGCGTGGCCTCATGGCCACGCTGATCACCAACCAGTGTAGCAGTTACAGCTACCAGTCAGAGCTAGCCACACATGTGCAGCAGCTGTCAGCGTCTGCAGATAAACACTGCAAACACAGAGAGTCTGCTGGAGCTTTAGCAGTCAGTAGAAGCACATTTGTGGCACTGTTTTTTAAAAAGTGTCCGTGTTGCACCTGTGTTGTAGCTAGCCAAGCTAATGCTAGCGGCTTAGAGAGGCTGGGAGCGGGGAGTGTCGGTATGGAGCTGTAGCTCTGCTGTTTATCATAGGATCATTAATCAAGGGAAAGACTGGAGTCTATTGGAGCTTCTACTGACACAAAAAGTGGCAAAATCAGAAAGCACAAAGTAAAACTCCACTGAATGATGAGTCACAATCAGAATATAACTGAAAATGAGCACTGTTTTACAGTCATGAGCATCGATTAGGGTTCAACATTAACCTGCTTTTTTCTTAAAAATATAAATTTCATAACACAGAGCAGCCCCAAACAACCATCTCTGTCATTACTGATTTAAAACAGTGGATGGCGTTTTCAGCCATTTTCAAACCATGAAATGCAGATTTATAAAAAATAAAAATAATGAAGAAATGTAAAAAAAATAAATAAATAAAAAATAGCACCAGCATTGATGGGTTTCATCACAGTAAAGTCATATAATTTAGTTTACAGCTCAGAAACGTGTGGATACCTCTTTACAAATTCTAAAGCAGTGATTCTGAGGCCCACTGGTGGGCCGTGAAGGCCCTGCAGGTGGTTCTTGAAAGGTCATGAGAATTAATCAAATTAAAAATTTTTAAGTTTAAAATTTCCCTAAATTATTTTTTATTAAGTTTAAAAAAAATCATCATTGGTATGATTGATCTCATGTGTGGATCAGAGTTGTGATTTCAGGTTTGAGTGGGTCGCAGCAAATGTTCAGATTTCAGTTTGGGCCCTTACATCATTCTTGAGTTTGGGAATGGCTAATCTAAAGTATCACTCAAAATATGTTTATATGCTATAATATATAAACTAGTCAGCTTTAAGAATAAAATAATACATTTTAGGCAAGGTCATCTTTCACACATATTTTTGGGTTAAACAGGATCTTTGTAATCTGCAGTTTATGTAACTTGATCTCCTAACCTCCCTCATACAGTCACATTTAAAGATTTACTTGATTTTCAAGGGTAGCTGGGTGTACATCAGCATGTGAGCATTTGTGTGTGTGTGTGTGCGTATGTGTGTGTTTGAAAGCACATTTGTGCCACTGGGCTGATAGCGTCTGTGTGTCTGTTTTTAGTTAACCACAAGACTGAGCAGACGACAACGCATAATCACAGGATTGTCTCAAACTGATAGCCCTATTGACCTCATAGGCAGGTTTTACATTACACACACACACACACACACACACACACACACACGCACACACACACACACACACACACACACACACACACACACACACACGCACACACACACACAACATGCTGTGGAATGAGGAGATCCTAATGTCTTTTCCAGCTTGTGTAAATCTCTGTTTCCAGAGAAGAAGCACCTCGGGTTTTAAAGGCTCGTTATTAAATCCAGTTCTGCAGTAGCTGCTTGTGTTTATCACTGAATTTGGATGCAATTATTGTATCTCCAAAATGTTTTTTTTCCAGGGGCAAAATAAACCTGCCTTGCTTGATGACAGTTCATTTTTGAGTTTTCCCAAAGGAGTATGTAGTAGACCAAAAGGTCTTCAAAGTTTCACAAAACACATATAATCTTATGGGGAAAGTAAAAATACAAAAAATCTGTAATTATCCAGGAATCATGCAATCACTTTCATGTGTCCGTGTGTGTGTACATGCCTAGATGAGTGCGTGAGGAAGGGAGTGAGTGAGTGAATGAACATCAACATTGCAAAAAATTATCATTATTTTATTTTATTTTATTTTATGTGCATTGACTCATGGAGAAACCTTTCTTTGAACTTCTGCTGTTACTGAGCCAGTGTTCACTGTTTTCCTCTAAATAGCCATTCTGGGCTTATTTAACATGACAGTTCAGTAGTAAAAGCTCAGCACCGCTGTCTGATAATCATATGATGAATGCCGAGCTGCGCGTGTTCATGTGTGTTATCAAGGAGCAAAACAAAGCAAAGGAAGGAAAATGAGGGGATATTTGCGCAACCATGCCCGCTGATAATTTGCATGAGCACAATCAGCCTCTGTGAGTCACGACTTTCCCCTGAATTATTCCTGGATAATGCGCTGATCATGTAAATGAAAACACACAAGTCACACGCCTCTCTTTCTCTTTCTGTGTGTATGTGTATGTGTATGTGTGTATGTGTGTGTGTGTGTGTGTGTGTGGCCACTGTAACAGCAACATCTCCCAAGAGATTAGACAGACTGAGTTAAGCTAATATACACTATATTGCTACTACTAATAATAATTAATTTTGCAGTTACAAAATGCTTCATAAAGAGGTAAAACAATAAAGTTAAGTAAAACTGTATAAATATCATGAAAAGAGAATAAATTTAAACAGAGATTAGCTTTGTTTTTTTGTTTTTGTTTTTTTTGAAGAATGTCTAAATAAGAGATTTCAAGAGAGCAGAGATTTAAATGCAGTGATAAATGTGGCAGACCTAATCTCAGCTGGTAATCCATTCCTTAGTTTTGGGGTCCGGACTGCATCACCCATAGTAACCAGTCTGGCTCTGGGGACGCCCAGAGAGCAACCATCTGCTGATCGGAGAGGATGCCCTGACTCACAGGGGGTTAAAGGGGCGTTCATATAATCAGATGGTTTGATCATAAAGAACCTTAAAGATTATATCAGTATGAAAGTGCCAATGCAGAAAAGGCAGAATCGGAGTTGTGTGATCTTTTTTTCTTGACCCACTGATGATCCTAACAGCGTTTTGGACTAATCATTTCTGTTTTGTTAAGTTTGAGGAAGCTTTGGGAAGTCCAGCAATTGATATCTGAAAGACATGCAGTTAGTTGGTGTAGATTGCTAAGATTAGTGGATTGTAATGGGACATGTAACTTGGTGTCATCAGCATAACAATGATATTGTACATTATGTTCAGTAATTGACCCTTCACTAAACACCGCCCGCCTTGGTTACTGTTGCTATACTGGTCACTCTTTTCATTCTAGGGCTTCTGTCATTTCTGTCATCTATCTACCAGATAGATGACAGAAATGCACTCTTCAAAGTGGAAGCAATGAGACTAGATTAGTCCAGTGAACCTTGAGATGATCACCCAGCCAGACCAGCACTTCTTTCATGAACTAATCCAAATGTAAATGCGGGAATAAGACATGAGTTGGCAAACGTGGTGGTATCTAACACAAGTCTGGCTGTAGGTGAAGTTACCGCAGCTAGTAAACAAGCATTAGTTAGCCTGACATACAGCAGTTTACATTAGAGCAGATACAGAGAAAACTGAAACCATTCCCCACATGTGCTCTTGTGTTTTAGGTTTCATAAAGACTACAAAACCAATGCCACTGTCCAGACTCATTAAACACCAAATATCACTTGTCTTAGAATCCCACACACAAAACTTCAACATGTAGAGAAAAAGCAAAGCTTGACAGGCGCCTTAGTTACAATTGCTAATCTATGATTGGGCAGTTATTTTATGGAGGAGGGACTTAGCAAAGGTTACTTTACATTTTGTCATTGTTAAATTTGAGGAAGTTTTGATATCTCAGGGACTGGCAGTTAGTTGCGTTAGGTTGCAGATTAGATTGTAGTGTGACATATAACTGGGTGTCGTCAGCGTAACAATGATATTGTACACTATGTTTAGTTATTACCTGACCCAATAGCAGCATATTAATAGAAAACAATGACAGACACAGGGCTGACCCTTGGGGACCGCCGTGAGTAAAATGGGAAACAGAGCGTAATGAGTTGAGAGCAGTCCTTTTTAGACCAACCAGAGTTCCAAGATGTCCATTTGCCCCTTTCTCCCTTGCACACATTCACAAACATACGCATACTTTTTCCCTTTTCGCTCCAGGCAAGAAAGAGGCGGAAGTGAAAAAGATCACCACTGACTCTATTTTGCACTTTTAGCTTGCAACGCAAATTAACAGATGAGGCTGCAGCTGACTCTTGCTCTCCTCCATGCACTCTTAAATCAAACCTTCCTGACAACAATACTGCACTTCATCGTTTTGTTTAACTGATTAGAGTAGCACCCTAAAGATATCAGTCTGTCAGTCCCTTTCATTTATATTTGCCATCCTCTTCACAAGCTCATAGTCTAGCTCCTTTCATTCTCTCTGTCTGTATCTGTTGGTCAGAGGTAAAGCCTTGACCCCCTCCTCCCACACATTTCCATTTAAGTGCACAATATGACTGTGTTTGTCCTGGGGAAAAATACAGAGACGGAGCAGGACGACAGGCAGAGGGAAGTAGAATGGGAATGTGTGACAATAAATCATGATAAAATCTAAGAAAAAGTACATCTCACACATCAAGGACATTGTCCTAAAATGATCAAATGACTGATAATGAAGTCTATCAACAAAACATGCAGTTGCAGAATACCATTAAGGCTATGCTGTCCACACTTCCCATCACAAACACTTCCCAGTTATGTTGTTTAAATCAATAAGCCGTCTCTATGTGATGAGGAGTGAGCAATCAGGCGGAGCATGGAGAGTACGTAGGTGGTAACAGAGACCGTAGTGCAGTGGTTGTAATGGAGCTAAACAGAACTGTAATTACGTTGTTTCTGCCTCGGCAAGCCGCTCAGCCCCACATGGACACTGACAGCAAACTGCTCTCAAGCTCCAGTATCATTTCTCTTCATGAGTTTTCCCCTCTTCCTTTATTTCAACGTGTTTCTTTATGACTTTCTGTATTGCTTACTTTATGTGTGCCCACTTTAAAACATCCCATTCAAATATTATGAGCCCATTTCATCCAAATTACAAACAAGATTTTCTCACTCATCATTTGTGGTATCTAGTGTAAATGATCGTATTTTGGTCTATTATACCCAGAGCGTTGGTGTTTTATATGTTCACTCATTCTGTGGGGCTTTTTAAAGCTTTGTCACACTCGACCCCTTAGATGGACTGTGGCAAAACATCCTGCAACATGGCTGCCTTATGCAAGGGTAAAACAATTAATTATTTGTAAAAGAGAAATACATTAGACAGTACAAAACCATTGTTGAAAACACATGAAAAGACTGAGAACTATGTAGCACTGAATAGTGAATTAAACTGTTCACAACTTCTGTGTTCAGGATTTTCCAGCTGGACCTGAAACACAGCTTGGTGACATGCAGGAGCTATTACACTACACACTATAAAAGCCCTGTGAACGCTTTCACGGCATTAAAGCTGAAAGCTGATGCTGCCACTCAGTCATCTTCTTGCAACTCAGTGGGTGTAACCGCAGTGACTCCGCCTACTGTGACATCACATGCATGTCTCTATTACTAAGATTTTAGTTCTTATTTTGAAAATGAAATGGGAAAGTCTGACTTCCAAATAAAGACAAATTGTTTGTTTAGTGCTGTTGAAACCAGTGAAAGTGCAGAGGGTGAAGCTAACACACCTTATATTAGTGTAAGATGAGATTTATTTTGTGAGGATATATTCAGCAGATTCTCTTACTTTTCACTGTTCATTATTTTGTCCACATAATTTGATTAATGGTAAATACAGTTGTATTCTGCTGTTAATGTTTAATCTGGACCTATATAATGTGGCGCACCTTATGTGCAGGTGATATGAGTTGTGATCAAGATTGGCGGAGTGATATGTTAGATGTGAAATGTCATTTTGTTGTCAGTAATGAGTTGTCCTACGTCCCTGCGGACATTAAAGCGGATCAAGTGGAAAACAGTCGAAGCTCTCCTCGTGCTCTTTCTTCACCCACAGCCCTTCTAAAGTTTAATTAAGTAATACACAAAGTACCGTGTATTACATTAGCAATGCTACAAGAGCTGCTGACTGCAGGTACAGGTAATCACAAACAAGAGAAGACCTGAAAACAGGCTATTCAATGCAACTACAACTACTTTCTACCAAAGAAACAGTCCCTATGAAAACTTTTAACAGTGCCGATTATCAGAATAATGATTTTTTGAAAGACATGTTGCTGCTGAATTTTTCAACACTTTGAGCACCAAAAACATACAAATCTCCGTGTGTAGATACCACTACAGGTAAGAAATGGTAGGACCCTAATACAACGCTCTGTTTGGGTTTCTGAGCTCTTCAGTGACAATGTTGTTGGGGCAGATAAGGTGCACTAGCCTAGTGAGAATCCTTAGCGTGTGTCTATGCGGGTGTGTTTGTGTGCGTGTGCATACAGGCGTGTGAAGCTTTGTGTTATGATTAACTGAGCTAGGTGATGGCGGTGACCCAGAATCTGCCCCTTCAGCAGATGTTACGCTCCACAAACAGAGCAAGTGCCTTTTTCCTTTTCTTTTTACTGTCTCATCTCTCTCTCTCTCACATGATAGGATCTCCTTGTCCTTCCTTCACTATTCTTCGCTATAACTCTCCAGCTATTCAGAAGCAAGCTGACTTGTGAGAAGTGGAAAAAAAAAAATGCCATCAGATAGAGCCTTCGGAGAATCTTGCCCCGTTTCCTTTGTTATTATTTCTTCTGCTTCTCTCAAGGGAGAGTAGTCTGACCATCTTGTTTCCTGTCTGATTTGCCTCATATGGGATGTCAGTGCAGTGGGAAACACACAGAGATAGCAGATGAGGACGTGACAGGGACAAGCTTCAGTCCAATGTCTTCTGTATGCACATTAGATCAGACTATAGCTGATCAAATCACTAGTACATACTTGCTGCTCTCCTGTCCCAAACAGACGTAGACATTCTTTACTTTGCAGACACATTAAAGTATGTGCAAAGGAAAAAGGGAGTTTTTCTTCTAAACACATTACACATGCTAGAACATAGTTGCTGAAAGCGTAAAAAAAAGGACTGAGGACTACATAGAACTGAATTGTTGTATTAGACCATTAAACTGTTCACAATTTCTGTGTGGATTTTTTGGGCGGAGCTGAGACATGGCTTGGTGACGTGTTGGACCCATGGTCTCCCAGCACTAAATAATGCCCATGAACCAACACATGAACAATACTGCCTTCCCCTCCTGTTAGACAGCAGAGTGAACACGCCCCCAAAATTTCAGAGCAGAGAAAACTGCTCATTTTGCCACAATTTTGATACCTAATTTTATATACTTAGCAATTCTTTAATAATTTAAATTTGGCTGTATGGTTATTAACATGTTTCTGTGGTGTGACAAACTTTGTTGGTTTACACGATCTTTAACAAATGGTACTTCAGCTCCAGAACACTGTGATGCTCATTATCAAAGTATGGTGATACTGTCTGGCCTCACTTTGAGAACAGGAACTCACTATAGTGTATTGTCTGATATATTATCTGGTAATATTAATAATAATTATTGAAGCATAAGAACATAATTTCAACAGTAATCAACATTATAACAATGAATAAATGCGCATGGCGTATACAACCTTGACCTTTGCCACCTCTGATGAGGATGACATGCCGACAAGTTTAATGCCAGTGATCTGCTGCTGTCTGACTGAGTAGCCTTGTGGAAGTGATATTTTGCAACTTGTGATATTTTAAACTAACGAAGATCATGATATTGAACTGAGACAAATTCCATATTCTGTTTGCGTTCAGATGCTGCTGCTGAGTGCGACAGGCAGCTCACACCATGCTCACTGCAATGTACAATATACTTGGCCTAATTAAGTCAATGATCACTCAAAGCTGAAAAGGAAAAGTAAAAAAAGCTCAGACTCACTTGATGGGAGGCTTCAGGAGATTTTGGCCGACTTTCTTCAGTGAGGAGCGGTTTTCACTATAGACAGCTGATCAATGTAAATCCATCATATGCTGCAGTATTTCACACAGAAGTGTTTGGATAAAGTATAAATCCAAGATTCCAAATGTCACAGCAAACCACAGCAAACCGGTGCATTTTATCCCTTCAGCACTGCAAAGTTATCTTCATTGTTTATTATTTTGAAGTCTTTCCACACAGAGTTGGTGGCAGACATTGTGTTGTGTGTCTAATTCAGATCATAGACACACCTTTCTGTATTATTTGTACATAATTCTTCTGTCTAACTTTTAAACCTTTTAAATTAGTCTCTTTAAACCTTTTATCTTCTCTTGCTCCACAGCACTGTATCACCTAGTAAAGTTATTAGTCTAAGACAATTTTACAACTAAATTTTTTCCTGCTTTGTGTCAACCTACACAATCAGTACATTATTTGTTACTGTTGTTTGTTAGGCAGGTTTTCATTTCTGTATTACAGTTATTCCATAGCTTAACTCATTTGGTTGTTATACAGTGGCTTTTTGTGTTGGTCCTCACGGTTTCTTCTTGGACATAAAAATCCCTCAGATTTTGTTGACTGTCTCTCAGTTGGAACAGCTACTGGATACTGCTGGGCAATTACTAATAACTCATTGAGTTAAAACTTTTTTATTATTATTATTTTGTCATCTAAAATGTGCATCATAGCCTATTGCTGTGGCTCAGCGTCTTTTCCTCTCAATACTGCCAGTGGCTGAACTGAGTTTCCCCAGGCTAGCTATGGATGCCAAATTTAAACAAAAAGTCTCTGAGGAAAATGAAGAATTTAATAGTTGTGGCTCTAGACAGATTTTTTTTTTTTTTTTAGCCAAAAATGGTTCTTGTGATAACAAAGGTTGCAGACCGCTGACACACAGTGTTTTCACCTTTAACTGCATGTAGAAAACAGCAGATCTCTCCTTCATGCTTCTCATATTAAAATATTTTGGCTCCCAGCACTGATGAAAATATCATGCTCAAATCATCACCACTTCCACTTTGGAGACATCTGTGTTGGAATGAAGTTTGGGCGCCTCAGAGCCACTGGCAGATGGTCCGAGCGGCTTGGAGCTTATCGCTACATTCAGAGTAAAGTGGTATTTCTCTCTAAAATGAAATGAATTCATGGCATAGCTGCATCTGAAGGCAAATGTCCAGTGGAGGATGTGGATGAACCCAGCGGTGTCCAGATGAGCGTCGTAAAAGTTGTGTGTGAACAGAGGAGAGAGGGAGATAGAGATGGAGCGATTGAGATCGAGAGCACATGGGAAGGCGGCCTGGCCAGTACATACCATTCTCAGTGTCCCATGGAGAATGCCAAGAGCCAGGCCCTAAATCCTCAGCCATGTGCTCCCTGGACTCCTCAATAAAAATGCTTCACTTACACCACAGATATCCTGCTCAATATACACACTGCTTCAGCCTCGCATTACTCCCATACACACCCCCTCTCCTATGGAAACAGACACCTGCCAGTGCACACGCACACAAAAAATACTCACACAGCTGATCTAGTTAACAAGTAGAAAATGTGTAACATACTGAAGGTTTATGCAGCTGGCCGAGTGTAAGAAACGGCACCAACATCTGGCAAGCAGACAAATACAAATAAAAGTTGTGCCCTCATTTGACCAATCAACCCATTCTCTTGTTACTGACGTTTTGTCACACCCCTCATGTGTCTCATACAGGCGGACAAGTTGCCATTTAACGTCCATATGAGGCACACTAGGCTATCCATTCACCCCAGCATTAACCCATTTAAAGCACTACAGAGAGGCAAAGTCTCTTCTGGTGGACCACCATGCGACCTAACTTTGCAGGAGACAAATAATCTTCTGATCCCATTAGAATTTTGCCACAAATCACACATTTGGCAATTTGAAAGACAACTTTACGACTCCAGAAAATCAGAGTTAGTGAGAAAACTGTCAAAGTGTAAGACTATGAAGATCTGTAATCAGAAAGACTCCCCACACAACAGTCACATAAGTGGTGTTATGACTTTGTCCCTCCAAAAGCTAACATTAGCCACTACAGCTACAATGTCTGTATATTTGTTAGGTTTAGCCACAAAACCTACTTGAGTAGGTTTAGGATAACACCATGTTGGTTCTTTAATGTTGTATGAACTCTTTTAAATGACACAAAGGATATACACCTAAAAAATATTCTGGCAGTTATTAAATGCATTAAAATATCTGTTTGCACCAAGTTAATTTAGTTAATAAATCAAGTTAATATGTCAGTTAATCTGAAAATAAAGAATCTGAAAGAAAGATGTGTTGTGGGCATTTTAACATTCGTTTATTGTATCTGATTAATAGTGTTTGTTTATTTAAGGTCCAGTGTGCAAGATTTTGAGGGGGTTATTTGCAGAATATGGCAGAAATTGAATATAACATTCATAAGTGTGTTTTTTTCATTTGCCTGAAAATAAGAGTAGTGTTTTTATAACCTTAGGAGGAGCTGTTTATATCTACCATGTTGCACCACCATATTGTTACAGTGGCCCAGAGTAGACGAACCTTTTGAGTTTTTCCCTGTAGCTTCTCCTACATGCTTGGAAGGGAAAAGTTGGACGAGGCAAGCTCACTGCTAGATGCAACTAAATCCTAGACAATGGCCCTTTAACTGTTCCCTGGCCACCTGTCATTTTGTGATATGAAGTTTCCCTGATTTAATGTTTTGAGAATTATATACAAGCCCAAAAAAGACCCACAAAAAATACAGAGGACGTGACCAGCGTTTCCTCAGTGGTAGCTACAGGACTTAATGGATGTAGCAACTGCTATGAAATGGCTGAATATTAAACTGTAATTCCTTACACTGAGAAAAGTAATCACATTACTGTTACTAACTAATGTATTACTGCTTAACGCTGATGGTTGATATTTACACAATCATCACAAAAGGACAGATGAACCAGGGCTGATCCATGTCTCCCACAGCCCTGTCACTGTGGGGGAGAAATGTCACAAGTGAGAGTGTTAGTGTTAGTGTGTATCATATCCAAACTAACCACTCAACCTGACAGTCATGCATTGGGAAGAGGTGCATCAGCTAAACACTTCCCGACACACACCATCACACCTGTGACAGCTGCAAACATGAGGGACATAAACTGGTCTCAGTGATGAAAACATACATGAATGGAGCACAAAACTCCTCACAAATGGTTCTTTGCACACAAAAGCTAATTAAAAAAAGAACCAGCTGCTGCACTTAATAAAGTATGAAACAGTAACAATCCTGTGCCTTTAAAAATAGTTATATAGCTGCTCAGTTCTCACAAGTCAACAGTGTGTGTGCGGCCGCAAACCTACATGCATGCATGTGTGATGTTTCAAGGAATGGATAAAGACAATCATGGCACCCACATTGTGACCACGGTACATGGAAACACACACAAGATGACAGGTGGGAGGTAAACACATAACTGTGTGCTTCTTCTGACCAGCAGATAGAAACTGAAGAATGCTGAGAAAACATTTGGAAAGGTGTATTTAGGTAATTAAAGCAAAAAACGCTGCATAGAAAGGTTCCATATCAAGTTTTTCTTTACTCTGTTTCACATGAATGCTTGGATAAATCTGTAATTTGGATGTTATTGCAATCTCAATCTCAATTGTTCGTTTCTTTTAGATTTGAAAAAAAAATACTGCCTTGCTGTATGTCTCAGTGAACCAAACAAGTGTCAGTTTACATTCATGTCTGTATAAAAGACTTAATGAAGACTGTGAAAAAACTGAATATGAACCAGTGAATAATTATAGGTTTGGGTTTGAGTTAATTAAGGGATTTTTTGCAGAGGGGTACAGAGAGCAGGTAGAGAGCTGAACATTATGATGTCACAGTGAAGTTGACCTTTGACCTCTTGGATATAAAATGCCATAACTTCCTTATTTTACCCTAACAGATATTTGAGTGAAATTTTGTCATAATTAGCGTAAGAATTCTTGAGTTTTGGCCAAAAACCTGTTTTGTGACCTTTGACCACCAAAATCTAATTTAATCTAATTATTATCTTTGAGTCCATGTGAACATTTGTGCCAAGTTTGAAAAAAATTCCGACAAAGTGTTTTTGAGGTGATGAGACTTGGAAACCAACAACTTAAAAAACTAGGTGAAAATCAGAACTTCAGGACACACAACAGTCATAAAGGACAAAATGCCACCTGCTCAAAAAAAACGGCACATACCACACAAAAAACAGCCAGGGTATGCTTTAAAAGGGCTCAGGAACATATAACATTTTTTTCTGAGCACCAGTGCCTTTTTTCAGTTTTTCACAATGAAGAGAGAGCGTCTGCGGCCACCTAGAGAATAGGTGCTTGCCCGGCATCTTTTTTTCTCAGCACTCCGCCTTTTTTCTGCAGCCACTCCGGGTGTTTCGAGTCTAACATCTCTGGACTTTTCAGAAAGACACTGATGTCACCTTTTTTCCCAGGCAACCAATTATTTTATCATATCATACCATCATATTAGATGGGGACTCGTCACCCTGGGATAAAAGACAGTGGAAGAGAGTTAACCTTTCTGTTGGTGGTCAGGGAGCAGAGACACAACTCTGTGCAGGAGCCCGGTGAGACAGGTGTTTTTAAAAGTCACTCTTTGTTCAGTACTTATATCGCTTCCAAAGGCTGAAGTTAACTTTCTCGATTGCTTTTTGCACTCTGAGGTATCTGCTTTATTTTATTGTTTTCATGTTCTCGTTCAGTTGATAGGAGTAATGTCAAGTTACTGCAGGTGAAAACCCAACAGTTCATGATTTAGCTGCTTCATAATAAAAGCTTTGAGATAACAAAATATCATAGAAGCTTTATTGTGAAGCATGTATAGAAAATGGCATGTGGTTAACCAGCTGCTTGACTCAACACAAGACCGTGTCAAGACACACCTTCAAGCAGGAAGCCCAGATGCAGGCCACAGCACTCAACTGAGGAGCCGAGTCAGACCATGGCAGCACATCTTCCTTTTGATGCTCATAGTGAAATGAATGTCAAACAAATAGATATAAATTATTAATACAAACCAAAGAGGTGATGCTACACTGTGCAAGAAGGGCAGTCATAGGAACTTTTGCGATATTGTTGTCATAGAAACCTATTTTTCTTTTTTTTTTTTCTTTAGTCAAATCAGATTTCTCTGTCCTGTATGAATATTCAGCGATTCATCCTTTTTTGTTTTTACAGTGCACTGCACTAAATACCTGTACAAGGTTACATGAGTATGTTTTTTACGAGTTAGACTGTGTTTCAATGTCTTTCTTGTCACCTTGGATATGAAAATAACAGTCAGAGAAAGTAAAAGGGCTTCCTCCTGTGGTTCAGTTGTAAGATCAGCAGACCTGCGGAGCTTCTCTTCCAAGGCTGTAGCTGTTGTCCAGCATCTTTACACCGCCAATTAAGGATTTATTGCAACCAAATCATAGTTGGTGCTGTTGGGACAATGGAAAGACAAACGAAGACATTTTTTGTGAATTTTATTAAGTTCCATAAGTTTGAATGAAGCTGACGATGAAGCAAAAGGAGGTGAGTTTGGCGATTAAACAGCTGTTTCAGGTTAAACCAAATGTATCTTACTCTTTAAAAGAAGGTCGCTCACTGTTGTGCTCCTTTCCATAATGTTGTCAGACACTAACAATAACAATTTGAGCTTGTCGGGGACAAAAACAAGCATGAACAATAAGCAAACAAGCAAGCGCTACCTCCTGTCTGTGCTTTGCAGGTGCGCCTGAATGAGGTGCCAGACAGCGCGTCATGCTGCTCTATGTTTATATAGTAAGTTTTGTTAGTTCTGTGGTTTGTGGTGACTTTGAGACTTGGCTTGTAAAGTTTGCAGCCTGTCATGCTGTTACGATTACGCAGATTTAAAAAAAGAGCTCAAACTTTTACCGTTTGACTCCTTTCACCATCTCTCATCAGTCAACTGACAGCACATGTGGTCCTGAGGATATTATTTAATAAGTGCACCAGCTAATATAAAAATATTTTTCTGATTCCCTTTAATTCCTCATTGAAATGTTTTCCCTCTGCATTTTTGTAAGCGTCTATCTGTTTTATCATGTAACTGTAATGGACACTGACTGATTTGACTAATGATTCGAATCATCGACTGTCAGAGGGCAGCCCAACTCTGCAGCACCTTGACAGACAAAAATGCTATGTAGACGCTAAAGACACAATATTGACAAAGTAAGTTCATTATGTAGGCTGAGTGAAAACCACTGCTTTCAATGAATGGGTTTCGATGTGGTTTGTTGAGATGAGGGCTTCAAAGCAAAAGCATTTGAACAACGTCCTTCAGAGCAGCACATCTCTACCTGCCTTAGCAACCTTGGCTGTTATTATGCTAAATGTATTAAAACTACAAAAAACGTGACAGGAATTAAAAACAAAACAAAACACAAACTTATCCATTGTTATCTTATCCACTGAACACAAACTTAGCCTTGAGATATAGTTGTATTGTTGGAGGCTGACGTGAATAGCCTCACTGTAGTTACCATGACAGCAGTGAATCAGATTGCTTCACATTTCTTTATGGGATTAAAAAACCTTCAGTGGATGATTCTGAAAGCATGTTAATATTCAGAAACCCTTTGAGATATGACTCTTGATTTACTTTTAACAGTATTTTATTCCTCCAATGGTTCAATTTCTTACTTGCATTTGCATTTATTCTCTATTTATTCAAATTAATATTCCACATTTGGAAACTATGATAACTATGGCACTGAAACACTGTATCTCAATCATTTTTATATTAAATATAATTCCATGTTGTTGTTTAGAATGTATGTTATTAATTTGTGTTAATAATATGCTAATAATATTTACAGGCCCTGACATCATAATTATAAAGGTGCACAGTTTATAATGGGACTATGAATTTGTTTCTAGAAACAATGTGTACAAATTCTCTTAAGATTAATTTACTGAGACTGAAAGTTGTGGTTTAGTGGCTTAAAACAAGACACCTAAACTGTTTTTATACTGAAACTAGCTCGTACATGCGGTTTTGTAAACATGGGTAAATCTAATGTGTCGACATCACAACTGCGCCACAAAGCCGAGACTCAACTCATGTCTGTACAGGAGAGCAAAGACAAAGAGAGAAAGTTGTTTTTTTCCAAACATTTGCAAGATAGAAGATGTGACTATCTGTGCACATATGGACAGGACATCTAAAAATTAAGGGGTGCATTTGGTATCTTGTGCACGGAGCATTGTAGCGGAAACTGCTTGCAGCGCAGACCTGCTAACACCTCGTAGAAACACAAAGTTTGTTGCACAGTAGGTCCGTCTGCACAAGATAGCAAACAGCACGTTTGGCTGAGGCACACACGTCTGCACAATCACAAAATATCTTTCATTTATGGTTTTTTCCCCACACAGAAGTGTGGATTAGTTAAGTGTCCTTTGAATATATTCTCTATCAGAAACAAAGTGTAAATATTGAACTGAACAGCATGTGTGTCTAAAATTATTCTCACTAATAAGGAATTAGGAATTTACAAAATGAAAAAGATGAATATACAACCCTGAGCCGTCAGAGGTAGATTTGGACACACCTTGAATAAACTGTGCCTTGTGCTTTCAACTTGCACTTTAGATCAGTGTAAGATGGGGCCCTCAGTGTGTGTCCAAGATGTGTGCTGATGTTCCAGAATTAATTTACACCTTAATTTTTCACTATCAAACAATAACATTAGTTAGTAAGTGCCTGAATGGTAACCTTAGCAGCAGTAGCTCATGGGTTAGCAAATGTCTTGTTTCAGCTAGAAATATGACCCAATGTCCCTCCAGATTTTCACTATCCATTTTCTTTTTAGTTGCTGATCAGTCAGGAAGTGGTGAAATGGTAGGTTCCCTACATTTATACGATTTGAAACCTGGAACACAGCAATACAAGAACCCTGAGTGCGACGTCGGAAGGAAAATTAATATGTGGTTCCATGGCACTAAATCTTACACACTGATCCTTTAACTCTACCGGCAATAGGTGGTCTTTGCTCTCCTCAAACTTCTGATGTATTTATAAACTCTGACAGGTTCTGAGACCCAGCACTACAGTCTCGTACTGGGTTGGGTAACCGCAAAAACATTGTGTGACAGGTAAAAAAATATATATATTTATATAAAAATCAAGGGTAACAGCACAGGTAACAATTAAATAATTGTGAGCAGGCAGCAGGCAAGAACCGTTTTGTTCCCTGGTGAAATCAGAAATTAAAACTGATCGAGCAGATGCAGATTTGATGAAGAGATAATTGCAGGTAACAGGTCGGTTCTGGATCTGGATCTTTGCAGGTGCAGGCAGGGACGGGTTTGCAAAGCTGCACCCACGCAAGATTTTGTGTAGGTCTCATGACAGTCAGGATCAGTCAAAGATGATGTTATCTGCTGTTTCCTGTCCGTCACATCAGTAAAACAAAACTGCACCATGTAAGGACTTTGGCTAAACCAGATTATCATTATGTCATCAAGAACAAAAATATTATTTTAAGCAGGTTCATAGAGTTTTAATTTGAGACTGCAATTTATGATGGACATCCAGAGATTTCTATATTTATTCAGATATCAAATTCTGCTGTATTGCTGCATCAACAACTTGTAGACAGTTGAGATCTAAATTACTAGGCAGTAAAGGATGAAGTGTACCTGCAGTTTCCATCATCTCTTCTGTATAGAAATACCTAATTTACATTCTGTTGCACTATATTCATTCAACAGTGTTGTTGATTTCTGTTCACAGTGAATAACATTTTCTCTTCAAAACTAAAAAAGAAGGACAGAAAAAGTCACTGATTCATTTGGTTCTACTTCATTGTGAATAAATCCACTGAACACATTGAGAGGATCGCTGTAATTAATTCACACCCATTAAAAAGATTTCTCTGTTTTTCTCATTTTCAGTCAGACAGGCCCTATTTGTAACAGAGAATCGGTGTAAATATGAAATGTTGAGTTAAAAGAGGAGAGAGTATGTGGGTCCACTTTTCTCTGTCAGATGATATATATTTCAGATTTAGTGAAGAAACATTATTAGATAATTCTGTTAAAGCTAAATAGACCCATATGTGCCAGAGGCATCTAGAGACACAAAGCTTAATCTGTGTGCGTGTGTGTGTGTGTGTGTGTGTGTGACAGAGAGAGAGAGAGAGAGAGACAAAGAGACTGTGTGTGTGTGCGTGTGCATGCATCTGCATCCTGAAGAGCCTAGTTCATAACTCAGCTGAGTTTGTTTGGTTGCAGTCACAGCACTGCCTTTAAATCATATTACACATAATCAGATTTATTATGTTGTCTTCAGAGAACCTCAATGGGATAAAACTACGTCAGACTACATGTCCTGGCAAAATCAAGCCACTAATTTAAAGACTAAATGAGTCTCCTGCAAAGAGATGATCTTTGTGTGTGAAAATGATGCAAATTACTGCAGGACAAGACAAATGTGGACCCACCAGCTCTGTTGCAAAAGACATATATATGTTTTCGGCCTTTTCCCGAATGGTCGAAACATGCCTTCAGTTTTTACACTTATGACATGGATGTTTTGCAGGGTCAGAGATGGACGTGCAGCAGTCGTAAAAAGCATATACACTCACCGGCTACTTCATTAGGTATACCTGTTCAACTGCTTGTTAAGGCAAATATCTAATCAACCAATCCCACAGCAGCAACTCAGCGCCTTTAGGGATGTAGACATGGTCAAGGCGACTTGCTGAAGTTCAATCCGAGCGTCAGAATGGGGAAGAAAGGTGAATTAAATCACTTTGAACGTGGTTGTTGGTGCCAGACGGGCCATAGTCAGAAACTAGTATTTCAGAAACTGCTGATCTACTGTGATTTTCACACAAAACCATCTCTAGGTTTTACAGAGAATAGCCCCCAAAAAAAGACGAAATGCAGCAGTTCTCTGAGTCAAAATGTCATGTCAGGTTAGTGTGCTGGAAAGCCAAGACTCAACGTACGTTTGTGCAGGGGATCACAGAGAAAGATGTTTTTTGAAAGTTTCTGTACGTTCAGCTCTCAGTACTTTTGTAGCTTCTCACTGAATGTCTGTGTTTTGAAGTTTAGCTTCTGTCCTGTTTCGCTGTTTGTACTTTCAGGTATCTGCTTTAGTTTACTGTTTCATGTTCAGTGTCAGCTATAAAGGAGTTGTGTTAAGCTGCTGCTGATATAACACAACATTTCTTGTTATTTTAAGCTTCGTAATAAAAGCTTGTAGATAAGAAAACAATAGTGGGGGTTTTCTTGTAAAGAAATTATAGTAAATGAAAAGTGTATATTCACCATTTTACAGCTGCTCAACTCAATGCAAGCACGTATCATTTAAAAACACATCTTCAAGCAGATATCCCTGTTGTAATGGAGATGTAAATCCCTGTTGAGCGTGGCTGAGTCAAACCAAGTCAAGCCAAACCAGCAAGTGTCTGGTAACGTGGCAAAAGAGTCACAGTTACTAAGTTACCAATCGGCTACCAATGGAGGCCGCAAGCTTTTATTGCTTCTGTTGTAAAAGGGGCAAAAATTAGTTTTTCCATCACTGTTGATTGCAGCTGGAGCTGAATGCCGACTGTACCCTTTCCAACTGAAGACAAAACCCAGGTGTTAGTGGGTTTTTTGCCAAGTGAAAAAGCGGCTCTAAGAAGAAATGACACATCTTTGCTGTGAGATTTTTCATTCAAAACAGTGAGGCACTGTCATTATTGTTGTGCTGTGTTATCACCTTGTTTTGTACAATATTCAACTACCAGACTACAAACTGCAGCATTGCTCCCTCAGTCTGTTTACGATCTATGATTACTCTGCTCAATATTTATCCACTATCCACTCTGAAAACATGACATTACATCTTTTTTAGAGGCTGAATGTGGGAGGGTTTGGAAGAAAGAAGGCTATTGTGACCATACCCTGACCAAGATAAATGAGTGACAACACCTGTGCGTGTGTGTGAGTGTGTCTCTGTGTGTGTGAGTATGTGAGAATCATTGGTGCGTAGAGCCTTTAATGAAAGTCTAAACATTCTGTTGAATAAGACTGCTGCATTCATTTACTGATACCTGTGAAGTGCTGACAAGTGGTTCAAGGTTATGAAAACATCATAAATTGAAAAGTTGTATATTTCCACTATAGAGAAAGAAACTGTGGCAATACAAAACCATTCAAGAGGCTGAATTAACTGATTGTGAGCCTGGAAACCTGCTCTACAGAGCATTCATGTGCATCCAATTGACGCATCCTAAGCCTCAGCCCTTTTTGCTCTGTGCTCCAATAACAATTGAGACAGTCTGGTACCTCAGATAATTTTCTTCTTTCCTGCTTCCTGTATTTGTGCCATGAACAAATTTTGTTGAGGGTTAAAGTTGTTGCTGAGGGACCTGCAAAATAAATATACATATAGGCACATCTTAAGTTAGCTAAAGTTACCATAGCCAAGTAGTTAGCTAATGATTGATGTAGATTAGCCAGCTAGATAGCCAACTTTTGCTAACATTAGCTATAACATGTAACCAGCTAATTAACAACTGATGTAGCTAGCTAGTTATGGTGTTGCTATTATTAGCTGACTTACAATATGACTATAAATGAATCTGGTGAAGTATTGGAAGTAAACAAACCGACATTGATGCAGTGGTGTCTCCCTACGTGTGAATAAATGCAAGCCAAAACAACTTTTTATGCAACTTTTGACAACAATGTCCAGGAAGCTGGGAAGAACCTCTGCAGCAGTCAAATTTAATCTTTGGACAAAAACAGAATGCAAAATACACAACCTTTTACTTCATGATGAAAATTGTTTGTTCATATATATTTTTTAACATATATATATAGACACCCCTAGTCCATAGTATATCTAAATATGCTAAATATTTTTAATCTTTTAATCTCATGCCACTGACTGTGTACTGTGTAGTCTCAATTATAAAAGTAGTTACTACATTGTAAATTACAAATTGAAGGCTTTCAGTTTTTCTGGGCTGCTAACATGAGGTGTTTGATGATAGGATGTCACCAAAGAGAGTCAGGGAGTTCATCTGTTGTAGCCAACTGTTCACATTTGTTCATGTGGTGTTTAATTTTCAGCCTAATCAACATTAGTAATGCATAAGCCCACAGAGCAATGTCACACAGACACACAACTGTGCACTCGCATAATATCCATCAAGACCCTCTGGACGTGTTCGGTAGATAGACATGTAACCATGCATGGAACAAATAAATTAACAGCACTGCACACACACACAAATACAAAACCCCACTTACCAGCCATATAGTGTCTTTGCACTGATTTATGTAGCATTGTAATATAACGTGTGACAGCACACATACTGCAGTATATATGCTGAGATGTGACTGAGGAAGGAGAGCTGGATGACAGGGACATGTGGGTGTAACGGTATGTAGAAAAGCCCCAGAGAAAGCACTCGGAGGAGACCATATGTCCTCTGTCATCGGAAGGAAAGCGACGCTGCACAGCTCTTCATCAAATGAGAACCTCAAGCAAACACCAGGAGCATTAGAGGTGCAGGGCAAGAACTGCTATGTCAGTTATGTAGTGTGACTTAGGCATGTCGTGAACTAGTGTTCATATGGTACATTTTCATCTGAGCAAACAGAAAATCGATTGACGGTTCCCTAAACTCCTCCCCCTCCCAGTAGTCATCCAATCATAGCTTAGCAACTGTAGCTTGGTATGGAAGGCCCATCAAGCTTTTAGTTTAAGACAGACTAAAGTAGTATTTTTTTTCCTTTCCAAAATGCAAAACAATAAAATGGATTGAAAATGAATTAAACATTGCGTTTATTTATAATAATTTAAGATGCAATCTTTTGCATGTCCAGCTAACTAGAGTACTGCTCACAATCATTGCCTAATGTTACATCCCAGGCCAAGGAGCTGAGCTTAACTTAAAAATCATTGCTAAGGTAAAGAACTTTGCTAACTATACAAAATCATGAAAAAATTAGCAGTTTTCTCTGCTCAGACAGACTGGGGGTGACTCTCAACCCACTGATTCTCCTCGGCACGTTGATCTTGAGCAGGCGGCATATCCCCCCAAGTATTTTGCCTTGCTCAGATTTAGTTGATTTGATTCCCTTTCTTTGCTTTTTGTGCTTCTATCATAGATAAGAAGGTTATGTAATTAAATTGTTTCTTTTCTGTCTGTCCTTATGATCACGAGTCTGCATGGGGTCTTTTATTTTTAAAACTGACCAGATTCTCTTGTTTTTTTTCTGTGTCTGACTTCCTGCCCACACGATCTGCTTTGTGCTGATTGACATGGCATCCGTCAAAATCGACTCGGCACATATTTGAAGCTGAGTGGAGTTGAGACCCACTTCTGAGACACGCTGAGGCACTGCTGGTGGAATCACAAGTACTGTGTAGACTAGCCTCATGAAGCCATGCCTGGTACACATGGTCACATGACACGGATGCTATTAAAAAAACTGCAATTGTATTCTATTCAAATGTAAACACAACGCAAAGATACTAAAAGGACCTTCTCATTTTTTGTTGCCCGTTGTTGTTTAGAGGACTCTATGGAGAAAAGTGGTAGTGTTTCCACCAATAACTACAAAACAACATCAAAAATAAAATTTATAAATAAGTTTCCTCTCCACTGTGAATTAGATAGGCAGGAAAAGCCTGAGTGGAAGCCACTCCTGGATGTTATTCAAGTGTAGGCTAATGTTAGCAGCTCTGTCCTGCTCTTGTAAAATTTATACTCCAGCAGCTCCAGCCAACTTCATTACACAAACTAGCATTAGGTTTGCCAAACACATGGTTTAGTCATCATCCTCAAAATACAACAAAATATACATAAATCTAACCCCTGTGTTGCTTGTCCAAGTAGGCTATGTTTTTTTTCTGTAGTAAGCATCCAAACAGATTCATGTTACACTGATAAGGATGTTGATTTTTAACTGGAACTTCTAGTTTTAGCATCAGTCTTTTAGCATGATGTTGTGAATGCGACACACAAATCTATGTTTAAAACTGGGACTCCCCGAAACTCGGTATTTCACGTGGAATGAATGTGGCTTGCAGGAAGTAGCAGTACACACTTCAGAGAGCTCTGTGACCATCTCAGCTCATGCTGAGTACATGCATACAATATGAGATGAGTTCATTTAATGCATGTCAGGCAGGATTCAACTTTAATGTTTTGGTCTTGTCTACAGTCAATTTTTGCTTGTCCTCATACAAAAACAAAAGACTAAATTTAATTGCCGTGTTCAGTCAAAAATTGAGATAGCTATAAAAAGCAATTTTTGCATGAAATTTTGATGAAATTTTAATTTAATTAATCAACTGACAAAATATCTGAGTAGACTTTAAAACACACAATGTAAATTTAAACACACATAACAGTTAAAACACATTCAGGAATGTGAAATTCAGTAATTCTTGTTGTTGGACATCATTTAGTCCATCAAAACGTCAATATAATTTTAGCATTAATGAGTTTTACATTATGATGGTCACTTTGAAAAACTCTCAACAGTCAGGTAAAGATCATATTAAAATTTGCAAGGTCTGAGCGAATTGTGCAACTGTGCCAGCAGTATAAGTTGTAACAATCAAGGTCTACCTATGTTGAATCGATGATCACAAAAATTAAAGTCTACTTTGTTAAAAGTTACAATCAGATGTGATGTTTCTTGTATGTTTAATCTTGGGATTAATGATTAGGTAAATGAACTGTTTTTTAGGTTTATGGCTTTTCCAACTTATCCAAAAAGTGACAAGAGGAACCAGTGCGAGTTAGGAGTGGACGGTATACCTTGGTATTACCATCACCAGGGTCATGCTTAATGTTAATAATGCATAATGTTGTAATATTGAGGGACAGTAAAAAGAAACTATGTGAACGTTGAGCCTCATTTGAAGCCTATTAAATAACCAGAGTAGTAAGTTGATGTGGGCCGTCATGTTGCTTTTTATGGAACTTCATTCTGCGGCGCAGCTCAGGTGGTTTTGTTGTTAAATTAAAGCTCCCTCTGGTGTGTAAACTACACCACTGTGCGTGTCTTCTGCTGCTGTATGTAAATGTGCTTGATAGACATGCCCCATGGTACACTGATTAGTTGACTCGTATTTGTATGCTTAGAATTTTCTGCCAATAATAAATTCTGTTGAGATGCCTAATCCAGCCCGTGTCTAAATACATGGGGAAAACTAAAACTACCGAACACATGTAGGCCTCATTTTCATTGCTATTTGGAGCCAATAAACAGCACAGATAAAACCATACTTTGAGTGGAGTATCCATAATTAATGTTGTAATCCAGTGATATAATACTGTCACTGTGAAGAAGAAATGTGCTGTAAATTTTAATAAGGATGGCTCGATACCACTTTTTCATGTCCAATACGATATCATTACCGCAACTTTGAGTATCTGCTGATGCTGAAATCAATCCGATACTGTTTTTTCCCCTCTGTTATACAACTAAGCTGTAATAATGTCTTTAATGTATTAATACCTGTTCACTTTGCTTAACCTAGCCATCACCATGCTCCAACTGTGAAACAAAATTTAAATTTATCTGTATTAGTTATGACACTAGCTTAAATCGTATTGAATTATACTTTTGTCCGCCCCTCCAATATCCAATCCAGTGATTTTTGCCTTTTTTTTTTTTTTGACAACACCCTGTGTGATGCAGGACATATGCCACCTCCCCCAGGTGAAATTCCAAGTTTTTAGTGAGTTCCGTTTATTATCCTTTTACAAGGTGTTTGTTCCAAAACGTGACAGTCAGAAACAGGGTTTCAACCAACTCACAGGACTGAGACTCCTGAAAGTTGTCACTTTAGCAGGGAACATTGAGGGTCACCAGAAATGCCCCTGCATCAGTGTTTAGGAGCATCTGTGTGTACACCCACGTGACCGTTGAATCCCCGTCTCAATAGAGTCACAGTCCGTGTAACCTGACCGTCTGAGCTGGTATGTTCAGCCCTACCGTTCCTTCCATAATCCCCCTCTGCTGCTCCCTCTCTCCTGTCCAAGCTTCATCCCACTGTCCATTATTAATGGGCCTCAGCTTGCTCTGCAGAGAGTCAGCAGCTATGACAAACCTGCTGCTACACACAAATATTTACACTCAACAGGCTCAGTGTGTGTGTCTGCATGCTAGTCTGAATGTGAGAGCTGTGGAGTAAAAGTTGGGTAAATTTCCAGTATAGAGCTGCCTGAAAACAGCAGAACTTTGTGTGCAGTGCAGAGCATTGATACGTGACAGCAAATTCAGCATTGCTTTGTCAACAACGCCAATCAGGGTGGACCAAAAAAAATACGCCAACACCTGACAGTCACAAAAGTTTTCTGCTGGGTAGGGGGGGGGGGGGGGGGGTAATGTAGGGACACATATCTGTTTACACACTCACACTGTGGGGACCAGCCTTCCTTATGGGGACATTCAGTCATTATCTTCTCACACTTAAGCTGACTGAAGGTCGAGTTTAGATTTTCGGTCTATAAAACATGGTTGGAGTTTCACAGGAAAACTGCTGCACAATCTCCCACACAATGGAAGTGAATGTTGACCAGTTTTCAAATGTAAACAAACAAACAAAAGAAAAATAATAAAAAAAAACATAAAATGATGGTGTGCACATGCACATGAACGTGACTCCAAGCTAAGGATCTACAGTGTAAATTTTGTTGGGGCTTTAGGAGACTTGGATTATACCAGACCAGCAGTATGGAGGCACTTTATGTCTTTTAAGGTTGTTTTGTTACATTTGAACACCATTCCCTTCTGTTGTTTGGGAGATTCTTCAATGCAGTTTTCCTGTGAAACTTCAACAGTGTTTTATGGACTAAAGAAATGAACCCAACCTTCAGTCAGCACGAGTAGATAATGACTGAAATTTCATTTTAGAGTTAACTATCCCTTTAATTTTCATTCATATTCATATTTTGTCAGCTAGAATGCATGTCTTAGTCTATGTCTCATCACCTTTTCCTCCTAGTCTTAAGTCACCCTGAGCTTGTTATAGCTTGTTATAGATGGCAAATCCCCCCCCCCCTCCGAAAAAAAGGAAAAATCTCAGAGGGAACTAGAGAACTTAATAGCTGCAGCTCCAGAAAGACTTTTTTTTTTCTTCCCCATAGGGGCCCAACCCCAAGTTTGGGAACCACTGGGTTAGAGTAAATCTCCAGAAAATGAATTTAAGTCAAGGTAATATCCTCTGAGGTGATGGAAACACAGCTGTGTGTGTGTGTGTGTGTGTGTGTGTGTGTGTGTGTGTGTGTGTGTGTGTGTGTGTGTGTGTGTGTGTGTGTCTGTGTGTGTGTGTGTGCGTGTGTGGGTGAAAGAAAGAAAGAAGATGCGAGAGAGAGAAGTGTTTCTGATAGACAGTCAGGTCTGGCGGGTGTAAATGACAGCACTCTCTCTTGCAGTTGGAGGGAGAGATGACAGGGAGGAAAGTGAAGGAGAAAGAAACTATTCAAAACATGAATAAGAAAATAATGAGAGCGGAGAGCTCCCGCAGGAACCTGTTGGCACACTGTTGTACTGTAGATGTAAGTCATGGCGTTGCAGTCAGAATGGAAGAGCTAAGATGAGCAGCTTCATTAAGATATCAACATGACGCCTCGGCCATCTATCCAACCAGCCTCGGGCCATTTCTGTCACAAGATTCAGTAGCAAGAAGATATGACGGAAAATCAATTATAGAGAGGAAGAGGGGGGATACACACGCAAAATAAAATGACATTTTATGATGATATCTTATTTTGTGTGTGACAGTGGCTGATCCCCAGTCAACAGAGGAGGCCTTCACCTGTAGAGAGTTGCTTAAGTTTTTTTTTTTTTCTTTAAGTCGTGTTTATATTGCAAATAGGAAGCATCTCACTCATTCCTGTTATTTTACGAATTGATCATCTAGGACAGGGGTCTGCAACCTTTATAACATTAACAACCCATTAATCAATTTATAGTTGGCAGAAAAAGGTATAAATTTGCTTATACCAAACATTTTAGCTTAATTTCCATAGCAACATTTTGCATATTCTCTGACATTACATAGTCCGTGAAACATAAAAGAATACAAATACATACATATTAAACACATAGACTTAAATATCAGATAACATTGGAGCACACTCATAAAATGATCTGTTATATTTCTCTCGATTCTCGATTAATCATTATCTCCCCCACTCCCCTCCGTCAGCGTTCACATCTGTAATGTAGTTCTGTTACTGAATAAGAGTTATCACTGGCTCAGCCAGGCAGGTGAAGACAAAGCGCTCCACTAAAGTTATTAACTGTGTACAACAGTCCACCTTCCACCTTCTCCACACACATGCAGGCTACAGTGGAGCTGTGCACCTCAGCATCGGTGTTATTCGTGCTATCTGTGTTTTGACGGTCTCTTCAACAGAAGTCTGAGAGACGACGGAGGCAGCAGGGAAGAAATCAGTCCGAGGCAGCAGCGCTTGCTTTAAGAGACACAGAGAGGGACAGGGAGGCGGGCACATGGCACAGGACATCCACAGAAGCAGCGACTTCAACGCAAGCTTGATACAGACGGACAAAACACCAGCTGCAGCCAACAGAGAAAATGTATTCGTGTGTGAATAGTCAAATTCTGAATTTGCTTATTGAACAGTGCTTCATTCAGTACGGCCCTAGCAATAAGCATGCAAAAGGGATGCAAATGTCCTGTCAAACTTTCGTGTAATGTTTACTACATGGGAACAAAATGATACATAACCATCAGCAAATCTGACATTAAACCCCAGAGATAAAAAAAAAATATATTCTATTACTTTAAAAAAAAAAGCTGGCTGAAAATATGTATTTGTGTGTCTGATGTACCTTTATGAGTCAAAGTCTCACTAGTGGCTGTGTGACTAAGAATCAGACTGACACCATATTTTTCCATTACGCCAGAAGAAACAAGCCAACTGTCCCCTACTCACCTTGTTAAAAGGACTGATTTTTATCAGTGTAATTATGCAAAAACTAAATTTGTTCAGACAGACAAATAACACTGCATGAAAAAAGCACATTGTAATGGAGAAGGGTGGAGCAAAAAAAAAAGAAAAGACTACAGGGTCATCCAGCACAGTTTAACTTTACTGCTTCATTTTATCAAAACTATTTCATACACAGAATTTTTAGCACCGTTTTTGATTGTTCGGCACCATTCAAACATTTAAGATTTAAATAAATTTCATCTGTGGTACTTATGACACTTCTCTCTTTACAGCACATTGCTCAAAATTTAGCTAAGCAATATTTGTGATAGTCTGGACTAATGGATCATATCAGACTATATACTCCTCTCCCCCCTTCGTTAATTGATCCAGTGATTATGGCCAGTATCAGATTAATACCAATACTGGATACTGGACTGGCACATAGCACACATAGCTTGCTGTGCTTAGGTGATGAGCTTCAGACTTATTTTGTAATTGGATGATTATTTATGTTCACAGCTTCATGCTGACCGTGTGGTCTACGCTGTGGGGAAGCTCGCCCCCGCTTCATTACTGCAGCCTGTTTTACTGTTTTTACAGAGTGAGAGCACCAAAGGCACTTGGTTAAAACAGTCAGAGAGGGTCAAGACTTCCAAGACTTCAAAAACCAAATAAGATGTTAATTGATGTGTACAGAGACCCGGAGGTGTCCGAATACAAAAATATTGTGCATGATTTAGTGTAGCTTAATGCCTTTTCACACATCTGCACAGTAACTCGCTGCCTTCAGTCATTTCAGTGAGGTGAAGGCAGCAGAGGGGAAGCGGTTTTGATCAGGGCTGTAGGGGGTAAGAAGCGGTTGAGCACACATTTTGCTCTGCTGCTCAAAGTTCACCGCGATGAACCACACTGGTGGCTGCTGCCTCTGTTCAGTCAAATAGAAGGGGGAAGAAATCGCAGACATAGCACACATTAGACATTAGGCAATAACAGGAGCTGATAGTAGTGAAGTCTGAATACCTGAAACTGTACTAACCCTAACCCCTTTTTTTTCCCCGCTGTTAATCAGCAAGACCTCACCTCCTCCTCACTGCCTGAGGCAGATGTTGTTGTTGCAGGGGAATCGCGACATAGAGTCAGGATGGACAACTGACCAGGTCGGAACTTTTCCACATACGAATTCAGTTATTTGTCTCATACAAGTTGCCAAAAACACCACTGTGGAAAACATTCACATCACACTGTCACCATCAGAAAACCGCAGGGCCTACTCGACTCTCACTGCCCACGATGGAGGCTCTATTCTGGGGTGAAGTGTGACAACCAGCGACGACTGACCGGCTCGCAAGTTTTCCACGTATAAATTCAGTGATTTTTTTCTCATATAGGTTGCCAAAAACACCATCTACAACACCACTGTGTAAAACAACAAAGAATTGTGAGTTATTTATCAAAAAAAATCACAAATCGCTGCCTGAGATGGAGGCTTTTTTCCGGGGTGAAGTGTGACAAAGAGGCATTAAGGACTGACCAGGCTGCACTTTTCCACATAGAAATTCAACAATTTTCTCATTTAAGTTGCCAAAAACTTTACCTGCTGCCACTTTATTGATGTTTGTTCTTATAGCGTGGGACATTTCCCTATTTTGAAAGTCCAGCATAATCCACTGAACACTCTGAATGTTGACTCATGAAGCTAATTTTTTTATTCCAGCACAGCTATTTACAGCAGTTTTAATGCTACTTGTTTTGTGTGGTATATTTTTGAAATTTGTAGGATAAAACTTGATCTAAAAAGCTACAAATGCCGCATATCTGGTATCAAATTAAAGAGGAAATTCTGTTTTTTTCCAAATTAAAACTACATGTAATTGTCATTTTTTTTCTGGTTTTGAGATAGAGCTGTTTTTTGGGGTTGAGTCAGTAAATCATCATTTGAGTGAGGACTCTGTGAACTGCAGCAACATTGTAGATTTCTGCTGGGGTCAAAAGGGTTAAACATGCAGGAGGCCCTTAGAGATCTTAACCAGGCTCTTAATCCGCCATGCTTCAGGTCCACAGTATATTGATCTACACATTGATGATCATGGCAATGGTCAGCTGTGCTGCCGAGGCCGAATGTTTGGCTGATCTGGGTGAGATTGTTCTTTAGGACGTGACTGAGTGGCTAAAATCAACATGAGTGGTTCACGATGGACCTCAAATGTGATTTAGGTTCGTAATTAGATGACTTGTTGTTATTCAAGAATCAATATCCTTGCTGCTCTGTGTGCTTGAGTACTCACTACGGACCAGGACCTGTGAAACCTGAGCACACGGCGGCAGCTACAACAGGAATAGGTGTTTAATCTGTTTAATTACTTTTTCCTTTTTCTAGGTGTATTAAATGTGTTAGCGCCTTGTGTTTAACAGAAGGATTTTATAAATATTTTCAACTTTTATCCCAAATTATTGCACTCTGTCATCCATATCACATTCTATTAAGTCAGAGCAGTCTAATTTAGGGTTGTATTGATACTTTACCACTAAACAGCTTCTTTACGTCCAGTACATCCCCAAATTCGTCTTTGTATCCCTCCATTGGTCAGCCAGTCAGTTGGTTTGTCAGTCCATAAGAAAATTCCATACATTTGCGAACCTCATTTTTTAAAATGTGGATTATACAGTTTCAATCAACTATAACTATTTTTGTGTGCATTGAAAAAAAAAAGTCCATACCATTCCCCCTTTAGACTCGATCCCCAAATACAGCTGATGTCAAATATAATCCACTTCCTCTGACTGATATTATCACTTCCTCTTTCCAGTTCCCTGTTTACTTACCCTGGACACCATCAGGATTAGTAAACAAGCCCAAATCCTCTTAGGATAACTTCAGTTATGACTGACGATCAGCTACAATTAATACAGTTGTATGAATGTATGTATGTATGATTATACAATGACTCCTTGAGGGTTACAATAAAAAACACTCTGGTAAAAGTAGATGTACGGATTCAACTTCTTTACTCTATTAAAAGTGAACAAGTAGCCTTCTGAAGGGCTGTCTCTGTGCAAAGCTAACTGAACCTCACCCTTACTCCATGGTCGAGTCTTCCTCTCTGTCTAATAAAGATAATCAATAATTACCCTAAAAAAATATGAGAACAAAAAAAGAGCCTCTTTTGAAATATAAGGAGGCGCGAGTACAGATATTTGTGTATATACTCTATAATCTATAATTGTGTAAATCCTCTAGTCCAACCCTGTTGTTTTTTAATTCTCCTCACTGTCTTCACTCTGCTGAATGAATCACAGTGTTGCTCCTCTGAGAACAGGCTGTGTTTGCTTCAATCAGAGGATCAACACATGAATGAAAAGAAACTGGTGAAATGATACACCTCATCAGGTGCATGTGAGACTCTCTGACTTCTGTCACACAGACTACAAATTTTTTAATTAAAAGATCTGAGGAAAAGTAAAAAAAAAAAAAAAAAAAAAACATTCCAGATGAAAATGGCAAAAAGGTTGTGTTTTTTTTGTACAGTTCATTAAAAATCAAAGTTGACTTTTTCTCAGGGAGAATAAATCCAGACTCAGAAGCCAAACCACAGATCATACAACAGTTCAGTTTTAGCATTGGTGATTTGTAATTGTTTTGGAAGACACTGACAAATTATGTGATCTTGCCAATATGGGTGTCATATCAGAAAAACGTGTCATTCTGGAAGACAGTTACAAATGATGTATTTTGGTGTTTAATTTAGAGGACTAGTTGCCCAGAACCTCATGTTGTCTTCCTGTGATCGATAGCTGGTTTTATGATTTGTGCCAGACTGAGGGACAATCTGTCAACGTGAAATGTAATATTAAAAAAATCATGCAAGAGTCTGCAGCCAGACTAGCAGCTCTGTGAGGCTGTGATTGAGCAGAGTCATGCTTTGAGCTAAAAAAAAACATCTGCATGCTAACATGCTCTCAATAGAGGGTTGCAGGAATGAGTCCTAAAACCTGTTGGTGTATATGTGAACCTCCAGTTGCCTTGTCTCAAAGTCAGTGTTTCTTTTTTGAATGGGTTTATGGTTAGATACCTGAAATAAGCGTTGGGATTTCCACTATCTTAAGGGTTTTTTAAGTTTTCTCTACATAAAATGTCAATAAATACCCCATTTGTGTCCCTTCAGCGTGTCTTTAAAAAGACAGTTCCTAGTAAGTGGCTAAATGAGACTACAGAGGTTGTCTGTAGGGTTGGATGTTTTTGGGGTGATATTTGTCATTTTATTTTGCTAATGTAATGGTCTACAAAGTGACAGCTGCTGCTCCGCAACGAGTTTGAATGAAGTGCGTTTTATGAGGAATTAGTGAGCAAGTTCAGCTCGTCTTAGTTTGGCAAAAGACAGAAAGTTGAATTAGGAGGGTGTATGGTATTTGGTAAAATACCATATACAAATATATGGTAAAATATTTGTAATAATATTAGACTTCGAGTTTACATTACTTTTTGGGCTTGGTGAACGTACGTAGCGTTCGTAACATTCAACTCTTGCACACATCTCCTATATCGACATTTGCAGATGGTTGGGCCAACTGGTCACACTGGTCACTTGGTGGGGGTGACGCTGAGACACAGATCTTATTGTCTGTCCAGAATCCAATGGTAAAAAAAACCATTGGCTTTTTGTCATAAGAAAAAGGAAAGAGTGACGCTAATTTCTGGGTCTGCAAAAATACACACTCTATGACTATGCTAACTTATGTTTAGCTGGTTTAATGTTTACCGTGTTCACCATCTTCATTTAGCATGATAACATGCTCACAATTATAATAAACACAGAGTGCAGCTGAAGCTGATAGGAATGTCAGTTTTGGTATTTGGTTATAAACCAAAGTGATTTTTTTTACCCAATGACGAGGAAAGAAAAGAATATCTGTACCAATTTTTATGATAATCCATTCATCCAGGGGGTTAGATGAAAAGTAAAGGGATTCTTTCTCAAAGGGCTAAGAATGTCAGACTGAAATATCTGTCATCAGAACTCTAAATGATTATGTGTATCGTATTATAATAATACTAGATATTTCAGTCTGGACCAAAAAGTCTCACCTCTCCTTCAAAAGGATTCTTCAGTTCCCAAGAACAACAAAGTTTTTGCACATATGAATTTGAAACTGGTCAAAATGACTGTCTTTGCAGGTCTAGTGTTAAGACTGTGTTCATTTTAACAACTCCTGCCCCCCTCAACTCCTGTGGAAACCAAAGATCATCATATGTTTGCACCATTTGAGAATCTACAGTATGATATTTTAGAGAAAAATGTGCACATCTTGATACATCTCATAAACCTCCAATAGCCTAAAAACATTATGTTTAAGCCATATCACCCAGCGCCATTTATTTGTCACTGCCAACATTAGTTCATTCTTGATGCGATGGATGGGAAGTTTGCACCGGAGTGGACTGACATCAGGATAAACTTCAGCTGTCCCGTAGAGAGCTGGGATAATGGTTGTCCCAACAACAGGAGTCATGACAACAGACGGGCAGCATGACTAAAACATTAGTTGGGAGTCGGTGATAGACGTAGAGTGGTAAGTGATATCCTAGAGGGTAAACGTTCACCTGTCTAATTATAAATACTCCACAAGCACTACTGTCAGCACACACATGTACGCACGACAAAGAATGCAGGGATGTACTCGAACCTCATCCAGTACAGCTCGGGAGGACATCACCAGCGTGATCTCAGCGCTGACAAGTCTGGACTCATCCTCAGCGATGTCTCTCATTCCTTAAATTGTGGGCCTGTGCGTATCTGAGAGATGTCTAAAAAACATTTATCTGCCCACACAGGTTTGAAAAAGCATCTGGCGCTAATTCATCATACATTTTTTACTGTCTATTTACGCACAGTAATTAATGAGTCAGATATATAGCGAGTTTGTCAGATGGGATTCGTCCATGTCAGGAAACAGCAGCGGCAGCAGATCCGCGCTGATGGTGTCAAAATGTCTCATTTGATTCATCAATGTGTCAGACAGACATCACAGCCGAACCCCATCTACCTTTCCCTATTTTTCTCTCCCTCTCTTCCTCCGTCTCTTTCCTCCCAGCTGTGTACAGTAGATCACATTATATATTAGTTCTTCATGTATAATGGATCAGCTCAGAGGCAGTGGATCGCTCGCCAGCTGCACTTTGCTTTGCTCCCAGTAAGTCTTCTTCTAATTTGCTGCACTTAGTAAAACCTACATGAGTCTACTCCAGCTGTCCGGACATTCAGAGCAGGAAACCCTTTCCACCTTTGTTAAACTCGACACTTAAACAGGTTTTAAAAGTTAAAATTACAGAAGGTTTAAATACTTTGTACTGTGACACATTCAGTTCATTCCTCAGGCTTAAGGTAAAGGGCAAAATAATGCTCTTTTCAATATTATTTCTTAAAATAACAGACTAAGTGCTAGTTGTTTATACATAAAAAATATTGATTCAGGAATCGTAAAAAAAAAGATCATGATCTTAAGAGAATCAATTTTTAAAATGCACTGAAGAATTCATTGGTACATCTGACAACATTTATCATCAACACTAACTGGACATCACCTTAAAAAGTGGTGAATTTTTAGTTGAAGTATTTTGTAAAAACTGGAGATCTTAAGCATAAACCAATTACAATATCTGGTGACCTGACAAACTTTATAGCCACTGTATAATTAAATCCCTTTTTCTGGTGGTCAGATTTCCTCCCCAACTCTTGTCTATCTATTGTTTGCTTATTTTCTTCTATTTTATCATTCTCCTCTGTCTCTTCACACATTTTTGTTCTTAAAATCTCATCAAACATTTGTCTTAAAGTGTAGACAGAATGTTAAGCGGTGCACTGTGAAATACTGTGAATTTGTGGGGTCAAATGAAAGTCAAGGGTGAGGACTGATGATCACACAGATCACACATATGCAGTGCGAGTGCTGAGTGGGATGGGCAGAGGTGGGAGAGGTTCAATTTTATGCTCGAAGAAAGACAGGAGAAAATAAAGGGAGATTAGGACTCGGGTAATATGAGAGCGAGCATTGCAGAAGGAGTGGGAGAGCGTATAGTGGGAAGAGATGTAGTGGAGGATACAGAGATGGTTAAGTAGAGTGTGAGGAGATAATGAAATAAAGGGAAAGGGAGGAGGAAAGACATACAGCAGCAACAACGAAGGGAGTGTGTTTAACTGACTCCCTTATCAGACGGGGTGTAAAAAAAGAAGGATTATTATTACCATTAAATGGGGAAAAATGAGTGAGAGAAGAGATTTCGATGCGGGCCAGGAACACTGATTTTAAGAGATGGAAAGAGGGAGACGTGGAGTGAGGGGTGACGCAGGTAGGCTACATAATGAATGTGATGGACTGATTCAATTTCACTGTCAGTCAGAGAAACTCACAGAGCAGCAGATTAGATTCATCCAGATAGTCATCAATGAACAAACACACAGTGGTAGCGCACGCACATGAATGAACGTCACAGTATGGATTTCTGAAAGCTAATAATTAAAATCACATATGAAATTACCATCAGTTTAAGTGCTACTAATGGCTGCGAGTTAACAAGCTCTTTGCCATACATTTAATGAGAGCGTCTGTACCATAGAGTTCAGATAATGATATAGTGAATAGTGATGCTGCTCGGTTCAGTCTGCTGCATCTTCATTCAATACTGCACACTCATTGTTAAAAGTCCAATACTCCAGCGAAAGATGTCCAGATTGGACAGTTCCTCACAATGTACAAAAAGCCAGCTTTTAATGCCAGTGTAGAAAGTAATCCGACCTTTATGAAGCGAAGCAGACAGCAAGAATGTAGTGGCAGGGATGTTGGAGGGAGTGTGTAGCAAGAAATTGGATTTTGTGTTTTTACCTTGACCATGATTTCTCTACCCTTAACCATTTTATTTGTGATAACCACAAGCTTTCTCTAATCTCAAAGTTTCCATGAAATGGCTAGCGGAGTGTTTATTGCTTAGGTGTTTTCTGTGAAACTGGCAGCTAGGGAGGTCGTAGACATTTACTGGTGTTAACAGCAGCGTGCAGCAAGTTTTACTTTCATACAAGAATCCATCTTGCCAGGTTTAAAGTTATCCATTTGGGTCCACACCAAATGTGGTGCAGCCAATCAGTGTCTACTACTGGCCTCTACAGGTGTGACGACGGATCACAGTGACTTGTCTCAAAAAAAACAATGGCGGGTCAGGAAGACTTTAACTCAGCAATAGTATCAGTTATATCAGAACTGGAATTTTTCAATTAAAGAAGAGCAAAGAAAAAAGAACAGGTTTTCTCGATAGAAGAGATGTTTTCGCTCTTCTCCTTCTCCTGACCAGTGTTTGACATGAGTGGTTGAGGTTAGGTTGAAAGTGCCTACCCTTTTCCAAGCAGTTTCCAAGGATGACTTCCCAGATAGTTCTGTGAAACAAACCATCTGGCGTATCTGGTTAACTAAAGCAATCCATGGAAGGAAGGATAGTAGTCTTATTAGCTGACTATTCTTTGCAATGAATACGGCCTTTGATGTCCGTCTCTCACAGCACACTTTCTGTGCAGACTCTGTGTGTCAAACTCTAATGTGGGACAGACTGTATGAACTGAGTATTTCTGTTTTATCTTTGAGCTTTTAGTATGAACTATGCTCATGTGTGGAAGCTGTACCAACATCTTCTCTATATACAAATGTGTTGTATTAAAACTATATATTCAAGTAAGATTAGCTGAGACTCCTCATGTTTATTCTTTTGTTCATCAAAGCGAAGTCTAGAAGTACTAGTTTTTGCTTTATCAATTTGGCGTTGTCATCAGGATTCCAACAAAGACGCACACTGGGTAAGTAAAGAGAATTATTTTCTTTTTCTTTATCCTAGACTGTGTGCCTGCTGACAGAATCATAAGAACAGTAGGAAAACTGCACTAAGAACAATTGCTATGAATATATGTGGAGAAAAATATAGTGAATTGCTTGACTGTTTTAGGAGGTTGTTTTGGACACCAATTTATTAGAGCTCAGACAGCATAACTCCCTCGCTTCATGTGCACATGAACTCAGCGCTCTGAGAGAGAGACCTGGAGAAAAAGGAGAGGGGAACTAAATATGTGAGGCTCCCACAAGCTTACTACAATTTGGATTCACAATCAAATTTAAAACAAATCTCCTGTGAATCAACAACGGGTTGTTTGCAGATTGTTTAGGCACTGATTGGAGTAATCACAGTTTTATAGAACTCTGTACAAGCAGAGTCTGACCACAACTACAAGTTTTTCTTCATTGGTCTTTCTTTCTTGCCGAGTCACAGGCAACAAAGCTACCGCCAGTTAGCATCAGAGACTTAAGGTGACTTAAAATCAAACTACACAGACACTTGAGACTTGACTTGAACTCATCCTCAAAAAACGTCAGACTTGAATTGGAACAATCATTATTTAAATTTTTTTGGCGACTGTAAGCTGCAGCAACAACACATGGCAAGCACAGCAGCCGATGCTGCAGCAGATGCTGGATCAACCACATCAAACTTTATCAGGCTCCTGACAATGCACCAGGAGATGTGAGTCAGTTTGCAAGTTAATGTGAAAAAAAGCTAACATTAGCATTTAGCTCTCAGCCTGTTCAGCTCCATATTAGATCGGCTATCTAATGTATATAATATATATTATATACATTAGATATATGTATATAACTTAACCTAAAAACCCCTCTATTTTTGCAGAAACAGGCACACAGCCTCAGGTCCTGCTGGTCATTTCCTGGATTAATTAGCGACAGGGGTGTCTCACACTGATGACATCAGCGTCAGACTGGGGAGATTAATGAATGTGATTTTTGCTGACAGATAAAATGTCTCTGTTAAACCAGGCAGAGGCAAGCTGCTCCTAATGTGCTCTGAAAATGTGTGTGTGTGTGTGTGTGTGTGTGTGTGTAGAGAGAGAGAGAGAGAGAGCGAGAGAGAGAGAGAGAGAGAGAGAGAGAGAGAGAGAGAGAGACCACAGCATGCGTCAGAAACCAGCCTGGGTCAGTGTTGATTAAATAAACAACTGTGTTTATAGAGCAGACTTACACTCAACAGGCAGTGCATAAAAAACATACACACGCAGACATGATACGCCCGTCAACGTCCCACGCTGTCACACCATTTTGTTTACATCACTCATGACAAAGAACCAAATACTGTGACTTCTTTAGAGTGAATAAACTTTCAGGAAATGGTTATTGGACATCAGCCGAGTGTGGTTTCACTATAAATGTGATTTTTACTTTACAAACCTTATATATCTTTCATTCATTTTTTTTTACTTGTCTAGGGACAGAAGCTAAAAACAAATTTGAATCATATTTAAATATTCTTCTTGGTATGGCAGCCTTTCTTCATGATAACTGTGAGTATTTTGAGCTACACATGAATTTTTTTTTCTGCACAAGTTTTCGGGGCAGCACAGTGGTCTAATGGTTGGCACTGTTGCCTCACGGCAGGAGTTGGGATCCCCCAGCCGGTGAGAGGTCGGGGGAGTTTGTGGATGGGCCTTTCTGTGCGGAGTTTCCATGTTGTGCCCATGTGGGTTCTCTCTGGGTATTTCGGCTACTTCCCACAGTCCACAGACATACATTCATTAGGTTAACTGGTGACTCTAGGTTGGTCACTTTTCTGCATTATGATTTTTTCTGCACGTTTGTTTCTGCTTGTGGTACCATGATTTATTTAAATTTAAATGGTCTCTCCTTATGATTTGAAAAAAGAAAATAAAGAAATGACCTGATGAAGGTCATTGCACTGAAACAGTGTTAATAAATCTTTTATTCGTGCAGAAGTGCAGAAGAGAGTGTGAGGAAGTCTTTTTGCTTCATATTCAGTACTCTGGAACACTCTGCCCAGTTACCTCAGACATGAAAGTTCTGTTAAAACTCAACTGAAAACCTGACCTGAACCAGGCAAGCTTTGAGTTAATGTAATACATTTCTACCCTGGTCTGTCATTTTTACTATCTGCATTTGTCTGCTTATTTATTAGATCTTATATTACTAGGAATTTATCTATTTATTTATTTATTTATTTATTGTTATTCTCCTCTATGTCTTTTTAATGCCATACTGCTGCTTTTATTTTTTCATTCTGATTTTATATATTTTGAATTGTGTTTTTTACTTATGTTGGTTTTTTTTAATGCCACACTGTAAAACAGTGGATGTTATGTATGAAAGGTGCTATATAAATAAAACTTATTCTTATTCTAAAATCTTCACAGTATATCCTTAATTTGGAGCCATGTGTGCGTGCACACCATCTGAACTGGGTAAGTGGTGTAACAGTGTGTACGCACAAGTCAACTTAGCATGTCGGGGCTTTAGGAGACAAACATTATGCCAGATGTGCAGTATGGAAGTATTTAATGCTTTTTTTTGGTTTTTTCAGTTGTTTTTCCTGTTTGAGAACTGGTCTCCATTTACTTAAATTGTTTGGGAGACTCTGCAACACTGTTTTCCTGTGAAACTTCAGCAGGTAGATAATGACTGAATTTTGGGGTGAATTATCCCTTTAAATCAAAGAACACTTGCTGTGGTTAGAAAAACCATACAAATCATTTTTTCTAGATCTGGGCACAAAAGTGGATGCAGGTAACGTTTGTCTCAGATGATACCCAGCCCTAAATGTGAAACATGAAAAAATTTCACACATGTACACAAAATAATTTTTCAGAAAGGACAGCAAATAGTGTAGGATTTCAATCAAGCACCCCCAAAAAATATTTTTTCAAATTTAATGGAGATGTGAGTACCACAAGCTGAGTGCTATTTAGTCCCATTAATTTGTAGAGAAGACAAACATCTGTACAAAAAAAATCTAGATGGATAAATAGCACTACAGGCCAGGGAAAATTATATAGATTTTTTTAAGGTGGACTGTCCCTTTAAGTAATGTTTGCAGCTGCCATTGAATGTAAGTGCACACAGTATGTTCATGCTTGTGTGTGTGAGTTGGTAACTAATGTGAGGATCGTTGTGTAATCACTCACCCTGTATAACTCAACCCACCCTAATGAATAAATAACAGAGAGATCAAACAGGAGTCTACAAAAGAAAATATACATGAAATATGCAACACTGGCTTTGACATAAACCTCCTTCTCTCTCAGAATATGTTCAATACAACGTATTTCAATGTATATGTGTATGTCCTCTGTTGCAGACATGTAATTCCGTCTCTTTGATGAAACCGATGTGTGCATATGTGTTGCACATTGCATTTAAAGTGGCAATGGCGGTGCCACACTTTTAATCTGTTTTTTTTTCTGTTATTTTTTACTTCTGGGACACTTATGACCTACAGTGTAATAGAAATACACTCAGGCATTGAAAAAGGAAGCGCGTGGTTTGGATTTAAGAGCTCTGGACCTCAAGATGATCAACAACAGAGTTGGTGTCTTTTGACCACTGAGCCAGATCAGCTGGAGGCATCAGCACCGACCACCCCAAGAAGTGTGGAGGACAGCGGGGATAAGAGCCATGCTAACCCAGTTTGGCCTTACGGCTGCACCTGGCTAATGTCAGGTCGGGAAAATGAAACAGACAAAATGGGACCCAGGCTGCCCAACTAACTAAACTACTAAGTTTTAGATGACGCTAGGGATGTCGTGAGAACCAATACATTTGTACCAAGACGAAGCAAAAATACTCAAAACATCACAGTACTGATTTCTATACCATACCATAGGTACTGGAGACGCAGCTCTTTCAGAAATGACGGCAACAGCATACTAAGTGTTGCAGTCTGTCTTTACATGCCAAGGGACAACACTTGCTGCAATAATGCAAAATTCAAAGCTGGCAATGGCAACACATCTCATTAGCAAACCTGCAACTTCACTTTCCATGGACAACAAAACTTCGAGAAGTTGTTTGGCTTTTTTTCACTGTCTTTGTTTGATGTTAGCTTTGCATTTCTACTAGTGTTAGCCAACACTGCATCCAAAACTCCTTACCAACATGCTTTGCATGCTTCAAAAATCTGTGAGATATATCAGTGCTTTAACTTTAGTATGAAACAAATATTCATGAATTGCATACATGGGGGGAAATATTACAGTTTGAACTGTACTAACACTAACAACAACAACAACAACATAATGAGACCCAAGCAACGGCGTCAAATGGCCTGTTGGTAGACTGACAGCCTGCAGGTTGTTGACAGGTTTGGGAAGAGAAATGTAAAATGTTTTAAATAAATATCAATGTTGAAATTGAGAAGTTTAGACTAGAGTATTTGACTGTTTTAAAAAAAGGTACCTTTGGGTACTGAATAACCAGGTATTGGTACCGTATCAGTTCAAATGTGAATGGTACCGAACCCTGATGGAAGTACTCTGAGACAGATCACTACCAACTCACTAACTTAACAAGGCACCTCAAAGACAGACATCCAGATAATTCATGTGCCTTATGCTGACATGAACATTATGATTATTTTTGTGTGAGACAGCTGGCAGTGCCAACTATGTTCAGCAATGGCTAAACACTAAAGGCTACCATCTTTAGGCTAACGCACCCGTAGCTCATAGTAGTAGGCTTCCATCCTGACCCATTACCATTCAGTCTGTCATCTGCCATCACAATGATGGTGTCTGTCACTATGTCTGTAAATTGAAACTACTGCTCGCACTCTGAGCTCAACTTCTAGTCAAAGTTCAGAAGCAGAAATCACTTTTGCGCTCCATTACCCTCCAGAGACAACATGCTCCCGTTACAGTGTTTTGTGTCAGGCTTAGTAAATATCCTCCTCAGTCTTTTGTACTAGAAGCTCAGAAGAGTGATCAAGAAAAACAACAATGGCTGAATTTCATCAGTTTTCAGTTAAGTTTTGTGTTAGGATTTTACGTTGAAAGTAAATTGGGTATTGGGAATTGTGGAAATTCACTTGTATCTGTATTGACTACTAAATTACTGGTATTGTCATATCTCGTTTGCTTGTGTTAAGAGGATTTTTATCCCTGTAGTAGCGTGTTTTAAAAGCGTTCTCTGGTTTCCTGGTGAGAGAAGTGTGAGCATGTTCTGGTAGGAAAGGTTGGACTGACCAATATCGTACTGTGCTGTGTATGCATGGGTGTCAGAGATGATGGAGACAGACACTGTTGTCTTTGCTTTTCATTCATTAATTGTAGCACTATCATATACCAAGCCTGTATTTGCCTTGTGTGTTGCCACAGATAAAAAGACGAAAACAGTGATAATTGGCTGCAGTGAAATGTTGGTGTGTGAGTGCGTGTGTGTGTTTTTACATATTTTTTCCTGTGTGGCTCACAATATCAAACATGAATGAAAATCTAAACTCGGGTCCTGTGGATGATGTCCTTGAAGATGCAGCTGAGGAGAAACTGCAGTTCATTCACCAAAACAAAGAGCATAAAACACCTCGCAGTGTTGATGCTGTTTAAGGTTGTCATAAGCATCAAAGTATCAATACTATTTCAATACCATGCGTTTAAAAACAATACAGTATTGACTGATTATTGTATTGAATAAAGCCGAACAATTGATTGAAATTCTTTTGAAATTGCAATGTTGCAAAAAATCACAGGAGACATGTGTCAGAATACCATTTTAAATAAAATATGGTCGGGCTGCAGAGATGAAGTGGCTGATAGATCATATTTTGTTTGATTCAGATCCCTGAAAAAAATCATACCACAATAATTTTTTGTTTTTTCAATGAAAATGAATAATTATGTAATAATTTTTTTTACCTTTAATACTGTAAATCATATTGCAATTACAAAATCTGTCAAAATCTTTTGTTTTCAAAATCATTGAGCTAAAGTATTGACAGTATTGAAGCTCTGTTAAAAATGATGAATGAAAGTGTACAATCAACACCTCAGTTCAGTTTGGTTTTTCATTATACTGCCTGAAATTTGACTTGCAGCAAAACTACACAGCCAACACTGTGTGCCGATTGTTAAAAGAAAGAAAAGTTCTATTCTGGCATTGAAGTATAAAATTCAGACATTCTGACAACTCTCTTGTTCATCATTTTATTTAAACAAGAAGTTGTCAAGAGGTAAAGCAGTTCAACAGTGGCTCTGTTATAAACTGGATGATGTTCGTGTTATGACATTTATTATTGTGAGTGTTTAAGTAAATGTTGCTAAAAGGTTGATTCAAGCTAGGTAATGACAAAAGCAAATACCAAAGACAGTTTTATATTATGAGGAAACAGCTTCGGTCCAGATTTACTTACTGTCATCTGATGTTAGCAAGCTCTTCAAGAAAACCTTGACTGATTGTCTTGATAAGTAATATCTTCCTAAATGTGAAAACCAACATTCAGCCCATTGTTGATGGCCGATAATATTTGTCCAATCACCCAACCCTAGGCCAGGGTGTTGGCCCCATCCATTGTCTCAATATGGACACTCCAATTCCAAGAAATGACAAAGCAGCAGTCGACAGCGTCTGTAACAACGTATTCTTGTGCTGTGATCTAACTGAAAACACTGCTCTTCTTAATTACATGGCAACTACAGTTGTTAGGAGTGGGTGATATGGTGTCAAAATAGTATCACAATATTAGAGCTCTGTCATTCTTGACAATATAGCAAAATACTCCAAAATATTTTTGGTTTCGAGCTCATAATAACTTTTGAGCTCCCCTTACAGGATTTTTGACTGTTATCATTTTCAACCGGGTTCTTCTGCTTGAGTTAGTTAAATATGTTTGTTGTATTGCCTCCTTCTGTTGTTACACTCTTCTTGCACTTCTTGTATATAACAGTGGTTTATTGTACATCTGATCTTTTGTAACCAAATTTCTTTCAAACTCCTGAAGTTGCTCCTCTTTTTGGGACTAACAATGTTAGTTTCACTTTTATTCAGGCTTGTTGTTGCTGTGTGTAAATTTTCTTAATCACCCCGAGTTGCATTTGTGGAATGGTCAAAAACCTTTATCGGTATCACTGTAAGTCAAACTATTCTTGGCCTAATTCTTGGAAAAATAACAAGGTCCAAATCAGTGTAACGGACAACAGCTGCATCACAGAGCATCGCATCATTTGACACGTGTCACTGACACCCATAGCACATATTGTACGTGCCATGCAGACAGAAGAGGATGTCAAGGTACGGTGGCAGGATGTGTCACTCCAGAGGGAGAGAGTGTGAAAAACCTGCTGTTTCTCTCCGGAGAGTTGACATCCATCGACGCTGGAGCAGGAAATAAAGCAGTTGCGCATCCCAACGACTTGATGGGCATCAGCCACCACTGACATTTAAAGGTGTAGCTTTAAATTGTCCTATGATCAATATAACAAGAGGCAGGATGGAGCAGGATGTGACACCACAGCATTTCCTCGACATTTAGGTAAACGTAAACAATACGAAGTGTAATGTAAGCCTGCTATAATGTTGAGTGTGTAGACTCAAACACTCCCTCTGAAAATGTGTCTCATTGACTTTCATTGAGCAGAGAGTATCTTAAAGAGTCCAATATATTAATGGACAAAAAGTCCAAGTCAAAGCGATCACTTTCTTCCAACAATGGTCTCCATCCACTGTCCCACTGTCCCAGTCTGGTCTCAATCTCTGTCTTTGTTCGTGTATTGATTGAAAAAAAAAGTTTAGCCACTGAAGCCCTGAGCTTTTGACAGCAGTGATCGTGTCAGGAGGGAGAAGGTAATGGAAAAAAGACATTAGCTTACTTTGTCTGCTTTCATGTTTGAAGACCAACGTCTGTTGAATCAATATCTGCCCTTTGTAAATGTTCCCCGTATGTGCGCCGGCCCATCCTGACCAGGCAAATCAAATCTCTGGACATCATACCATTACAAAAGAGTGGTCTGATGTCTGGGGAAACCACGCAGCCCTCAGGCAGGATAACTTAGGATATTACTTCTTGGGAAGCAGACAAAAACACAGAATTAGGGTGAAAGGACAAAGAGCTAAAGAAAGGGCTCTGGTTTCCAGAAATTTGCTGCAAATTAGGGATGCTTCTGGCAACTAATTCCCTGTCGATGAACTGAATATTTTAATTTAAACTAGTTGACTCATCGAAAAACAAGAAAACTCTCAGAAAACTTTTCTGATAACTTTTTTACTTTTACTCCCCATATTTTAACACAAATATTTGTACTTTCTACTCCTTACATGTTCAAAACAGACTTGATACTTTAGTTTCAAAGCATCTGAATGGAATTATTTATTATTTTTATTTAGCATCATTTCACACCGATCTCGCAGCATCAGCATTGATTTAATGCTTAGTAGACAGGACAACAACACATACAAATGATGATCTCTTGTTGTATCCATCAGTGCATAGTTTATCAATTAGACAGACATACAAACCTAACAAGACAAAAAAACAATATAAAACGAAAAATACATATCTAGACAAACAACATGAAACAGGTGAAAACAACATAAAAGACGTATCAAGACAAAAAACATCACAAAAGACGTAACAAGATGAAAAACTAAGATGAAAAAACTGTAACACTCAAAACTATGTAAAGGATTTAACAACATGGGAGAGAGAGCTGCAGAGAAAAAGGAAGATTCAGTTAACTTTGCTCAGAATCAGCCAGAAGTAATGTCCTTAAGAGAACTACTTTTATACTGAGTATATGTCAGACCCTGTACTTTTTCACTTTCACTTGAGTTAAGAAGTTGAATTTGTACTACTTCTACATCTACTTTTACTAGTCTTTTTTTACACAAGTATGTGTTCTACTTCTTGAGTACAGAAAGTGTGTACTTTTGCCACCTCTACCTTTCATGAATTGTTAACTGATGATGTCAAACATTGTCCAAAAAAAATAACTGTGTGTATTTAGAGCCATTGAAGCCTTTTCCCACAAGTGTATATATTCTATATTGTGTCTATTATATTCTCAATAAAGAAAATTAGCCAAAATATTGATATTGGCGTCAGCGTCAGTGTCAGCATCTGCCTCAAAATCCCAGTATCCGTCAGATCCTGCGATTTCATTTAAGCCATTCAGTTAATGGACTAAGTGTTGCAGCTCTATGATCAAAGAATCATTTTATTATCTTGATCTAATAAGATTCTCCTTGTTACATTATAATTAGGTTGTGGTCATGTAATATGTGAACCCGTCACAACTATGACCATTTTTTTCCACATGATTTATGCAGCTTCTTCTGCACACAATAAACAATAAAACACATGTCTACTGTGGCCACTACTGTAAACTAAGTGTTGATGACCGCAGGGCCACTCTCAGGCCCCAGAGGCATATTACAGGGACTCTGCAGCTGCATCAGCCGGCAGTAATTCTTCTCTGCAGATGTGAAGTGTAAGTACAGCAACAAAATAACCAGCAGCCTAATGTCTGCTGATTCTAGGTGATTAGTCTTTATGCAACGATCACAAGACAACACAAGGCATTTAGGGTTCAAGAAAGGAAATCTTGTTAGTTGAGATTGCAAAATATTTGTTCCAGTTTCAGATGAAAACAGCGTCTGTAATGTCACAATCACAAAATAATCATTCAGCAATCACATTAGAGTAAAAACAAATCAAATTTTTTACACCCATCATGCAACCAGTTTTCTGCAGTGGGGGTTCGGGGGGATGGACAGTGTTGATCACTGATTCCTGAAGCCCCAGGAGACTGTCAGACAAATTTTATTATGGACTTTTTCCCACAGGCTATTTTTCTATATTTCAGGTTCACCCACAAATGTTGGAACCTCATGAATATGTGTATTTTTCACTGCTATCGTACGTTGTGCCTGTCAGATTTATTTACAGGGACCAACTTGATTCAGTGTATGAAGTTTGGAATGGGTCTTCCAACTACAAATGAAGCTCATCCTAAGTTCAGCCAGGAAGACCACCTTTACCCTTCATTCATTCACAGTCTTCCATGTCTCTCTCTCTCTCTCTCTCTCTCTCTCTCTCTCTCTCTCTCTCTCTCACTCCTCTTACTCCCACGTAATCAGCTGATTGCAGGTGTTCACTTTCCTCCCTATTAAACCAATACAATATCGATTCCATTCAATTCAGGGGTCTGTCATCCATATCAGACATTACCCGCATATTTATGGAAAAGACATGACATTGGAATTTCAAAATAAAGCACCTTAGAGATCGATCGATTGATATTTCAACTTTGCATCGATTATATTGGACACTGAATCAATATATCGATCCTAAAGTCATAAAGGTATTTTTGTGTTACAAGAGACTTTAAAGTTTGAGTCAAGCACTTTGATATGTTGTCTGTTTAAAGCCCTGTCTGGACAGCAGGCTGTCAGCCGTGTTTTTTGATATTTCAAACATGTCATTGAGAGTGGAGTCCAGTCTGACAATTCATTCATTCATTCATTCATTTACAGATATAGGGATTACTGATGTATAAGTACAAATGTAATATAAAGATAATCAGTAATTAATAGACTGATAAAAGTAGCACAGTAGAAGAAAAGAAAGAAAGGCAGGAAGAAAGAAAAAAGCCAACAATAAATAAATAAATAAGTAAAATTAACCCATCCACATCCAGCAGCACCCAAAGGATCCTATTTTCTGATGTGTTTTTGTTTGTTTGTTTGTTTGTTTGTTTGTTTACTTGAGTGAAAAAATGTTTTTGATGAAAAAATAAAAAGAATCTTGATCTCAGTTTTTTGGGAGAAAAATTGTGATTCACGTTTTAGGAAGAGTCGTGCAGTCCTATTGCATATTATATCTTTGAAGATTACATCTGCCCAGCAAAACACAAGCTAGAAAATAATAATAAAAAAAAATAATTAGATCCGTATTATAAATGTGTTTCAGAACCACTGCCCATCCCTGGAGATTTATCACGTTACTGATGGAAACTTTAGCTCCTGAAAACACCTCAGAAAGTTGAAGCCGCGCTCTCCTCCAAAATAAAACAGCGTTTCAACCACAGACAGAAGAAAACAGCATCATCACAAAGTTCAACAATCTGCTCCTCTGTAAAGCTTTGTAAAACAGCGCAAACATGAACAAAACGAGTTCTTACCTCAGCGTCCTCCGGACCTCCTCTTGCGCCCCTGGCACCCCCACACCGCCCGCTGCTCATCTCCCGGCCCGGCCCATCACCGCAGGTACAGTCCAGAGAGCGCAGCCCGCACCATGACCGAGACACCGGGAGAGTTACAAAACAAGCGCGGAGGAGGAAGAAAAAAAAAAAAAGATGGAAAGATGTGGACTTCTGAGTTATAAAAATTTGTCCTGCTCCTGCTAGACTTCTGTCCCGGCTCACTTTTCTTTTCTGTTTTGTTTTGTTGTGTGTTTTTTTCCTCCTCTGTATATTTTCTATTAGTGAAATTTGGCTCCTGTAGCGGTGGGCTGAAGCGCGTCGGACTGCAGGAGGCTGGATGGTCCGCTGTTGGTGCTCCGCGCTCCTGACTTCTGTCAAACCAGTCAGAATAAGGGGGGTGACTTCCGGTGGAAAGTTTCAAAATACAATCAAAAGGGTGAACGAGTTGCAGAGTCTGTGGATGAAGCAAAAACGGTGTGTGTGCAGAGATGAGCAGTGTGTCAATTACATAAAAAATGAAGATGTAGTTTGTAATAAAATATTTTATGAGCTTGTATTTGTGTATTAGAAATTCTTAAAATATATACATATATATACAAGAGAAAGAATAAGAAGAATAAGGGTATATACAGGGAAAATAAACTCACAGAGCCTCAGGTTTTTTATGTACATAAAATTAAATATAATGAAAGTAGGGTAAGACAAATTACAACAGCTAAGAAGAAAATGTCATTTTATTCTCAAACTAAGAGAGGTCACTCAGTAGAGTGCAGATTCCCACCAGGCAACAGGTGGTGAAGCACCTTCTGCAATACCATCACAACTGTCAGATGCAACCAGCGGAGATTTGAAAAGTTCTGCCAACATTAACTCGCCCTACATGCATGTTGTCCCGAGCTGAAACAAGATTTCAAATTGAAGCGGTTGTTGATCACTTTAAGAAAAGTTAAGAAAAGTGAGAAGTCAGTTGTCAGTGGTCGTATAAACCAGAGCGCTCAAAAAGACTCATAAAATATGTGTTGTGAAGGAATTTAATGTTTAACTTACCACTATATTGACCTATAACTTTGTGGGAATTTAATAAAAGTTACTAAGTGTATTTTTTGGCAAAATGGAGGATCTCACGATACATGTGTGATTACAGTGAACAATTTCCAGTGAGGCTCATGCTGTCTTCACTTAAAGACTTTTTTTTACAGAGGAGAACAGAGGGCTAATAGAGAGCTGAACATATGATGTCACAGTGAATTTGATCTTTGACATTTTGGATATAAAATGTCATCACTGCTTCATTTTATCCAATTAGATATTTGTATGTAATTTTATCATGATTAGTGTATGAAATCTTGAGTTTGCGAGGTCACCGTGACCCTGGCCTCTGATATTTGACCACCAAAATCTAACCAGTTCATCTTTGAACATCTGTAGAAATTCCTTTGAGGCGCTGGTCAGATATCTCACTCAGGATGACTTGAAAATATAATGCTTGTGGCTGCGGCTGATGCTGGTGTAAAACCTTCAAAAACGATTTTTTCAAAATTGTGAATCACAGAGGTCAATCAGCACAGTCATGAATGTGCGTTAAAAAAAAGCCATCGCATGATCCCCTAAGACACATTTTAATCCTCAACAATCACAGACTGCAGCCTAATCACAGTCTTTGGCTAAATGCAAGTGAATCATGTGAACTGGGTCCTGTAGGTCTGGCAACGCACTCGCTGTGAACTATCATATTTAAATTGTGTTCCTCATGATGGCTGAGGAAAGAAGCTGCTTTGTTGTTTGGTGCAAATTTCCCCTAAGACAAAGGGTTGTAATCAAAATATGATCAGTTAAGGCAAGTTTACTGAATGAAATACAACAGAAGAATGGAGGAATTAACAAAGTGTGTGTGTGTGTGTGTGTGTGTGTGTGTAAGTCATTAAATGTTTCATGTTTATACCTAATACGGCTGTCCTGCCATACAAATATAACCAATGTTAAAATGGAAACTTTCATTTTCCCTGTGGGGAAATCAGGCAGTTGCATTGGCAAGAACTACACAGTTCTGTGTGTGATTTTGAGCCATGTAGATAAAAGCAGTAGAGGGCTATATCATGTTATGTCAATGTGAATTAAAAAAAATAAATAAAGCTAAAGGAAATTTTCAAGAATGAAAGAGAGGTAAAATGTCTAGAAATGCTATATAATTGTGATGTATCATTACTGTCAAATATGTGAAGCATAATTGAGACCTATTAGCCAAGTAGTGCGATAATGCATATGGCTGAACTATATTAGTCAAGAGGACAGGAGTGTAAAACTCTGCCCTCCTTAGTTACTGTTGCTATGCCTGTCAGGGTTTCCATTGTTACACTGCACATATGTCGAAGACTTACCATCAAAATTGGAAGTAATTGTTGGAACACAAGGTTTTCAAGCAAGTCTCATTTCTAGCTGATGACTCCAGATTTTTTTAGTTAAAACGATGACTCTGCTAGCAGATTAAGCTGTCTTATGCTAATGCTAATGCTTTAACTGCTTGAGTCAGCTGAGAAGTCCAGCTGACTTTTTAATGTTTCCTTGTGACACATTTCAAAATAAGAACTCTATAAAATGGTCTTATATGTAGGTGCAGATACCGTCGTTGCTAAAAGACTGAACCTAAAGCTAGCTTACATCCCAAACCCTGGCCGAATGGTGAAATACGGCACATATGTGTGTGTGATACAGAAATGCACTCATTAACGTAGGAAAAGGAAGAGCAAGGATAAGAGAGCAAGCCAGAGAGATGTAACAGATGTAACAAATCCCGATGTAACGATGTAAGCTTGCCAGACCTGCGGCGCCCTGGTTACAGTTACTAAGCTATGACTGAGCAGTTGTTGTTTGCAGGAGGGGGTTATCAAAGGGTCATTTCACACTGAAGGGGTCAGGTTTTCCTTTTCTGTAAATTACATGTATGGTGTGATGTGGTGCCAGTAGAATCTAAAGGCAGAGGATGTGAGTGTTGAAAAACTGCAGGTTGCGGTTTTTAATTCAGGATGTTTTGGTCTAAACAGAAATCAAATTGTCTTGATTGATTGTCATGATTGTCTGTCAGGGTCTTTTGGATGGCCATGCTTTTGTGTTTTTATTTTAAAATGTCACTCTTTCAGCTTCCAGTAAGATTACTCCTGAATGTGGCCAGCTTCACGCAGGTCACTTCTCTGCTGGAGCTCCTAATTGAATGTGAATCACTCACTGGATATTTGTCCTCTCTGACTCAGAGTGTTGGACTCTCAGTCCAGAGGAATTTTAAAGTTAGTGATAACACCAACACAGCTTGACGTTTTAAAAAATAAATAGTTGAATCTGATTGATGAACAAGGACACTATAGTGGCTGTAAGGTAAAAAAGAAGCAGAGGTGGGACGTATAGGAGGAGGATCAGGGGTGAGAGAGAGGTTACTGTCAGGAAAGTGTGGGCTGCAGTCAGCGACAGAATCAGACAGAATCAGGAAAACCAATGGAGCAAAAACATGCAACAAAACCAACTCTTCTAAGACAGCTTAGAAGATTTGAAGAATGACATAATGTTGCGTGAAATGTAGTTTCTCTCAGAACCCCAGTTTAAGCATACAGTACTCAAACAACTTTAAAATAAAAGAAAAGAAAAGAAAAAAGAAAAATGCCCACAAGACAGATGTGTCACAGTACCACAGATGTGCAGCATGTTACAAGTGAGACAAGTCAGCAGTACTTTCATCATGTCAGTGGTGTGGAGTTATTTTAAAGATTGTGTAAAGCAAAAAAGAGAGTTTTTCTTCTAAATACATTACATATGTAAGAGCCTGCAGTAGCTGCTGAAAACTAAGTAAAACTAAGTCGGACTGAATTCTGGAGTTGGACCATTAAACTGTTTCTGTACTCAGGATTTTTTGGGTGGACTTAAGCATGGCTCGGTGATGTGGTCCCCCAGCACTATGAGCCCTCCCCTCACTCTCAACATACCTTGAGCGACTCTTTCAGTCCAAATCAGCCCAGCAGTTCACTTCAGCTCACTTCAGTTACAACAATCCGACACAGAAGAAAAAAATATCATCCTATCACCGTCCTCTAACTTTTGCCTACCCTAGCTCTACGCAGCTCATTTTTAGTTGTTAGTGTGGAAGAAATCCTAACTAACAGTAAACGCAGGACACAGACACGGGGCTATGATGAGTAAGGAGGACTTATTGTATGGTGAAGGTGGAGAGGCGAGGAGAAGTTGGCTGGTAGAAACAGAGGGCAGGAGGGCGATGGTGGATGGTAGAGCCAGGCCAGGTTGGACGGACAGAAGAGGGTGAGCGGCGTTGGCAGGCATGCAGTCAGACAAGCAGGGAGGCAGACAGGCATGAGCCGATCCACAGTGGCTGAGACTGATGGCAGGCTGAGGGTGCTGCACGAGTTTGAAGAAAATATGCAAACCACACACATGAGGCTCGTTTGAGATGAGCTGCGCCTTGCCTGGAAAGTAGACGAGAGCAGCCGGCTGTCACAAAACAAGAAGCTGCAGTCAGGTCGGACAGTTTCCAGCACCTTTCATAGAATATACAGGAAGTGACAGAAATATTGACATCCTGTTAGACCCACTTGTAGGCTGACTGTAGTCTGCAGAACACATTTGGATAATTATGGCTAAAGAAATAAGGCATGTGTTCTTGATTATTGATGAAGTTAAAGCAGAGAGATTCCTCAGTAATGAAACCTTGAATATGAAAATGACTAATAGAAATCGGTCGAGAAACGTAAAAAACACAGTTTTACTTTTACTCATAGGTATAAGGATGATATCAGAACTGATGCTTCACTACCAAGTCGATGCCAACTTTTTTTTAAATGTGGCAGCATGTACAGCTGCAGCAACAGTTCATTGAAAAGAAACTCACTGAAAAGAAATAATGATGCACAGGTTGGGTTGCGGGTTGACCTGCAGGGAAGACGGGTTGGGGTCAACTTTCAAGAAAATACCACGGGTTCTGACGGGAAGTCAAGTGACAAAGCAGCAGTTGGAGAGAGCATTAATGACTCCCAGAAATACTGTGTGCAATAATCCACCTTCCTTCACTGCTCTCTTCTTCCTCAAACACTCATGTTGGCTGCAGTGGTGCACACAGCAGCGTATCAGTGCCTTAGAGCAACATAATATAGGTTAAATCCTGAAACTGTTGACTCAAGAAGAACACAGTAAAAAAAACAATTTGTGTGTTTATTTAATAGATTAGATCTTCCCACTACTGTGCGCAGAGGGAGAAAGAGGGCACGCTGACAGCTCTCTGTTCCAAGCTGCATATTCATTCATGCTATGAGTTGCATGACCTTGACAGTTGTGTTATAATGTTTAAAGTTCTTACATAAGTTACATATATAAAAACAAGTAGGACATAATAAATATATAAAAGATAAGAAGGTATTATTGTCATTTTTAAAAAAGGGATATCATAATACTGATTCCTAAAACAAATAAAAAGAAAAACTAAACAAAATACACTTAAAATCTAACTAAAAGCTTAAAAAAAACGTTCTTTGCTTTAAAACGTTGTAGCAGACTGTAGTTCATGTAGAAACATAATGACTTAAAGCACCATGAGCTGATTTAGAGTTGATTTTAGGTACAATGAGGAGACGTTTATTTGATGATCTAAGGGATCTCTCTGGTGTACATGTCAACAACATTTAATAACATTAAGAAGTATTTTAAAATCCATTCTTTGTTTTATTGGGAGCCAATGAAGAGAAGATAAAATAGGAGTTATGTGTTTACACCTTTTAGTTTTTGGTTTTTGGTATTATTCTGGCTGCCACATTCTGAATAAGCTGGAGTTTATTTAACATCAGTGACTGGCGTCAGAATCAGTAAATCTCCCCCTCAGTCTTTTGTCCTGAAACCTCAAAAGAGTTTTTATTTAAGCCGGCAAAGAAAAACAATGAATGGTTGAAGTCTATTATTGCTTTTTTTTTAACCATCAAGAATCATGGAAATTCACTGGTATTGGAAAGTGGTGGTATTGGACAGGAACCAGTAGACACAGGGAGGGAGGAAACAATAAAGAACACTGAAGGAAGACAGAGGGGAAGACGCTGGGACACGTCACGGACTTTTCGAATAAAAACCTCACAATCTTCTTTTTTTTAACAACTGAGTCAAATCACGACCTTCATCGCTTCCACTCTACACCTAAAATCTGAGCTTTGACATGACTCCTCCTCCCACAGCAAATTTAAAAAACGGGTCAGCTTCAAAAAGAGTCAAATCGTGTATGAAGCAAAAGATCAGTTATCATCCAGCAGATTTCCAGAAGCTGTTCCAAAGGAGAGAAAGTTTGAGTTTGAGAAGGACTTTTATGTTCAAGCAATATGTTGTATGTTATATGTATGTCTGGCAGGCATTGAGACAGACAGCCACTTAACTCACACTCCAGAGTGTGTGTTTTTGGAGCAGTGGGCTTTTGTTTTCAGGTGAACAGGATTAGCTTTACATCGACAGGCAACTGACTGTTATAGGCAGCTGATCTACTCACAGTGTAGGACTCGTCATAGCTTGTTATTGTCGGTTTATGAAGACGTGCTTATCCTGCGCTCCTGCGGTGCTCCTGCAGCCTGCAGAACTTCCCTCCAGTCTGGAGAGTAGGGGTGGAGAGAACAATCTCACTTCAACCATAAATGACATTTAATAGGATTTCAGCATATTTAATTTACAGTCTATGGCTCCAACATGCTATTTGGACTGTTGTACTAATTTTTGCAGGCAGAACTGCTTTGATCAGAGAGAGGGGGCAAAGCAAGAACAGAGGGTTGTTTATTTCATTCTGCTTATTTGCTCTTGCACTTGAAAGTTTACATTTGTTGATTTCATTGAGTTGTGTTTAGCGAAAATCGGGACAAAAAGCAGGAATACTCAATCATTTTGGAAAATTTATCAATGAATCTAATCTAATTTCATCGAACTGCCTGAATATCCTCCTTTTTATCTTCTGAATTTTAACAAAAAATACTCTCAGTTTCCAACACAGTTTTCCAGTATCAAGTCAAATATTAGCCTGTAGGCTGATGAGACGGCTGAAGTATGAAGGCAAAGTGAGGGTTGTGTCAGAAAGCCCACATGCTGATAAAGCAATGAGCCTCATGAGGGAAACGATGCTGGAGACCATGTTTATTATCTGTTCTCTGACAACAATCCCATGACTTTCAGCTCTGTAAACTGGCTGTATGCCTCGGTGTCACAGGATTCTCAGCCAGTGAAGAAAGGGAAATAAGCTTACGTACATGTGAGTTCAGGAAAGCTTAGACTAAAAGGAAATCCTTGTCAAATGTTTTTATGCAATAAAAAAATAAAATAAAACTAAAACAATCACATTTTTATTTTATTTTATCATTTAAAAATATTTTATTGACACCATGAGTGTATGACAAGTTAAGTTTGCACTGACTTTTATACAGACAGTTATAAACTATTGTTGCACAGGAACACAGATGATAGTTTACTGATATCATTATTGTAACTGGCATCATTGTTTACCTTGCATTTATTTATATGCTACATATTTTTCTTTATTTTAAAAAAGCATAAATCATGTTATATAACCCATTATCCATATGCAATTTTCTTGTCCGTTTTGTTTCAGTGGAGGAGCTGTGTTCTTTTAATATTTAACAAGCATCCTCGTCCCTCATGAATCTCCATTTTATTAAAATTCTGCATTAACAAGACCTGCTGTGATGCATTATTGCACAGACCAAAATGCCCCATAATTAGAAGCATAACCCCACTGATCATCAGTATTCTGAGTCGTAATGGTGATGGAGGGGAAGGTGGTGCTTGACCATGAGGGAGTTTCCTTGAGGATTTGTGGATGAAGAGAAGGATGCAGGGAAATATGAATGGATATGAGTCATGCGGCACGGCTTGACTGGAGTGATTAATGAAGCGATAGAGGAGAGTGAATGAAGCAGTGTTCCTGTGTGATGCTTTGCAAAAAGAAAAAAAGAAGAACATGTTACGGTAAAGTATGTGAAGACTGATCTGATTAGTGAGGAGTTTGAGGCAGTGGGTTCGACTCCATCTTGTCAGTTTCCATGGTTTCGTTTCTTTCCTCTTGGACTTGCAGACAGTAGCCTCAATAGAAGTAAATGAGCAGGGAGACATACCGAAGCAACATACCATAATTATTATACATTTTACAGCTTTACCTTCCTGGTTGAACACTGGTTGTGAAGGATTTGCACATTTCAGTTGTGTTCAGCTTTGTTTTCACTTCAAACTAAGTGGTTTAGATAAACATGGGGATTCATTTAAAACCTGAGCGTCTGACAACTCAAGGTCGCTTGGCTTCTTCTGTAAACATCCGACTAATATTGTGTCTAATGTCACTGGAATGAAAGTGATTGTAGCCATGAATTTTCTTTTAAAACTGTGCAAAATGCAACATTCAGCCTCACTAGTAGTAATCGCTACACAAAGATATAATGGATTTATGGTTTCCTGAGCAGAGACTGAAGTCACACTCCGTAAATTTATGTTACGTCAGTGTTTTCTCTGTTTGTCCGTGATGGCCGTGTGTGCCATCTGTCTTCCCCATGTTTGTTTTTAACATGGCAGCCTGGTGAGTAATTTTACAGCTAAACAGTGCACTAGAATATGTTTCTGAAAACATTTTAGGTAAAAAATAGGCAACATAGTAACGCAATCTTGATCCACATTTGATCAACACTGCCTAGTGTGACAGTTTGATCTGACTTTTGAGAAACCAGAGCCAAAATATCAGCCACCTGATTACAATATTTCTTGTATTACAGCTAAGCATTTCACTAAAATATGTTCCTGAGAACACTTTCAGTGAGAAATAGGCAATATAGTGAGATAAACCTGATCCACATTTGATGAACTCTGCCTAGTATGACAGTTTAATCTGAGCTTGACTAGACTTGGCTTTTTAACCCAACTTTATTGAGTAAACGCAGTATGCATTTGTTTTGGTCTGAGACACTGGTGATCTACTGCTACCTCTAGAGGAAGTAAATCTCATACACAGCACCTTTAAGAACAGATATTTAATGAGAACCTAAACCCTAATCAGGCTCGAAGAGGGTCCCTCTGTCAAAATATCTACAAAATCTGCTAATCTAGTCTACAGTTTTTATCTTTTTAATGTCACACCATAATCATTATTCAGAAAAGGTTGTGACTAGTGGGGCTTCTTTGCATATAGCAGGACCTCATGCAGACAAGGCCATTATGGCCTGCCAACGAAAATCACAAAAAGCTTCAGGATTCTGTCGGATAGCTGTGGATCGTATTTTTGCCGGCACCCAGAGATGTAAATGAGAATCCATTAATCTGAGGTCTGGCTCGGCATTCTCGGATGAAATTGGATCTCAGGTTAGATGCTGAATGGTCTCACTGCTAGGCATTATTGTCTTTCTCCCCCTGCCTCACTCTCCATCATATTGCAGGTGGTCTTTATAAAAAATGCAATTCAATATTAGAGTGACCCCTGAACTTGAGCTGTCGCAGAATCATCTGTGCTTAATGCAGACCAGAGGCTTTACAGGATGATCCTCAAAAACATACAATACAGTACAGCATGGAAGCATGCCAACAACATAAACATGTCCACTGTTATTTACAAATGGACATGTGCACATCCTGTATGCATCATAACTCCAGCCGTGATCGCTGTGATTTAAGCTGTGAAAGCAGATTAGATTTTAAAATTCAGCAAGAGTTGAAACCTGGAGGAATAACATCTAAAAATGTTTCCAGACAGCTGAGAATATTTTGCTGAATGAAATATTTGTTCTCTCTCTCTCTGTCTCTCTCTCTCTCTCTCTCACACACACTCAGTCTAAATATTTTAAAGTTTATGTAAAGCAATAAAAAATATGTGTTCTGAGTTCATCACACCATAGCCAGATATAAAAATAGGTCTCAACATTATGAATAACGAGAAGTTTTTTCTGCTCTGAAACTCTCTCTCAGTGTCAGACATCACTGTGGCCTGAAAATGACCTGAAACATGAACGCCTTGTGTAGCTTCTTATTGGACAGGTCCAAACATGTTTGAGCCACCAGAGCCAGAGGATCCTGACAGGATGTTTTCTTTTTTTCCCCTTCTGTGTCGGGTTGTTGAAACTGAAGTGAGCTGAAGTGAACCGCTGGGCTGATATGGACTGAGAGAGTCTCTGGAGGCACGTTCGTAACTGACCGTGAGGGAGGCAGAGCTGGTGTTGTTCATGTGGGGCTTCTATAGTGTTGCAGGACCACAGCTCCGGCATGTCACCGAGCCATGTTTCAGGTCCGCCCAAAACATCCTGAACACAGAAATCGTTAACAACATTCTGCCGGTCTACCTGCAGAATTCAGACCTACATAGTTCTCAGTCTTTTCACATGTTTTCAGTAACCATTTTCTGAAATAAGTAATGTGTTCAGATGAAAAACTATGAATTCCCTTACAGAGACTTTAAGAGTTATTAAAGGATGCCATTGTTATATAACCGACATTTTACAGTTTTTCCCAAGAGTAAGATTTCTTTGTGCCTAAACCTCACAGAGTATTTTTGTGCCCAAACCTAGTAAAGTAGTTTTTTGAGCTGGACCAATGCAACAGTGTAGTATGTCAGGTAGGGCTGAATTCTGTGCCAGCCTCTCTCATACTCAGGCATTTTTATAATGCTGAAGTCCTGATTTCTAAGAGAAGAGTTAAGCTAATAGGGTTTAAACCTGTGAGGAGTTGGTAAACAAAGCTTGGCATTGTGATTGGCATTGCTTTCCAAAGTAACAGGAGAGGTTTTAATTTTGAATGCAGTGTGTAATGTAGAAAATGATGTACAATGTAAAGGAGAAATTGTGCTTGCAATTTTGCAGGCTTGGTTTTCGGATTTGGTAAATGAGTGTGAGGTTTCAGTGTTTATTTTCCAATTTTGGTGTGTAAACAATTTGAAAAAAAAAATTCTTGATATACTTCACGAGCCTTCTATGCCTAACATTTCAGTTGTTATTTATTCATTAAAATGATCGCTACAAAACCCAGACAATAACTATTCACTCCTGTGAAGTGACAGCTGTGAACACAGACATTACTGAAGTTAGCAGTAATGGCTTGAGTTCATAAAGATATATCTGGGCAAATGATTTGCAGATGGCAGCTGTGCGTCTTCATAAGAATAAGACTCTTTGTTACCATCTGCTCGATTCGATTAATTTATCTTTAATTTCCCTGAAAAATTGTGATCCATTGTCAGGGAAATTAAACAAAACATCGATTTTGTCTCCCTTAGTTTGTCAGTGTGTGTATGTGGTAATGTATTCATATGTGCATGAGTGTTTTTCTAAATTAAAGGAGCTGTGTACGACATTTACTCTCAAGGTCACAGTAGATCACTAGCATCTGAGACCAGGACGAATGCACACTTTGTTTAGGCAGTGCTGATCAAATATAGATGAAGATTATGTCAATGCATCGGCTATTTCTTGCTTAAAATCTTTTCAGAAACATATTTTAGTGTACTGTTCATCTGTGAGACGAGAAAGATTGCAACCGGGCGGCCGTCATTTTGACAGTCGTGTCTAGAAGGGAGCCCCAGACCTGTGAGAGATCTTGTGAAGTTGCTAATTTTAACCAAAATTAGCAATTTCGCTATACAGTGCTAATTTTGTTCCTAAGCTGTCATTTGTCCCTAGTCCTACTCAGGTTGTCCCTAAACGTACCTAGATCTTAAACAAAGTGTTCTCACATTATAAAACAAACAAGTTTCAGACATCTAGGGTTCCCTTCTAGACACGACTGTTTCCAATGGAAATGTTGTATGTGTTGTGTGTACATATTAGTGTAATGTTTAGCTGTAATAAAAGATATATATTTGCCATTTCGGCTCTGGTTTCCAAATGAAGCCCCACAAAACCCAGAAGAAATGATCAAACTATGACGATCAAAGATGATGTACTGATTAGCTGTAATATGATAAAGATTCTCATCATTTCACTGACAAGTTGGGAATGAGACCAGACTGGAATAGGCACCATTTTTGCATCCTGTATCCTTTATACAGTTTTATACTTTATTACAGTACATTTTGATTACACACAGTGCAGTATGGAGATACAGTATGCAGTGAATAAGTAGGTAGACAACAGAAAAGATTAAAAGCATAGATTCAAACCCTATTGTCAATATATAAATTAATTTCTCTCAGTAAAGCTTGAAAAAAAAAAAAAAAAGGAATCCTCCAGGGAAACGAAAAGGTGTTTTTAAACCACAGTTTCATGCTGTTGCCAAGCAGTTTAATTCAGTTCCAATTAAAGATGTTTGCCTTCGATGTAAATGTGAATCTGAAACAAAACAGACACAAATGAGAATTATCATATGTATATATGCAAATGATCCGGGCTTGTCTTTTCCAGCTGGCTTATATTTTCCCCTCTCCTCACATTTCTAAGAAATATGGTTTTAATAGCTCTTCTCTGCTGTTGCTTTAATGCCCTGCCAGGTCCACATTTCCCCAAACACTCCTGACATTGATCTCACAAAAACAAAAGAAATAATCGTGAACCACAAGTAGAAGTGTGCAGATAAAGGAAATGTAAGGAAGGAGACTCTAGGGATTTAAATAATTGCCAAGCTTTCCTGTTGAGCCAAGACCCTCGAATCCTCAGTTAACTGTCAGGCTTTTAAAAATCTCATCTCATCATAGTATTATGACGAGATCTAAAATGTGCAATGAACTGTTCTGCCTTGTTCATTGACCTTTCTAAAGCGGTGGTGTACAAGCTGACTTACAGCATTGTTGCTGATTCCACTCACTTCATCATTTTGAAGGTCACTAAAGGTGTACCTCAGGGTTCTATTTTAGGCCCTTCACTATGAATATTTGTCATATTTCCTCTTTTGATTATGTCTGCAAGGTGCATTTTTAAGGTGCTGATGACACTGTGCTTTATTCACCTGTTTCTACGCTGAGAGGAGCACTGGCTATTTTGCAGACAGCTTTTGAGTTGAGATCCAACATTCACTATTAGAGCTTAAACTTGTTTTAAATGGAGCAAAATATAAGCAGTTCTCTAGATTCCTGCGCTTTGGAGGACACAGATTTCAACATTTGCGGTTTGGATGGTTCTGAACATGAAGCGTCTTCCTACAAGTATCTTGGAGTATTTGGAGGCTAAAACCTGGGCACTTTTTAGAAATAAATCATGGTTTTCTACTGAAGTCTGACAGCGCTGTTTTATTACCTGTGATCATTTTAGAAAGCATCATTGCAGGCAGTGGGTTGGCCATCCTTGGCCACTAGGACAGGACAGCATTTGCTCACATTTACTTATAGAGCTATCTTACAAAAGCTACCCAACTACCTGACATTCCTCATTACATGGTGTTCTGACAAGTCCTGAGAACTGTTTAGTCCTGGAGGTCCCATAAGTCAAAACTGAACTGTGAAAACTGCACCTAGAGTCCATTAAGACCATTAATAGCACGTAGCAATTGCACATACCAAAATGAGCACTGCAGTCCAAAGACCCGATTTGAAATAAGTTGCATTCCTATTTAATATACCATCGATGGTTGAAGCAAGTCATTTCCCACAACCCTCTCCTCTCCAGAGTCAAGGAAGCTCAGGCAGGCTGAAGGAACACTGCAGGAGCGTAAGACGGGCGCAACATTGCAAACTGACATTAATGAGTGATGATGGGGTTTTGACTGTAAGTTAATCAGCTGTTAATAAATGTCAGTTGTCTGTCAATGTTAAGTTGAGCCTGTTATCCTGGAAAAAAAAGCCCAGTGCTCTGAAAATGTGGCTGCCTGCCAGACTAGATTAAGATGTTGCTCTGTTTAACTGTTATAAACATCTACGCCCTCTACAAGATTATTAATGATTTCTCGCAGCCTATGCCTATTAATGGAGGATGTTTTTGTTATTTTTATTTCTATTTATTGCTGTTTATTTTTACTGTTTTTATTGTTGATTGATTGATTTTAAATGTATTAAAGTCAGTCATGTGGGTTTTCCTTGGCTAAAAGAAGGTAAAATAAAAATTAAATTAAATTAAGGAAATGTAGGTGAAACAGAGGAGGAAGGGAAAGCAGAGAACCAACACGATGAAGTAACTGATGGAAGTTTCACAGACACACATCATTTCGATTACCCGTAAGACGGTAACCTAACCGAAGACAGACGGCATTCACAGATTAATATCCTCCTCAGTATCCCTTCACACAGCTACAGACATGTATGCACATAAATATAACACCCACAAAGCGGTAAATTGGCTTTTTTTCTCGTCTTTTCCCCCAATGCCTCTAATCCTTCCTGATGCTCTCACTCACCCACACCTCCAACAAACTAATTCACCGCTAACCTCCTCACACACACATTGAGTTGAATGTATCACACAAGAGAAGACAGGTAATTACACCACACAGGGAGAATTTGTCTCTGTGCCCTCGACAGTTGTTTTTGATTTGGTGACAGGAGAGCAATCAGTGTGGGTCAAGAGGGATTATCACCGGGGTCATAAACTACAAAGCCTGATATTTATCTTAACCTGGCTGATCAGAGGAGAACTCAGTCTGACCCGCATTAACACACACTCCGCATCGGCAGACATCTGCATTATGTTGCCCCCACCCACCCCCTCTCGGTTGTCCAGCAGTCAGTCAGACCGTGAGTTATGATCATCCACATATTCCTCCCAGCAGAAATGGAATATGTGTGTGTGTGTGTGTGTGTGTGTGTGTGTGTCAGAGGGGGAATTTTCTTCCTGTTGTACACCCAATTTATAACACAGACGGCAATGTGAGGTGAAGTATGTTTTGTGCAAGAGAGAGAAAGAGAGAAATAACTCAGTTACACACTGCTCTCTGACATTCCTCATGCATTATTCTAACAAGAAATACCTTTGACACACACACACACACTGTTCCAGTTTCAGATCTTTCTGATCCCTCTGCTTCCTAATCACTAGAACAGAGGTGGCAAAACTATTCGTATTCTTTGTTCAAGTATAAGATACTGTGTAAAAAAGACTTTGGTAAAAGTATGAGTGCTGATTCCAATTCTTTACTCAAGTAAAAAAAAAGTACAGGCTCTGAAATGTACTCAAAGTATAAAAGTGAAGAGTCGCCCCAGCTGTTTCTGTGCAAAGCTAACTGAACCTCATCTTTTCTTCGTGGTTAAGTTTCCCTCTGTATCATCTTTGTTAGGTGTTTTACACCGTTTTAGTATTGTTGCACCTTTACTTTTTTTTTATTTTATTTTATTTTGTCTTTTTATATCTTTTGTGTCTGGTTGCGTTATTTTTGGCCTTGTTACGTCTTTTTAGTCTCAAACATATTTTTCGCTTTATTTATCTTGTCACATCTTTGTCGTGTTTTATTGTCTTGTGATTTTTTTGTCTTATTACATCATTTTTTGTCACTGTTATCTTGTTACGTCTTTTATATTGTTTTTTGTCTTGTGACAAATAATTTTTGTCTTGATATGTCTTATTAGTTTTGCATCTGTTTCATCTCGCTACGTCTTTTATATAATTATTTGTATAATCACATGCTTCTCATCTTGGTCTTGTTATGTCTTTATGTTGTTATGTCTCAACTATTTTTTGTTTATTTATTCTCATGTTGATGTGTTTCGTTACATTTTTTCATCTTGTCTTTTTTGTCTTGCTACATCTTTTCCATCTAGTCACGTCTGTTGTGTGTGATACACACTAATGGAAACACAAGAAAAGAGCCTGTTTTTAAAATGTAAGGAGTAAAAAGTGCAGATGTTTGTGTTCGACTGTAGGGAGTAAAAATAAAATGTTGTCAGAAAAATAAACATTTTACTGAAGTACAGTAACAAAGTTTGTCTACTTCTCACCTCTGCACTAGAAGTAGGTTCACACACAGGACTGGGTATCATTTGATACATTACAATACCAGTACCCTTAAAATGACACCAATACCAAAATTACTACAACAGTATTTCATTTATTCCTTTTTTTTCTGCTTTATTCTACACCCATCATGTGAATGGAAGCACGCCTGAAATAATTCTTAAGCATGTTTGTTGCCACAGGAGTTTAGTTTAGCCATACATTGTTGAACTCTATGTGCACATTGTACTGTGACATATATCTGTTTTATGAGTTGCAAGTCTGTTTATTTCCTGTCAAAGCTGTAGTAACATTACCTTCATCAAACTTGACAGAAACTCACCCATATCTTCTTGGCTCGTCTTTCCACTGTTCCAACAATCACCGACTGATCTGGTTGAAATAAACCCTGTTCACTGTGTTAGACATAAAAATGTTTTGTCTGTCTCTCTCCTCACTTCTTATGACTTATAGACACTAACTCATTTGGCGAAGATGCAGTATTAATTTTATCTATAATTGACATGAATTGTGCAAACAAAATAGCCGTTCGGGCCTGGAATGGAAATTTCAAGGGAGAACATGCTGGTTATAGTCTGAAAAGCCAGTAATTTTATGCATACAGTATGTAGTATATATAGTTGGTTATGTGTTATAGTTTGCTGTCTCCTGGCAACCATGGAAACAACAACACTAATCTTCCCTGTAATTGGAGCACGTTGACAAGCAGATCTTGACCAATAGCAAACTGTGAGGTGATGATTAAATTCACAAGATGAATTTAATCATCCATGAAATTACAGTGCTTCCATACTAATGCTGCATCAATGCTACTTACAGACCAAAGCAATTCCTATAAAATCAAACCATAGATTAAAAAAAATAAAATGCATTCTACAATATTAGTATTTCACCCTCCTTTCAACTGGCTGGTCGTCTTCACAATGCTCTGAACTGCCTGCGTTGCAAGGACCAAGTGGCTCCTGGTGTCTGATGTTGTCAGAGCCTGTTCCCCTGCACGAGCAAAGCGTCCTCATCAACCGCTGTGAAACTGATGTGACAGGAAATATGACCAAAGAGCTGTAACATCTCTGTCATGTAGTCTATTGATTACTTACTCCTGCGCACTCTTTGTGGTGAGGATGTCATGACCTTGTGAGCAGAATAATGAGAGCAGAATGTGAACTGACAGCAGGTACTGAACTCTGCCATCTTCACGTGTCTTTCAGATGCATGTGTGTGCGTGGTTTGCTGTGCTTGTGTGTGTGTGTGTGGGTGGATGAGTGAGAGGGAAAGAGCTACACTAATTTATTCCATTTGATTTAATGACATAATCTACACAAATTAAAACACACTGGATGTCTGCACTGAACAATATCAGCATGAAACACAATCAACTTTGCATTTACCATCAATCATAACTGTGTAAAGCAAGGCAAGTTTATTTGATGAGCTACATTAAACGCAGCTGAATGTGTTTTACATAATGCAATAAAATATTTTTTTTAAAAAAGGAGAGCAACAAAAAGCAAACAAAAAAGAAAACAATTTTTAAAAATAAATCACAAGTGTCACAGATTGAAAGGAGAAATCTGTAATATATTTACTGTGGTAACTCATAAAATGACCATGATATGTCACCCGAGCACCAAGCTTTCTATTTCTTTATACGGTGAAATGGTGTGCTAGAGTCTCTGAGGAGAGCGATACTCAGCGCTTCATGAGTCTGGACAGTGGAGCCTTTTCTGGAGTCTCTCAAAAACATGAAACACAAGAGCACACATGTGGTGAATGGATTAAACCTGTCTTCAACCGCTCTAACATGAGCTGAAAACATTACCACATCTGGCGAACTTATGCTAGGTTACTAGCTGCAGGAACTTATGCGGTTATGTGGGGCTTTGAGAGGGAGAATGTGCGTTAATCCAGAATAAAAGTGAGTCAATGACGATGCATCTCACTCTGGCTCGCTGTCTCAGGTCTAAGCCGAGTTAGCTTAGGTCTTATCCTGGCTGTCTTCTGCGATTGCGGTCCAGGTGGTTCAGCAGAGTGATCCGTCTCGATGTCTGCTGCACTAATTGAGTCCCTACACTTCCTTTTCCCATATTAATGAATCTATTTCTGTCATCTGTCGTAGATATATGTGGTATTTCACCATCCGACCAATGTTTGTGGATATGTAAGCTAGCTTTAGCCTTGTTTAGCATTAATCTTATGTCATGTATGCAGCTGTTCCAGTATGTAACTTTACATAATCACTTTCACAGGATTCTTGTTTTAAAACGTGTCAGATGGAAACAATAAAACGTTAGCTGGGGATTTACATCAGCCAGCTACACTTACACTTGTAAGTCATTATTTTAGCTGACAAAATCCACAGCCGTCAGCTAAGGATGAGAAGCTGCTTTTGTATACTTCTCTAAGGAATCACAGTGTTTCAACAATTACCCCCAGTTTCAATGTTAGATCTACCACTGTTATCACCGGAAACTGCATAAATGCAGGGCGAGAATGGAAAGCTTGGCAGACTTAGCAACAGTAACTAGGGAGGTTTCTGCCTGTTTATGTGATACGTCACCATCCTGTTAAAACTGGCTGGACGAACTGTATAAAAACCATGATAACATTACATTTCTTAACCAATTTCAATGAGTCTTGTTGCATTCAAGAGTTTAAGATCTACATGTTTAAGTTTTGTTTTTTAAGGTACTCCACATAAATCATGAAACCTTGATTATAAAAACAGCTCTTTGAAACTGGTTGAGAAATGCAAAGTTATAGTGCTTTTTGTCCAGAAAATGACAGCTCCATCGTTTACCCGTATTTGCTCACAGGCCAGTGTTGACAGGATCAATATGGTAGCCACATTTTTTTCCCTCATTTTCAAACTTGTCATCATCCTCCCCAACTGACGCTGCCTCAAGTGATATCACTTGAGGACATTTATCAGGAAACTCCCTCTGGAGCTACAAATATCTTCATACATTTGTTTTTTATACTGCAGAAGTACTCCTGAAGATGTGCAAGTGCAGCAAAAATGTATAGCAGTGTGTGTGTCCTGTGTGTGTGAGGGTGGTGCATGCTCTAACTTTCAGTCAGTTTGATCTCCATCATTCTAACTTTATCTGTTGCTGTACAGACAGGACTAGCCGTGTATTAAAGAGAGACTGAAGAGATTGTTTCACTGATTGCATCAGACCACACACCAAAGCTGGGCATACATTGTATGGCTTCTGCTATTTCTAATCAAAATTTCAAGCCGCACGACTCACTTTAGATTATGACCAAATTTCAGCTTCACTGGGCGTCATTTGTGTCGTCCGGTTTGCCAATGTCAGGCTCTCGTACAGTTGAAGTAGAACCACGAGTTGATTCCCTGAGGTCAGTGCCTTTTCCCTCAGTGCATCTGTCTGTGCAAAGTGGCATAAAGAGTGTCGTATATTGCGATGATGAGAAAACATGTCATGTGGACAAAAAATATGGACAGTAAAACAGCAAAAGCACCTTCAATTATCTTTGAAAAATGGACAAGCCATATTGTACGCTAGTGCCCCTTTTTTTTTTAGCAGTTTTGACACAGATGATCAAGGCAGCACGTTTCTGCCTCGTAAGCATCTTTGTTCACAAAGAAGCTTCTACCTATGCATGAATAAAAGAGAACTGACAGAGAGTTGGAGGCAGGACCCTATTCATTCCTATGAGAGCCGTTCAGTGGCTCATGACACCAACTTTGGTGCTGGATCTTCCACACTGTGGCCCAAAGAACAAATGCAGTAGAGACTTCCTTCGGAGTGGGGATAAAATGATTTCATCACGTGGCTCTCCTAAACTTTCCAAATGTTATCTGACTGAATAGATCTAAACCTGATAGAGAAATAAATATTTTTTGGGGGTTGTAACACTCAGAAAATGTATCCACCATTTGCAGCCTCTTTCACAATCTAAGTTTATGGGCAAAAGTGTTTTGGGGCCATCGAGCATGATCTGGTGTTATCATTACACAGTTTGGCCACTACGTCAAAATGACTTCACTCTTCCTGAGGGCTTGCTCCCACCTGCCTCTGAGCTTTCAGACAGATTTAATTGACAATTGTCTTTATCGGACAACATAGTGTGAGCACATTCATTGTAAGCTTTGGTTTTATATTGCAGATGATATACAGTAGTTGGAATTCGAATTAAACAGTCTCTGAACAGTCTTTGCGGACTTAAAAGTCCAGTCAGTTAAATTTACAGGGGGTTATTTGCAGAATACATCAGAAATGGAATATACCATTCTTGTTCATCAGTGTCTGAACAAGAATCACTGTGTTTTTTTGTTACCTCAGAATGAGGTGTCTTCCCCGGAGTCTGCCATGTTGAAATACCATGTTTCTACAGTAGCCCAGAACTGACAAACCAAACACTCGCTCTTGATTATGGCCTTTCACATTCTGAGCCAGTGTCATGGCTGCTATAGGTTCTCCCAAACTCTTTGAAGGGGAAGGTGAACCAAGTGTTTGTAATGTGCAAGTTCAGTGCTAAATGCCACTGAATCCTACACACTGGTCCTTTAAATAGATAATAATTGTTAAAGGGTTTGTAACTGTGTCTCAGTGTGTGAGTGAAGGAAGAGGACAAACCTGATCAACTGTAGATAAAAGTTGTCAGGGGTAAAATATCTCTATAGGCATTTGTTTAGCACTGATTTTTTTTTTTTTTATCCTATTTAATTTTTCTTCTCTTTATTCGTGTCTTCAACACTTATCCCTGTTTTGTCTTATTTTTACAGCTCTTTTCTACTGGAAAACCAGCCTAGATAGTGCATCCTGAGCAACAGGCAGAAAGTTACCTTAACAATTTTTAGTGCGCTTTCACTCTTCCAACAGGGTGTCAGCGTGACCTTTAAGTTAATATCAGTTCCTGCTGTTTCTCCATCAGCCTTTCTTGAAACCCCACAATCACTTTTCAACGAGCACTAGACCATGCTCAGATCCACCTGAACTGTAGCTGGCCTTTAGAATCACATAGAGACCCAGTGAAGTGGAGAATTACTATATTAATCCTTACTCATGGTCCACCAATAATACTGTCACTGCTGTCTCTATGGTAGACCAAATCTGTGACTGAAAACAAATCATCCACAAAATTGACAGAGCAGAGTTTAAAGAAGTTATTCTATTATTTATTTCTTAAATGGTGGAATTTGGAGATGTGGCCACTAGGGGGCAGAGATACTCTACAACTAGCTGACAGACCCACAGTCTAACATAGTGACTTATAATTGTTAGCAAACAGTTATAAGGGCAGAGATATATTTGCTTTTACGTACATATTTGCATCACATCCCTTTGCAGCATCATGGCTGCCTCACATATTCTGCATCCATTTGGAGCGTCCTCAGAAATTAACACTGAGCACACGCAAACACAAACGTGGATAAAAAGAAAGCAAACTCTGGCCTTAGGAAACAGGGGCAGACCTGAAACCTAGCTTGGTGACATGCCCAAGCCATGGTCCCCCAAATTATATATAAACCTACGAACCAACACACAAATGACACCACATACCTCAACAACTCAGGTCAAACCAGCCCAGCAGTTCACTTCTGCTCACTTCAGTTCCAACTACCTGACACAGAAGAAAAACAAAAAAATCTGTTGTCTGTCCTGGGACTCTGGTTGCTCAAACATGTTCAATCAAACTACTGGATGGAGACTCTGTGTTTGAAGTGGTTTTCAGGTCGTAGTGGTGTTTGACACTGAGACAGAGGAGCAGACATGCCCCCAGCATTTCAGGACACTTTGTCTGTCTGCTGTTTGGTGATGGACACGTACTGTATCACTGAAAACAGCTGCCTGCTGCTGGTAACAGGGTTAGTAATAAAATTGGACCATCCCATAAAACGCCTGCTAACAGATGCTAGAGCTGTGTTGAGTGATAATTCTCTTTGGGTTCAGTATTACAAAAGACCCCTTAAATATTACACAAAATAGTCAAGGAATATTGGTTTGTGGAACTTTAACTTTAAGGTGACTGTTGTCACCGACAGTATAGAAAATACATAGCTTATGTATGGAAGGGTGAGGTGTTTGTAATCTGAAAGTCACAGCTAGATTTCACTAAATCCCACACACTGGTCCTTTAAGTTTAAGGTAGGCTACATAACATCACGTGCACTGTGTGACCAACCAAGTAGTATTGTTGCCTAAACATAACCAAACTGCAACAGTTTCACAACATTAATGATGCGTCAAAAAGGCTTTCTGGCAGCATGTCATACAGCTGCTAAAGGGTACTTTGTACGTCAGTTTGAAAGGGGTGGCAACAAAGACGCTGGAGCTGGGATGAGAACACGTTGACTGAATGCAGAGACTGAATTTCCCTTGGAGTCAACAAATGGTAGCTTGACAGAACACAATGCTAAAGCCAACATGATAACATGTTCACAGTGACAATGCTAACATTTTGATATTAGCTGATATGTTTGACCATAAATGTCTGTAAAACAAAATGGCAATCCACTTTACAGTTGTTGAGATATTCAGCTGGACTAAAGTGGTGGACTTACAAACCACTGCTGTTGCCATTCCTGTAGCCACACTGCTGGCACGGCTAAAAAAGTTATCGTCGGCCTGGTTCCCTCCCTATTTTCAAAGCAAGAACTGCTTAAACTGCCCATTTTCACTAAATTTATCTATAATCTGGTTATGGCTTTTTTTCTGTAACTATTATAGAATACACGTACCTTTGTTAATATCCTAATTACGTGATCCCATTACATGTAATCTAATCCGTTACTCCTCAAACCTGCTCATTAGCAGGCATTTTAAAGGCACGCTTGAGCCTCAAAAGTTACGAGTGAACAAAACATAAAAATCTCTTGAGCTTGTGTTAACTGCAGACCTCATTTCAGGCAATTAATGGAAAACCCCATTGACTTTGAGAGGAGGGAACCGGAGGGGCTAACATGTTAACTTGTGCAGGGTTTTAAGACTCATTATTCCTGCTGCACTCTTTAGTCATCTTATAGATGTGCAAATACACCTTCACAACACCTGCTCTCAACACCTCTGCATTTCACATTGTAACACCCACTCTCACAAACACACTTAAGTCTAAACCTTGATGAGAATGTGAACTTGCATCTCTGTTTATCAGTTTCTCTTCTTACCTTTGTCTTTTAATGACATGAATGGAGCAAATGTTTGTTTCATTCACAAGGTCCCTCCATAAGATACAATGAACTGGAGCCCAAACACCGTATAAAAAAACCAAGTGTTTTTCTCCTTCTTTGTTCTCAATGTGTCTTGCTGGTAAAGGGGAACACAAATTCCACTCAATAGTCAAAATAGAACCAACATATGTTTTCTGATACCTGCCAAGTGCAAATTGCACTAACACAGTTATAACACAGCCCGACCTGAAGAAATTCAATACGAGGCATTTCTCTCCATATTTATAGATATTGAGTTCTGTCTGTTCAGCTCTCTGAGTTTGTCTCACATTTAACAGAAGCAGGCCTCTTAAATATAAAATTTGCAGCTGCTGATTAATTTCTTGTTGTTATATAATATGACTTTTGTTATCCCATAGGGGGACATTTCTGTCATGTACTTTCATACATATAAACACAGCAGTACAGCAAATCGTACACAAATGTCAAGTCAGGAAATACAAAATACAAATAAGTGCTGGTATTTTGAGTATACAGAATTATTTAAAATATGAATGAAAAATGGAAATTAGCTGTAGAAGCAATTCCCTGGTCTCGTCCCAAACATCGCAGCTCTCAGTTGTGCTCCATAGATGAGGAAATCGACTTCAGGAAAACATTTTTCAGCAGTTGATGTATAACAGAAGCTTTGCACTGAAGTTTTACACCCTGAATCCCTGAATGTTGCTGACAGCATTGATTCTCCTTCATAACGTGTTTTCTTTTCTTTGATTGCTCTCCAAAACACTGTGAAATAATGGAATCTGAAAGTATACCTGGTTTTTTATTTTTGGGTTATTTACTATCCCATGTGCCAATCATTTGAAAAGTTTGCTATGGACATGTTGAATGCAGTTCATTTCTTTTGTTACTTAAAGCCTCTCGAAATCCACTACTAGACCAGACTACGACTAATATAGTATATTCTTCTAACCATGTATTTCAGGCCCTCATGTACATAGTAGTAAGCACATAAGAAGAAATCAGATTAAATCCAAATTTGAAATATTGTCATTACAGTTTTCATTCGCTTTTCTGTCTTGGTTTGAATTGGGTGGATTTATTACAAAAATTACACAATTAATTCCACAAACCAATCATAAAAAATCCATGTCAGTTGCTATGTGGCTGCAACAAATCTTCCTTGCTCCAGCTGCTGCAGCTGCTGTCTGAGTCTGAGCCAACTCAGCAACGGGGAGCTGAAGCCGTTACATCACTCCTGTAACACAAACAGGGACTCTTGCTGGCCGAAATCATCTCTATATTTAGAACTTTTCCCCCACTTTACTTTGCTGTCAGACAGTCTTTACCAACGGTGAACTGAAGCTGCCGTCTGTGGTCTCTTCACAGCCACAAAACATTGAAAAAAACAGTGATTTTACCTCGCAGGATACAGGAGTTGCTGGTCTACTACTGCCTCGATCCACAGCCAGAAACATTAGTTTGGAATCTAACAAATGTGTTAAAACAGTGAGGTCACACAATAAGACAAACAAACTAACACATAGTGGCACCTGCAGCCCAACGTCTGTCCAAACATGATCTGCCACACCCACACACTCATGAAAAATGGTCCAAACAGCAAAATGAGCTGTTTTTGAATGACTCTTTATAATAGTTATCAACATTTATTTTCACTAAGATTTTTGTGGATGTTTAATGAGTTATTAAACTTTGATATCATGTTTGCATTTTACAATTTAAATCTGTGTTTCCAGAGGCTTTAATGCTGTGCATGTAGGATGCAGAAGCTGGTAGCTCCTTCAAACTTCAGAAACACACTCATCATTGGAGAACAAAAATGTGGGTCTGAATTAAAGAACAGCGGAGCCTGAGATGGCATCTTTAGAACATGCTGTCAGATCACCTGGATGCACCGCCGCAGGTGACGGCCCAGGAGGATGGGAGGTGAGCGGATAAGAGCCATGCTACAGCTGCGACTTAACGCTGCTCCTGAATAATGTCCAGTCAGGAAAATGAAACAGAAGAAATGGGACAAACAGCAGCAAAGCATTGTGTCATACAGAGATATGAAACTAATAGATAATCTGTGTCGTATTTTTTTTTGTAATATCAATGAACTACAACTCTAATTTCATTGTACAACCATGTATTGTATAATGATAAGTGTTGATTAGGTGGAACTACATAAAGAAAAAGAGAAGTGGTGGCATTGGTTCGGTCTTAGTGGACACCTCTCAGTGGACCTGGATTTCGTATGAACAGTTGAACAGATACTAGGGTAGCATCATCTGTGACCCCAGTTAAAAAAAAGTAATCAGTAATCTAACCCAATTATCACACAATTCAAGTAATATGACTTGATTACTTTCCACTACTTTTGTATTACCTCAATACAAAATGGTGAAATGGTTTAGCCAAATATGTTTCATGTTCACTGATTACATTCAAACTTAAGGTAACTTGCCATAAGTAGTTGTAGTAATATTGACAGGTTAGCTAGCTATAACTGAATTTCTGTGTAGCCAATATTAGCCGTTGATCTGTGTAGCAAATGTTAGCAGTCGGCATGAGCAACTAACAAAAGAAGTTGGTCTGTCTTGCTAACATTAGCAATTAGTCTGGTTAGCTAATGTCAGTGGTTGATCTTTTGTGTAAATGTTTCTTTAAATTAACGTATATTGAATTCTTGGTGGCCTGGTAGCTCAGTTGGTAGAGCGTTGGCCCTGTGTACTGAGGCTGAGTCCTCTGCAGCAGCCGTGGGTTTGACTCCTGCCTATGGCCCTTTGCTGCATGTCATTCCCCCACCTCACCATTTCCCATCTTCAGCTGTTCTATCATTAAAGGCATAAAAAGCCCCTAAAAATATGAAAAAAAATTTTGAGCTCTTGAATGATGACAGTATTTTCATAGCTGAAGGCAGAACTGTCACTGTGCTGTGATGTTGTTTATCTTTTCTGATTTAAAGACAAAATAATGTTGAAATTTCCACCCAGAGAAGCTTTTTTTCACTAGAGGCTGAGATAATGGACTGTAAGAATAGCTGCTTTCACTGACACCAGAGCAGTGTTGTGAGACTCATGAAGTCTTCTGTGTGCAGACTGCACATGCTAGTATAGCGCTCTTTATGTTAAAACGCAATCCCTACTTTTACTAAATGTAACTGTAATCTGATTACATCTATTTTTTTTCTGTAACTGTAATGAAATACAGTTGCCATTTTTTAAAGTCCTAATTACATGATGCCATCACATGTACTTTGTTATTCCCCACATCTGCTCCTGATGACTGTGAAAGTGAGCAGAGTGCATGTACAGACATAAGACTCACGAATTCCCACACATGCATGTGATGGTGGAGGTGAATGGTCACAGTCATTAAAGCTTTTCATGTGATGGATAGTGTTAATAAAGGAATGGACGGCAATGTTCATCTAGGCAGAGGAACGGAGTCACATTTATCATTACAAGTGAATCCTTAACTGTGGATAGCCCTGCCACACGGTGCAAGCTGGGAGGATGTAATTCAGTGAAATAAGTACAGAGCTTAGGACTGTGAAAGACTGGTGGAGCAAACATTAAATGTGTCCTTGTTCTGATGAGGGTGAAGCTTGAGTCACCGCCACAGCATCGTTGCACCATGAGCTCGTGGCAGCAGAAAACAAACACTGTGATTGTTTTATAACATGGGATGAACACAACCCACAGCGCCTACAGCTGATTTATGAAATGACAAAAAGTACAATACTTATTATAAAAATGTGGTATGATTTACTACAATCTGATTCACTACCAAAATAAAAGTATATACCCTGATACACAGAAGGAAAGTTGAGGGGGGATGAGGGGGTTGTCATGCAAGTTTGAATCTATGACCCTGAAATACTGGGATCAGAATCGGCCAAGCATGTGTGTACATACAGTGCAAGGAATTTGACTCTGGTTTTTCCATAACTCCCAGTGTACTTACACAGGAAGAGAACAGGTGTGACAGCTAAGAACAGACAGGACAGGAAAAGATGACAACAGAAGACAATGAAGCTGATCAAATAACAGTAAAGGATGTGGTGAATGTGATGTGAATGAAACAAATTGTGTCCATCCCTCTGTTAAAAATGAACAAGTCCTCTTGTCGGGATTTCAATTCAGGGTGGCCCACAGTGGGACTTTTAATTCCAGAAGTTAATACTGTTTCCCTCTTCTGACAGTTTCCAACTGGCAGTCTCTCTAAAATAAAAATGACTGATATTACACTGTGGAAGGCGACAGCTGCGTCTGTTTGACTTTCAATAAAGATACGTTTATTAGTTACCCATGGGACCGTTTATATTTATAGCCTGCAAGTAAAACACAGATATATTGGTGGAATTCTTTGCAGTTTTGTGCTTAAAAAAATGTTTTTTAACTGCTGGACTATTTGCCCACACAGTTTTTCACAAAGTGGCAGACCTCACTCCATCCATACTTGTGAACGACTGAGTCTTTTGAAGATGACCCTTTAATATCAGTCATACTGTCACCTGATACCAATTAACCTGTTTACCTGTGAAATACTCCGAACAGGTGTTTTTTTGTGTTTTTTTTACATTGCACAACTTTCCCAGTCTTGCTGCCTCCGTCCCCACTTTTTAGAAATGTCTCGCAGACATCAAATTCAGAATGTGTGTATATTTACAGAAAACAATTAAGTTTACCAGTTTGAATATTACATATCTTGTCTTTGTACTGTATGCAATTGAATATACATCAAAAAGTATTTGCAAATCACTGCATGCTGTTTTTATTATTTGACCTTCCACTTGAATACAGTACCTCTCGTGTAAAACAGCACAAAAACTCAGACTGTCACATTAGTATTTTAATTCCAAAATCATTAGTTAGTGATCTACAAAATACAAATTGATGACATCTAGAACTGTGGGTCCCTCCAGTTTCATCTCGGTGCATATGAATATGAATAAAGATGGGGCTTAATAATTCTCACTATGGTTGATCTACAGCAGCTCACATTGGTGAGGAACATTTGAACATAAGAACATGCAGTCAATATCTGAAGTTACTCCGAGTTTTCTTATTAGAAATGTACTGGAGAGGATGGTTCAGGTGGTTGGCATCAGTATCATTCACACATTACTAAACTGCCCCCTGGAGGACACGCACTGTAAGGCAACATAACTTGACAAGGTCTCTTGTCAGCAGAGCAGGCACGGAACAAAATCATGTATTCACCCAACAGTCAACCCTGAAAACTGAAAACAGTCACCAAACATTATAGATTGCCCTCAGTTGGAACCATCTGCATTGTAAATTCTAAACATCTGACAACATTTTTACTTTTAGAACATGTTTTAGTATGCAGCATGTGTTTCTACGCAGCAGTTTAATCAATGTCAGTAAAGTGCCTTATAAAAACAAGAGTAGCATCCTGAGTCATGAAGTCTGACGCGAATTCAGCTAAACAAGACAGTAACATTACAGATGCTGCATGTACGCTCGGACAGTACAGCAGTTCTCTAAAGGCATCTCTATTCAGAACAGTAGGAACGAGATGAAGTGGTCATACAGAATTTCACAGGGACAGAAAAACTTAAAAGAGTCTCTCATCTGGATTTCGACCGGCAACTCTCTCTGCTTCACAGTTTCCCCACAAACTCCCTCTTTACTTAAAAACATGAGACAAACGAGCTTGGTCCTCTTCTTCTCCGCAAGCTTTCAGAGTGAAACGATGACAGAGGATCGGAATGAAGTAAAAGACGACCAGGTAAAGACATTTTAACCTGCTACTTGTTGATTTCCAGCTTTAAAACATTAATTTAGTGAAGAAAAAGCAAACAAACAAATCAACTGCAAAATTCAGGGTGCATCACATTTGGTCACCACTGTTGGGAATGATTATTACGTAAATGCAGAACAGTTAATTCAGTCATGTTTAGTAACGGCTTTTGGGAAGTATTTTGGACTGGAAAAACTGGTACTGATGACAAGGCTACACTGTGTTGATTTGCATTTCTGCTAAATCATAACTCCATCCTGGTCTATTACGACACTACTAGTGTTGTAGAGCAGTGGTTCTCAAACTTTTCGAGCCGTGACTCCCAAGAACAATCAGGTTAATGTTGGTGAAAAAAAAAAATCATTTTCCAGAAACCCAGGGTAACATTTCTGAAGCTTAGTGGGAAGTCAGGACCTGTTGGACACACTGAGGCCATGTGTTTCTTGGTTGATGGTGTTGCTGTTGCACTTCAAAGGAGCAATATACAGCAACTGTGTGCACAAAAATGAGTACAGCAGTCTAAAAAGTGAGTTGGAGCCATAGACGGTATGATAAATAGGTTGAAATCATATTTAATATACCACCTATGGTTCAAACTTGAAGACATCTACATGGACTTATTGTCATTGCACCACCTACTGGCAACAGGAAGTAAGCCTTGTGTGACAATCATTTGATTTACATGAAATTTTCATGGCGTGGTTTACAATTGATATACTGGAAAATGATGTATAATTAGTGGGTGTTCTGTAGTGCCACCTAGTGGAGACAGGAAGTGAAATGAACTCTTTCATGCAGTGTCAAAAACACGTGAAAGTTCGAAGGCATGTCAACCTGTCGGGTCCAGGAACGAGGCCGTGACCAATGCGTACGGGGGAGTCAGGACCCAATCATCGCTGCTTGCAGCTTTTATTTGTTGTATTTTCTACCACCTTCTGGCAACCGTCGGAAATGATCTGGCAACCCCCTGAGGAGTCCCGACCCCTGGGTTGAGAACCACTGTTGTAGAGGACTAATAAGGAAACACATTGCTGGCACACACTTCATGAGCCACAGTCGTTATACACTGGTGTGGGCACTGCACACCGCTGGGTGAACCGCTGAGATCCAAACATAAATCACAAAATCTGCTCTGGAATTAGTTAAAGTCAACATTTAGTCTGTTGTCAACATGACAACAACAAATTGCTCCTCGATTCAAAATTAACACTTAATCTCAATGCGTCTCATCCTGTTACGTAACTAACCGTACCTGAAATTATACTGAACAACTACACTACGCATCTCCTAGAGCTACTTCTAAACTTCTCTCTAAATTTGGCAGGTTATTCTAACAACCCCACTGCAGCTCCTTTACATTTAGCATCTTCTCTCTTAGCATCATATTGATCATCTACACCGATCAAAGAAATCGCCCGTTAATTCCAGTGTTTGTCCCTTCCAGAAGTTGCTGCTCTCATAATAATCAGCATCATTTTACTTCTAGCCGTGAGATAGAAGTAGATCCCTTTTTTTTTTGCAAATGCAAAGAGCAGAGCGATGGCAGGGTGTTGTGAGCAGTGGGCAGTGTCGGCGGGTGCTTGGAGAGTGGCCGGTCGCAGAGCGTGCTCAGGAGATGATGCGAATGCCGAAGTATTTCTTGAGCTGCTCGAGGAAGATGAAGGTGAGCACTGTGTGAGGAACCAAGCGGATCCCTGCGGGAACGAGGCCCTGCAACGACAAAAAAAAAAAAAAGACTCATATAAACATTATCTCTTTAAATCAGCACTCAATAACCATGAGAAGTATTATGGTGGTATCTGTATCTGCAGAGACCCTGCAGCCCTCTGCCTGTAATTTCCTTATTTTCTTACTATGTGGACAAAATAAAAAAAGATCAAACTCTCGCTGATTAAACCTTGTTACAGCTGTATGTACCGCTCCCCAAAGGAGTTTGCAAGGATGCATTTTGGTCAATTTGCTAACAAAGAAAGGAGCCTTTGGAAAACTTTGGCAGGAGCAAAACTATTTAGAACTACGACAAACAAGCTTTGACCTCTGGACCAGAATTATCTCCGACCCCAATTCATATCATTTTTATTGTTATATGAACGGTTTTATCCACAGCAGAGGTCTTTTCTATGACTCGGCTACAGTCAGAGAACAGCTCTAGTCTAACTGGTCAATGTGAATCAAAGCATCCTGACAGTCAATGCGCACCCTTATGAAAAAAAAAAAAAAACACCCCAAAAGAACCATGAGCCAAAACTCATTACCTTCATATAATATAAATTATTCTTTCTTTCTATAGTTTTATATCATATAAAACAGAGAAATTTCCATATTTGAGAGGCTATAAACAGAACTTTCTGCCATTTTCTGCATGAAAACTTGATGATCAATCAATAATCAAAATTGTTCCATAGTTAAATTCTTTTTTTACCACTTGCCTGGTGGTGTTAGTCTATGGTGTGTAGGACTGGTTTTTACCTTGTAAAATGCCAGAGGACCCAGCTTGGCAGTTTCCCGTAAGCAATGTGTCACCCCCTGAAAAGAGAGACACACACTGGGTTGGACTGAACGCTGTGAAATAAAGAAGACGTATGAACATAAGCAGAGGAATGAAAGGATCACTCACCGTGTATTCTCCCTTTGAGCTCATCAGCCTCGTCTTTAGTACGTCCAGAGGTTGACACAAGAATGTAGCACAGCCTCCCTGCGGAGGAACAGTCCGTCACTTCACAAAAGAGCCCCGTAAACTTTACACCAACTCAATCAGGCTTCCAGGGCACTCAAATAAAACCCGATACTTACTGCAATGAAGCTGGAAAGGAAGTGTGTGAATATGTTATCTCCCATCATGCCTGTTCCCAGGACGAGCTGCTTGGCCTGGTCATAACACGCCAACTAAAGGTGGGAAAATAAAGAAGATTTGTGACATTTTAATGGTAATAAATAAGAAATAATGTGTGTGTTGATGTGCAGTTGATAATTACATGCTGGAAACGACAGGAAAAAGATGGAAAAGTTATGTGATCAGTCAAGAACTGGTCAAATATCAACCTGTCAAAGTGTCAAATTTTTATGTCAGTCATTGGCTCCCCCTAGTGGTCATTTAAAAACACACCGAGGCAGAGAAGCACCACTGATATTACAGAATTTTCTTGTTTTTACCAACAATATTTCACAAAAAGGGTGGTCAGAAATATTTTAAAGATCCATACAAGGCTGCAGGTTGATTTGATGAAGAAAGAACACCTATGACATAAACTGGTTTCTTCAACTTTGGAAAAACTGTTGTCTAAAAATACAGAAGAGTATTATGGCCAGGGAAATAAAAGTTATTTCTTTTTTACATTTTAAGAATAAGTCTAAATGTTGAGAATTAAGTTGAAATCCTATTCTTTATTATCAAAAGGCAATCAACTTTATTCTCAACATTTATGTTTGCCAACACAGACTTTATTAAAGTTAAGTGGGGCTGAGGTTGCCTGGATTAATGCATAATGCATTGTTTCAATGGAACTATTTAAACAAGTAGTCTATTCATCTAGGAGATCAATTTAGCATTGACAAATTAATGTACTTTAATCTAATTTAACTCCACTATCTTATTAGAGGACTTATAGATGGATTCTGAATTTGACATGATTAATAAATATTTTCTTAATGTATTTAAGATGAAAAATCAATCAAATTTTGATGTTGTCAGCCCAGGTAGATTAAAGATAGGTCTCTTTAAAGCCTGCCGACATTTTAAAGGACTTTTTCAGTTAAAATATTACACCAAAAAACAAAATGTCCTGATGATGAAAACAGTCTTTTCAAGGTGCGTTATCAAACCAGAGGTCGGCTATGTTAGAGTTACTGAACATTAACTCCCTCTTGTGGGTTTTTATTGAAAACTCAGAGCTCATGAGTCATGTGCACAATTTCAAATGTGGTAAAAACCAGTTCATGAAATTAAAAGCAGCAATTGTTGGTCAAAATGGTCAATTCTGGTCAACCAAATATAAGCTTTTAGGAATAATAAACCATTTTCTTCTCCACTGATTTTGTTAAGAAATGGATTTAAGAGGAATTTTTTCATTACTTATATTTTTTACAGATCAAGATTTTGATTTTGATTGATTTAGTAGATTATCAGATTTGAATTTCCTAAGGTCTTAGGTATTAATTTAAATGTCCAAAATGTAAAGATCATTTGATCACCTCACAACACACATGCTGGGCTGATACTGCCTCCATCCACACACCATCAAACCTTTGCATTTAAAGGAGCACTATCCAGCAGCTGTGCACGCAAAACTGAGTACAGTGGTCCAAATAGCGAGTCGGAGTGAAAATATCTTGCTCTTTCCTGCTGACTTAGTCCTTCTATGCAAGTTTTAGCAGCTTCCACAGGTTTTTCTGAACTTTTCTGTGATTTAGAAATCTTTAAGTCGGCTTACATTGAATATTCAGTGTGTGATCCATGCTGTTGTTTACATCACAGTACCTCCAACATTGTAATGCATCTGGGTTACTGACCGCACCGTGACGTAGACGCAGACACTCTATACCAGCCCATCACCTAGCGCTGTGACTTACCTGTCCCACAGTGACCAGCGCCCCTCTGCTGGAGGCCATGGTAGCTCCTGAGAACAGTTTCCTCACGCCCTCTGTTAGGCAGAACACAGGTCAAAGGTCAGACATGATGCCATCGTGTGCACCACGTCTAGTTACACACTGGACAGCTTGTGACTTACCTTCTCTGAAGACTCTGAAGAGCCCATCGATGGCATGTTTGTAACTGCAAGAAAAAAAAAGAAAAAAGCAAGGTTAAAAAGTGATTTAGAGCATCTAAACTGACACTTTTCAGCTACAGTAGGTTACAACACTCACTTTCTCCTCAGTTCTGGTGGCAGTTTCATGTCATTCTGCATCCTAGAGGCAAAAACAGTTCAGATCTTTTGAAAAAACTAACCACAGCTTGCTTCAAATAATTTAAAATGTGTAAATGTTAAAGCCACTACAAGGAACTTTCAGATTCTGTTGATTTTGGAGACTCTATATCTATAAGCAAAAGCGGCAGTGTTTCCACCATAATAACCATAAAATATGACATCAATTATGTCAATAAAAATCTCATATGTACAACTCACTGAAACTTTGTCTGAGAAAATGTGAACACAGACTCATTTCATCTGATTTCAAAGAGAATCCAACCCAGTGGCAGACATTAAGAATAATTATACAGAAACAGCTGACTGTCTTGCAGAAGATCTCGTTAAATCATGTAGGTCATAGAGAGGCATCAGTAATACACTGACACTGTTTCATAACCAGTTAAAAACTCCTTGTAGTCACTTGAATGAGAATTTAAATATTGTGTTGCCATGTTACCTGACATTCACCATGTCTGCCGGCGTGCCAACAAACCCACCAGTGAAACCTGTTAACAGAAAAATCTTGTTGGGACACAACCCTGTGTGAGTGACACTGCATGTGTATATGTGAGAGAGGGGAGAGTCTGAATGTGTGTATGACCCAATTCCAATCCAGCCCCTACACACACCCGCTGTGTGGCCCAGTGTAGCTGTAGAGGGTCTCTTATATAAGGGGGAGGGTATAAATACACCATCAAGACAGATACGGGAAGGTTTGTCATGATAATATTGTAACAATAATAATAATAATAATAATAACAATAATATAATAATATTTATCTAAAAGATGGTCTTATACACAGCATAGAACAGACCTTAAGTAGTTTCATGTAGGAATGACCTTCTTTGTGCAGTAGAATCCACTGGAACTTTTCTTTTCGACCAAAAAGAAAGTTGTAAGTTAGAGCTGCACCAATTCCAAGTTTCCATTTTTTTAAGGGTCTGACCTGCCGATTCCAATTTTGGCAAATTCCGATTTTCAGCCTTTGTAAGAAATATAATTAACAGCATTCACTGTCAGCCTGTGAACAGCAGTCTGCTGGTGGCTAACATTAGCATGAGAGCTAGAAAGTTTACCGCTGTTTGGTGATACAGTCAGCTGCTCTGTCTGGTTGAAGGCTGTCTGTTTTCTCTTTATCCTGTTTTTGGAGTCTGTCACTCAAAAAATCTCAACTGTCCCTTTAAGCCAGCATCGAAGCAGATTCTGTGTCGGAGGGCTTTATAAACCACTCCCCCGTCAGGCTGACTGGACTGGAATGACACTCAATGTGAATGTACAAATAGAGTGAGAGTGGGCTGGATTGTAATTGGGCCTCTGTGTGTGTGTGTGTGTGTGTGTGTGTGTTTCCACCTCCGAAGGCTCCCAGCAGGACCTTCTGGTAAAAAGGCATGGGGCCCTGGCTTGTGCTGCCCATCATGTCCCTCACTGTCTCATAGATGGCAAATCTCGTGAGGGAGTAGGACATCTGAGAGGAGAGGAGAGGAGAGGAGAGGAGAGGAGAGGAGAGGAGAAAATTAAACAGAACGCCGTGTGAGTCCTGTTTTCCTGACCTGCTGCTATCCTCCCATGCTTTATAAAAGTAACTGATTATTGAGAGTATCCCACAGCAACAAAACAACAATTTCTTCATGTAATAACAGTTGACTTCACATGTAGACGGTGTGACATATTTGAAGCACAAGCCTACAAAGACAACAGCATCTGTCATAGTGTCTGACCAGATGAACGCTGAAGTTGGTGGTTAGACTAGGAAGACCTGCAACACGTCAGACACAGACAGCAAAGTGGAGAAATTCCTTTAAGTTGCTTTTCAAATCTTATTTTCAAAGCTATTAGTGCTGGCACAGCATTTTATTTCAAACATATCTGTTACTGTTTTTATTATTCTTAATACTGTTTTTTTTACATCCATAATATTGCTGTTTTATTATTATTTCCACCTGGTGTAAACCAAGAAGGAATTATGTGATTGCTTCTCTGCATGCATGAGTGTATGTGTGAGTGAGTGTGTGTGGGATCAACGGACCTGCATCTTGTCTGCAACTAATCTCAAATACCACTTGACTGATCAACTAAATATTTCTCATGCACATTCATGACTGTATGCTGAAGGACCTCTGGGGTTAGGAAGTCTTGAAAGACTGTTTTTGAACGACTTTTATGTCTTTATGTCTTTATGGCCGGAGGCATTATGTTTTCAGATCATCCTATTCTTGTGAATGCAATATCCCAAGAATGCCTTGAGGTAATTTCACCAAACTTAACACAAATGTTCACTTAGACTCGAAGATGAACTGATAAATAGATTTAGTCTGATAGATTTTGGTGGTCAAAGGTCAAGATCACTGTACCTCACTAATGACAACTCTGCCGTAACTAAAGATTTCATACAATAATTATGACAAAATTACACACAAGTATCTAACAGGATAAAATGATCAAAGGTCAAAGGAATGAATGACTGCCGAGAACTTGCTAAACCCTAGTATTATTATCTGTTTGAGTGTAGTTTTGTGTGTTTTGTCTGCAGCTTTTCATTACAGTCTTAGTCTGGTCTCCTTTCCAAAAAAAGGTTTCCTCTCTCAATGGAACTTACCTCGTTAAACAGAAAATATAAATGACAAACTAATGAACACAACAACACACACATGCTCAACAACAGACTTCAGGCCTGCACGCAAGCACATACCTGTCTGCAAAGGGAGGCAGAGAGACCATTATAAAGAGCCAGCACCCCATCGGTCTTCACCACATGAACGGCCATCCCCATCATCCTCATCTTCACCTCCTGCTGTGTCTGCAGGTGCACCTGGAAAGACAGTCGTGTATGAGAATCAGTGTTATTTTCAAAACCAACCCGGGCAGAAACTTTTTCCCTCCGTTCCTTCTTACATGCCAACTTAAAACACCAGCTCACATATTCAGGCAATTAAATGTGTCAAAGGGCAATGATACGTCACTTCTTAAAGAGGTAACTCCAGTGATGTAGTACTGAACTTGGTGGATCTGTGAAAGACAAAACTGAGTTGAGTTGCTTAATTTCCTTCAATGGCTGATGTCTGGGATCATGATTATGTTATTTGATCCTATACACACTAACAATAGTCTAATATTGCTGTTTGACAAAATTTAAGACTACACCAAATACATAAAAAGGCCTGTCCATAGGCATTTATTAGTTTCTAAGTCTTGGAAAGTGGGAAAAACTGTAAAATTCCCCCAAACTACTGTATCTTATCTAGAGCCCAACCAACACCGATTTTAGAGGAGAAAAATTTAACAATTATCAATATGGTAATTTCTATGGTAATCGTATGGTAAAAGTTTTTGAACTGGATTAAAAAATATGTTTTTTATGTGGATTATACACTAACATGACTATACAAAGATACTCTTAAGGCTGCTTTCTTAAACAAATAACTACATTAAAGAATCTTACATATTTTCTTTAACATGTTAAATAATTTAACACATATCAAGCAATTGTAGAAAGGACCTCTGAGAATGTAAAGAATAAATAAAAATAAACTAAATGGCAAAATACTACTAAATACTAATAATATAAGTACTGCCCAGTATCACTCAATCGCTGAATATTTTCATACTGTCAGAAAATTCGAGGCAGTTTCTCCTCATAAATTATTATTTATTTTTCATATCATAAACCATTATTACATCATCAGGTTTATTTTAACAGATTTGAAAAAAGCCTCTCCAAAGTTACGGAGGATATGTGTGTGTGTGTGCATGTGTGTGTGCGCGCATGTGCGTGTGCGTGTGTGTGTCCCTCTCAGAGGTCAACAACTCTACAATTTGGCTTTCGTCCTCTGTTATAATCAGTATTTGAGTTTGAAGGCCACTCCACCCTTCAACACACACTGTGTCATCATCACTAGCCTTTATTAAGGTAAGATAAGATAAGATCACCTTTTATTGATTCTTCAAAGGGAAATTTGGTTGTTGCAGCAGGACAGAATAAGTACATAAACACAAAAAATATATATATTTAATATATTAATAATTATAATTATATTCTACAATTATTATTATTATAATAGCAGAAAAGTAAATAAAAACTAAAATTAGAGTAGAAAAATAAATTAGCAACTTATATTACATAGAAAATGGATGGATTGATGGATGGATAGAGTCTACAGCTCACCATTCACTTCCACTGTTTGGGAGATTCTGCATCACTGTTTTCCTGTTAAACTCCAACAGTGTTTTGTGGACTAAAAAACTAAACCTGGCCTTCAATCAGCATGAGGGCAAGTAGATAATGACTGAATTTTTATTGTTGGGTGAACTATCCTTTTAAGACAACATCTTATTGAGCAATCAGCAAGCTAATGTGTACATGCACACAAACACTTGAGCACTCACACTGTGGTGAAATATTATACTCAGATGAGCTGATAAGTGTCTGGCTAAAAGATTTTTTTTTTTTTTTTTTTTCCGTGAGGTCAGACAAATCTTGTTTAGCAACTCTGCTGTATCAGTTTTGGCTAACAATGGCACAGCTTATCTGTTAGTGTAGTGGATGCCTTGTTTGACACAGAGGAGGAAATCAATGAAACATGACTCAGCAATCTCAGCCATGTGATATGTGGGTTTGGTCAAGCCGTACTTTCCTGCTGGAAACCACATTCACATATTTGCTCCTCTATGTGATTCTAAATTTGGATGCTCTGCTGTTAGCTTTTACAGGAATCTGCTAAGTGCAGAGAATTATGAAGCCGGTCACTTTTTAAGCTTTGCAATGTGGGGCTGCAAAGTCACCATCTGCCTCTCAGTCTGGTGACGGAGCAGAACAAACTTTCCCGTGTTCTGGTATGTGTTTTAGATGCTATGTGGTTGCACTACACAAGAGCAAAAGAAGAAATGTGCCTGTCAATACGTTCATATTATTGTTTATCAGTAGAATTATGTTGATTGTGATTATACTATTATCAGTTTACAAATCTCTGCTGAGATTTCTGCATGCGTGAGTGAGTGTGTGCGATCAGTGGACGTCTTGTCTGCAGTTAATATTGAATTACACTGGACTATTCTTTTCCGCACATGCATGACATTTTTTTGGGAAAAAACTACAAAAAATGTTTTTGTGGCTCCATAATGGCGACAGACTTTATGTTTTCAGGTCATCCCGTTCTTGTGAAGGTGATACCTCAAGAACATCTTGCGGGAATTTCTTCAAACTTGACACAAGTGTCCACTTGGACTCAAAGATGAACTGATCAGGTTTTGGTGGTCAAAAGTCATGGTGACCTTGCCAGACACATTTTTGGCTATAACTCAGGAATACATACACAAATTATGACAAAATTACATACAAATATCTGATAAGATAAAATGATGATTTATATCCAAAAGGTCAAAGGTCAACTTCACTGTGACATCATAATGCTCAGCTCTCTATCAGTCATCTGTAAAAACAGTCTCTAAGTGAAGACAGCATGTTTCTGACTGGACATTATTCACTGGAATCACACAGGTATAGTGAGAACTTCCAAACTAAAATACACTAAATATCTTTTGTTAAATTCCTTCAAAATTAAAGGCAGGTATAGTGTTAAGTTCCATATTAAGCGTTCCTCACTAGATACTACATTGTATGAGTCTGGACAAACATGGATGTAAACTGGTTGGTTGGTGGAGATACACAAATATGAAGCAGTAATTCTGTATTTTGACTGCTCTGTTTTATACGACCACTGACAGCTGACTCTTCTTATCTGGCTGCTAGGGGCCACAAGTGATCAACAACCGCTTCAGTTTGAAATCTTTGAAATCTTTTAACTCGGAACAACGTACGTGGGTGTTATTAAAACTATTCTTGTCCATTTTGGACTGTAATTTCAGTGTCCATACTACACAGAAATGCTCACAAGACAATATTCAATGATGCAAACAGCGCTTGCAGCACAGCACAAACTCACTCAACATTATGCAAACGTGAACAATGAGAACTGATCATTAAGACAGTGCAATCACACACTGTCTCCTTTCTGAAAAGAAATATTAGTTGTCCTTAAAATACATGGAATTTCTCATTACTAACAGTGTTACCACAACACTTACATGTCAATAATGTGCACATCCACTGTGCTGTAGTTGAAGTTACTAAATATACACAGTATATTTAGTAGGTCCCACACTCATGTACGTAATAATACAATTACAGTGTGCCTGAACGATGAGCTTTCTAGCAGTTGTATTCAAAATTCAGTATTATATATCATTTTGTAGTCAACAACACTTGAGAGGCACCTTTTGAGAAGAGACCTCCCCTTCACCAACCAGAGCACCACTTCATGAGAGTGCCGGTCCTGATAGGAGACAAATACGGTGTCAGCTACATCCAGCAGCAGTAACACTCCTCACCTGACTGCTACTTTAACATGTTTGATTGGTGTAAGACCACATGACTTTACACAGCACAGTACAGTGACACGTTCTTCTGTTCTGCCGGCGCTGTACTCCAGCTCAATGACAATCAAGCTCTGACTCCGAGTTTCAGTTTGAAGCCATGTGCATCCACACTGGATCAACAGGATTAACTTTGTTATGTAATACCTACAAAAAGGCTACAACTTGCCCTCAGACACTCAGAATCAGAAAGTAAACATTCAACCTCAGGAGTACAGAAATTATACTGTTGTTATTTTTAAGACTGGTGAATCTGCCTTTAGCTTTTACGCTCCAAGGAAAAGGTTGAAACACGCTACCCGATCATGTCAGGCGTGCCATAACACGATTGTCTTTAGAAAAAAAAACATTCCTTTTTAGTAGCGTCTTGCAGCAGTCTGGTCGGCTGGTCTTAACTTTAATTGTATTTTATTCTTATTTCTTTTACCTCACACATTTTTATATTCAAATTAGTCAACTGTTGGTTTAAATTGTTTTATTTTATCTCAATATATTTGATATTTTCTTCCTTTTAAATGGTTTTAATTCTTGTGTCTTACTATTTTACTGGTCAGTTGCTAGTCTTTATTTATTTCATTTTGTGTCTTAATTGGTTATAACTCCAATATTTTTTATGCATCTGTTCTTGGCTGCATCTTTTGTGGCTCACTCTCTGTGCAGCATTGTGCGTCTACCTGGAATGAAATCTGCTATTTAAATAAGTTTTGGTTGATGAATCATTGCAAGCAAAACTTTAACTTGTAATGTCAGAAAATGGTGAAAAATGTTCATCACTGTTTCCTAAAGTCGAAAATGATGTTAAATGTCTTGTTTGTTTTGTCTTGTCCGTAATCAAAAGATATTCAGTTTATTGTCATAGACGAGTAAAGAAACCAGTCACATTTGAGAAGCTGAAATCAGAAAGTTTTTACATTTTTTCTTAGAGGGATTAATTGATTATCGAAATCGTTGGATTAATGTAATCAACTAAATGTTGCAGCTGCAACCTTAAGCTGCTTTTGTGCACTAATGGTCACTATCATAAAACAGCTCAGTGTTCGAGGGGTCAAACTATAAAATGAGGCACTGAGGGACAAAGTTCAATAAGGATGTGCTCAACTAATGCAACTGATTTAAAACGAACTGAATATGAGTGTGAAATTAGAGAGTTGAGGGGAAAGACACTTTTAAGAGATGGTGGGAATAAAAAAAACATCTTCTCTAATCCAAACATAACTACTTTTTTTTCACCTAAACCTTCACAACTGCACCACAGGAGCAAACAACAGAGTATTGTTTAAAGCTGGGGGTTATGAGGGGGCAAGATACCGCATGAGGTGAAAAGAGACACGTGCGTGCCAGTGTTCTGAAAACAAGGGGAAGTCAGTTATTGTAGTTTGGCCTGCATGTTGAGTAACGTGGTCAGCAGTTAAAGCTGACAAAAAGCTCATGGGGTGACTAAAAGCTTCACTCTCGAGAGACATAATTTGCATTAAAAAAAAATCCCACTCCTTCTTTGAGTCAGATCTCAGTCAAATCTGAACAAAGACATGAAACTAATACTTTAAGATTTAGTGTGGGACTTCCCAAGGATATCATTATCTTTAATGTCCAGTGCCAATAAAGTAGCATAAACTTGGTGACTTGAGGAAAAACACAGCTCAGGTTGCAGATGTGTTAGTTTTGTCTGTGTTTGCATGTCAAAGCCAAACACGCATGCAGAGGAACCAACTCAAACACTCACAGATCAGATCACATTTATCTGTTATTAACCTGAGCAGCACTGAACTGACCTCGGTGTCACGTTTTGTGGTTCTGTAGATTAATGAAGACTCCCACACTCACTGAAGTCTTACAAGAAAAAAAAAACCTCACAGTTCCAAGTGGTGCCCCGGATCAGATGTTCAGTCCTCATAAAGGTCTCACAGTGAAGCAGCTGCTCAGCACCAAGTCAGTAAGAACACTTTTTACTAGTTTTAGGTCTTTTTGTTGGCAAGCTGGGGGGAAAAGGTCTGTATAAACTGCATTGTTGCAATAACTTTTCTCTTATAAAGGCTCGTTTATGCTGTATGATGGATACACATACAGACATGGACGGAGCTTTCTCTCCGCACATCTTGTCTGTACATCTGCATGTTTTCTGAAAGCTTACGGATACAGACGAGACAGAACAGTACCTTCAGTAGCTGTGGGGGTAGTTTTAGGGGCAGTGTAGACAGGTCATGGAAGTATTTCTTAACATCCATGCCAAAGTAACGGGCACATGCTATATCTGCCATTAGCTCATTAGCACAGTTAGCTGTCCTATTAGACTGGGACACAGCCTCAGAGACTGATGAGGGCAGTAACAGAAAACAGTAATGTTACCAAGGTGATGAATTGGACTTTTACTCTGAAGACGATGAAGACATGGCAGGTGTGGGCAGGGACAGGAAGCGTGAAGTGGCTGAGGAGCGAGTTTGTAGCGAGTTAATTTGTACTATATTATATTTTAAGTATGGATCATCCATTGGATTGAGTTGGGCTTGGTTATACTGTGTTGAAATAAATTAACAAAAACTTCCTGTTCCTGGTTGTTAGAAGACATTTTCATTACCACTTTTGCTGATAGCTCACTGCTTGCCCAAAGAATATATATTTAAAGGGCCAGTTCAACCTAAAATCAAAAGTACATATTCTTCCCCTGGCCTGCAGTGGTCTTTATCCATCTAGACTTTTTGGTGTGAGTTTCAGTTTGGAGATATCGGCTGTAGAGTTCTATCAAATATAATGAGACTACATGCTTGGCTTGTGGTGCTCAACGCACCAAAAAATATGTCTGATAAACTCCAAAACAACATCTCTTTCCATGATCTGGTTACCCAAGATAATTCACAGACCTTCTTATGAGAAAGTAGATTTTAAAGTAGTTCTGGTAGACTCCACTGCAAAAAGAAAATAGTTCCTGAAACTGCTCACAAGAAGGTTTGGATTATTTTGAGCAACTGAAGCATGGGTTCTGAAAAAAGACATTGCTGCTGAGTTTTTCAAATGTATGTTTTTGGCACATTGAGTCTGATCTTGTCCCACTGTATTGGAGAGAAGGCAGAAATCACTCCAGCTGATATTTTCAAAACTAGGCAATTCACACCAAAAAAGTAGAGATGCATAAATAGCACTACAGGCCAGAGGAGAAATGTATACTTCTAATTTTAGGGTGAACTGTCCCTTTAAATAATTCAGTTAATATCATAAACATTAAACGATTAGTTGGACTAGTTGTAATGGATTAACTATGGACTACTAGTCAACTTGGGAGCAATCCTTTCCTCATTTTATCATTCCCAGAAAAAAAGAATTTAAGATAAAAATTTACTTTACAGGCCTCTCTTCTTTGAATAATAAATGTCTTCAGAAAAACTTTTTTTCATTTGTTAAATGTGGATTTTTTTTTATTTTTCATAGTTTCTAAGTATAGTTTGATTAAAGTTGAAAACTACTATACACTGAAAACTACTGCATGGCCAAACAAAATGTCATTATGAAGCCAGAGGGGACAAAATGACCTTTATGAACACTGAGGCAAGTTATATTACTATAATTTTATATGACATCACCAGCTAACAAGCAGGTCAGGGCAGAGATGAAGCCCTGAGTTTTAATGCAACCCGGTTATTACCAGCCTTGCCTTGGTGATTACACACCACATGACTTCCTGAGCACCAGTTAGTGTTATCAAGGTCATGTGCTGCTGCTTTCAGTGCATCAAAAGAGAGGTACGAGTAAAGTGAGTAAGGATTTTGGCATAGAGTAGAGATTGGTGATTTACCACTACTGTGTGCATCACAGTGAGGCAAAGATTAACACAAATGGACATGCATGACCACACTGAGACACACACTCACCTGCTGTCAGGCAATGACAGTCTGTTTATTATGGAGGGGAATATTCCCATATATTCCCTACTGGTCAGTGTTTTTATTTTCCAAATTATTACAGAATGTCAGTTGGGGTAAGCGGGTTTCACTTGCCCTAACCTGCGCCCAGAGCAGGCCTGAGGTTTTAGTGAGCCAAGCGTCCCTGGCAGAGAGCTTGAAATGCATTTTTTGTGATATAGTATTGTAAGTAGTAATCACACAAAAACACAATACTATGTTAACAGACTGGCTAGCTAATATGAGTGATTCATTTCAGCTGACTCTGTCAGAGCTGGTGTTCCTTTTATGCACACAGTAAAGGCCTATTACTTTGAATATTAAAGTCTTGAGAGTATGCTACCTTTGTAAAACATACAAATGAATAATTCTGCCGTTAGGGATCTCTAAAACAATGACAAAAGACATAGTTTGATGATGTTGTGAAGCAGTGTGGTGTCATGGGAGTTACTGTCTGCACAACAACCACCACAGCTGATGAAAATCTATCTGACAGGACTCTTGTTGATGGATGGGGTCATACGTATGAAAGCTTTATTCACATTTAGTCTTTCGTTTTAGCGAATGTGTTGCTTCCTCACTCTCTGAAGAGGGGTGTAAGAAATTATTGAAAATATTGAGTTTTACGATATGTTTCATGATACTGTATCAATTCTCAAAACACCGTATTGTGATATTGTGAAATATGCAAAGATTTGTGGCAGTGGTTATTTTTCTGTTGTGTTTAAAAAGTAAGCTATTTAGCGGTTGCGTTATCTTTCCTGTTCTGACTGTATGAAAAGTGATTTTTTTACTCAAATGGTATTCATATGGTGGTTTGTTCTTTAATATACTTAACTGTAACTCCTGTATCATGAATACGTATTATATCCAAATAGCCAAAATCTTGCCAATACACAGTTTTATCTTTGATGTATCGAATGAAAAAGAAAGTAGTGTTTTCATGAAAATTCTAGCAACTAGTAGCTAGCAAGGAATAGCACCAGAAATGCAGTTCCCTGAATAAATTACGGATTTCTCTGCCACATTTGAAAGCATTTGCTAATTGTAACTCTAATTTTATTCTTATTTTTTAACTAATGGAATACAGTAATAATGTGTTTCTATTGTAATAAAATTCATTACTCCCCAAACCTAATGATCATTATAGGAAATTTTCATAGCGTTTCATTACTACAGGTTTGTTAGATTTTCTGTAGGCAAGGGAATGACTAAACATTAACAATATAGTATTCAAAGCACTGCGGTGGTGGGGGGTCCCCAAGTCAAATTCTGCTTAGGACCCCATAAAGGCTTGCACCGGCCCTGACTGTGCCCTATATTTAAACAGCCTTGAACATCATAATACACATTGCAGTGATGCCACAGAAGACATTTGGCCAATATAAAAACTCACTGCAGACACAGCAACCACATAAAGATATGTAGTAGGAGGTATTAGGAGATACATAACTGTAGTCTTGTGTGACTGTGACTGGAAACAGCTGTTGCCTGGTGTTCAGGCCTGCTTCTGTGCACACCAGCACACTGACTTCAGCCCCTCACCTTGATGAGATCCAGAGGATGCGTGCAGCAGGCGGCTCCGCAGGACGCCAGCCCCCCGAAATACCAGCGTGACATCCGTTTCTCGGCCATGGTTCCGTGCTCTGCCGCGGTGCGATGCTGCAGCTACAGCGGTGACTTCCTTCCTGCCGGTCCGTCTTGACACGCTGTCCGCCCGCTCTGTTGGCTTCCTGGCCTGCAGGGTACAGCTGGCAGTAGCTCGTGCTCTACAGGACACGGATACCCTCGTTAATCTTCAAACATTTCGATAAGAGACTGCGCCACGGACCGGCGGGGACTTTGGCTCCAGCAGCATCGCGCGCACTCACACCACATAGCGTGCGTGTCTGCATGTAAAAGCGTGCGCGTGTGTGTGTGCGCTGTCTGCTGTGTTTGGGATACGATGTGCTTTAAGGAAGCTGCTGAAGACAGGAGGGAAGAGCGCAGCCAATTGTCTCCGTGCACGGCGGAGCTGCCTACCCGCCCCGGGCTCCGAGGTCCAAAGGTCGACAGCGGGGTACGAGAATGCTAAAGACCCGAACAGCACAAACACACGGCCCCACTTTCACCACCGAGAACTGTCATGCGGGGCTTAAAGTGACAGGCACCCTTCCTGCAGCTGTACAGTCGACACATGTGCTCTGTCCCTTTAAGAGGACATTTCTCAACCAAGTAGAAACTTCAGTCAGTTTACCGTGAAGAGAAAAAAAAGCATATTTGTAACATGTGTCTACATGTAAGTGTTTTCAAAACTCACACACGTGTTACAGTGAGTTGAGTGAAACGCTCAACAAGACACTGTGATGGATTTTTGCATTTGATCAAACAAATGATCATTTGGAAGGTAAAAGTAAAAAGGGGAGATTTAAGACATGTGACAAAAAGTCTACTTAGTCCACTCATCCCAGATTATTGAAAGGAAGTTACAAGTAGTTGAAGAGGGAGAACATCCCCATATTAGTCGCCCTTGTGTGAAATTCTTTTTTTTTCCACTCCATTGTCAATTATACACACACACATAGGCTTGTACACACACATGACAATGCAGTTTTTGTGGGAGAGGTGGTAGGGTGCTGGATGCTGCCCGGAAAGAGGCGCCTCAAACAGGGGTTCAGGGGGTCCAGTACCTTACTCAAGGTCACCTTGATAGTACCCAGGAGGTGAACTGGCACCTCTCCAGCTACCAGTCCACTATATACTTTTTTGCTTTCACTGTTATTGATGAATAGCTTTAAAAATTCATCAGGTCAGCAATTAAAGCTACTACAAGAGACTTCGCCTGATTACTATAAAGAAACCGCCGGCCTTCTCACAGGATGGTCCTGTTAACTTGTGTCATACAGAGGCATCAGTAATAAACGGAGACTGTTTCATAACCAGCTAAAATCTCCATATAGTAGCTTTAAATTTGACTATCAGACATTTTTTGGGGATTTTTCATATGGGGCTAACACAGTTAGTGACACCCAGGCCCATGTTTGTATTGGGTTTTTTTCCCCTCATGAGTTTTATTTTATATATTTATTTTATTTCTTTAAAAACTATAAAATGTAACACTCCCGCTTTAAAATGTCTGTTGTGTGTTGTATATTTTTGTTGAGTTGTGTACTTAGATTATCCCAAATGTTTTCAACAATGCTCAACCACAGTGAAATCAGTGATTTATTTATGTATTTCTTGCTAGCAGTTGCTATTTAGTTGCTCTAACTGGATTCGAAAGGTCACGAAAGAATCCATCTCACTGGGCTTCAAATTGACTGTTTGTGACTGGATTCGGCCCATAGATCGTTTTTGGTTTGTGACATCATCACACACTGAAAAACCCCAGTTTGATAAGATTTTGTTTTGTTTGTCATCCCAAAATCAAGAATACATATTTTTCCTCTGGCCTGTCATCCATCTAGATTATGTGTTGGCTGCAGATTTTTGGAGATGAAATGTAACAATTTGAAAAACAATTTGAATGATGAAATATACACAAAATGCTGCCTATAAAACTAAAAAACAAAAATCCAAAAAACATTGGATGCCATATATGTTGATACTGACATAGACCATAGACCAGTATCAGGCCTAAAATATCATCTGACCGATATATATCAGTCTGACGGAGTGTAGTATCTTGTGGTCACTGACTCACTCATTGATATTGAATGTACAGATAGTGCCTGTCTAATATACCTTATACAACTTACTGTATATGCCAGTGTGGTCAGTGTGGTTGCACCGTTTGTGCAAATCAAATTCAATTGTAGTTCATGTACCCTGTTGGAGTGAGCAGTTACTGTATGTATTCATTATGTCGTGTGTTTGGGGGAGGAATAATTCTGTTTTAGATCTCCACAAATAAATCTGTGATTAAAGGTATAAAAAGGAGAAGGCCAGGTTAGCGTATTAGCAAAGTTAGGTAAAAGTCTGTTGTGACAGCAGTTTCAGTCTGTCAGTCCACTTCTGTCCAGACTGAAATGTCTCAACAGTTATTGGATATACTGTCTTAAAGGTTTGTACAGACATTCGTGTTCCCTGGAGGATGAACCCTACTGACTTTTATGATCCCCTGACTTTTATCATCTTAACAATTACTACATGGATTTCAATGAAATTCGGTTTCATGTTCCTGCTGTAATGAAGGCAGACATTTTGATGACATAACTCCATGACCAAATACTTGAAAAACTAACACTCCCATCATGCTCAGCTATACCATATTAGTATATATATATATTATACCATATATATTAGTGTAAATTAGCAATGTTAGCATGCTTACAGGCTAAGCTAAAATGGTGAACATAGTTAACAGTATACCTGCTATACATCAGCATGTTAGTACTGACATTGTGAGCATGTTAGCACACTGAGGCTAACATGTAGCTCAAAGCACTTTTGTGGATGTGCAATCGGCATATCCAATCTCTGAAGAAGAGTGATGATCTCAAATGCAGTCTGACGGTGTCCCAAAACCACCTGGTGCAAGTACTGTCAGAGAACGAAAATTGACAGGAAAAATACAAAGCTCTTCAGTTCACTATGGAGATGGGCGAGAAAGAACAGGCAGCTGAAAACCACCTGAGGAAGTTAGTCTTGGAGAATGAAGATTGTCAAGAAAAACACAAAGCTCAGTAGGAGAAGTTCAGTAGGGAGATGGCTCTGAAAGAAGGCCCAAAACCATCTGACAAAGTTGGTCTTGGAGCACAATGATTGTCAGAAAAAATTACAAAGCTCTGCAGAGGGAATTCAATAAATATATGGGTGAGAAAGAACAGGTGGCCCAAAACTGTCTGATGAAGTTAGTCTTAAAGAGCTAAGACATCAGGAAAAATACAAAACGTTGCAGGAGAAATTCAGAGAGGAGCTGGCTGAAAAAGAACAGAGTTGTGAAACAAGATGAAGACAGCTAGAAGAAGTGAAGAAAGAACTAACTGAAAAACTCGGGCTCATGGACAGACAGTGTTGCTCAAAGGCTCACAGAGGAGATGGACAATGTCTCTCCCATGCTCTTGAAAGACACAGACAGTGTCTCTCACAGGCTGTACAGAAACAAAGCTGAATCTCTCCAGAGAGATGAAGCTTAGGAGACCAATTCTGAAGCTGTGCCAGAGAAATCTGTTTTTATTTTATTTTTTGTAGTTTTTCTCCCGGTGCTTAGGTTTTGCTCACAATACAAAAAAAGCTTGTGGTGCTCAAGGCACCAAAAAATAAATTTCAAAAATTGAATACCAGTGTCTCTTAGCAGAGATCATGGCCCAGTTTCTCAAGATAATCCACAGACCTTGTTGTGAGCAGTTTCATGTAGGAACTACTTTTTCCTCTGCAGTAGAATCTACAGGAACTACTTTCTCTTCTACTAGAAAAAAAATAGTGTAAAATCTGTACTTTTGATTTTGGGAGGAACTGTCCTTTTAAAAAGCCAAAGCAGTCACGTGGTGTAAATGAACATTTCCTATTTATCCACCTAGATTGTTTTGGTGTGAGTTGCAGACTTTTGGAGATATCGGACATAGAGATATCTGCTTTCTCTCTAGTATAATGGAACTAAGTGGCACTGTGCTTGTGTTACTCAAATACAAAAAAATACATTTGAAAAATTTTAAACCAGCATCTCTTTCAAAAAATCATGACCCAGTTACACAAATAATCCATAACAGGAGACCAGGGGACAGCTAATAAACAAACATAAACAATAATGTTATTTACAAGATAAAATAAACATAAAAACACCAAGTCATATTTCTTGATTTTCGTTAACTAAATTGACTTGGTGCAAGATGGCGGATAAATCAGATATTTTAAGCTTATTCTCTTAATTTACAGCAACTGCAGTTTTGCTGTAAATGCTCGTGTAACATCTGGAAAAGTTTATAGAACATTAAACAGCTGGAATCTCCACCATCACGCTGAACATAAACTGCTCTTTTAGTATGAAACACACACTTATGGGGTCAGATTCATCCTCTTTTCTGCTTAACTTTTGCTACTCTTCAGCTAGATGTCTTCCCCCCTCAGAGCTGACTGTCTGATCCCACAGTGGTTCACACAGCCTGAATGGTCATCACACAAAGCTCAGTATCAATGACTAATACTACTAATTTTTCCCATCTTACAAAACTGGCATACCTATGCCTCCTTCCTGGGAAAAACTGTGTGAATCAATTTATTTTCACTGTCAGTTAGAAAATGGTTGAAGGGGCGGCACGTTTAGCGTCACTGGTATAAGGGTCTGTGAATATTCTCATTCATCCAGGTCTTGGTATTCGTATCAAGGTTTGTAGTAGGCAACTGGACTTGATCGAGTTCTTGAAGACGTTTCACCTCTCATCCAAGAGGCTTCTTCAGTTCATGTACCCGCCCTTCCACTGTGTGACCCTTGAGTTTCACCTGTGGAACTGGCTCTCCTGTGTTGTGCCATGCGCTTATTCAGTGGTTGTTTTGTCTCCCCAATGTACAGGGACAAAACAACCGCTGCATAAGCGCATGGCACAACGCAGGAGAGCCAGTTCCTCAGGTCAGGACTCAGCAGTCCATCTACATCTGAAAGCCACAGGACACTCCTTTGAAGATGACAATGTCCGTATTTTGGCCAGTGAAGACAGATGGTTTGAGGGAGGAGTGAAAGAGGCCATTTTTGTTAACCTGGAACGGCCGTCTCTCAACAGAGGAGGAGGTCTAAGACACAATTTATCTGCCACTTACAATCCACCTGAAATCATGTGACTCCAACAAGTCACGTGATAGCAGGGACCTTGACGACTCCCATTCCCACCTCCCCCCAGGTGAAACTCAAGGGTCACACAATGGAAGGGCGGGTACATGAGTCACATACCCGTCCAGGTGTTAATGACTCCATTAGGTTTAATACCTGAACTCCCAAACCAGTCAGTCAGAACTGAAGAAGCCTCTTGGATGAGAGGCGAAACGTCTTCAAGAACTCTATCAAGTCCAGTTGCCTTCTACAAACCTTGATACGAACTGGTATAAGGGTTTAACAAAAGCAGCTAACTTGCTCCATGTAAATATAAATAATCTGTATGAGTGAGCACATCAGTTACTTAGTCTTTACTGCCCCCAAGCGTAATATGTCTGCTATCACCACTCAGTGTAGCTCATTCATGTCTTGGGACCCAACTGAGATTGAGTTGTTATACATTTAAATAAAGATGTGGGTTCAGTTTTCAAATAGGATTAATAGCATTACTATGCCCATGTATTGTTTTAATCCTTCCAGCACAGTGAAAGACGTGTCTGGTAGCAAACACACCTCTGGTAAATGATGTATTTTATCTATATATGTTTCACAGTCCTTGAAAACATGACAGAGGGTAACCAGGAGACAGTTTGTATTTATTCTGCACATAAACACACAGTCCATTACACCATAGGGAGTTTGAATTAATTATGAAGAGTTGTAGTGAATGCAAACATGTACTTTTATTGTGCACAAGTGGTTATAAGTTATACAGAAGTCAGTCAATACAAAAAATTAAAAGTGCAAAATGCAGAGAAGAAAACCAAATTTCGAAAATTAGTGTAAAAAAAAATCATGTAAAACATCAAACTGTGTATCTTCAAAATGTGGTTTTCTTCTCAGTATTGACAAGTTTAGCACATAACCTGTCAAAGTACAGGAAACATGAAAGGAGAAAGTTGACTGAGTTTCCAAAAACCTATGAAGGGTCAGTAGGGGTGTGTAAACTGCATATCAACAAAAAGCTACATTAAACATACAAACAACAGAAACACAGTAAAAAAAAAAAAAAAAAAAAACTAGATATAAATAGGAATAAAGAAATAAATGAAAAAGGATAAAGAAAATATGATGAAAAAAATTGCTCAGAAAACCCTAAAATAATCAGAAATATTCATAAAAAGTAAATAACCGAGTATCAGCTGACTGCCCACACATATCTTTGGTGAACACACCAGCACATGCAGATATACTATGTACACTGGCCTTCTGTACACAGACCGCCCACACACACACACACACACACACACACACACACACACACACACAAACGCACGCACGCACGCACGCACACACACGCACACACACACACACACACACACACACAAAACACACACAAGCAGAGGCAGAGTGGAATTTGAGAAATGTAAATCAGCACATTAGTAAAGCTCTAAACATCTAAAAGCCTCCCACAACTCATGTTAACTCCCACTCTGACACAAAGCTATTAAATGATGTAAATTCTGTTAGAAACACTCTGCTGTGTAGTTTTGCTGTAAATTTATTATTAATTGTAAATCCATAATTTAAGAACCAAAATTAATTCCCCATTAAAACATATTCAGACTCTGCTTTATAAGACATAAAGCAGACTATATGCCCCATATCCTCTAAATTTATTGTGACCTTGCGGTTTCCAGAAGCTTGTCTGACAAGTTGTGCCTTCTGTTTGTTTTTCTGAACTCATATGTCCAATAAAATTAACTCATACAAAAGATTTTTCCTGTGGCTTCCCCTCTCCTGCTGCCCCTGGGTTGTCCTTCGCTGCTCTGCCGAAAACAGGCAGCGTTCGTCCTCCTGGAGGAGAGGAGCCGACATGCAGCAGAGCGCCCCCGACCAGGAGCAGCACGCAGGCCCCCCAGCCCAGGTAGAGCGCCGGCCCCAGCTCTCTCTTTAAAGGCGCCGCGATGTTCGGATCATAGAAGTCCCGGATGATTGCGTAGGCGGTCCAACAGATGGGTGTCAAATAGGCCAGGCCAGCTACAAGAAAGAGCACCCCTGCTATCCTACCCAGCCGAGCCTTGGAGGCCTGGTTACCGTCACCCATGCAGTGGGTGCACTTGGCCCCTGCCACCCCGAGCACAAGGGCCACAAGGCAGAGGAGCAGGGAGAGGACGGTGAGGCCGCGGGCGGCTTGGGCAGACGTGGGCAGGGCCAGGGTGGAGTCATAGGTCTTGCACTGGATCTGGCCCGTGGTCTGAGACAGGCAGTTCATCCACAGTCCCTCCCACAACACCTGGGCAATCACCAGTTCGCCGCCCACGAAGGCGGACACGCGCCACAGAGGAGCGGCGCACACCAACGCTCCACACACCCAACCCAGCACGGCCAGCACCAAGCCCAGCAGCTGGAGACCCGTTGATGCCATGGTCGCACAAGAAACTGTAGAGCACTTTCACAAAAAATGTTCGTTTGACAGACCTCAGTCCTGTTTCTTTTCTTGTCTTTCTCAGAAGAAAGTTGCAGAGAGTTGAGTATTCAGTCATCCACTAAGATGTCCACTTATGAAATTTTGAGATGAGTCCCTTTCTTCTCCTCAGAAACACCTCGGTATATTCTGTTGAGATGACAGTTTAGTCCATTTTAAACAAAGGTGGGAAGTAACTAAGTACTGTTAATGTACTAAAGTAGATATTTCAGGTATCTGTACTTTACTTGAGAATTTATTTTTCTGAAAAGATTTTACTTGTAATCCCTACATTTTAACACAAACATCTGTACTTTATACTCTCACATTTTGAAAACAGGCCTGTTTTACTGCATGTAAAGAGAATTAGTGGTTATTTTTAGTTTGTGTTATTGTGTGCCCCTTTCCCGACATCAAGGCATGGTTCAACTTAAATGAATGGGACAGTAATACTTAGAAAAAGTGTATCCATAAGCATATATCATGCACGACAGACAAAACAAGAGCAAAAACAAGACAAATGATGTAAAAGATTTAAAAAGATCTAACAAGACAAAACAGATGTGACAAAACACAAGACAAAAAACAGGTAACAAGAAGAGAAAGTGTAAAAGATGAAAAAGGAAAAATATATAACAAGATGGAAAAACAACATAAGACAAATAAGATGTATCAAAACAAAAAATGTCAAAGATGTAACAAGACGAAAAAGACATAAGATGACAAAAGAAACAGAACAAGATCAAAAATGATGTAACAAGATGAAAGGCATAAGACAAAAAAAGACAAAAAAAAATGTTACAAGACTTGAGACAAGGTAATGACGTAACTAGACAAAAAAAAGAAGAAAACAATGTAAAAGATGTAACAAGACTTTCGAAAAGACGAAACAAGAACAGAAATGACACAACATGATGAAAAACACATAGCTACACGAAAATACATAACAAGACCAAAAACTAGATGTAACAAGATGTTACAAGGTTAAAGAGACGACAAACAATGCGACAGGACTAAAAATGATGAAATAAGACAAAAAAACATAACAGTGAACTATGCCAAGTCTGTTAAAATAAGAGCATTAAACTCCCTCCAGCTGCACCTGTGTCCTTTAATTTAAACAATTCATCACCTAATTCCACAGTTCAGGAAAAAAACTTCTAGAGCTCTACTAGAAAACTTACTTTTCAATCAATAATCAAGCAGTCAGATGTAAACAGATGGAGTGTTGATGATCCTTTGTGTGTTTCTTGGTGATGTAGTCGTGTGATGTGAGTAGTTGGTGTCTTTCTTCTGTTATGACTGGTCAGCTTGTCCCGCTGGATCTCATACACAGGAGTGTAGGAGGGCCGCAGAGTGTAATACTGCATACTAAATACACACACACACACACACACACACACACACACACACACACGCACACACACAGCTAGTTATGGAAAAAATGACAGCACAAGGACACTTTGTTACAGACATTGTTTATTGCTACCATGGTGTCATTTCTTGAAGCTGGAGTGTCCAGATTGAAGGAATGGAGCTGAGGAGGAGATGGTGAAAGCTGACTGGAGCCTGGCGAGCACACAGTGAAACAACCGTTATGTGACAGGTCAGAACCACCATGAGAAGTGGAAGTGGCCTATCAGGTTATAATTTTTTTGGGTGGAAAAAATATACTGACTATGCTGACTAGAGTAGTGAGCACTTTAGTAGTGAGCTGTGTGGACACTTCGACAGCATGCAAATGACTACATGAGAGCTGTAGAGCCACTAGATGGCATTAGAGAGACTGCCATGGTTTCCACACTGGCTTCAACGTCTCCTTTGTTTGAGATACTGGTCATATTGGTGATTAGCTGCTGGATGCCTGACAGTACTAACAGTGGCATCGGTGGTAGCTTGGAATCAAAGTGCATGTATTTATTTAAGCAAATATGACTTTGGAGGCTCCTGTGGACAAAAGCTGCAGTGTTTCTATAGTAATAATGACAAAATAAGAATTCAAAAACAATATTATCAAAATAAAACTCTCCACTTGCTTCTTTTTTAACTGGCTAACGCACTACTGGCCTATGTAGTTCATATGGAGGTGTTACAGGTATCGGGCTGCAGTACCCATGAACAGCTATATGTGTGTCCTGGAATACAGGAAATAATGGTGAGGCAGGGAGTCGTGGCTTGGCTGTACTGAATCCTCTGTAGTTATATTTATTTACAATTCACATTCACCAGACATTCATCTTAAACTGTTTACATTTGTCCTTTTACCCAGTATTTAATACTGTTGCGCATATTCCATCTTTTTTAGACATATTTCCATGTTCATAAAACTTCAAATAAATCTCCAAATCTCAAAACATCTCAAACAACATATTTCTACATTCATTTATCCAAATACGTTTGGCCATTTTTGCATCTTAAATGCACTGACACACACTTAAGTATCTTCTGGACTTCTGCTCAACAGTATTAAGGTAAGGTAAGGTAATTTATTTTTTTCAGTGTCATGCACCAAAAGGTGCCCAGCCCTCATGGGCTTATAAGACACTACATACAACAAACACAAAACAAGTCAGGAGCAAACACCAAGATACAAAGAGAGCGAAAGAAACAAGGTCCTACATGACAAACTCAAATCAAATACTGAGGTCTCAGACCTGCTTACTAGAATTATATCACAAACCTTGAGCATATCTAAGACACATCACTATCTTTTAATACATCAAATAAAGAGTGACCTTGTGCGCTGCTGATAGGCATTTAACACAAATTGAGCTAAAAGAAACACATTGTCTGTAAACAGGTATTTAAGTCTACATTCATCAGACATGGAGAATAAATCCAAACAATCATCAGACATTTTAAGAAAAAGCCTGTGTCTAAAATTATGATACGATGGACAACAGAACAAAAAGTGCATTTCATTTTTAATCTCACCCAAATTACACGAACAACACTTTCTATTTTCTTCAGAAATTGAATGGAATCGACCAGTTTCCACTGCCAGAGGCAAAATACCACATCTCAGCTGGGCACAAACAGACCTCTGTGTTCTAGTCAGGTTAAGGGTGACATAGTGCTCAGGGCGATAAATACATTTAATCATACTATACATTCTCAATTTTGGTTTACACAGAACTTCTTCTGACCATTTCTGTTTATGATTTTCAAATATAATTGTTTTAATTTGACTGACACTACAAGATAATTTATTTCTGAAAATATGTTGAAGACCTACTTTATCAAATATTTTTGCAATCTCTTTTGTCCAGAAATGTTTATTTAAAAGGTCCCAACAAAAAACTTGTTTTGTAAGTCTATTATCGGACATATTAATTAATCTATTCCATAATCACACCATGTCACCCTTATGCCGCACTTCACATGGCTCCCATCCCATGTCACCACATACAGCAAGTTTTTAAAAATGAAATACACTTGTATATTTTAACAGATAACAATCACAAATTGTACACACTTAAACTACCAACCATGGTTAAACATATCAACATTTACTCTTAAAACTACATCTAACAGTTTAGGAACACCATTTAAAATAATATGTACCTTTAAACATGTCAAATAATATACACAGAGCCAGTTCAACGCATTAAAAGTGGCATACAAAATGGAGACGTGTGGCCCAAGCTAACAAAACGAATGAGCGAGTGCACCGCCATTACGGCTACTCATGGCAAACAGTATCTTCACTAAAATGAAATTAACCAATTTCACCGGTCATTTAACTCTTCTACTTAAACTTATCATTATACATCGACATTTTCTTACAAGCTACAGCACTTTATGTAAGGTTTAGACACATTACTAACATGTAATACAGGAAATAATGGTGAGGCAGGGAGACGTGTTTTGGCTCTACTGAATCCTCTCCAGCAGAGCAATGGTCATGGCCATAGACTCTGGTGTAAGCAACGGTCTCGCACTGCCACCTACTGTCATAAAGCTGCCACTGCAAGTTATTTACTCTGACTTCAGGTTACTTTTTCAAAACAATGAATATAGTATTTTCCAAATAAAATAAAGTGCAGACCGAATCTCCAAATATATGCAATAAATAAAACACAATAAAACAAAAATTAATTACATCCACACAAATGTGATCACACTTAATTGAGACTGTTTTATAACAAGTTAGAAACCCCTTGTTGTAGGTTTATGTGTAAAAAAAAAAAAAAAAGTAGTTAGCTATAGATTGTTGTACAGAATATTAGCTAGCTAGTTAGGTTACATTTGCTACATTTAGGGGTCAATTGGTGTCATTTTATGTCTAACTTTAGTTCCATGTTTCAAGGTTACTCCTTCTTGTCCCAGAAATAAAAAAAAAGATAAATAAACTGGATATTTTACCTTTGTGAAAATACCAAAGCAATATTGCTTTTTGAGGGTAAGCTACCTCTGGCAAAATAATATTATATCCCAGCTACTTGTTAGTAAGCATTCTTCTGATTTGTACTGTGCAAATCATGTATTTAGATCCTACAGACTGAGATGGAATTAGTACTAGAACCCCCGCCCCCCCCCAAAAAAAAAAAAAAATCCTCACAGGCATGCCGACTGGTGACTTCTCTCAGCTGCTCCACATGACGTGTAAAACAAGTCATAATGCAAACATTGCATCTGTGAATTTGCACTGTGTTGCTTTGTTGTTATTATTTGCCATTAATATTTCCTTCTGTCATTGTACAGTAAGTTTACAGTTATGTTGCCCACACAGGGTGTGTATACAGTGTGTATCTATAATGTTTGGTGTTTTGTATTTCTTCATTCTACCTCACTCTGTTTCTATACATATGTTTTTCAGTTCTAGTCTTATTTATTTCTTGAATGAATGGGATAAATCAATACAAAACTTTGTCAAGTCATATTACTGACTAGATCTCTGGTTTCTGTCTACAAAAAGGCAATGTTAATGAATTATGACGCCAAGTCTCCTTTAGGAACGTGTGTCTTAAAGCTGAGATTAAGTTTTGACCTGCTTTAGCACGTACAAAGTCCATCTGAGCTATTTCAATAATGTTTTGAAGTCCATGTACACAGCTAGTTTCATTTTCCGGGAAAGCCACTGTGGTGGAGAGAGAGAGAGAGAGGGAGAGAGTTTAATTTCCTTGGAAATCAGTGAGGCGGAGACAGAAGAGAGAGAGGAGGGGAGAGAGAGGGAGGAATTACTGGCACACACAAGCACAGACGTTCTGGGATCTGGAGGAAAAGCTCAAGAAACACACAGACAGATTTTGTTTCTCAAAGTCAGGTTCGGCTTGTGTTTATTTCTCTACAACAAGATGGGCTTAAGATCAAATGAAGGTGGGTGTCTTTACTTGTGTTTGGGCACATATGCAGGATTTTAACACTGAGCTGAACCAAAACCCAAGAATTCACATGAACACGTTTACTGTTTGACCACAGACTCCAGCTCTCAGGTTATTGAAGACCTGAGGATTGTCCTGCTGGGGAAGACTGGATCAGGAAAGAGTGCAACAGGGAACACCATCCTGGGGAAAAAAGTTTTTACAACAGAGATTTCTGCATCTTCTGTGTCACAGACTTGTAAAAAAGCGGGTGGCCACTTTGATGAAAGAACTGTGAGCGTCATCGACACCCCTGGGGTCTTTGACACATCGATCATGGAGGTCCAGCTGAAAAGTGAAATCGAGAAATGTATGAGTCTGTCTGACCCAGGACCCCATGTATTCCTGCTGGTGGTCCGACTGGATGTCCGGTTCACAGAGGAGGAGAAGAACGCCATCAAGTGGATCAAGCACAACTTTGGCGAGGAGGCCTCTAAGTATACACTGGTGCTTTTCACTAGAGGAGATGAGCTGAAGGAAAAGTCCATCGAGACTTCTTTAAAACAAAGTTCTGAGCTCAGGGAGCTCATCAGTGGCTGTACAGGGAGGTACGCTGTGTTTGACAACACATGCATGGAAAATCGTACTCAGGTTGCTGATCTGTTTGAAAAGATAGATGAGATAGTGCTGTTAAATGGCAGCCATTATACCAGCAGCATGTACGAAGAGGCTCAGAGAAAGCTGAAGTCAAAGGAATGGTGGAGCAAGTGGGGAAACACTATGAACACTTTAAGTAATCAGTTTCTTGTGGCAGCAACAGTCACAGCTGCCCCTGTAGCTGGTGCTGCTGTAGTGGCAGAGGAAGCAGCAGCTTTATCAGTAAAACCGATGTTAATGCTCGCAGGTGCAGGGATTTCTAAAGCTGTCGGGAGGTGGATGAACCCTAAAACATGACACAGTTAAGTTATGTAAAGCCATGACCCTTCAAGAAACCTTATGAAGTAATTCCATTTTTTTGCTGTTTCACGTTTGACTTTTGTTGCATTTCTTCAACTTATTAATGTACATTCATTGTTAGTCACAGCCAGGGGTGGAAGCATTAATTAAAAGCAGAAAATGTGAGTTCATGATGTCTAAAAAGACAATGTTAGTGTGTTGGGCGTATGTGTGTGTGTGTGTGTGTGGGGGGGGGGGGGCGGGGAATAATAGTTTATACTATATTGACCCTTGACAATAGTAAAAATGCATCACAATGAATAAGACAAATTAAAGTTTCTTTAAATCATAATTGAGTACTAAGTAGAATTTGAATTAATATCCCGTCCATTTACCTGCATATTTGTAGCCAATAAGGTGATCTGATCACAGTCAGGCCAGTGAAAACCAGGACACATGGATGATAAACTAAACACTGCAGCAGCACAGGTTTAGAGTAAGGATATGAACTGATTAATCACCATTTAGAATATAACCAATTAAAAATGAATTCATGTATATTTAGTCTAAAAATGGCTGTAATTGCACCTCATTTTACATAGTTTTTTTAGTGGCAGAGCCACTAGTTGAATAAACCTAAAATGAGAAAAAAAAAACATGACAGAGCAAAACAGAAAAAAAAGAAAATGAGAAAAAATAATCAAAACATGTTTTTTATCTTATAGATTATTAATGATTCATTGAGGAAAATGCACAAAATTTGCAACGCTAGTTTGGGGAGGTGACTGTGACCACTGATCAGAACAGAGAAGGAGCTGGGAGGAATTTAGACTGAAGAAAGATAATAGAAACATAAATGGACAAAAAGTAACTTAATACGTTTTACTTTTACTTAAGTAGTTTTCTAATACCAGTACCACTACTTGTAATTGAGTGATATTTTATTAATGTAACAGTATTTGTACTTGAGTACAGATTTTCAGTGCTCTTTCCACCGCTTGCCTGCTTTGAACAATAAATGAACCTATTATGACAAATCTTGAAGCTGTACACTACTATCCTGAATATCATTTTGTCATTTTTTTGTTTGATTTTGTAAAAATAAAATTAAAAAAAATGTGGTAACAACCTTAAAACGTGTTCTCTGATGTTTCTTTTTCTTTTTTCTTTCTTTTTAATTCTGTATTACATGGAAAACCCACTTATGAATCCCTACAGAAGCTTCCAGGGCTCCACACTGTTGCTGGTTGGAGAGAAACGCAGTCATGAGAAGAAGTTACCAAAATTACACCATGGTTATTAGTTCAAGATAAAAAGCCCATATATTTTTCTATACTTTAATATTTGATCACATAAACAACAGATTAATTCACATTAATACATGTATCTACACTCTGGGGGAAAAAATCCAGCTCATCAGAAATTAATATATTGATCTTCTCCTTTAACTTTAAGCAAGAAAGCTAACAAGAATATTTTCCAAACCTTTATGGGCACAAGACACATTCATAACTTACCTGTATGATGTATTATAATGCATGCATAATAAGAAATATATTATATCTTGTAACACCATTATGAGAATGACTGTAATACCTGATAGGTCTGTTTTACATGAAAGGACATAAAGTTTTCTGCTCATCATGGTGCCCTCATGTCATCATTATGTAAAGTGATTATAGCTGCCAAAATGCCTTCATGATGGCTCAGAGTTTGATTCAAGTAAAGGGAACATACTGACCGATCACAGCTGATCCTGGAAACCACGCCTGCATTCAACCACTTGGTGATTAAAGACAGATATTTATAGATCTCAAACAGAGAAAACTGGCTCTGCGGGAAAACATTTACAGCATAACATCAGGAAAATACCTTCCTGTATGCAACTCATACTGTTATTATCTCTCCGTCACACTCACCTCTTTTCAAAGAGATGGTGTTGATTAGTCACAGAAACTGGGAGGATGTTGTTTATAAAAACAACAACCAAAGATGCTGAATTTGCCTAAATGTCTTTTTTTTAACTTAAGATGCACCTGACACTCTACTTAATGCATTAACTGTAATGTAAATGCAATCCAAATGCAATATCCAAATCCAATTTTAAATAAAAAAGGATTAATTGTTTAGCCATGAATTATCTTCCTGACCTATCTTCCTATCTGCTGCCGTCTGGAAAGAGATACAGAAGTATCTACACTCGTACCAGCAGACTACAGAGCAGCTTCTTCATTCAGGCTGTTAGACTCTTTCATTGAGCCTTTGTTAAGCCCCACACTCCTTAGTTACTGTTGCTACGTGTGTCGAGCTTTCTATTCTCACACTGCACATAAACACACTTTGTTTTCAAACTGAAGAGGGTGAAGCTGACTAAGCTATGCAAGCAAGAGCGTAGGAAGGAGTTTAACATTGGGGGGACACATATCAGAAACCTGACAGATCCATAAATAGTTTGAGAAGAAATATGTCATAAATTAACTTCACTGCAAAACATTCACAAAACGCTTTGTGATCTTTTACTTTCTTTCTTCTTTTTTCAAATGTTTCTTGGAAAAATAGTGTTGTGCACACCTATATTAATGCATGTATAATATATGTATGTATATGTTTTATGATCTTAAGATGTGGGCAAACTGCCCAGAAAAATCACTTCTCCCTCTTCTTCTTGAACAAAATGGCTTGAGTCTTTAAAACATAATGATTATGTCATTCCAGGGCTGTACTCTTACTTTATCAGGTGGCAGCATTGATAATACTAGCAAGCTTAATATTTCAGTAGCACAAAGACACATTTAGTAGCACACACAGGTGCACAGTTTAACATGATTTATTGGTTCATTGATTTATTTGAAGACCTCACCTCAGGCCCTGTACCATCCTGTCTTTTTCCTGTCTCCTTCGTGCTGCTGCATTGCTGCTCCTAAACATACAAAATGGCTTCAGAGATGCACGTCTACGGTACAGCTCCTGAGCATAAAGGTGGCCCATTTTAAAACAAAACGGGGAAAAAATCCTCTTATTGGTCACTATGGAGTAGCATTTCACCTTATAAATGTGCAGAAGAACACGTGTGGCGTGTTCCAGTGCAGCTGATAACCTAATTATAACCTAACCCAAACCCTTATGGTACTGTAGAAATAATTAAATTATTATTAAAAAAAACTTCTTCTCATGATAAAATTGTTTGTGTTTAAAAAGTAATAACAGGCTAATACATATTTCACTAATCAGTTTAAGACCTGACCTGAGCTTCCTCAGTCTCTCCACCTTTCATTGCTCCAACTGCCTCACTACTCTCTGTACTATCATTCTCCTGATAAGACATTATTGCACATAATATCTAACATAATGTCATACATGTTGATAAATGGTGGAGTATGATCAGGTGTTGTCCTTGTGTTGTATAACTGTTACTCACACTGACGTTACTCTTTTAAAAAAAAAAAAAAAAAAAAAAGCTTTAAAAAGTTTTAAAAAGTAAGTCTTGCTGATGTTTCAACCTTTTTTTGGTGGTGACATTGTGTTGGAATGAGATGACAAAACATTTTGGTGAGCGTTGACGTTACTTGGGAACACTGACAAAGTTAGTTAAATAATGGACAAGTGACCATCCCAGGATTAAGATGACTTAAGAAGACGTTATAAACAAGCCATATTCATGACAACGTTCCCTACAGACTGTTTTACCTCGTTCAAAAGACTTTCAGTCATCAGACCGTCTGCTGACACCTGCTGCTGTCTCCCGCTTCCCAAACACTCAGAGCAGGTGAGAGAGGAGGCGGGACAGTGACATGACGCTGTGTTGCGCTTTCAAAATAAAAGCACGTGAGTTAAAGATTTCAAAATCAAATCTTTTTCTCCTCCGCGGTATACTTTTTGTGTGGGACAAATGTGCCTGTCTCCAATATTGGAGGGGACACGTCCCCCCCATGATAGTTAGTAAATATCAAATCACTGGCTGCAGATTGTAAATAATCGTACTTGTGCATTATTCCTTGTTTCCTGTTTATTTTTATACTTATTTTTTCCAGTTCTACTTAAATGTAATGTCTTTGATGCATTTATACAATTTCACTGTGTCCAGCATGGAGAGCCAACAGCTGTATTTCACTGTGTAATCCTGTGTCTTCTACCTTATCATTATCATGGAATGAGATATGTCTGTGAAAAGGGGATGCAAATGAGTTATGATGCCAAGTCTCCTTTAAGTGGGTGTGTGTCACCTGCATGTGGGAGTAATGTTCTTCTTGTAACGCCTGCATGTCAACAGCTAATTTCACTTTCGTGGAAACCACTGTGGCCGAGAGAAACAAAGGGAGCAAGGAAGGAATCACTAACACAAGTACAGACATTCCATGATCTGGAAGAAGAAAGAACACACTGAGATTTTGTTCCTAAAAGTCAGGTTTGACTTTGTTTCCTGTATTTCTATCAAGACAACAAGATGGATTTAAGCTCAGCTGAAGGTGGGTAGGCACATATTCAGGCTATTTTCATTCCTTATGTGAGTTGAACCAAAACCCAAGAATTCACATGAACTTTTTGTCCACAGACTCCAGCTCTCAGGTTATTGAAGACCTGAGGATTGTCCTGCTGGGGAAGACTGGGTCAGGAAAGAGTGCAACAGGGAACACCATCCTGGGGAAAAAAGTTTTTACAACAGAAATTTCTCCATCTTCTGTGACAGAGGAATGCAAAAAAGCGACCGGTCACTTTGATGAAAGAGCTTTCAGCATCGTCGACACCCCTGGAGTCTGTGACACATCGATCATGGAGGTCCAGCTGAAAAGTGAAATCGAGAAATGTATGAGTCTGTCTGACCCAGGACCCCATGTATTCCTGCTGGTGGTCCGACTGGATGTCCGGTTCACAGAAGAGGAGAAGAACGCCGTCAAGTGGATCAAGGACAACTTTGGCGAGGAGGCCTCTAAGTATACACTGGTGCTTTTCACTAGAGGAGATGAACTCAAGGAGAAGACCACGATCAAGACTTATTTACAACAAAGTTCTGAGCTCAGGGAGCTCATCAGTGGCTGTACAGGGAGGTACGCTGTGTTTGACAACACACGCATGGAAAATCATACTCAGGTAGCTGATCTGTTTGAAAAGATAGATGAGATAGTGCTGTTAAATGGCAGCCATTATACCAGCAGCATGTACGAAGAGGCTCAGAGAAAGCTGAAGTCAAAGGAATGGTGGAGAAAGTGCGGAAACACTATGAACACTTTAAGTAATCAGTTGCTTATGGGAGCAACATTCACAGCTGCCCCTGTAGCTCGTGCTGCTGTAGTGGCAGAGGAAGCAGCAGCTTTATCAGTAAAACCGATGTTAATGCTCGCAGGTGCAGGGATTTCTAAAGCTGTCGGGAGGTGGATGAACCCTAAAAAGTAAAACAAAACCTTATTATGTAATTCCATTTATTGCTTTATCACATGAGCACAAATTCATGTTTGACTTTTGGTGTCAATATGTTATCACATTTCTTCAACTTATTCATGTATATTCACATGTTAGTCACAGCTTTCCTGCTTTGAACAATAAATAAACCTATTACGGCAAATCTTTTAAATCTTGATGCTGTACATTGTTTGATTTCATAAAAATAAAATTAAAAATGTTGCAGGAACCTCTAAAAGTGTTCTTTGATGTTTTTTTTTTTTTGTTTTTTTTTTCACAGAGAAGTAAACAAAAGCAGCTTCTCATTACTAGCTGACAACAGTGGACTTTGTCGACTGAAATGATGACTGTGCTGCAGATTTCATACTAGTTAGTGTAAGCTAATGCTCAGCTGATGCAGACTTTTTAATGTTTCCATCTGATGCATTTTATAATGAAACCCTGGTAAAAGGGTCTTAAATATGTAAAGTTACTTAACAGCTGCATGCATGCTATAATGCTATGCTAAATAACATCCCATCAAACAATGGTTGGATGGTGAAATATGATTATATGTATATGTATAGATGACAGAAATAATGTCATAGATATTAGAAAAGGAAGCACAGGGATTTCTTAACCCAACCAGCCAGACCTGCCAGTCCATGATCACTCCACGAAGACAGCTGGACTAGGAGCTTGTGTAAGCCATGGGTTTGGCAAATGTTTTGATATCTGACAAGTTTGGCAGGAAGTATTTTTACTGCAAGTATTTAGCTAGCATTAGTTAGCTGGAAGCTTAAGTTCATATCTCACATTAGAGCAGATAAAGACAAATTTGAATCCATTCCTCACAGATATGTTCTTGTGTTTTACATTTTTGAAAGACAACAGAAAAAGTAAAAAGAGTTTCGCTCGTCGTAGAGTCCCAAGTTAGACTTGCTAATCTATAACTGGACAGTTGCTGTTTGGAGGAGGAGGCCTTAGTTAGGGTCAACCCACCATGTAAAATAATTTGTTCTTATTATATCTGTATCTATTCCACCTAACCAAAAGTAACCAAAAGAGAAATACATCTTAATCTTCCTTTGCAACCCTGTGTTTTATCATGATGGATTAAATCAATAAACGTCTTAATAAATCTTATGCTGAGCAGAAGTTAAACAGGACCTATTTGGAAAAGCTGCAGCAGCTCACTTCAGTTTAGTGGTCTGCTCAGCAGAAGTTTAATAGAAACAGTTACACACATATTAAGCAGAAGTTACAGTAAGGTAAGCAGTTACAACACATTCCTAGTTGCCTTGATGTGAATGTTAGATATAAATGAGTTTTCTGTGTTAATTAAATGGCATTACTACTACTACTTACCATGAAATCAGGGACAAAGTGTGTTTTGGTTGCCTGATGGAGTTCTGCACTCTACTAAATGCACTCCTCTATTATTAGTCATTCTTTCTTTGACACATTCCCTACTCCCTTTGCAGTAATTCCCACTACTGCCCTATTTATTTGCACATTAACTTCATACTTTTTGTGCATTTATTTATTCTACTTTGTTCATTTTCATTTTCCAGTTCTATTCTAATTTCTTTGACTCATTTCTACAGTTTATTTCTATGCAACATAGAGAGGCAACAGCTGCATTTCATTGTGCAACTATGTCATGTCAATGAAAATGTACCTTGAACTTTGATTATCAATGATTGGGACATATCAATAGCAAAGTTATTCAACTCATATTTTGACTAAATCTCTGGTTTCTGTCTACAAAAAGGCGATGCTGATGAGTTCTTTAGGAATCTGTGCCAAAGCGGAGATTAGGGTGTCACTTGCTTTAGCATGAGGGAAGTTTCCATTTCAATAATGTTTTGGAGCCCATGTCAACAGCTGTCTGAAACTCCAAGTTTCATTTTCTGGGAAAGCCACTGTGGTGGAGAGACAGAGAGAACGGGAGAGAGTTTCATTTCCTTGGAAACCACTGAGGTGGAGAGAGAGGAGGGGAGAGAGGGGAGGGGAGAGAGAGGGGAGGGGAAACAGAGGAGGAATAACTAGCGCACACACACATGGTTCTGAGAGAAAAGCTTAAGAAACAGACAGATTTTGTTGCTCAAAGTCAGGTTCGGCTTGTGTTTCTTTCTCTACAACAAGATGGGCTTAAGATCAAATGAAGGTGGGTGTCTTTACTTGTTTTTGGGCACATATGCAGGATTTTAACACTGAGCTGAACCAAAACCCAAGAATTCACATGAACACACTGTTTGTCCACAGACTGCAGTGCTCCGGTTATTGAAGACCTGAGGATTGTCCTGGTGGGGAAGACTGGATCAGGAAAGAGTGCAACAGGGAACACCATCCTGGGGAAAAGATTTTTTTCCACAGGCATGTCTCTGTCCTCTGTGACGAACACATGTAAAAAAGTGACCAGACAGTTTGATGAAGGAACTGTGAGCGTCATCGACACCCCTGGAGTCTTTGACACATCAACCATGGAGGTCCAGCTGAAAAGTGAAATCGAAAAATGCATCATGCTGTCTGTTCCAGGACCCCATGTATTCCTGCTGGTGGTCCGACTGGATGTCCGGTTCACAGAAGAGGAGAAGAACGCCATCAAGTGGATCGAGGACAACTTTGGTGAGGAGGCCTCTAAGTATACACTGGTGCTTTTTACTAGAGGAGGTGAGCTGAAGGACAAGTCCATCGAGACTTATTTAAAACAAAGTCCAGAGCTCGAGAAGCTCATCAGTGGCTATACAGCTGGATATATTGTGTTTGACAACACATGTATGGAAGATCGCACGCAGGTTGCTGATCTTTTCGAAAAGATAGACAGGATAGTGCAGTCAAATGGCAGCCATTATACCAGCAGCAAATACGAAGAGGCCCAGAGAAAGTTGAATTCACATAAAAAGTGGGACAAATGGGGAAACACCATGAACAATGCAGGTGATCAGTTGTTTGCAGCAGCATTGATCACAACTGCAGCTACCACCCATGCAGGTGGTGGAGCAGTAGCAACCATGGGGTCACTTTTAATGTTTGCAGGTGCAGGGATTTCTAAAGCCGTCGGGTGGTGGATGAAACCTAAACCAAAAACCAGCTAAGCCACGCCACACCATGACCATTTAAGCCCATTTTTGAGGCCATTCCATTAATTGCCTGTTAATACATGAGTGCAAATCATATTTGACTCAAAATGTTATTGCATGTCTTCATTTCATTAATGTACATTCATACATATTAGTCACAACTTACCAGCTTTGAACAATTAATGAACTTATTATGAAAAATAATTTAAGAGTTAATGGTATACACTCTGATCCTGACTATTATTTTGTGTTTTTTCTGTTCGATTTGTGAAAGTAAGTTTTTTAAAAAAAAGTGAATTAATTAAACCGATTACTGACGGTGCATTGGCACTAGGTCCACTGCTGGAGGGGACTGTGAAGTGCCATGTAGGCACACCACATTTGGACAAACTGTGCTGCCAGTAAAAGGAAGTAAATATTGGGAAGGTCTACCACCTGTAATAAGAGAATGCACTACGCATGCAAAACCCATCCCACACAATGGCTTGAAGCAAACTATTACTGAGATCACTTGTAATTTGATATGTTGCTCAATGTTTTTTGTTTTCTTGCATAATTGCATATTTGTATTTGTACATTGTCATTTGTTATGTATGTCTTTGTTACCTGACTTTAGGGAGTACAGATGTAAGCAAACTTCTGCTAAAATACATCTTGTATTTTTGTACTGATGATCTTTAACATGTGCTGTCCCTATACAATAAACAAATAAAGTAAAGGAAAAGTGTCGTTTGACATACTTAAAGAACAAGAACATACCAGTTATGAAAGCCAAAAATGTGTAAAAACAAAAAACAGATATTTTAGATAGTGGAGACTCAAACAAAACTTAACTTATATATTCAGAAACAGAGCTCCAATGTGAATTTTGACATAGCTCATTGATCGAACTTTTCAGCCCACTTCTCTCAATCTGTAGCATCTAAACACATTATTTGCACAGTTTAAAACTGAAACTAGTCAGTTAGTAACAAATACTTCGTGACAAATACACTGGATCAAATGCTTTCAAGTCACAGGGTGTTTTTAAAGGCAGCATTTTAAAAGTTTATTCAAGGATCTAATCCCTAACTTTTCACTGGATAATTTCAGGTATACTCACATACTGTATATAATTGAAGAGTTGAACTAAGAAATAGAAAAAATGCATTTCTCAACTTATCATAATTACCCTGGAGGGGATCATGTGATCGCTTCCGTGTGTGTGCATGCATGATCAACAGACCTGTATCCTGTCCACAGCTAATCTTGTATATACTGGACTGATCAGCTTGGTGTTTTTGGTACACATTCATGACTGTATGCTGGCCGCAGCCACAGGCGTGATGTTTTTTAGGTCATCCTGTTCTTGTGAACACGATATCTCAAGGTGATGACATTTTATCTCCAAGAGATCGAAGGTCAACTTCACTGACATCATAATGTTCAGCTCTCTATCAGTCCTCTGTACTCTGTACTAAAAATAGTTATTCACTAGATTTACACATGTACAGTGATAACTTGCAATAATAATACTAACAATACTACTACTACTATTACTACTACTACTACTACTACTACTACTACTAATAATAATAATAATAATAATAATAATAATAATAATAATAATTATCAATAGTTGCTTCAGTTTGAAATCAGCTCACAACAACATATCTGTACCACTCTCATGTCTGTACATTGTATATGTGGTTACAGCCAGCAGTTGGCTAGTTTATTGTGGTTCAGCATGAAGATTTGAATCTTGGAAACACCTAGCCTATGTCTGTAACAGCAACAGAATCAGTAATACTTTATAATAACTATAATTAATTAATGGTAAATTGATTAAATTAAACTCTAGTTAATAGTTGTTTTACTGTCAAAAATGAAAGTTGTAGCAATTATATTTATAAATTATATCATTACTAATTTTACTGATAATTAGTAAACATAATTAATTATTAGTTTTTGTTAACATTAAATAACTATTAACTGAAGTTCTATAACTATCAATTTACCATTAATTAAAGATCCATACAAAACCCATGGTGTAAGAACAATGAACGAGTCTCCACTGGTTGCCTGGCAACTTTAGTACATGAACACAATATCAAGTTGTTTTTATGCAGATAAAACATGTGATCAAACATGTTAATTAGTGAGTTTCAAAGGTGGTACATGTTTCCTCCCATTTCCAGTCTTTGTGCTAAGCTATATGCTAACTGGCTTGTAGCTGTAGCTTCATATTTAACAAACAGTCATAAGAGTGGTATTGATCACTCATCTAACTCTCCAAAATGTCAAACATAACTGCACAATGCAGTATAATTTATGCATAGTAAATTCTGGTCCTCTCCTTGAATGTTTTTTTTTGTTTGTTTGTTTGGTGCAGGACTAGGTCCATCTAGTTCCATGCATTTGGAGAGCAGGAATCTCTACAGCTTCCACTAAACTTGGCAACTCACACCAAGACACAACACAGCTGGATAAATAGCACTACAGATCTGAGGAAAAGATAAGTATTTTTCATTTGGGCGTGAACTGTCCACTTAGGATCAAATTTGATCCTAAGTTCATTTTATAAATGAGGCCTCAGGATGAAAATGGATAACTCTTTTAAGCAATACTTCAATGTTACATGTGACTGAACTAACCAATCAGAAACTAGAATGCTGTACACTGAGGTAAATGTGAGGGAACCACAGAACTTGATTTAGAAAATTGTTTTAAATGTTTCATAGATGCTTCTCTAAAGATTTAAACAGCATACATTGTATGAATCTGGACAGACATGGATGTTTGAAATCTTGTTTCAGTTAAGGACAGCGTACGTGAGGGTCGTGTTAATGTCGATGGAACTTTGCAAATCTCCGCTGGTTGCATCTGACAGTTGGTGGCATTGCAGTAGGTGCTTCAGAACCTGTTACCTGGTGGGGATCTGCACTCTACTAAGCATCTAACTGATTTTAAATTTTGTGAGCAACTTTGTAAGTTGACTAGATATATGTCTACTTATATATACACACACAGACTACACTAATCCCCAAACCTTGGGTTTCATTTGAAAGTCACAGTAAATTTGCTGTAAGTACCTGGCAGTACTTTCACCATAAAAGACAATGATTCTTTAGTGCAGCCCTTTGCTGCGTGTCATCCCTCCTCTCTCTCCCTCATTTCCTGTCTATCTAGAACATGTCCTGCCAATAAAGGCGAAAAATTATTTTTAAAAAGTTTATATAAAACATAAAGTCCCAACAAATGTGACATACTGCTTGCGGCAAAATATTAAATGTTACTTTGAAAATAGAAAATAAAGTACTGATTATATTACACCTCATTTCCTGGCTGATTTTGAGTCTGAATTAAAACTTACTAAGAGAATAAAAGAGAAAACATGGGCCAAACTTCTCTTTAATTGAAAACAATGTATTTTCTTTTGGATATACATCAGCCACAGTTAGGGGAGATTGTCTATCACCTATAAGTAATGGATGAAAATCTGAATCACTTTTACATAGTGAAAATACACCATTTAACTTGTACAAACACTTCAGAAAGAAAAAAGAATTCAGCTTGGCTGTTCACCAGTGTAATGCCTTTCTTGGTCATTTTGTTGTAAATGGTGTGTACTATCAGTGACGTAGTGGCAGAGTAGTGAGGGGTTGCTGTGTTAACAGTGTTTCCTCACTTAAATGCAGTTGGTTGGCGGACGTTTACCATTGTCTCTCATTTCCTTCAGGGAAGTGAGCTTTTAATGTTACTAATAATAAAGGGAGGGCAACGGCACGTTATAGTTTACATAAGGAACAGCAGCTACATAATCTGCATGAATTTTATTTGAATTTTATTTTATTTGACCAAATACCACATAAGTTATAAAAGTATAAACTGTGCAAACATGTATTTACAAACTTAATGAGTTCTATAGCACAATACGTCAATAAGTTCAAACATTATTAATTGGAATTTCAACACTTCCTTACTGTGAGCCAGAAAACATCTGTTCAAGTATGTCTCATGATGTTCATATAAAAACTCCAAACAATAAATGAGTGAGAAGAAAACAAACAAAAAAAAGTAAGTATTGGATTTCATAACACTTGTTTACTGAATAAATTCACATACTTCTGTTATGGCATTGTTGTATCAAAACATAATATTTTTTTGAGCAGAATGCTGAAAATTAAGGAAGAGAATTAAAGCCAAGTTATTTGAATTCTGATTTTAATCTCAGAATTCTGAGTTGAAACTCAGAATTTTGACTTTTTTTTCCCCAGACTGACCTTTTTCTCAGTCAGAGTTCTGACAAAAAGTTTCAGAAAAACAATTCTGAGTTTAATGTCAGAATTATACAAGTAAGAAATTACTTTCCTCAGAGTTCTGACTTTAAACTCAGGATTCTGACTTTTTCTCTCAGGATTCTGAATTTACACTAATCTCTTCCATAGTAAAAGGCCCCAAAAACATAATTGATTAGTTCTACACAGTAAATAGTAGTGTGTACAATACTAATACTGCAGATGGATCAACATGTCATTGTCACTATTATACTGGAACATTTGCTTTTGGTTTGCAGTTTATACCCTTCCATATACAGAATGCAGCTAAACCACATAACACTCCCATGACGAGCACAGGAGCTCCTAAAGCCAAGGCCACTGTGATGTCAGCTCCCACTGCTATAACCACACCCGCCAACACCAACACAACAGCTGCAGCCAAGGCCACACGTACGTTCTTTCTTCTAACCTTTTTCTCCTTTTCTCTCTCTTTCTCTTTCTTCTCCCTCTCTGCATCCCACATTTTCCTCTCCTCCTCTTTCTTTTCTTCCTCCTCCTGTCTCCTCTGCTCCTCCTCCTCTCTCAGCTTCCTCTGGGCTTTCTCGTACATCTCATTAGTGTAGTGTTTGCCCCCATTATCCTGTATCATTTCCTTGATCATGGTGATCAGCTCTTTGACCTGTACCCGGTCTTCTGCGTCGTTGTTGTTGAAGGCGTGGTATCTGCGTCCAAACGTAATAGAGAGTCTCCGCAGTTCCTTGCACTCCTTCAGAGCATTGTCAGCTTTGGCCTGGTCTTTACATGTAAACAGCATGATAGTGTACATGGAGGCGTCGTCTCCAAAGTTATCCTGGATCCACTTTACAGCATTCCTTTCCTCCTCGGTGAACCTTACTCCGAGCCTGATCACCAGCAGGAAGGCGTGAGGGCCGGGCACCGACATCTTGACACACTCCTCTATCCTGGTTTTTAATTCTTCCTCTGTGATGCCGGTATCAAACAGCCCGGGAGTGTCAATCACCTGGACCGCAGTCCCGTCCACTTCCCCGCTCTGCGTCTCACAGTGCTTGGTCACAGACACAGGGCTCGGGTCCTCTTTGAAGGCCGCTCTCCCGAGGATGGTGTTTCCTGTTGCACTCTTCCCTGATCCAGTCTTTCCCACCAGGACAATCCTCAACCCTCCAGATAAATCCAGAGCTGCAACAACAGAAACAACAAAAAATGAATGCGTAAAAGGCAAAAGTAAATATGCTCTTTTTTCCAGGTTAGTCTGCAGTTTTGATTTATTGGCACTACTCGGGTTGCTGGCTTGTGAAAAAGCTCTTTGGATGGTATATATGACCGGAGGTGGCGAAAGTACACATATTCTTTACCAAAGTACAAGTACAGTTACTTGTGTAAAAACAGTCTGATAAAAGTACTGATTCAACTTCTTTACACAAGTAAAGGTGGAAAAGTACAGGCTCTGTGCAAAGCTAACTAAACCTCTCCTTTTCTCTGCAGTTAAGTCACACTCTCTGTCCGTTCTGACTTGTTATGTCTTATAGGCCATTTTCATCTTCTTTCATGTTATTATGTTGTTTTTAACTTGTTACATTGTTTTATGTCTTGTAACTTTTGTTTCGTCTTGTCACATCATGTTTGCAGTTTTCGTTTTCTTAAATCTTGTTAAGTTGTTTTTGTCTTGTTACACTGTTTTTGTCTTATGTCTTACTGTTAGGTCATTTTCCTGTTTTTACATCATTTTCATCCTGGTACTTCTTTTATGTGATTTTTGTCATGTTACGTCTTTCATGTTGTTTTCATCTTTACACCATGTTGAAACCCTGCTGCATCTCATATAGACATACACTGAAGTCATTTGAATTCCCAGTGTGTCTCTTTCAGCCACCAGTGGTACCATATGCATATAAAAGTGTGTCCATATGGATGTGATGGTTAGAAGATGGTTTAAAGATGTTGCTGGGGGCCTGTGAACGAGATGTACAGGGCCTCATCACATCTTAAGTTAGCTAATGTAATACAAAACCCTGGCTACCTAGCTACCATAGATATATCACACTGAACTAGACAGTGAATGTAAGGATGGCGCCCATTTAGTCCAGTGAGAGTTGCTCGCCAGGCACATAAGTCAAGAAAGTTTTCTATCTTTCGTGTTTAGTTCCTGGTTTTATGGCCCATTAAATATGTGCAGTACTGTTTTCCCCCTTGCCCCCACCCACAAGTTCCTGCTCAGCCCATAGACATTACATTGTGATCATGGTCCAAATTTTCAAATGGCTTTTTCTGGCCTGAGGAAAATTTTACAAATATAAAACCTTCATGAATCAAAAATGCATAATAGAGTCATAATTGACCTTGTTTACAGTTGAAGGTGTCCTGTCAACAGTTTTACAGATGATTCTTTCATAATGGTAATGGTTAGTGTTGATTAGCTAGCAAGTCAGTTAGCGTTTTGTTAGCATTACACCTCAGATGTAACCAGCTAGCTAATGACTGATGTAAAGCTAATTAGGTAGCTAATTAGCTGGTGTTCTGCCACAGAGCAAAACATTATAGCAAATTAGGTTGCAACTATTGATGTAAACTTGCTATTAGAAGTGTTATTGGAGCATGGAACAAAAAAGGGCTACTGCAACCAAAATCCCCTGTTACCCAAGAAGCGTTACAAAGGAGACATCTGTAAAAATGTTTACAGGACGCCTCTAACAGCAGGGTGATTATAGCTCTTTCTATGCATTTTTAAACAATGGAGGTAAAGCTTCTGAAACATTCCCTGACCCTAGAAAAGGTATTTTTAGTTTATGACATCATCCCAATGTAAAGTCTATGAGCTGACTGAGAACACGTGGGCGGGGCCAGCAGGGGAAACACTAATGCCTTACTTAGGCTAAATCTGTTTATAAACCATTTATTACATTTATAACTGTAGACGTGTATTATTATAGTGAAAGAACCCTTTTATAAAGACTTAGTGACACTGATAAATCCAGTCCTCTCATTATGTAGTGAAATAAGTCAATGAGTGACTAATAAGCTATTAAGTTTGCAGTTATAGATGTTAGACGGTCATTAACAAAAGGTTTCTGATAATCAAAATATCATAAAGAGCCGTTATAAAGATAGAGGTAGTAACACTAGAGAAGAATAAACAGCAGACAAAGAGATTTTTCACAACCTGGCAACCCCAAATTTGTTACTGATCTAAAAGCAATAATAAACCATCAACAATTCATTCATAATCATTAATAAAGCCATTAGTTTAACTTATGAAGCCTTTATAAAGGCTTCCTTATATAAAAAAAAGTGGCATACAGATACATGTATGTGTAATTACACTGAGAGGTTTCATGAGAGAGACAATGAATGAGCGTACCGTCAAAGTTATTCAGACCACACCCATCAGACCGAGGTAGAGTTTTCTGCTTCTTTTCTCGCAGTGGTATTGCTGTGATATGAAATTATACCATTGAGACACAAAAGAAAATAGACTGTTAGTCACTGGTATCATTATCAAGGTCTACTTTTTTTTTCCATCTTCCTCTTGTGCTCTTTCCGGCGTCACAGTATCACAGTAGCATCTTATGGTAATCAAAAGATCAATGTAGTTTGGCTTTTTAACAGAAATTCAGATAGATTTTCTTACCTTCAGCCATTATTTCTTTTAATCTTTTTATAGTTCCCAGGTGGCCAAATGTGTTGTCCCAGGCCTGAGTAGTGAGCTCAGACAAGCTCTGTGGCTTGACATTAGTGAAGTTTCTGGGAAACTTCTGGAAGCCTGGCCTGTGCACAGGGGGCTTCCTATTTCCTTGTATTGTCTTTAGTTTACATCTGAAAATGTGTATCCCCAAGGAGGCTGTCCACAGCTCTCTGAATGTGCTGAACAGGGTTAGTATATGGGCACGGCTGAGAATGTTTGAGACGGTGTAACTGTGACACTGAACAGAATTCAAGCTCTTAAACTGATACACATTAGGATACCTTACTAAAACCATACACCGAGGCCTGGCTGTTTATAAGGGAGGAAACAAGAAGTAGGGCATCACATCCTTCCATTGTTGACGTCTCCTAAATATCTTAAATATATCTGCCCTTTTCCAACAAACATACCAAAAACAATGGATAACCTTTTGAAACAGGTAAACTTATCTGCCCTGACTAATGTGTGTTTTTTTTTTTTCTAAAACACAGACGGTTCTAATATAACTTAATGAGGCAGCTGGATTCGCAAGATCACGCAAGAATCCATCTTGCCAGGCTTCAATCCGTTTGTGTCCGCACCAAAAGTGAAGACTTTTCTGGATGGAAAAGATGTTTTCACTATTCTCCCGACCAGCTTCAGCAAGAGGTTGATCTGATTGGTTGTGTTAGATGTGATAGACGGATGGCTCATCCAATTATCTGACAATTGTTTTGTTTTGTTTTTTAAAGTGCCTGCCCTTTTCCAAACAGTTTCTAAGGATGACTTTCCAGATGTTTCCTGTGGTTCTGCTCCTGGTTCTGTATCTGAGCCTGGCTCTGACTGCTCTCATCCAGGTTCACGTCAACATTGTTCTCCTCATCACTGCTCACTCGCTCCTCCTCACTCTCCTCTGGTGGAGGAGTTAACTCTTTCCCTGGACCATAAGAACCTGGCCTGCATGTTCTGTGGATGAAAGCATGTAAAGTGGCTCAAAATGCTGCCTTCAGTTACAATGAGCACTCTATAATAATGTTTTTTCCCTTTTAAATGCAATCAAAAGCTGGACACAGATCACTTCCACATTTGCATATAGTCATTGTGTGGCAACAAATAAATTCCAGCAGTTTATAAAAAACTTATGACGCCTAAAGTGGTTTTAATGATGAAAATTGTAAACTAACTTGTATTTCTTTTTTTTTCATGAAAGGAATTTTGCCTAAAAATTGAATAAATAAATAAATAAATAAAGAGCTTAGTCAGCTTTTGGAGTCCTCAGATCACGACCTTCTCAGTGTCACATACATACAGATATACATCTAGACGTCACACTGACCCCTTCAGCTTGTTGTTGCGTGACATCGATGTCTCTGCTTTTTTCCCTATGGGCTTAAAATGACCTGGTAACAAATACATGTTTATATGGTGTGGTGTTATATTCAAGGGGTTATGATCTACATTGAACAAGTAAAAAAACATCTAAACTTCTTTTCTCACACCATGTAGATCATAAACATTTGAATTCAGCTGCAGTCATTGAAATTTTCTGAGAAATAAACATGATGCTGTTTTTGATTCCAGTAAAGTGCAGCTCCCCTGTTTACATGTATTACAGAGCATGTAAAATTCTGGCGATGTCAGCGTATCATCCAAAGGTCAATGCTGCGTTTACTTATATATGTGTGTGGTCGTGTATCCATGGTAAAAGGTAATGCAAACAGGATTTCCTGGTTATTTGATATGATCCATCATGTCCTTTCAAAGTAAACTCCTTTTCACAACTAAACAGTAAAACACTGATTTTATATCACAGCTTTTCAGAAAGATTTAGATAAAATATTTGTAGCCATGTAGCAGCACCCTGCAGTTGAGTATTGTTGAGTCCCAGTCTTACTTTTAAAATGTCTGTATACATTTCTTTCTGTGAAATCACGGCCTAGTCTGTCTCACATACACATACAAAAAGCCATTGAAGTTATGGCAGAAAAAAAAAGTAAATAAATGAAATAAGCAATGAATGCCAGGAGGAGTAAAGTGAACTTTAAACTTTATTGACATGTTAAAGTCCACACAATCACTTGCAAAAAGACTGGTGTATGTAGCACATCCCTCATTCCCAATACAAAAAGTACACGCACTGATATTTCTATTAAGATTTAGTTAACTGGCATCTTAGTGGAGGCAACTACTTCTTTCAGGCTGAACCATCATTTATTGCCTCTTTAATATTAGTGACATAAACATATTTATCAAATCACATCCAATCAGAGGCAATCAAAACCAGCGAATCCAAGTGCGCTGCCTAGTGCTATTAGAGGATACGAGGCGAAATACGCACCTGCACCCAATGCTGCCACTGAAGCAGCAGCTATCTTTTTACACCAACGAATCTTTTCCTCCTGTTTGATCCATTCCTGCTTTTCCTTCTCTCTTCGCTCTGCCTCCTCCTCCAGTTTCTCCTGTGCTCTCTCGTACATTTCATTGGTGTAGTGTGTCCCTCCATTGGTCTCCACCATCTTCTCTATCTTCTCCAGAAGTTTTCTAACCTGGTTTCTGTTTTGTTTCTTGTCATTGATGAGCGAGTGATATCTTCCTCCACACTCCTTTATCAGTCTTTGTAGATGTCTGCTCTCTGCCACAAACTCTTCCACAGATTTACCTTTTGGCTGGTCAGCATGTGTGAACAGGACCATGGTGTACATGGAAGAATCTGGACCAAAATTATCCTGGATCCACTTCACAGCCGCCCTCTCCTCTTCTGTGAATCTTGACTTCAGACTGATCACTAACAGAAAAGCATGGGGTCCAGGAACTGACTGATCAATACACTCTTCAATTTCTTCTTTCACCTCTTCTGGTGTTTTGTTGGTGTCAAACAGCCCCGGGCTGTCGATGACAGCGATGCTCCTGTCACCATCATGAACTTCTTCTCTGTGACAGCTTTCAGTCACAGACTCAGGCGACATTTCCTCCGTGAAGGCATTTTCACGCCCCAGGATGGTGTTTCCAGAAGCGCTCTTTCCTGCTCCAGTTTTTCCAACCAGAATGAGTCTCAGGTCTTTCTGATCTGTTGAACCTGCAGATGATTAATAAAACATTGGTGTCAATGAATAAAGTGATTGATTTCAGGAGGTGTGTGATTACATGTAAAAATATTTCTAATCAATTCTGTCAACAATTAATGATAAAATCACCCTTGATTTATCGGTCAACACGTATGAGTCTTACGTATCAGAAAATCATCATTAACAGTATCATGTTGAATACTCAACACAGAAATGGTCAAACTATAATGACCTCCTCTTTTATTGACTTGTCTTCCTTCCTTTCCTTCTCTTTATCTTTCCTTTCCCTCTCATTCTCGTTCCTCTACAGTCTTTAATTAAGAACACTAGATAAAATACTTTGGTTAACAGATTCCCACTGCTCGACTCTGTTTTGCATCATCTCAAAAGCATTGTTTGGAATAATAAAGTGTTATTGCTTCAGCTGACTACTTTTACCATCATCCCTAACTGGACATTCACATGAAAGGTTACAAATTTCCCCTTTAAAGAGGCGATATGTAACAATTGTGCATCCATGGATTAAATCAGTTCAAATTCTATTTTAATATACGATCTCTGGTTGAAGTGAGTTGTTTCTCCCTGCCACCTCCTCCTCAGACTTGAGGAACCTCAGGCAGGCTGCAGGAACACTGCAGGAGTGCAAGACGGGTGCAACATTGTAAACTGACAACAACAAGAGCTGTCAGTTGTCTGTCAATCTACGGGTAAGACTGTTATCCTGAAATCAAAAGCTCCCTGCTCTGAAAAGACAGAATAGCTGGAGTTCAGTGACCGCCTGTCTCACTGCCTGCCAGACTCCAGGATTAACATATTGCTCAATTTAATCGTTATAAACAAAAAGTCATTCTAAAAGATTAATAATAATTTCTTATGACTCATCTACAGACACTTAATCATTCATCATTAACTTGAGCTGTAATTAATGTGAAATGACCAAACAGTAACACAAGTTATGGACCAGAATAAAAATTCCAAATGCTCATTTTTTGATTTATTACAGTATATATATCACATATTTCTCCTTTAAATTAAGCTACAGAGCAAATAACAAATAAAGTAAAACAAGCACGTGAAAGATAAACAGAAGGGTAAACACCCTAAATTAAACTTTAATATATTTTATCAATAGATTTATAGATGTATTCACTTCACTTTTGACTCCTCTGATAAACTTTGACTACAGTTCATTATGAGAGGAGGGAGCACTGCACAGCTGATCCCACATATTAAAGAAAACATCCTGGATCGTATCGTCTTTTCTTTTTTAACCTTTTACTATATTTTGTTAATTTAAGAGCTCCATGTCTTTCCCTCTCCTCTCATGACACACCTATGAGTGACATTGCTTCTTTTTATATCACATACCTTTGTGTGGATTTTGGCAGTGAGCAGTTTGAACACAAAATGCGACCAGCAGAAGCAGGGTGAAACCTGCTACAGAGGCATTTCCTTGCAACATCTCTGAAACAGGAAACTCTACAAGAAACTTCACACACAACAGAAAGAGTGAAATGAATGCAATGATTATTGATTGATTAAAACAGAAAAGCAACTTAAATTGTTTGGATAAATCAAGCAACATACCTGCACAAGTGTTTCCTCAGCTGTATGATGTGTTGGCAAGTGGAGAGATTCTTTATAGCAGAAAAAACAGAACACACCCAGTAGTCACAGATGCTGAACTGTTTGCATATTCAGATGTCACTTTGACATGATTTACTCTGGTTTCATTTCTCTGGAAACAGAACCTCAACCAGTGACACCAAACATCCACTGAGCAAGTAGAAGGGAGCCCTCCACTGGTGACAGAATGGCACGTGGTTCAGATTTTAAAAAAAAAAGACCTCATGGCGAGAGGCTGCTTTCTGTACTGCTCAGATATTATCAACACATCAGCTGTCGTGATGGAAACCCACTCTTACTTTTGTCCAACAATCCCTCTGTGAGGAAACACAACTCTGTTACTGAAACAAAGTTGTGATGTAAGGTAAAACGTAAAAAATAAAACAAAACAAAACAAAAGAATGCAATGATTTGCAAATACTTTTCCACCTATACCCAACTGAATACAGTACAAAGACAAGATATTTAATGTTCAAACTGACTAACTTTATTGTTCTTTGTAAATATACACTCATTTTGAATTTGATGCCTGCAAAAAAGTTTTTAAAAGTTGGGACAGGAACAACAAAAAACTGAGAGTTGTGGAACGCTAAAAAAAACCACCTGTTTGGAAGATTCAACAGATAAACAGGTAAACTGGTATCAGGTGACAGGATCATGATTGGGTATGAAAGGGGCGTCCTTGAATTGGTTCAGACGTTCATGATCAAGGTGAGATTCACCACTTTTTGAAAAACTGTGTGGGCAGAATTGCAGGAATTTAGGGATTTCACCATCTCAAATCAATAACATTATTAAAGGAGTTAGAGAAATTGGAGAAATCGCTGCACATTGGAGCCAACACTGACAGTCTGTGACCTTTGACCCCCTCAGGTACTATTGCATTAAAAACTGTATTAAAAACTCACATAACTGTATAAAGGATACTACATATGCTCAGGAACACTTCAGTAAACAGTTTGTCACTGCATCTACAAATGCAAGTTAAGACTTTACCATGTAAAGAGAAAGACATATATCAGCAACATTCAGAAACTCTGCAGACTTCTCTGAGCCTGAGCTCATCTGAGATGGACTGACACAAAGTGGAAAAGTGTGCTGTCCTCTGATGAGTCAACATTTCAGATTGTTTTCAGAAATCATGGATGTTGTGACCTCCAGGCTAAAGAGGAAAAGGACCATCCAGGGTCCCGTTTCCCAGAGCCTTCGTGGCACTACGTGCACTGTAAGTTGTGTCTTAAGGTCTCCTGGGCTGTTTCTCAACTCTGGGAAACAGCCTGAAAGCTTAAGGGAGACCTTAAGATACAACATGTTTTTATTTTTTCACAAAATGTCCTTATTGCAACATAACTTTTATTTTAGACATTTTTAATTTTCTAATTTCCATAAAATTTTTAAGACATTTAAATGTATTTTCATCATGTTTGTGTATCATTACTACAAATACTGATATAAAAAACAGGAATGTCACAACACAATAGATAATCTATGTTGCTTTTTATGATATATGGCTGATGGCTGCAGCGTCTCGTTCAATACTACACAAATATCACAAAACATGGAGAAATAGGGTCCAAGTTGAAAAATACTGATGTTACCCTTTGTTTCCCTTCAAACTGTCTCTGTCACAAGACAAAGTGTTTACAGCACCACCTAAAACTGTTGTGATAAACACATGCTGTACAAATGACATTTCTGCTAATTTTGCTACCTGGCAGCTAGCACGGTTTGCTATGTTAGCTCCGACTCCTAGCATTTAATATCCATGAATTCGACAGTGATATACATGTATTTTTAAAATGTAGTTCAAAATACAGAATTATTAAGGTGTTTGGTAAAGACACACAATAAATACTCCAGAAGGGAAGATGATCTTTAACTTGTTTTTCTTCATCTTGAGAGTCACCTCGTGTGGGTGGCCCAACATGTCAGCCTTGTCAAGTGTTAAGTGCCATGTAAGTTGCTAACTTCTGTTTCCACTGAAATTAGAATTGCTTTGCTTTTAAAATAAATAAATTAATTAATGAATCTATGAAATTTGCTCAGCGTCAAAGTAATGTAAGTGTGGGACAGTAATGATAATAATGATGATGATGATGACATCTTATTGTAATTTTCATCATCATCATCATCATCATCATTTTACATGTCTGAACACTGAGACCCATAAAATGTTTTATAAATATTTTTAGTGTTTATATTTATGGCAAGATGTTGGCAACAAAATATTCAAAAGTATAGCTATATTAAACGCCCGTTGCATCTGATAAAAACAAATGCATAAAATATGGAAGAATTATTTCAAGAAAAGCAGTGAATATGACAAATATGATGAATTATAAATGATGAAGAAAACTTCAGGGTGGAGGTAGACACCTGCACTGAGTAAAAAAGGCGGCGGATAGAGAGTACTGGTATTTGTACTGGTATCAGCCCTGTTCAGTGAGTCCAAGTGCACCGCCTATTGGACTCACTAGGACATAGCAGTGCTGTCCAGTGAAAACTGCTTATCTCTAAAATGTCATCTTCTCAGGATCCATGAAAAACAGTCCTGTTTTCATCTTTTTTTGTGGCAGTGCATTTTTCAGATGATCCAGTGATTTTGTAGACGGGTTCTTTGGCTTAAGAAACAGCAGAATTGTCTCAACTCATGAAGGAGCTCTCTTTAGAGCTTTAATGAATCCTTCCTCCTCCTCCTTCCTTCTTTTCCTCTTCTCCTCTAGTTCCTTCTGTGCTCTCTCGTACATTTCATTGGTGTAGTGTGTCCCTCCATTGGTCTTCACCATCTTCTCTATCCTTTCCAGAAGTTTTCTAACCTGGGTTCTGCTTTGTTTCTGGTCATTGTTGAGCGAGTGGTATCTTCCTCCACACTCTTTTATCAGCCTTTGTAGATGTCTGCTCTCTGCCACAAACTCTTCCACAGATTTACCTTTTGGCTGGTCAGCATGTGTGAACAGGACCATGGTGTATTTGTAGGAATCTGGACCAAAATGATCCTGGATCCACTTCACAGCCGCCTTCTCCTCTTCTGTGAATCTTGACTTCAGACTGATCACTAACAGAAAAGCATGGGGTCCAGGAACTGACTAGTAAATACACTTGTTAATTTTTATTTCCACCTCTTCTGGTGATTTGGTCGTGTCGAAGAGCCCCGGGCTGTCGATGACAACAATGTTCCTGTCGCCATCATGAACTTCTTCTCTGTGACAGCTTTCAGTCACAGACTCAGGCGACATTTCCTCCGTGAAGGCATTTTCACGCCCCAGGATGGTGTTTCCAGAAGCGCTCTTTCCTGCTCCAGTTTTTCCAACCAGAATGAGTCTCAGGTCTTTCTGATCTGTTGAACCTGCAGATGATTAATAAAACATTGGTGTCAGTTAATAAAATAGATGATTTCAGGAGGTTAATTTGTTTGTGGGTGATATGTGTGTTGCAAATACCTCTTTTATATTGGTTTTATATCACATCCTACACTGAATTGCTTTATATATGTATACTGTAATATGTTACATATTTATATTTACACTGTGAAATCATCCCATGCAATAATTTCCTTATGTTGTGAAACTATACTGTCTATACTTGTCTTGGATGCTACTTGCATTGAGCTGCTGTAATGAGTGATCAGTGCGTGGGGTCAATAAAGTTTACTTTATCTCTTGAAAATATTTTCAATCATGACAATTAACGGACATACCAGTTGCTTGCAATTCCAACCACCATGCATGTGTTTCTGGATAGGACGGGCTGCATAAACACTCTACTTAGACAGTCACTATAAAGCACACTCATGGCCCTTTGTTTCTGTGTGGTAGGTTTCAGGTGTTGTCGCTAAGCTAACTGTTAGCAGCTCAGAGAGGCTGGTGCCCCTTTTCTATAGATCTTCCTACTTGAAGGTGTTTCTTCAACTGAAGGTGAGATTAGCTTGAGTCTAGCAGCTGTAAAATGGCAAACAAACACTTCAATTCTAAAAAATATCTTCATGATAAAAGTCCTGTGTTATTTTGTTATCTAAAAGCTTTTATGATGAAGCAGCAACTTTTCCTCAGCAGTAATTTAACACAACTCCCATCCTGAAAATGAACATGAAACAGTAAAATAAAGCAGATACCTGAACATAAAAACAGCGAGTGAAACTAAATTTCAAACCACAGAGCTTCGGCCAGGATACTTTAAAAATCTATTCTGATATAGTTACTATTTACCTGTTTAAAAAATGTAGTCAGTCACATAATTTAAGTATCACGATATTAAAGCAATGTAACTTGATTACTTTCCATTACTTTTGGATTACATCTGTACAAAATATGGTGAAACTGTTTAGCCTAATATGCATATGCAATGCATTTTCACACCTGGGATCGGAGTCATTTTAGTGGTCTGGGAGCTCTAACTGTGGTTTTATTTTAATGTTTTCTATACTGTTGATATATATAATGCACATAGTTGACATATTTCTTTTATTTTTTCTTGTAGATATTTTGCATGTTAGAATACAGTAACTGAAGTGACGGTAGTTTGTTGTGGTTTATCTGCAGCTTTTTGCAGTTGCTGTAATTTCGACACCTTTTTTCTCCAACATACAACACGTTTGAAGATATTTGTTCACATGACAAAGGATGTCTTTAATATCACAAAAATGATTATAACTCACTTTTGACAGAAAATGAACCTGTAAGAGTTATCTATTATGATGAAGATGTGATGTCTTTTGATTTCAACTGTCATTACTTGAGTGTAAAATCAGAACTGATTAAACAAAGCCATGGGATTTAAACTGTGTTTTTCTTCATTTATCTAACCTGATTGTAACATTACCACTCCAGAATTTATCTTATATATCATTATTGGTGTGAACAGTCTGAATCAGAGGCTTTAACAACATCTGACACTCCAGTAGACTTGATCAGCCTTTTAATCGGTTATGACCAAAATTTGTGGTATTTTTGTTTAATTAAGCTTCAATAGTTAAATAGTTCAATAACAGAGTCATCATGCCCACAAGTGTGTTGACTCAGCAAGAAAAATATTAAACCACTACAGGAGAACAAATGCTTGAAAGGATGACTAAATTGGCCCAGAGACAATATAATACAGCAAATATTGAAGTCCATTTTGTTTTCAGTTGTCGCCTGTTGCTTGAATTTTGTGTTTTATTTTACATAAATAAAGACATTAAAAGTTAAAAAGAAGGAGGAGGAGATTTTTATTTAACTAATTTTATTTTTGACATTATATTTTGTGGGAATGAAGGTGGAAATGCTTTTGCTTTTGTACACAAGCGCCCCCAAATCAAGCAAACAGTTGCATTCAACAGAACGTTTCATTATAAATCACATTCAGGGGAGGGTAGATACACATTTCCTTGAATGGGCAGACCTCACACAAGGAGAGAAAAGTGTCAGAAAGTAGAGCAGGAGAAACATGGAGTCCTTTATACTCACACTATACTATCAAGAAAAACATGGCTGAAGGTCAGCGATGCTTCATACACTGACCGACATGTCAGATGTCCCTTTTGATTAACTGAGTTTCAGAGAGAGCAAAAGTTGCAGTGGAGATCCTGTCATCCTGTCCTTGTGTAAGTCCAGCTGGTGGCCTCCAGGTGGGGCTATTGGATTCACATCTGCCTCCTTCTGTTATCCCTGAGAGATATGCCATTTATTTATTTATTTATTTTTATTCATTTATTTGGATCCCCATTAGCCACTGCTAGGGCGGCAACTACACTTCCTTAAGTCCACACAAGTAAACATTACCTCATGATGTACTTTAAAAATGCAAGGAAAAGGGAGACAAAACAACAACAAAAAACTACAATAACCAAGTAACAACAAAATCAACACCAATGAAACTACCAATGACTACAATAACAGTAGCATCACGTTATATTATATCTAAAAACAGTAAGGCATTTCATACTGCTCATTGTGACAAGAGTACCACTAAATACAGCATATAGTGTAACTGAGATAATAAAGTGAGAAAGTTTCTGATGGCAAACTATTCCATGATTTCATTCCTCTGTACAGAACAGTATGCTGCCTTGCATTAGTTTTTGGGACAGGAAGTGAAAAACAACCTCTGATGCGTACCTTGTGTTAAAGTTATGGCCGTTACCATTATATGACAGCTGATTGTACATTCAGGATCTTAATCAGTAAAATATTTCTCTTTATCTAATGACCAGTGAATGGCCCTGGACTCTGTGGTTGAATTAGGACCGTGGATATGGTAACCAGTGCCAGCAGATTACAACATCTCCTCTCTTCCATCTCCAGCAATTTCGGGACAAATCATTAGTAGAGGCTCCACTTTTAAACTGCAGTTCAGATTTAATCTCATTTGTCATGGGGTGTCCACATCAAGTACCAGTCCCACCAGGAAGATGCAGTGTTTAAATTGCAACAGTTAACATAAATTCAACAAATCCTTGTGAATTCTTCATAACCAGACTTTGAGCAATTGAATCTGTCCCCTGCACAATCATACAAGTACAACTCAATGTTTTATTGATTTAAATTTCGTCATTAGTTTTGTCATTGTTATTTACATTTGTTAATGCTCTTTACACTTTTATAGTTTCTAATTCTGTGTTTTCTGTTTTGACTGTGTTTGAGCTCCAAAAATATTTTGCTTCTTTATTTATTCAGTGTTTATATGTACAGGGACAACTGTGTAGCATAAATCAATGCCACACACCATAGCATTTATAGCCTAAGCTAATTTGTAATGCCTGTCTCTAGCTGGGCCTTTAAGATACAAAAGACTCAGCAACAAATACACAAGGGATTATTGTTAGAATTTTTGCTAGTGTCTTAGAGAGAGAGAGAATTATACAGTTAACATTTTTTTCAAATGCTGCCTTGAAATCAAACATTTTCATCAACAAAAATCTGAAAAAAAGACCAGTGAAAATGTGGACAGACTGAAATATCTGATTTTAAAAGCCAATAATCCATTACACTGTAAAAAAAAAAAAAAAAAAAAAAAAAAAACAATGATCGAGACAACTCAAAATTTCAAGGCATTGAACTGCAATTCATTTGCATACCAAACAATGTAATGTTTTGTTTAACTTTTTAGCTAGCTTGTAAACAAAGTAACATTTTTGTTGTTGTTGTTGTTGTTGTTGGCTTTACTTTTTTGCTGACTAACAAACAATGTAATGTTTTGTTAACTTCTTAGTCTGTGAGTAAACAATATAACTTTTTTCTTTTTAGCTAACTAGCAAACAGTGTAACTTGTTGTACTTTTTAGCTAGCTAGCAAATAATATAATGTTTGCTAAGTTTTTAGCCTGGGAGTAAACAATATGACTTTTTTTTTTCTTTTAGCTAGTGAGGAGAGGAAGTAAAGTTACATCACATAAACTTGAATTTACTAAACTGAGATTAGTAATTTTGCACTTAATGAATTGACTTATTTTAAACCTTGTTTTGCTAAACTCTGATTAGGACTGTTCTTAGATTAAACTGATCTTTGTTGTTGCAACTCAGTGTATGAGCATATAATCTTTTAAACTTGCATTTGCGTGTGTTTGTGTGTGTGTGTGTGTGTGTGTGTGTGTGTGTGTGTGTGTGTGTGTGTGTGTGTGTGTGTGTGTGTGTGTGCTTGTTCTATCACTATCATATCATTTCTGTCATCGAATTGCGTGACAGGCCGCCTGCCTCCCTGCATCCTGATTATGCGTCTGCTCCAGTGAATTAGTTACTGATTGGACTGTTGACAAACACAACTTTCCATACACTCAGTGCAGACATACTCACATTCCCACCTCATGTTTGTCATAGAGAGTCAGGACAGGATGTGATGACAGCTGTGGCTGGATGCTGAGTTTTGGAGATATGGACCTTCTCTCCAATATAATGGGTCTAGTGCTAATCCACAGACCTTTTTGTGAGCAGTTTCATGAAAGAACTACTTTCTTTCTAAAGAAAAAAGTTCCAGTTGATTTTAAAGAGTTTAATTTTTTTTTTTTTTTCTTTGAGTGACACAGGACAAACGCCATTTAGTTTGATTGTGTTGGCAAGAAGGCAGAAATCTCTACGGCCAGTATCTCCAAAACTCAGTGGCTCAAACCAAAACAGTATTGATGGATAAATAGCACCACAGGTCAGAGGAAAGATATGTTGCCAGTTTTTTATTTTGGACTGAACTGTCCTTGTCCTGAGCAGCTGACTCAGACCCTCCAAACTCTGCTCACTGACCAACTTAAATGGCCTATAAATCCACCCACGGTGAGTCAATAACAAACCACAACGCCTTGTATCAGATTTGCAGAAATGGGGGCTTGCAATTGCAAGCAGCCTCGGCAGAACAATTTTTCCAGTCAAGGACAAGGCTGAGTGGGAAAAACAGCATCACGTTTCAGACGTCCATGTTTAGAAGCAAGCTTGTCAATCTGTGTGTGTGTGTGTGTGTGTGTGTGTGTGTGTGTGTGTGTGTGTGTGTGTGTACCTGTATGTGTATCAGAGAAACAGACAGTCAGACAGAACAATGGGGACATATGTGAATCCTCTCCACGTGCAAACTGAGGCAGGAGCATCTTTTCATAAGTGTTTGGCTGTGTGTGTGTGTGTGTGTGTGTGTGTGTGTGTGTGTGTGTGTGTGTGTGTGTGTGTGTGTGTGTTTGTGTGTGCGGTGTCGGCTATGAAGAACAAGACGACAAGTGTCTCTGCACGTGCAAATATGTCACTGGGGCTGCAAAGAGGTGAAAATGGTTGTACTTCCCTGCAATGTGAACCCCTCATCACGCGACAGCAGAATGGTGAAGTTCAGACTGCCTCTCTGTAAAAACAGAGCTGCAGAGCCTATACCTGGTACTGATACAATGTTTTTGTGTTTGCTCATTAATCTCACTCCATTGTTGTGTGTGATCTGAATCCCCAGGTCCATTTCCCATTTGTCTTTTAGTCCTGTTGCATTTGAATATGCGCATGGTTGGAATTTGGTGGCCATCTCTCAAATCCCCAAAAGACGTCAATGTGTCCACTTGCTGTCCTTTCTACTCCTTTCTGTGCCCACACTCTAAAGGAGAGCTTTCTTAAGGCTGTAAAAGTAAAGTGCCATTGAGTGAGACAGGTGTCCTTGAGGAGACGGAGATTGGTTGTCTCATATCTTTATGAATATCCTCCCACATCTTCACTGAGTGGATTAGACAGGAGTTAGCTGTGAATGTCTTTATATATTTGGTTGTGCAACAGTAAGGGATGTAGGACATGTCTTCTATCTTTATGCTTTTTAATCTGGGTCCACATGAGACTGTTTGCCCTGTTAAACCAGTAACATAGGGGTCTAATCTGAGTCTGGTAGACCTCACGCTTCCTTTTCAAAAGGCAGCGCTAATGTGATTCTATCGCAACACATAAAATTAACAGGAAGCTGTGGTTATCTGCCTTGTTCATTTGTGATGTTTTGGTGTAACTGTGTTTTATTGTAATATAGGTATCACTCCCTCCAGGAAATAGACAACACCGTAGTTCTTCTGTTACTGATGGATTTATTCATCTGAACTCCACTTCTGTCAACATCATGGTCATCAATCCACCGTTGAACTGTTTAAATACATGACAGTGTGCAAAATAAACACATTCAAGTTGCACACAAATTGACAACAAATATGCACAATAAACATAACACAGAAATAAACATACCTCGCTGGCTGCACACAACCAAAGAGGGAATGAGTCTGCTTGAACAAAATATCTCCAAAAAAAAGGTGGGCGATGTAATGTCTCTTTTAAACTTTTAGGCAGAGCTTAATGCCTTTCTTCTGCTGCACATGTTGACTTGGAGGAGAGGTGTAACAACTTAAAGTGTCCCCCGTGCAATGTGGCACTGACCATGGTTCCTATGTGGTGTAACTTACCAAACGAATCAATATTCATAAAATTAAATCATGTAAAAATATACATATAAACAAAACACATAAAATAATGACATAAATAATATTTATGGCAGTTAAAATAGGGATTGTGGTCAGGGAGGGGACCTGCTGTGGACACTTATCAGAACATGTAACTGCACCTTTGTCTGATGAGGACTCGGGGGGTGAACTACAAAGTTGCTGGGTGCTGTTCTTATGCTCGTTACAGCTGCCAGTGATGAGAAAGTTAACTGGGCTGCAGGGAGAGACTATCATGGCTCTGTGTTGGGGGTTGGGTTGAGTTTAAGTTTAAATAAATCCATAAGGAAACAGACTTTGACACAACACCAGGAACAAAAACACGAGCTCTCCTCTCAGGCCTGTTAAGTTCATGACACAGGTTAGCATCATAACTAATGAGAAGTTAGCTTTTTAGCAGCAGGCATGGCGGTTTTTGGAGGATGAATTCTCCTACTTCCTCGCTCATTTTGCCGCCGCCATGTCAAAATAAAGGCTAATGAGCAGGCCAGATAAAACTAACAGAGTGCACTCAGTAGAGTGCAGATCCCTGCCAGACAACAGGTGGTGAAGCACCTACTGCAATGTCACCACAACTGCCAGATGCAGCCCATGGAGATTTGCAAAGTTCTGTCAACATTAACATAACACCCACATATGTTGACCTTAACTGAAACAAGATTTCAAACATTTAGGCTGATTGGCCCGGTAGTATTAGAAATTAGCTCTGTACAAGATGCAGGTTCATTGATCACACACACACACACACACACACACATGGAAGTGATTGCATAACAATTTTAATCTAAACTAGGGTTTAGAATTGTTTCATTATAAGCATATCAAGATTTTTTGCACACGCATACAGCTGGTACCCTCTTTTTTTTGCCCCTGTCCCTCAGACACCCTGAGTCCACAACTGCTTCCACCCCATGCATTATTAAGAGCAGTCAAAATAGTAGGTTTCACATGTGGTCCTCGAATCTCTCTCTGCCCAAATTGTTCAGAGGCTTTCAGACATAATGACTCACATATTCACAGCACACATCTTCACAATGCTGCCCAATTAGTACTGTCTGAGTAAAGAAACAAGTCTCACGTTTTCTTTTTTGAAAAAAAAATACACATGGGACCTGGGCAGTGACATGGAGTGATTATCAAATGCACTGCATAAAGAAGAAGTATGAGAGTTAGCACTTTTCTCACTACTTTTAGGTGACAGCATGGGAAGGGTGTTATTAGTCCATTTATCACTGCACATGAAGAAGCAGTGTCATTTTATTTTGCTTGTTGGGGCACACAAAGGAAAGAAGTGCTCATAGGTAGTGATCATGTGAGCTCTGTTGTAAATGTAAAGTCTGAGTGCTCTGATGTCCGCTGCACAAATACTTTTTTAATATGAACTCAAAGGCAGTGCCCATGGAAACGCATCGACAGTACCTTCAGAAAGAGGAGCAGCGACCTTCACTGAGGGCAGCACACAGCAGAAACATCCAGTTTATTCACAAAGAGATGGATGTGTGCGTTTTTGTTATTAACATCAAGGAAGAAGTATTTATATACAAATACCACATTACTGCGCTTATGTACACTTTTCAGGTGTCTGTACTTCAATTGAGTATGTATTTTTCTGACAACTTTTTACCTTTATTCCCACATTTTAAGACAAGTATCTGTACTTTGTACTAATTACATTTTCAAAACAGGGTTTTTAAAACTACTACAAGGAATTTTAAGATTGTGTTGATTTTGAAGGCCCCTATGGATAAAAGTGTTTCAACCACCATAACCACAAATGTGTAACATCAAAAATAAAATTATCTACAGAAAAATCTCTACCTGCTTCTTTTTAACTGGGTAACAAACTACTCACTTTGCTAATGTGGGTCATGTTGAGTCATCAGTATTAAACTGAGACTGTTTCATGACCAGTTAAAACTCCTTGTAGTAGCTTTAATTTTAATGCATTTAAGGGGAATTATTGACTATTATTTTGTGTCATTGTGTGCCACCTTCCCACCTTCGAGACTGATTTCAATCTAGAAGGATTGGACAATAATTCATGATTTCTCGGTGTATCCATCAGTGCAGGGCACAATAGGCATAACAAAACGTAACAAGATGAAACCGACCTAAAAGACATAACAAGAAAGAGATGAAAAGAAGACTTGACAGAAGAGGAAGCGCCTCGAGAGAATATGTCAGCTGCCGATGAGAAGCCTGTGAGCACTGCAAGACTGGCTTTTATACCCAGAAGCACACGCCAAAAGATTTTGGCAGTCCTGTAGGAGATGAGAAAATTTATAACAGAAGAAAAAAATCTTAAAGCTAAGAAAGAGTTTGTAACTGTTACAAACAGTTTCAGTTTATTAGTCATGCCTCTATATGACCTACATAAGCAAATGAAACCATGCACATCATATCATATGTTAGCCAGTTAAAAAGAAAGGTTCTAAAAAAGGTTCTAAAATCAACAAAATATTAAAGTTCCTCACAGCAGCTTTAATTAGACCTAAAGTGTGTTCTTGTGTTGATCATAATGTTTTAATTCCTGTGTTAGGTTCTGTCACCAACACTGAAAACTCATTTGCACACTGGAGCAACATTAAGGCTCATTATTTTCATTATATTTAAAATTAGAATGGTTTAAGTTTAATAGTCTTTGAGTTATATTAATATGATGGGAGGGTCAGTCAGACTTGCACAGACACAGGGAGATTCTTTTTAATTTTATACTTTGAGTACATTTCAACGCCTGTTACTTTAGTAAGTAAGTTGAATCATTACCTCTACTTTTTACTTTTAATTTAGCCACTCCTGTTAACCTGGTAACAGTTATTATGACGATTATTATGATGATTTAAAAAATTAATTTCTCACACAATATTTCATGTAGTTTGGTGAATGGAGCTACATCATGTCTTTGTGCAGCTGTGCTTCACTTTGGGAGATGAGATGTAAGCAGACCTACACCCTGCCACACTTCCATTCTCTTTGCCTGCGACAGAGGCTTCTTCAGCTTCACAATAAAATAAAGAAGAAGCTGACAATCATCATGGGCATGAAAGTCAAATAATCTGTGCAGACTCACAGTTGATGTGCTTGGAGCCAGAGCCCACAGAGTGACAGGAATATCCGAGGAGTCATTTATAGAGTGGTGTAGGATGGGGAGGTCAACTGGAAACCCTGGCCTTACTTTAAGCTGGTGGTTGAGGATGTGTGGGATTCAGGCTGTGGACCTCTGGCAATCACGACTCCATGCATAACACACAGGAAGATTAAAACAGAGTGGGCAAGAGAGAGTTGCTATCTAATAGATTTCTGAATATAAGTTATGCAATAGTCATACACTAATCAAATGATGAAGTTACTGAGTCAACATCCTCCCACTTTCTCCTGCACAGTTGGTTGAATGTGTACAGACACACAGAGACACAGATAGATAGATAGATAGATAGATAGATAGATAGATAGATAGATAGATAGATAGATAAAAGAAATCACACGTTTCCTGCCCAGCCTTTTGTAATAATAAACAACCATTTATGCTAAATTAAAAATATTTTATTTTGAAAACATCATCTCATGTCCATATTTATCCATAACTATACAACGATAATGCGTCATATTTACAATAATATCGTGGTTTTATTCGCTCTGTAACATTTCGTCTCATCGTGTATGTGTCTTTCACTGAATCTGACATTTCTCCAGAGCTTTGCTGGACTTTCTCGCCGCATGTAGCCCAACGACTTGCCGGAGATCCGTGCTGAAACTCGGCCGACGTGCCAGTGGATGCAGGGCGCCGCAGGGATCATCGCGCCCCGGGGTCTGGCTCCCCCTGCCCGGCGCACGGCCCGTCCGCATTGCCTGGTACGAACGGAGGGAGACTTTGCGGTGCTGAGACGGGCCGGTTTCCATCGGGAGTCCGCCTCGCTTTGCCAAAGTCTCGAAGACTTTGTCCAGATTCGTGCTGTCCTTTGCGGACGTTTCAAAGTAGGCACAGTCATCACCGAGGACTCGGAGCACCTCTGCCCTCGATATTCCTCTCCCAGACTCGTGGAGATCCACCTTGTTGGCGCAGACCACCAGGGGAACCTGCGGCTGTGCGCACTGCTCTGGCACAGAGGATTTAGTGAGCTTGGATTTAGCAGCCAGTATCTCCGTTCGGAGGGCGCAGACCTCCTCGAAAGAGCTCCGGTCATCCAGACTGAATACTAGAAGAAAAATGTCTCCTGCAAAAATATTAAAATGGGAAAGAAAGAAATTATTTTCCGGTTTTAAGCCTATCCATGCACCATTTAAGAGAGAGAAATAAACATTTACGCATGCACCCATCATCTGCACTGATTCTTCTGTGATGAACAAATAAAAACTGATAAGCAGTTGCGAGTTTTGCAGGACAGAGATTAGGACTGAGTCAATACGCACCAGTGAGGATGGACAGCCGCCGCTTGGCTGGGAAATCCCGCTCCCGGGACGCGTCCAGGATATCGATTTGGTAGGTCTCCCCGCGGATACGGAACAGTTTCCTGAGGAAATCCTCGGAGGTGGGGTTGTACTCTTCCACAAATCCGTCCCGAAGGTATCTTCTTAGGATGGAGGTCTTGCCGACCCGTGGCGCACCAAGAACCACGATGCGTTTACAGTTCTGTGGTTTGGTGGAGTAGAGAGGGTCTCGTCGGTGCTCTTGACCGATGGGCCGCTGTCGGGTTTGACCGTGGAGAACCAGAGCTGCCAGCTGATCCAGTGGGGATCTCTTGCAGGGATGGCTGGCAGTGGACAGTGGTCTTATGGCTGCCCCTGAGCGCGTCTTCTTTTCCTGTTTCCACTGAGACGTGGCTACTTTAAGTAACCCTAAGCCCACTTTGAGTCCTGATGAACTCAGGTGCTGCGATGCGTTTTTGTAAGCCAGTAAGACCTTGGAGGAGCCGGCACACTGCCCGTCCATGTTACCATGAAACTGGGGGGCATCCACTGAGGAGCAGCTGAGCTGATGCGGAGCAGGGACGGAGGTGAGCTGTGCGCCGGCGGAGATGCTGCCCATTTCCATCGTTGCGGGATGGCTCTGGCCCGTGGCTCCGCGCAGAACAAAGTGGGCAGAAAGTGTGATGTGACGTTTTATACGCCTGACCGGGCTTGTCTTTGGCTGATGTCAGCTGTCTTTATATAGGCTATCCCCAACCCCGTGGTTCATGCGCGTCATGCTGATTGACAGACTGACAGTAAGGTTTGTTGTGTTCCTCAGGAGAACACTGTGTTTTAACAAGCTTAATGTCGGCTATACAACAGAGACCTTATTTTCGGTCTACTTACCCATGACATGTGTTCTGAAACTTACGGGCTACTTCTTGCTCTTGTCCTTTTTGTTATTATTATTTATTATTATTATTATTATTATTATTATTATTATTATTATTACAGTACTAAACCCACTGCATTTTTTAAAATTTCCTCTTGTATATATTATAACATATACATATATATATATATATATACATAAATACACATATATACACTTCTTTTCTTTTCTTTTCTTTTCTTTTCTTTTCTTTTCTTTTATTTTTAATACAATAAGCTCGCATCTGATGACTGTAAAATATTATAAACATTCATTTATTTAGTTCATTTTCCTTTTCTATTAATTGTCTGTAACTTCTGGGAGTAGTGCTTAAAGCTCTGCTGCACTGTGGTTGTGAAGCGTCCGTTGCCATGGTTACGGTTAACATTACCTCCTTGCAGTTGGGGCGTAGGGCTAGCTTGGTTAGCACTGCTGACTATTGCTACATTACTTATCCGTGACTCAGTTTGACCAAATGAGCTGCGGTGAGTCACCGAAGGAGTTCAGACCTCCAAGTCATTCAGGTCAGTTTCAAACTTCTGTGTCTGTCTTTCACCTCGGTCTGTCTGTCTGTCTCTTCTCCACCTCTCTAGCTACATGAAGGCTAACGCTAAGTTTTTGTCGCACACAATGATTAGCCTGCTGAAGACTCTTTTATTTACAGTGATGGAAGAGTCAGTATAACAATATAAGTTAAAAAATATACTCAGCTAAAAGTACCAAAACATTAGCAATAAAACCTAGTATTCAAAGTAAACGTAGTTATTATGCACAATGGCCCTTTTCAGATTAATATGTCATTAAGCTCATGATGCATTACATCACTTCAATGGTGCAGCTAATAAAGATGGGTCTACTTTAACCACTTCATATATAGTCTTATCTCATCTTAATTTGTAATAGTACACCAGCATTTGTTGATTATATTTTGTTTTAATAATGTGAATCTGTAGAATACCACAGGTTATCTAATGAATGTAATGTCAGTGGAGTAATCATGATTTTAATAGTTTTTTTAAGCGACAATGAAAATGATGCAAACATGACCATTGCAACTCAAAGTAATCACAATATAACATATATTCTTTAACCATATTATGGAGCCCTAGTAATTATACAGCAGATTTTTTTTTCCTTGTGCAAGGAAAAACAAAACTGTAGTCCCTTCATGCATACACACATAACACATACAGATAATTAAATTTAGAATATATTAACAAATAATAGTATAAAAAGTACTTTAAAATTGTATCTAGATGCAGAATTTGAGTAAATGTATTTAGCTGCATTCCAACCCTATTTTTTTAGAAATAGAGTGGGAAGCAACAAGTCTTTACATATCCATTGCCTTACATGGGTGGGAGGAATGCGCAAATTGTTAGTCAGAATATAGGTCAGAATGACTGCCATTTGGTAATTCCAATTCATTTGCAAAGACATATACAAACACTGCAGCAAATTCTTTTTTCAGGGGTCGAGGGCATCTTTTGGCCCCAACGAAGCAAAGCCCTTGTGTGAAAAAATGGACTGAGTCCATGAAGGAAACGAGAGGAAGCAGAGCGAAAACACTTACAAAAGCCAAGGATTAATAATTGTTGTTGTGGCCATGGAAACTATAATCAGGCACATTGGATAAGGAGAAATTAACAGAATTGCATAACCATGTCAGCGGTCCAGGGTAATCTCTTTGTCTCTGTGTGTGGGTGTGTGTATGTGTGCAAGCACTGAGGTACTTTGTGCACAATGAAGTAGAACCTCTTACCACTTTTTAAAATGTTAAAATCAGGACATCACTCATAAACAACATGAATCATTATAATCTATGTGTATAGAGATTAGAAACACACACAGACTGAGACTACTTTTAAGTATTTTAGCACCCAGTTTTACAAATCCAAGCATTTCTCTCCTCTTCTCCAGAAAAGAAGAAGCTAAAAACATCAGAGGAGGTGTATATCTTGGGTGATGACCAGTCCAATACCTCCACCACTCTTTATGACAAGGATATTCAGGCTCTTGCTGTTCACCCACAGGACCTCAGAAAAGTAAAGCTATTTCAGTCATATAGAGTATTTACCATTAGTTGGAAAATGACTTTGCCCCCAAATTAAATACAAATCATGTGCATGTGGCACCAAGGTGTTTTCATATTAAAACAGCTCTACATGTAACTGATTTTGACTGCAGCTTCCGATGCCAAGGCCACGCAAGGACGGTCAGAAACCAGTGCTCATGGCACGTGGCTGTAAGACACAGACAACTGATGAACTAAGAAATGCTGCACAAGGGGCGGTGGCTCAGTCGCTGAACCTGGATCCTAACTTTGAACCTCTGGACTACCCAGGTTAATTGTATTCTTTTGCCTTCATGCATAATAACACACTGCACAGTAGTGTATTGAAAGATAAGAGATGTTGTCCTAGTCATAATATGCATCCTTAAATGAGAATGTTGTAAAATGTTTACTGCACTAATTATAAAATGTCCATAATGTGTCATCATAGATTAAGGAAATATACTATGTTGAAATACTGGCTTCTCTGACAACAATGCCACAGTCAGAATGTTTTTGAAATATCCATGGCAGTTTTTGTCTGTGCATTTCTCATTTATTAGAGGTAAAATTAATGCTGAATGTTCACTGAATGAGTAAGTGTCTGTTTATGAGTCATAAAAAATCACTAATAATCTTTTAGAAGGAGTAGATGTTTATATTGTTTAAATTTAGCTGGGTGTTAATGGAATCTGGTGGGCAGTGAGACAGGCAGTCACTGAACTCAAACTCTACAGTGTGTATTTTCCGTTGGTTTTGTTTTCAGGATAAAGGACTTTGTTTTACATCTACATGTACAGCTGATCAACTTGCACTGTAATTTAATGTTGCGATCATCTTGGGCTTCAGTTCATTGTCCCTGCAGCATGCAGGCTAGATTTTATATATTTGTCATTCCGGTTCACTATTTGGCAGTACTCATTTTCAGTTGCTAGGGTCTTACATTTTTCTTATTTAAGTCTAAAATTGCTATTTTTTCTGTCTATATTCTTCTCGACTCATGTTCATAAGGACTTCGGTTTGATGACCAAGGCATGATTCTTCCACATAGCATCCTGGGTAGTTTAGAGGATTTCAGAAGTTATCTGAAGGCCAAAGGGAAGACAGAGGTAAGGAGGTTCAGGAAAAAAAAACATAATGTGAAGCCATGAAAAGAAAATACAGTATTTAATTTATTTATTTATTTATTTTTTTATCAGCCAAAAGCAGCAATAGTAGAAATAACGTGACTGTGTCTGGTTCTTTCCACTTTCTAGTTGGTGAAGCGAATACCAAAGTTAGATCCTCCATTTGAGACCCCAGGGAGGCATCGATCTGAGGCTGTGGAGAAAGAGCGTGGGCACCACTCAGGCTACAGAAACATCCAGGGCAATGCCCTACAGCACTGGCATAACCACATGACGCAGCGCAGACAGCAGCAGGGTTTCTTATCAGGTGAACTGATTAGAGAGAACTGCAGCCTGCACCAGAGAGAGACCAATGCGTCATTATTACAGCCTTAACCTGTATACACCTGCAGAAATGTTAGAGATGCCACAATAAACCCACTTATCTTCATTTTTGTTATCATTAACAATAGACCAGTACAGCATCAGGCATTAAATGATTAAAGAAAATATACCATGGTACCACTTTCCAATAAGACTACTTATAACTGATGTATGAAGGCTTTAGAATTAGGTAATTAATTAGGCTGTAAACACTTCATGAATCATTGATAAACAGTTAATTCAAGGGGAAGGAGAGGGGGTACGGTAGATCTTCTGGAGGTAGATTTGTTTGGCTGTTGAGTTCAAATATAAACAGTATTTCTCCACAGTTGCATTCCCGACCTTTAACAGTGGGCTCACTATTTGGCAGATAAATGTGGGCTAACTATTTGGGAATCACCAGGTCACTGTTGCTCCTTTTATCCAATGTGTTTAAGAGGTAGTTCCAACCAAGTAAGTTGATTGGATGAGAGACTGGGACTTTTAACTACATGTATCATCATGTAATTACAAGTGTTCCAAGAAGCCTACATACATAGCCTACATTAATGTTGCAATGACTAACAGATAGGGACAGGAGGAGACAGGAGGAGACAGGAGGCGTCCAGTGCATGATTCAGGGCTTATTACTTTTGGCTTGCTGTCACACAGTTTTTAATCTGACAGAGTACAGAGCAGGATACAGGCACAACAGTTTTAACAGTTTTTGATCTGTTAATCAGGGAAGATACTCATGTTTACCTGCATATGTGTTACTATTATTGCGAAATGTTTCAATCTATCTAGTTTCAATCCAGCTGCAGAACTGTTTGTTTTGGCAGAGCCAAATAAACAAAGAAATCATAATCTTTTGTTTATTATTACTGCTAACTAATAAATGGTAAAACTGTTGTATAAATACAACACAGCCGTGCTGATATTCAGTACAGTTTATATATACGATGTTTACATCCAAACCAATTATAAATTATTTATAAATCATACATAAACATGTAAATTATAAAAATACAGAATCTGATATGAGGTTTTGCATTTTAAGCAAATTAAAGAGTAAAATATTTGATTTAAAAACAAATATTTGATTTTCAAAGTTTGCAATAACATCTCATGTTTACAAGTCTATTTATCTGTCTATCCATCTTTTCAACTCTTTCAAGACTTGCTCGACAGGCCGGTGGAAAACTTACTGATGAACCAGGCTAACCATTTCAGAGAAACTCAGGAGAAGAGGGAATTTCTAAACCGAGCCATGCCGCTCATCCACTCTGGATATGTATGACTCACATTAGCTTTCTCTGCTCTACTATGTCTTTAGTCATCTGTGACACTCATAGTATGTCTAAGTATAACAAATAAAATCTCTAAAGCTCTGCTATAAATTTATCTTATGTCATGAGTGTCTTTACTTCAATGTCTTAGGGTTACCGTGTGGGTAGTGAGTTCTGGAGTCTCCCCCCGCGTTATGGAGATGAAATGAGTGGGATCAGAGCCACTCTGACTCAGGCAGAGCAGGGCAGGTGGGAACCTGTCACACATGTCGCACAACCAAGCAGCATACGTCAGGAATCAGGTACAACACACACCTACTATTCCAACTGTTCCTTTCAGCCTTGAAACCTAGTGCTCCTCCCCAAGATCCTTAATAACTGATTAAATTGTGGCTTGACTTTAAATTATGTTGAGCCAGGTTTCTAAACTAATTTAATAAACAAAGATTTAATTTAAACCTCCCTTTAAATCTCAACTGTTTTCCTCTAAACTAAAATTAAATTTAATGTTGTTTGGACCAAAACTTCAAACTCCAATTTAAAATTTGATCCAGTGTTTGCTTTAAGCATACGCTTGAGGAGGTTTAGTTTTTAAAACAGCTGCCTTTTTGAGATGGAATGAGCAAAATAATTCTCTGCTGAGCCATCATTAGCTTGCTAACTAGGCTAACCGGCTGTTTAGTTAGCTAGCAAACAATATAACTGTTTCCATTTTTAGATAGATATCAAACAAATTTATTTATTTATGATAATTTGCGTAACAAATATCTCTATATTAATTGAACTATTTTTAATTTCAGTTTACATCACTAAACTTTACTAAAAGTAAAGATTTACTAAAGGGAGATTAGTCTTTATTTGTACAACAGAGCTCTGCTTAACTTTAAATCTGGATTTGCTCATTTTAAACCTCGTTCGGCTCAACTTTGATTAGAACTGATCTTAGATCAAATTAATCTTTGTTGATGCAACCCAGACTTTGCATCAAAGGCAATCACAGACACTTTCAAATAAGCTTATAAAAGAAGATGAATTGTAAGAAGAGGTAATGCTAAATGAACTGTATGCAACTGGTTGTACCTAAACAACAAAAGACAACTGAAAACTCTAAACTCTTCTCTCTATGGGACTTTTTCATCCTTTAGGAATAATTTGCGCAGAGACACTGCGTCCAGCCTCTCGGACCTGGGACCAGAGTGCGTACCTGCAACAGCAGTGCCAGGGGCTCAGAGAGGTCCTGCAAGACATGGACATAAAAAAACTGGTAACACAAACATACAAACTGTAACACTGAATGCTGGTTTGGGTCAACAGCGCACAAATTATTACAAGTGATCCGATTGTACCTTCACTATTTTGTTACCGTCAGGGCATGTCTATCAAGTGCTGCAGCTGGCCAAATCAGTGCTTTAACCTACGATAACCTTCTCCTTGTTTTCAGAACACTGGCATGCACTTGTTTCTTTACCTCCCCCACACCTCCCCTACAACTCTCAAATTCCTCTAATCTCTAGTCTCACCTGGATGTTGAGATGCAACAATCCAAACTGCACATAATTTACAATCTGCCTTTTTTGTTCTCTTTAACAGTGTACAAGCACCTAATTTCATATGCACTGCACACATCTAGATTGTTTTGACACAAACAATTTAATTATCGGAGCAATCGTTGACCGACCACACATCCTACTGAAGGTGCTTACACTCCCAGGACACTCTGTTTCTAGCTGCTAGCAGTTCATCATCAGTCTGAAGTTTCACAAACAGCTTGTGAACATCCAGCCTCAGGCAGGGTGTTCTTGGCTTTCAGTACAAGGAACAAACACATGGGCAAGAAAAACGAGCAAATGTACACGTACGCCCACACAAATACACACATGCATGCAAAACGCAACAAGCTATGCAGCCTTTCCATAAATGATCATGTCTGTTCACATACATGGCGTACAGTTATGAAATCTGGAGCGTGTTCAGTCATAGAGCAGCACTGTTGAGATCTGTAGGGTAATAGAGCCCAAGAAAAGGGACTAAACGTGTCTTAATGCTCGCTCTGCATTACAATGACTTTATCAGTAGGGCCAGGAGGTTCTGGGGTAAACACTTAGACAAAATGTGCACTTCTTCGCACAGCCAGTTCCCATTTAATCCTATTAACACCCTAAGTAACAGGTGCTGATTAAGGTTTATTCAAATTACATGTTTTTTTCTGTTTTCACTTGTTATCCTCTTCTCTCTATCTCTCCCTCTCTTTCTGTCACACAAACTTACACACACGCACACACACGCGCATGTGACATAAGAGGAGATGGTAGCAGTGTGTTCTGTCGTGCTGGTGGCTAATGTGATGCTTAGGGGATTTGGGTCTGAAGTACCTTCTGACTAGCACAGAGACAGAGACAGATCGTCCTGTCAGCAGCTGACTTGTCTGTGGCTTTGTGACTTACTGTATGTGGAAAGGGAGAGAGATGGTGTCGGGGATGTGAAGGGGTTATTAAGAGAGAAAAGAAGAGAGAGGGGGGTAAGTTGTAAGGGAGGAAGGAAATCATGCCTTCAGTGTTCTAAATAGTTTGGTGTGAAAATGCTCTGATTGTTTTTTGTTGTTGTTGTTGTTTTTTCTTCTTGGTTCTGTTTAATTACATTTTTGAGCAGCTAAACATGCTCGAAGATGCATGAAACTTGGCAATCATAAGTCATGGTGAAAAATAAAGTTTGGGAATGGCCGTGGCTAAATGGCTTGACCAAAAGTTTTTCTTATTTCTCAAAATTTCAACTTCATTCTCAACATTTTGACTAAATTCTCAACATTTCAACTAGGGCTGCACGATATTGGAAAAAACTGACATTGCAATTTTTTTTTTAACCCTGCGATATATATTGTGATATGAAAAAATACAGGAATTTTCACCAGATGACTTGAATAGCACTTTATGTTACTGCTGCCATCTTATCGAAAATTAACCTGCACTGATCTTGGGACTCACTGCATATGCAGGGGCGTGGTCTGCTTTGGCAAACTGATTAAGAACGATTGTGATTGGTGGATTGCTGCGCGCAGTATGTGTCAGGTACCCTTAAATTAGATGATTTCGTTTGCCTCCTACATTGCAGGACCTGCGATGTGACTACTGCGCACACGTACATTGCGATGACGATGCTCAAACAATATGTTGTGCAGCTTTAATTTCAACTATATATGCAAAATTTCGACTTTATTCTCGACATTTTAACTTTACTCTCAAAATTTCAGCTTTATCCTTAACAGTTCAACTTCTTCTGTAGGAGAACTATAGATTGCATTTGCATTGTTTGCTTCACTCTGCCTGTTACATAACATCATGACAGAGCTCTGATAAGCTCGTTCAGATGACATTCAGATGTTGTCTGAGGAAAGGATGTAAAGTAATTACAAATAAGTGTAGAGCAAATAAGAGTTTCACTCTAACAGTTGAGTTGAAATAGTTTGATGGACAGTGTACAGTAGGTGCATCTTGATTAGCTTTTTTTCAGCCACTGACAACCGGACAGTGTGTTCCATCACACCTCGTCCTGTAACGTCGAAGGTTTCATTACCCAGTTTTGCCCTCTCTGGCTGTACTTTCTGGATGTGAGAGGACAGGACAGAGGTATCAATTGAAGTTGGACTGAAAAGGACTTTGGGTATTGATTTTCAATTACAGGAACCAGAATGTTGAGTGGACATGCAAAGCTGACCTCTTCCTTCAAAAGCACCACTCTCTGCACTTTGATTACAGGACTTCGATAGACTGGAGGTGATTGGCTCTGGCAAGCCATCCACTTTTGTCACAGTGTGTCATAGTCCCTCGCTGGAGAAGGAAGATGAGCAGAAAGAGAATGAGGAGATGAAGAAGGAGAAACTGTAAGAAAAAACTCTGCTTTACTGTTTTATTTGACATTGCCATAGTTAACCCATCTTTAACTTTTTATTGACTGAAAGGGTCTAAATCAGGTTTTCTGGAGATATAGTATGTTCTGTTAATATTAGCCTCAATGTGTTATTAAATGTCTCAAAATGTATCATAAACTCATGTCATGACAATTGTCTCTGTTTAGCACTGGTCTTACACATTGTTGTTCATTTGAGGGCAGCTTCGTAAAGTTTGATAATTTCAGGTTGGACAAGAAAGGCTTAAATGCATAATGGCATTTAACGGGTAAACTGTCCCTATTTATGGAGGTGGAGAATCTGTTTTTCAGCTCACAGGCTCTTTTATTTGAGGGCTCCAACTTCTGAATTGTCACACAGCTAATTCCCTAATTGTCTAACTCATGTGGTGCTACTGTCACTTTGTGCTCTACAGTAATTCAGTGGCACAGAATGATAATGTTCGGTCAGATGCTCTGCCCGTTCCAGCATTGAGGTTCTGCGGTCAGCTTGCTAGCTGGACTGGAAACTTTACCGCTAACCAGGTACAGAAGTTCAGTGGGTATAAATGTCAAACCACAACTTGTCTCTGTTACTTGGATCAGAGAAAAACAGACTTTTATCAGAAGTATCCTCCATGTTTACCTGTTGTCTTGATAAATTTGCACATGGAAGAGGTTAACCTTCAAATCATTCAACCAGAAAAGGCTTTGTAACACACAGGTAATGGTCAATTTTAACCCAAACCATTATCTTTTCCTAAATCTAACCAAGCACTTTTGTTGCCTAAACCTAACCAAACTGCGACACAAAACAGAAAATAACAATAATAACAATAAAAAAACTGAAGATAATAAGTCAACTAAGTCTAAAAACAAGTTAACGTTAAGATTCAGATGGGATGCCCTGGTGGTTCAGTTGGTAGAGTGTGTGGCCCAAGTACTGAGGGTGACATCTGCAACAGCCATGGGTTTGATTTCAGCTCCATGAGTGTGAGCTGCAAGGATTAATTGACTATTAATTAATAAACTAATAATTAAGTTATAATGATAAAATTAATCACCAGCTTTTTAGACCAGTCAATTTTATCAATTTGAGTAATTTTTTGATTAAAAAGAAGTAAAATTCTCTGATTCCAACTTCATAAATGTGAATATTTTCTGGCTTCTTTACTCCGCTATGTGAATATCTTTGGGCTCTATCTTTGGCGACATCATAGGCTTTGGGAAAGACTGATCAACATTTATCAAAATTTTCTGACATTTTATAGATGAAACAACTAGTAATCAATTAACTGAGAAAGTAATCTACCAATTAATCAACTGTGAAAATGATTGTTAGTTGCAGCACTAATTCAGTATAATATCCATTTTGTTTTTGTTGCATCTGAACACTAATCATGTGTGTGGCAACAGAGAAACGATTGGAATCACAGTATGAAAACATTATTTCTATTAAAGATAGGAACTGAGAGCATCAGAGTGGTGAGTATAACATGACTCAGCTGTTTATCTCTTATGATGGTGGTTATTTCAGCCCCCTCAGTGTTTTTCTACCCAGCCTTAATTAGCAAGCAGCCATTATTTGTTTGTGCAACTAGTTGAGACTGGAACAATATTTGAACACCAGCTTTTCTGTGAGAATTTACAGCATGCACAAAGCCAAACAACCACATGCACACAATCTGTCTTACAAGTGATATGTCCTCATCTGTGTACTAGAAGCATATCTATGAACAGATGGCTAGGTAATGTGTTATTTGCTTTGCCGCCTTAAACACTTATTGAAGTGTATTTGGTTGATATGTGTGTGGCTCTCCGACACTCATTCATCAGGGAGAAGTAGGAGTCACTGCTACTATAATCTTTGAGGCCCTAGTTGGAGAAATCGCCTCATCCCATCTGGAGCTGCACAATGAAGGCAGCACAGCCATATTCTACAGCTGGCAGCAGCTTCTCGTGCCACGCACTCTTGTCTTTGCTAACATGCAATCACAAACAAAGAGTCCGTGCTTCTACTTTGACTCCTCTTCTGGTACGTGCAAACATGCATACACCTGCTGCCACCACTCTTACGTCATACACTGTTTGTCCTTGTGTCAGTCCGTCATACTGTGTTTTTCAACCAGTAGTCAAGTCGTCTTTCTGCTTTCCATTTTGCTTCCCCTCCCGTCCAAGGTGTGCTCCTTCCAGGCGACACGAAACGGGTGGAGGTCATATTTAAGTCAGCAAAGGTAGGCGTCAAAAAAGAAGTGTGGCAGCTCAGCACCCACCCAGTGCTGCTGCAGGGAGCCTCCATGCAGGTCACATTGCGAGGAATAGCTCTGTACCAGGACAAAACTGCAGACCAGAGGCTTTTCCTACAGGTGCTGTACAACTGACCCTTCCTAAGTTCCGCCCCTTTTTGCTTTGTGTTCCAGTAATTGTTTAGCAAGCTTGGTACCTTAGGACTTGCAGGATGTAGCAGTGCAGACCTCTGCAAGCTCTGTGACCATCTCAGCCTGTGCTCTGAGTACACACTCTGTTTTTTTCACAATTGAGAGTGAGTTAGTTAATTTGGTACAAATAATGTAGGTCACTATTTCTAATTTGCAGTGTACAGTGTTGGTTTCATGAAAATAAGAGGTTGGTCTTAGTGGCACAGTTTGGGATAGTTTTATTTCTAAAGCTTTGAAAATTTGGAAAACTAGACTGAATAATATGCATAGAATAGGAAATTAGTTTATGGAATGCATGTCAAGTAACAAGGCATATAGAGTATACTTTTCAAGTTTTCATATAATTTGCATGTTTGGTTTCACGTCTGTGTGCATGGAAATCGATTGTCCTTGTGAGCACATTTAGGCTTGAAGATACTAACTTACATTGATGTCAGAATACAGACTCCCCCATCTGAGTAGATTTTTGTTGTTGGACGTAATTTAGTCCATTGAAATGTCAATAAATTTTAGCATTATTTAGTTGTACATATACATACATAGAAAAGGTCATTTGAGACTCTGCAGGGAAGTCTTGCCATGGTTGCAGCCATGCCAGCAAAGATTACCTTTGTAAATCAATGATCACAAAAAACAAAACAAAACTCATCTCTGTTTGAAGTGACAATTAGGTTACATTAGGTCTCTTTCGGTGTTTAATCTAGTTGTTAAGGCAGAAATTAGGTTCATAAACAACTTGTTAGGTGAATATTTTGCAAGCTTATGCAAAATATGATAAGATGACCCAATGCGAGCCAACTAGAATGCTTATATATTAGTATTTAAATTTTTCATTAGTCCCTACGAGCCTCGGTCAACTTTCTCCTTTCCTGTTTCCTGTACTAAGATATGCTATGTGCTAGGCATGTAAGAGATGTTAAAAGACTTTTTAAGTTCGCTAATGTTAGCAAAATGCTAACTAGCAAGCTAATCTGCATCAGGCATTAGCTTGCTGGTTAGCTAGTGTTTTGCTATCATTGACTTAAGATGTGAATACATACGCCAGGAAAAGGAAAAAGCTGACAAAAGTATCAAGTGAGCTCAACTGTTATCGGAGTGCAGAGCAAAAAGGGTTAAAAAATAACCATTTCTCTGGTGTTCAAGGTTTTTAATAAACAGAAACCCATGTGTGTTTTTGTCTTTGTTTCTCTTGTGTGTGCACGAACAGAGGAAGCTGGAAAAGATAGTGACGGTAAAAATGTGTCGGTCCATTGTGTACGAGTTGCTGCAGGGGGTCCGCACCCCACCCAGCTCTCCTCCACAACTCTGCATTACTGAAGAGCAAGAGTTTTCAAGCAAAAACCCCAAGGTAATTCCCACAGGTGGAAGCAATTTCCTGAAAGCAGTTCACACTTTGTTTGTGATCAGTGTTCATTTTTTTACAAACCCTCCTTAGGGTCTCAGTGTTGCCTATTAATAATGATCCCATAACATTTTTAGTATTAGTTTTATATTTAGTTTTAAATGTAGTTTGAGTCAAAGTCAGATACCTTTTTTTGGCATGATCATAATTTATTTGATTTAAGGACACATTTGAAAAAAATATTGGAGTAATCTGAGTTTCTGGGATCTGAGTTTGAAGTCAGAATTGAGTGCCTGGTTGCATAAACCAGCTGAAGTTTTAAACTTAAGTCTGTCCCTTAATCTGAATACTTCCCTAAGCTAAGGAGTTCGCTTAGGAAGTTACATAAAGCGTCTTAGTCTTTTTTTCCTCACGTAACTGTGTTGTTTGATGGCAGTTACTGTCAGAAAGCAGCACGCTTCACTCACATTATTCTTTAATATTACGAGACACTTAGCTAACACACACTTTGCTATGAAACAAACTGAAGATAATAGTAATGGAAGATGATAATGCTTTTACTCATAGTATGCAGTGGGTTTTCTCTGTCTTGAAAAACATTTTTTAGTATTTCCTCCTCCATGGCATCCTTAGACGAAAATCAGAATTCTAACTTTTAACTCAGAACTTAAATAAATGTTGTGTGTGTGGCCATAACGCAACTACATTTTCATACAATCCTCTTCTGAACATTGCTCATCATACAGCTAGGTGGCCTGATTTTGTGTATCTTTGTTTCCGTATATCAGACATCTTTGTTTCTCCATGTTCAGTCTGGATCTTAGCCACACCTCCTCGTTCAGTGTGAGGCGACCCATTAATGTTTTGTTCTTTTTTCATTTCACTAACCAGAGAAAAGGCATTCATTTCGTTCTCCACAGTTATATTATTGCCATAATAATTCATGGTGGCTCTAACTAATAATAGATCATAACTGCTAATATCTTAAACCTGTCACTGTTGCCTCCGCAGTGTATAAAACAGATTGTGTTGCCATGGCAGTGCAATAGGAACCTTACTTTAACTGGGTTAATTGGGAGCCTGATTAGATTGGTCTCATGAATATAGAGCAAGTTTCTTCAGCTGTAATAGACAAAATGTGAGGGAATGATTGCAAGCACCACTGGAAAGTTTAACCACACATCAAGAGAGAAACATTATCTCTTATTATAGGTAATCTAACCTGTAATTGGGATAAATGGAGGACCTTTCCTTACAAAGTCTATCTAATAGACTTCAGTCTGCCTATAATATCTGTCATTACAAGATATTAGGATGATTACAGCTCTCTCGGCTGTTCACATTTTATCATCACAAAAGGGGATGGACATATTTCCTCTCTTCCCTTGAGGAGTGAATAAAAATAATGACAAGCATCACATTTGTTAGAGAGGACAGCTATCAGCGGCGATCCTCCTGTGGCGTGACAGTAATTTCTATTCACGGGTGTCCTGTGCTCACGTTTTTACTCTCATTACTGCTTCATACGTTGTTTTAGTTGTACTATCTCGATCAGCCAGTGGAGGACCTGAAGAGACTGTGGCAGGAAGTGAATCCAGGACAAACCTGGGATCTCTCTGTTCATACACTCCGGCAGGTAAAGACATGCTGCAATGCCATGGTATTTAAAGCTACAATATGTAACATTTCTACTTCAAAATGTCTAAAAATGTATGATATATGCTATGTATTTTGTTGAGTTGTGTACTTACATTATCCCTGTTTCCAACAATGTTGAACCACAAAGAAATATGTAGGTTATTCAAGGTAGTAGTGTGTCCCCAACTAGCTGTTGTCAGCTAGTTGCTAGTTCCTATAATTCATGTGAAAATATGGGTATACATCAGAGTGAGGAAGGAAGTCAACCAACATGACTAACCCTAATGTGAACAAAACTTTAATATTATGTATGTATTATATTTTGTCCATGAACATAATCAGTGTTATTCATTTCCAGTGAGAAACATGTTGTCCTCACATAGAGACTTCTTTTCAGAGGAGTACAGAGGACTGTTTTTAGAGCTGAACATTATGATGTCACAGTGAACTTTAAAAATGTCATAACCTCATCATTTTATCCATATTTTATTCATATTTGTGGGTAATTTTGTCATAATCAGCATGTGAAATCTTGAGTTATGGCCAAAAGTGTATTCTGTGGGGTCACTGTGACCTTTGACCTCCAAAATCTAATCTAGTTTATCCTTCACTTCAAGTTGTAATTTGTATAAACTCCCTCAAGGCGTTCTTGACATATCGTGTTCACGAGAATGGGGTGACCCGAAAACATAATGCCTGTGGCCATGAAAACATAAAGGTATTACAAAACTAAAAAAGGTCTTCCAAGAACACATGCATCATAATTAAACTTTAGGTAATAGTCATTTGCAAATAACGATCCACTCCCTGCTCTCACATTCTGAACTTCAAACTGTGATGCTGTATGTAACCCTGTATCATCTATTTTGCACGGGCAGCGCTCTGGGGTCACGTTCGCAATAACAACATCCTGGTAAAGGCACAAAAAGTACTTGGGTATATTTTAGTGTTGTCACAATAATGGAATTTTTAATTTCAATACTCTACTTTGAAAAGTATCGATATTCAATACCATTTTTCTTACCACAGGGAAAAAATGACTCAATGAGAAGTGCATAAAATTTTAGATTTTCATTAAAATATAAATATAAAAAGGCCATAACATGACAACAGATATAGAAAATAAGACAAGTGAAGAGAAGAAGACAGCACTGTTATATAATATTGTTTATAGACATTTTCCGACAAATTTTTAACCATTAATAAAGTGTTACTAATATCTGGTCCATCTGAGGGTTACAAATCATGTAGTACTTTTTGACAAATGCTTAATAATAAAGTAGCCTATATAAAACAATAAACTGTTTAGTTTACTAATTCAATCAGAATATAATTGTCATTTTTGTTTATTTTATATTACACAAACTAATAAAAGAATAACAGTGAAATAGCTATTCACTAAAGTTTAATTAACTATTAACACTGTGTTACTCCTTAGTTATAACAGCTTCATTTAGCAGGTTATAGTTGAAATGGCCTTTTTGAATGCATGTGTACCCTTCTGTAAACATTTATACCATGCTGACGCATCAGAGACATATTTGTTCATTCATCGGTTCCTCTACTTAAGGTTGTTCTGTCGCTGCCTGGGCACGACTCGGCTCAAGAAAAGAGCCTGGCCCAGCTCAACTCTGTGCTTCTGCAGCTCTGTGAACCTTCAGAACTGAAACATCATCCGACCACAGCAGCTATGGGGTGAGGCATTGACTCACTCAAATCGATCATGGCAATCTTGGCTCTGTCATACACACACCCACGCTCCACACCTGCACACCCAGCGTTGTGAACCCACAGGTTATGGTGGTGTGTGGTGCCCCCTGCAGGCAGCAGCTGTGGAGGAAACTGCTGGACACGATGGTCATTGAGGCCGTGTGGCTCAGAGACCTGCTGGGCCTTCCAGAGAGTGAAACGTGGATCGAGAAAAAGGAGGAATCCAACATTTCTGACTCTGGTGAGACTTCACTCAGACATTGGAAGATATGAGATTCATGCTGCTCACTTACCATTGTGTGAATTCATCACAGATATGGCTGATAAGACAGATGAGAAGAGTGAGAAAAAAGGAGGAGCAGCTGCGAGGAGTGGGGCGAAGTCCAGACTTAAAGATGCCAACAAAGGAGAGACAACTGAAGAATCAGTGGAGGTGAGGGGGAATAAGGTAGATGTGTTTGCTTTCGCCTGAACAGAGGCAGGCTACCACAAAATGCTTTGCCACTTCAGTTCATTTTCAGCTGATCCAACCATGAGTCAGCGTCACCACTTCAAACAAGCTGTCAGTTCATCATTCAGTCATCTGCCATTCAACAAAGCAGCTCCTGTTTTCTTGTCACTAGTGACTGCCTCCGCACAACCTGGCCACCTACTGACTACAATATTATCTTCTGTTGCACTGGTTACCAACGCAGGGGTCCTGACCCCCACTATGGGTTGCTAAAGCTCCACACGGAGGTAGCAAAGCCTTCTTGATTTTAAAGGACCAGTGTGTAGGATGTAGCAGCATATAGTGATGAGCTTGTAGATTGCAACCAATTGAATACCACTTTCCTCAACCTCCCCTCCAAAGCAAGTAGGAGACTCTGTAGTGGCTGTTGTATCTAGAGCCAGTGTTTAGTTTGTCCTTTTTGTGTTACTGTAGAAACGGGGGATCAATATGGTGACCTCCATGGGAGAGAACGCTCTGCAGCTCATCCTAAGATAATGAAAACACAATGATTCTTATTTTCATGAAATTATAAATGAATGAAAAGACACGTATGAATGTTATATTCCATTTCTGCCTCATTCTGCCTATAAATCATTGTAATCAGTGTAGAGACCTCCTGCAGATGGTCTCATTTGCTTATGTAGATCATATAGAGACATCAGTATTAAACTGAGAATGTTTCATGACCACTTAAAAACTCCTTGTAGTAGCTTTAAGATATAAACTTCACAGAAATCTCAGAAGAAAAGGTTGTGAAGACCTGGATACAATCTGTAATCACAGAGAATTCACTCTCTGCTAAACCTCAAGTCCTAATCCTTGTCCTGCATTGGAAAAGTACACAGTTACAGCCAAAGCATCAGGAAGAAGAGAATTAGTCAAATTTATTAAGGAAAAAGTAAGTATGTCTGATTGATTTTTTAAAAAAACAAGATACATAATACAGAGAGTTGTATCGGAAGTTCTTAGAACTACCATGAAAACTTATCTCTGATGCAGTATTCACAGGAAATAATCTGCTCAAAATTCATCAAATTGCACAGTTCTCATTTCTCATTTTACACAAATTATTGTGTTAACTATTTAGTAAACAGTTTACAGTTTAGTTAAGTTTGCTGTTTCAGTGCCCTGATATAATTTTGGACAATAATGTTTATTGTTAACCTGTAAAATATCCTGCCTCCATTATATATCTTTGTGTCCACCGCTTCTGAGGAAGTGAAAAAATATGTGTTTATGTGTATATTCTATCACCTGTGTTTTATACTCTGTATGAAGACAACTGGCTAATATATTGATATGTGATTTTCTTTTCCTCCGTTATCAGAATCTGCATCAGACCCAAAACTCTAGTATCAGTCGAGCCCTAGCCCAGCTTCAAAAAATGTGATAAAAGATAAAATATTCTATTCCTCTTCCCTTGCTGACGACCCCCTGCAACCCATTCAAGGAGCATTGTTTTTCCCTGGACCCCAGTTTGAAAACTACTGGAATATAACATGAAATTCCCATATATCAGTCAGGGGTCATAAGATTACTCAGTGATGGAGAAGGGGTCCCTTCAAGAAGACGATTGGTAGCTGCTGTCCTATACGCTAGTTTTCTGAAACAATGTCCATCCAGTGTTTTGTCCCACAGAGAAGTCATTACAGTAGTTTAGTAGTAGAATACAGTAGTGGCCACTCATGGTGTGGCACTGTGACTGGTCGGGTGAGATCACGAGCAAAAAAAAAAGATCATTTAGCACTCATTCTTTTGAATGCAGATGATTATTTTTCCTCATTATACCCAGCCACTCTGTGTCGTCCTTTTCACAAATCTGAATTTCAGCAACTTTTCACCGTCAGCACAGGGACTGAGAATGTTAATGAGGACACTGACTGTGCTGTTCAAATTGATATGAGATGATGTGTCCCGGTGGCTCAGTTGGTTGTCACATAAAACCCCTCAGGGGATGAATCTGGCTCAGGACCTGTTACACCTCTCTTCTAATGGTTCATGTCTCCATTGTCAGCCATCAAAGGCAAAAAGAGATTCAGTATTACATTTTAGAAATAGACAAGAGACACAGTTTTGTCTGTGACTGTATATTTTGCTGAGTGATTTTCTTCTCAGTGTCATGGTTGAGTCACAGGTAAGGCACAGCCTTATTACTCACAGGGTACCATGGTAACAGAGCACTGCATGAAGATGTGCACCTGCTCTCCAATTGTGTGCCCAGGGTGTGAATTAATAGCACCTGGACCAGTCCAAGCCGTCTGTGGTGCACACACACACACACACACACACACACACACACACACACACACACACACACACACACAAACAGCTATACGTTAACTCAAACAATAATAATAAATAATTCTGCAGTTCATTTTAGCTTGTTTGATTGACTGCATCTCACATTGCAGTCCAGTGAAACATTATCTCACCTGATGTGTCTTGTCCTGTGACTCCTGGTCCTTTTATCAGTTGGGAAGCAAAAGAACGAGCAAGATCTGTTGCTTGTGTGGCATCGCAAGTATCGTAACATCACTTACGCCACCGCTGGGTGTGCAGTCTTTCTAATAACGAATCTTCACACAACAGTTCTCTGATAAACTGAGACTTTCTTGAATTCGTGGCACATTTCAAACGGGATAAAAAAAAATAAATAAAATCCAAAGTATTTCCATGGGAAAGGTTAGAGCCATAGAGAGTGCAAATTTTGAAATTAATTTCCTCCAAAAAGTGTGATTTAGAAAATTGCATAAATGTTGTTTTTGCTGCATTTAAAACCAGTTTAAGTTCAAGAAGTGTGTGCTGGAATGACTGAAAAGCAGTCTGCAAAATGGATAAAGCTCCCCTCAGTGTGAAAGTGGACGAATAAAGCACAGTGTCATCAGCATAAAAATGTACCTTACAACTATTAGTAAAAGAGACAGTGTTATTAATATCTAGCATGAAAATTAAACCCCCTAATACTGAACCCTGTGGTACACCTTTAGTGACCTTCAAAATGATGGAGTGAGTAGCAACAATACAATGGATTCTGTCTGAAAGATAGCTTGTAAACTACTGGCAAGCATTCTGATCTAGACCAGCAGAGGCTAATCTATTTATTAAAACTGAATGGTCAACTGTGTCAAAAGCTTTGGACAAGTCAATGAACAAGGCACCACAGTGCTGTCCATTGTCCAGAGTGCGTGGTTCATTATTACAGTCGTGCAATAAATCAATCTTGCATTATCAGAAACTTTTGACTGGACTTTTTCTTCTTTGGGGTAATTTTTGGCTTTGAATGGCGCCCTCTAGTGGATCTATTGCATGACAACATAAAGGACACAGAAGTATATGGACAGTGACAGGTGTTTCTGTACATGAAGGCAGTATAAATGAGCCTTAACTCTGTGTGTCTTCTATCTTTTCGTAGGACAACAGAAGGAGGGGGAAAAGAGGGGATGATGCGGGGAAACGTTCTAGAAAAAAACAAGGGAAGGAATCGGCCTTGCTGACTGACACCGGTCCAGAGATCGCCAGTCAACAACCTCCCGTTGACCAAAATGTAGAGCCAGTGGTGATGGACACTTACACAAGGCTCCTGCACAAAAAGGCAAGTCTAGTTTACTCGTTCAGTTTACTTTTCATGAAAATATCAAGCGGAGTAAGAAGGAGGTCGGACATCAGGGAAGAAGAAACAGAATACTTAAAGTACAATATTTTCACATCTAATGTGGTGAATTAAGGGTTTATTTCAACCAAACCAGGCTCTGTGATTGTTGGAACAGTGGAAAGTTTGAATGACATATAATAATGATAAAACAGCTGTTTCTGTAAATAAAGGCAGAGCGATAATGTTTCTGGATCTTACTCCTTATCAAAAATGTCTGTCTCTGTAGGAATCCTATCCAGAGTGTTGTCAGACACTTAGCATGGGTTGACTCCAGTTGTGTGTAGTCTTATCTTACGTATGTACGTACATTAAAAAGTTTCAGCATATTAAACAATATATTTATAAATTGTATTCCATCACTATTCAAACACATCCAGTCACTAACAGCTTTGATATAACATAATTTGTATTCATACTGAGATATGAGATAAAAGGAAAAACCTTTCTTTTTTCATTTTTCTTTGTTTTTAATATCACAGTAAATATTGTATTATATACTTTTTAATTTTGGTATTATCATACCTTCAGGTTTTTCTTACATCCATTCTGTCAAAGCTTGTTTGAGTTTATCAGGGCAGAAATAAATAAAAGTTTTATAGTTACATTGCCTTCTATCTGTGCTTGTGAACACTTGAATTTTTTATTGTTGTGTTGAAAATTTGTGATGATCCGCAGTACTGTTGCTGTTGTTAATTCCAGATGATATTTGGGTGTTTTTTGTATAAAAGTGTGTGTTTTGAACAATAATTGGGCTGTAAAACATTGAAACAATCTGGCAACACTGGTTACCAAAGCATTTACAACTAAAATGCAGTTGCAGGGATTAAATGTAGTAAAATATCTGTTCATTAAGGTCTTCTACGGTTCTATGTACACCCTGTGAATACATAAATCTATAATCTGTTTGTCTATGCTGCAGGTTTATGCTCTGATGGGGGAGCTGGTGGACAACCTGTGTGACCTGATGGATGAGCTTCATGAGGGACATGAATAGGACATGTACTATTAGCACATGAGAGGCAGCAGAGCAGCCCACTGCATTTATACATGACTGCATGTGATAAAACGTGTCAAAGAAATCTGTTTTAATACCTTGTTTTGTTGCAAAATCAATAAACCTTTTGTTCTCCTGTGTCACTCACTCATCTTTTTTTTTAATTAAATCGCTTTAGTACAGGGGACAGTATATAAAACAGGGGAATATTACATCAAAATGTTAAAATAAATAAATAAATAAAATTTTAATAGCGTTTTTGTGGTAGAAAAAGAGGTTTAACATTTTTCATGTCTGGAGAAACTTTTTTGTCATCATACATTAATACAAAATCATTATCAGAAAAATATTTATTGACTTTTTCTGGGTGTTTAACAGAACCAAACACCACATTCTGTCAAGGAAGAAAGAATCTGGAAAAAGTAAAAGTATTGATTCAACTTCTTTGCTCAAGTAAAGTCAAAAGGTACAGGCTCTGAAATGTACGTAAAGTGTAAAAGTAAAAAGTTGCTGCCTGAAGGACTTTTGTATCAGCTGCTAACTGAATGTCACCTTTTCTCCAGTTGAGCCTCCCTGTTGTCTGTTTCATCTACTTACATTTACACAGTTTTTAAGTGTTGTTACCTCCTTTTGTCATTGCATCTTTTTTTGTCTTGTTACGTCTTTTTCGTCTTGTCTTTTTGTCTTGTCAAGTCTTTCATTTAATTTTTCCTCTTGTTACGTCTTTTTTGTCTTGTCTTTTTGTCTTGTCAAGTCTTTCATTTAATTTTTCCTCGTTACGTCTTTTTTGTCTTGTCTTTTACTTAAGTTGTTTTTCATCTTGTTTCATCTGTTTCAACTTGTTACGTCTTTTATTTTGTTTTTCCTCTTGTCCATTTTGTCTTGATGTGTCTTTTGTGTCATTTTTCCTTTTTTGTCTTGTTATGTCTTTTGTTATTTTTCACCTTGTTACATCTTTTATGTCTTGTTACATCAGTTTTTCAACTTAAGTCTTTTTTGTTGTGTATCAAAGTTTTCATCTTCTTACATCTGTCAAGTGTGATATGCACTGATTGATACACCAAGAAATTGTCTTCTCTTTGTGTTAATGTTGCATCCATTTTATTTGAAATCAGTTAGAGTGGTCTGCTACAACGCAAAATAAAAGTAAGCAATAATTCCACTCAAATGCATTAAAAGCTAAAGTAACAAGTCTGTTCTGAAAATGTCAGGATTCGATAGTTAGTTCGATAGTTGTCAGAAAAATAAATGCTCAAGCGAAGGACAGACACCTGAAAAAAAACCCTCAAGTACAGTAACAAAGTATTTTTACTATGTTAATTCCCACCTAAAGTATGCAGAAACAAACGATCTTCTCCTGGATGGTTAATTTATGTTCATCATTTAAGAGCATCAGTAATAAATTGAGAGTGTTTCATTCTCTCCTTGTAGTACTTTTAATCTTATTTGTGTTTAGATATTCATGAGGAAGCATCCTGTTCTCACTCTTTCACACTCATCATCAGAGGATGGTAAACAGTCCCGCTGACTCTGCAGACGTCGCGTGGCCCCCCCTCCCTGCCCTGCCTGCCCCTCTTTACGCTCCCCGGTTGTGACGGCCGTGTGTGCTGTGCGTGCTCACCGTGCTGCCGGTGGTGCCGTGTGTGCGTTTCTGTGTGTGTGTGTTTGTGTGTGTGTGTGGATAGGGGCTGCCTGCTTGCCTCAGTGAGTGAGTGAGTGAGAGAGGGAGTGCGCTGTGGCTTATCCTCGTCCTATGCGGATTTCACCGCTCACTGTCCGCCCGAGCGGCTCTCGTCACCCAGGGTAGGCCGGGATCTAGACGCTGACATTCCCATTCAAGAGCTCCTAAAACGCGCACCGCTCGGCTCCTTCTTCTCGCGTTTTGTGGAGATACGTGCGGGTGGAGGATCGTTGTGGTTATCCTGCTCAGCCGATCCCAGCGGAGGGCAAATTATCGGGACCTGGAGAGGAGGCAGCAGAGAGGCGAGGATGCTCAGTGGACACGGCGGGAGATGAGCGATGGGCAAGGTAAGCTGCATGCTGCTGAAATGACCGCGGGGTCAGTTCCTCAGCTGTTCTCGGACAATAATTCTCATTTTAAGTGTGTTTATACATGCAGTCTGCAGTGTACTGATCTCTGATGCCGACCTACATGTAACTCCAGTGGTAGTTGGCCTCGCGCAGGAATCTGTGCCACACATGGCAACTCGCACAAGGAATCCACCGCAAGAGCGTGTGTGTGTGTGTGTGTGTGTGTGTAGGGGGAGGTTGAGTAATGCATTATGCAGACCCACCATGGTCTCCCTCCTCCTCCTCTCCACCTGAAAAATACAGTACACCTGCTGCCACAGCACGCATGCGCATCTCCAAACGTGGACAACGGGGTGACGTAAGTCCTCTGCGTTCGAGCAATTTGACGCATCACACCGGAGCTCGTGAGCGAATAAACTTGACCACTTACTCGGTGGCTTGTGTGTGTCACCCGGTGTGATGTGGATGATGGAGTTGTAGGGGGGACCGGGGACGGTTGCAACACTTGGTGCATTCCTCTCAGTTACTCAGAGACTATTTGAACGACATCGACAAAATATTTATATATTACTCATTCTGGGACAAAACCATATTTTGAGGGGGTTTTGATGTTTACTCTTCAGTTGTGCTGGGAATTTTTTAAAAAAAAAAATCAAACTTGTAACTGGTCAACCTCCTAATGCAGTGATTCTCAAAGTGTGGGCCAGTAAGGCCCTGCAGGTGAGCCCTGAGAGGTCATGAAAAATATATAAATAAAAAGAAAAAACTTTTGATTTTATTCATTTGAAATTACCATAAATTATTTATGATTTATTTAAAAAAGAGCAATAAAAACAAATTAAACAAAACTATTCTTGATTTATCTGACCAGGTTTAACAGGTGTTAACACCATATATGGTGATCTGTAATATTAACACCAGAATGTATCTTATATTTCGTCATTGGTACAGTTAGTCTCATGTGTTTATGGCCATTCTTGAGCTTGGGGAAGGCTTTCCTATTATTTTTATTATTATTATTATTATTAAATAGCATTTTAAATTTTGTCAACTCTGTCAGACACACAAAAGTCATAGTTTATATACATATGTGTATATATGTGTGTGTGTTTATATATATCTTGCATTTAATGGAACAATGAACATATGTTGTTCTATTAAATGCAAGATTATTTATTTAGCTGTTTAATGGTGCCAACTTAGTATAACACACAGAACATAGATTAAGTGTACTATAGATTTTTTTGTCAACATGAACTCATTTAGTAAAACCTTATGAACATATATTTAATTAATATAACTGAAAAAAACTTGTTGGCTCAAGTGGTGCACCGGCTTATTTTATTTATTTATTTGTTTCTTTGTTTGTTTATTTTTCAATAAACTACAAAAAGTAGTAATTTCAAATAGGCCTGTGCGGTATACCAGTTCATACCAAAAACCAGTCTTTATTTTTTGTTATGATTAAAATTTTTCATATTCCGCCAAACCGGTGAATAGCCCAAACAACATCCAGAACGTGTGCGGCAGAAAGTGTTTCAGCGGGGACCCATTTCACTGCTTCACACCAACACCACAGGCGTGCTTGCTTCAGCGGATGTTCCTGGCAACTAATTTCCCTGTCTATTTAGACTAGTCGAGTAGTCTAACACTAAGATTTCAACTTAGTTTCTTTCTTAGCTGATTCCGATTTCCGATTTTTGAGGGGTCTGACCTACCGATTCCGATTTTGGCCGGTTCTGATTTTCAGTCTTTCTAAGAACTGTGATTGACAGCATTCACAAACATTTTTGCAACTTTTCTTGTAAATGTGTTCATAATAAGACACTGACTATTAAATATTCATTTAATACTTTCTCCAAAATCATCCAGATTACAACCAGGCCTTATTATAATTTTATATTAAGATTATGAATTGGGTGAACGTGATCTCGCAAGATCATCTCGCGGGATTTCGTGGGAAGCGATTTCACGTGATCTTTTGTGGAAGCGGATGTAAACAAACCGGAGACTAACGCGGTGCAGCAGTTTGAAGTAAAACTTTGCCGTGAGAAAAACAAACACAGAAGTTAAAGGAGTCTGGATGAGAAAATGTTTGAGGAGACACATCAACACAGGTTGTTTTTTCTTCAGCCAGAACAGGAGGTGAGATTTTAACTGTCCCTCTGTGAACAGCAGTCTGCTGCTAGCTTGCTAGCATTAGCCTGAAGTGCGGGAGAGTTTACGGCTGTTTTGCGACATTGTCAGCTGCTCTGTCTCGTTGTAGACTGTCTGTCTTCTCTTTATCCTGTTCTTTGAATCTGTCTCTGACACCATCTTCAAGCAGACGTGTGTCTGAGTGTGTAGCTGTTATCAGCGCTGTGTTGACGTCACGGTCAGTTTGTCTGCTGCACGCATGACGTGACCATCGTGCAGAACATGTGTGTGACAATGACGGGCACAGAATCGGATTTGTGACGCTGACCGGCCGGTCACCGGTCAAGGCCAGTCACGTGAAAACCGGCCCGATTCCGAGCATTGCCGATTAATCAGTGCAAGTCTAAAGAAAATACTCAGAAAGCAGTTAAAATTTAGCAGAATTTATAATGTTAAACACTGTCTGAAAAAAAATACTGTATGTATTAAGAGCCATTTGAAGATGTTAATCACAGTCTACAATGCCAAATCGTACTTTAAATGCCACTGAAATGCGCGCTACTTTGCTCTGTGCAATACAAGCCTTACACATTAATGTACAAAACATGACAACAACTCACTAAACGCTTCACCTTTTCAGACCGGAGAGGGTCACAGTGTCTGCAGGTAAAGGATCCAGAGCTAACATTAGCTGCCAGCCTGACACACAGTGTGGCTAACGTTAGCAGTGCTAGTAGTGGCAGCAGCAGCAGGTTTATGTCTGTGTATGTGCTTAATGTGGTCACATGTTTCTCCAGTCGAGTGAATATATATCAGCTTATTCTGTCACAGTCTACATTCATTTGTCTGACATTGCTGATGTAAACATCTGGTGTTGCCACAGCGATCGGTTCATACGCGCTGGGTGAGAGGGGCTGCCGTCTGACAGAGCTGCAGATCTGACTAGTGCCGTGTGGCTACATAAAATCTCAGAGGCAACAGATAACTGGCATCATGCATGAATGAAATATTGATAAATATTTAAAACTACTAGTATTTCTGGTGCCGACTAGCGTGGATGGGGACGTTTAATTGTATAGTCGTCCATGTGATGGTAACCATACTTTGAGGGAGTTATGCATTTACCTGTGTCTGAACATGAAAAAAAAAGATACAGTCCTTATGACAGTAAAATGGGCTGTTTAAAGCCAATCAACTGCAGTAATTCTTTTCTCATTAGAAGAAAATGTGGGTAAGAACACTGTTGCATGAAAAAAAAATACCATCAAATACCATGAAACCGATATGAGTTTTAAAAAAAAACGTGATATGAAAATTTTGTCATACAGCCCAACCCTAATTTCAAACACATTATTTAATTTTCTAATTGTTTTGTCACCTGGGGTAGCATAAATGTCAGTTGATGTCTGATGAAGATGTTTTTTGTTTTTTGTTTTAAATTTACAGAGCAGTCATAGTGAGTTGTCATTTTATTTTTTAAAATTGCTAAGAGTTCTTTTAATCCAACTCAAAATACAGATTTTAAACAATACTTCTTATTTAGTTGTGATTTAGAAGAGCTATGACATGTTATAGTTAAGACACATCTGATAGCAATATTATTAACTGAATTTGTCCAGAAAAAAAAAAAAAAAGTTTACCAGCGCTTGAGCAGTATTCCTTATTTGTTATCAGGAAGTGAGACAGGGGTACTTAGGGTATAGCTAATACTTTTTTATGCCTGATATAAATCATACTTGTGTAAAAATCTGGCAGAGTAAGAAAGTAGAAATCTGGGACACAACTTAAAAGAGACAACATTTTGATGGTTTGGTCCTGTCTGCCATGACAGAACATCATGTGCTAACCAGACACATTGACGTAGACACAGCAATTCAAACTTATTAGGTTTTGATTAATTCATACGAAAGGTCAGAACAGTATAACTAAAATACAACTCATGAAAAAAATACTTTCATACCTCCAAAGGAAGTTTTTTTTTCAGTACATGCAGCAGCAGATGTTATATGTGTCTCCTGTCTTTCTGGTGGGTAGAGGGTCTAACTGAGCATGTGCAGTGTGAGTATCGTCACTCAAGTATGTTTCTGATTGGAGGAATAAGACATGTTGCGACTGTCCCATTGTTGCAACCGTTCCCAGTGTACCCTAGTAGTTTAAGTCACGAGGTAGCTTAAAGCAGATATTGCATGGTGTTATTCAAATGATTAGGATCTACAGTATCAGCTGTCTCTGGATTTGAGCATCGTGACTCAAGTTGATGATTTCGTCAGGTGAATTAACTCAGCGACTGTGGTTCAGAGTGGAATTAAGTTATTACACTCAGATGAGTCATTTGAATCTAGAACAATTGTAGCTGTGAATCAGAAATATCCAAGTTCATATCCAAGTAAAACCACAATGGGTGCTGCTGCCATTGTGTCCAAGAAATATTTGGATTATTGTTTGTCCCTGGACGGCTTCATCACCGCTGTCTGTCTGTCTGTCTGTCTGTCTGTCTGAGGCATAAAACATTAAACCTATGCTGTGCTATATGTCCACATATGTTGGTTTGTTATGTTTCATTGGTTGAAGGGTTGAACTTGAGCAATTTATCAGATTTCAGAGACAAGGCTTCAGCCTAGTCTCAGACTAAAATGCCTGTCTAAATTGTCTTAACTCAAAGCGACTTGCATAAACCTTTCTTAGAAGAGTCTTGGGGCATTTTCACACCTACCTGACTTCCCAGTTTGATCTGGACCAAAATTATAGCTGTCAAACCCTCCCTGGACCTCGATCTGGACGGTTCAGACTTTTGGACCAATTACAGGAAATTACAACAGAATATCATCAGAGCAGGAAGAATTAAAAACAACACACCAAAACAAAATGAGCTGTGGGAGCAGATGGGGACAAGAGGAGACCAGATGTTTAATTGACATCCTGTCTGACCTTTACACTTTATAGCTGTTTCACTTTGGTACTGTGCCATAATAACAATATTTTATTGACAGTAATGTGAATCTGTGCATTCATCTCTTTCCATAAACGGCCAATGAAGTCAGGCAACCTGCCGAACTGTAAACACTACAATGTCAGATGCACACCCGTCAACAAACCAATCAATGTCAAATATACAGAGACGACAGGATTTAGGCATAACGTGCAAAGGTCATTAGTTTGCTTGGATAAATGCAGTGTTAAATCAACACTAACTGGACCAAAAGTAAAGTGTCTCAAAAAACTGAACCTTGGCTCAGACCTTGGTTCACTTTTAGGTGTGAAAGCACCCTTAGATTTAGCCTGTTCTGGATTAGAGCTGATTGCCAAAGGGAGGATTAGAGCTGCTCTAGGACTAAATTGTAGCTTAAATTAATCCTTCATGATGCAGGTTTAACTTCTGCTCAGTACTGTTTGAAAGGGAGCATAGAATATTTGAAATATCTCAATTAGGGGTGTTCAAACCTTTTCCCTAAAGAGCCAAAACTCAAACTTACTGGTGGACCATTCAACAAAAGCACACACTTAATGTTACTGTATTTAGTTAAGATGGTACTAAGATCCCAAGTTCCCTGACTGACCCGCTGCAGTGTCACTTTACTCACTTGCTCAGATTATGAAAAATATTTAATAATAATGGATCCTACTTTTTTTTAAAATCAATTAGATTTTTTTGTCCTTTTGCATTTATTTGACAGAAAAGGTGAAGGGCCACCGTGATAAGGACAGATTTTTATTATAATTTGCACAATTTGGTCTAAAGTTTGTGGAATAAAAGCAGCATCTGAACACATGCTATGAACTGGCAAACATGCTGATCGTATATGGATTGCTCTGTTACTCCATTGCCTGTATCGCGCCTAAAATATTGTCTGAAACATGAGTCTGACTCACTGGATGTACTTTGTGGGTATAAGCCTGCTATTGGTCGCTTGTTTCCGGGGGCATAGTGGCGTCCATTATCTGTGTTTTCGACGAGATGCAATAATAACTTCTGCGCTGCAACCGACATGCTGAAAATGGCAAATTCATGCCTGGGTCACTAACGGCAAGAACGTAAACAAGCTAGTAGCTGTTAATTTTTTAATGACATGATTTAGACATTTTAATGCCAGAGCTTACCTCCCAACATGCAAACTTTACACCAAAACAAATTCCCCTCTGACGCTGTTTTGTATGGGCGCCGTCGCATCCTGGGCTTCACAGCAACTGAGATGACTATGATTTGTTTAGAGAAAAACAAACAAACCAGAGTGTTTTTTTTTTTTTGCCCTACAGCAGAATGAGCATGTGCGGAGCCTTACCCTTCCCCAGAGCTGTCGAGAGGTGTCTGGTTATGTGAGACTACAGAAATATATTTGAGTGTACCATTTAGCTGTCATGTGAGAACTTCACCCACCAGGCCACCGTGCTGAAAACAGACAGGTGGAGGACAGAGCATGGATGTATGAGGAGAACTGGATAGAGCGCTGGAGGCGGGCCTATGAGAGCTGCTCAGTGGCTCATGACGCCAACTTCCATGTATGAATTTCTGCGAAATGATTCCGCGTTGTCCAGCCCATAGAACAAGCAAGTAGAGACTACCTTCAGCCAAGCGCCTAACTTCCAGTTTAGCCCTCTGCTAACTTGAATGGGAATGATGATTTCATCGTGCGGCTCTTCTAGACTTTCCGAATGTTATTGAACCAAATTGATCAAATACTGACAAAGAATCAAGACATTTTGGGGGGGCTGTGATGCACAAAATAATGTATCTGCTGTTTTTTTCCACAGTGTCAGTCTACAGGAGGAAAAGCCTTTTTGGGCCACAGTGCATCACAGTTCGGCCACTGTGACAGTAAGAGACTCACACACGTACAGCTGTATTGGATGAACAGAGGAGCTCGGATTACAGCACACACAGAGGGAGTGTGACTTCATGCTCTGCTCAGGACGCCATTACTGCTCTATATCTTTACATAGCAAACAGTTGTCATCTACACTCCATTTACACCTGGTATTAAAATGTGATCTGTATCCGGATATGTTATTCAAATAAGGAAAAATGCATATTAATGCAGGGTGTTAATGCTGTGTGATCAGAATGTGATCTGCCAGGAAGTAGTCTGGTTTGCACTGTGTTCAAATCTTAGGTAGGCAATCCATAACTTAACATAACTTAACATCTGGATACAGATCACATTTTAATACCAGGTGTAAACGGGACTCTAGTGATGCTTAATGCTGTATATTGCACCTTTAAGTATCTTTTTGGCATGTCAAATAATATTGAGTGTTGTTTCTATACCAGAGTACAGATACATAGAGGACAGAGGAAGAGGATGATGTTAGAGACAGTACAAGTCAGATAGCAACGGTGGAAAGTAACCAAGTACATTTAGTTAAGTACTGTACTTAAAAACAAGTTTGAGATAATTGTACTTGAGTATTTGTACTGCAGTATATGAGGTAGTCCAAATATACTCAACCTCCACCAACTACAGAATATGACAGAACTTTAAGTATGCTTTAATTTGTCTATTGCAGAAGAACACAAGAATCTTTGTGTTCATTGTGTTAAAATGAACTGTTTATATCTACAGAGGGTCCACCATGTTGCCACGTGATGTTTCTTCTAGAGTCGACAGATACTGCACTGGTACTGATATTAGGGAGTAAATAAAAATATTGATATATTGGCTGACAGATGTTTTCATGTAAACACCTTTTTTGCAATGACACTTGTGCCAAGGATATTTTACAGTTTTATATCAACTTTATTATCCCAAAATGATATCAGGCACTAAAACAGTAAGTTTTTAAACTTTTTAAATAATTATAAATAACAACAAAAGACACAAATTGAAAAACATCTGCATTAGACTGATGATCTGTATATCTGTATATCAGTCTGTCAATGTCAGTGTTGTGTAAATGAAAAGTTATAGGGTCTTTTTACAAATAGGCAGATTTATCTTTGCTAATAATATGTTGGATTCATGATGATTTTCACACATAATTTCAGACTAAATTTCAAACTTAATTTAAAAAGAAAACTTTCAAAAAATTATTTCAAGGCCCCCTTGCAGAATCTCTGAGGACCCCTAGGACCCCCCACAGGCCCCCTGTTGAAGACCAGTGATTTTTTTTTTTGACATTTTAATGCAGAAATGTTAAATATTTTAGTTTTAAAGTAGATTTTATTGATAATGCCTCCATATTGTTGGATAACCAAGGGATCAAGGTCATTTATTTGACATTTTAGAACACAGAATTGCACACTGAATTGTAACTTGTAACTCCTTTTAGTTACACACACACACATACACACACACAAACACACAATATACACACATTTTTAAATTTAGAATATAACCGCTTAAAATTAAATACAGTTAGTCATATATAGAGACACATATACACCCAGATACATTTGTCTAATGGAGTTTTTTTTATAATTACTTACTTACTTTGGTGGATTATATCAATACTTCCTCCACCACCGTTAAATTGTGACTGTTAGCAGCCTGCAATATATATACATGTATATATGTATATATATATATATATATATGTATATATATACATATATATAGCAACTTCATTAGCTCCCTTCCACTTGTCCTCTGAGGTATTTTTAGAGTTTTTAGAGTTGACATGCACACATATTAGTCACACAATGTGAATAATCTGTTGTGGATGCAAGGGTCAGATAAAAGGATAAAAAGAGTAATAGTTTCAAACACATCACACAGTAGAAAGCACCAGCCTTTAAAAACCTGTGTGTGTGTGTGTGTGTGTGTCTGTGTGTGTGTGTGTGTCTGAACACAAAGCTGAAGATGATTATGCAGAAAGGTGATACTGGTTGAAGTTGCTGAGCTTCACTTTCTTCTTTATGCCCTTCGTTGTCTCTGTCCCTCACTGTCTCTCTTGCACATGATGCACAAACAGTCTGAGACTCGTCCCCCTCTCGGAGGTTTCTGTCTGCGTCCCTGCTGGGTGAATCTCAGCTCCTCTGTGCTTTTGCTGATGTTTGCTTTTCGGCAGGATGAGGCATCCTGTGACTCGTTTCACTGTGGCAGCCTTTGTGAACTGCTCTGTGGCAGCAGAGGACAGTGACGTTAAAATCAAACCAATTAAAAAAAAAAGAACAAACAAGAGTCTTTGAAAAGACAGTCATTGTTAAATAAAATGATTATTGTTAATAGCGATTATAGTCAGAGCTAAAGGCATGTTTGGATGACTGAACAGGTTTACCAGGCAAAAGCTCAAGGGCCCATAGGTCAGGAGGCCCTTGAATGGAGGGACTGATATTAACTATTTTCCTTTGGAAGACAAACAAAATATGAATTTCAGCTGCAGCAGCACTTTTTTTAGATCATTTTTTTGGCTTTTTCCTTTATTTTTGATAGGTGACAGCTGAAGGTATGACAGTAAGGAGGGCAGAGAGAGAGAGGATGACACGCAGCAAACGGGCCGTAGGTGGGAGTCGAACCAGTGGCCGCTGCAGAGAACTCATAGCCTCAGTACATGGGGCACCTGCTCTAGCAGCTGCAGCAACACTTTTTAAACTCCAGTAAACACTCAAAATGTTTCTGAAGAAGACACCAGAAAAAAAGACAGGAGAATCTGATCTGCATTATCTTTCTTGTGAGTTACTGATAGCAGCTGCTGTGGAAACTTGACTGGTGCGTCTTAAGTGGCCACTGGTTCTGCTCCTAACTACTGGTAATCATGGATGACATATGAGCGTGCTCCATCTATGACTGTGACTGTATAGCAGATTGATATTGAGACAAAAATACAAGAAAGTCAGAACTTATTTTAACTTACATTTCAGTTATGTCATATTTTGTGTTTGTCAAAATTTCTAATATTCCTCTGCATACCACTAGAAGTAGCCCACATACCACCAGTGGTACACATACCACAGTTTGAGGATCCAGGGCTTAATCGATTATTAATTTTAAGTTAATTGCCAACTACTTTATAATGGATTCATTGGTTTGAGTATTTTTTTTTTAAGAAAACAAGTAAAATTTCTCTTAAATGTGAATATTTTTTGGTTTCTTTACTACTACACAACAGTAAATTGAATATATTCGGATTGTGAGTGAAACAAGATATTTGAGAACATCATCTTAGGCTGTGGGAATCACTGACTGACAACTTTCTGACATTTTAAAACTAACAACTATTTAAAAAATAATCAACTGATTAATCAACCAGGAAAATGATTACGAGCTGCAGCCCTAATTTGATGTAAACATTTTTTTAGCACTGACAGCTATTCCGATGATTAATAGATTATTGATTTTATGCCCTGACAACTGCAATTTACATTTTTAAATTCTTCTCTGAAAAGACAGAAAAGGTCAGCTGTATGCTACTGGTAAGCTAGGATTTTTTTTGTCTTTCAAGTGTTATTTTGTTTAGTCTTTTTCTTTGGACAACTAGGCAGCGGTGGAGAAAAACGATATGTATCACAATATAGTGCTTGCAGTACAGTATATTGCAATATATTGTGATTACGATGAGCAAGGTGATATATTGATTTTTTTTTATTTTTTATCTAATGTCATAGTATAGTGAACACACCACCACATGCACAAAATCTGAGTTTAAAAGAGTCAGAAATCTGTTTGAAGTAAATCTTTACTTTCCCCTGTACAAATTGTTTTATTTATTAGTGATTATCACATAACAACAAAGGCTAAAGTTAAATGTTGTCATCAGTCTGGGGCTGGAAGAAATTTCAGTGTTTGAGAGGCTGAAAACAGCACTTTCTGCTATTTTTACATGGAAAATGACTTTAACCATGAATCGATTATCGCTCAGTTCATCAGTTTAATTGTTTTGTACCACTTGCCTGTTGGGGCTAGTGAGTTGATAGACTGACTAGCCTTACATGACATGACTTGCACCTGGCCAGCGGGCAGCCCTCAACTGTTGAGCTACTGAGAATCAGTAACATACTACTGGGATACTCAAGTTTTCTGTTTCTTACACTCCTGCTATTAATTGTTAGAGTGGTTTAGTTTTGAATAAATAACTGGAAAATATATGAATGTTTGTATTTGTATACACACTTATAATCAGAAGACATGCGTTATAAAGCAATAGTAGTTTACAGACAAAACTCACCCAGGAAGACAACCTGAAGAGAAGGAACACATCAGGTTTACCTCTTTTTCAAAATTTCAAAAAGACAAACTGGGGATCAGAAGGATCATGACATCATGAGGACTCAGCTTTGGTCTGGTGGTTAAAGTATGTTCTGTGTCAGTGATGGCTTAGTCGCAGGCAGAGGGAGAAGTATCACAGGAATCCTTAATGATCAATTCCCCTGTGTCCTCTCTGAAATATGAATTTGGAAGAGAAAATGGGTTGTGTGTGTGTCTGTGTGCACGCAGGCGTGTGAGTGTGTGTGTTGGCCTGAATAAAATAAGCCACCAAGAAGCTTCATCAGACACCTGAGTGCCAGAGCTTTTGTATGACCTACTTCCTGAGTGGGCAGCAAATGAGCCACTCATTCAGTCGCTATTATCAGTTGTTTATAGTGCTCTGTGTTTTCATTTTGACGTAAATGGCAAAGAAATAAATCAATGAGTGCAGCCTTTACCTTGACTCACTGATTCATTTTTCCATGCTGGTGCTGTTACGTCAATGTCGCCGCCATATTGGACAGGTCAGGACTGACCTGTGAACAAAATACATTTAAATGGAGGAACTGCAGTCTCAAACTGGCTCAAAGAATTTTAAGCAGCCATTAGTCCCATCACAGACTGGTGACCTGAACTTACAACCTGCCCATCTCCCTTACCAGATACAATCCCCCACCCGGCAACCTGTGATCCTGAGACCTTTCGCTAAGCCTGCCAAACTTCCCATGCAGTTTACAGTGATAATGGTGGCAGATTTAACATCAAAATCAGGAGTAATTGTTGGCACATGAGGTCTTTGATTCCTTAGAGACGTAAACAAAAGCAGCTTCTCATTTCTAGCTGATGACAGTGGATTTTGTCGTCTAAAATAAAGACCCAAAAGCAGATTTTATAAGTGTAGCTGGCTGATGTGAGCTACTGCTAAGTCCTTGACTCGCCCAAAGAGTCTGTTTTAATGTTAACATCTGACATGTTTTAAAACAAGAACTAATGCTAAAAGACTGACGATGAAGCTAGCTTACATCTCAGCAAACATTGGTTGGATGGTGAAATACAGCAGGTATTTCTACATACATAATGACAGAAATACACACATTAATGTTGGAAAAGGAAGATCAGGGATTAGGTTAGTGCAGCGGACTTTGATTCGGGTCACTCCACCTCAGGAGCCAGTCCGTGAGCACGCAAGAAAGGCAGGAGCGGAGCTAAGCTAACTCAGCTTAGACCTGAGACAGTGAGCCAGAGTGAGATGCATGGTTGTCGACCCACTTTGATTCTGCATGCCATGTCAGCCTGTCTCCTGATGAGGTTGACCAGGTCAGCCTCCAAGACGGCGGGAGGGGCGTCTCAATCTACATGGAAGAAAAACATTTCTAACTCTATGTAGATCATGAAGACTTGAATATAACACCACTCAAGAAATAAACATTATGGTGTATTTTATCCAGAAGAACTACAGCTCCTCTGTTTACATATATCGGTTCACAGGTCAGTCTTGTCCAGTAAGGTGTTGCTGACGTATGATCCAAAGGCCAATACGGCGTTTATGTGTACATGTCTATGTTGTGCCAGAAAACAACACCAGGCTGCTACAGTGTAACCACACAAATCTCTATACACAGCAGAATGTCTGTTATAATTTTATATTCTGCTTTTCTTTAATCTTTCAAACACAGTACAGTACAAATGCTGCCATGTAACATTAATTGCTAAACTCTATGATTGTCATAGTAACCACCTGATGAAAGTTATACTCCATCTGTCTTTGGGTGATTATTTGTGGTGATGTGTGTTCATGTTTTTCCTTTTGCTGAGCAGTCATTACCAGTGATGTGACTGGATGAGAGACTACTTAAAAATCACAACACCTGCTGATCTATACTCACTTGCAACCAGCCCTTTGCACGCCGCGCCACTGATACAGTACATAAAACAGAATAAAAGCACATGGAGGCTGAGCAGCAGTGACCTGTTTAGTTCTATCATACGTCTACGGTAGGCTATGGTTAGATTTTGCAGAGGTAACGGGGAACATGTATCGATGGGAAAAGAGATTTTGACACAACAGGTGTTGTCTCTGTTACACTGGCACAACAATAATACCACTTTGTAACTCAAAGGCACTGAAAACTGGTCTGTTTCCATTCTAACATCGGCATGTTGGCATTAGAGGGTGGAGTGCATTTTCACCCCTGTCCCATCCCACTCCTACAAAATAATCCCATCCTGTCCCAGAGAAAAAAAATAAAATAAAAATCCTGTCCTGTCCCAGTCCTGGAATAATGACTCCCATCCCATCCCGCTCCCGTCACTCCACGGTCCACACATGTCACTTTACACACACTAATTCATTCATTTTCTGTAACCGCTTATTCCGTAAGGGTCTCGGGCTGCTGGAGTCTATCCCAGCTGACACTGGGCGAGAGGCGGGGTTCACCCTGGACAAGTCGCCAGTTCATCACAGGGCTGACACATAGAGACAGACAACCACTCACACTCACATTCACACCTACGGGAAATTTAGAGTCACCAATTAACCTAGCATGCATGTCTTTGGACTGTGGGAGGAAGCCGGAGAACCCGGAGAGAACCCACGCAGACACAGGGAGAACATGCAAACTCCACACAGAAAGGCCCTGACCCAGCAAGCCGGGGATCAAACTCAGGACCTTCTTGCTGTGAGGCGGCAGTGCTAACCACTGCACCACCGTGCCGCCTCACACACACTAATATGCATGAAAAAAAAAAATTGTCATGTCATCTTGACTCCCACTCCGGCCCGCTCCTGTTGACTTTTTTCCCTGTCCCATCGCTGTGTCCTGTGATGAATACTGTATTTGACCCCCCTCTCATGGGAATCCACAAAAATGTCAGCATTAGCATTGCCATTGTGAGTTACAAATCACAGAAAAAAAGAGTGTCCTTATAACTCCAGAACTTGCCTGAGAATCGTCATGTTTTTAAGTTTTCTTCTGTATCAAAGTAATTCAGTAATAGCTGTCAGGACAGACATGGGTACATCGCAAACAGGAACTGCTAGTAGATAATTCTGTGTACTTTTGATGATTGCCAAAATGTAAAACAGTAAAACTTGTGGCTCAAGTTGTAGTCCCACATCATTACTAACTGAAACCTTTGCAACATTAAGCTGTTGAAGCTGTTTACATCTCAAAGCATTAGGGGTACTGTAGTTCCAAACATCACTGGGGCTCAGAATGAGGTGGGGCACCGTCTCAGACTACAGTATGAAAACCGCTGATCTAGCTACGGGTGTTTTTCTGGCTAATTTGATCTACCATAAAAGAGTGAAACATTTTAGTGATATATTGTCTCTTTCTTTTTCTCACAGGGGCGTCCTGTAAATCCTGACAGAGAAGAGGAGCCTTCATTGCCATAGCTACTGCTCCTCTCCTCTCCTGCTCCAGTCCACGTTCCCCCTTTCACCCCATCTACTCACCTGTTGGCTGTTTGTTTTTCACTTCCATTCCCTCCGCATCCTCCATCATCTGTCACCATGACAACCTCAGCCCTGCGCCGGCAGGTGAAGAATATAGTGCACAACTATTCAGAAGCCGAGATCAAGGTATTATAAATGAATTGCGCTCTCCTCAAGTGTCACGGATGTGTAGTAGATCTTAAGTGTTAGACTTTAAGGAAGATAAACCTCTAAATAAACACCGATACTGAGTCATATCAGATATATCAGTCTTTGTCCTATAATCTCTGACTTTGTTATGATACTAGTTTAAAAACAAGATTATATGCATGGAATGTAAATGACCCATTCTTGAGAATTGGGACAAATCATGTCCTACCAAAAAAACACTTTCAAATTATTAACACCAACACTCTAATTCCATTTTTAGGGGTGAAAATGTATTATTTAAGGATTTATATATATGAAATACATCATTATAAATTTAATGTTTTAGTTTCCTTTAATTATTTTCTGAACTTGCTCTGAGCCGGAAAACCCAGACAAGAATTCACAACTTCAAACAATTAAAAAAATCTAAAACTAACGTGATAACACACGTGTAAGAATATGCTATTATAATCATCTTTGTTTTAAAATCGATTTGGTTTTCATAATGTTGACCTTCTAAAGTTATGTCCCAGATTTCTGTCAACTCCGTCAGATTTTTACCAAAACATGATTTAATCAGGCATAAAAAAGGGTTAGCTATACCCTAAGGACCCCTGTCTCACTTCCTGGTTTAAAAAAAGCAGGAATACTGATGGTAAACTTTCTGTTTTGACAGATTCTATAAATAATATCACCCTCAGATGTCTCCACCTTAACATTTGAACTCTGTAACCCTTCTAAATCAAAGCTATATAAGAATTATGGTTTAAAAATGTGCATTCTGATTTGCATTGAAATAGCAATGTTAAAAAATAAATTGGCTGCTCACTGCGACTGTGCTGTGAAATGAAAAACTGTAACATCTTGTCATTTTCCATCTGACAGAGCCGACATCTACATTTAATAAAAAATTAAATCACAAGGAGGTTGGCCTCTTACGAAGTTTAATATCCCACAGTTTGATCTTTCAATATATATTTTCCAGCATAACTGAAGAGTACAAATTAAAATCTCCCTCAAAATACAGTTTTGTCCCACTTCTCAAGAATGAGTGAAATATGAGAACAAAAGGACATCATGTCTTCTCCACTGGTGATCGTGTAGGTTCGCGAGGCCACCTCGAATGACCCATGGGGCCCGTCCTCGTCTCTCATGTCAGAGATCGCTGACTTGACCTTCAACGTGGTGGCGTTTGCTGAGGTCATGGGCATGGTGTGGAAACGCCTCAACGACAGCGGCAAGAACTGGAGACATGTCTACAAGGTGAGACCAGGAAAGACACGTTCCTGTGAAATTTGACTCAGTTTAGTTAAAAATCATCTCTGCGTATGTTTTTCTTCATTTCTGCTGGCTTGCTTTAGTTTAATGTGTTTTTTGAGCTTTCCTGTCGCCACTTATTAAACTGTGACCTCTTCCTCCACAAACACACTTCTGTCTGCTGCTGCCTCTTCCCTTGATCCTCTCTGGCTCCTTCTCTGCCAACCCTTTTCTTTGCTCACATTTGTCTGAAAACCCGAGCAACATCCGGTATTAAGCCATGCAAACATTAGTCGACCCCAGAGGATGTATCATTAGAAATTCGATCTCCTGACTCTTCATGTTGCACCACCATCTGGTCAAAATGAATTTTCTCCACAACATTGGTTTGTAATAAACACCTGCAAAACTAATGGCATTCTTCCTGACCTTTACTTTGTGTTCGGTGTTAATTATCATATAGACAAGCTGAACTGTTATTGAGAACATGGTGAACAATCAAAATCTTAACATTATTAATGTAAGCATGTTAACATACTGACATTGGCATTTAGCTCAAGTACAGTCTCAGAGAGCTGCAAGCATGCGCCAACAACGATGCATTTTTAAACCTGATTAAGTCTTGGTTTAACTTTAATTTCTGTTGCACAAAAATATAAAACTAGACTTAAATTTAAAATGAATTCCATTTAAGCCTCTCTTTAAATCTCTAATTAGTTTTTAAACCCCAAATCAATTGTTCTATGATGCTTCTCTTTCTTTTACACAAGTTGATCTGTTAAAACAGCTCGTCTCTCTGCAGTCTCTTTTCTTTATTGTGCTGTAGTCTGTTCTTCAATCTTCTGTTATTTGGACGTATTGTGACATTAATTTGGCCAATAAGTTTTTGTTAAAGGAGGAGAAATTAGAGCTTCATGAGAAAACTAACTAGGCTAGGACTTTTTAGCTTGCCAGCAAACAATTTAGGTTTTATACTTACTACATCCCCAATGCACTCATTATTATTTATTTATTTATTCATTTGAGCAAGCATCTCCATTTTGATTATACTTATGGTTTACATCACTGAACTTGGATTTACTAACAGAGATTAGTTTTTAATTGTGTACCAGAGCTCTGGTCAAGTTTAAAGCTGGATTTACCTGCTTTAAACCTAGTTTTGCTGAACACATATTACAACTAATCCTGGATTAACTTCTGTGCGATCCAGTCTTTGTCTTATTACACCATTCTCTCCTATACCCTCTCATTCCACATATTCATATACACAGGTTGTATTTAATAATATTTTTTTTCTACAACTGTGGAGTAGAGATATGAGCAGATACTAATTTTGGACTCTCAGCGTGTTAATCGTCATTTGCCTCCAGGCCCTGACTCTGCTGGATTACCTGCTGAAGACGGGATCAGAGAGAGTGGCCCAGCAGTGTCGTGAGAACGCCTTCACTATTCAGGTACTGGACTGCAACATCAGGAGAACTTCAGCAATCTGTATGCCTCAGGAGCAGAGCTGGTTTAATGTTCATTTGGATCCTCATTAGTTGTTACCTTGACAACCACTCCTCTTCCTGTGGTCCACATTTAAAAACATACAGAATAATGAGCAAATGTTCCACTACATGCAGTGAAAGAAAAGCGGTAAAGAGCCGGTAAAGAAAATATTCTCCATTCAGAAAGTTAATGAAACATGTTTTACCTGTTTTTTGCAGGCCTATCCTCTTGTTTTTTGTTTTTTTACTAGATTCAATAGATAAAATTGCTGAGTCAAGGTTATTAACTGAATTAATTCTATCAAACCTTCCAGAGGATCAGACTGTTGAGGTTTTCCTGCATCACCTTAACCACAACTAGAATTGTACGTTGTTTAAAAGTTAATTTTGACTCTGTGAAAATGTCTTTTGCTTACATATGGTTCAGACGCTACGGGACTTCCAATATGTGGACCGTGACGGCAGAGACCAGGGGGCCAATGTAAGAGAGAAAGCACGCCAACTGGTGTGTCTCCTCCGGGATGAGGAGCGGCTTCGCCAGGAGAGGAGTCAAGCCCTAAAGACCAAGGAGCGGATGGCTGGGGGAGGCAGCGGAGGGGGCGGGGGCGTGTACGGAGGTATACCCCCGTCTTACCACCCAGGCAGGCGAACAAGCCAGCCCAGCATGGCTGTGCTGTACGGGGAGGAGTTCAGCCGCTCCAGAGGCTCTCCATCCTCCTTCAACTGTGAGTGTTAATTAAGGAGGACAGTGATTTAAAGGTCCAGTGTGTAAGATTTCTTGTCAGAATTCGACAGAAATTATAGAATATAATATTCATAAATATGTTTTTATTAGTGTATAACCACCTGAAAATAAGTATAGTTGAGTTTTTGTTACCATAGAATGAGTCGTTTATTGCCACAGACGGCAGAGGTCCTCTTCCATCGAGGCAGTCATGTTCTAACAGTTGCCCAGAATGGTCAAACCTCTGCAGCCACCGTAGGTTCTCCTACATGCTTGGAAGGGGAGAGAGAGAGATGAGGTGTTTGCAATATGCAACCTCACTGCTAGTTGCCACTAAATCCTCCACACTGGTCCTTTAACCCAACAGGTTTTTTTGCCTCTTGGGGTCAGTGGAAAAAAAAGCTGTGAAACCACCAGCTACAGAGAAATGGTGTCGTTCATTTAGAGTTGAGTTTCTGGCCACCTGTTGAATTTAAGTTCAATATTTACTGTGTTTTAGATGTGGTTTTGGTCTCTGCCAGCTCCGCCGAGGGAAGTATTTAATTTTAAGCTGCTAAATGCTTCACTGTATTCTTCAGCTAGTTGCTAACAGTCTTTCTGCTGTTTGGTGCTGAGCATTTGTTTAATAGCACCATTCGTGACTGTCTCTTCTACTGCGCAGACCACAAAGCTAGGGCCCAACCCACACTGGATTTTTGGGGCAGATGCATAGAAAGAATACATACATAAACAAAAGGAGTTAACACAAAGATATATATATTTTAAAGGTACTAGACAACATATATGCTGATAGAATATAGACAAATAAGTCTGTGACAGTAAAATATCAGGCTGATAACAACGGTCAACCAATACATCAGTCTGGCTCTAGTTTCTACAGTAGCTCAGAAAAGACAAACCAAACACTGGCTCTAGATTTCTCGACCACCACGGGTTCTTTGACACCCCTGGAAGGGGAGAGCGAGACGTGGTGTTTGCAATCTGCAAGCTGACTGTGAGATCCTAGAAGCTGGACCTTTAAACACACAATATGTAAAGTCTGCCACTTGGGGTCTCTCTAAACTTTCAACACGATTTTTAATAATATATACAGTACCTTATAAAGACCTATAAATAAAAAAAATTCATACAGGCACATTGTACCACATATATGCTGATACTGAAATAGACGGATGTAGCTGTGATAGGTCAGTGTCATCCTGATAATATCTGTCTGGACCTACAAAAAGCCAAAATAACTGTTAGAAAACACTGCTGGTGACAAGGCATATCTCTCACTTTTGTGTGGCTTGTCAAGTAAGTTTTCCATTGTGGTGTGCCAAGTCATAAAAGAGCAACAGTGAGCCACACTCAAAAACAAACTTCAACAAACAACACAAATGTGAGATTTATGCTTGTCCTGGAGTGTTTACAAGTGGAGTGTTTTTCGGTTTTTACAAAGGGAAAAGACTTAAAGGAAGTTTGTCAAAAGTATGTCTGGTTAACTGCCACACCTCCATTTTGACTGAAAGGTCAAAGAGAAGTGAAAGGGAACCAAAACTGTAAATTTGCCGACCGCACAGCTGAATAATGAACTGAAACATGATATTAAGCCCTGTAAAGCCGAGGGGAGCTGCACATTCTGGTGACAGTTCTCTCTGTACGACCTCTTTGATTTGTCGCATTGTTTTCATATTATCATGGGTGCATATAGTGAAAAGTGGGGGTGCATGAATACTGCCAGGCAAGGGAAGGATTTTTATTCTGCAGTGGTTACAAAATGTTCAAAAATATAAATATTGCCAGCTTGAGTTAATTAATGCTCAAAATATAACACCAAACTCCCTTTAAGAAATATGACATATTAACAATTTCTGACGTGTCCGGAATATAATCCATAAAGATAAACTGTATTTCTGTACAAACCTCTACCAGCTCTTGTTGGTTAGTTGTGTTATTTAGTGAGCTAGAACAGTTGGAATGAAAGGCAAACCAAAGTTGCTTCCTGGTTTGCTGATTCCTGTTTGGCGCTGGAAAGAGCACATCTACCTTCTGACAACATTAAACATGTTTGATTTTGTCATGATTGTGAACTATTTTTGATCCAAAATAACTCAAATGTTCAAAGCTCAAGGATGCAAAAGCACGTTTGCACCACAAAAATTAAAAGTGGAGGTACAGCTGCTGCACTTGCTCTCTTGCTCAGGCGCCAATGTACATTGTTATTCTAAAAACATGGATTATATTCACTTTAATGTTTGAATTTCCTTGTTTTATGCGTTGGCAATTTGTGAATAAATGGATGAGGTGTTAAAAATACATGCTTTTATTCAGGCTGATCCCGAGTGAAATGCATTTCATGCTGTGGCCCAGCACTTTGGACGATCCACCACATGGATTATCAATACTGCAGCGTAGGCCTGAAAGTATTCAAATCAGCCTCACACATCCTGCGCTCCACGCCTCACATCAATCTGAGGCCTTTTCTCCTCATCACCTCCTCACTCAAACTCCCTCTCTTGATCACGTCTGCAGCCTCATCCTCGTCTCCTCGCGCCGCCTCGGACCTGGAGCAGGCCAGACCTCAGACCAGCGGCGAAGAGGAGCTGCAGCTCCAGCTGGCCTTAGCCATGAGCAGGGAGGAGAGTAAGAAGGTAAAATCACACACACAGACCAGTGTTACTATATTCACAATATATTCACTACATAATCCATTCCCTAGCCCATGGGTCTCCAGCGTCTCTCAAACATGCCATTTTTTGCCAAGAGAAAAACGAAAAACAAAAGACGAAATCTCTTTGGAGCTGCAACTATTAAATTCCCTGTTTGCCTTGGAGACTTTTCTTTTTTGTAATGCCATCCATGACTATCCTACGGAGATTCAAGAGTAGCCATCTGCAAAATTTAGAGAAACTTAATAAAAAATTTGGTGTAGAGGCTACACATTTTTATAATCAACTAATATAAGAATCACTTTAGGCCTACAACAATAATAAATTAAAATGATGAGATAATATAAGATAAGAAAATAAAAAGATAGAAGATAAAACTTTATTGATCCTGAAGGAAATTGTTATGCCAGATTGCTCCAAACCTATAGTAACAGAAGAATAACAACAATAGAGTATCAAATAATTGAAATATAGATATAAAATATTAAGTGTATAAGGAGTGAATGCAAAGAAATAGTGCCTAAAAGAATAAGAATAGACAAAAGATAAGTTAAGTACAAAGTAAGCAAAGTAGGAAAAGTAGTAATGGCAATTACATTAAAACTAATATTGGCAGTGATATTGAAAGGTAATTAAAGTAAAATTAAAAAGGTAATAGAAAAATGTTATTGCACGAATAATGAATGTTAAGACAGGTCACATGATATTAAATGTAACTAATGAAAAGTAATAGTGACGATGAAAGTGATATTGCACAGTGTACTAAAATGTTTAAAGTAAAAGAATTAAAAAAAATGCACATGACGATAGTGAGCATATTATAGCTTGTGATATTGAAAGGTAATATTGCACATGGAGAGAAGAGAAAAAGAGACGACGAGGGGCAACACTGTACGTGTATACGAACATTAGAAGAAGTTAAAAAGAAAGTACATTTGTGGCCCTACCCATCCCTATCCCAAACCTAATTCTGACCTTTACTTTAAAACCAAGTCTTAACCCTCAAATAGCTCTTTTGGTCATTGACATTTTGGTCCCCACATGGCTGGTCTGTCCCCACAGGGAAAGAGGACACCTGGAATTTATAACCCATGAACATAGTTAATCAAGTCTGAACACACACACACACTTTCTCTGTACAAGTGTACCACACATCTCATTGCCTCTTGATGACTCCAATAATGAAAATTTTGTTACAAACAATCAGAAACATTCGCCCACCTTCATCTAGCTAGCCCGTCCTTCCCCTGTTACCATAGAGATGGATGAAGACACACAACTACAGATTGCCTTAAGCCTTAGCCAAAAGGAGCAAGAGCAGGTACACACACACACACACACACACACACACACACAAAAACACACCTCGCTTCTTACAGTTCAGTGTCCACATTTATTAACTCTCTAGTGTGTGTATTTGGCTCTTATGTCTGACCTCAGATGCTTCTAGGTGGCCATCTAATGACTTTCTTTCCAACTTTTTCCTTCTTTAGTCAGCTCACTCCTTTCCCGGACCACTGCTGTACCGCCCACTGCCTCTCAAACTCTTTAAAAACGTTTAAACTTCTACATATGAAATGTTTTCTTCATTCTTTCTCTCCGCTTTGCTCTGAAGCAGCCTCTGCTCTTTGTCAACTAAATATTTCAACAGCGCAAAAAAGCCACCAGTGCCGCCTTCGTTTGGCAAAACCAGAGACTGTTTCACTAACGCTGCTGTGTGCATGTGTGCGTCCGTGCTCATTGCCGCGGCGATAGTGTTGATGATGTCACGATGCCGCCCCTGCAGGAGCAGTGCTGTCGTCAAGGAGACGAGTCTCTGTTACAGAAGGCCCTGGATGAGAGCAGGAGAGAGAGCCAGTCAGGGACACAGGAGGTGAGTTTAAAAACGCGTGTGTGTGCTGCACAGTACGTGTGTGGGTGCATGTGTGCTGCACGAGTGTGCGCTCGCACAGAGAGGTGGGCGGGTGCATTTGTAGGTGGATGCTGGCAGACATTTAGAGAATGAAGTGGAGTTTATAGTGCGGTCTGTGAGAGAGGGAGGGAAAGGAGACAAAAAGACATAGATCAGCATAATGAGGGAGATTTGAGAGAGAAACGCTGGAGAGCTGAGAGATGAGAGGAGAAAGAGGTGCCTGCTGAATGATAATGACTTTGTCTTGTCTAACCTTGAGCTCAGCATGACATTTCCCTGAAAGCATACTCCTTATCTTGTAGCACACCAGCTCCTTTACTCATTGGCCTGTCAAAGAGCCTATCACAGTCACCAGCTGTCTTATGTTAAGGTCTCTGTAGCTTGTAATTGGTTACATTATGTTGCTTATCGTGGAAATCCTTGTACTTTCAGGTGCTCCATAGAAAAAAAGCATAGAAATAAAGACCAGGGGGAAAACAACACTGTCAAAGTGAGCCTTGTAACTCCTGACATACATATCATAGATCATTATGTCTTTCATTCAAAAATGACATTTGATTTCTCGCCTTTTAACTTCATTCATATAGCACATTTCATACAGCAATTGTAAACTCAGTGTACTTCAAGATACATCATACATGGCAAAACATAAAATAGCATATAAGATAAGAAAGTATTACACACTTAAATACAATGACATGATAAAAGCAACACAAGATATTATTATCTTCATTCTTAAAAAAGATAGATAGTAAAAACAATAATAATACTAAGTCCCAAAACAAACGTGAAAGAAAAATTAAATTAAACACACACTTGAAACTAACTAAAAGCTTGCGGGAAAAAAAAAGTTATGCTATGAGATATCTTAAAGTGGGTGTGACAAGATTACCCTTCAGATATACAGTAGTTTAAGACATATCAAAATATAAATAAAAATATATTTAAAAAAAATACAACACTGGGAATATTATTTTGTTTTTTCGCCCTCAAGGTTTCCGCATGTAGGACTGTGATGATATGTTTTTCTTTCTTACTGCATTTTCCCATGGGATGGTAGTTTACTGTGACTGCCTTAAAGGAGAAATCTTTAGTATATATACTGTAATAAATCATAAAATGACCATGATATATCATCAGAGATGATGTTAAGTTGAAATATCTATTCTCTGACAACAATACTACGGCTGTGGTGTCCTCCTTTGGAATTTTTTTTATGTCAGCCTGGAATAACTGTTTTTGTTTTGCTGGTTTCACGTTAATTAGAGTTCATATTAATGCTGAATGTTTGATGAATGTGTACGTGTTTGTTTATGAGTCATTACAAATCATTAATAATCTTGTAAAAGCCATAGATGTTTATAACTAAAAACTAAATTAAGCAACATTTCCATGGATTCTGGCAGGCAGTGAGACAGGCAGTCAGAGTGTATATTTTCAGAGCAGTGGGCTTTTGCTTTTCCTGAGTGTGGGGAGGAGTGGGCGGGAGGAAACACCTCGCTTCAATCATACATCGTGAACTGAACAGGATTTCAACCTATTCAATATACAGGCTATGCTATTTGGACTGCAGTACACATTTGCACAAGATAAACCACAGGTCTGTGAATTAGTGGGTCATGATTTTTGGAAATGTGAATTTTTCACATGTATTTTTGGTGCTTTGAGCATCACAGTCCCATTATATAAGAGATAACATAAACATTACTACAGGCTGGTCGGAAAGTATGTATTCTTGATTTTGGGTTAAACTGCCCCTTTAATGATCAACGATACCCTGACATGATGAACCCCACATTTGTTAACATATTGTGTAATATATAAAAGACATGTTGTCAATACTGTGCTGTCTGCACACAAAGTCAAATGTGAACATCAAATGTCAAGTGACAGTGACAGCGTATGTGCAGATATTTTAAAAGTGGAACAGTAAACAAAATGTTGTCAACGCACTGCACAGCTGTGAGACGCTGCTCTGACAACTGCTGCAGAATAAACAGTGGAGTCCAGATGCAGCCTAATGAATTGTGTCTGCATTGCCTCAAGCACTCGTCACTGCATTATGTCATGTAATCTCATTGCATATGCAATCTAATGCAATAACATACAGTTAGCACTACCCTGCGCTGACTTTCTTATAAGTCAATCAGACTGTACAATAACAGACCAGTGAATAATTATGTAACACACAAGAACAGTTAAAGATGCTCCTGCTGTTATAAATGTGTGTTTTCAGTAGAGCGGCAGTGAGCGATTATGCTTATTAAGGCTCGAAAGAGAAAACACTTGTGTTTGTTTGTTTGTTTCAAGTGAGCTAACTGTTTCTTGTTAAGTTAATAAAGACTGCACTGGTCTGTCCAAAACATCAGCTTTGCATGAGTTTGTGACAAAATCATTTAAATTGTTAAATAATTTATTTAGTTTAAGAATCATCTTAAACCAGAAAGACACAACTATGATCAAAGGTGGAGATACATGGTTCACATGGGATAAAGCTGGGCTTGAGTCAAACAGCTGTTAAGTGGCGGACAAACACTTAATTTCCAATGAATTCTTCACTATAAAAGTCATTATTATTATTAGTTTGTTATTTGAAAGCTTTCATCATGAAGCAGCAAAACCAAGAAGTGTTTGGTTTTCATCAGCAGTAACACGATTCTTGTATGGCTGAAAGCAAACATGAGAATGTAAAATAAAGCAGATACCAGGGCACACTTGGGTTCACTCTCACAACGCTCACTGGTTTGGGGGGAAGAAGGAGGGTTGTCACAGATTGGCCGCAGTCAATAAGACGTCACCGCAACCCTCCAAAGAGGGTCCACTTCAGGCATGACTCAGCACAGCTTGGTGTGTTATAAGTGGTCGTGGAAATGCAAATCAGTGGCATGCATTTCAGTAAGTTAATTTTCAATAGCCTACATTTAACACACTACTCAGTAGGACTGGGTACCAAACTTCAGTACCTTTAAGGCACTGACTGAGTTGCTTTGAGCCTCTCAACTATTGAAAAACACCTGTTCATTTGGTACAAAATTTTGATCAGTTAGGAGTAAATCATATCAGGATCAATGACAAAATAAGAATACAGAATGCTTGTACCAAGATCTAATAACGCTGGTGATTTACTGTCCTACGTTCTAAGTCATAAACGCACGCAGAAAAAACAAGACTTAATACACAGACACAAGCATCATTGGTTAGTTTGGTCTCTTTTACTGCAAGCTGCTTATCTGCACACTCAGTGGCACTCAGTCCTCAAAACTTCGAGAACACCTGCTTTGTAAGTTCTCTCTTCCACAAGTTTTGTCTTTTTGTAAAAGCCATGCAGGATTCACCCAGTAACACAAACCTGAGAGGGTTTGGCACAGATTTACAGGGTTCTTCTGTTCCCTCTGCAGTCAGCCATGCTGGACCTGGTGGACATCTTTGGCCCCTCATCTGAGGCCCCACCTCCGCCTAGTGACCCTTGGAACTCTGCCAAACCCACCACTGATGTCACCACTGACCCATGGGACTCTGTAGGTGGGTGGTTCATCACAAAAATGCAAAGGTCAATATGATGCTAGACCAACTGCTGTATCCCTTTGTGTTTTCGCACTTCTAAGAGTGAGTTGCATCAACAAATAATAATTTAATCTAAAAATCTTAGTCTGAATTATTATTAGAACTTGATTATTTAGATCAATCATCTCAAAAAGGCAACTATTTTAAAAGTTAAACTTGGACTTAAAGTTTTGGTGCAACAGAAATAAATTCAGTTAGGGTAAAAACTAACGTGACCTTTAAAGAGAGGTTTATTTAACCATTCTTAAATTCTTAAACAATTAAGTTAAACCATGATTTAACTGGGTTTAAAAATGAATTCTTGTCAGTGGAACCCAACCTAAGCTTCTATGTGTTTAATGCCTCACAGCGGTACACTCCAGTACTCCTGTTATTGGTAGCCCTTGGACAGCCCCTCCCTCATCCTCCGATGCGTCCAATCCTTGGGCTCCATGTGCCAACTCAGGCACAGACCCCTGGGAAGCGGCGCCTGTCTCCTCCAGTCCTGTCGATCATGCGTGGGACAGCCCAACACATGGAGGTACCTTTCAGGAACACTGGTCTCATCAATATGCATAGACATTGAGGTTTTCTTTGCCCCGTGCTGTAAGATTTTACTGTGTTCACTCTGACATGCAGGTGGTGATGGAGCAGATCCATTCGCTGCACCAGAGGACGAGAAGCCTAAACAAGAGGTTCCTCAAGTGTCGTCCCCTCAGCCTGCTAGTCCCACAGGTAGTGTATTGTACAGTTGGATCTTACAGAAACAATAAGTCTCCTGTATTGACAATGGGTGGAAGGAAAGAAATGAGCCCACGGTTAGCTGGTGGACTACAATATAACTTCCTATAAACAGAACAGTAAGACCAAAGGTAGCCTACTGTGGTGTCTTATTAATTCACCTTCACCATGTATTGTAATTCAATGCAATAAGTGTTCCAGGGATGGAGACAGTAACAAGAATGCTTGTACAATTTAAATGTAATTTAATACAACAGAGCTGTAATAAATGCCTGTCAGACCTTTGGGAAACATATAATATTGCATTTTATTTAAAACATGTTTTAAATAAACATAGGGTTTGGTGTATTTGCCAGCATTAAATGAACAAAATAAGACTTCCCTACAATGTAGTGTGCTGCCATACAAAAAGTGCAATGCAACACCTCCCTGAACCAGTCTTCAAAAAAACCTGAACATCATAGACTTCACAGAGGATGATTACGACGACTGTGATGCATTATAATATGCCGTCCTTGTTATTGCATCCACTTGCTACCACTTATACAGATGGGTCACAAATTCAGGGAAAACTTACATGAATTAATGAATGAATGAATAAAACACATTGTGTTCATAATCTTTCTTGCATCCGGGGTGAGGAGAGCGTCCAGTTTAGGAATCTCAGAACCGCGTATTTGCTTTTTGCTGATGATGTGGTTCTGTTGGCTTCCTCATACCTTGACCGTGACCTTCACCAATCACTGGCATGGTTGGGATTCTCTGCCAAGAATTTCGGGGTCTTGTTCATGAGTGACAGGAAAATGGGGTGTGAAATCAATAGCCAGATCGCTGCAGTGTCAGCAGTAATGTGAGTGTTGTACCAGATCTTTGTGGTGAAGAGGAAGCTGAGCAGAGGGCAAAGATTTCAGTTTGCCAGTTCTAGCCCTCATCCTGTGGTCATGAGCTTTGGGTAGTGACCCAGCGAATGAGGTCACAGAAACAAGCTGCCAAAAATGAGTTTCCTTCATAGGGAGCTCAGAGTTCGGAGGGAACTCGGAGTGGAGAAGCTCCTCTTTTGTATTGAAAGCTGAGGTGGTTCAGGCATCTGATTTTGACAGTTGGAGTTGCCTTCTGGACAGTTGGAGTTTTTTTTTTTTGGCACGTCCTAATGGGAGGAGACCCTGGAGCAGACCCAGAATTCACTTGAGGGATTACGTAGCTCATCTGGCCTGGGAATACCTTGGAATCGCTGAAGAGGAGCTGGAAAGCGTTGCTGGGGATCAGAACATCTGGAATACCCTGCTCAGCCTGTTGCCATGACAAGCCGACCCTGGATGAGCAGAGGAAAATGGATGGATGGAAGGAGACTTCCTTGCAGGGCATGAGGGGTCACTAAATGGCTGTGAAAATGATGGTAATCATGGGCTATAGCCTTCACAAGCACCAGAATTCAACCTAGTTGAGATATTTAGAGCAACGTCTTATACTCCACCATCCTCATCAAAACACCAAAGGAAGGAATATCTTAGCCAGGGAAAGGGAAGTCTGGGGTCCCCTGCTGTAACTGTTACCACCGTAACCCGATTTTGGATAAGTGGTTGAAGATGGATGGATGGATGGGTTCAAAGACTTTTAGAATCTGTGACAAGGAACAATGGAGCTGTTGTGGAGCTAACTACATCATTGTGCACAAGACACTTAATGTTGGGTTTTCCTTTAGTTTGTCACATGCAGTTTACATCATATTGCATTATGTCCCCTCACTAACTATTTTTCTTGTCCTGCTGCAGATGCAGAGCTGTTTGGGGTAAAGGTAGACTCTGACCCATTTGCTGAAGCCGATTCCAAGCCAGATCCTTTCGGGACTGACCCTCCAGTGAAACCCCAGGTAAACGGACGGGAGTCGGCCAGCCCAGAGATGTTTGACCTGTCGCGGCTAGCACCTCCGCTCAGCGCCCCGCCTACACGTGTGTGTCGAACCCCGGAGGCCTTCCTGGGACCTACAGGTGCCTCGCTGGTGAATTTGGACGCTCTGATACCCTCCAACCCGCCTAGCAAGACGCACAACAACCCCTTCCTCTCAGGTAACAAGCAACCATTCAAGAACTCGCAATCTGTACTTACAGGCCCTGTTCAAAACTGGTATTAACATGCATCCTGGGTGATCAAGCATGAGGACAGGTCTGAATGCACTCAGGACAGACAACATTTGGTGTTGGCCACTTGTGACCTTTTAGCAGTGTGAACAAAAACGTTCACTGTAATCCAGATTGCGTGTTTGGGCTCTATTATCTTCAACAGATGTTTGTGAACACTGTTAATTATTTGAGCCTTCTTGTAAATTCAGTGTTCTTCATTAAGTTATTTCTTTCTTTTTGAAAAAAAAAAACATTGGCCCCAGCATGTTCATGGCTACTACGGTTGAATCATCGGTTAAAAACATCACATTTTGCAAACATGTTTATGTACATATGGAGCGGGGAAGTGAGATCAGATTGCAAGTGGTCACTCAAGATGCATCTGGACATGCATTTGAATGTGTGGGTGTGAACTGACAAACGAAACATTATTGTAATAATATTAAAACTTTTCCAACCAATTCTGTCTTCTCAGGTCTGAGTGCTCCATCTCCCACCAACCCCTTCCACTGCGACCAGCCTCGCCTCACCCTCAACCAAATGCGACCGTCCTCTACATCCCCACTGCCCCCGCACATGCTTTCCTACAGTCCGTCGCTGCCTCTTCCTCTGCCCCACCAGCCACCCATCCTCCCTTCCTCTCTCACGCAACCTCCTGCCGGACTCCTGGACCTTCCCTCCAACCTCCCACAGCCCCTGCTCCCCTTATCTCCGCGCCCCGCACCCCGTACTCAGTCACAGACACAGACACACAGCCACAACCCTTTCCTCTGAGATGCCTGCATCTTTCATGCTCCGGTCTGCAGAGGGAGACAACAGAATGGACTCTTTTTTGATTCATCTATGCTGACTACAATGAGACTAGTTTAAAATGAGCCTGAACTGGACTGTGGATCCTGGTCTGATGTCATTGTGCACACTTGAAGTGGATCAATCTTGGACTGGATTTATGTGTGTCTGTCTGAAGACACATCAGCTGCTATATAACCTGAACTCTTGAAGAAAAGCTAACTCACACATGCGCACACACACACACACACATGCACTCAGGCGCACTTCAGGGTGCACAGACACGAACATGCACACACCACCAAGCTAACAGGGTGTATCTCAACAGTCCCTTCGATGCCTTCTCCCCATCAACAGTGACAACTCCGAGCACCCTTTGACCACACAGACAGAACTGTTCCTTTGGAAGACTGGGATGAAGCCACATACTTTGATTGTCCACCAAGATTCACAAGGATCCTTACCGCTGCTGCTTCACCGACGAAAGCATGAATGCATCCCACTCCCTCCCCCGAGACTCCAAACTGTTCTATTCTGCTGAGCACCTGAGATGAGTTCTTCGAATAAATCCTCTTTTTTCTGATGAGTCAAATAGTATCTTGAGCTTTATTGGCACAATTGACCCACCCTAAGTCCCACTTTCCTGTTTCCCATATTAAAATATACCATGTGCTGGGCTTGTCTGTGCTGACAAGGAAAGCAAAGATGCTGAAAAGATGTAGCCGGGGGATCTGTAAAAGCAACATATATATAGTGACCTCTTTAGCTAAATGCTAACTAACTAGATAGCTGATCTACATAAATAGTTATCTAGCTAGTTAGTGGTTAGCTAGCGTTAGCTAACATTAACTAGTTTGCTAATGTTTTACTCTGTAGCAAAATGCTAGTGCAGTACCTAGCTGAGCTAAATCGATCATCAGCTAACTAGCTACATTTAATGTTGACAAACAGCTAGCTAATCTATATCAGTCAAATTATTGTTGGATTTACAGGTCCTCCCAGCAACATGTTTTGACCATCTTCAAAATTTGGTGTCCTTGTCAACGCAGATGAGCCTGGACTTTAGCATATCTTAGTACATGAAACAGGAGAAGAGAAAGGCTCTGCTAGGTACCAAGGTTACTCTGCTGTTATTGGAGCACAAACAAAAAGGGGCGGGGCTTAGACAGGGTCAATCAAATCACTGGAGAAGGACCCAAAATCGTGTTACTGTGAGATTCAAGGCAGCATTTAGCACTGTTCAAGAACTAATTGACTCAGGTATCCCTTCCTACATCAGTGTAATGATATCTATTTTGCATTGCCTTGTTAATCTTGCAAGCTCAATAGCATCTGGTCCTAAGTTAGTTATTTGTCCTTAAAGACAAGTAGCCCCAAAAGGATCTAGATGGATTCAAAACTGGACTAAACCAGCCTAAGCTAGACCTTACTGTCTCAATCTGGACCTAAACTGATCACTGATTGTACCCTATCGGACCTGTGTGCCTGTCTCTTCAGCTGACCCACAATGCATTCCCGGCTGGTTGATATTTGGCGCCATTGAGGAGGACCTCAGGGAGATCGCTCTGTCCCTCCTCCAATGAGATTCAACCTCAGAGAATGAAAAGGCATTTGTCTACAGAGAACAAAAAAAAAACAACAACAGGGAGATCAATGACTGTATTTCAGATGTTAGCATTAAAATGAGGGACGAACAGATAAAGGAGAGGAAACAGAGAAATAAGGTAAAACGGTCACAGATGATTAACTGATGTATTGAGCTGTAGCTCCTCTCCTCGGCTCCTCATTCACATTTGTGTTAGGAACAAAAGAATCTGACGAGACCAGATGTTTGGTCATCACTGCACTGAACCTGGACCTGAATGTGAAACGCCTGCCTATAGATACACACAGGCTTAGTACATAATGTATTTAACAGAATGAAACCTATAAAGTATTATGAAATATTATACCAATAAATGAATGGTGTTTGCATTATAATTTCTGAAGTGTTCATATGATTGATTGATGAGTTATTCATTAATTTCTTTCATCTGTCACAGATGCAGGTAACTGCTGTCTGTAGCAGCAATATTTTTAAAGCCACTACAAGGAACGTTCATATTTGGTTGATTTTGGAAGGCCCTGTGGACAAAAACAGTAGTTTTTCCACAATAATAACTACAAAACATAATGATGATAATAACATTATCTCAATAAAAATCTCCTTCTGCTCCTTTTAACTGGCTAACATATCTTCTCACCGACAGTCTTGTTTGCTAATGTAGGTCATATAGAGGCATCAGTAGTGAATTGACAGTTTCACAGCAGTTAAAAACTTGTAGTAGCTTAAAGCACTGGCTCCACAAGCCCCCAACCCCAAATGCAGTTTTCTCAATTGCACAAAAAAAATGACCTATGCAAACAATTCTGGAAACCTGAAGCTCATGTATCACCAATAAGATGTCAGATAGCTAACCTTTAAGCGCAGTCCTATTGTCTTCGCTCAAATATAAATTCTTAATCACATTTTTGCAAAACTTTAAGCACAAATTGCAGCCTTTAGCACAGTTTGTTCACCTGGAAAACACGGGCCATCAAAATACCACACCCGAATTACCACATAGACGTATAAACATTGACACCGCATTGACCACTTTAGCTGTTGCTGTGCTACGTTGATGTCGCCGCCATTTTTGTGAGGTCATGACCGACCTGTGAACAAATACATGTAAACAGGGGAGCTGCAGTTTTGGAATTTGTCTTGGTTTGTGCTCAAAATAACCATACAAATGCACATCTAAATGAAAATCCCATGTTTACCACTGTGATACATCACCTTTTCTTTTAACATCACTCGGGAGCTGAGAACAACTGAGAAACAAAGACTCTAATTGTTGAAGTTTTGAAAGTAAAATTCTTTCCCATTCTTGCTTGATATACAACTTCTCATCTTCTCTATTGCTATATATTTTTGCTTCATAATGAGCCACACATTTTTTTGTTTAAAGTTGGTAACAATCTGGATCTCCTTTTTTAGCCTGGAGGACATAATGTCCATGATCTCACATGTGGACTTGTCAGGGCTTTCTTTCATTTTCATGGTAGAGTCTTAATTAACTTGCATTTGTAGATGCAGCAGCGAAGTGTGTTTACTGACAACATTTTTCCTAAGTGTTCCTGAGCCCATGCAGTATCCTTTATACAGTTATGTAGGTTTTTAATGCAGATTTTGATGCAGTGGCAACTGAGGGGTCAAAGGTCACAGGTATTCAAGGTTGGTCAAGGTCAATTCAGTGTAAATTTACAAAAACAAACTTTATCAGTTTGAACATTCTATATAGTGTCTTTGTACTGTATTCAATGGAAAACAAATCAAAAGATATTTGCAACCATTCATCCATCAGTCCGTGGTAAATGTCCAACTCTGCACCATTAATTGCCACAGATATTGAACACATTGGCTGCTGTTCTGCAAAAGCTGTTTTTTCAAGAATTCTGAATCACAGAACTCCATCAGCATTCAGTCATGGACACACAAAAAACTTTGGCAGGTCAGTCCATTAGTATTTGAGATTAACGGTGGACAAGGTGTACTCTCTTAGTCATGCACTCATCAAGATAAACACACGATTACACGATTACATGATTACACGTTACACTTGGGAGATCATAAATGCATAAATTAGAAAAGCCCTGTGGCGTCCCATTTTTCTAAGACATCCTGTCAGTGTCTTTGTAATGACAACTTGATATCATCAAATTAAAAAAAAAAAAAAACTATTTAGCTTTATGTTTTAACATCATTATATAACACATCATTATTATGTGGTTGGTTTTTACACTGTCCGTCATGGGACCATCACATTTGCATAATGAGTCATTTTCTTGACCTAAAGTCAGTACTGTGTTCCCTGTTGTCAAACTGGCCACTGTCAGTTTTGGAGGCTGTGTTCAGTTGCAGCATGGCCAGATTCCACATTCCCTGACCTGTAGTGCTATATGTCCCTCTATATTTTTTTGGTGAGTTGCTGAGTTTTGGAGATATCGGCTGTAGAGATGTGTGTCTTCTTTCCAAAATAAAGGGACTGAAAACTTCACACCAATTCCAAAAATCATGACTCAGTTACTCAAGATAATCTACAGACCTTATTGTGAGCAGTTTCATTTTCTTTCTGCAGTAGAATCTGTTTGAACTACATAAACTGCTCACAAGGTCTGCTTTGAGCACCACAAACCAAGTGCCATTTTGTTCCATATATGTGTAAAATTCTTTAACTAACACCCCAAAAAATGTAAATTGATATGTAGCATACAGGCCAGGGGGAAAATATGTATTTTGGGGTGAACAATTGTTTTAAAAATAAGTTTTATCATCTTCTGGATGCTGTCTGTTCTTGTTAGATTCTTCTTTGCCTGATAATGTCAAGTTGTCATGCAAAGACATTCACAGTTTAATCAACCCATCTGGGCAACTACACTGGGGAGCTCTGCTGCAGTAACATGTAGACGTACACAAAGTAGCTAGCTAATGTTCATGTACAGAAAAGTGGTTGTGTTGCTTGGCAACAGTCCAGTCCAGGGGTGGAAATATTTGAGTTGGCTGAGGCAAAAAACATAAGTAAATAATTAAAGAAATCATAATCTACTGTTGCTTATGAGTGTTAACTAATAAATGCTGCATGTAGAACTGTTGTATAAAAGCAATATCACACTCAAGGATGTGTGGTTGTACTGAATATCAGCACAGCTGTGATTACCTACGACCCAATCACAGCCATTGCTTTTTTATGAAATTTGGACACCCATCATATCAACATGTTGTGGTGGTGTTGGGATTGGAAGAGCAGACTTCTTTCTTTGACCATTCATCAAGAAAACCACACACAAACTCACACATGCACAAACATGAAGAGTTTTATGTCATAGACACTTTATGTTGGTGCTGAGGAGAGACGAGTTGATGTGAGCAGTTTTGCTCATTGACCACTAGATGGTAGTGCTGACACAGTGTACAACAGATTTTACACCCTGCAGGTTTTTTTCTCCAGCTATTGTTATAAAGTGATTGGTTCACACTTGAAAATTACATGTCTGTTAGTGATGCAAACCAGCACTCAGCACACTGTAGGTTCCAAGAAGTGGTACAAATACTTCAACAACAGCTGTACTTCAGTTAATGAGGTGTTACTGTAACAGTCAATATCCAGGCATGTGTGTGTGTGTGTGTGTGTGTGTGTGTGTGTGTGTGTGTGTGTGTGTGTGTGTGTGTGTGTGTGTGTGTGTGTGTGTGTGTGTGTTTAATCCAGCCAAACACACACACACACACACACACAACCTAATTTCACTGATGATGGGAACATCCAATATTCTGATGAACCCTGCTGCAAACATATTTCTTTCTAGCTGAGAAGGAAATTAACTTTTAACAGCTGTGGAATATGGATAAGTACATTTACTTGTTTTTTGTACCTAAGTACAAATTCAAGGCACTTTCATTTTATGCAGCTTTACACTTCGACTCCACTGCATCTCAGAGGCAAATATTGGGCCTGACACATGAAATAATTGCCAGAAAATACACATTTTATTTGTTTATTTGACTTTTTAACACAATTTTAAAAAAGCTTGCATTTAATCATTTGCATATACAATATTTTGTTTGTATCATATTTGATACACCAGGCATTTATGAAAAATCACTGATCACAATCATTTTGATTTTGACAAAGTATTGTTCACTGCTTTTGGAAAATTTGGCACATGTTAATTGGTTTGGTTCTTAAAGTGAATTAATTAACGTAACATACAATTATGATAGCCCAGGAACTGTTTTAGTGAAAATCAATTAAAAAAGACAATCATGAGCAAGTGCTAACTTGCTTGCTTTGAAGTGTATATGTGATTGTCGTAGGGATCATGTAGAGTGCATCATGAAATTTAAATTTAGTTTGAGGGACTCCAGTGAATCATCATGTTTACTGTTTGTATCATATTTGATACACCAGGCATTTATGAAAAATCACTGATCGCAATCATTTTGATTTTGACAAAGTATTGTTCGCTGCTTTTGGAAAATTTGGCACATGTTAATTGGTTTGGTTCTTAAAGTGAATTAATCAACGTAACATACAATTATGATAGCCCAGGAACTGTTTTAGTGAAAATCAATTAAAAAGACAATCATTAGCAAGTGCTAACTTGCTCATAATTGTCTGCAACACACAAGTTATTATAATAAGTGCAGGTTGTATGTATGTAAAAAACATATAAATATCTAAATTTCCACTCTTAAGTTGTGTTAAGATGACATTTCAATCTTAAATTAGTTTGTTTTGAAGTGTATATGTGATTGTCGTAGGGATCATGTAGAGTGCATCATGAAATTTAAATTTAGTTTGAGGGACTCCAGTGAATCATCATGTTTACTGTTTGTATCATATTTGATACACACATTTTAAATACAAATTTACTATGAAAGTAAATAGATATTATAATATATAATAAAGTAAATATTTCTATTGAAATGTTAGTTACTATATAACTTATTCTTACTGTAACTTTTTCAAAATTTTCCTCCCAAAAACATATTGTTATGTGATGGCAGCCATGTTGGATTTTGCCCTCAGACGCAGGCTGCGGCTTGCAGTGCACTGATAATCCACCAGAGGGCAGAAGACATGTCTCAGACCACCTACAAAAGGTTGTACGCAACAGGATAGCCAACTGTATTGATCATATTGATGTTGACGAGGTCTCAGAAACTCTTGTATCAATATGATGCAAATGGCTTTATAGAACCCACTGATTCTGACATTCAGCAGTGTTTTCTTAAGTGGGATCTGTTTGTAGGTACGAACAGAAACTATGAACACTCAAGCACATTTTAGTGCTGAGTTTTTTAATTGTCAAATAAAATCAATCAGTCAATCAATCAATCATACAGACAAGTATTTTTACTTAAGTAGAGGATCTGAATGCTTCTCACATCTAGTGTTTTTAGCAGATGCATCAAAGTTAAGCCCAGAATCTTGAAAAAGAAAGAAAAAGAAAAGATATTGAAGCTGCAGCAGTGATGATCGGGCCTTCACACCTCTGCATGCATCAGGATGTACAGCGGCCACCGCCTCATCACCAGACACAAACTGAAGTCAATGTGATCAGTTCTGTGGGAGGAGTTTGTTAAAATACAATGTGTGGAAATCACCAAAATCGACCACTTAATTCAAAATGGCTGAAAACCTGTTGGGTTTAGGCTATGACTCCAACAGGCTGTTGAATGCCTGGGCATGATACGTGTTTCACGCAGCTTCAAGCACGTTAAGTTTAGTTTAAACGTTTAGTTTCAACAATGGTCTTGACTTTGTCTTATGAAAAATGAATGAAATTCGTATTTTGAACTTTCTGAAGTCTCATCTCTTTTTCCTAAAGCCCCTCTCACAAGAAAAAAAAAAGGCACAAAACAAAAAAAAAGCAGGAGATTTTTTGCTGAGCTCATAGGCATCTCAGAGGTGTCTCCTTATGGAGCAACAAGACTTTAATTTGACCACTGATGCAAATTTAAGAGCTCATCAAGACAACTGAGTTTTCAATTAGATCTGACTGTTATCTCAAGAGCTGATTACTTAAGACAAATTTAAGATCAGTGCAGTGAGAAAAAAGTGTACATTTTGAGATCTTCAATTGGAGCTCATTTATGTCTTGGAGACACAGGCTAGACAAAGACAAGATCTTATTTTGAATTTTTCCTTTCCTCTTTGTAGGGTCCTCACACTGGTTGGTGCTCAGGCCTTAATTACCCCTGATCTTACGCTTAAGACATTTATTAAGCACATCAAACTAATGTTTCTATCCCTCGGAGCATGGAAATTGGGCATTTAGTTTTCCAGATGCCTCGTCATGCACTAAAGTCTTGCTTAAGGGGAAACGTTCATGGCTGTACAACCAGTTGTTGTGGAGATTTCTACCCTTTGACAAGGTACTGAAAAGAAAGACTGGTACCGTCCTGAGGCCCTGCTGTGGCCCCTGTCAACATGTGGCCATCCTCAGCTGTGTGCCTCATTTCTGTGTGTGTGTGTCTACATGTGTTGCTTCACAAGATAAATTGAAACCAGCGCAAACTGTCTCAAATGGTCAAATACACCCAATTCCCAGACTAAATCAATGAAGGAAATCCAATCATGCCCATAGCACCAGACACGCTCACACACTCCTCTTTCCCTTCTCTGTAATGTCTGGCATTTCTGTCCAAACAAAATCAAGTGCAGTCTGATCGCAGATCTAAACAGCTGCAGTCTCGACCTCCAGATATGGTAACTCAACTTGTGTGTGCATTTGAAATGCAGCGTCGCCATGTGGTGTTGATTTGGTGGAGGACGAGCAGCAAACAGGCGGCAGTGATTGATTGTGAGATCGGTTGTGAGAGCGAGTGCAGAATACTTTCTATTGCAAAAGTGAATCAGAGACTCTGTGGAGCTGCAGTCCAAGAAACTGGACAAAACTTTACAGTCAAAGTCAGAACGGACTCAGAGGGGCTCATAACCTCAACCTGAACCTGAATATAATTAACTTTTAGTTAATCGTACACAGATGTCTGCAACTATCAATCTATCTGGGTCAGAAATTAATATCTGGTTTGCCTCACAGGGCCATGAGTGCAGTACTCTTACAGCCATAAATGAGTGCTTTCTCTGAACTCTCACAGTGTAACACACATTAAATAATGCTTTTGTTAACCATTTCAATGAGAATACTCTCTTTAACTTAATGTAAATATAAAAGTTGCATTCATTCAAGTTAATTAAACTTAACATTTGTACTATTTATTTTCAGAACATGTGGACATGAGCTTGTCTAACTTAAAGTTGTTTCACTTGAAATCAGCTGAATGAGTTTAATCAACTATTTAAATTAAGTTTTTAAAGAAACATGCGCATGGTGGCAGACTTCCCATAATGCATTGTTTGAGAGTTAAAACTCTCCTGAAACCCTTCTTTTCTTAGTTTGAAGAAAACAGTTTGATGATTGTCTCTGATACCATTTTTGCACACAAAATTAACACATATATGTAGGTTTTTTTCAACATAAGTGAACCTGCTAAAATTAGATGAATCCTTTCCCCACTGCCAGTAGATGAGTTTGTGAGTTTGCCCTTTTGTTTATTTCTTATGTGCACTGAAAAGCTGAAACTGAAATCATGCGTGTCCAGAAGTTCAAAGAGGAAGGCTTTTTGTAAAAAGTCTGTTTGTTCAGCTCTAGAACAAACAGACTCAAGAGCCCCTCTGAGGAAGCTCATGAGTTGTATTATGGAAATTTCCTTTCAAATGTATTTATTATTATTATTATTATTATTATTATTATTATTATTATTATTATTATTATTATTATTGTTGCTGTTTTATTGCATCTGTTAAAAAGATCCATGTATATGTCCTCAAAGAGGCTGTTGATCTTCTGTTACTCTCTAACCTCTAGCATTGAAAAATGAAATAAAAACTTGGTCAAAAAAAAAAAAAAGTCTGTTTGTTCAGCTCTCAGTACATTTGTAGCTTCTAACTAAATCTCTGTGATTTAAAGTTTAGTTTCTCACCTGCGTTGCTGTTTGTACTTTCAGGTATCTTCTTTAATTCACTGCTTCATGTTTGCTTTCAGCTGATAGGAGTCGTGTTAAGTTACTGTTGGTGAAAAAACAAAATTTGCTGATCTTTCTGCTTCAAAATAAAAGCTTAAAGATAACAAAATAACCAGGGACTTTTATTGTGAAGAATTTATTGGAAATATCAGTAAATACACACCTTAAAGTGGGTGCAGTCTCTGATGTGCTCAGCTGCTAGAGGCAACAAGCCTTAGCTATAAGTATCAGTGACTACTGCAGAGTCATGTGATCCAGGAGTGAATGCCGATTGTACCCTTTTGTCCCCTCATTGAAAACAGCTAACAGATGTTGGTGGATTTTTTTTTGTGCAGTGTAAAACCATTTTTAAATAAAAAAAAAACAAGTTGCATGTACATGCACGTTCTTTAAATACAGTTAAAACCATAAAAGCTGCCAGTAGACAAGTTTGGATTTCTGTTTTTGTCTGATGTGTGGTGGAAAGATGGTTGTGCAGGCGAGCAGAAAGACAGATGTTTTTGTGTTCAGCTCTCAGTACTTTTGGAGCATAATAAAAGCCTATAGAAATAAGGTCTAACTATAAGTATCCTGTTTAGCAGGTGCGTGTGTGTGCTGCTGCGTCTGTACAGTCAGGCCAAACCCTCTCTTGATCCCATTTATCATCCACTCAGGCATGAGAGATTAATCCCTTATCTTGGCCCTGGTCTGTCTGTTAAAGACACATTCAGAGTGATAAATTAAGCTTAGTCTGATTGAGATGCCGCTGCAATGTGGGAACAATTATTCTGCAGCACAATCTCTAAACTACATCCTGTCTGAGTGGTGCCCTGAGTGAGGAGGATTGTCTGTCTGTGTAGTAAAATTCAGGACTTCAATTAAAATATCTCGGAGGCTACAGCCAGAGGACAGAGAGTTTATGTGTTTCTAAATAACAGAGAAGTTAAGCAGCTTATATTCCTCTGGGTTTTTTTTATTGCTCATAAATCACTTTATCAGGACACAAATAAAAAAGAACAAATGAGGATTAATAGGATAATAATAGGGGTGGTTGACCTTCTGTACTCTGGAATTACTGTAGATCTAATGGCTGACAGAGTTGGGATATTTCATAATCAAGGATTGGTGTTGTTTGATTCCTGACTCAGATCATCCCAACTTCAGCTGAGTGCTGTGCTGTTTGTTCATTTTGTTGCTACAGTTACACAGTCGTTTAAAATTTTATTGATTTCTTAACCGCACAGAATAACTCACCTAAAGGATCATGTACAGGGCGCTGGGTTTTTGTCCCGCTTTATGTGGGAGTGTACAACATTTTAAACACTTGTCCCACTTCCACATATTGACTGGTTCTAGTTTTCAAAAGTCAAACCACAGCAGGAGGCTTTTCTAAAATCTGACTTTTATCCAATGACTGAGAAGAAAGCAGGCTGTCATCACAGGGCTGTGTTTTAACGCCAATCAAACTGTGCACAAGGGCAGGTTCGTCACAGTATTTGCCGCCCTACGCCCAGCAGGGAAAATTGCGACACACCAGAAAGCCACAAGCTATGCAGATTTAAGCAGAATATGGTGGAAACTACTACAAAGAAAAGGAAATGCAACCACCAAACAAAGGCTGGGAAACCACTTATCTATTTTCAGTTGTATGCTCCTGAATTAACCAGAGAACAAAGCAAAGGAGACAACACCACTTACACTTTTATCGCGGTTAATATTTTACATAAAAGACAGTCAAATGTAAATAAGTTACCCTGTCATGTAGTTGCAATGAGCCGTAATGACTTCTCCATTTTCTTTCGTGATGATGCACTTGTCTTGTTGTGTTTCACTGGACTTGTGAGAGCGGTTCACCTAGTAACATAAACAACTGTCACATTAACATTGAAAGGCTGTTGTTGCTAAATACTAACACTAGGTTAACCCATAAAACAATAAAAGAAAAAGCACTCACCCTGGTTAAGACCTGCCTATGATCAGAACTGTGTCCTTAGCAACAGTCTGTTCTTCATAGCATCTGTTGTTCATAAATAACAGACCAATCAGAATGAATTATTTTTCAAAGCTATATGATGTAATTCAGAGTCAGTCCTGAGCTTTGGGTCTGATGCCTGGAAATTAGTCAGTCAAATGATTTTAAATTACATATATAATCAATCATCAGTCACTGTCAGTTCTCTAATTTCCATTCCACTTTATCCAACTTTATTCTTCTACACTACCTCTCAGAGGAAAATATTGTACTTTTTAATACACAAAGCAGAAAAAAGGCTGTTTTCAACTTTTTAGAGATATATGGTTCTCACAGCACAGTGATGCTACAGACATTTGGTGATCTTAAAGACCATGATGCATTGCTGTACATTAGACTTGATGAAGGGGGTGGCACTACACAAATCATTAGCAGTGAAGCCCAGCTCACAGGAGAAGCTGGATGGGGGGAGCCTGACCTCCATGTGGCCCTGAGCAAAATTCTGCTAAGGTTCCCTCTGAACTGACCGAAGAGCCACGAAAACCATTTGCCACACAGTCACACCCCAGTGCTTCACCACAGTCCTCCCTCTGTCAGTCAAAGAATAAGATCTAAGACTAAAATCTACATAGAACAGAATGAGGTACAACAAAAACAATATTTATTAAATAGAATATTTTGTGTAGAATCTTCAGATAAGTGAATATTGACATTAACATGAATAGGAAACTTTAGAATATATAAAATATAAAAAACACTAAAACATAACACTGAGCTTTGGGTCTGATGCCTGGTAATTAGTCCGTTAATTGATTTTAAATTCAATATTTAATCAATCATCAGTAAAATGTCGGTCCATTAATTTCCATCTTACGTTAGTTCAGAGTTGTAATCAGTGGTGGACTGTAAACTAAGTACATTTACATCAAGTACTGTAGTTATACTTGTACTTTACTTGAGTTTCATTTTTATCAAACTTTATCAAACAAAGCTGAAAAAGGTCTATTTCCTGACTTTTCTTTCAAAGATACATGGTTCTCACAGGACAGTGATGCTACAGACATTTGATGGTCTTATAGACCATGATGCATTGCTGTAGATTAAACTAGCCAACAGTGGCCTATAAAGTAGTTAAAATGAGCTCAACCTTAAACATCTAAGTAAACAGCAGTAACATTAAAACAATAATATTAATCCAAAAACATCAGACATAATAACACTGACAGGGAACATTTTACTGCAACATGAATACTTTTACTTTAAGTATATTTATCTGATAATATTTCCATTATTTTACTTCAGAGAGATTTTGTGAATGCAGGACTTTTACTTGTAGTGAAATATTTTTACTGTGTGATTAGTACTTTTGCATTAGTAAAGGATCTGAACACTAGACTGGTCTCCACAGAAGCTGCTGCAGGAAAGTCATCAAACGTGATAAATAGTTTTATTTCATTGTGACTTGTGTCAGACACAAAGTGACAGAGCAGCTCTGGATGTGTCTGTAAGCAGGACACAGACAGACAGACTGCAGCTCAGCTAACAGACAGACAGACAGAGAGAGGAGCAGCAACTTAACGTTATTGTGAATCAATGATATCAAACTTGGAGAGGAAGAAACACAAGTTTACCTGATTACTGTTCATCACCTTCACTCTTGATAAGTTGTTTTCTCTTTTATTCTGCTTCTTCCTCTCATCAAAGTTGTAAACACTGATACCCGCTTTGACACGAGGGAGAGGCGGGGCTCTTGCGTACCTCACTCTGGCACCAACCCATAGTAAAGGTGTGTTCTTTATAGTGACCATAAACATGTTATTCAGAAATAAAAGACCTTACAATGCTGCAATTGGCCAGTCGCAATTGAGTATTTAACAATACCCTGTAATAAAACTGATCGAACAGCTGGAGCTGATACAGTAGTACGAAACAGGCTATTAAACATGCTGCACACACACACACACACACACACACACACACACACACACACACACACACACACACACACACACTAAGCCTCTCTTTCATTATTCATTTACATTTTTTCTGAAGGAAAATGAAAACGATGGTCAAAAACAATAATTCAGCCCATCCTGTTTTTCTGTCTGCTCACCAAGACAAACCTCCCATGCAGCGTGCTGCCAACATTAACAATGAAAACACTGATCTGGTTTTCTCTTCTGTCTATTCAGTTGGAGAGAGCTGCAGTGTTTCAGTCAAAACAAGAAATGAAAGAAAAAGTGAACTTTACCTGAAATGAAAACAAAAACTTCTAACCACAATGTAGTTGTCCCTCCGATTAGATATATTGTTGTCCTGAGGGGCCAACTCATCATTTAAACTCCAGTTTAAGCAATTAGAAAACTGTTTTATAAACAGTACATATATGTGTATACACACACACACACACACACACACACACACATACACACACACACACACACACACACATAAAAAAAAGAATATTTGTATGTAACCACCAACATTTTAATTAGGAACCTTATAATAGTTGTCATATACCACCACATGTTTTCAGATGAACCAAATATCATAATTAGGTCACATCACAACTTAACAATCTTCATGAGAACTAAAAGCAAACTCCACCACTGATGAGGGCCACAACATGTAGCTGTTAACAATGAAAAACGTCCAGTAAGTGGGCCTATTTGTTTGTCAAAATAATGAATACTGATACCAAAATACAAATGATGGGATAGGTAATGCACAGAAGGTGCCAGGTACGGATATTTTCATTAAATTTCTTACTAAATAGACTCATATTTAAAAAATAAATTTCAATTGAAGATGGATAATTATTTGTCAGTTCTGAGGTGTCAATACTCCAGATTTAATTATGTAAATTTTAAAAATCCAGTCGTTGTTATTTTAAGTTGTACTGTAATTTTGTCATGGTGGAATGCGTTTTACTCGAGTATTTCCATTCTAAGCTACTTTATACTTCAACTTCTCTACATTTCAGAGGGATGCATTATACTTTTTATTCCTATACATTTATTTGACACTTATATTACAAGTTTTTCTTTTTACATAAAATTAAACATAGGCACATATGATATGCTTATAAAATAACTCAGTACTATACAACTCAATGTGATAATTCCAATCATATGTTTATGAGAAACTGTAATGTCATGTATGTATTATAATGTATAAAAAATCTATTGTTACATTTTTTTTATCCTTTTTGTTGATGCCATCTTGCAAAACCACCGCATAAACGACAGTGGAAAGCTATTGGACACGCTGTCGGAGACGTCACTATCCCCGATGATTGACGGCGACTTACAGCGAATCCAGTGTCTGTCCGTGTTTCCCACGAGCCAATGATGTGTGCCTCTCAATATTTGCGGAAGTTGTGAAGCGGTTGTCCACGCTGCAGGTTTAGACTACAGGTTTTGCTAAAAAATGTTACGTTTACCGTGACTAAAATGTCTAAAATCCATTTCAAGAGGTGTCCTTTGTTGACGCAGATCAATTTCACACAGAGGACAGTTAAAAACTGAGTGTTTATTGACATTTTAATCACGTGTAGCCCCGGCGTGGGTCACTCCTCGTCAACGACTGTCTCTCTTAACGTTTGTTTGGTTTGCCTTTACTGTTTTCAGCCTTACGTACACCCCAAATGTAGTCGGCTAAACCGAGTTCAACGTCGACTAAAGGTTGTTTCGTTTCCCGGAGAAATAGCGACATGAACCCACCGAAGCGGCTCCGCACCACAGAAAGTGAAGCGGAAACACCGTCAGGAGGGCAGGAGGAGGAAGAGGAGGAGGAGGAGAGGAGTGCTGTGGATGTGGTGGGTGACAGACTGACACTCCCATACACAGCCACTACAGTGATGTACTGATCTAAACACATTTGCTCCATTTGTTGTAGTATTATTTACATACTTTCTAGGATCTCACTGTGCTTATTGTTTTTGAATGGGAGCATCCAGAGCCTGACCGATACTGGCCGATGTTGAGGCATAAAAAATCACGATATTGATATACTGGCTGATATTACATTCTTCATACAGAATATAATATATAGAATATGTACATAAACAAACATTCTTTGCAGTGATCCCCAAATTGTGGTTGTTAAACACTTGTGACAAAGATATGTTTACAAGTTTAATAATAACCTTTATTCTCAACCATTATATCAGAACACTGAAACTTTGATCGTTTTTAAAAAGAAAATTCTTATAAATAGCTATAAATTAAAAAAAACACAAAGATAACAAATATCTACAGTAGGCCTATATATATTGGGGTTGTCACAATTCTCCAAGTACACAGTTTGAATTAACTTCATATTTTAAAGCCATGATTTGATTTGATTTTCTATTTAAACATTTTTTTTAAGCACAGATGCCTATGCCATTGTTAAGCTCTCAAATCGTGATTTGTAAAGATCAGCAGATCGTAGGTTTTATGCCCTGACAGCTGTCATTTACATTTTCAAAGGCTGCTTCTCTGAAACGATAGGACACATGTTACAATTTTTTTGGAACTGTGTGTCACACAAAAGTTGAATGATTTATTTAAAATGTAATAATAGGCTACTTGATTTCACCAGTCAATTGGGAACAACAACCACTGGGAGAATTGCTGATACTGCTTTTGATTATTGAAACTGAAACTCATCTCACATTATTCCCTTGATTTTATATGAAAAAGAATCAAACATAGATAAAATGCTGCCTATAAAGCTAAAAAATAAAAAAAATCTGCATTATGTTCTGTAAAAATAAACAAGTTTTCATGCCAGCGCATTTCAGGCAACATAAATGTATACCAGTATAGACAGATGTAAATATGAAAGGCACATATCGGCCGATATATAATATCAGTCAGCTGATATATCGGGCAGGCTCTAGGACCAACTATAATGTAATCTAATTTCCCCCTAGGGATCAATAAAGTATTTCTGATTGTGATTCTAAAGAATATTATACAGCAGATGGGGAAGTTTTTTGGATGTGGTGCATGAAAGTTTGGACTGTAATATTGTTAACTTTGAGCTATCTGTTAAATTAACTTCATAATTTCTTCTGTGCACTTTAATGTAGAGAATCTCTCCTACAAATCTATCACAAATTGTCTTTAGGAAGTGTCACTGCAGCAGTTTGTTTTATTAATTTTACATTAACTGAACTTACTGAACTGATAAGCTTATATTGTCCTTGATAGAGAATTCATGGCTGCTTGTTTATTAAGTAGTTGCACTAACTGTTCTCTGTTTTTTCTGTGTTCAGAGTATCATCATGCCGATGTACAATGCATCCTGTTGGCTGGATGAATGTCTGCAGGCCGTATTAGAGCAGGACTTCACTGGAACCATGGAGCTGTCCATCTTTGACGATGCAAGCACTGTGAGTACATTTGTCTGTTTACACATGTGAATAAACGTGTAGTGTGTCTCAGTATATGAGACCTCAGCTGAAGTTCAAATCTTCTGTGTGTGTGTTTATTCTTCAGGATGACTCCAGGAAAGTGGTGGAGGGTTGGAGGGAGAGGCTGGAGGGGAGGGGCATCACAATCGTGATCTCCAGCCACGACTCTGCACAACCCAGAGGAGGTCAGTAGGCTTTTAGGTTGTTGATCAGCAATCAGTTCCCAGACCCAAGTGGATTCTCTTGTCACACTGTGACTTAAGCTAGGGTTGGGCGATTGTCTACCAAACTGGTATATCACAGTGTCAACAGTGATGGAGGATGATATCATTGTTGGTTAGCTGGTTAGCTAAACTGAGGAAGCTGTGCTAAGAAAACAATAGCAAATAACGATGTGGTTAAAGAACACACACTAACAACAGCCTGCAGAAAAGAAACATCGCTGCCACCAATGTAACCAAGCATCTGAGGTTCGCCCAACTGGGCAGGTTTAATGAGAAGATGACAAACAAAACATGGAAAAACATGACCAGCAGAAATGGCCTCTTTTCATGTCGACAAACGGAGCTTCGTCAACAACTTCTGTCTTATGGCAACTCTGAGAGAGACACTACCACAAACAAAGACGACCTTTAAATCAGAATGTTACGATGCTAGAGGGCTCAGTGGTTGATGACTGTCAGCCATCGGAAAGGGACAATGGCCCAACCCTAAGTTCAGCAGTTAGTTATCTTTGCCAGGCATAATCCTGGAGGGGATTATGCGATCACTTGTGTGTGTGCATGTGTGGCCAACAGATCAGGAGCTTGACCACAGCTAATCTTGCACTGATCAGCCTAATTTTTGTGCGTTTTCATGACTGTATGCTGAACAACCTCTGTGATTCAGAATTTCTGAAAAACCTTGAAGCCCCTCTTGTTTTATGGCTCTACAGCAGCAGTAGCTGTGGCCACAGGCATTATGTTTCAGGTAGTCCATTCTTGTGAACACAATGTCTCAAGAAAACCTTGACAGAATTTCTTCAAACTTGGAACAAATGTCCACTTTGTGCTCAAGTATGAATCAATTAGAATTTGGTGGTCAGAAGTCTCTGCAACCTCACAAAAACATGTTTTTGGCCATGACTCAAGAATTCATTTACCAATTATGACAAAATTTAGCACAAATATCTAACTGGACACCAGCAGTGTTGAAGACTAGTTACTGGCATGTAACTGGTTAAATGTAATTAAATTACAAAATAAATTACTAATTAAAATGTTGGTGGTTACATACAAATATTTTTTTGGGTTGTGGGAATATATAAAATGCTGCAAATGAAGCTGAAAACTAACAAAAAAAAAGTTTTCACACTGGCACACATCAGACCACATATACATCGATACTGACAGAGACTAATTGGTCTACTGATAAGATCAGCTGATCAATAGATCTCTCTGACTCTACTGAGTGTTCATTGTAGGGATCACATTATATATAGGAGCCACAACCCCACAGTTGTGGAACACAATTAGTTGTACAACAGAGAGTTAATAAACTCATCACTGGATCACCTAGATTATAAGACATCTTGTTTGGGAGCAAAATTAAAAAGCTTTGTGTTTAGTTTTAGTAGTTTATAGTAAAGCTAAAACAATTCATTGAATAATTGAGTATTAATCGATTGTTAAAGTAATCGCCAGTAACTGTGATAATCAATTCATCTGTTAGAGTAAATTTTTAAGAGACTATGTCAACATTCTCTAACTCCAGCTTCTTAATGGGAATATTTTCAGGTTCCGTTGCTCCTCTATGACAGTAAACTGAATATCTTTGGGTTGTGGACAAACCAAGACATTTGAAGATGTCATCTTGTGCTTTGAGAAACATCGATTCACATTTTTCACCATTTACTGAATTTTATCAGCAAACGACTATTAATTGGTTAATCAAGAAAATAATTGAACAATTAATTGAATATGAAAATAATTGCTAGTTATAGCCCAGTTATAGTTTACTTTTAGATTCTTCTGATTAATTAGGAAACGATAATGTTTGACAAAAAAATAAAGAAATAAAACAGCATAATGACCACTGTGATGGACTGCCTTTCTCTCGTATGTGAAAGTTACAAATGTTTAATAGCTGAATATTATAATCACTAACACATGGTGAAATGGAAATAGTTAGCATGTAGAGGCATATACAAAAGCAAGAGCACACACAAACACACACACAAACACACACATAAACATAAACATACACTGTTCTTTGTCTTTCAGTGGGATATGCAAAGAATAAGGCCATATCTCAGAGTTGTGGACAATACTTGTGCTTTCAGGATGCGGTAAGTGTGTGTGTGTGTGTGTGTGTGTGTGTGTGTGTGTGTGTGTGTGTGTGTGTGTGTGTGTGTGTGTGTGTGTGCGTGTCTGTTTACTGTACAGAACAAGTTTCATTTCACTGTCCAGATGTCTCCCATAACACATACAGTAGTGAGTCAAAACTAATCAGATCATATTGGTTTGTCCAAATATACAGGCTGTACATGGACAAATTCACGCGCAGACCACAGCCGCTCGGTGACTGTTTGACAGACCTGTCAGAACACATGAGTAACGAGCTGAGAGCAGCATTTGATATCTGTGTGTATTATGTGTGTATGTTCATATGAATGTCAGCTCTGTCTTTTAAACGAGGATTTGTGTTTGCTCATCTGAAAATTTAATGGTCAAAACTAGATATCAAAGAGCGCAACATTTAAAAGCGTGACCTCTGTTCAGATATATTTTGTTTCGGTTTTCTGCTAATAGACTGTTCCCAGAATGAGTCAGTGAAAGTAAGATTGTTTTCTCAGGAAACAGTCAACCTCTTTTTGCTCTCTCACATTTATTTCTGTACGGCTACTTGACAACGTTCATATCCTGGGGGTACTTTTTCCTGTAAAACCTTAAAGGTATAATCTGCAGCATTTTCCTTAAGACAACAATATGTAGACTCATACGACAAAATCCATTTCAATGATCACCTATGACACAGTAGAAGTGTGTGCCTGTGTTTCCTTATTTTTTCTCATTGTCTCGCTGTGATCGGGACATTTCACCAACCCAAAATGTTAGTATCTGACATCCTGATGCATTTATGAACAGCTTGGATAAATCCTACTAATCTTACCTTTAAATTGAAACTTTTATCTTTACATTTAAATCCTTTTTTCTGGTCTATGTGCATCAGCCTTCTTCAGTCCAGAGAAAAAAAACTTTGTACAGTATGGACTGAAAAGTATTACAACTCTAAGTTTTCTTTTTTATTTTAAGTTTTTGTGTCTGTATTTTACATTTTCATATATTATTTGGCTATTTTATGTAATTTAGCATTTTAATTGTACTTTTTCCTCATGTACCTTTTTGTGATTTATTTGGAGTAGCTGCTGTAACACTGCAATTCGATGAGGTTATCTAGCTAGCTAGTTATCTGGCTTGCTGTTTATCTACTCCTGCTCTGTTTTATCTCCCATAGATAGAAATCTAGCTAGCAAGAGAGCTATCGGTCTGTCTAAAGATAGATACTACAGGCAGATAGACAGGCAGAAATAAAGATAGACAAACAGATAGATAGACTAGCTAGCTTGGTAGCTAGCAAGGGACTTCTGAAAGTGCGAACACAGTAGCTTGTAATGGTGGCATATGCATAATTGCCCCTTCGCTAAACCCTGCCCTTTACAGTTTACAGTGGTAACAGTGGCAGATTTAACATCAAATTTGACAGTAATTTTTGAAACATCCAGTCTTTGATTACTCAGAGAAATAAACAAAAGCACCTTCTAATTTCGAGCTGATGACCGTGGATTTTGTTGGCTAAAATGATTCTCCCTACCAGATTTAATTAGCTAAAAGTTGCCAGCTGATGTAAGCTAATGCTAACACTTAAACTTGATTTCTTGAGAGGTCCATCGCCAGCTGACTTTATATTATTTACATCTGACATATTTTAAAACAAGAACCCCATAAAAGGATCTTAAATATGTAAAGTTGCTTAATATGTGCTTACATCATATAACGTAAATGCTAAAAGAGGATTAAGCTACATCCCAGCAAAAATTGTACATGTATATGCGTATGTTAGATGACAGAGGGAGAGACGCCTCATCATCAGCCCACTCTGATTTTGCAGTCCATATTGTTCTCCTCAAATCCCCCACGTAACTAATTATAGTTAATAAGCCATCTGTTTGGCAAATGCAGTGGTATCTAACACATGTTTGTCTGGAGGTAATGTTACTGCAGTAGAGAAGTGGCGTTAGTTAACCAGACGTGCTAACATTTGTAGCTTATGTTAGAGCAGATAAAGACAAAATTTAATCCATTCCTCACACATGTGCTCCTGTGTTTTATGTTTTTGAAAAAGGACAAAAAAAGACTCTACCGTCCAAACTCATGAGACACCAAGTATCACTCATCTTAAAGCCCCATGCACACTTCACTTCACTTCACACCTCAGCATGTAGAAAACTTGACAGGCCTGTCGTTGTTACAATTGCTAATCTGTAACTGGACAGTTGGTGTTCCTTTGATAATTTCATTTAAAGATTTGTGGCTCAGTCTTCAGATAACAAGTTCAAGTGGTCAGACAAGACAATTAAACCAAAACAAAATAAAACCTAAACTGAACAGATATGATTTGAATTTTTTGCTGTCATGTGATGTTGAGTATTTATGATATTAACATGTTGTATGTGTCTGAATTAATATTTTTGTACTCCAGGACGATGTTATGCTCCCTGCAAGAGTCCGTCTGCAGTATGAGGCGTCTCTCCTCCACCCAAACTCTGTAAGCTCTCCCTCAAGTATTTGCTTACTCACTTCCTTCCCTCTCTGTTGCACTCTGCTGTCACCCTCCTCTTCTGTTCTCCTCACTTCTCGCCCTCCTCTTCCCTTTCTCTCTCGATATGACCGATCCCTCCCTAAGAATCAAAAAAAAGTATTCATGTTGGTGTTAGAGAGTGTGTGCTTGTGTGCGTGCTTCCATGCAATCGGCATGCAGAACGGTGCGAGTATCCGGTGTTGATGCTTTCTGTGGCCTGCCAGGTCAGAGGTCAGAGGTCATGTGTGTGAGGGAAGTGAGGGAGACAGCATGGAGACAGCAGGCTTGCTGCCCTGCAAAAACAACCTGCCTATTTCTGTTATGGCTGTGATATTTTATGGTTCTGGATGGTTTTGTTTTTCAGTTGTGTGTAACTCTGCTTTATTTGAGCCCCCTTTTACTTCAAATTGACCTCCTCCTCCTGAGATCTGGCCTGTGTGTGTCAATAATATCAAACTAGGGCTTATAAAGTTATGATTGTTTTTATAATTGTTTATTCTGCCAGTTATTTTATTAACTATTTAATTGTTTGGCCTATAAAATGAAACATTTCCTTTATAATTGAGAAAACCCAAAACCTGAAGATATTCAATTTGCTATCATACATAACAACTAAAACATTCACACCTGAGAAGCTGGAACCAGCAGGTTTTTGGCCATTTTTGCTTGAAAATTAATTTAAAATTTAATTAATTATCAAAATTAATTATTTATATACATATTTATATACACATCGTTATATAATTAATTATTAAATTAATTAAATTAACTTAATGTTCATACAAACTTTTAAAAAATTTTAGCATAAATTTTAAACATTTTTTAATTGATGTATCTTTTTCATTTGTTTAAAGCACCAGTATGAGTCATAGAGTGTATATTAAATAGAATCAATGATCAGTTGAATCATATTTAATATACAATCTATGATTAAAGTGAGTTGTTTCCCCACACCCACTTCTTTCCAGACATGAGGAAGCTCAGGCAGGCTGCAGAAACATAAGACTAGTGCAGCCTTTTAATTTGACAATAAGAAGTCCTACACTGTAAGTTGATCAGCTGTTTTATAACTGTCAGGTGTCTGTAAATATAATGTTAAGCTTGTTATTCTGAAAACAAAATCCCAGTGCTCTGAAAATACACACTCTGCTCTTTGAATTCTGTCACTGCCTGCCTTCTGCCTGCCAGACTCCATTAACATATTGCCCAATTTAACTGTTATAAACATGTACAATTTCTAAAAGATTTATTAAGGAACTTTTACAACTCATAAACAGACATTTATGCATTTGGCAAACATTCGGCTTTATTTTGAACTGAAATTAATGGGAAATGAGCAAACAGTAACAAGCTAGAGACTGGAATGGAAAATGGACACCACGACTGTAGTGTTGCTGTCAGAGTAGCCAACATTTCAACTTACCATGTTTACTTAATTTGTGATGACATAGCATGGTCTTTTTATGATTTATTACAGTAAATATAGTACAGATTTTAAGCTCAAATATGCCTTTATTCTGAAGGCTTCAGAAGTTATCTTTGCAATTTTACATCTATAATGTGTTTTTTCCAGAATTCTGCAAATGTGTTCATTTGGTCCTAAGAGGAAAATATTTCCATGCTCATATACATATATGTGTGTTTTCATGGTAGCTGATTGGCTGTAAAGTTCAGCGGCTTCCAGAGGGATCTACTGAGCGTTATACTCGCTGGATCAACACACTCACTCAGGATCAGCTCATCACACAGGTAAATACCCGCAGCTTGGTGCAGTGTGTGTGTGTTTGGGCACACATACTGTGTCTGTGAATGTGTTTGTGCGTATGGGAGAGGTCATGTGCCAGGCAGCAAGCAGGTCAGACAGAAACAGGATACGTACCTGCCATCCGCAGTTTCCACGGAAATGTGGCAGTGGACTGGACGGAGGACGCAGCATCACTCCCGACCCCTGTGTTCATCTCAGTCCCAGCAGAGGAAACAGGTCACACTGCCAGCTGTCTGCTGAGGGTAGTCCATAGTGGAAACTGTTGGTGGTGGAAAAGTTCATTTTGCAGGCTGTATCTGTTTCAACAGATTCTGCAGTTGACATTTTTTTATACGGTGCTTATTGTACTGCACTGGCGTGTGAAAGTGCTGTGTATTATCACTAAAGACAACAGTATAGAATTTATAGGCGTGTGATCAGCCAGTTGATTTGATTGCATAAGAAAGTTTTATGGCTGTTCCTCAAAAATGATTTTGAAACTGTTATTTTAAAACTGCAGTAGGCAGAAAGCCTATAAATGGTTCATTGTTGAGTGTCATCTCCAGGGCGTGAGTTAGGTTTCGTTTTCTCCGTCCTGACTCCCTCCCACTAGATGAGCAGTGTGTGCTTCATGCAGTTTACTGTCATGAGCCAGCATGGACCGACAAACATCAGCTGTGTGTGTAATAAAGTAGATACTTGATAGTGCAAATAGCACCAGAGGAGACACAGAGATTCTGTTAGAAGCTACAAAAGTACTGAGAGCTGAACATAAAAAGACTTTTAAACACTTTTTTCTCTCTGCTCTCCTGCACACACATGAGCTGAGTATCACAACACACACTTGTTCGAAAGGGAGGAAAGGAGGCTTGTCATGGTTTGACCGCAGTCGGTGAGACATGACCGCAGCACACTTGGATGTGGGACGGACTCCCTTTGGCCCCACTCCATAGTTGGAGTCCATCTCAGATGTAGCTTGGCACGATAAAAGTGGTAATGGAAATGCAAATCAGTGCAAGATGGTTTTACTTGGCGTGCCCAAAAATTCCAGTGGAAAAGCTCCATGTGTACTAACAGTACTCTTTCCTTTTCATCCCTCCTCTCTTTCCTCTCACAACATAAATGTCATATACATTTCTCCTCCAGTCAGCAGTCAGCATGGACAAAGAGACTGATTATCTTTAAAAAGTGCAGTTAGTTCCTCCATGTTTGGTGCTACACACAGTTTTACAAGTAAATGTGAAGATAAGACACTTTTTTTAATCCCAAAAGATTAAAAAACAAACGCTGAGCTCTCATCTGGGTTGTCTGAGATTTCTTCGTGGGTTTTTAATCCCAAACGTTTGAAACATAACTGTATGCTCCCCTCCTGCCAATAAAGGGATCGGCATCAGAGCAGCTCCAGTGTTTCCTGGACTCTTTTTAAGATTATTTGATTCCATTTCATAGCAACTTTTCCAGCAAGAGTTTCTCTCACTGAAGTAATGTGTATTAGCAGCTGCACTAGTAGAGCAGCCAGTAGGAATGCCCGGTCTGTGATTGGTTTAAATTTACCGTCACGGGCCAGATTCCTTAAAGGTTGAAAACAGAGCGGTGCAGAAGTCTAGTTCTGTCTCAGACCACTTGATTTACAATATGCTGAAAAGTTATTGTGGAATAATTGCTCATTGATGCCAAAGAAATGTTGTCTACCACAGCTTTAAGGCGGAATAGTTACATCATGTTGCTTTAAAGGTGTAAGAGTGAAAAGCTTTACATTCCACTTCAACAGCTCATATTTTTACTTTGACCACGTTAAGTAGTCACATCAATCACTAAATGATAAGAGAGCCACTGATATAAAAATGATGAAACCACTGGCAGTATTTCTATTTACGTAGAGATGGAAGTCAACTGTTGCTGTCTGAACAAAACACACTGTCACCAAGGAGACAAGACGACCTGGACCTGCTCTATCTCTAACACACACACACACACACACAAAGAGAGAGAGTCTGCATAACTCCTTAGCAGACATTCCAGGATATTTATATGATATTAAGTTTCATGGAGCATGAGAATGAGATCATACATTGATTCTGCAGGCTCGAAAGCAGCTCCTTTTCCTTCCCCTTTCCTCTCTCCACTTTATATGCCTTTACTTCCAGTTTCTGGGTAAAAGAAACTGAATCCAACTGAGTTAAACCAGAGATTTACTCGGGGTGGTGCTCGTTTAACTTGATCCTGAGCTGGAACCTGAGTGTTCATCTGTAGAACATTAGATATGGTTATCTCAAACCTGCCCAAGCTCACTGACTTCTCACATCCACACTGATTCTCTGCTTCTCGATGTCCCCTGGTTTCCCAGAACTCATTCTTATTCCTCTTATTCATGCTTTTGGCCACAGCTTACATCTGCAAAATGTTGCAATATTACAACAGAAGGGAGAGGAGTAATACGTAGGTGGACACACATACATACACACACTCACTCACTAGATTCTGTCCAGCTGTTCAACTGGCTGAATCCAGATGTTTTTCACAATTTTCTTCATCTGTGATGCATTTCAGTTATGCAGTAGTACTTCAGCCGGGAACCATCACACACATACACACACATGCACACGTACACGTACATACACATATAAGCACGCCATGTGCTACACAGTGACGTAGTTGGACGAAGAAGCAGATCAACCTGAAATGACCCTCTGATTCAAAATGCAACAACTCAAGTGTACAAAACACACACACACAGAAAAAGCGGAATAAGAAAGGGTGGGGGTCTGGAGGGAGGGGTGGGCATGAGGTGGGGGTAAAAAGAGAAAGAATTATTGAGGCTGTAATGCGGTCCTTGTGTTTTAAAGAGGTTGTGGTTAGAAAGAGAAGGAGAGGCCAAAACACACTCATTAGTCAAAGATCACGTGTGAGAGGATGAAAGTGCGTATCCCTCCCCTGCACACTTCAGGAAGCGTGCACACTTGTGAAAGAGAGCACATGTGGCTGCACTCTAACCTGTTTTGTTTGCAGGATGAGAAGTCAACTCTTGCAGAGTACTTCTCCATTCGACTGTTTGTTCCTGAAAGCCAAGTGGGAAATTTCCCCAAGCCCGCCGCCAAATCCTGGACAGGTTTTAGCTGATGGGGATGTTATGTTCCTTCCCCACAAAAAGAAGTTCCTTTATTTTTAAAGTGGAGCTGAAATAAAATCCTACACCCTGCCTGTGTGTTTGAGCAGTGGCGTACTCATGCTTTCTGAGAGGTACAGGCAAAAAACAAAATAACTTGCACCAGCTGGGGCACCAGCATGGTGGAGGTCATGATGATATGTTGAAATAGTTTCTAATGCTAGTTTTTAAATTGATTTATTACGTGACTTAAAATACAACTACTGTACTACTGTAATAAAAACACACAGTAAACTAGTTAACCACTTAATAACAGAAAGAGGCCATATACTTATAATTAAAAATTTATAGCATGTAGAAAGCTTGTGTCTTCACATTTTCTCCAGTAGAAGAACGCCCTAGAAGAGACTTTACCACCCTTTGCCCAACCTAGAGAACACTTCACACTTTGTCCACTGGAAGGGCACCTTAGCGTGCGTTTTATTTTGCTTTGTCCACTAGAGCGGCGCTTTTGAGACCCAAAGGGTGATTACAGAAGGTTGGGAGCAGCAAAAGGTTGTCATATTCAAGCACAGCTGTAAAGAATTTGGCACTGAATCAGACCTACGAGTGATAACATGGGATTCATGGATTGTGCATGTCTAAATGATCTGTGCTATAGTCTGTGAACTGTTCTTATGTCTCAGGTGTACACGTCTCATGGGCCCACAGTCGTCATGCCAACATGGTTCTGTTCAAGGAGCTGGTTCCTGAAGGTTGGACCGTTTGATGAGGGAGGCAAGGTGAAGTTTCACTTCCATACCCATTCCCAAAGCCCTCTTACTTTGTGTTTGTGCTTCTGTCTTGTTCATCCTGTCCCTTACTTTTGCAGAGTCTGGGTATCAATCAGTCATTTGGTAAAAGAGAAATTTGTAGCAATTGCACATGAAAAAGTAGGTACATCAGTCCAAATAGCGAGAAATCTTACTTAATATACAATCTGTGGTTTAAGCGAGTTGTTTTCCTCTGTTCCCCTCTCTCCAGATTTGTTCAACAATTCATATAAGAAACAACTGACCAATCAGAGCTCAGTAAGCTTGTTTGACAGTAGGGTCATCTTCCTACATGCTATATAGTTAAATAAATGAAAAATACCAGAAAAATGGCAACAAATGTGGATGCGATTGATGCAGATGTACTAGTTGTGTTAAAGGGATAGTTCACTCAAAAATGAAAATTCATTATCTACTCATCCTCATGCTGATTGAAGGTTGGGTTTTAGTCCACAAAACAGCATCTCAGACTAAAACAAATTCTCATTTTGTTTACTCAGTAAAGTTGGATTGAAAAAAAGCAGCATTTGAACACATACTGCTCACAAAACTCAGATTAACTTGTCAAAGTAGGCAGTGTTGATTGAATATCGATCAAGATTATGTTACTAGAGTGCCTGTTTCACTTTTTTTTCCCCCCTGAAATATATTTTAGTGTACTGTTTAGCTGTACTACAAGATATATTATAGAATATATTGTGACCGGGCAGCCACAATTTTGGCTCTGGTTTCCAACGGATGCTCCCAAAACTCAGATCAAATATATCAAATATGGCTTATTATCACATTGCCTATTTCTCATCTTAAAATGTTTTCAGAGACATGTTTTAGTGCTCTGTTTTGTAATATGACAAAAAGTTACTCACCAGAGAGGGACTTTATGTTAGGAAGTGTTATGGCTGGGTGTCAGTACTCAATACTTATTGATTGAGGTATCGGTTGAAATAGCCCAGTACCAAGTAGTATTGAAACTTCTCCAGTCAAATGATACCTGCATTTAATCCCTTTGGTACCCAGATCTAGAAAACAAATGGCTATTTATATGGTTTTCCTTGCAGCCAGTCATTCCAAGCATTCTTCATGAGGAAGAACCTTCAAAAAAACTATTGAATGAAGTACTCTGTTGGTATTGGTATTAATTTAAGGGTACTGGTAACACAGTTTTTTAAATGATAACCCAGCCCTTGGAAGCTGTGTAGTTAAGTTCTGCCTGAACTTGCCTGAGCATCATTAGCAACTAAAATGTCTTATACAGTAAGAACTGTACTGAACTGCATTTCAAGCGTCTATTCTCACACTGTACCTCCGTCTCTCCAGGGAGTCCCGGAGGACCTGCTGTTCTTCTACCAGAGTATTCGTCAAGGAGGAGGCATTGCCCGAGTTGACCAGTGCCTGCTAGTGTACCGTTACCACGAGAAGGCCGCCACACACTCCGTTACAGAGTCAGTCCCACTCAGCTACACACATACACATACACACACTCTGGTCTCACTATATTTGTGGGGACCTGTCATTGACATAATGCATTCTCTAGCCCCTTACCCTAACCCTATCCATCATTAAGTGTCTAACCCCTTGTCTAGACCACAAATGTCACGTCAGCATCACGCTTGCATGACGACCACACTGAAACGTCTGTCAATGTAGGAGCCGTCTTGTCTATGATTTTCAAAGTTTAAGTAGAGTATGAGTAAATATGAGCAGCCGAACTTCCAATGCAGTCTGGATTTTTCTTTTAATGTGTGACTATTCCTGATCAATTTTTCCTTCAGCATGATGCATATGATTGTGGAACAAGCACTGTAGTGTGTTTGTGTTTGTGTGTGTGTGTGTGTGTGCAGTGGGTTTGTAACTGATGTTGCTGATTAAAGGTGGAGATTAAAGTTTAGCAGTGAAGTTGTCTCGTGGCAGTAAATGTACACTCTAGCTCCCAGTTATGCCTGTCAGACGCAGTTGCTATGCAAGATGCAGAAAGCTGGTGCAGACTGCTGCATGGATGAAAACCAGAGTGTTTCTGAAGCATGAGACAAGTGAAAAACACGTCTGAGTTGCTTGCGCTCGGGACAGAGGGCAACTGTGACCCTTCCCCTAACCTAAACTTAACCCTAGTAACCCTAGTCTTGCATAGGCACACCTGTCTGGCTCCATATATGATTATTCTACTATAGGAGAAAGAACGCTCTGGCTCGTTTGTATTTCTTTAAACCAATGACCGCCATCTTCGGTGGCTCTAAGCCCAGGATGTAGCAACGGTGCCCCACAAAAATAATGCCGGAGATTAACTTATTTTGGTGGAACATTTGCACATGGGGAGGCTAACCCTGGCGTTAAAATGTCATAATCCCTGCAAAAGAAAAACTAACAGGTACATTAGGGACGTTACATTCGTACCATTAGCAACCAGGTGTTAACTTACCATTTTCAGTGGAAGGTTGCTAGCTAGAGGTTGTTGTTGTTGTCTCCTATAGTGATGGGGACTTTTAAAATGTACATAGCAGATATGGTATATGGTGACTGAAACAGCTGCCTAATTGCAGGCCTATGCCCACAGTCTTCATCTGGTGAGTCAAACTCTTCTAAACCTAACCCTAAAACGAAGTCTTAACTTTCAAAAAGCCCTTTAACCTTGTGCAGTCCAGCATTTTGGCCCCGCAAAGCTGGTCTAACCCAACAGGAGGACATTACATTGACTTACATTCATATCCTGGAGACTTGCCTAACCCTAACCCTTACCCTAAGTCTTTGCCCTAAAATTTAATGACATAATGGGGACTTTGGGCGTTTTGTCTTCATAAGGAAGGCAAGGCCACAATGTGATTGTGCAAGCAGACTTATGTCCCCTTAACATGAGTAATACCTGTCCACACATGTACACACACACATACACACACACCAAGATCTGATTCCCTCCCGACAGCATCTGAGAGATTCTGAACATTCCACAGAGAGAAGAAAACGGGTTGAAATTCCTGATTCATATGCCGGTAAAGTTTCTGGAATTCCAAAAACATTCTGAAAATCTCAAGATTACAAAACATGAGTCTGTGTGTGTGAGTGTGTGTATACGCATATCAGTGTGTGAGATTATGGAGTCCTGGGAAAATCTGGGATGCCAGCAGGCAGCTGTGAGTAGGTGGAGGATCAACACTCTGTCCAAGTATGTGTGTGTGTGTGTGTGTGTGTGTGTGTGTGTGTGTGTGTGTGTGTGTGTGTGCGCGGGCTTCTGAAGGATCTGACACTCCTGCTGCTGCCTGTGCCTCAGCAAGGTCATATAGCGTCTGCAGGTGTGTGAGTGTGTGCGTGTGTGCATGAGCGTGTGTGTGTGTGTGCCTCAAAATGTAAAACACACCATAGGAGAAAGTCTTTCCTGCCATCCCTCCCTGCCTTTCATCCCCTCTTTCCTGTTATCCCTCCTTCCTTGCCTCCTTCTATCTTTCCTTCCTTCCTCTCCTGTTTCTGTCCACCACTCGTATATCCGCGCACGCTGACGCACGCCTTCACCCATCATCCTCCTCTCTGTCTTCATCTATCATCTGTCTATTTTCAGATGGCTATTTCAAGCTCGCCTTGCCTACTTTCCACTCTCCCCCACTTCTTGTCACCCCTTCCCATCTATAGCCTACCTACTTCCTCTCTTTAGTCAAATGAAACCATCATCCTCTTTCTCTTACTCTCTCTCTCTCTCACACACACACACACACTCACACACACACACATCTAAATGTAGAGGCTATGTTGGTGAGGTGAGAAGTGTGTTTTTAAAAAAGTTAAGATGGTGTCAAAGAGTAACTGAGACGAGGGGCTTCTTAACACAGAGAGGCTGTGTTTATAAATGTGAGGGGGTGTGTGTGTGCGCATGGAAGTGTGCATGCCTTTTGATCTGCAGGGTATTACAAGGATGAAGACTTCAGTGTGTGTGTGTGTATACAGATACAGTTTATATTAAATCTCTGCCATGTTTCTACCATGCCTGAGAATCAAAGCCTGTGTAGAAAATGGACAGAAAAGGAATGAGGAGACCACCCGCGCTCCATGATGGTGGTGGGTTTGGGTTTGTTTGTCATGTGAGGCCCACTGTTAGACCCAGTAAGACGCTCTCATCAAGAGATAAGAGTGGAGCACCTTCTGTGCATGCGTCCATATAATTACTCAGTATCAGTGTGTGTCTGTGTAAGAGACAGCGAGTGAGGAGGAAGGGGTTAACAGCATGAGTAGAGCATGGAGACACATATCTGAGTGTAAAGGTGTGTGTCTGTGTGTGTGTGTGTGTGTGCAAGGCCTGTGCACAGCTGTGCATATCAGTCAAGGTGCATGCAACAGGAAAGCAAGTTGATTTAAAACGGGTGCAACTTTTCCATCCACTTGAAAAAAGCAGACAGTAGTTTCTCAAAATTCAGTCACAGTTTTTATTGAATGGAATGAATGCTTTCAGGAAATTAATTTAAAACTGCAAGGAAGCGAAGCAATGTACTGTTGTGGACAGGGTCAGAAACAAAACGCTTATCCACTTAAAATGTTCAACTAAAAAGAATCAACATCAGTTTAAGTTAATATTTATATTTTCACTGCTTTACTTTACTGTCAGCCTTTTCTGACAGGAGACCATTATATATCCAAATATTGCTCTCTCCAAACCAACCAAACTCCTCGGTCTGTAAGTTTGTTTGTGTTATTGTGTGACTTTGGTGCTTCAAAAGGTTGGTTTGGATTCACCACAGTAACACAAACAAACAAACAGATTGTCTGTTCATCAACGAGAGGTTACCAAGCAAACAGCAGAGACTCCAGCGGGTCACTGCCCACAGCATAGCAGCAGTCCAGCTCATAACATCTATTAAAACCACAACTTGCCGTTTTAACAGAGATACTGAAGGTAGCTGGCTATAAGAACAGTCTCATTTTATTACTGATGGCTCTATATGACCTGTGTAAGTTAACAAGACTATCCAAAAGAAGTTTGGCTAATTCTGTATTGTTGTTCTTAATGCTTCCTGGTTGGATTCTCTGTGAAATCAAATGAAACTTAACATATTTTGTGTTTTATGGTGGAAAGATTCCCGCTTTTTGTCCAGATGTGCCTCCAAAACACTAAAATATGGGAGTAGTAGCTTGTAGTAGCTTTAAATATCGCCATATATACAACGTGTGATATGTTTAAGACCCCATTTCCACTCAAGTCAAGCACAATAGGATGCATATTTGAGTTCATGTTATATGTACAGGATATCTGAAGGGAGCGTTTTTCTTCTTTCTCAGACCAAATGAAGCATCATTGTCACACTAAGTTAAACAATCTTGACTCTGGCCTGAAGACAGATTTTTATTTTAAACTTGCACGCTTCCTGCTTCTAGGTCCATCCTCTGATCTTCTCCTCGTCTCCTCTGTTTCCAGGGAAACCATTTGGAAGCTGCGGGTGGACTTCCTGCAGGAGAGAGTCCTCAGCCAATGGGAGAGCTTCACAATATGGAACGCTGGGAAACAGGGTCGGAAGCTGTACCGATGCCTCAGCCCGACCAACCAGAAGAAGGTACGTTACCCCCGGCTACGCAGCCAGTTTATTTTTATTTTTGACTTTTAGTGGGTTGAATTGTTGGAAGAAGCGACTTCTTTCTTTTTCTTTCTCTCATCATCATTCTGATTCATTCATCAGGTCAAGGCTTTCTGTGATGTCGATGAGAACAAGATCCAGAAAGGCTTTTATACATACGAGGAATCAAAGGTGAGATCAACCACTGTGGAGGTTTACAAGAGGTTTATTGTGATTCATTGTAAGCTAACAATGTTTTTATTAACTTTGTTGGCTCTATAAGATATTATTCAAATGAATGGTCACCCAAACTTTCTGTTCTAGTCTGCACTGGGCAATATATCGAACATATTTGCTATATTTGATTATGAATTAATGTGCAGTATACATTGTTTTGATTTTGTCTGATACTGGTGCTAAAATGATACGTTTTAAATAGTACTGTGCCTAAATGGTGCCTGAATGATACTTTTTTAAAAAGGAAGTACAAACTGACAGTCAATGACATAAAAGTACAGCATTTTTTATTGGTAGGGCCAATTTAAATTTGAAATCGAACAATATATTGACTGTTAAAAGTTTAACGCATACTTAAATAAATAAATGAATACCAAATACTTAACACATTGACATAACAAATTCATGTGATAAATGAAAGGTAACCCAACTATAATAAAATAACTCTACATAGCAGTTATAGCACAAATAACAGCAAAATGAATGAAGATTGTAGCTTCAAACCTATTTTCATCTGGTGTTTCATACCTATGCTCCCCATCTCCAGGACCATCTCTCTTCTTTCAAGTGTGTCTTGTGCACAGTATTTTTTCCTAGGATGGTGAAGTCATCTCCCACAGGTCAAAAAAAAGTTGCGGCCTGTGTGTCACCAGGTGCGTCTCCCGTTCACGCATATCCCGACCGGTGTTGGAATCATTTTGAGTGAAATACAGACACTGAAATACAGACTGCTGTGCTCAGGATTTTAATCTGTAACGTCCTCGTCAAAGACACCAAAGTGAAGCACCGTCATCTGTGTCGATCATCTGGTTGTTTGTGACTTTATGCACAGCTTGTGACAGCAAAGTCATTGCTGCCCTCGTTACAGAAACTCACCTACATTTTTTGTTTTTTTGTTTTTTTAATGCCAACAAATACTTTGAGCTCAAGTCCACCTGTAAAAAGAGAGAAGCTGTCCAAGTACAGACCACAAGAAGATCAGTTCTGTCACAGCTGTCCTTTACTCTTATTGACTCTTTACCTCCTTTACATTCATTTTCAAAGTATCAGAGAACTTTGAAATTGATGCATTAAAAAACACAAATAGGCACTTTAAAAAATCACCAGAATGCAGGAAATAAAATGTCTGAAATTCAACATCTCATGAGGAGGACACCAAGATTGCTTGATCTGTGTCCCCGCGCCTGGGGTTACTGGCAAGGTGTCCTTTATTTTTCTACATTGAAGGTGGCAAACCTAGATATGAAGCACAGTGTCCTGACACAGGTGACGGGTATGTTACAGACATTTAGCTAAGATTGTCTTTATGCTGCAGGAACTTACAGACTCATTTTTTGAATTGGTTCCACAGTGGCGGCTACACATCATCTGGTTTAAAACATCAAATGACATCAACAACAAGCAAACAATCAGTGCAACAGACGAGAGAAAACATATCAATAATACTCTTACACATTAAAAAAAACATTGCCAAACATTGCAAACAACATATATTACATGCAGCAGTAATATATTAAAATTACTGCTGCATCAATGCGTAGCTTCTATTTAATTGCTGTAAATGTGGTCATTGTGCTCATTTTAGCTACTTTATGTTCTGTTAGGTTTAATCTATAGCAATTCATCATATTTTATAAGATAATTTTATGTTTGCACTGTTTGAGAACTTATGTTATTTTTGAAAAAGGAGTATATTGAGATATATATAATTACTTTTAAGTCATATCGCCCAGCCCTGATTCCAGTGAGTTGAACTTCTGTGAAGCTGTGACCAACAATGATATGCGGTTTTCCTGTCTCTCTTTCTGTTGATGTCCCTCCAGCAAAGACCCAAGCCGAAAATCCCAGTTCTGCACTACAAAGACGCCTCGGCCCCTTTCATTATCTGTGTTAAACTGGTGAGCAGAACGCGTGTTTGTGTGTTGTATGTTTGCTGCCTCTGACCGCCTGTCCCTCAGGTCTGTAATCTAAGATAACGACATAATGATCAAGGGCGTGTGCCCGGCACAGGACATAACACACACACACACACACACACACACACACACACAGAAGGCAGTCAGGAAATGGGCAGAGACAGCAGCCTGATCTTTGATCACATTATGCTTGTACAAACATCTGATGTTTTTGCTTCTGTTCAGTTTCATACATTTCGTACACACATATTCTAGGAAGCCTTTTCCTAATATAATGACTTTCTATTTTTATTTTATTTCATATTCATATACAATAACACACACACATAGCTGTTCTGGCAGCCATTTTCCCTATTTACCACCTAGCCAGATTCAGACATCAAATCCAGAGTGACCCCACCTAATGGGGCTACTAATTGCTCAATTATAGGAATTAGGAGAAGTAATCATAGTCAGACGATAAGGAGACCTGGACTCAATCATTCTCTCTCTCGCTCTCCTTCTCTATGACACACACAAACACCTGGACTCAATCACGCAAGTTTTTTTATACCCACATGTCAAATAACTATAATCAACAAACATACAAATCATTTGGACTTTGTACATTTTCCACAGTGAAACCAAGTGTTCTGTTGGCGAATCTGGATCCCTTTAGCCTGTGAACAATCTTTGACTTTAGATCAGTACAGTTAAAACACACAACAGAGAGTGCTGAAGACAAGAGGGACCCTCACTGAAAAGACAAAGAAAATAGAGGAGTTATATCTTCAATCTTCTATATGCTTTTTTGTGTGGAAATGTCTACCGCTCAGTTTCAAAAAAGTTAGGACATTGTGTAACACATAAATAAAAAGAGTGCGCTGATTTGAAAATCCTTTCAGCCAGTATTCAAACTTTTTTTTAATTTTTTTACTGTATGCCACTCTGTTGTAACACATGCAGAGTGTGTGTTGGCATCGTCTTGCTGAAATAACCAGGGACGTCTCTGAAAAAGACATCTTCTGGATGGCAGCATATGTTGCTCCAGAACCTGCATGGACATTTGAGCATTAATGTTTCTCTTCACAGATGTGACAGTTAGCCATCAGACCATAGACGCTAACAAACCCCTGCACCATCACACATGCTGCTTTTGAAGTTGGCGCTGGTTACATCTGGATGATCCTTCTCCTCTTTAGCCAGGAGATCAAAACATCTTTTCCACTTTGCATAAGTCCATCTCAGATGAGCTCAGGTCCAGAGAGTCGGCAGCATTTCTGGATGTTGACAATTGACAATAAGTGTATATTTACAAAAAACAGTAAAGTTAATCAGCTTGAACATTAAATATCTTGTCTTTGTGCTGTATTCAATTCAATATAGGTTGACTGCTTTTTGCAAATTATTTTATTCTCTTTTTTTTTTTATGTTTTACACAGCGTCCCAACTTTTTACCTTGATGTTCCCTGTTCCTGACGCGTCTCTCATGTTGTTGTTTCATCTGTAGGACATGACTGGAGGCGTTCTGGAGGAAAACCTCAACTCTTTGCAGCTAAAGGAAGGAACAGACTACTACCACTTCAACTGACTGCTCAGAGTGATGGGGATGACAAGAGGAGGCCTGCAGCTTTAACAGGCTGCTAAGACGAATGCAGAGGACTGAGGGACAGACAGGCAATAACAGGATGAGTGAACTGAACACTGGGACAGAGACGATACCAAGACATATGAAAACGAAGGTTCTAATTTATTTTAAGTGTGAAAGATGCATTTTATGTGTGCAGGAAAATGTGAACATTTTCAAGTTCTCAAAGTTTTACTTGTTCAGGTTGACAGAAGGGCTGATGAGACAGCAGTACATCAACCCTCACACCTGAACCACAGCACTGGGACCAATACCACTCTCATATCTGTCCTTTAAAGGACCAGTGTGTAAGATCTACAGCATCTTTTTTACAATATAAAACAAGTTGAACTCAGTATTCATGTTTTCATCAGTGTATGATCACCTGAAAATAAGAATTGTTGTTTACGTTGCATTAGAATAAGCCATACACACATACAGGCAGAGCAGACTGAGGAACACTTCAGTGATATTCACGCAAAATACAGTATTGTGTAAAGGTGTGGGCGTGTTCATTTGTGCTTTAGAGTGGAATCGCTGGGAAACAATAAAGTAACATTTATTTTCTGATCAGCAGCTTTATTCTCAGTACCAGGACTTGAACAAACAGCAGTGGAGATCACAAATTAATAAATGAGCTTTAGAGGTGCTCTTAGCCAGACTTTGTTACCTTTAGACCCCTGCTTTTATTCTTTGTGCTAAGCTAAGCTACTTATCTCCTGGCTGTAGCTTCATATGTAACTGGCAGATATTAGGCAAGAAAGAGAATAACCTTATCTTCCAAAATGTCCAACTATTCCTTTTTAAAACTTGAACATGAACATTAAAGTTAATAGAAGTAACCTTAACCCGACCTAGAGCTGAAAGATTTGGCAAGACATGAAACATAGAGGGATGCTTTGGTTGTTGAATTTCAGAGAAGAGGAATAAAACGTTCTGTTTTCTAATTCTGCGTGAACTGAGATTGGTATTTGCAGGAGGTCAAGTCTACTCAAGTCACATGAGTAGGACTTGACAGAATCAAATAAGACTTGCAACTGCAGTTGGACTTTCAAACCAGTGACCAGTGACTTCACTTGGACTTGAGCCTTTTGACTTGAAAGTACTTGATACCTGACACCAGGCCCAAAACTTAAAGGTACGTTATTTAAAAAAGTGTGCCACAAAACAATTAATTTCCCTTCATTTCCTGAATCAGCTATCGTTAACGCTGTTCATTCTCAGCAAGGCGACTCTTAAGTCCCCAGATTCACGCAAGATGCAGGAGAGGACCATGCAGTACCAACAATTAAATTTCCAAAATTTAAATTGTTTTTACTGTCTATTTATTGTATTTCTCCTTTATTTATTCCGGAAGGTCCCATGGAGATGCAAAATCTCTTCTTCCAGTGAGTCCTGGTCAAGACAGCAGTACAAGCAGTTTCACATAAAAAGATGATTCCACAGGTTAGAAAACATAAAGTGCATAAAAAAACAAATAATAAAACATATAGGCTATACCAGCGATATCCATATCACATTTCACCACAAGTAAAGGATTACGTAAAGCAGCAACACATGTCCCTCAGGACAGTTTGTAATAATATATATTCCTTAACCAGGCTGCATATAAAGAAAAGCAGTTTTACTGAGGTCTGCGTGCACCCTGAGGATATATAAAACATAATACCTAAGATCATTTTGTTCACGCACAAAAACTATGCACAGGTTAACCAAAAAAGGCTTGCAGTGTGCAAAACAGGTACGTCAAAAAAATACAGAATCAAACGCAACAGCTTCTAACTTTATCTGACATTTTAAGTTGCACAAAGATCAGTGAGTGAAGCTCTGGTGCTAAAATGGCATTACATGTTGTGAAGAGTATGTTATTGCTTGTTTCAGACTTGAAACTAAAAGTTTAGGATGTGTGACTTGACTTGATACCTCTAAGTCTTGACTTGGGACTTGAGTGACTTGAAACTTACGAGTGACTTGCAAAACAATGACTTGGTCTCACCTCAGGTCTTTGCTAAACAGTTCTGAGTCAGCACGCACTGTAAAACTAAGTGCTTAAACTTAAAACTGTTGAGAGGCAGTATAATTTTCTTTCTTTTGATTTTATTAAGAATATATTTTTCAATCAATATGAACTGAAGATAAAATAATGGGGTTTTATACTTAAATTTATTCAGTTCTGTTTACTTATTGCAGTGAGAGGGGGAATGAAAATTGCAGTTGCGTTCACTTAAAATATTTGGGTTGGCTTAATCAATCATTTTAGTCATTAAAGAGTATGTCTAACAACTCCAAATACTTAAGCTCTGATAACCTCCAAGTTTTGAGTTTATGAACTCAAACACATTGTGGCAACTGATTGCCCCTGTTTTTTGTTAGTGTTGCTAACTTATTCTGGTTTTCAGTGCATCATCACAGAAGGTTTAACTTACAAAGGGTGGGATGTTTTATAACCAAAATCGTTCACTGATTTCTTAACAGTCTCCTCTGATGCAACCATGCCAAATCAGATCCACGCACACATCTGCTACAAATGTACAAACATGGATACTGCATATTTGTTTTTCTTTCCCTGGGTCTCTTATGAAATCTAAAGAACAATAACCTCTTTAAGAGGGCACAGTTCTGATACATAAACACACACAAAAAAAGTTTATTTTACCTCACAGAGTGTGGAGTTTTTCTGGCCAAAGGTAAACAGACCTTTCCCCACAAAATCTCCCGCGGTGTTTCCTGGGTCGGCGGCGTGGTCTGCCTTACTGTAAATCTGGCCGCAGCAGTTTGTAGGGAAGCAGCAGTGGCGGTGAAACAAACTGTAAGGGGTCTTCGACTCTGCCAGAGTTTTATTTTCACTACCTTTGTTTGTTATCGTAGCCTGAACATACAGTTGTACAGTGGCGTGAATGCACAGAATCCCTGTGGCATATTAGAGGTGAGGCTTGAGCCCATTGTTTTTGATAAATTGCAGGACTGTTTGGGTCTGATTCAGCCTGGGGTTTGAGGCGAAGACATCAGGCCTCTGCCACCCACATTACAGTGCTGTGTAGAGGCTGAGAAAAATATCACATCCACTTAGCACTCAGTCTCCACCTAGACCCCTCGCCCCTCTCTGTGTTTCTATACACAAACAAGAAGGTGTTTTCCTCACAGATGTGATTTTTTGCAGTAGGGCTGCAACTAATGTTGTTGTTGAATAATCTGTGGGTTGGTTTCTTGATAAGCAGATTAATTTCTGTACCTATAAAAATAAACATTAATACAAATTACTTTTCCAAAAATCCAAGATGACACACTGAAAGCTTTTTTTGTCTTATCAACACTCTAAACCCCAAAGATATTCAGTTTTCTTTCACATAAGACAAAGAAAAGCACCAATTTTTGCATGATAAGGTGTTTGAAGGCATCTTATACAATCCCACTTCAACAATAAAAACAATTGCAGATTGTTTTCTGGTGAATGACTAATCCATCAATCATTTGGCTCCACTGTGCAGGTTTCAAGTTTTGGACACGCATCTGTACCTGAAGGGGGTTTTCTTCACTTTTTATCCATGCAGTGTGTGTGTTGGTCGATGATCAGTTGGTCGATCCAACACTTTGGTCTAGCTGCAAAGGTTTCAACAACTGTTGGATGGATTGCCACGACATTTTCCCCTGACTTTTCCTCTTGCAGCATCATCTGTTCAGAATGTTGGTTTGTCCAATATCCTGGTTTAAAGGTACTACAAGGAGCTTTCATATTTGATTGATTTTGGAGCCCCATGTGGACAAAAGCAGTAGTGTTTTCATCACCAATACTATAGAATATAACATCATAAATATAACTATCTAAATAAAAATCTCCTTCTGCTTAACGTACCAGCTAACGAACCACTCACTGAAACTTTGCCTGGGAAAATGTAAACACAAATTTTATCTGCTTTGAAGAAGAAGCCAGCTCGGTAGCAGCCATTAACAGAAACGGCCAATCTTCTCGCAGATGGTCTCATTAACTTTGTGGGTCGTATGAAGGCATCAGTAATAAATTGAGACTGTTTCATAACCAGTTAAAAAATTCCTTGTAGTAGCTTTAATACTCACTAAACTCATGACTTCCCCTTCAGCCTCAGCTGTACTTTATATTTAGCAGTAATTTGCTTACGATACCATGCTAACACAATAAACTAAGATGGTGAACAAGATAAACATTACATTTGCCAGCATGTTGACATTTATTGTGAGGATGTTAGCATCTTGACATTAGCATCAAAGTACATTTCTGGGGGCTTTATAATCCTTCATGGCATCTTTTATTGAATACACTGTACACATTTATCACCTCTGCTCAGCTTGCCTGTGGATAAATATTTGAGTGAACAGCAGGTTTGACAGGTATTTGTGGTCACTCATATTTAAAGTGGAGCCCATGTTCCTCTAAGGTGCTTTGGATAAATGTCTAACCAAATGAAGGCCATATATTTGAGAATGGAACGACCCAAAGTGATTTGTTTAAATAAGACCACGCTCTGTCTAAATACATCCTGTCTCCTTTACCCACTCTGCCCTCATGATAAAGCACTTGGTGGATGATCAGAGCGAGCTCTAATGGAGAATCTATGAAAGAGACTCAGAAAGAGAGTAAACAGAGCTTTACTCAGTGTTTACACTCTATCTCACTGCAGACATCAGACCTGATAACACACACACACACACACACAATAACTGACCCTGACCCTGGAGCCGGTTTGCCCTTGCTGGTCAAATAAACCTGCACGTGTGTAGAAACAAAATGCACACACACACACACACACACACACACGTATAGGCACTTACACAGCTGCATGTTCTCTGGCAGCCGATTAGAGAAAGATAAGAGTTGGGTGTGTTTGGGTGAAGACACTGGAGGTTTTTTTATTCACCTGAAACTTCATCACATTCCTGCGTTTCAACATCTCTGTCTTTCTAGAAGTAGAATATGCAGAAAGGAAAGTCTGCCAATTACTAAAAGGCTACATAAACTATTACTATATATTTTGTTAAAACTGAGTTACTTCTTGGCATATTTTTTTAATCACATAATCAATTTCTACGCCATTATTATGTATACTCTTTCTCTAAGAAAAGCTTGTAATGTCACAGAGAGAAAGTTGAAACAGCTAAAGCAGCTTTATATTAAGTGAAAGCTAGCTAGTAAGATAACTCCAAGATAGCCTTTGCAAGTTAGTTAAATTTACTTACAGCAATAATGTGTTACATTTCCACATTAAAAAAAAATCTATAAATGCTAGAATTGTTCATATTTTTGTTGAGTTGTGTACTTATATTATCCCAAATGTTTGCAACAATGGGAAAATTCAGAGAAATACATCATTTATTCAAGTCAGCAGTGCATTTGCTGATAGCCGCTAGTTGCTGTAACTTCCATGAAAACATGGGATTCATCGGAAATGTCAGAGAGTGAAGACTGAAGTTTGCTAACGTGACTAACATGAAGAATAAAACTTAAATATTCTACCTCGTCGTTGAACATGATTTCTGCCTGAGTCATGTCAGAAAGATCTTCATCTGATATGGTGGTTGTTTAACAATCTAGAAAACAAATCCCATGATCCATTGTGACTTCACAACACCATCAGTGTTTTGTTATTGTTTTAATATGAGAGAGAGAGACCTAGCAGCATAATTTACATATTGCACATTTCATCTTACTCTCTCACTGAAATCTGTAATTGAAAAATATGATGGACTAACATCTTGGTCATTCAGTTTGTTATTGCATAATTAAACAAAGCTAAGGCTAAAGCTAACTAGCCTAGTAAAGTAGCAGCAACCTCAGCTTGAGTGAAATACACTTGACTTGGTGTAGCTGCCTGTTCACATGATTGTACTTGTATAACCAGCGACAATAAACATTTTCAATCTTGAATGTAGATAAATTAGCTTTAAAATGTTTTAACTTGTTGATTAATGTATTTTTATTTCAACATACTGTAAATATTTAAAGTAGGCAGGCAGATATACACTATCACATGGACACAGGTTTAAATGGACAAGAAAACCCCACATACACATTTTAATAATAAAGAAAATCGCTATTTGTCATAAAACTGTTAAATATCAGACTGTGAAGAAATGTAATTAGAAAGACTGCACACCCAGAGGCCAGTAAGTGAGCTCATGATTTTCTCCTTCCAAAAGCTAACGTTAGCCGCTAAAGCTATGATGATTGTGTGTTTTTGTGCTGTGATGTACTCATGCAATAGCGGGTCTTGCTTGTTCTCTTGCTGATAAAAGCACCAGGAGTCACTGGATAAAACACTTAATTTAAGATAATTTATGAGGGGCAGCGACATTGATGTAGTTGGGCAAAACAAGATGTAGTTCACTGCGCAGTTTCACACAAAGCTAAACTAAACTACGACAAACTGGAGTTTTCTTGACTTGCAAAATTATTTTTTACATTGCCAAACATCATAAGACTAATTTATGGCACAGTTCAAACACAGTGGAAGGGGTGGGACATAGGCAATCGAAGTTCAAAGTTGTTGCCTCAATGGGAAATGAAGGCATTATGATGTTTCTGCTATTCAGCCTGAAATCAGTGTTTAACTCGTCCTGCTCTCTTCACTATGAAGTCGTCAGAGCTGTGAGCTGAATGAGTGATCCCCCGCCATCAACAACTACTCTCAAGCTGCCCTTGAGCAAGGCACTTCACCTCCAAACAGTTCCAGCCGGGAGCTGTTCAGTTGGCTCCCGTGGATAGATAAAGGTTTTAAAAAAAAAAAAAAAAATGAGAGAGAGAGAGCAGTGTGCTGTGTGCGAGTAGTAAGGAAGTAAAGGTCATGAAGACTGAAATCAGATATGGAGGAATGTGTGTGTGGCTCCGTGAGGAAGCAGTGTGTGGACAGACGAAGCGTTCCTCCTGTCAGGCCGCTTGAGAAGAGCCAGGTGACGGCAGGGGGATGAGGGGAGCGGGTCAGAGGCTCTGCTGCTCTGTAAATACTTCACATGGTGAAGGAGCACATGGGGTCAAACGGCACATCAGCAGCTCAGACTTCCTCTGCTTTGGTGGCGAGATTAGACTCAGGTCAGAGTCCCTCTGCAGCCTGCAGATCGTTGGCATTTAATTATGTTAATGGTGAAATTGCATCTTTCAAAATCCAGGGACGGGTGGGAATATTTTGATGGTACAGATGTGTTTTATGCAGAGAGGGGATGCTTAGAAACTCACTCTACCTGACCAGTCATTCAGTGGAGGGACTGTCAGCACACCTGAGCTTATTAATGGGATAGTTGGGTTTTTTTTAAAAGTGGGTTTGTATAGTCAGTGTATTACCTACAGTAGATGGCAGTTAACACCCCCACTTTGGAGATGCAGCAGGAGTACTGATGTAAAAAGCTAAGCAATGAGGGTGGGGACAGGGCCAAAATGTATTATGCCATCTAAAAAATTATTATCAGTTTAAGTGTATGCTATATTTTGAATATTTGTGGGGCTAAAACACCAGTCAAAATAGAGAACCCCCAGCAGACATGATAATTTGACCATTCTGGGGGGTTTTTTCTTAAGGTCATAGGACTTGATGTCTTAGTTTATATTTGATAGCAGAATAATGTACCCTGGATGCATTTGTGTGGATTTAACATTATCATTTTGGGTAACAGCTCCAATGAAGGGTTGATGAGTTGGGACAAACATTATAGCCTATAAGCCATTAATAACAACTAATTTGGAGATGCACAGGTTGTGACGAACCCTTTTTCCTGGTGTTTGTCCTTCATGATGCTGTCAGAAATGCTGGTAATCCATTAATTAAAGGCTTTAGGAGTTTTGGTTTGCATCCTCTGCAGCCTTTATCCAGGAGGCAACTGGTCATATGGCCCACTAAGTCAAAGGGACAGACATTTTTCCCAGCATCCCTATTGATATTGAATAGCAGTGTATACACAAGTGTTCCTAATGATACTAATTAAGGTCTCCTTCCATTTACAATTTACAGTTTCATTTATCAGACAATTTTATCCAAAGCAACATACATCTGTGAGTTCTTACAACACTAGCAATGATCTAGTCAGGAGAGTTCAACATGAGCAAATGCCATGGAGCAAAGTTCAAGTCTGATTGGATGTAGGTGCCTACAGTGGCGATGTGCCATTAGTGCAGCAGAGCCAGTCCAGTGAGCCAACATGATCCATAGACCCTGTTTGACCAGTGCAGAACAGAACCTGTGAAAGAGTTTTTGGTTTTCCCAACCTAACACAGATTTTGTGAATGCAAAGATGGCGCCCATTCAGGCCAATGTGAGTTGCTCACCGGACACAAAAGCCCAAAATATTTTGCTAACTTCCAGGTTTACTTCCTGGTTATTCGGCCCACTGAATATGTGCAGCAGTTCATTGGAAGTGAATAATGGTAATAATTTAATACTTTCACTTGCAATGATTTAATTTTTAAGCCCCCAAATAGCCTGATGACAAATTGGGTTCACAGCTCACTGTGCACAATTTCTGAAATACATTTTTTATTTTTTATTTTTTTATTTATTTTTTTAGGTTTTTTTTTAAAAGTCAGAGATTCTGATTTATCAAGAAAAGTAAAGTCATGTATCTAAAGATTATAGACTGGTGAAACTTTGGTAAACCACAAAAAGGCAGTTCCCTTGAAATTAGGATTTTTTTCCAACTTTTTTTTTTTGTTTGTTTGTTTGTTTGTTTGTTGTTGTTTACAATGTATTTTTGATTTGAGGGTGGACTGTCCCTTTAACTGACAGGCTGTCCCAACACAGGCTTACACACAGAGCTACTCATCAGCTCTTCAGCAATAGTGGAAATTCTCATTTTCACAGACATAATGGAAGAGGTGTGTGTGTTTCTGAGAGAGAGAGTGAGTGAATGAGGGGAGGTGTGTGTGTGTGTGTGTGTGTGTGTGTGTGTGTGTGTGTGTGTGTGTGTAGGAGAGTCTGTGTTTCGGTATTTCTCGAAATGCGTTACATAGCTCTGGCTGTGTGGGGGAATGTGACGAGTCAGTAACATGCTTGCTGTTCCGACTGTTTTCTCACGGGAAAACCGCCCGAGAACCAAACAGGCGTTTAGAACACATGTGTGACTTTTTCTTACGTCAAGGCCTTTCTTTTCCCGAGCAGGTCGCAGCTGAAACCAGACAGAATGATATAAGAACATTAGTTACAGGCTGAAAATGATCCCATCCCGTGGAGGATTATATCAGGCAGCGTGGCAAATGAAAACGCACATGTTGACAGCGGCACAGAGCGCAGCGCTGACTGCGGGAGTTTTGGTGAATGTGTGAGCTGATCAGATGATGCTGCAGCTCCAGACCTGCAGGCTGATCTCATTTTCACTGCGATAATATGATCCATCTGTTCACGAAGTCAACACACACCATCCGATTAAAACTAAAATGTTTCAAAAAGCAGGTCTGGTTAACTGTGTTTTGTTTTACAGTCGATTTTGACTTGAATACCATTTTGTATTTGCGCCCATTCTTGCTGATGCATTTGGACATTTCTGGTCCAGGTTGTAAAACATTGTGCTTTTCTCTTGATCATCAGTGTCATGAGTTGAGTGCTCTGTAGCAGGAACAATTTCATTTGTGTAAATGTTGATGTTACAACATAGGACAAGATATTAATCCAGAAAGAAATTCTTGTGCCAGAGATTGCTCAAAAATGAGAACTATAAAAATGTAAGATTATAAACAAAAGCAAATATTTAAAAAAAAAAAACAGAAACAATATAAACAACAGGAAATACGAAAAGGAATAATAAACAAAAACAAATATAAAAAAACTGGAACAAAATAAACAAAAGAAAACATAAAAAATTGGAACAATATATATAGGCTACAATATAAACAAGAAACATCCTCAAGAGTTGAATTTACCACAGTTGCATATAATGTAGTAGTGATATTGCTTGGAATGAAAATGACAACAAAACAACAGAGTAATACTTGAATAGGGAATGAATGTAAAAAAAAAAAAAAAAAAAAAAGGACGTAATGAAATTAAGAAGTAAACTTATGCACATGATATTAAACATGGGGGGCAAAGGTCTGCATATACTGTTGCTTATAAACTTGTTAAGAAAGTTTTATTTATTTATTTTACTTTTTGCTGATTAATTATGTCTCACTAAAAATATATTCTAAAATGGCATCAGAATATTTAATTCTTGAGTGTCTCAGGGCCTCCCCACTGAATGTCTCCACATGGTGAACAGATTTTTGAAAAATGAAGAACTGTGTTGGAAAAAGGTGGAAGAGGGAGGATGCTAAAAGACAATACCCACCAGCCACAACCTGTCCACTCTGCTGCTGACTGGTAAGAGATACACAAGTATCCACTGATGTACCAAAACACTACAGAGCAGTTTCTTCCCTCAGACAGTGAGACTCCTTAATTCATCCTCCACACTCCACCATAAAAAATGTTTGTTTTTATGACTTACTATTTATTCAAGGATTAAAAAACAAAGAGACAAAGGGATGTGGTGGGCCCCGACTGTGCCCTCCCAATTTTCTTTTAGTCATTGCCCTTTCTCCTAGAGTCACAATTCTCCCATGTCTCTCCCAGTTTCTGACAAAATTTGTTATCACAACCTGTATCTGGCACTGTGCAGTGTGTATAAACCCATCCTCCACTGTAAGGGAGAGACAAAGCCAGAAATGAATATTAGAAGAAGGAAACAATCAGGTTTCAGACATCCAAAAGACAAACAAATCCCGTTTCTCACGGAAAGTTTAAAAGGACAGGGGCACATTGTTTGTCTAAGATCAGTCCAACATGTCCTTAGAGAAAAATGTGTAACATATTCACTCAGTTCAGTTTAGTTGGCTTTGCACATAAACAGACTGTAGAAATTTGCTTTTAGAGGACTACTTTTTATTATACTTTGCGTATTTCAGAGACTGTACTTTTACATAGAAGTTGAATCAGTCCTCTTTACATAAGTATCTGTTCTTAAGTAAAAATATATGTGCTTGTGCTACCTCTGGTAATTTTATGCTGAAATCAGAGCTGAGGGACAGGGGGAATGTGTGGGCGTGGTTTGGAGCGAGCGCTCGCGTGTCACTCAAGTCAACCCAGCTGCTGGCACGCGCCTCCGGTGACGTGATGCGCACGCAGCAAAAGTTTTTAAACGGTCTGTTGTCCTGCAGAGCGCACACACACACACACCGCTCCTTTTACAAGAAAAGACTCGTCAAAATGTTTCTCCGCCTCAGACGCAATATTCGCCTCGGCTGAACCCGCCATGTAGCCTGTGCGCGCGGTGCGGAGCTCTGCGGGATATTTTCGCGGGATCTTGCGGGATCGGGAGCAGCAGAGCGCGCGCCTTTGCTGGTGTTGGTGTGCGGGATCCGGTGATCGCCCGGGCGGACAGGAGGACCATGCTGCGGCCGTGGGCTGCGCACTGGATCGCAGCTGTGCTCCTCTGTGGGGCGGTGGCACAGTACTCCAGCGACCAGTGTAGCTGGCGAGGAAGGTGAGGATGAAGCTGGACAAAGGACTTGTGATCATCTCAGTTTAGGAGCAGATATCATAACAACCAGTCGATTATAACTTCAGACTGTACTTTTATCACAGGAAGCAAAGAAAACACACGTCCAGCACATCAGTCAGGAATGTTATAGTGATTCCTCTAAAGGAGTCCATACGGAAATCTAATCGTTTTGTGCTTTGGACTTTAATCTATGGATATTAAATTATGAAGGAGTCATGAAAGGAACTTGAGAGGGAGGTTGTGTCTTTGAACTGGTTCTGTGGTGCATTACTCGGGATTTCAGTGGGTTCAAAGGGGTAATTAGACGCATGGATGTTTGATTAAGATTTTCATGTAATCCCCAGGAAGATCACTGCAGGGTCAGAGTAAAACCAGTGACTTTCATATTCTGCTGCGGTAGAATCGAGTGAAGTAGAAACTAGTTAAGGATGCCTTTGGCCGCTTTGCACCACTGCTTGTGGTGACTAGGGGAGACCGGGGGAAATTGTAACACACTCAAGTTTCCTACAAAAAAACTGCTTTTAAGGTTTAAAGTTACTTTTTGGATGTTCAATTTTTTTTCTCTGCTCTTATTTTGAGATGACTGTGAGTTTAAACTTTTAATCAACTTTTAAACTATTTAATCTCTTGGTTATTTGGTTAAAAGTGAACATGAACAATGTTAATATTGGTGTTGCTAGCATACCAGATTTTATCATGGCTGCAAGATCAGGGGCAGCTGTAACAGTGTTACTATTCAGACTTCAACTAACCATTATTTTCTTAGTCGATAAATCTGTCAATTTTTTTCTTGCTTAATCGATTAGTTGCTTGTGCTATAAAATGTCAGAAAATGGTGAAAAATATTGATTGGTATCTCCCAAAGCCCAGATAACGTTCTCAAATGTCTTGTTTTATTCACGACACAAATTCAGTTTGCCTTCATCAAAGATTAAAGAAACCAGAAACTTCACATTTAAGAAGCTGGAATCAGACATTTTTGACTTTCTAAAAAATCTAAAACAGATTAAACAATTATCAAAAAAGTTGGTGATTAATTTAATAATTGATCATTCGATTAATCGTTGCAGCTATAGTTACTATTAATATATGCCCAATGTATGTGTCTTGTTTGTCTCATAAACACATTTCCCTAAATTAAAATGTAGAATTACTTTTAATCAATTCAAATAATTAAAGTTACCACTAGAATAGCTGCCTAGTCCTCTACAAAAACAGAAGTAGACATTTGCATTGAATTCACACATGCTTGACATCAAACAGAATTTGAACCATGCACAAAAAATTTTAAGAAACATTATAAGATACTGCAGCAATTATTTGATTACATTGAGGTGTGCTTATGACGTATGACTTCTTTTTTTTCAGTGTCGCAGTTTCTCCCAATTAATGTAATTCATATCAACATCTTTATTAAAATCCTTTTACACAATCAGTCTTCTCAGAGAGGAAAATATCTGAAAAGCCGATTAAATGTGGACAAGAGGTGCATTGATTTAACTTTAAGGTTCTCCATATAGTACTTAGTATTTATCGTGTTCTTCCTTAAAGATTCTGGAAATGTACTTCTGATCAGAGGAATGTCTCTGCTCCAGTTCCTATCTTAAATAAATACAGCTATATGGCCTCTTTGATCACTCCTCCAAGTCACCAAGTCATAAAAAATGACTTCACACTCTGTGTCATAAAGTTTGTCCGCCTCAAACTTTTAACGGCTTAATAGCCCAATCAGTTCCTGCACATCAGAGACAAGCGACCACATCCGTCCAAGGTGAAGGATTTGTTGGCAGACAGCTGCACCAGAGTTGCTCTTAATGAATGTTGTAGTATCATTAAATCCCTTCCATATGTTTCCGTAACTCACATAGGAACACTTTTAGGGCACTAAAGACCTGGATCCAAGTTTCCTTATTGTTGGTTGTGTGATGACTTTGAGTATTTGATTCCAGCAAACTATTCTCAGCCAAAATATAAATGAACACTTTTGTTTTTTCTCCCATTTTTAATGAGTTGAAATGTAAAATCTCTTTCTATGTGCACAAAAGGTTTATTACTCTCAAATATTGTTCACGTTTTTAAAGTCTGTGTTTTTGAAAACGCCTCCTTTGCCAAGATAATCTGTCCACCTGATAGGTGAGGCGTAAAGAGATGCTGATTAAACAGCAGGATTATTGCACATGTGTGCCATGGACTGATGTTGGTAAAATGCCATTTTAAAATGTACAGTTCGATCTTGAAAGACCACATTTTTTTCCCAGGTGGGCAAAGTCAGGACCCACCCTACACTGCCTGTGATTGGTTTACCCTGATATTCTTACCCTAATCCTAACCAAACACTCGTCATGCCTAAACCTGACCACAAAACATATATATAGACGCCGCATTGGCCTTTGGACCATACGTTGATGTCGCCACCATTTTTCTTAGATCAAGACTGACCTGTGAACAAATGCATGTAAATGGGGGAGCTGTGTTTTTTCTGGATATAAAGAGCTATAACATTTATTTCTCAACTTATCTCAGTGAGTGTAGTTATATTCAAGGGTTCATGGTTGACATGGAGTGAGGAATTTAGGAAGTCATGACTTTGCCCTCCTGGGAAAAAAAAACTGGTATCTTTTTCCCTATGTGAAGTAGTCATAGTTTGGTGCTTATTCAATGTATTTTTTCAAGATCAAGCTGCACATCTTAGAATGTCCTTTTATTGTGACCAGCCCAAGGTTCACCTGTACAATAATGCTGCTGTTTAATCCGTACCTTACATGCCACACCTGTCAGGTGGATGGATTATCTTGGTAAAAGGAGAAGTGCTCACTAATGTGCATTTTAACAAATTCGTGACCAAAATTAGGGTGAAATAAACTTTTAGTGAGTGCAGAAGAAGTCTTAGATCTTTTACTTCAACTCATGAAAAATGGGAGGAA